>NC_136430.1:0-1500000 GCF_052849685.1 Lactuca virosa
GTGGATTAATAAGTTGTTTTTAAGATGTGGAATTAAGGATATTAAGGTGTATTTGAAAGTTTCTAGATGTGATTGGGGTTCGATGGATAGAAAAGGAAGGGGTTGGCTGTACAGGGTGTATATATATTCTAATGGGTATTCTGTTAGTTCTAAATTCCTTTTCCTTTGTTCTTCTGGGTTTTTTTTATCTTCAGCGAGGGGGGGAATTTGATTTTGATTGTATAGAGATATATGGTATGGGGCATTTTAGTCAATTTTTTATGATGGATTGGCCTTGTGAATGGCGATTGATGATTGAAGATGCGATTGGGAGTATTACTCGATCTTGGGTTGAGCAATGGGGTGGCGACTATGAAGAGAATAAACGTAAAGGGATTTTAAAAAATTTTACTTTCTATGTTCGATTTTTGTGGATTAGGAAGCAGGGGCAATTTGGTCAATTTCATGGTGAATGTGATAAAACGGTTGAGATAGGGTTGAACTCTGATAGGAATTGGGCTCTGGTTATATCTCAATGCTATTGCAGAATTTTTTGTACTGGAGGATTAATTAGCAAGGGCATAATGGGAACTTTTAATTTTTTCAAAGTGTTATGGTTCTGGTTCGTCCAGAGAGATGGTGGGGATAATGCGCTTTATACTTGGCAGGCCTTTACAGATGTTCTTTTTGAATGGTTTCTTAATTCTTGGGGTCAGGGGCATTTTGGTCAAAAGGTGGAGGTTTTGTTCATCCTCATTTATTCAGAAGGTTTTTTTTTGGGGTGGAGATAAAATGATGATCAACCATAGCAAGTGTAATTGGAATTTGGTCTCTGTTATGATGAAAGGGCAAAATTGGAATTATTGGTTAAGGATGAATTCTATTGCTATTAATGGAGTTATTCTTCACTATTTGTATAAAGGAATTGACGGGCATGGGATTTTTGTCATTTTTTCCCTTAAAAATGAATTGCTTCTCGGTTTGATCCCGAGTTTCATTTGGTTTTTACCTTATGAAGTGGATTTAATTCATATACATTTGGGCTTTATGCCTAATTGTTATGAATTTACGCCTTGGAAACAAGGTGTTTTTATACAAGGATTTGACAGATTTGGGATTTTTATCACTTTTTCCCTTAAAAGTGAATTGCATCTCGGTTTGATCCCGAGTTTCATATGGTTTATGCCTCATGTTGTGGTTTTAATTCATATACATTGGGGTTTTTTCCTCATTTGTTATGATTATCCGACTTGGAAACAAGGAGGGTATATTCATGGAATTGACGGATTCGGGACTTTCATCATTTTTTCCCTTAAAAGTGATTTTCCGCCTTGGAAACAAGGTGAGTATAAACAAGGAATTGACGGTTTTGGGATTTTTATCACTTTTTCCCTTAAAAGTGAACTCCCGCCTTGGAAACAAGGTGTGTATCTAAAAGGAATTGACGGATACGAGATTTTTATCACTTTTTCCCTTAAAAGTGAACTTCGGCCTTGGAAACAAGGTGTGTATATCAATGGAATTGACGGATACGGGTTTTTTTTATCACTTTTTCCCTTAAAAGTGAAACCCCCGCCTTGGAAACAAGGTGTGTATATTCAAGGAATTGACGGTTTTGGGATTTTTATCACTTTTTCCCTTAAAAGTGAATTTCCACCTTGGAAACAAGGTGTGTATTTTCAAGGAATTGACGGATTCGGGATTTTTATCACTTTTTCCATTAAAAGTGAATTCCCGCCTTGGAAACAAGGTGTGTACACTCAAGGAATTGACGGATATTTGCTTTATAATTTCGATAGAGATGAGGATTTCTTGAAGATTTTTTTGAGGTTTTTTGGAATCAATGATATTTGGAAGGCTTTATTGAAGATTTTTTTGGAGATTATCGATGTGCATAAAAGATGTATTGATGGCAAGAGTTCTAAAAATTTAGTTATTTTGGCTAGGATTGGTTGGAATTTGGATGTGGATTTGTTTATTGGTGTAAAAAGAAAAAAGGCTTTTGAGATTTGGAAGATAGATGATAAAGGAATTAGTGGGGTTAATAATTTGGCTATTTTTAGCGTTTTCCTTTTGAAGTGTATAAAGAAGAATAAAGATAGAAGGGTGGAAAGAAGAAAGAAGATTGCTATTATGGATATCATTTGGAATTGGAATTTGGATACTATATACATTTTTTTGTGGATATTTTGGGACAATCCTTTTCATGGGTCTTGTGCTAATTTGGACATTTGGATGTGGAGCATACATAATGAACACAATTTTGAAGAATTCGAGAGAAGATGGCGATTTCAATTCGTGTTGAAGTGGAGGCTTGAAGACCACTCCGGGCTGTGGAGTTGGAATAAAATTAATTGTCTTTTCTTTGTTTATGTTGTTGGTAGGGTTAGCCTTTGGTTTTGGTATTTACGTGATGTTTGGATTTTGTTCATTTTTGGGGTTGTCCAAAAATGACATAACTCTTGGTTTTCTTTTCTGAATCTATAAAATCTTTGCCGGGGCTTTGGCCTCTTTCCCAAAAAAAAAAAAAACCCTAAACCCTAAACCCTAAACCCCAAACCCTAAACCCCAAACCCTATTCCTAAACCCTATTCCTAAACCCTAAACCCTAAACCTTAAACCCTAAACCCTAAACCCTAAACCCTAAAACCCTAAACCCCAAACCCTAAACCCTAAACCCTAAACCCTAAACACTAAAACCCTAAACCCTAAACCCTAAAACCCTAAACCCTAAACCCTAAACCCAAACCAAACCCGTTTCTCTCTCTTCTCTGGTGATTTTGGCGATTTACCGTTTTTTCCTTCGTTTTTCCGGCGCCGCTTGCTCCGCTGGTGACGGATTAGCTCGAGACTAGGCTTATACTGTTGGTCTCCTCTTCCTTGTTCTGTGGATACCGTTTTTGATGATCTCATGAAAGGGGTTCCTCCTGATTTGGAACCCGATGTCATTATGAAAAGAAAGGGGAAAAATGCGAACTCGAGAAATAAATCGAAATCCGATTCTGGTGAAGGTTCTAAGATGCCGATTGATCCTTTGAAAGCTAAATCTGTCTCTCTCCTTATCAATAAGTTTGAATCTGAAGTGAAATCGCCTGTGTACAAAGGATTGAGTGATTTGAGCAATTCCGATTATTCTAGATCTGGATTGAATTTATCGGACTCTTCTTCTGGTGTGGGAAATGATGCGATTCAGTCTGAGATCAAGGGCTCGGGTTCGTTAATTGCTTCTGAAGGTGGTGTGATGGGATCGAATGTCCCTTATAGTTCTATTATTGCTGATTTCGCTGGTCCTTCAGTGGTTTCCCCTGTCTTGGGTAATCCAATTAAGAAGGAGGATGGATTGAATGTAGGATTAACCTCCCCTGTGATTGAATTTGAGAAAGTCATTGCTCAATTCTGCTGTCCTGGAGAGAAGAATGCGATGATGGTTTTTTGGAATTGTTTATCTGCTAGTGAGAAGGAAGGATTCGTTCATGGCCTCAGATTTACGAAGAAGAAGTATAACAGTGGTAGTGATGCTGAAAATTCCATTGAGGATTCGATTGATAATATTAAGAAGATCTCATCTGTCAGTCAGAGGAATGAATTGCTTTTAAACTGGAACTGCACTAGCAAAATTAAAAAACAGGTTGAAGCTAATTTTGGTAAGAACAGAATCCCTTTTAAGTCCTCTTCTACTTTGTTCCCTGTTTCGATTGAGATGAAGAGATCTTCTGAGTTTGAAGCCTCTGTTGGATTGAAAAAAAGTTGGGGAAACAGTTGTTAGCTTATTGCCAGAGGGCATTCCTGTTTCAGAAGATAATGAGCCTGTTGCTGTTGATTTGGGGGAAATTTGCTCTATGCAGGCTTTAGCTAAGGTTAAGAAAGAGAAAGGAAAGTTTGAAATTGATGAGATGGTTAGCAAGCAGTTGGAGGAGGTTTGCAATAATATTGTTTACCATTTTCCTAGTAAATTCAGTCATTTGGACATTGTGAATGAAGGTGAATTCAAATTTAATTATGTTGATGAAGAGATTGAAGGCAAAGATGGAAAAATGGCTGTTGATGATAAAGTGATTCTTAAAGAAAATGCTAAAAATAACAATGGTGGATTGCTTATTTCTGATGTAATGTTGGAGAATGCTAAGTTTGGTAAAGCTCAGGAGAAGATTGATCTGCCACAGCCTAATCCTATTGGAGCCGATTCTATAGTGGGGGAGCAAGTTTCGTATGCTAATAAGGTGAGTGGGAAGAAGCTCAATGCTGCTAATTTGATTTCTGTTATCAAGAAGGATCCCATCCTTCCAAAAGGAGTTGTAGAGATGCCTTATTGTGATATTTTAAAAGGTTGTAGCCCTTTTAAAACAACTTTGTATGGTTACTTCATTGATAAACATGTCAATTTTTTCAATGTTAACAAATTTGCTCATAACATGTGGAAATAACATGGGTTAGAGGAAGTCATGGTTAATGATGAGGGAGTTTATTTCTTCAGATTTAGTTCTGAGCAAGGATTGATTTCAGTTTTGGAAGGAGGTGTTTGGATGATTTTTGATAGTGCCCTTGTGGTTAGAAGATGGACTACAGGTGTGAGTTCTGTTAAGGGTCAACATGACAAAGTTCCGGTGTGGGTTAAAATTTTTAATGTCCCTCTTGAATACTGGAATGGAACAGGGCTTAGCCATATTGCTTGGGAAATTGGCAAACCTTTAGATGTGGATGCTCACACTGCTAGCATGTGTCAAGATCATTGGGGAAGGCCTGCATTTATGCGAGTTTTGATTGAAATGTCAGCTTCTAAGGATTGGCTTAAAGAAGTGCAAGTTTATTCGTCTGATTTAACCACAGGTGAAAGAATCTTGTCGAAATGCAGGATTGAATATGTTTGGAATCCGTCAAAATGCTCTCATTGCAAAGTTTATGGGCATAAAGATTCTAATTGTGGTATTTTGCTAGCTAAACAGGTTAAAGAAATCGAAACTAATAGTAAAGTGGAGGAAAATAAGGAGGGAGTTAAAGTTGATTTAATGCAAAATTTAATGGCAAGCACAAAAAAGCTGAGTTAGATGGTGAAGGATTTCAAACTGCTAGTAAGAAAAATAAAGGGAATGCTGCTGGGGAAAAGTCGAAGGCTGAAACAGGGCAGATAAGT
This sequence comes from Lactuca virosa, assembly GCF_052849685.1. NCBI lineage: Eukaryota > Viridiplantae > Streptophyta > Magnoliopsida > Asterales > Asteraceae > Lactuca > Lactuca virosa. The sequence goes on from NC_136430.1 coordinate 5,111, forward strand.
CAAAATATGAGGCAGGGGCAAAATGGGAAATCTTAGAGTAATGGGAAAAACCAGAATGGTTTTGGCAGTGGAAATCAGGGGATAAGGAAGAATAATAACAATAAATCGGATTTTCCCAATGGAGAAAATCAAGGAAGTAAAGGGAAAGGAATACAGGGGTATAATGGGAAAAGTAAGAATTTGAATGGAAGAGGGGTTGGATCTAATTTCGAACAGGGACAAAATAGTAAAACAAATTTTATGGTGAATAAAGGAAGTGGTTCAGGTGTCTTTATGGCTGATAAGGGTAATTTGGGAAGTATGGCCGAGAATCGAGTTTTACAGGAGAATAATAAGGAGGGAACGAATAATAGGGAAGTTAATATGCACTCTTATATTCCAAAATCTGGAATGGATTTCAAAATTAGTTCGAATTTTGACAAGAACTATCAAAATGTTAAGGGTGCTGCTCCTGTGAAGTCTTTTTTTAATAATCAGTTTGCGGTTTTAAATGATTTGGGTGATGAGAATCAATTTGTTTATTTGAAGAAAGGCATCGATGAGGCTGATCTTGCTTATTTGGATACTGTTGATCAAATGGAAGTTCTTGGAGGTGTCCCTGTGATTGACACCAACATGGAAGCAGGTCCCAATGGCGATTAGTCCTGGAGTTTGGAACTTTAGGGGATTTGTTTTGTCTCCTAAGCATAAAGACATAAAAAATTTGATCAAGTTGAATTTTTTGAGTTTATTAGCCTTTGTTCTTTCTTTGGTTTGGTGGAGGATTAAGTGCTACAAAAAGATTGAAGCCTTTGAAGATAATTTGAGTTGGAAGATTTTTGGGATTGATCTCATTGATCAGCCTTTCAAGAGCTATGTTTGGTTTCACTCTATTCAGTGGAATTGGACTTGGAAGTGGATTGATTGGTGTTTCATAGTTAGGCTTTTGCTTATTTAATTTTTTGTTCTCCTGGTTAGCTTAGTTGTTGCTTGTTAGGTTTCTTGTAGCTAGCTTTTTTGGGCGGTTGCCCTCTTTCCTTTTGTAATGGTTTTCTTTTTAATAAAATTTGCCAAGAGGTGTCCCCTTTTTCCAAAAAAAAACCCTAAACCCTAAACCCTAAACACTAAACCCTAAACCCTAAACCCTAAACCCTAAACCCAAACCCTAAACCCTAAACCCTAAACCCTAAGTCATTTGCAAAAAAATTTCTCTCTCTAACTTTCTCTCTCTAAGATTCTCTCTCGAGTTTTTTCAGTTTTTGTGGGTGGCTCGGTGGTGATTTTGGCCGGTTGGAAGGCTTTGCCGGCGCCAGCTTCTCATTTCTCTGTCCGTCGTATCCTCCCTGACCTTTGTCTGCACTTTGTGTAGGTGAAGGGTTAATGTTTGGAAAAATCGGAAGCATGTTTGGAATGAAAAATTCAGATCCTCCTGATCCTAATCGTGAAAGCTTGTATGAAGATGATTTTGATGGTGAACCTGGCGCAGTTAGAAGAGGAAGAAGAGCTGTGCATCGGGAAATTTCTCCCTATTCTGGGGATAAACTTCCGAGATTGATGGAAAAAATTGAAGATAAGATCAAGCGCAATCAGGCTGAGAAGAAATTCCTGGATTCGAAATCTCCTATTGAAGGATTGAAGTGTGGTTTAAGACCTGGAGTCCATGAAGTAATCAGATATGGTTATGGCAAGGAGAATGTCGATCCAAATTTCATCAAATCGGAGCTTCAAGCTTTTGATAAAGCGATGGATGATGTGAAAAATTTGGAATCGTTGATGGCTTTTCAGGATAATGGAAAACCAAAAACGATTAATGAACTGGTTGAGGAGAAGGGATTTGTCCTGCTCCAAGTTACTTCTGATATGGTCAAGGGATTCAATTCTTCGCAGGATAAGGCTAGCATTTCTCATCCTTCGTCCCCTGTTCCTGTGAGTGATGCGATCAATGACAAGGGTATTTTGGGTAAGTCTCCTGTTATTCAAAATACTTCTATGAAATCAGTTGCTCCTTCTGTTACTGTTGCTAGTCCTGAGAAATTGTCGAAGCCTTCCATAAGTAGTAATGATGAAGTTATGAAAGACTTATTGAATGAGTATAAGAATTTGGGAGGTGATTTTGAAAATAATTTGAAGATAGAGCAGGGGGTTAACTTTTTGAATCTGAAATGGGATAAGGAAATGATGAATATGGATGATTTTTCTAAGCTAAAAATTTCTCAAGCAGCTAAAATGGTTAGTGATTATAACAAGAAGTCTTATGCTCGAATAGTTGAATCTACAAGCTCTGTGGTTGATTTTGTTGGATTAATGTCTAAGTCCATAACTATATTTGGTATGTACTTGACCCGACCCGGCATGGTCCATTTGGGTTGCACTTCACCGGCACAATTTATATGGATAGTCTTTTGAGAATAGTATATTTATGATTTATAGTAATATATTATAAGTTCTAATATATTAATATGGAATCATATTATTTAATTAGTATTGATCAAGAATTAATTTAGAATTAATTAAGTGATCAAAAAGAACTAATTAAATATGGACTCTTATATATATGGAATGGGCCAAGTTCATTTAGGTTGGGCTAAGCTTTCATGGATGGTCCATGGAGCTTTTAACCCATGGATCCTATGTAAATGAAAGGTCATGGGTATTAGGGTTTACATGGATGTAACCCTAATCCTCCATAATATATAAAGGGGTCCTTGGCTCACAAAATTGGCACAAGTGTGTGAAAATAAGAGTGGGCCGATTTTAGTGTGCATACATATTCTCTCAAGTTCTTCCAAGGTGTTTTGGTGATTTGTGATTCCATTTTAGGCTTCCACACTATTGGGGCTAAGCTCTTAAAGCTTGAAGACATCAAGCTACATCAAAAGGTATGTCATCTAACTAGAACTTTGTAGTATAGGTGCTTCATAATATGCTAGTTAGGATGAAACCTTGGAATAGTTAATATTTGCATGTATAATAGAGAAAACATAGATCCAAGGTTTATAGGGTTGCATGTACACCATAGGAGTGTTAGAATGCTCAAAACCCAACAGTGGTATCAAAGCCAGGTTGTTTTCTGTTATATTGATGCAAATGTTTTATTTTCAAGTTGAAAAAAAAGGAAAAAAAAACATGACGTTTGCCAAATTTTAAGATAATTACTTGTTTTGTGAAAAACGAATTATTTGTAAAATTTGAATCATTTGTTATATGAGTTGAATTAGGTCAAATTTAGTAAAAGATAAAATGATATGATTATTTTATTAGTTTTAAAAGTTTGATCTAAATGTTTTAAGGAGTTACATATTTTGTCATAAAATTTTGGAGCTCAAAAGTTTTTTTTAAAGTTGTGATCTTAAGGGTTTTTGAAACTTCCATAAGTTATGGATATGAAAGTTTTTTTTAAAAAAAAAAAAATTTGATTCAAAGTTTTTATGGAGTTATAAAATTTGGTGTTAATGTTTTAAAGAATTCCATAACTTGTTCTTAAGTTATGGAACATGGAAAGTTTCATCATAAAACACCATTAATTCCATAAGTTATGGAATCCAAAGGTTTTTGTAACGCGCGTAGATCATGGCTAGTCAATTTAGAGACGATAAGCATCAAAAATGACTTTTTGATGGAAGATTAATTAGAAGGATTAATCTTAACTAAGTTATAGTATATGTTACAAGGATTCCGTACATATAAAGAACGCCGAAATCCGAGTTATAACGAAGAAGTTATGACTTGTCGAAGTTTCGCGACAGAACCGGCACGACACAGCGCGACGTAAATATTAAATTTACGTTAAAGCGATATTTGTCCTTAGCGATCTAAATGAAAGTCGTAGAATACGTTAAACCGAGAGCGTGCATAAAAAGAACGTCTAAATCTGACTTCGTATGAGGAAGTTATGATTTTTCGAAGTTTCAGCATTAGCAGTATGCAGCACGAAACTCGAGATTGAGGTCGAGCGATATTTAGCCAAAACTTTCTAAATGAGAATTGAAGATCTCATCAATAGTAGTCCAACGATAAAAAGACAGACGAAAACGGAGTTCAGATGAAGGAGTTATGAATTTCGAACGGAGTTTTCCTGTCCCGGCCTACTAAAAATAATATATTAATAATATATTAAAATTAAAGTCAAAATTAGCCAACAGAGTCTAAACGAGAGTTGTAGAGCATAATCTCACCTACGCGTGGATATAAAGAACGTCGAAAACGGAGTTCGTATGCGAAAGTTATGAATGTCTGAAGTTCGGGGCGCGAAACTCCAAAACTGTCAGAGTTCACGACGTGAATACAGTGTTCACGACGTGAACTCAGTATTTATGACTTCTGGAGCCTGACAGACGCAAGTGGCGATGACGTACCTGATGTCTATTGAATTCACGACGTGAGAACTTAAAATTCACGACGTGAGAGCTGAAAAATGACCCTATAAATAGAAATCGAGGGTCAGCCGATTTTGGTTGCTCTATCTCTTCTCTCCCACTCCCGATACTCTCTCTAAGCCCTATTTTAACCCCCCGAAGCCCCGGTATCATCCCGAGACACGAAGCAAGTCCCGAAGCCCGAAGATCCCGAGAAGAAAAGAGTTTCCGAGCCGAAGCTCTGCCTGCGAGAAGCCCGGTGTGTGAAGATCTTCCAGTTTCACCAAAGAAGTACTACTCTTAGAGCCGTAGTGTTGTCCGATCATCTTCTGATCAAGTGAGTGTATAGTCCCTTTCATAAACACGATTTTATTACAAGTATTGTTTGAATGTATTAAGTATATGTTTGGTGTGAGTGTGTAGTTACTTTCTTCTAACACATAAATATGAAGTATTTTCTATGAAATACGTGCTATGTGTTTATATATTGTTGTTTATTTGAGATGAGTGTGGAATAGATGTTTTGTATAGTTTTTAAATGAGTTAAACTGTATATGTATTTTATATCTACAAATATGTTGGGTAGAACATGGGTAGATGGAATAGTTGGTGTGTGATGAGAGATGATATGAGTAAACCCTGGTGACTATGAGACGTAGTGCCTATTAGATAAACCATGACGATGATGTGACTTCGTGCCTATTAGATAAACCTTGGTGACTATGGAGTTAGTGTATAAACCTTGGTGACTATGGAGTTAGCGCCTACTGTTAAGTAAACCTTGGTGACTATGGAGTTAGCGCCTACTGTTAAGCAAACCTTGGTGACTATGGAGTTAGCGCCTATTGTATAAACCTTGATGACTATGGAGTTAGCACCTACTGTTAAGTAAACCTTGGTGACTATGGAGTTAGCGCCTATTGTATAAACCTTGGTGACTATGGAGTTAGCGCCTACTGTTAAGTGAACCTTGGTGACTATGGAGTTAGCGCCTGATAGCTATGGATTTAGTACCTGATAGATAAACTTTGGCAGCAATGGACTTCGTGCCAATTCCTTAGGTCAATCCTTAGGAACAAATGAATAAAGGATAGTTGATTCTTAGGGTAAAACCTTAAGAAATAAAGAAGATAATGGGGATGGGTAATTGGGTTGATTGTTTGATGATTAAATATAATAATTATATTATTGTGGGTTGAAAACCCTATATGCTCACCAGGCTCCCAAGCCTGACCCACTCAGTTTTCGTTGCATTACAGGTAATGGCACAAGAGTATAATTTGGTGGACTTGACGAGAGATTTTGGATTATAGATCAGTAGTTATAAATAACTGTTGTAAGGTCTATTTTATACTGTTTATGCTTTTGGTCTGTATCGGAACATGACATCCCGAGATTTTGTTATTTAATGAAAATACAATCCTTTAAAGAAATGCTTTGATAAATTCTTATCACATTTTATTTTGGGAACAAATTCCGCAACTGTTTTCTGTAAACGATTACTCTGATTTTAAAACAAAACATAAACAAATCGGTCTTTTCTGGCCGTGAAAATGGGGATGTCACAGTTGGTATCAGAGCATTAGTTTAAGCGAACTAGGAATTTGTAGGATATTTCTAGACTTAAACTTAGAATGCTAAGTAATGATCGTGAGGAGTGTGTCTAAAATATTTTAGGTAGTACACCTAAATTGACACGAGCACTAGTTTATTTTAGGAAAGATGCCTAAAATGCCTTTATGTGCTAAATGCTATATGCTATTATTTGTTCGGATCTATGGTCTGTTGCCAACCGGATCTGGAAATTTTATGTGCTCAGGTTTCTAAACGTCTAATTACGATATTAGAACTGACATGTAATTTTTCGAAGTAATGAGGAGGAATATGCGCCTAAACCTTCCTCTATCTATATTCTCGTCTCGATACATCGAACGACCGCTTTAGTGTGCAGAACATTATGGTGAAGACTCGTAGAGAACTGAGTAAATGGAGGAAATGAAAGGCTTATGATAGTGAATGACACCTATCGGAAGATATCGTAAGAGTGGTATCTTGCCTTTAGAATATGTCTGATAAAATGACGGAACGTTAGAGGAGTACGGTACGTCTGAAGTACACCTTCGATTGGCAGGATGATGGAGAGATTGGTGTAATTCTTGAGGTTGTCTCGTCACCCGGTATTTCCATCACCAATCGAGTTGAAGTAGAATTGATGATTGAAGATACGGAATGAAGAAGTCCTAGTAGAGTATAGGGAAATTGCTTATGATTATTTGGACACATTCGTATGTGTTAAATTGTTTTGTGATTTTAGGACTTGGGGACTGCGAGACAATACTTGGGACGAGTATGAGTAGGTGTGAAAGGTAGTAGATGCATATACTACCGGAAGCACATGACTCACACTTGGATCAGGGAAAGTCACAAGGTTACCAAGAAGCTAGTGATTGGTCTCGTTTTATTCAAGTATGTCGTTACCATTGTTTCGGAAGTGACTAACAAGATGATTGATATTCCGACCCTAGCGGTCATATCAAATTGAGTCCGACTACGATGAGTTTGTTACGTGGTTCATTGAACCAAGTTCGAGGTAGCATCTGACTCAAGTCGGAAGATTGAAATCAATGCGATCAATAGCATCGCGCTCGTTGTTAAGGAAGCTTGTAGCTAGAAATGCTACATGTAAAAATGTGATTATATCACATTAGAATATGAAGGAAGGTATATTCCATTCTGGAATTTGACTCTAAGAGACTTGAGTCTAAGCATTGCATCATACGATGAGAGGTCATTAGAACACGACCCATCGGTCTGTTACAATAGATAAAGGAAAGTACTTATCCTAAGAAGAAGAAGGAGTCCTCAATAAGGATTTATTTTGTAACTCGAAGGTTACGATTGAAAGTCCAACATAGTACGAAGAGCAGATGCAGGATTGAGCACTACCTGCTATCGAGAAGTCCAAGAGTTAGATACTCTTTCGAGGAAACATAGAAGTTACAGTTATTACCTAGGATGAAGAGATAACGTATGGAATCATTATACAAGTCCTATTTCGTTGATGATTCCGACACGTAATCATCCTAAGGGGGAGATAATTGTAACGCCCGTAGATCAGGGCTAGTCAATTTAGAGACGATAAACATCAAAAATGAATTTTTGATGGAAGATTATTTAGAAGGATTAATCTTAACTAAGTTATAGTATATGTTACAAGGATTCCGTACATATAAAGAACGCCGAAATCCGAGTTATAACGAAGAAGTTATGACCTGTCGAAGTTTCGCGATAGAACCGGCACGACACAGCACGACGTAAATAGTGAATTTACGTTAGAGCGATATTTGGCCTTAGCGATCTAAATGAAAGTCGTAGAATACGTTAAACCGAGAGCGTGCATAAAAAGAACGTCTAAATCTGACTTCGTATGAGGAAGTTATGATTTTTCGAAGTTTCGGCATTAGCAGTATGCAGCCCGAAACTCGAGATTGAGGTCGAGCGATATTTAGCCAAAACTTTCTAAATGAGAATTGAAGATCTCATCAATAGTAGTCCAACGATAAAAAGACAGACGAAAACGGAGTTCAGATGAAGGAGTTATGAATTTCGAACGGAGTTTTCCTGTCCCGGCCTACTAAAAATAATATATTAATAATATATTAAAATTAAAGTCAAAATTAGCCAACGGAGTCTAAACATGAGTTGTAGAGCATAATCTCACCTACGCGTGGATATAAAGAACGTCGAAAACGGAGTTTGTATGCGAAAGTTATGAATTTCTGAAGTTCGGGGCGCGAAACCCCAAAACTGTCAGAGTTCACGACGTGAATACAGTGTTCACGACGTGAACTCAGTATTTATGACTTCTGGAGCCTGACAGACGCAAGTGGCGATAACGCACCTGATGACTATTGAATTCACGACGTGAGAACTTAAAATTCACGACGTGAGAGCTGAAAAATGACCCTATAAATAGAAATCGAGGGTCAGCCGATTTTGGTTGCTCTATCTCTTCTCTCCCACTCCCGATACTCTCTCTAAGCCCTATTTTAACCCCCCGAAGCCCCGGTATCATCCCGAGACACGAAGCAAGTCCCGAAGCCCGAAGATCCCGAGAAGAAAAGAGTTTCCGAGCCGAAGCTCTGCCTGCGAGAAGCCCGGTGTGTGAAGATCTTCCAGGTTCACCGAAGAAGTACTACTCTTAGAGCCGTAGTGCTGTCCGATCATCTTCTGATCAAGTGAGTGTATAGTCCCTTTCATAAACACGATTTTAATACAAGTATTGTTTGAATGTATTAAGTATATGTTTGGTGTGAGTGTGTAGTTACTTTCTTCTAACACATAAATATGAAGTATTTTCTATGAAATACGTGCTATGTGTTTATATATTGTTGTTTATTTGAGATGAGTGTGGAATGGATGTTTTGTATAGTTTTTAAATGAGTTAAACTGTATATGTATTTTATATCTACAAATATGTTGGGTAGAACATGGGTAGATGGAATAGTTGGTGTGTGATGAGAGATGGTATGAGTAAACCCTGGTGACTATGAGACGTAGTGCCTATTAGATAAACCCTGGCGATGATGTGACTTCGTGCCTATTAGATAAACCTTGGTGACTATGGAGTTAGCGCCTATTGTATAAACCTTGGTGACTATGGAGTTAGCGCCTACTGTTAAGTAAACCTTGGTGACTATGGAGTTAGCGCCTACTGTTAAGCAAACCTTGGTGACTATGGAGTTAGCGCCTATTGTATAAACCTTGGTGACTATGGAGTTAGCGCCTACTGTTAAGTAAACCTTGGTGACTATGGAGTTAGCGCCTATTGTATAAACCTTGGTGACTATGGAGTTAGCGCCTACTGTTAAGTGAACCTTGGTGACTATGGAGTTAGCGCCTGATAGCTATGGATTTAGTACCTGATAGATAAACTTTGGCAGCAATGGACTTCGTGCCAATTCCTTAGGTCAATCCTTAGGAACAAATGAATAAAGGATAGTTGATTCTTAGGATAAAACCTTAAGAAATAAAGAAGATAATGGGGATGGGTAATTGGGTTGATTGTTTGATGATTAAATATAATAATTATATTATTGTGGGTTGAAAACCCTATATGCTCACCAGGCTCCCAAGCCTGACCCACTCAGTTTTCGTTGCATTACAGGTAATGGCACAAGAGTATAATTTGGTGGACTTGACGAGAGATTTTGGATTATAGATCAGTAGTTATAAATAACTGTTGTAAGGTCTATTTTATATTGTTTATGCTTTTGGTCTGTATCGGAACATGACATCCCGAGATTTTGTTATTTAATGAAAATACATTCCTTTAAATAAATGCTTTGATAAATTCTTATCACATTTTGTTTTGGGAACAAATTCCTCAACTATTTTCTGTAAAGGATTACTCTGATTTTAAAACCAAGCATAAACAAATCTGTCTTTTCTGGCCGTGAAAATGGGGATGTCACAGTTGGTATCAAAGCATTCGTTTAAGCGAACTAGGAATTTGTAGGAAATTTCTAGACTTAAAGTTAGAATGCTAAGTAATGATCGTGAGGAGTGTGTCTAAAATATTTTAGGTAGTACACCTAAATTGACACGAGCACTAGTTTATTTTAGGAAAGATGCCTAAAATGCCTTTATGTGCTAAATGCTATATGCTATTATTTGTTCGGATCTATGGTCTGTTGCCGACCGGATCTGGAAATTTTATGTGCTCAGGTTTCTAAACGTCTAATTACGATATTAGAACTGGCATGTAACTTTTCGAAGTAATGAGGAGGAATATGCGCCTAAACCTTCCTCTATCTATATTCTCGTCTCGATACATCGAACGACCGCTTTAGTGTGCAGAACATTATGGTGAAGACTCGTAGAGAATTGAGTAAATGGAGGAAATGAAAGGCTTATGATAGTGAATGAAACCTATCGGAAGATATCGTAAGAGTGGTATCTTGCCTTTAGAATATGTCTGATAAAATGACGGAACGTTAGAGGAGTACGGTACGTCTGAAGTACACCTTCGATTGGCAGGATGATGGAGAGATTGGTGTAATTCTTGAGGTTGTCTCATCACCCGGTATTTCCATCACCAGTCGAGTTGAAGTAGAATTGATGATTGAAGATACGCAATGAAGAAGTCCTAGTAGAGTATAGGGAAATTGTTTATGATTATTTGGACACATTCGTATGTGTTAAATTGTTTTGTGATTTTAGGACTTGGGGACTGCGAGACAATACTTGGGACGAGTATGAGTAGGTGTGAAAGGTAGTAGATGCATATACTACCGGAAGCACATGACTCACACTTGGATCAGGGAAAGTCACAAGGTTACCAAGAAGCTAGTGATTGGTCTCGTTTTATTCAAGTATGTCGTTAACATTGTTTCGGTAGTGACTAAGAAGATGATTGATATTCCGACCCTAGCGGTCATATCAAATTGAGTCCGACTATGATGAGTTTGTTACGTGGTTCATTGAACCAAGTTCGAGGTAGCATCTGACTCAAGTCAGAAGATTGAAATCAATGCGATCAATAGCATCGCGCTCGTTGTTAAGGAAGCTTGTAGCTAGAAATGCTACATGTAAAAATGTGATTATATAACATTAGAATATGAAGGAAGGTATATTCCATTCTGGAATTTGACTCTAAGAGACTTGAGTCTAAGCATTGCATCATACGATGAGAGGTCATTAGAACACGACCCATCGGTCTGTTACAATAGATAAAGGAAAGTAATTATCCTAAGAAGAAGAAGGAGTCCTCAATAAGGATTTATTTTGTAACTCGAAGGTTACGATTGAAAGTCCAACATAGTACGAAGAGCAGATGCAGGATTGAGCACTACCTGCTATCGAGAAGTCCAAGAGTTAGATACTCTTTCGAGGAAACATAGAACTTACAGTTATTACCTAGGATGAAGAGATAACGTATGAAATCATTATACAAGTCCTATTTCGTTGATAATTCCGGCACGTAATCATCCTAAGGGGGAGATAATTGTAACGCCCGTAGATCAGGGCTAGTCAATTTAGAGACGATAAGCATCAAAAATGAATTTTTGATGGAAGATTATTTAGAAGGATTAATCTTAACTAAGTTATAGTATATGTTACAAGGATTCCGTACATATAAAGAACTCCGAAATCCGAGTTATAACGAAGAAGTTATGACCTGTCGAAGTTTCGCGACAGAACCAGCACAACACAGAGCGACGTAAATAGTGAATTTACGTTAGAGCGATATTTGGCCTTAGCGATCTAAATGAAAGTCGTAGAATACGTTAAACCGAGAGCGTGCATAAAAAGAACGTCTAAATCTGACTTCGTATGAGGAAGTTATGATTTTTCGAAGTTTCGGCATTAGCAGTATGCAGCCCGAAACTCGAGATTGAGGTCGAGCGATATTTAGCCAAAACTTTCTAAATGAGAATTGAAGATCTCATCAATAGTAGTCCAACGATAAAAAGACAGACGAAAACGGAGTTCAGATGAAGGAGTTATGAATTTCGAACGGAGTTTTCCTGTCCCGGCCTACTAAAAATAATATATTAACAATATATTAAAATTAAAGTCAAAATTAGCCAACGGAGTCTAAACGAGAGTTGTAGAGCATAATCTCACCTACGCGTGGATATAAAGAACGTCGAAAACGGAGTTCGTATGCGAAAGTTATGAATGTCTGAAGTTCGGGGCGCGAAACCCCAAAACTGTCAGAGTTCACGACGTGAATACAGTGTTCACGACGTGAACTCAGTATTTATGACTTCTGGAGCCTGACAGACGCAAGTGGCGATGACGTACCTGATGACTATTGAATTCACGACGTGAGAACTTAAAATTCACGACGTGAGAGCTGAAAAATGACCCTATAAATAGAAATCGAGGGTCAGCCGATTTTGGTTGCTCTATCTCTTCTCTCCCACTCCCGATACTCTCTCTAAGCCCTATTTTAACCCCCCGAAGCCCCGGTATCATCCCGAGACACGAAGCAAGTCCCGAAGCCCGAAGATCTCGAGAAGAAAAGAGTTTCCGAGCCGAAGCTCTGCCTGCGAGAAGCCCGGTGTGTGAAGATCTTCCAGTTTCACCGAAGAAGTACTACTCTTAGAGCCGTAGTGCTGTCCGATCATCTTCTGATCAAGTGAGTGTATAGTCCCTTTCATAAACACGATTTTAATACAAGTATTGTTTGAATGTATTAAGTATATGTTTGGTGTGAGTGTGTAGTTACTTTCTTCTGACACATAAATATGAAGTATTTTCTATGAAATACATGCTATGTGTTTATATATTGTTGTTTATTTGAGATGAGTGTGGAATGGATGTTTTGTATAGTTTTTAAATGAGTTAAACTGTATATGTATTTTATATCTACAAATATGTTGGGTAGAACATGGGTAGATGGAATAGTTGGTGTGTGATGAGAGATGGTATGAGTAAACCCTGGTGACTATGAGACGTAGTGCCTATTAGATAAACCCTGGCGATGATGTGACTTCGTGCCTATTAGATAAACCTTGGTGACTATGGAGTTAGCGCCTATTGTATAAACCTTGGTGACTATGGAGTTAGCGCCTACTGTTAAGTAAACCTTGGTGACTATGGAGTTAGCGCCTACTGTTAAGCAAACCTTGGTGACTATGGAGTTAGCGCCTATTGTATAAACCTTGGTGACTATGGAGTTAGCGCCTACTGTTAAGTAAACCTTGGTGACTATGGAGTTAGCGCCTATTGTATAAACCTTGGTGACTATGGAGTTATCGCCTACTGTTAAGTGAACCTTGGTGACTATGGAGTTAGCGCCTGATAGCTATGGATTTAGTACCTGATAGATAAACTTTGGCAGCAATGGACTTCGTGCCAATTCCTTAGGTCAATCCTTAGGAACAAATGAATAAAGGATATTTGATTCTTAGGATAAAACCTTAAGAAATAAAGAAGATAATGGGGATGGGTAATTGGGTTGATTGTTTGATGATTAAATATAATAATTATATTATTGTGGGTTGAAAACCCTATATGCTCACCAGGCTCCCAAGCCTGACCCACTCAGTTTTCGTTGCATTACAGGTAATGGCACAAGAGTATAATTTGGTGGACTTGACGAGAGATTTTGGATTATAGATCAGTAGTTATAAATAACTGTTGTAAGGTCTATTTTATATTGTTTATGCTTTTGGTCTGTATCGGAACATGACATCCCGAGATTTTGTTATTTAATGAAAATACATTCCTTTAAATAAATGCTTTGATAAATTCTTATCACATTTTGTTGTGGGAACAAATTCCGCAACTATTTTCTGTAAAGGATTACTCTGATTTTAAAACCAAGCATAAACAAATCTGTCTTTTCTGGCCGTGAAAATGGGGATGTCACAGTTGGTATCAAAGCATTCGTTTAAGCGAACTAGGAATTTGTAGGAAATTTCTAGACTTAAAGTTAGAATGCTAAGTAATGATCGTGAGGAGTGTGTCTAAAATATTTTAGGTAGTACACCTAAATTGACACGAGCACTAGTTTATTTTAGGAAAGATGCCTAAAATGCCTTTATGTGCTAAATGCTATATGCTATTATTTGTTCGGATCTATGGTCTGTTGCCGACCGGATCTGGAAATTTTATGTGCTCAGGTTTCTAAACGTCTAATTACGATATTAGAACTGGCATGTAACTTTTCGAAGTAATGAGGAGGAATATGCGCCTAAACCTTCCTCTATCTATATTCTCGTCTCGATACATCGAACGACCGCTTTAGTGTGCAGAACATTATGGTGAAGACTCGTAGAGAATTGAGTAAATGGAGGAAATGAAAGGCTTATGATAGTGAATGAAACCTATCGGAAGATATCGTAAGAGTGGTATCTTGCCTTTAGAATATGTCTGATAAAATGACGGAACGTTAGAGGAGTACGGTACGTCTGAAGTACACCTTCGATTGGCAGGATGATGGAGAGATTGGTGTAATTCTTGAGGTTGTCTCATCACCCGGTATTTCCATCACCAGTCGAGTTGAAGTAGAATTGATGATTGAAGATACGCAATGAAGAAGTCCTAGTAGAGTATAGGGAAATTGTTTATGATTATTTGGACACATTCGTATGTGTTAAATTGTTTTGTGATTTTAGGACTTGGGGACTGCGAGACAATACTTGGGACGAGTATGAGTAGGTGTGAAAGGTAGTAGATGCATATATTACCGGAAGCACATGACTCACACTTGGATCAGGGAAAGTCACAAGGTTACCAAGAAGCTAGTGATTGGTCTCGTTTTATTCAAGTATGTCGTTACCATTGTTTCGGTAGTGACTAAGAAGATGATTGATATTCCGACCCTAGCGGTCATATCAAATTGAGTCCGACTATGATGAGTTTGTTACGTGGTTCATTGAACCAAGTTCGAGGTAGCATCTGACTCAAGTCAGAAGATTGAAATCAATGCGATCAATAGCATCGCGCTCGTTGTTAAGGAAGCTTGTAGCTAGAAATGCTACATGTAAAAATGTGATTATATAACATTAGAATATGAAGGAAGGTATATTCCATTCTGGAATTTGACTCTAAGAGACTTGAGTCTAAGCATTGCATCATACGATGAGAGGTCATTAGAACACGACCCATCGGTCTGTTACAATAGATAAAGGAAAGTACTTATCCTAAGAAGAAGAAGGAGTCCTCAATAAGGATTTATTTTGTAACTCAAAGGTTACGATTGAAAGTCCAACATAGTACGAAGAGCAGATGCAGGATTGAGCACTACCTGCTATCGAGAAGTCCAAGAGTTAGATACTCTTTCGAGGAAACATAGAACTTACAGTTATTACCTAGGATGAAGAGATAACGTATGAAATCATTATACAAGTCCTATTTCGTTGATAATTCCGGCACGTAATCATCCTAAGGGGGAGATAATTGTAACGCCCGTAGATCAGGGCTAGTCAATTTAGAGACGATAAGCATCAAAAATGAATTTTTGATGGAAGATTATTTAGAAGGATTAATCTTAACTAAGTTATAGTATATGTTACAAGGATTCCGTACATATAAAGAACGCCGAAATCCGAGTTATAACGAAGAAGTTATGACCTGTCGAAGTTTCGCGACAGAACCAGCACAACACAGAGCGACGTAAATAGTGAATTTACGTTAGAGCGATATTTGGCCTTAGCGATCTAAATGAAAGTCGTAGAATACGTTAAACCGAGAGCGTGCATAAAAAGAACGTCTAAATCTGACTTCGTATGAGGAAGTTATGATTTTTCGAAGTTTCGGCATTAGCAGTATGCAGCCCGAAACTCGAGATTGAGGTCGAGTGATATTTAGCCAAAACTTTCTAAATTAGAATTGAAGATCTCATCAATAGTAGTCCAACGATAAAAAGACAGACGAAAACGGAGTTCAGATGAAGGAGTTATGAATTTCGAACGGAGTTTTCCTGTCCCGGCCTACTAAAAATAATATATTAATAATATATTAAAATTAAATTCAAAATTAGCCAACGGAGTCTAAACGAGAGTTGTAGAGCATAATCTCACCTACGCGTGGATATAAAGAACGTCGAAAACGGAGTTCGTATGCGAAAGTTATGAATGTCTGAAGTTCGGGGCGCGAAACCCCAAAACTATCAGAGTTCACGACGTGAATACAGTGTTCACGACGTGAACTCAGTATTTATGACTTCTGGAGCCTGGCAGACGCAAGTGGCGATGACGACCTGATGACTATTGAATTCACGACGTGAGAACTTAAAATTCACGACGTGAGAGCTGAAAAATGACCCTATAAATAGAAATCGAGGGTCAGCCGATTTTGGTTGCTCTATCTCTTCTCTCCCACTCCCGATACTCTCTCTAAGCCCTATTTTAACCCCCCGAAGCCCCGGTATCATCCCGAGACACGAAGCAAGTCCCGAAGCCCGAAGATATCGAGAAGAAAAGAGTTTCCGAGCCGAAGCTCTGCCTGCGAGAAGCCCGGTGTGTGAAGATCTTCCAGTTTCACCGAAGAAGTACTACTCTTAGAGCCGTAGTGCTGTCCGATCATCTTCTGATCAAGTGAGTGTATAGTCCCTTTCATAAACACGATTTTAATACAAGTATTGTTTGAATGTATTAAGTATATGTTTGGTGTGAGTGTGTAGTTACTTTCTTCTAACACATAAATATGAAGTATTTTCTATGAAATACGTGCTATGTGTTTATATATTGTTGTTTATTTGAGATGAGTGTGGAATGGATGTTTTGTATAGTTTTTAAATGAGTTAAACTGTATATGTATTTTATATCTACAAATATGTTGGGTAGAACATGGGTAGATGGAATAGTTGGTGTGTGATGAGAGATGGTATGAGTAAACCCTGGTGACTATGAGACGTAGTGCCTATTAGATAAACCCTGGCGATGATGTGACTTCGTGCCTATTAGATAAACCTTGGTGACTATGGAGTTAGCGCCTATTGTATAAACCTTGGTGACTATGGAGTTAGCGCCTACTGTTAAGCAAACCTTGGTGACTATGGAGTTAGCGCCTATTGTATAAACCTTGGTGACTATGGAGTTAGCGCCTACTGTTAAGTAAACCTTGGTGACTATGGAGTTAGCGCCTATTGTATAAACCTTGGTGACTATGGAGTTAGCGCCTACTGTTAAGTGAACCTTGGTGACTATGGAGTTAGCGCCTGATAGCTATGGATTTAGTACCTGATAGATAAACTTTGGCAGCAATGGACTTCGTGCCAATTCCTTAGGTCAATCCTTAGGAACAAATGAATAAAGGATAGTTGATTCTTAGGATAAAACCTTAAGAAATAAAGAAGATAATGGGGATGGGTAATTGGGTTGATTGTTTGATGATTAAATATAATAATTATATTATTGTGGGTTGAAAACCCTATATGCTCACCAGGCTCCCAAGCCTGACCCACTCAGTTTTCGTTGCATTACAGGTAATGGCACAAGAGTATAATTTGGTGGACTTGACGAGAGATTTTGGATTATAGATCAGTAGTTATAAATAACTGTTGTAAGGTCTATTTTATATTGTTTATGCTTTTGGTCTGTATCGGAACATGACATCCCGAGATTTTGTTATTTAATGAAAATACATTCCTTTAAATAAATGCTTTGATAAATTCTTATCACATTTTGTTTTGGGAACAAATTCCGCAACTATTTTCTGTAAAGGATTACTCTTATTTTAAAACCAAGCATAAACAAATCTGTCTTTTCTGGCCGTGAAAATGGGGATGTCACAGTTGGTATCAAAGCATTCGTTTAAGCGAACTAGGAATTTGTAGGAAATTTGTAGACTTAAAGTTAGAATGCTAAGTAATGATCGTGAGGAGTGTGTCTAAAATATTTTAGGTAGTACACCTAAATTGACACGAGCACTAGTTTATTTTAGGAAAGATGCCTAAAATGCCTTTATGTGCTAAATGCTATATGCTATTATTTGTTCGGATCTATGGTCTGTTGCCGACCGGATCTGGAAATTTTATGTGCTCAGGTTTCTAAACGTCTAATTACGATATTAGAACTGGCATGTAACTTTTCGAAGTAATGAGGAGGAATATGCGCCTAAACCTTCCTCTATCTATATTCTCGTCTCGATACATCGAACGACCGCTTTAGTGTGCAGAACATTATGGTGAAGACTCGTAGAGAATTGAGTAAATGGAGAAAATGAAAGGCTTATGATAGTGAATGAAACCTATCGGAAGATATCGGAAGAGTTGTATCTTGCCTTTAGAATATGTCTGATAAAATGACGGAACGTTAGAGGAGTACGGTACGTCTGAAGTACACCTTCGATTGGCAGGATGATGGAGAGATTGGTGTAATTCTTGAGGTTGTCTCATCACCCGGTATTTCCATCACCAGTCGAGTTGAAGTAGAATTGATGATTGAAGATACGCAATGAAGAAGTCCTAGTAGAGTATAGGGAAATTGTTTATGATTATTTGGACACATTCGTATGTGTTAAATTGTTTTGTGATTTTAGGACTTGGGGACTGCGAGACAATACTTGGGACGAGTATGAGTAGGTGTGAAAGGTAGTAGATGCATATACTACCGGAAGCACATGACTCACACTTGGATCAGGGAAAGTCACAAGGTTACCAAGAAGCTAGTGATTGGTCTCGTTTTATTCAAGTATGTCGTTACCATTGTTTCGGTAGTGACTAAGAAGATGATTGATATTCCGACCCTAGCGGTCATATCAAATTGAGTCCGACTATGATGAGTTTGTTACGTGGTTCATTGAACCAAGTTCGAGGTAGCATCTGACTCAAGTCGGAAGATTGAAATCAATGCGATCAATAGCATCGCGCTCGTTGTTAAGGAAGCTTGTAGCTAGAAATGCTACATGTAAAAATGTGATTATATAACATTAGAATATGAAGGAAGGTATATTCCATTCTGGAATTTGACTCTAAGAGACTTGAGTCTAAGCATTGCATCATACGATGAGAGGTCATTAGAACACGACCCATCGGTCTGTTACAATAGATAAAGGAAAGTAATTATCCTAAGAAGAAGAAGGAGTCCTCAATAAGGATTTATTTTGTAACTCGAAGGTTACGATTGAAAGTCCAACATAGTACGAAGAGCAGATGCAGGATTGAGCACTACCTGCTATCGAGAAGTCCAAGAGTTAGATACTCTTTCGAGGAAACATAGAACTTACAGTTATTACCTAGGATGAAGAGATAACGTATGAAATCATTATACAAGTCCTATTTCGTTGATAATTCCGGCACGTAATCATCCTAAGGGGGAGATAATTGTAACGCCCGTAGATCAGGGCTAGTCAATTTAGAGACGATAAGCATCAAAAATGAATTTTTGATGGAAGATTATTTAGAGGGATTAATCTTAACTAAGTTATAGTATATGTTACAAGGATTCCGTACATATAAAGAACGCCGAAATCCGAGTTATAACGAAGAAGTTATGACCTGTCGAAGTTTCGCGACAGAACCAGCACAACACAGAGCGACGTAAATAGTGAATTTACGTTAGAGCGACATTTGGCCTTAGCGATCTAAATGAAAGTCGTAGAATACGTTAAACCGAGAGCGTGCATAAAAAGAACGTCTAAATCTGACTTCGTATGAGGAAGTTATGATTTTTCGAAGTTTCGGCATTAGCAGTATGCAGCCCGAAACTCGAGATTGAGGTCGAGCGATATTTAGCCAAAACTTTCTAAATGAGAATTGAAGATCTCATCAATAGTAGTCCAACGATAAAAAGACAGACGAAAACGGAGTTCAGATGAAGGAGTTATGAATTTCGAACGGAGTTTTCCTGTCCCGGCCTACTAAAAATAATATATTAATAATATATTAAAATTAAAGTCAAAATTAGCCAACGGAGTCTAAACGAGAGTTGTAGAGCATAATCTCACCTACGCGTGGATATAAAGAACGTCGAAAACGGAGTTCGTATGCGAAAGTTATGAATGTCTGAAGTTCGGGGCGCGAAACCCCAAAACTGTCAGAGTTCACGACGTGAATACAGTGTTCACGACGTGAACTCAGTATTTATGACTTCTGGAGCCTGACAGACGCAAGTGGCGATGACGTACCTGATGACTATTGAATTCACGACGTGAGAACTTAAAATTCACGACGTGAGAGCTGAAAAATGACCCTATAAATAGAAATCGAGGGTCAGCCGATTTTGGTTGCTCTATCTCTTCTCTCCCACTCCCGATACTCTCTCTAAGCCCTATTTTAACCCCCCGAAGCCCCGGTATCATCCCGAGACACGAAGCAAGTCCCGAAGCCCGAAGATCTCGAGAAGAAAAGAGTTTCCGAGCCGAAGCTCTGCATGCGAGAAGCCCGGTGTGTGAAGATCTTCCAGTTTCACCGAAGAAGTACTACTCTTAGAGCCGTAGTGCTGTCCGATCATCTTCTGATCAAGTGAGTGTATAGTCCCTTTCATAAACACGATTTTAATACAAGTATTGTTTGAATGTATTAAGTATATGTTTGGTGTGAGTGTGTAGTTACTTTCTTCTAACACATAAATATGAAGTATTTTCTATGAAATACGTGCTATGTGTTTATATATTGTTGTTTATTTGAGATGAGTGTGGAATGGATGTTTTGTATAGTTTTTAAATGAGTTAAACTGTATATGTATTTTATATCTACAAATATGTTGGGTAGAACATGGGTAGATGGAATAGTTGGTGTGTGATGAGAGATGGTATGAGTAAACCCTGGTGACTATGAGACGTAGTGCCTATTAGATAAACCCTGGCGATGATGTGACTTCGTGCCTATTAGATAAACCTTGGTGACTATGGAGTTAGCGCCTATTGTATAAACCTTGGTGACTATGGAGTTAGCGCCTACTGTTAAGTAAACCTTGGTGACTATGGAGTTAGCGCCTACTGTTAAGCAAACCTTGGTGACTATGGAGTTAGCGCCTATTGTATAAACCTTGGTGACTATGGAGTTAGCGCCTACTGTTAAGTAAACCTTGGTGACTATGGAGTTAGCGCCTATTGTATAAACCTTGGTGACTATGGAGTTAGCGCCTACTGTTAAGTGAACCTTGGTGACTATGGAGTTAGCGCCTGATAGCTATGGATTTAGTACCTGATAGATAAACTTTGGCAGCAATGGACTTCGTGCCAATTCCTTAGGTCAATCCTTAGGAACAAATGAATAAAGGATAGTTGATTCTTAGGATAAAACCTTAAGAAATAAAGAAGATAATGGGGATGGGTAATTGGGTTGATTGTTTGATGATTAAATATAATAATTATATTATTGTGGGTTGAAAACCCTATATGCTCACCAGGCTCCCAAGCCTGACCCACTCAGTTTTCGTTGCATTACAGGTAATGGCACAAGAGTATAATTTGGTGGACTTGACGAGAGATTTTGGATTATAGATCAGTAGTTATAAATAACTGTTGTAAGGTCTATTTTATATTGTTTATGCTTTTGGTCTGTATCGGAACATGACATCCCGAGATTTTGTTATTTAATGAAAATACATTCCTTTAAATAAATGCTTTGATAAATTCTTATCACATTTTGTTTTGGGAACAAATTCCGCAACTATTTTCTGTAAAGGATTACTCTTATTTTAAAACCAAGCATAAACAAATCTGTCTTTTCTGGCCGTGAAAATGGGGATGTCACAGTTGGTATCAAAGCATTCGTTTAAGCGAACTAGGAATTTGTAGGAAATTTCTAGACTTAAAGTTAGAATGCTAAGTAATGATCGTGAGGAGTGTGTCTAAAATATTTTAGGTAGTACACCTAAATTGACACGAGCATTAGTTTATTTTAGGAAAGATGCCTAAAATGCCTTTATGTGCTAAATGCTATATGCTATTATTTGTTCGGATCTATGGTCTGTTGCCGACCGGATCTGGAAATTTTATGTGCTCAGGTTTCTAAACGTCTAATTACGATATTAGAACTGGCATGTAACTTTTCGAAGTAATGAGGAGGAATATGCGCCTAAACCTTCCTCTATCTATATTCTCGTCTCGATACATCGAACGACCGCTTTAGTGTGCAGAACATTATGGTGAAGACTCGTAGAGAATTGAGTAAATGGAGGAAATGAAAGGCTTATGATAGTGAATGAAACCTATCGGAAGATATCGTAAGAGTGGTATCTTGCCTTTAGAATATGTCTGATAAAATGACGGAACGTTAGAGGAGTACGGTACGTCTGAAGTACACCTTCGATTGGCAGGATGATGGAGAGATTGGTGTAATTCTTGAGGTTGTCTCATCACCCGGTATTTCCATCACTAGTCGAGTTGAAGTAGAATTGATGATTGAAGATACGCAATGAAGAAGTCCTAGTAGAGTATAGGGAAATTGTTTATGATTATTTGGACACATTCGTATGTGTTAAATTGTTTTGTGATTTTAGGACTTGGGGACTGCGAGACAATACTTGGGACGAGTATGAGTAGGTGTGAAAGGTAGTAGATGCATATACTACCGGAAGCACATGACTCACACTTGGATCAGGGAAAGTCACAAGGTTACCAAGAAGCTAGTGATTGGTCTCGTTTTATTCAAGTATGTCGTTACCATTGTTTCGGTAGTGACTAAGAAGATGATTGATATTCCGACCCTAGCGGTCATATCAAATTGAGTCCGACTATGATGAGTTTGTTACGTGGTTCATTGAACCAAGTTCGAGGTAGCATCTGACTCAAGTCAGAAGATTGAAATCAATGCGATCAATAGCATCGCGCTCGTTGTTAAGGAAGCTTGTAGCTAGAAATGCTACATGTAAAAATGTGATTATATAACATTAGAATATGAAGGAAGGTATATTCCATTCTGGAATTTGACTCTAAGAGACTTGAGTCTAAGCATTGCATCATACGATGAGAGGTCATTAGAACACGACCCATCGGTCTGTTACAATAGATAAAGGAAAGTAATTATCCTAAGAAGAAGAAGGAGTCCTCAATAAGGATTTATTTTGTAACTCGAAGGTTACGATTGAAAGTCCAACATAGTACGAAGAGCAGATGCAGGATTGAGCACTACCTGCTATCGAGAAGTCCAAGAGTTAGATACTCTTTCGAGGAAACATAGAACTTACAGTTATTACCTAGGATGAAGAGATAACGTATGAAATCATTATACAAGTCCTATTTCGTTGATAATTCCGGCACGTAATCATCCTAAGGGGGAGATAATTGTAACGCCCGTAGATCAGGGCTAGTCAATTTAGAGACGATAAGCATCAAAAATGAATTTTTGATGGAAGATTATTTAGAAGGATTAATCTTAACTAAGTTATAGTATATGTTACAAGGATTCCGTACATATAAAGAACTCCGAAATCCGAGTTATAACGAAGAAGTTATGACCTGTCGAAGTTTCGCGACAGAACCAGCACAACACAGAGCGACGTAAATAGTGAATTTACGTTAGAGCGATATTTGGCCTTAGCGATCTAAATGAAAGTCGTAAAATACGTTAAACCGAGAGCGTGCATAAAAAGAACGTCTAAATCTGACTTCGTATGAGGAAGTTATGATTTTTCGAAGTTTCGGCATTAGCAGTATGCAGCCCGAAACTCGAGATTGAGGTCGAGCGATATTTAGCCAAAACTTTCTAAATGAGAATTGAAGATCTCATCAATAGTAGTCCAACGATAAAAAGACAGACGAAAACGGAGTTCAGATGAAGGAGTTATGAATTTCGAACGGAGTTTTCCTGTCCCGGCCTACTAAAAATAATATATTAATAATATATTAAAATTAAATTCAAAATCAGCCAACGGAGTCTAAACGAGAGTTGTAGAGCATAATCTCACCTACGCGTGGATATAAAGAACGTCGAAAACGGAGTTCGTATGCGAAAGTTATGAATGTCTGAAGTTCGGGGCGCGAAACCCCAAAACTGTCAGAGTTCACGACGTGAATACAGTGTTCACGACGTGAACTCAGTATTTATGACTTCTGGAGTCTGACAGACGCAAGTGGCGATGACGTACCTGATGACTATTGAATTCACGACGTGAGAACTTAAAATTCACGACGTGAGAGCTGAAAAATGACCCTATAAATAGAAATCGAGGGTCAGCCGATTTTGGTTGCTCTATCTCTTCTCTCCCACTCCCGATACTCTCTCTAAGCCCTATTTTAACCCCCCGAAGCCCCGGTATCATCCCGAGACACGAAGCAAGTCCCGAAGCCCGAAGATCTCGAGAAGAAAAGAGTTTCCGAGCCGAAGCTCTGCCTGCGACAACCCGGTGTGTGAAGATCTTCCAGTTTCACCGAAGAAGTACTACTCTTAGAGCCGTAGTGCTGTCCGATCATCTTCTGATCAAGTGAGTGTATAGTCCCTTTCATAAACACGATTTTAATACAAGTATTGTTTGAATGTATTAAGTATATGTTTGGTGTGAGTGTGTAGTTACTTTCTTCTAACACATAAATATGAAGTATTTTCTATGAAATACGTGCTATGTGTTTATATATTGTTGTTTATTTGAGATGAGTGTGGAATGGATGTTTTGTATAGTTTTTAAATGAGTTAAACTGTATATGTATTTTATATCTACAAATATGTTGGGTAGAACATGGGTAGATGGAATAGTTGGTGTGTGATGAGAGATGGTATGAGTAAACCCTGGTGACTATGAGACGTAGTGCCTATTAGATAAACCCTGGCGATGATGTGACTTCGTGCCTATTAGATAAACCTTGGTGACTATGGAGTTAGCGCCTATTGTATAAACCTTGGTGACTATGGAGTTAGCGCCTATTGTTAAGTAAACCTTGGTGACTATGGAGTTAGCGCCTACTGTTAAGCAAACCTTGGTGACTATGGAGTTAGCGCCTATTGTATAAACCTTGGTGACTATGGAGTTAGCGCCTACTGTTAAGTAAACCTTGGTGACTATGGAGTTAGCGCCTATTGTATAAACCTTGGTGACTATGGAGTTAGCGCCTACTGTTAAGTGAACCTTGGTGACTATGGAGTTAGCGCCTGATAGCTATGGATTTAGTACCTGATAGATAAACTTTGGCAGCAATGGACTTCGTGCCAATTCCTTAGGTCAATCCTTAGGAACAAATGAATAAAGGATAGTTGATTCTTAGGATAAAACCTTAAGAAATAAAGAAGATAATGGGGATGGGTAATTGGGTTGATTGTTTGATGATTAAATATAATAATTATATTATTGTGGGTTGAAAACCCTATATGCTCACCAGGCTCCCAAGCCTGACCCACTCAGTTTTCGTTGCATTACAGGTAATGGCACAAGAGTATAATTTGGTGGACTTGACGAGAGATTTTGGATTATAGATCAGTAGTTATAAATAACTGTTGTAAGGTCTATTTTATATTGTTTATGCTTTTGGTCTGTATCGGAACATGACATCCCGAGATTTTGTTATTTAATGAAAATACATTCCTTTAAATAAATGCTTTGATAAATTCTTATCACATTTTGTTTTGGGAACAAATTCCTCAACTATTTTCTGTAAAGGATTACTCTGATTTTAAAACCAAGCATAAACAAATCTGTCTTTTCTGGCCGTGAAAATGGGGATGTCACAGTTGGTATCAAAGCATTCGTTTAAGCGAACTAGGAATTTGTAGGAAATTTCTAGACTTAAAGTTAGAATGCTAAGTAATGATCGTGAGGAGTGTGTCTAAAATATTTTAGGTAGTACACCTAAATTGACACGAGCACTAGTTTATTTTAGGAAAGATGCCTAAAATGCCTTTATGTGCTAAATGCTATATGCTATTATTTGTTCGGATCTATGGTCTGTTGCCGACCGGATCTGGAAATTTTATGTGCTCAGGTTTCTAAACGTCTAATTACGATATTAGAACTGGCATGTAACTTTTCGAAGTAATGAGGAGGAATATGCGCCTAAACCTTCCTCTATCTATATTCTCGTCTCGATACATCGAACGACCGCTTTAGTGTGCAGAACATTATGGTGAAGACTCGTAGAGAATTGAGTAAATGGAGGAAATGAAAGGCTTATGATAGTGAATGAAACCTATCGGAAGATATCGTAAGAGTGGTATCTTGCCTTTAGAATATGTCTGATAAAATGACGGAACGTTAGAGGAGTACGGTACGTCTGAAGTACACCTTCGATTGGCAGGATGATGGAGAGATTGGTGTAATTCTTGAGGTTGTCTCATCACCCGGTATTTCCATCACTAGTCGAGTTGAAGTAGAATTGATGATTGAAGATACGCAATGAAGAAGTCCTAGTAGAGTATAGGGAAATTGTTTATGATTATTTGGACACATTCGTATGTGTTAAATTGTTTTGTGATTTTAGGACTTGGGGACTGCGAGACAATACTTGGGACGAGTATGAGTAGGTGTGAAAGGTAGTAGATGCATATACTACCGGAAGCACATGACTCACACTTGGATCAGGGAAAGTCACAAGGTTACCAAGAAGCTAGTGATTGGTCTCGTTTTATTCAAGTATGTCGTTACCATTGTTTCGGTAGTGACTAAGAAGATGATTGATATTCCGACCCTAGCGGTCATATCAAATTGAGTCCGACTATGATGAGTTTGTTACGTGGTTCATTGAACCAAGTTCGAGGTAGCATCTGACTCAAGTCAGAAGATTGAAATCAATGCGATCAATAGCATCGCGCTCGTTGTTAAGGAAGCTTGTAGCTAGAAATGCTACATGTAAAAATGTGATTATATAACATTAGAATATGAAGGAAGGTATATTCCATTCTGGAATTTGACTCTAAGAGACTTGAGTCTAAGCATTGCATCATACGATGAGAGGTCATTAGAACACGACCCATCGGTCTGTTACAATAGATAAAGGAAAGTAATTATCCTAAGAAGAAGAAGGAGTCCTCAATAAGGATTTATTTTGTAACTCGAAGGTTACGATTGAAAGTCCAACATAGTACGAAGAGCAGATGCAGGATTGAGCACTACCTGCTATCGAGAAGTCCAAGAGTTAGATACTCTTTCGAGGAAACATAGAACTTATAGTTATTACCTAGGATGAAGAGATAACGTATGAAATCATTATACAAGTCCTATTTCGTTGATAATTCCGGCACGTAATCATCCTAAGGGGGAGATAATTGTAACGCCCGTAGATCAGGGCTAGTCAATTTAGAGACGATAAGCATCAAAAATGAATTTTTGATGGAAGATTATTTAGAAGGATTAATCTTAACTAAGTTATAGTATATGTTACAAGGATTCCGTACATATAAAGAACGCCGAAATCCGAGTTATAACGAAGACGTTATGACCTGTCGAAGTTTCGCGATAGAACCGGCACGACACAGCACGACGTAAATAGTGAATTTACGTTAGAGCGATATTTGGCCTTAGCGATCTAAATGAAAGTCGTAGAATACGTTAAACCGAGAGCGTGCATAAAAAGAACGTCTAAATCTGACTTCGTATGAGGAAGTTATGATTTTTCGAAGTTTCGGCATTAGCAGTATGCAGCCCGAAACTCGAGATTGAGGTCGAGCGATATTTAGCCAAAACTTTCTAAATGAGAATTGAAGATCTCATCAATAGTAGTCCAACGATAAAAAGACAGACGAAAACGGAGTTCAGATGAAGGAGTTATGAATTTCGAACGGAGTTTTCCTGTCCCGGCCTACTAAAAATAATATATTAATAATATATTAAAATTAAAGTCAAAATTAGCCAACGGAGTCTAAACGAGAGTTGTAGAGCATAATCTCACCTACGCGTGGATATAAAGAACGTCGAAAACGGAGTTCGTATGCGAAAGTTATGAATGTCTGAAGTTCGGGGCGCGAAACCCCAAAACTGTCAGAGTTCACGACGTGAATACAGTGTTCACGACGTGAACTCAGTATTTATGACTTCTGGAGCCTGACAGACGCAAGTGGCGATGACGTACCTGATGACTATTGAATTCACGACGTGAGAACTTAAAATTCACGACGTGAGAGCTGAAAAATGACCCTATAAATAGAAATCGAGGGTCAGCCGATTTTGGTTGCTCTATCTCTTCTCTCCCACTCCCGATACTCTCTCTAAGCCCTATTTTAACCCCCCGAAGCCCCGGTATCATCCCGAGACACGAAGCAAGTCCCGAAGCCCGAAGATCTCGAGAAGAAAAGAGTTTCCAAGCCGAAGCTCCGCCTGCGAGAAGCCCGGTGTGTGAAGATCTTCCAGTTTCACCGAAGAAGTACTACTCTTAGAGCCGTAGTGCTGTCCGATCATCTTCTGATCAAGTGAGTGTATAGTCCCTTTCATAAACACGATTTTAATACAAGTATTGTTTGAATGTATTAAGTATATGTTTGGTGTGAGTGTGTAGTTACTTTCTTCTAACACATAAATATGAAGTATTTTCTATGAAATACGTGCTATGTGTTTATATATTGTTGTTTATTTGAGATGAGTGTGGAATGGATGTTTTGTATAGTTTTTAAATGAGTTAAACTGTATATGTATTTTATATCTACAAATATGTTGGGTAGAACATGGGTAGATGGAATAGTTGGTGTGTGATGAGAGATGGTATGAGTAAACCCTGGTGACTATGAGACGTAGTGCCTATTAGATAAACCCTGGCGATGATGTGACTTCGTGCCTATTAGATAAACCTTGGTGACTATGGAGTTAGCGCCTATTGTATAAACCTTGGTGACTATGGAGTTAGCGCCTATTGTTAAGTAAACCTTGGTGACTATGGAGTTAGCGCCTACTGTTAAGCAAACCTTGGTGACTATGGAGTTAGCGCCTATTGTATAAACCTTGGTGACTATGGAGTTAGCGCCTACTGTTAAGTAAACCTTGGTGACTATGGAGTTAGCGCCTATTGTATAAACCTTGGTGACTATGGAGTTAGCGCCTACTGTTAAGTGAACCTTGGTGACTATGGAGTTAGCGCCTGATAGCTATGGATTTAGTACCTGATAGATAAACTTTGGCAGCAATGGACTTCGTGCCAATTCCTTAGGTCAATCCTTAGGAACAAATGAATAAAGGATAGTTGATTCTTAGGATAAAACCTTAAGAAATAAAGAAGATAATGGGGATGGGTAATTGGGTTGATTGTTTGATGATTAAATATAATAATTATATTATTGTGGGTTGAAAACCCTATATGCTCACCAGGCTCCCAAGCCTGACCCACTCAGTTTTCGTTGCATTACAGGTAATGGCACAAGAGTATAATTTGGTGGACTTGACGAGAGATTTTGGATTATAGATCAGTAGTTATAAATAACTGTTGTAAGGTCTATTTTATACTGTTTATGCTTTTGGTCTGTATCGGAACATGACATCCCGAGATTTTGTTATTTAATGAAAATACATTCCTTTAAAGAAATGCTTTGATAAATTCTTATAGCATTTTGTTTTGGGAACAAATTCCGCAACTGTTTTCTGTAAACGATTACTCTGATTTTAAAACAAAGCATAAACAAATCGGTCTTTTCTGGCCGTGAAAATGGGGATGTCACAGTTTTCAAGAATTACAAAACTTGCCCTCAAGTTTTGGAATTTGAGAAAAGTTTTTTATGAAAAAAAGAATTGAATTCTAAAACTCTTGGGTTCGTAACTTAAACAATTAATTAAATGGTTTTAATTTTGAGTTTAATAATTGGAATTATGATGTTTTGTTGAATAGTTCAAATTAACTCTTATGGACTTTATTAATAGTTAATTAAAGCGTTTAATTAAAAGAGTATTATTAAATCCATAAATATATGGTTTGAGTTTAATTAAATTAAAAGTCTAGTTTAATTAATAGATTAAACCACCAAGTATTTTAAATGTCTAAAATACACCCTTATACTATTATAATATTAAAAGTTTAATATATTATATGTATAAGAGTAAGTCGTCTTACCATTAGTAGGCCTCATTCACGAAGCCGGTCTATAAGGGGGTATAAGGTTACTGCCTATAAAATGGCAGTTTAATGGGTGTCCACTCTCACTCACCGCTTCCTTGACCGGTGGAGGGTCGTTAGCCGAACAGGTAGGACAAGGACTATAATTCTCCCTTCATTATAAGTATAATGATAAATACTAAGTAACTAAACACTTATAAATTCCCAATCTTAGTTACTTAGGAAAATGTGAATAAGGTGCTAATCCATGAAATTACACTTTGCACTTTGTTTAAGCTGTTAGTGGAGCATGTGTGGTTAACCGGCACACTAACCTGGACTTAACAAGGTAGGCAAAGGGTAACTTAATGTTTATCATAGTATCGTTGGAGCGTGTGTGGTTAACCGGCACATCGATTGAGGGGTAAATATTAAGGGTACCAAGTATATTTGCATGGTTACTTCACACCTTGTTTTGTGATCCTCGGCATCCCAGTCACAAAACCTGAAGGGCACACTCGAGATTGAAACATGCCATTGAAAAGTTCAATGAATCTCAAAAGAATCTAGGAGTTTCAAAACCAATTAAAACCTAATAATACATTTCGTTTATCTTGGTGGAAATTGGTAAATCGTCATTCACCTACCTTCAAATATTTTATAGCTTGGATTACGGCATCCCTCTTCAAGTTATAAAATAGTTTGTTGGGTCCTAGCCTTAATATATCATATTGGGTGTTATATTAAGGACTTAAATCAACTTTACGTGAATTTCTCCCATTGTTGATGTCTGGTTTAGACAACAATGATCTTCCCAAATCAAGCTTTCCTAATGAATATGACTTCCCGAGTTTGGCTCATGGAAGTCATACTTCTCTTCCTCCACCTCCTCCAATTATTCTCCCTAACCCACAAGTTCAAGGTCACTCAAGCCCTAATGGCAAGCAAGGTCTATGTGTGATCACATCTTAGAGATGAAGTCACATATTGACAAGCCGGGAGAGTTGGGTGTCAAAGTCTTGAGAAAGTTGGATATTCAATCACTTTCTAAGTCACATAGTGAGTTCCTTTGGGACTACTATGAAACAGACTATGACATGAACCTTAATGATCATATCTATTTGCTTGGTGCTGCTGAATCAACAATGATTTGGAACGATAGTAAAGCAAATTTGATTAGAAGATCAACTTCCCAAAAACTTTATGGACAGTGACAATGGTGACACTGGAAATCCAGAAAAAGCATTCTCTTCCCAATGGAAAGGGATTGGCCATAGCCAACCCGGTTGACCAAATGGTAAAGAGAAAGGCTAAGTATGAGATAGTCCCATTACCAAAGGGTCCATATGTTTATTTTGCCAAAGGAAGGGGCGTTGATTGCAAAGCTGCCAAATTTACCTAAGGATGTTAAAGTCAATAAGTTTGACTCTACATCAGGTAGAGCCCATTATCTAACTCTGTTAAGTTCTATTCTGAGATCCTCATTACATGATGTGACTGGGTCACATGTTGATGTTTTAAGAATCAAAGAATAGAGAGAAATCTTAAAGGAAGTATATGCTGATTCTGATCGCGAAGGTGGATTTCGATCGCATCAGAATTTTGAGCAGTTGCTTAAGAAGTTATGATATATTGCAAAGGAATAGATAACAACAATTTTCCATGTGGATTGTAAGGATAAGTTTTTCCGCAAAGTTTTAAAATAAAAGAAAATTGTTTAATTTTATTTATTTGAAGTATTCTTACAATGGCATTTGTGGAAAATTGTTGCTTATATGATTCCACTGACAGCAATATTGGAAAATGGATTTGATTCTTTCATTTGTGGTAGTGTCTAAATTTACCAAATCAGGAAAGTTCCTCATCGCCCAAGTTTCAATTGGACCGAAACTTGGAATCATGCAAGTTGAATAGTATGATGAATGAGAACTTTCAAGCATTGGAAAATCAAGACTAATTACTTGTTCACATGGATGTGTGAGTCAAGTGAAGGACTAAAGGGATCGAGTACACATTCTTGTGCACTGGTCATGTCCACCACAAAGCTCGTTAAGACTATTTGATTTACTAAAGTTTAGTAAATATGGTTATACTTACAAGTTTAAGTATAATTCTGAAACATTGGAAAAGTCTCAATGTATGGCAGAACGAATGGGAAGAATCAAATTAGGAAGAAAGATAAAAGTTTCTCAAATCTGAAAAGATGGGAGAGTACTTTAGTATCATGTTTGTGATCATCTTAATGATTTAGAAATCATATCACAATTAGTCCTCTAAAGGTCATCTTAGTGCATTCTTATGACTAAGAAGAGGAGTCATGAATTGTTGAAATGGTTAGATCAGGAAGATGAGTCATACTTCGTTCCAAAACAATTCTTAGAGTCATACTCCAAGATTGTAACTTGAGTGACATATCTTAAAGAAAGGTTTAAAACACTTGTCAAATGTAAGAGTAAAAGTGTCCTACTCTTGTACATTTGAAATTGGTAAGTTGTGATGTTTTGGATAAAACAAAGACCAACTAACGCCAATTGTGTGAAGTGTTTGTCTTGATAAAGAATCCGCACTATCTCTTGAATATTTGGCAAGATAGTCTTATATGTCAAGAGGATAGTGGGAGTCTTAAAGATCCTAAAAAGAATTTCAAGAACTAATCAAGAATAAAACCTGAGGTTCTTCACTAGCACACGACTTGAGGTTTATAACCTATCGTGTTGACATATTCTGTGCCCATTCCAGTTAAAGTTGGCTTTGCATAGGAGTTCTGAAAGTTCTCAATTGGTTGCATAACAACTTGGAAGCAATGGCAGGCCCTGTACTGCCAGGTAGCAAGAAGTTAAGATTGCATAAGTTCAGTCCATATGAGTTTGGATTTGTCATTATCCTTGTCTTGTGACTATGGTTTTGACGATTCACATGGATAAGAACACATACACCATAAAATCTAAGGGTCATAAGGTTTCTCTCCGATTCATGAAAATGATGGTAAGGAAACACTTCCACCAAGTAGATTTGAAGCAGATGGCAAAAGGTCTAAACAATTGAGACTATGATTACGACATCCCTTTTCATAGTTCTGAAATTGTTTAAACACACATGCATGCTATCTAAGGAAATGTGTATGATTTTGATAAAGTTTTATCAAAGCATCTCGTATCAGAAATCTGAACTTTGGTAAGAAAGTCAATAAAGTATTGATTTCTAGAAGTCCAGCTGATTTCTGAGTACATGTCAAAGCTAGTGGGAGCATAAGTGTTATGCTAATAATCATCATGTTAGTGGGAGCATGATAATTATTTTTAGTGTTGCAAGTTAGCAATGTTAATTATAGAAAACAAAAGTTTCAATTCGTGAGGCTGCAGGGATTGAAAAAGTTGTTTTGCTATAATTAAGGGATAGGATATACTTCATTTCAGTTCTAAAGGCTTAGATTGAGACCTTAATCATCTTTAGTCAATAATATATATATATATATATATATATATATATATATATATATATATATATATATATGAATTTCATGTTGGATTGGTTCAACTTAAGGAAATTCTATATATTGCGTTCTCAAAATTCGATTATGATTACGGCATCCCTCTTCATAGTCAAATTTTGAAAACATGGCAAATAAAAATATTGTAGCAAAAGACTGGTCTAGAATCATGTATTTATGTGAGACATCATGAATCGTGTACCATTTGCTTTGGGTACCGGATCGATTGCATGTGCTATAATATTTGTCATTTCTAAATTTTTCCAAATGCCCAGAGGCATTAAGAAGGGAAAAGGTCTAGAATTGGATATGACTAAAATGATTAAGCAATTGTCGAGGACAATCTGAGGTTTACCAAAGATTGGTTGCTCAGGGACAGTTGGAAGTATAGTGCTAATTTTGGAAGGACCATATTGACATATTCTGAAAAGAGGCATCACTTATTCAGAAGTGATAGTCAAAATGAGAATATGGAGTTGTCTCCATAGGTGGAAGTTATCTGTGTAAGATTAGAAAACTTAATGCAAGAATCATGTCCAAAGCAATGTACTTTGAATATGAGACTTAGTTTCCATGGAGTTGATCTCCATTGGAATACCTTATAATGACTGTTGACAAGTCTTTGTGACTTTGTACATATTCATTACAGGAGGGTCAGTGCATATAAGTTTAAAATCTAAACAGATTTCGATAAATGATAGGAATTTGAAATTCTCACATTTTTCGATAAGGATTTGGGAGTGTGAAATTAGAATCATTGAAATTATGTTCAATTGGTTTATTTCACAAAGTAAGGATCATAGACAAACATATA
This sequence comes from Lactuca virosa, assembly GCF_052849685.1. NCBI lineage: Eukaryota > Viridiplantae > Streptophyta > Magnoliopsida > Asterales > Asteraceae > Lactuca > Lactuca virosa. The sequence continues at coordinate 39,093 of NC_136430.1, forward strand.
GTGCATACTTGGTGTATGGCAAAGCTATTGTTTAAGAAAAACATAGTGTACATGCTTGGAGCATGGGACAACTAGTGTTTTTAATTCAAGTATAAAGTTGATAAAACCGAAACAATGAATAATGAGTAATATGTATGGTGATAAATAAAAGTGTTTATTTATATTCATAGGGTTTGATACCATATTTGATTCATTTATTCTTGTGTTTCACTTTGCATGTTTTGACTTCCAGAATAACTAAGTCGCTCTTCCTGAATGATTAAGTTATTCAAACCATCCACAGTCGGTCATATGTTGGAAGTAGATATGAATCAAGACTGTCATGGGTTGGTTTGTAGAGGTCCAAGTTGGTGGACAAAGTGGTGCTACAACACTCACGAGTGCTCATAAGTTCTGAGTATTGGATTCAACCCGTGCTCATTTGAATCACTTCATGGATTTTATCACGAGTGATCATGAGACGATAATATCTTATATTCTTCAAACCTAGAGATATGAGTTGTTACTATGAGTTGGTTATACATTGATTGCACGAAAACGCATTTGGTAACTCGATGTTATAAAACGTGCCTTTGTGTATGATTCAACAAGTAGTAGAACAAGCCATATGAGTCGAAGTTTATCCATTCCTTTTACCTTCGGGATAAAAGCGATATCTGTGGGCCCCTCGATGATTTAGCGATGACACATGTGAGTGCTTGGCCAAGCCAGGACTGATTTGATTTATTCAATCAGTCAGTCATCATAAATCGAAAATCGGGAAACAACAAATGGACAGAGAGAATGATTATAATCCATGTCTCAGTCCATATGATATCTAGAATGGAGGAATATATGATCCCTTATCTAATGGACAAGTCATTGACAAGGTCAGAGTTCGACAGCGGCTTTAAGAGCTACGATTGCCAGTTAGGTTTTGAAGTCATACTCAATAATAGTTTTAGACTTATCCAAGTGGGAGACTGTTGGATTAATGTCTAAGTCCATAACTATATTTGGTATGTACTTGACCCGACCCGACATGGTCCATTTGGGTTGCACTTCACCGGCACAATTTATATGGATAGTCTTTTGAGAATAGTATATTTATGATTTATATTAATATATTATAAGTTCTAATATATTAATATGGAATCATATTATTTAACTAGTATTGATCAATAATTAATTTAGAATTAATTAAGTGATCAAAAAGAACTAATTAAATATGGACTGTTATATATATGGAATGGGCCAAGTTCATTTAGGTTGGGCTAAGCTTTCATGGATGGTCCATGGAGCTTTTAACCCATGGATCCTATGTAAATGAAAGGTCATGGGTATTAGGGTTTACATGGATGTAACCCTAATCCTCCATAATATATAAAGGGGTCCTTGGCTCACAAAATTGACACAACTGTGTGAAAATAAGAGTGGGCCGATTTTAGTGTGCATACATATTCTCTCAAGTTCTTCCAAGGTGTTTTGGTGATTTGTGATTCCATTTGAGGCTTCCACACTATTGGGGCTAAGCTCTTAAAGCTTGAAGACATCAAGCTACATCAAAAGGTATGTCATATAACTAGAACTTTGTAGTATAGGTGCTTCATAATATGCTAGTTAGGATGAAACCTTGGAATAGTTAATATTTGCATGTATAATAGAGAAAACATAGATCCAAGGTTTATAGGGTTGCATGTACACCATAGGAGTGTTAGAATGCTCAAAACCCAACATATTTGAATATCAAGGTGATTCCTAAAGTAGATGGAAAGCCTAGTGGCAAAGTTGAATTACCTTATGCTGATTTAATGCTTGGAGGAGCTCCTTACCATGCTACCCTTTATGGATTCTTTGTGGGGAAGAAGCTTGCGTTTCCAACTGTGAATCATTTTTGTTTCAAGATGTGGAAAATCTTTGGATTGAAGGATATCATGGTAAATGATGAAGGTTTTTTCTTCTTTAAGTTTGATTCTAAAGAAGGAATGATGAATGTGATTGAGGGGGGACCTTGGCTTATTAATAATGTGCCATTGTTTATTCAAAGATGGAGACCTGGGCTGGTTTTGAGTAAACCTCAGATTAATTCTGTCCCTGTGTGGGTTAAAGTGTTTAATGTTCCATTGGAATATTGGAATAGCAAGGGAGTTACTTTGATAGCTAATGAAATTAGAAAACCGATGGCTATGGATAAGGTAACTCAAAAGATGTGTAATGAGCACCGGGGCAGGCCTGCTTTCATGAGATTTCTTGTGGAAATGTCAGCAGATTCAGATTTGCTGAAAGAGATAAGTGTTGTTTCAATTGACTTTGGGACAGGTGAAAAAGTTGAGTCTAAATGCAGGGTTGAGTATGCTTGGAGACCAGATGTTTGCACACATTGCAAAGTGTATGGCCATAAAAACAGCAACTGTGGTATTTTAAACAATATGGATTCAGGAGGAAAAGGGAATGAAGACAAATCAGAGGAAGACAAAAATGGGACAGAAAAGACAGAAGATGATGGGTTTGTGTTGGTTACAAAGAAAAATAATAAAGGAAAGCAATCAAGTTCTAATGTAGTTGTGCAAGACAATGGCAAGGTGGATCTCATTAAATCTCTGGAAAAGAACACTATTGCTGTTAATGAAGGGGCTAATGTAAAATCTAAAGAAGAGGTTAATAAAGGTTCTGTTAGTCAAGGAAAACTTAAAGGAAAGCAAGTAGAAGAGCAAGGAAGTCAAAAGGTTAATCAAAAAGAGATGCAAAGCAATAAAGGGGCTGGTAACAGGAACAATGATGGAAGTTTTTCGAAATTTGCAGTGGGAAATCTCAAAAAAGATGGGAAGGAAACAGGGGCATTTCAGTCAAAGGAGGGTAAAAATGGGAAAGCAAATGGAACATGGGTTTTTATACCTAAGGATAAATTGGGTGACAAAGTTAGAAATGTAATTGATAACTTTAATTTAAAGAAAGATGAAGAGTAAAAGAAAACAGGTGAAAAAAAGAAAGTGTGTAACAACATAAATTTTCAAAACAATTTTTCATTTTTAAATCATATTTTCAATCATCAAAAACAATATCAAACAAACTGTATCCAATGTCATCATAACAACAAATCCCAGAATCTCAAAACATAATCTCTATGAGTGTGTACGGATCATACCAGCGCCTTCCCGCGATCCTCGCTAGTACCTGAAACACATAACACAACAACTGTAAGCATAAATGCTTAGTGAGTTCCCCAAAATACCACATACAACACATACGCCTTTCCAGGCCATAACTCTGTGGGACCTTCCGGTCCAAGTGTCTCAGGGGACTTCCGTCCCACAACCCTGGTAGACCTTCCGGTCCTACCCGTAATGACCTTCCGGTCCATATCATCCTGACCTTCCGGTCCATAACATCCTGACCTTCTGGTCCACATCATGATGACCTTCCAGTCCTTATCATTCATAACATACATAACACATACATATCAGGTAACAACATACATCACATACATCTCATAGCATATAAGACCTTCCGGTCACACATAGGTACAACTCTAGGTACAGTATAGTGAAAAGACTCACCTCAATGAAGTCGGATAAACTCTCGTGCTCAACGTCCTGACCTAGCCTCCACCTCCAACAGCTTCCTCTGATCAAATAGAAGTGGATCCAAGCTCCTCAACCTGCTTAGCTTGTTCCACCTCCTTCCTTCTTGCTAAAACACACAAGAAATGGTAAATTAGCCTTCCTCTTGCACCACAAACGATCTCTCTGCTCTCTAGGGTTTCTCAGGGGTGAAGTGGCCGCAAATGGAGGCCATAAAGGCCTTTAAATAGGGCACAGACCCCGAGAATTAGGGTTTCAATCCACAGCACGGACTCGTCAAGTCCATCCTTTCCGACTCATCGAGTCCGTTCATTAATCCAGTCAGCACACACGATCTTACTCGACGAGTCTACGTCTCAACTCGTCGAGTCCCTCCCTTTTACTCAAAAGAATGAATGATCAAACATAATACCTGGAAATCCGGATGTTACAATTCTCCCCCACTAGAATCAAACTTCGCCCTCGAAGTCTTGCTCCGCAAATAACTCTGGATGCTGCTTCCGCATCTCCAACTCCGGCTCCTAAGTCAGCTCGGACCCTCTCCGATGTTGCCACTGGACCTGCACTAGGGGCACCTCCTTGTTCCTCAGAACCTTGATCTTGCGATCCCGGATCGCGATTGGCCTCTTAGCATAATTCAGGCTCGCATCCACCTGAATATCCTCCAGCGGCACCACCGCCGACTCGTCGGCTATACACTTCCTCAATTGAGACACATAGAAGGTATCATGAATCTGGCTCAACTCCGCAGGTAGCTCCAACCGATATGCTACCCTGCCCACCCTCGCGGTCACCCGGAACGGTCCAATATACCGGGGCCCCAACTTGCCCCTCTTCCTGAATCGAATCACTCCTTTCCAAGGAGACACCTTCAGGAGTACGAAGTCTCCCACCTGGAACTCAAGCTCAGATCGTCGCCTATCCGCATAACTCTTCTGGCGACTCTGAGCCGTCAACAACCTCTGTCTAACCTGCTGTATCTGCTCGGTCGTCTGAAGCACTATCTCAGTGCTGCCCATCACGCACTGCCCTACCTTTCCCCAGCAAATGGGAGTCCGACATCTCCTCCCGTACAACAACTCGAAGGGAGGCATACCAATACTCGAATGGTGGCTGTTGTTATAAGAAAACTCAGCCAACGGCATATACGTGTCCCAACTTCCTCCGAAGTCCAACACACATTCCCTAAGCATGTCCTCGAGCGTCTGAATTGTCCGCTCACTTTGTCCGTCCGTTTGCGGGTGGTAAGCGGTACTGAAATGAAGCCTCGTACCCAACTCCTCATGGAACTTCTTCCAGAACCTGGAAGTGAAACGTACATCTCGATCTGACACAATCGAGATCAGTACTCCATGCCGCGATACCACCTCCCTTACATACAACTCTGCCAATCTCTCTGCAGAAGAGCTCTCACTGATAGTAAGGAAGTGAGCGCTCTTCGTCAGCCGGTCGACAATCACCCAAATCGCATCGACACCCCTCGTGGTCCTTGGTAATTTGGTGATAAAATCCATGGAAATTTGTTCCCACTTCCACTGGGGAACCTCAAGTGGCTGCAACTTGCCGTGCGGACGCTGGTGATCAGCCTTAACCCTGCGACAGGTCAAGCACCTCTCAACAAACCATGCAACATCCCTCTTCATACAGGGCCACCAATACTCTTTCTTCAAATCTAAATACATCTTAGTGGCTCCGAGATGGATCGAGAACCTCGATCTATGCGCCTCCTCCATCAGAATGGTACGTGCCCCGCCTGCATACGGCACCCAAATCCGACCTTGAAAGGTCATCAGCCCTCGGCTATCGGTAACGAACTCAGACACCTGTCCGATCACCCACTCCCTCTTACGGTTCTCTGGTATTACGGCCTCTGCCTGGGCCTCCCGAATGGTGTCCAACACCGAAGTCATCACCGTCAATCGCATACAAGTGTCTCGAATTGGGGCACTCTCTGCCCTACGGCTCAGAGCATCAGCTACAATATTAGCTTTGCCTGGGTGGTACAGGATCTTACAATCGTAATCCTTCACCACATCCAACCATCTCCTCTGGCGCATATTCAGGTTGGGCTGATCCATCAAATACTTCAAACTCTTGTGGTCCGTGTATATGGTACACCGAACCCCATACAGATAGTGATGCCAGATCTTGAGGGCGAACATCACTGCCCCCAACTCCAAATCGTGGGTGGGATACCTCGTCTCATGAGGCTTCAGCTGCCTCGATGCATACGCTATCACATGCCCTCTCTGCATAAGCACCGCACCCAACCCCGATATCGATGCGTCGCAGTACACCACAAAATCCTCCATTCCCTCTGGAAGGGATAACACCGGGGCTTCGTACAACCTCTGGCGAAGAGTCTCAAACAAGGTCTGCTGCTCCGGACCCCACGAAAAAGCAACGCCCTTCCGGGTCAACTTGGTGAGGGGCACGACAATCTTGGAGAAATCCTTGATAAATCTCCGATAGTAGCCGGCCAACCCCAGAAAACTCCTGATCTCGGTGGGGGACCTCGGCACCTCCTAACTCATCACAGCCTCAATCTTGGCCGGATCGACCAATATCCCATTCTGGTTAATGAGATACCCCAAGAACTGGACCTCTCGTAGCCAGAAATCGCACTTGGAGAATTTGGCATAAAGCCTCTCCGACCTCAATACTCCAAGGATCTCTCTCAAATGCTCCTCATGCTGCTCTCTGGATCTCGAATACACCAGTATATCGTCGATGAACACGATCACCGAACGATCCAACATCGGTCTGCACACCCTGTTCATGAGATCCATGAATGCTGCCGGTGCGTTGGTGAGCCCAAAAGGCATCACCACGAACTCGTAATGCCCATAACGAGTCCTGAACGCCGTCTTCTGGATATCCTCATCTCGCACCCTTATCTAGTGATATCCAGATCTCAAATCTATCTTGGAGAACCAAGATGCTCCCTGTAACTGGTCGAACTAATCATCAATCCTCGGTAGTGGGTAACGGTTCTTGACCGTTAAATTGTTCAACTCCCGGTAATCAATGCACATCCGGTGTGAACCATCCTTTTTCTTGACAAAAAGGATCGGCGCTCCCCAAGGTGAGCTACTCGGCCTGATAAATCCTTTCCCCAACAGCTCCTGAAGCTGTGAGGATAACTCCTGCATCTCTGGTGGCGCAAGGCGATAGGGCGCCTTGGCGATAGGCGCCGCTCCCGGAACCAAAGCAATGCGGAACTCCACCTGCCTCTCGGGAGGCACACCCGGGAACTCCTCGGGAAAAACATCCGGGAACTCACGCACTATCGGAACATCATCAACCGAACTTGGCCTCCCCGCGGCTACTCGTGTATCCATCACATAAGCTACAAACCCGCTGCAGCCCTGCTGTAGACTCTCTCTCGCTCTAGCTGCCGAACAGAACGCTGACCTAGATCGGGTACCCTCGCCGTACACCGTAAGCACTCCCCCACTAGGGTCTCATATCGTCACCAACTGTCGCTCGCAGTCTATAACAGCCCCAAATCGGCTTAACCAATCCATGCCCACTATGACACACACGTCCCCCATCGCAATCGGGACCAGATCTATCGGAAACTCAACCCCGAAGATCTCGAGTACACATCCTCGAATCACATCCGTAGCATACACCGCTCGCAAGTCAGCTATGGAAACTCGTAGAGGTCGACTCAACGCCTCCCGCTGGATACTGATGTGCTGACTAAACGCTAAAGACACAAACGACCGACTCGCACCCGAGTCAAATAACACCAAAGCAGGTACAAAACCCACAAGAAAAGTACCTACGCATATCATAATATAAGCACAATATCTCAAATTCAGCATAAATAAATGAAAGAATACATACCAGCCACAACATCAGGCGTTGCGCGGACCTCCTCCGCTGTCAACTGGAAGGCTCTCCCGCGAGCCTTCGGTGCCTCGGCCTTCATCGGCCGAACCTCAGTAGCTCGCACGGCAGCAGGGGCAGATCCCTGCAGTGCTCCCTGTGCTGTCCCCCGCAGCTGCGGACACTCGGCCTTCCGGTGTCCAGTTTGGTTGCAATGAAAGCAAACCAGGAACCCCTTGGGGCAATCCTTGGCTATGTGCCCCTCCTTGCCACATTTGTAGCAAGCACCTGATCGACAAACCCCATCATGTCCCTTACCGCACTTCCCACATGTGCGGCCCTTCTGGCCTCCAGATATCGAATCGGCGGGCTTTGCCCGCTTGGCTGCCGGCTGAGACTGTGCCGGCCGCCGATCCATCCCCTGAGACTCGGCCTCCTCCCTGGCCTGAGTCTCCAACTCAATCTCCCTCTTCCGGGCATTTTCCTGGAGCTCAGCAAATGTCCGGTAAGTCGAGTTCGATACGAACTCCCGAATATCCCTCCTCAGAACGCTCAAATACCGGCTCATGTGTGCCTGCTCGGTAGACACCTGCTCAGGGCAGAACATCGCCCTCTCATGAAACTTCCTGGTAACCATAGTAACAGAATCAGTGCCCTGCTTGAGGGTCAAGAACCCCTGAGCCAGCCGTTCCCTCTCCACCGGGGGAACATACTCGTCTCTGAACATGGTGGTGAATGTAACAACGTGAATTTTCAAAACAATTTTTCATTTTTAAATCATACTTTCAATCACATGAAAATCATAAATCATAATGTATCACTGTGTCATAACAAAACATGTCCCCAGAATCTCAATAACATAAACTCTATAAGTGTGTACGGATCATGCCGACGCCTTCCCGCGATCCTCGCTAGTACCTGAAACACATAACACAACAACTGTAAGCATAAATGCTTAGTGAGTTCCCCAAAATACCACATACCACACATACGCCTTTCCAGGCCATAACTCTATAGGATCTTCCGATCCATGTGTCTCAGGGGACTTTCGTCCCGAATCCCGGTAGACCTTCCGGTCCTACCCGTATCGACCTTCCGGTCCATAACCCCGTGACCTTCCGGTCCATATCATCTTGACCTTCCGGTCCTTACCATACATAACATACATAACACATACATATCACGTAACCGCATATAGCACATACATCTCATAGCATACAAGACCTTCCGGTCACACATATCACATAACCGCATATAGCACATACATCATAGCATACAAGATCTCACAGTCACACATAGGTACCCTTCCAGGTACAATATAGTGAGAAGAATCACCTCAATGAAGTCGGATAAACTTTCGTGCTCAACGTCCCGACTTAGCCTCCTCCTATTATTCAAATAACATCCCCGATCAATATTCTCTCATGATCTCATCTCTACAAATTGGGTAGAAGGCCATTCTACCCTTCCCTAAACTCTCTTGAATCAGTCTTGACCAGAACCCTAAGGTCAACGAAAGTCAACGGTCAAACTTTGACCCGAATCGTCGAGTGCACAAGGGCGACTCGACGAGTCCATGCGGGTCCTCTGAATCCTTTCAGCCTCTCTTGGCTCGTCGAGTCATCCTTCCACTCGACGGGTTACACCCGTCACGAATCACGGGGCAACCCCGACTCGAATCGTCGAGTCCACTTATGGACTCGGCGAGTTGCTCCCACAACAACTCTCAAATGACCTTCTGAGGTCAGATCTGCTTCTCTAAACTATAGATCTGGACTTCAAGTGCTCAAAGGTCACGTAAAGGTGCAACCTTTACGTGCATGCAACCCACATCAAGTCATAAATGGAGAAATAACTCTAAAAATGGCAACCTAGTCTCCAATCCTCCATGAACAAGCATAAAGCAAAATGGGAAAGGTTCTCTGGACCTCTATGGGTCCAGATCTGAGGCCTAACCCAGCAAGGGACCATAAACTCAACTCTTCAAGCCTTCAAAGGTTATAGAAAACCCTAAATCATAGATCATAACCTAAAACAGAAAGGAAGTTCGACTTGATACCTCAATAGTGTAGATCTGAACTTGAAAACTCTGGATCCACAGCTCCCTTGACCTCCTCTTGTTGGAAACCACTTCTCTTTTGCTAAAACACTCAAGAAATGGTGAATTAGCCTTTCTCTAGCACCACAAACGCCCTCTCTCTCTCTCTCTAGGGTTTCTCAGGGGTGAAATGGCCGCAATGGAGGCTATAAAGGCCTTTAAATAGGGCACATGCCCCGAGAATTAGGGTTTCACTTAACAGCGCGGACTCGCCGAGTTCACGCATCGACTCGTCGAGTCCTTCACTAAATCAGACCAGAAAATGCGCGATCCCACTCGGCGAGTCTGAACGCCTACTCGCCGAGTCCCTTTCTAAAATTCAATATAAATACTTAAAATAAGATACATGGGAATCCGGATGTTACAGTGAACCTCTCCCAGGTCACCTCTGAAATCTCTGCAAGAGTGAAGCTCGCCGTCACGAACTTCCACCAGTCCTTCGCTCCCAAGCGAAGCTGGTTCAGCGCGAACCGTACCCTCAGATGCTCCGGACATGAACACGTGTAGAAGCATCCCTCAATATCAGAAATCCATCTCATCGCAGCGATCGGATCCTGCGTCCCGTCAAACTCTGGTGGCTTCGTGTTGCTGAACTCGCGAAACAACAACGAGTCACCTCCATGGGGCCTGGCAGCAGCCACAGCTGCAGTAGCTGCAGCAGCCGCAACCTCAGTCACCGCTGCGTACCGCTCATCAAAAGTATCAATCAGTGTGGCCTTGATAGACCCAAACATCTCCGAAATCTCGGCTCGAATCGCCGCTGCCACCTCATCGTGGATCATCTGACGAAGCTCCTCGTCACTCACGCCGCTCGTCTCAGGTCTGTGGCGTGTCCCAACCATGATGTCTCTGAAACACAACATAATAATATCAGAGACTCGCTCGAGCATACTCGCACTCGATAACTCAACCCTACTTGTTCCCTAGTACCCTAAGGATTCTTACTTGGACTGCGCACTGATCCGGTGTCTTCAGTAGTACGGGCCCTATACTACCGTCCACACCGCATCAGTCACCCCAAGTCCTCCTCCTTGGATCCCAGATCCCAAGTACTCTACATCTCGCTAGCATAGGCTACCCTTCGGTAGGCCTCTCATAAGCTCCTCACTGCTACCTACTCACCCTCAAGCATCTCATAGCAGCAGAAATATTCCTAGGCTAAGGCATCACAAATCAGGCCACTCTAGTCCTAATATGAATACCTAGCCTACTTTAGCATAACATAACATATCATAACCTATCTCATAACACATAATGTAAGGGTATTTTGGGAAATCACCGTTCTGGCGCTGGCTGATCGTACACACTGCTTCCTTCTGTCTTTCTTAAATCCTTTTACTTCTTCAGAAAAAAATTGTTTATTTTATGAAAAACTTCCTCAAATCCTCAGTTTGAGTTCAAATACACCCGAAGGTGCATCCGAATCCCTCAAACCAAGACTCTGATACCAACTTGTAACAACGTAAATTTTCAAAACAATTTTTCATTTTTAAGTCATATTTTCAATCATCAAAAACAATATCAAACAAACTGTATCCAATGTCATCATAACAACAAATCCCAGAATCTCAAAACATAATCTCTATGAGTGTGTACGGATCATGCCGGCGTCTTCCCACGATCCTCACTAGTACCTGAAACACATAACACAACAACTGTAAGCATAAATGCTTAGTGAGTTCCCCAAAATACCACATACAACACATACGCCTTTCCAGGCCATAACTCTGTGGGACCTTCCGGTCCAAGTGTCTCAGGGGACTTCCGTCCCACAACCCTGGTAGACCTTCCGGTCCTACCCGTAATGACCTTCCGGTCCATATCATCCTGACCTTCCGGTCCATAACATCCTGACCTTCCGGTCCACATCATGATGACCTTCCGGTCCTTATCATTCATAACATACATAACACATACATCTCATAGCATATAAGACCTTCCGGTCACACATAGGTACCACTGTAGGTACAGTATAGTGAGAAGACTCACCTCAATGAAGTCGGATAAACTCTCGTGATCAACGTCCCGACCTAGCTTCCTCCTCCAACAGCTTCCTCTGATCAAATAGAAGTGGATCCAAGCTCCTCAACCCGCTTAGCTTGTTCCACCTCCTTCCTTCTTGCTAAAACACACAAGAAATGGTAAATTAGCCTTCCTATTGCACCACAAACGATCTCTCTGCTCTCTAGGGTTTCTCAGGGGTGAAGTGGCCGCAAATGGAGGCCATAAAGGCCTTTAAATAGGGCACAGACCCCGAGAATTAGAGTTTCAATCCACAGCGCGGATTCGTCGAGTCCATCCTTTCCGACTCGTCGAGTCCGTTCATTAATCCAGTCAGCACACGCGATCCTACTCGATGAGTCTACGTCTCAACTCGTCGAGTCCCTCCCTTTTACTCAAAAAAATGAATGATCAAACATAATACCTGGAAATCCGGATGTTACAAAGTGTATGTTCCTAAAAAGCAAGTGGAGGTGAAAATTAGCTCAAATTTTGATGATGTTGGGTCTACTTCTGGTAAGGATAGTCAAGAGGATTTTATTTCTAAAAATCCTTTTGATGTTTTAAATGATGAGATGGTTCTGAGGGATTTTTCTTATCTTGATGAAATGGATCAAGAGATTATCACTGGTAGTGTCCAGGAGTCAAACACCAAAGTTCAAGATGTTGATAAATGATGATAAGCTTCGGTTGTTGGAAAGTGAGGGGCACCAATCTAAGGCCTAAGCAAGAGGAAATTAAGAATGTTATTAGATCTAATAATTTGTCGCTTTTTGCCATTCTTGAATCTCAAGTGCGGTTTAATAAGCTTCAGAGGACTTGCAATTCGGTTTTTGGTAATTAGATGTGGATCTCAAATCATGAGTTTAGTAATAAGGGCACGCGCGTTATTATTGGTTGGGATCCGGAGGAATTGGTTGTTATGCCAGTTGAGTCCAATGATCAGGTAATGCATTGCAAAATCCTATTTATTAAAGATAATAAAAGGATTTTTTCGTCCTTCATATATGCTTGTAATTATCATATGGATAGAAGGAAGTTATGGGATTTTCTTGAGAAGCATAAAGTTGTGGTTGGATCTTTTCCGTGGCTGCTTGCTGGTGACTTTAATGTGACTAGAGAGCTTATTGATTCTACTGCTGGGAATTCTATTATCTCTAGAGGAATGGTGGATTTTAATGAATGTATGAATAAAATTGAAGTTCAAGATTTGAATAAAAATGACATTCACTTCACTTGGAATCAAAGACCGAAAAGGAGTAATGGTATTCTAAAAAAATTGGATCGTGTGATGGGGAATATCAAGTTTATTGAAGATTTTCCATGTGTTTTTGCGAATTTTCAGCCTTATCGCAATTCTGATCATAGTCCGATGGTGATCAAATTTCCGATGAAAAAGAAATTCAGAATAAGACCTTTTAAATTTGTTAATGCTATTGTGTTGAGAGATGAGTTCCTTCCTACAGTTGCTAAGTACTGGAATACTCATGTTGAAGGTTTTGATATGTTTCGATTATGTCAAAAGTTGAAGATTTTAAAAGTTCCTCTTCGAAAGCTGATGGCAAGTCAAGGAAATTACAGTGGAAAAGTTCAAAAATGCAGGGAAGAGCTGGATAAAGTTCAATTGGAGCTTGATTTGGATCCTTTTAATGTTGATCTCCAAAATGAAGAAGGTGCTTATTTGCAAGCTTTTATCAAAGCCAGTGAAGAAGAAGAGAGTTATTTGAAGCAAAAAGCTAAAGTGCAATGGTTAAAAGAGGGTGATTGTAGTTCTTCTTATTTCCATAAAGTGGACAAGGGCAAAATTAATAGGAATAGGGTTGAAACTATTCTGGATGGTGAAGGAAACTGGTTGGAAGGGGAAGAAGCTTATAAAAGGATAGTTGATTATTTCAGGGATTTTCTTGGGGTTGAACATAATGTTAACCCTATTGTTATCCTAGTAATCTTTTTCCTAATAGATTATCTCATTCTCAAGCTCATGATATGGTGAGAGATGTCTCATATGAAGAGATTAAAATTGCTTTGTTCGATATTGAAGATGACAAAGCTCCGGGACCTGATGGGTATTCTGCCAAATTTTTCAAAGTTGCGTGGGAAATAGTGGGTGATGACTTCCGCAAGGCTGTTAAAGAATTTTTTTGCAAAAAGAAAATTCTTAAGGAAATAAATGCTACTGCGATTGCTCTTGTGCCTAAAGTTCAGACTCCAGGGAAAGTTAGCGATTATAGACCCATTGCGTGTTGCAATGTGGTTTATAAATGTATTAGCAAAATCATTGTGAATCGAATCAGGGATCTTCTTGGGATTTTGGTCTCGGATAATCAGTCTGCTTTTATTCCTGGCCGATCGATTTTGGATAATATTCTGTTATCTCAAGAGTTGGTGCGTGGATACCACATAAAAAGAGGTTATGCTCGTTGTGCCCTGAAGGTGGACATCCAAAAAGCTTATGATACTGTAAATTGGAAGTTCCTGCAAACCATTCTTGTTAACTTTGGGTTTCATAGCTCTATGATCTCTTGGATTATGAATTGTGTTTCCACTTCTTCTTTTATGATTAACATTAATGGAAATTTTCATGGATTCTTCCAAGGAAAACGTGGATTGAGGCAAGGTTGTCCTTTGTCTCCTTATCTTTTTACTCTGGTGATGGAAGTTTTCAATTTAATTCTGAAGAGATGTATAAGGGAGAATGAGGGATTTAAGTACCATTGGAGATGTCATGCCCAGAATCTTACTCATCTCTGCTTTGCAGATGACTTGATGCTTTTTTGTCATGGTAATTCAAGGTCTATAAAGATAATCAAGGATGCTATGGATGAATTTGCTGGTGTTGCAGGGCTGATTCCTAACTTAGCTACAAGTCATATCTTCTTTGGGAATGTTAGAGAGCCTTTAAAAAAATCGATTCTTGATATTCTGCCTTTTGTTGAAGGCAAATTTCCGATGAAATATCTTGGCATTCCTCTCATTTGTACGAGGCTTTTTAAAAGAGATTGCAAAAGTCTCGTTGAAAAAGTGAAGTTAAGAGTCAATAACTGGAAAAATAAGACCTTGTCTTATGCTGGAAGACTTCAGTTAATAAGATCTGTTCTTGCTTCTCTTCCTGTTTATTAGGCTTCGGTTATGTTGCTTCCTAAGTCTGTTACTAGTGAGATTGAGAAGAGTATGAGGAATTTTCTCTGGAGTAGTGGTGATAATAGAAAAGGAGTTGCTAAAGTTTCTTGGGGTGAGATCTGTAAACCGGAAAAATTTGGAGGCTTAGGGCTTAAAAATCTCAACGATTGGAATATTGCTCTTCTTTCGAGTCGGAAGATTATAAGTGGGCATGATTCTCTTTGGGTAAAATGGGTGAAATCTTATCTATTAGACGGGAGGAGTTTTTGGGATATTGGAGCTAAAGATAAAATGAGCTGGAGCTGGAGGAATCTGTTAAAGATTAGACCTTGTCTTCGGGATTTTTTCTTTGTTCAATTAGCGAATGGGGAAAATACTTTCATGTGGTATGACAACTGGCATCAATTAGGACCTTTGAGTTATGTGTTGACTCCCAGGGAAATAGCTAATGCTGGTTTCAGTATTACTGATAAAGTCAATGATGTGATTACTCATGAGAATTGGTATTGGCCTAATGAATGGTTGAGAATCATTCCACAACTTGGAGATTTTCCTGTCCCTAGACTTGTTAGAGGGAAGAAGGATACGGTTTATTGGCTTAATGGAAGAAAAGATCCTGTTCCTTTTGCTGTTAAACAAGTTTCTAATACTCTTATTGTTCAAAACTCGAATGTGGGATGGCATGATCTTGTCTGGTTTCAGCAAAGAATCCCTAATCATTGTTTTATTTTATGGTTGGCTATTCTTGGAAGGCTGAGAACCCAAGACAGAATGAAAAAATGGAAATCTACTTGTGATTTCAGTTGTGCTTTCTGTAATGATCAAATTGACTCTCACTGTCACCTCTTTTTTGAATGTAAGTTTCCTATGGAAGTTTGGAGCAAGGTGAAGAGTAGATTGAATATCACTCATATGGATGGTAATTGGTTTGAGATCATTCAAGAACTTCAAATTACCCTCAAGAAGAAGAATA
The DNA here is from genome assembly GCF_052849685.1 of Lactuca virosa. Classification (NCBI taxonomy): domain Eukaryota; kingdom Viridiplantae; phylum Streptophyta; class Magnoliopsida; order Asterales; family Asteraceae; genus Lactuca; species Lactuca virosa. The sequence goes on from NC_136430.1 coordinate 54,679, forward strand.
TTCAGAATTTTATAAAGAAATGTGCTTTGGCTGCTACAGTTTATCATCTTTGGTGTGAAAGGAATAAGAGACTTTTTGGAAGAGAAAATAATGTTGTTGAAGTAGTTGTTCAAAGAATTATGGAAGATATTAGATTGAAGTTATTTGGTCTTAAATTTGGTTATTTGGGGCTGAATATCGAGATTTGTAAACAATGGAAAATCCCAGTCAAAAATGTTAATGGGTCTGGTGGGGATTGATTTAAGGTGCAAGTTGGTCAAAAGAAAGTTGTCGCAGGTGAGCTGCGATGAGATCAGATTGGCGAGAATAAAGAAGGGGTCTAATAAAAAGGTGTTATTGAGTAATTGGCAAAAAAGGTATTTGGGTAATTTAATCTTGATTTACTTGGATATTGAAGAGGAGTGGGGTTTGTTTCTCTTCCCCTGTTGTCGCAGGTTCACAAGGAAGAATGGATACAGTCGATTTGGAATATTTTATTATTGGGTCGAGAGGATTAATGGAAAGGGGCATATTGGGTATTTCCCAAAAATTGATGATTTTTGTCAGTTGTTCGAGCAGAGAGATGGTTGGTGTGGGATGAATAAAATTTGGGATTTTTTGATTGACAGTCTTTTTCCCTTTGTTATTAATTTGTGGAAGCAGGGGCATTTTGGTCAATTTTCTGTTTGGAATTCTTGGATTTGGAAGAATTCTAGTTTTATAAATGGAGTTTTCCTTTTTTATTTGATTAAAGGAATTTTCGGATATGGGAGGGCTAATAAGAAAGGGCAATCTGGGTATTTCTCTAAATTTGAAGATTTCTGGTCATGGTTTGAGAGAAGTGGTGGCTGGTGTGGTTCGAAGAAGGATTGGGAGTCTATTTTCGATGTTTCTTTTTATAGTTTGCATAATAATTGGAGACAGGGGTTTTTTAGTCTTATTCTTGTAAATATATATGGATTTGTTCTTTTTGAGTTTAATTCTTGGAGAATGAAGATTATTGAGATGAAGAGAAGTAAAGTTCGAAATGACTTGTGGCTCAAGGATAATGTTGTTGGTTGGAGATTGGAGGTTTTTGATAAAAGGAAAAACAGAGATCAATTTAATGCTATTGGCGGAGGTTTTTTTCTGTTTTGATGGAAGGGCATAATTGGAAAATCAGGAATTGGAGATATTTTTCTTTATTAATGAATTTGTTATTCATTTTTTCATTAAAAGAATTGACGGACATGAGATTTTTATCACTTTTTCCCTTAAAAGTGAATTGCATCTCGGTTTGATCCCGAGTGTCATTTGGTTTACGCCTTATGATGTGGTTTTAATTCATTTACATATGGGTTTCATTCCCATTTGTTGTGAATTTCCGCCTTGGAAACAAGGTGTTTATGTTCAAGGAATTGACGGTTTTGGGATTTTTATCACTTTTTTCCTTAAAAGTGAATTGCATCTCGGTTTGATCCTGAGTTTCATTTGGTTTATGCCTGATGATGTGGATTTAATGCATTTACATTTGGGTTTTATTCCCAATTGTTATGAATTGCCGTCTTGGAAACAAGGTGTGTACATCCAAGGATTTGACGGATTTGAGATTTTTATCACTTTTTCCCTTAAAAGTGAATCTCCGCCTTGGAAACAAGGTGTGTATTTCCATGGAATTGACGGATTTGAGATTTTTATCTCTTTTTCCCTTAAAAGTGAATTTCCGCCTTGGAAACAAGGTGTGTATATTCATGGAATTGACGGATTGGGGATTTTTATCACTTTTTCCCTTAAAAGTGAATCTCCGCCTAGGAAACAAGATGTGTATATCCAAAGAATTGACGGATTTGGGATTTTTATCACTTTTTCCCTTAAAAGTGAATTTCCGCCTTGGAAACAAGGTGTGTATCTTCATGGAATTGACGGATTTGAGATTTTTATCACTTTTTCCCTTAAAAGTGAATTTCCGCCTTGGAAACAAGGTGTGTATATTCATGGAATTGACGGATTTGGGATTTTTATCACTTTTTCCCTTAAAAGTGAAATTCCGCTTTGGAAACAAGGTGTGTATATTCAAGGAATTGACGGATATTATTTTTGTATAATCTCAAGTTTTAAGCTCATAATGGAGAATTTTTGGATGATGGATGAAGATGATGACATTGGGATTGCTAAATTGGAAAGGAAGGGTATTCATGTTTGGGTGCTTGAAGAGTGGTTTAGTTTGAAGATTTTGAAGAATAATAATTATCTTGGGAAGAGGATTGGTTATAATGTAGATTTTTTTGTCAATGGTCTTTGGAGTGATTTATTCTTTATTTGGATGGCTAAAGTTGAGAGATTGCTTGTTCAAAGATAGTTGCTTGAAGATTGGATTGGTTCAAAGATTTTGAAGGATAATGGTTTTTTTTGGGATGAAGATTGGATACATTGAAGATTTTTTTGTTGATATTGGGATTTGGTTTGACCTTTTTAATGGTAGGGTTATTATGGTTATGGGAAATTGGAATTATATCCTCATAGAAGCCTACAAGGTGTTACTTTTTTTGGGTTATATGAAGAAGATAAATAAAAGCATAAGGTGTATAAAGTTGATTGCTAATTTGGTTCCTATTTTGGATTTGAAGTTTTGTCAAAAGAGATTAAAGATGTTGATATTTTTTGGGGTTTATAGAGTTTTTTTGATCACTTGGATTGGTTTGAAGAAGGAGGATTCCATTATTGGAAGATGCATGAAGATTAGAAGACAAATGGATTGCTTGGATTTTTGGAAGTATGAAGACCACTCCGGCTTGTGGAGTTGGAAGAAAATAATTAGTTGTTTCTTTGCTTTCATTGTTTTTGAACCTTGTATTTGGTTTTGGTACCTTTTTGATGTTTGGCTTTGGTTCACTTTTGGGGTTTGTCCAAAAGTGACTTAAACTCTTGTATTTTCTCTTTTTGTTATAAAATCTTTGCCGGGGCTGTGGCCTCTTTCCCAAAATAAAAACCCTAAACCCTAAACCCTAAACCCTAATCCCTAAACCCTAAAACAAGGTGTGTATTTCCATGGAATTGACGGATTTGAGATTTTTATCTCTTTTTCCCTTAAAAGTGAATTTCCGCCTCGGAAACAAGGTGTGTATATTCATGGAATTGACGGATTGGGGATTTTTATCACTTTTTCCCTTAAAAGTGAATCTCCGCCTTGGAAACAAGATGTGTATATCCAAAGAATTGACGAATTTGGGATTTTTATCACTTTTTCCCTTAAAAGTGAATTTCCGCCTTGGAAACAAGGTGTGTATCTTCATGGAATTGACGGATTTGAGATTTTTATCACTTTTTCCCTTAAAAGTGAATTTCCGCCTTGGAAACAAGGTGTGTATATTCATGGAATTGACGGATTTGAGATTTTTATCACTTTTTCCCTTAAAAGTGAAATTCCGCTTTGGAAACAAGGTGTGTATATTCAAGGAATTGACGGATATTATTTTTGTATAATCTCAAGTTTTAAGCTCATAATGGAGAATTTTTGGATGATGGATGAAGATGATGACATTGGGATTGCTAAATTGGAAAGGAAGGGTATTCATGTTTGGGTGCTTGAAGAGTGGTTTAGTTTGAAGATTTTGAAGAATAATAATTATCTTGGGAAGAGGATTGGTTATAATGTAGATTTTTTTGTCAATGGTCTTTGGAGTGATTTATTCTTTATTTGGATGGCTAAAGTTGAGAGATTGCTTGTTCAAAGATAGTTGCTTGAAGATTGGATTGGTTCAAAGATTTTGAAGGATAATGGTTTTTTTGGGATGAAGATTGGATACATTGAAGATTTTTTTGTTGATATTGGGATTTGGTTTGACCTTTTTAATGGTAGGGTTATTATGGTTATGGGAAATTGGAATTATATCCTCATAGAAGCCTACAAGGTGTTACTTTTTTTGGGTTATATGAAGAAGATAAATAAAAGCATAAGGTGTATAAAGTTGATTGCTAATTTGGTTCCTATTTTGGATTTGAAGTTTTGTCAAAAGAGATTGAAGATGTTGATATTTTTTGGGGTTTATAGAGTTTTTTTGATCACTTGGATTGGTTTGAAGAAGGAGGATTCCATTATTGGAAGATGCATGAAGATTAGAAGACAAATGGATTGCTTGGATTTTTGGAAGTATGAAGACCACTCCGGCTTGTGGAGTTGGAAGAAAATAATTAGTTGTTTCTTTGCTTTCATTGTTTTTGAACCTTGTATTTGGTTTTGGTACCTTTTTGATGTTTGGCTTTGGTTCACTTTTGGGGTTTGTCCAAAAGTGACTTAAACTCTTGTATTTTCTCTTTTTGTTATAAAATCTTTGCCGGGGCTGTGGCCTCTTTCCCAAAATAAAAACCCTAAACCCTAAACCCTAAACCCTAAACCCTAATCCCTAAACCCTAAAACCCTAAACCCTAAAACCCTAAAACCCTAAACCCTAAACCCTAAACCCATAATCTGTTGGTGTTTTCTTGTTAATTAGTTAAATTGTTGTGTTATTATGAGGAAGATTCATAGTGTTCGTAAGTCTTCAAGGAAAAAATTAAAATATCATGATGCAGAGGCTGATGTTCTTGGCTCTTTCCACTTTGAAGATAGCCCCCAAAAGGAAGAAGAGGTTGCTGGGTCTCGAAATACTCATGGAGATTCTGAGTTTGTTGAGAGTTCTTCATCTTCCACAGCCTTTTGTGTTAGCAATCACAACAACAAAGGTCTCTTCTTCTCCAACTCACCCGTCCATGTGTCGAAAGAAGCCTCCTGTGAACCCTCGGTTGAAAAAGGTGATTGTTGTACTCATGAAAATGAGGAAGTAGCAGGTCCTATTCATGTGTCTGGTAAAGAAAGGGTTCCTGAAAGTATTTTTGAAGATTCTTTTAATGCTCCCCAAGAAGCTGTCGAATCAGTAGTTGGAACCCATGCAAACGATGTAGCTTTTAAAAAAAATCGATATAATAGATGGAATGGTTGAGGATTGTTCAGATTCAGATGCTGAGGATTTGGTTTGCGTTCTCCCTTCTACCGGAATTTTCTCTCCGATTGTGACGACGCCAACCCCTCCCTCCGGCTCAGCTGCTGATGAACCCTCGTCGCTACCCCTCTTGACGTTGGAAAAGCGTGATGACCAGGTTAGCTTGCCACGATTTTCTAATGGAGGCGCTGTGGATGCGTTTGGCTGCTTCACTCCACCCCTCAACCTCCAGTCTCCTCCGTCTTCAGTGGTCTCATCCACTAATGGAAAAGATTCTCTTTCTGTTGAGGGTCGTACACTTTTCCCCGTCGTGCTCCTTCATGGGAATGGAAAATCTTCTGCTTAAGGAAAGTCAACCTCTGTGCATTAAATATACCAATTTGTTAGAAGATAATTTGGGTGTGAACATCGGGGAAGGAGCGGATGCAGGCACTTGTCGCAGAGAAAAGACATTTATTGCCCCTGGAGTCGTGGTCTCTCCAGCTCCTGCCACGTTTCCGGAGCAGCCACTTGTTGGTAATATGGAAAGTCAAAAGATGCCTTTTGGGAACTAAGGCTGTGGGTCACGATCTCAATTCCTTTTTGGGGGATGTGACCTCCTCTCGCATTTATTGCCCCCCCCAAAGATAGAGACTCAACATTTATTGCTTCTGACCCCACCCCTCCATCTCCTGGTCACGTGACTTTGGATTCCCCCCTATTGGTCGGCCTAATTTCGCAGATCCTTCTTATCTTCACTTTGGGCCTAACAGCCCAACTATTATTCAGCAACCTTTATCCTTTGTGGATATTGTTTTGGGCAACTCCAAGACTTCTATTATTGGGCCTCTATCCCCTGACCTCGTTGCAGATAACCCAACACGCAAGGATGCTCCAATTAATAATTCTGATGTCGAGGTGCCTTCTGTTATCCCCCTTAAACTTGATTTTGTTAACATTTCTAATTCCTTACATGATGATTTTTTGATAATACCTCCGGAGATCATGACTAATGTAGCACCTGGTTCTTGGTACGTATTCTTTTATTTAAATCTTTGAGTATTTTGCATTCTGGCCTTGGACTCGGCGAGTCAAAGGCTCGACTCGCCGAGTAGAAGCGGGAAGGGGCACGGGGTTTAAGTTGTGGACTCGCCGAGTCGGGTCCCGGACTCTGCGAGTATCCGCTGTCTGGACAAAAACCCTAATCCAGGGTCTTGCACCCTATTTAAACACTCTAACTCGGCCTCCCTTGTCCCGAACACTTCCAGAAGAGCTGTAGAGCGAAACCCTAGCCCCCATATTGTTCTTGTGAGTGATTTTGGCATTGTGAAGGAAGTTTGGAGCTTAGAAGAAGAAGGAGAAGGTCGAAGAGTGCAAGGAGGGGAACTCAGTAAGCTTCGTGCTTACAGTTTACAGTTTTGTTTCAGGTACCTCTTCAACGAAGGGGAAGGAGCTGGCGCGGTAGCGACACATCATACACACACACATTGGTTTTCCGCACTATGAGATGTTCTGGGATTGTACTCTGACATTATTATTATTATTTTATGATTTGGTTTCAGACATAAGATATATTTTAGGAGATGATATGATCGGATGATGTTTTACTACAAATGTTTTGCAAACCATTTATTTTAAATGAAATTTTTGGGCGTAAAAATTGGGTCGTTACAAGTTGGTATCAGAGCCCTGGTTTGAGGGATTCGGACACACCTTCGGGGTGTCTGGACTCAAATCGAGGGATTAAAAGAGTTTTATAAATAAATGATTTTCTAAAGGCTAAGTAAAAGAGTTTCGAGAAAGAACAAAGTGTGTGATGTGCGCGACCGGCCGAGCTCAAGTAAGTTTTTCCCAAAGTACCCATACAAGTTTATGTTATAATTATCAGTTTCAGTTTCAGTAGAACAACATGCTAGAATAGGACTAAGGACCTAGGAATAATGCCTTATGTGCCTGCTTTAAGTGTTCCAGCTTCATGAGAATTGCATGCTAGTACTAAGTAGACAGTAGTAGGGTAGCCTGTTTAGGTTATGCCTGATAGTATGAGCTTAGCATTGTATGCTAGTACAGATCAGTCAATATGATAGCCAGAGTAGTATATACTTGATTATGTGTACTCAATGCCCGAATGCTGCTTGCTATGTGCTTTTAGGAGTTCTAGTTGTCTTTCACTAACTAGTAAACGAATATGTTAAGTTACATATTGCAAGGACTAAATAATTTCAGAAGGTTGGGTCTAGCCCTATTTCGCAGCTCTTGTTTGAGTCCAACCGTTGTAGGGTGGGACCTCTCATTCGAAGAATTATCTAGTCTGAGTAATATGTAATAGTATTCGCGAGCTAGTTAGGGGAAGGAAGCAGGGACTTCTTATGCAGCTGATGGCAGAGAGTGGGATGGCGATTACCTAGGGCAAGCCTAGGACGAGAGTAGCATGAGATCAGCAGTAGTAGTAGAAGGGACTTGGTGGAGTCGAGGCTGTTCTTGAGGAAAGTACGGATAGATGTGGAAGGTAGTATGGGCCCGTACTACTGAAAGCAGAGGATCCGTACTTGAATTGAGAAAGGTTGAGGCGAGACCAGGAACCTTGCAGTAGATGTAATCCCTCTAAGGTGTGTCAGTACCAATAACAGTTGTCGTTATGTATCGCAGAATGGTGGTACTACGTTCAAGGCCAGCAGTTGGCAGTTCAGGAGAGGGATCGGGTTTGGGTTCAGGTTCCGAACCAGTGGATGAGAGGCTACGCGAGTTCATCGCGTCAGAGATCACCAGAGGCATCCTTGAGTCGACCCCCATCATCTTCGGGTCGATCAAGGAAGGGATAGTTGAGCTGATGGAGGACCGCCTCAGGGCGTTCAGGAGTGACATGGCATCTGGCCAGTCAGGATCTCGCACACTGTCCTTTAAGGACTTCAGGGGCAGTGGTGCGCCAGATTTCCATGGGGCGAAGGACCCCATTGCTGCCAGACGATGGATTGCAGACATTGAGTCTGCACAGCTGACCAGCTTCTGCCCTGAGGGGTCGAAGGTACGATTTGCAGCAGGATGTCTGAGGGACCGGGCTAGGGATTGGTGGGAGTCAGTTGGTGACTCTCTGGGAGCCTCGGCTGTTGAGGCTATGACATGGTCAGACTTTGTGACACGGTTCAGAGCGGAGTTCGCACCTGCAGTGGAGCTCCAGCAGTTAGCCAGGGAGTTCTTGGATATGAGGCAGACCACGGAGACTGTGGCGGAGATCACCGCCAAGTTCCGGGAGAGGGCGTTACTGGTGCCCCAGTATGCGGACGACGAGGACATGAGGAGGACCCGCTATCATGATATGCTACGAGCTGACATTCATGAGCATGTTAGCTTTTCAGCTTGTCCTACTCTGGATTCCATGATTTCCAGGGCAAGGGAGAGGGAGATTGATCTGGAGCATATCCGGAAGAGGAAGGCAGAAGAGGGGCAGGTTACGGGGGCTTCGGGGAAGAAGCCCAAGGGATCAGATGCTGGGCCGAAAGGCCAACAGAGCCGAGGCCGCTGTAGGAAATACGGCAAGGCGCATGAGGGGGCATGTAGAGTGGGATTGCCGGGCTGCTACAAGTGCGGCAAGATGGGGCACTTCAGCAGGGATTGTACCGCCCCTGCACCTGTGTTACAGACGTCAGAGTTGCTGTGTTTCCACTGCAACCAGAGGGGCCACAAGAAGGCCAATTGCCCCCAGTTGACTGCAGCAGCGCCAGTGAGGGCGCCAGCTCCAGCGACCCTGCGGATTACCGATGGCCGGCAGGGCAAGGCAGAGGCTCCAGTGGTGAGGAGTCGGGCATTTCAGCTGACTACCGAGGAGGCACGCGCTGCACCCGATGTGGTGACAAGTATGATTCTTTCCCTCTGATTTATTTTTATGGTGTCTATGTTATTGATATGTGCTCGGTTTAGGATCGTTCCATGTGAACGGCATCCCGGTTCAGGTGTTGTTTGATTCGGGCGCTACTCGATCATTCGTCTCTCTTGCGCTTAGCAAGAAGTTTCCTGCGTCTTCGGGCATGTTGGACTGCCCTTTAGAGTTCGAGATTGCGGACGACCGGTCAGTGCGAGCATCTGAGGTCTTCCGAGATTGTGTGCTGAGGTTATTTGAGGAGCGCTACTTGGTAGACTTCGTTCCCATTCCATTGCGTGGGAACAAGGTGATTATAGGCATGGATTGGCTCAGCCCTAATGGGGCAGTGATCGACTGCGCGCAGCAGTTGGTGCGGACCAGGACCGCAAGTGGGGGAGAGCTGGTGATTCAGGGCGAGAGGCCACATCGAGGACCAGCTATATGTTCAGCAGCGAGAGCTAGGCGTTACCTCCAGCAGGGTTGCACAGGTTATGTCACGTATGTTATGGATACCCAGGAGACGAGTAGGGCGACGGTGGGCGATGTGCCCGTAGTACGAGAGTTCGCGGATGTATTCCCCGAGGAGTTGCCAGGGATACCTCCGGAGCGACAGGTGGAGTTCAGGATCGACCTAGTTCCTGGTGCAGCTCCGATAGCCAAGGCACCATATCGGTTGGCTCCTCCCGAGATGCAGGAGTTGTCTACGCAGCTGCAGGAGCTGTTAGACAAGGGTTTCATTCGACCGAGCAGTTCACCCTGGGGAGCCCCGATCCTGTTCGTAAAGAAGAAGGACGGGTCGCATCGGATGTGTATAGATTATCGGGAGCTGAAAAAGGTAACGGTGAAGAACCGCTACCCACTCCCGAGGATTGATGACCTCTTTGACCAGCTACAAGGATCATCTTGGTTCTCCAAGATTGATTTGCGTTCAGGGTATCACCAGATGAGGGTCAGAGAGGAGGATGTGCAGAAGACTGCGTTTCAGACGCATTACGGCCACTATGAGTTTGTGGTGATGCCTTTCGGGCTCACTAATGCTCCTGCCGCGTTCATGGACCTCATGAACTGCGTATGTAGACCGATGTTAGACCGGTCTGTGATAGTGTTTATCGACGATATCTTGGTTTACTCCAAGACGCGAGAGCAGCATGAGGAGCATCTGCGGGAGGTTCTGGAGACTTTGAGGAGGGAGAACTTGTATGCTAAGTTCTCCAAGTGTGAGTTCTGGTTGCGTGAGGTGCAGTTTCTTGGGCACCTTGTCAACCAGAATGGGATTTCGGTAGATCCGGCCAAAGTGGAGGCCGTGATGAGTTGGGAGGTTCCGAGGTCTCCATCTGAGATTCGGAGCTTTCTGAGATTCGGAGCTTTCTCCAAGATAGCAGTTCCGCTCACCCGACTGACTAAGAAGTCGGTGGTGTATCGCTGGGGGCCTGAGCAGCAGGCCGCGTTCGAGGCATTGAGACAGAGATTGTGCGAGGCGCCAATAGCCCTGCCAGAGGGCATGGAGGATTTTGTGGTGTACTGCGATGCATCCATCGCAGGTTTGGGCGCGGTATTGATGCAGAGAGGGCATGTCATCGCCTATGCGTCGAGGCAGCTGAAGCCTCACGAGGCGAATTACCCGACGCATGATTTGGAGTTGGGGGCTGTTGTATTCGCCCTCAAGATTTGGCGTCATTACCTCTATGGGGTTCGTTGTACGATTTACACGGACCACAAGAGTTTGAGGTATCTCATGGATCAGCCAAATCTGAATATGAGACAGCGTCGGTGGCTTGATGTGATAAAGGATTATGATTGTGAGATCCTTTACCATCCGGGGAAGGCCAATGTCGTGGCCGATGCGCTTAGCCGCAAGGCAGCGCCGATCAGGGATATCTGTCTGAGGATGACAGTGGTGACTCCGCTTCTGGAACGGATCCGGGAGGCTCAGCAGGAGGCTATGAAGGAGGAACATCGGAAGAGTGAGCGGATTGTGGGACAGGTTTCCTCTTTCGACTATGATAGCCGAGGGTTATTGACTCTTCACCGTAGGGTGTGGGTCCCTTATCATGGAGGCGTGCGCCAGGTCCTGATGGAGGAGGCGCACACATCCCGGTTCTCCATTCATCCCGGGGCGACGAAGATGTATAGGGATCTTCGTCTGGACTATTGGTGGCCCTGCATGAAGCGGGATGTAGCATGGTACGTGGAGCGGTGCTTGACCTGCAGGAAGGTCAAGGCCGAGCATCAGAGACCACACGGCAAGATGCAGCCGTTGGATATTCCGCTGTGGAAATGGGAAGACATCACGATGGATTTTATCACCAAGCTTCCTAGGACCGCGCGGGGAATGGATTCAATCTGGGTCATTGTCGACCGATTGACCAAGAGCGCCCACTTTATCCCGATTCAGGAGAGCTTCTCGGCCGAGAAATTGGCCGATATCTATATCAGGGAGGTGGTGGCGCGGCACGGAGTGCCAGTTTTGGTGATTTCAGACAGAGATGTGCGGTTTACTTCCAGGTTTTGGAAGAAGTTTCATGACGAGCTGGGTACTCGTCTGCATTTTAGCACCACTTTTCACCCGCAGACGGATGGCCAGAGCGAGCGGACCATCCAGACTCTGGAGGATATGCTGCGGGCATGTGTTTTAGATTTTAGAGGTAGTTGGGATACCTACCTCCCGTTGGCGGAGTTCTCGTATAATAATAGTTATCATGCGAGCATTGACCGTCCTCCCTTCGAGATGTTATACGGGAGGAGGTGCAGGACCCCGATATGTTGGGGTGAGGTTGGCCAGAGAGTCATGGGGAGCACCGAAGTAGTGCTCAAGACGACAGAGAAGATTCAGCAGGTCCGGAGCAGGCTTCAGACTGCTCAGAGTCGGCAGAAAAGTTATGCCGATAAGCGTCGGTCAGACCTGGAATTCCAGGTCGGGGATATGGTCCTCCTGAAGGTGTCGCCATGGAAGGGCGTCATCCGATTCAGGAAGCGAGGCAAGTTGGGCCCCAGATACATTGGACCCTTCAGGGTTGTATCCCGGGTGGGCAAGGTGGCGTACCGGTTGGATCTGCCAGCCGAGCTCAGTCAGATCCACAACACTTTCCACGTCTCCTAGCTGCGGAAGTGCCTGGTGGACGACTCAGCAGTGGTACCCTTGGAGGACATTCAGGTTGATGACAACCTAAATTACATCCAGCGGCCTGTGGCGATCCTCGACCGGAAGTCGAAGGATCTGAGGAACAAGAGGGTTGAGCTGGTAAAGGTGCAATGGCAGCACCGGAAGGGGTCGGAATGGACATGGGAGCCGATGGATGAGATGATGGAGCATTACCCCGAGCTGTTTCAGGAGCAAGCAGCAGACTTCGAGGACGAATTCTAAAATAAGTGGGGGAGATTTGTAGCACCTGGTTCTTGGTACGTATTCTTTTATTTAAATCTTTGAGTATTTTGCATTCTGGCCTTGGACTCGGCGAGTCAAAGGCTCGACTCGCCGAGTAGAAGCGGGAAGGGGCACGGGGTTTAAGTTGTGGACTCGTCGAGTCAGGTCCCGGACTCGGCGAGTAGCCGCTGTCTGGACAAAAACCCTAATCCAGGGGCTTGCACCCTATTTAAACACTCTAACTCGGCCTCCCTTGTCCCTAACACTTCCAGAAGAGCTATAGAGCGAAACCCTAGCCCCCATATTGTTCTTGTGAGTGATTTTGGCATTGTGAAGGAAGTTTGGAGCTTAGAAGAAGAAGGAGAACGTCGAAGAGTGCAAGGAGGGGAACTCAGTAAGCTTCGTGCTTACAGTTTACAGTTTTGTTTCAGGTACCTCTTCAGCGAAGGGGAAGGAGTTGGCGCGGTAGCGGCACATCATACACACACACATTGGTTTTCCGCACTATGAGATGTTCTGGGATTGTACTCTGACATTATTATTATTATTTTATGATTTGGTTTCAGACATAAGATATATTTTATGAGATGATATGATCGGATGATGTTTTACTACAAATGTTTTGCAAACCATTTATTTTAAACGAAATTTTTGGGCGTAAAAATTGGGTCGTTACAACTAATGGCAGCATTCCTTTTGAACGTACCTTATATGGTTATTTTATCGGTAAAAGGCTTGCTTTTCCTCTTGTTAGAGACCGTCTCCAAGACTTATGGAAGGATCATGGAATTAGTGACATCTTTATTAATAACGACGACATGTTCTTCTTTAAGTTTGACAACGACAATGGCATGAATTATGTTCTACAAAAAGGAATTTGGCAGATTAATGGTATCCCGCTTTTCCTTAGAAAATGGGACCCGAATGTCTTTATTGAAAAACCAACGCATGACCGGGTTCCCGTTTGGGTTAATATTTTTGGAATCCCCTTCCAACTTTTTAGCAAGGATGGCTTAAGTCTTATTGCTAGAAAATTGGGAAAGCCTTTGGAGGTTGACTCCTACACTACCACCATGTGTGAGCGGGCTACAAGTAGAGCGGTTTTTGCCCGTATCCTCATTGAGATGTCGGCAAAAGATCCTTGGGCTAAGGATATAAAAATCAAAGCGATCACGGCTAAAGGTGCTACATCTACAACACTTAGAGTGGAGTATTCTTGGAACACAAAGAGATGCGATCATTGCAAAAATTTTGGGCATGACCATTGCCAGGGGTACTAGTCGTGTGAACGGGACAGGTGGCATGGTCATGACCAAAATGTTTGCAATTATCACATCTCTTAGGGTTCCAAGAATACTCCACTCTAAGCGTGGTAGATGTAGCACCTTTAGCCGTGATCTCTTTGATTTTTATATCTTTAGCCCAAGGATCATTTGCCGACATCTCAATAAGAAATTACAAAAAAGGGATTACCCTTGGCAAAATTTATTAAAATAAAGGAAATTACAAAAAAAGAGGACAAACGCCCAAGAAAAAATAAAAATATGACCAAGCTAAGGGACCAGCCCTAAAGAAAGGAAAAACAAAGCAAAACAAAGATCTAGCTAAACAAGACCTAAAAAACATCAACCCTGGTCAACTGGAATAGAGATATGTCCACCGTGAGAGGAGCTCGGATGAGTATCGGAAGATGGGAGGGAATCTCTTGGATGGATGACATAAGGGATGCAAGAATCGTCTTCAGTGTCGTCAATTCTTTGATGCGAGAGAGCATCAAACATTTTGGATGACAAATTCTTTTTCTTCGGATCACGAGGGATTGGCTTGTAGACTTGGGCGATCTTTAAGGCGGGCCCTTTGCTTTTACGATTGTCAAGTTGAACCTTCTTTTTAGAGATAGGGATAGCCCTAGTTCTCCTTTTAACCATTTGTAACCCTTCTTTGTCCGCTGCTATCGGAGTGGGCGTAGCCGTCTTTTGAACGGGAGGACAAGTCGAGTGAGTGGGGCAACTGACAAGATCGTGACCAAAAATTTTGCAATGGTCGCATCTCTTTGGGTTCCAAGAGTAGTCTACTTTAAGTGTGGTAGACGTAGCACCTTTAGCCGTGATTGCTTTGATTTTTATATCATTTGCGCAAGGTTCATTAGCCGACATCTCAATGAGAATACGAGCATAAACCGCTCTACCCGTAGCACGCTCACACATGGTGGAGGTGTAAGAATCAACCTCCAAAGGCTTTCCAAGTTTACTAGCAATAAGAATTAAGCCATATTTATTAAAGAGTTGTAGGGGAATACAAAATATATTAACCCAAACGGGGACCCGATCATGAGTTGGTTTTTCAATGAAAACATCCGGGTCCCATTTTCTAAGGAAGAACGGGATTCCATTAATCTTCCAAATTCCCTTTTGTAGGACGTAATTCATACCCTTGTCATTATCGAATTTAAAAAAGAACATGTCAACGTTCTTAATAAAGATGTCACATATCCCATGTTCCTTCCAAATGTCTTGTAGCCGATCTTTGACAAGCGGGAAGGGAAGTCTTTTTCCCACAAAATAACCATATAAGGTTCTTTCAAAGGGAGCGCTACCCTTTTCCATGATTTCCGAGGGAATTCAAATGTGATCATCCTCCACAATATTAATATTATTAATGAAATTAAGAGAGATAGGCTTAGAAAATACCCCATCAAAATTTTCAGCTTCACTTAAGTGAGAATCGAATTTGGCAGCAAGGGGAGGATCTGAATTGGGCTCAAGAGGAGTTGGGCCAGTACCACCTTTTAAAATTTCAGCAAAGGAACGAGGGGGTGGACATTCCTTGGACTATTGGGCTCATAATGCGTACTAAGTGGGCTGATGGGCTCAAAGTGCATAGGATTTGGATTAGAGGCAATATGGGTCGGCAGGGAATTAATTAGGGAAGGGCAAATGGGTTTCATGATCGGTTGAGAAGGGGTAGAGGGGGGCACGTGCTGGCTAGAAGAGTGGAGGAGAGAATTAGCTGCATTAAATGCTGAGGGTCCACCATTTTGTGAGTCATTAATGGGCATAGGGGAAACCGACGCCATACACCTCTCAGGATCACTATTTTTGGATGGAATCAAAGCAGCTTTTAAAGTCAAGGACCCCAAATTAAAATCGTAATTAATGCGCGTGGTGATACCTTCACAAGGATGCAACAGCAGCAGATCTCCCATTCCTTTTTTATTGTTACTGATATTGCCATATTTATACATATTTTTAGGCAATATTTATTTACATTTTTATTAATAATTTGGTTATTTGCATAGAATAACGGTACTTATAGGCTTAATTTATATTTTGCAGCCAAATAGAAGCATTTTCAAAGAGAGGGACTAAAGCTGACAAAACATGTCGTGAGTCAAAAATTATCACAAAAATGTAGCCTTTTCATTCACCTTTTCTACACACTTCACCACCATTCTCTTTGTAGTTATTTTGAAGATTATTCTGGCTCGTTTCCTCCACTATATAATGTGGCATAAGCTTTCCCACATTATTCTTCACGTTTTGGAGATTTGCACTACCTTTATTGAAGATTAAAGTTTCGATTCATTATTGGTTCTTTACATATCTAACAAGATCAAGATCCGAGTTCCTATTTAGAAGAAGTCCATATTCGAGATGCACATTTTATCCGCACGACTGGAGTTCGATCTCGCCGCTAATATCCCAGGGGAGTCTATTCCTTTTTCTCCCTTTCATTGTTTTTTAATTTATTCTATGCATACAATGAGAGCATTGTATGTAATAAGTGTGGGGTAGGGGGTCGAAAAAGTAAAAAGTAAATTGCTAGAAAATATAAGTAAATATAAATAAATTTAGAAAATTTAAAACTTTAGTAATAAATTTTCATAGGTTTGAAATAATAATCTAATAATTAGATCTAGTAATAATGATAATTTAAACTTAAGTTGCTAGCGTTTTGTGGGATGATCCGATGAGAGCTCAAATGTTTAGTTGAGCCAATACACGTTATAGTGCATTTGTGGCCTCCTTTATTCTAGTGAAATCATAAGACAAAAACACAACCTCGCTTAGTTTGAGGGATGCAATATGTTTAGCAGTCTGTACCTGAAATGTATCCAGGGAAGCTTATGTAGTCATTGCACATAGACTAATGCCTTAACCAATAAGGGTTGAAGTTAAGCGCCCCTACTTAAGCATGTAGGTTTTGAGTGAAAAGTAAAAAAAAAAGTGAGTACATGTAAAAAAAAAGAGAAATTACCAAAAAGTGAAAAGTTGAAGAATTTTTGGAGCTATAGAAGTATCAAAGTTTGAAGATCAAAGATCAAAAATTCTGAAGAAATATAAAAGTTGAAGATACCAAGAATTACACAAAAAGGTGGTAAATTCGAAGAATCAAATATCAAATATCAAAGAAGTGAAGAATTCAAGAGCTCCATAGTGTGGTATCTAAAAGTTGTAATTCTCTAGATTATGTATGCATGGGTAGCTTTACAAAAATACCTTGAGGTTAGAAAGTTTTTTGAGGATGGATTCGGAGGGATGCATAAAATGAGCATTGTTCAAAAGAAGTGGACGCGTGTTTATGAGGATTGTGAGTATTTAGAATTGAGGGGGGTTACTTAGGAAACGTTTTAGACACAAATGTACGCGTTGAGGTCTTGGCATAATGGCTGAGTTTGAGTTGGATCGTTCTATGTGATATTGGTGATAAAGGTTTAATTTAAAAATAATTAGATTTGCTTGAGGGCAAGCAAAGCACAAGTGTGGGGTATTTTGATATTGCCATATTTATACATATTTTTAGGCAATATGTATTTACATTTTTATTAATAATTTGGTTATTTTCATAGAATAATGGTACTTATAGGCTTAAATTATATTTTACAGCCAAATAGAAGCATTTTCGAAGAGAGGGACTAAAGTTGACAAAACATGGAACTTTGGAGGCTTGAAGGAAAGAGGAATAAAAACTCAGTAAAACACGTACTCACGACGTGAGTGGAGTATTCTAGAAGATATGCACCGGATGAAAGAGTCCTTTTTTAACACGTTTATCTCATATTCACGACGTGAACTTGGAAAAATCGGAAAATATATATATCCTTGTCCATTACGACTTTAGGGACTTTTGGCTGCCTTGGAGGGTTCCTAAAGATGAATTTCAGAAGAGAAGAAGTTCTGGAATAGGGTATCAACACAACAGGAGAAGAGAAGTTCATAAGTTGACTTATAGTTTGGTACATTTAGTATGCTTCTTAATATGACTTGTGTTTGTTTAATTGCTAATATGTCCAGCTTCTAGCTGCTTCTATTAGCTAGATGAAGCTGAAACTCATGGTTTTAATACATTAGATTTGACTTTACTTGTTGGTATTGTGCTTGTGTTAGATTGATTGAACCTAGCATGTTTGATTTAGTATTTGATTACTTTAAATTCTTGTTCTGTGTAGTTAGTGAATATGAAGCTGCATGAATATGAATACCTAATAATTTAGTGAACACTAGTTTATTAGATCTAAGATCAAACCAATCTTAGATAAGTAATTGGATCATTGAATTAGGATGTGCTAGAGAAATCATATTATGACCATAATTGTGTTTATTAAATCAATCTTACATGGCTCCAATCATATTCAATAATTGATTCTGTGTTAACTATTATGTGACCATACATTAGACTTACATGAATTAATTAATGTTAGTAGATTTAGAACTAAATTGCTAATACTATCTTAATTGGTACCAACAGTAATTGGCATAGCTAATTTATAAACCATTGAGGGAAAGTGGATTCGAACTAACAGAAGTGTTTTGTTAATTGATTGAATTTGTATTAAGAATTAAGTTCATCTAAACTTGCAAAATTAGATAAAACCCCTTCCTTTGTTAATAATTAGGTTAATTTAATAGTAAGTAGATTAATTAGTCAATACCGTTCCCTGTGATCGACACCCGACTTACCCAAAACTATACTATAGTCTGACTAGGTACACTGCCTAGGTGCAATTAGTTAGTTAAGGTAGTTAGGTTATAAATATAAAATTAGTTGTAGCTATTTGCACGCATCAAGTTTTTGGCGTCGTTGCCGGGGAACAACTTATTTGATTGTTTATTTATTTGCTTTAGATTGATCGATCCTTTTTGTGGGGTAAAACCTGCAAAAAGTTACTTATCAGCTTAGGTTTTTGTTTTAGTACCAGGTTCACGACGTGAGCCTTAAGATCACGACGTGAATTCAGTAGATTTTCGTTTTTCTTCGTTTTTTTTCTTTTCTGTTAGTTTTTCTACAACAACACGAGGTGGTGACCTTTACCACGTCGTGGTGGCCAGTCAGTAGGCAATTTTTATTTAAGTTTTGTTCAGTTTTATGACCAGAGGTTCCAACACACCTTTGGTACCACCACTTGAAGATCCAGAGTCATCCCTTCACAAAAAGAAGGATAAGAACGTGAAAGAAGATCAAACACCAAAGAAGACACCCTTACAAGAGTTCAAGTCAGTGTTCTCAAAGAAGACGGGGAAGAAAACGGGAGAATTGAATTCATCTTCAAAGGACAAGAGCAAGATTGAAAGCTTAGATCAAATACCTATCCCAAACGAATCTGAATACGAGTCCGAGAACGAGTTTGGACTATATACGAGCGAACCCAAAGACAAGCCAATGAACGAAATAGCGAACATCGAAGAAATGTCAATGGGAGCTTACAAGAAGCGAATTCGGGACGATGTTGGCCCTGGGTTAGTATAACAAGCGATTCCTGCGACTGCCACATTCGAGCTAAAGGGACACATCCTTACTGTAGTTAAGGATGTTCCATTTTATGGAAAGGATCATGAGGATGCTTTTAAGCATCTAGATGAGGTCAATGACATTTCGGATTATTTCAATGTCCCAAATGTTAATAGTGATACCATCTTGCTAAGGATGCTTCCCGTTACTTTTAAGGGAGCTGCTAAAGATTGGTTAAAAGCACTTCCACCTGGTACAATCACTACTTGGGCTCAGATGCGCGGACAATTTTTGGACCAATTTTGCCCACCATCGAAGATAGCTAAACTCAAGAAGGCAATAGCCAACTTTGAGTAACAACCGGGGGAGTCACTATACGAGGCATGAAAACGTTACAAAGGATTGTTAAGAAATTGTCCTCAACATGATCTTAGTGTTCAACAAGAGATGTCTATTTTCTATGATGGGGTCAATGTTATGACAAGGAAACTCCTTGATTCTCAAGGTCCACTGACAAAGAAAAATCCAAGGGAGGTCAAGGAGTTAGTTGAAGAATTCGCAAAACACTCTCGTGAGTACCACAACCCAAGACAAGATGGAACAAAAGGCAGTGGGGGTGCACATTCTGAAGAGATGGCTACTATGATGGCGATGTTGAATACTATGGACCGGAGATTGGCCCAAATGGACCAATCAATTCATGCAATAAGAGTTGGATGTGAAAGGTGTAATGGTCCACACTTGACCAAGGATTGCAGCTTAGATGATAACGGGAATAAAAAAGCTCAAGTTTGCTACTCGAGTGGGGATAAGTATGATGAGGATTGGAGAAAACCAAAGAAAGAGTGGATGCCATACGATGAGTACAAGAAGCAAAAGGAAGAGAAATATAAGCAGACAGGCCGAGGCTTCTACCAAAAAGAGCAACCACCAGCCGAGAAGAAAGTAGACTTGGAAAATATTTTGACCCGATTTATGGAGGCCTCCGAGAAAAGGCATGATGATACTGATGCAGTGCTAAAGGAACACATGAAAATGATGAAAGAACAACACACAATGATGATTGACCAGCAAGCCTCATTAATAAATCATCAAGCATCGATTCATAATCTAGAAGTCCAAGTTGGTCAACTAACTACTTTGGTGAGCAACAAATTATCCTCATAATTTCCCAATAAGAATGCTCAATCCCATGTTATGATGATCGAGACTGAAGAATAGGCCATCTCTGAGTTCCTAGAAGCACTAGAGGTAGAACCAAAGCCATCCGGACCAAAGCCAAAGAAGTCAAATATTGAAATCGAAGATGTTGCTAAAGTACCAGACTCACGACGTGAGCCCGATATGCTCACGTCGTGGGCTCAGTCTGAACAGAAAATTTATGTAACTATTCCGACTTATCAACCGCCTTTACCATTCCCGTCTCGAGCTAATCGCAGCCCACTTAAAAGGGAACATCTGGAGTTTATCAAGCAAGTAAAGGATATTCCTATTAATACTCCTTTTATTGAGTCACTATCTAAAAATCCAGAGTATGCTAAGTTCCTTCAAGACCTTATAGACACTCGTCAGCAATTAAAGAAGAACTCCAAAGTTATTCTTAGTGAACAAAGCTCAAGAGTTGTATTGGGGGAAATACCTAAGAAGATGGGAGATCCTGGACGCCTCACTCTTCCATGTGAGTTTGGAAACAATTTAAAGACTTATGCATTAGCCGATTCTGGGGCTAGCATAAATTTGATGCCATATTCATTCTATCAAAAGCTGAATATTCAGAAAATGAAGGCTACAAAGATGACCATCCACATGGTCAATCGTTCGGTGACGCACCCAAGGGGAATCGTGGAAGACATCCTTGTTAAAATTAGGAAATTTGTTTTCCCAATTGACTTTGTGCTTATGGACATGAAGGAGGATGTAAATGTCCCAATCATTCTTGGTCGCCCTCTACTAAATACTGCTAGGGCTTTAGTTGATGTTCGTGAATCCAAGCTTACATTGAGGGTTGGTGATGATGAGGAAGATTTTGGAGTACAAGATGGATTTCAAGGAAATGATGTTGAAGGAGAGGTGTTTAATATTGATGAAGATAATGAACTTGAAGAAGTAGAAAAGCTCATGGAGGAAGAAATCAAGACAATTCATCAAGCCAAACGCACCAAACCGAGAGCATCCGTCCCGTTTTTCGTTGAAGTCATTACCTACACGAAACCAACAACTTTGATGAGTGAGGAAAGCGATGATTTGTCAAGTGATGAAGACGAGGCTACTTCCAAGGATACGAGTCTAGTGGTGAAGGAAGAAAAGATTTCTATGGAGCTTAATAAGAGTGATGAAAAATTAGAGACTAAAGGGATCAAACACAAGCTCGATGTAGATGAAGTAAAAGCTAAAAAAGAGAATTAAAAGAAGGCGTACATTAGACTAGTTCAAGCGTACAAGAGGAGGTGGAAAGAGCATAAAATCCAGGGGGTGATGGACTCCTCTGACAGCTCAACGTAGGAGGCACGGAGTCCGGATCACGACTCCATCAAAAAGAAGTGCTTGTCGGGAGGCAACCCGAGTTTGGTTTGGATTTTCTTTTCTTTTTCTTTTATTTTTTGCATTTTTATTTTTTTAAGAAAATCGATCATATCATCTACAACATTTTGTGCATAATAGAACACTTAGTGTGGGATCCCTAAAAGTAAGTGGTAATAGTTTAAGAATTATAGTTAATAAAATATGGGCTTTATTAGTAAATTATGTGCCAGACAGTACTCATGATGTGAATCCTAAAGGATTCACGACGTGAGTTAAGGAAAACTTACGGACATTTGTTTGTTAGGCCAATACATGCTCCAGACCATTTACTATTAAATTGAATGGCCCAATTTCTCAGACCACATTAATTCACGACGTGAATCATAGGAATTCACGACGTGACTTTTGAAATTTCACGGGACCACAAATGAGAAACATTTTCCTTTGACCAGCCAGTTTGTTTATTCCCCACGAAGTGAGGCTGTCTTCTGGTCCCCCTATCTTCCCGATTTCGACCAAATCCAACTTCTACTCTCTTTTTGCTTATGTAATCAACGATTTAAGGTAAATATTTTTTAGTTCTCATGGCTAATTTTGTTATAATAGTAGAATTTATGGCTAGGGTTTGGTATTTAGTAAATTGTTTATACATGCCCTAAGATTCATGAAATAGCATTTGCATTTTGTTGGATTGTGCTTAGAAGTAACATAGGAGTAAACCCCAATGAAAGTTTTGGCCCGATTTGGAAACTGCCTTGACCGATTCTTACCCTCGTTGACGAATTTACGACATGAATCCTGGGCGTGAATAAGACAACTTTCTGTTTAATTCTAATATTTTGGGATGCTTTTGTTTGCTTTGTTTGCTGTTTAGTTTTGCAGGAATGGGTCCAAGACGCGAGGTTCCAACCGGGGTGGCTAGTTTGCACCCGTTTTACGTTTTTCCTACAACTGGGTCCCGAGATATTTTGACACGATGTAACAACCGGCTAGGATGGTTGTATAATCGGTAGATTGTTGTTGCCCCTACCATGAATTGGGCAAGATTGAGGGAGGTTGGGCTTGTTGATCGGCTGTCTCAGTATCTCACAAAGATATTTTTGGGAAATGGATTTTCTTTTACGTGCAAAGGGTGGCACAATTTGTTTAGAATTCAAGAGAGCGTGTACAAGGAGCTTTGTGTGGAGTTCTTTGCAACTGTGGCATTTCATGAAAATGTCCAAGATCCTACCTTTCAGCAAGCATTGGTTTTCCGTCTCAGGAGCAAATACCGAGAATACAGTTTAGTCGAGTTCTCTTTGTAACTTTATTTGGTTTTTAAGACTTGTTTAATTATTATGTTACTTCTGTTTTTCCTTTGGTTGCTATATTTTAGATTTGCTAAAGGTGTCTCGGGAAGGAAAGTTGAGTCGAGAGCGTATACGTCTAGACAAGTGTCATTTAGAGTCTAAAGTCGAGAGTCGAGACCCACAATTGGAAATAAGTGTGGGGTGAGTCGAGAAAAAGGGTAGAGTTAAAAGAGTCGTCAAATATTGCATTTAGAAGGGTCTTAATTCATTAAGACATTGGCTGGAATACATTTATTTACAAGAAGGATGGGCTGTTTAAGTTTTTGTTTGCCCAGTTCTCACGTCGTGAGTCTTTATTCCTCACGTCATGAGCTGGGTTACGAAGGAATTCATAATTCAGATTTAGCGACCTCATGTCGTGAACACTATGACTCACGTCGCGAGTCAAAAATTATCACAAAAATGTAGCCTTTTCATTCACCTTTTCTACACACTTCACCACCATTCTCTTTGTAGTTATTTTGAAGATTATTCTGGCTTGTTTCCTCCACTATATAATGTGGCGTAAGCTTTCCCACATTATTCTTCATGTTTTGGAGATTTGCACCACCTTTATTGAAGATTGAAGTTTCAATTCATTAATGGTGCTTTACATATCTAACAAGATCAAGATCCGAGTTCCTATTTAGAAGAAGTCCATATTCGAGATGCACATTTTATCCGCACGACTGGAGTTCGATCTCGCCGCTAATATCCCAGGGGAGTCTGTTCCTTTTTCTCCCTTTCATTGTTTTTTAATTTATTCTATGCATACAATGAGAGCATTGTATGTAATAAGTGTGGGGCAGGGGGTCGAAAAAGTAAAAAGTAAATTGCTAGAAAATATAAGTAAATATAAGTAAATTTAGAAAATTTAAAACTTTAGTAATAAATTTTCATAGGTTTAAAATAATAATCTAATAATTAGATCTAGTAATAATGATAATTTAAACTTAAGTTGCAAGCATTGTGTGGGATGATCCGATGAGAGCTCAGATGTTTAGTGGAGCCAATACACGTTATAGTGCATTTGTGGCCTCCTTTATTCTAGTGAAATCATGAGACAAAAACACAACCTCGCTTAGTTTGAGGGATGCAATATGTTTAGCAGCCTGTACCTGAAATGTATCCAGGGAAGCTTATGTAGTCATTGCACATAGACTAATGCCTTAACCAATAAGGGTTGAAGTTAAGCGCCCCTGCTTAAGCATGTAGGTTTTGAGTGAAAAGTAAAAAAAAAAGTGAGTACATGTAAAAAAAAAGAGAGAAATTACCAAAAAGTGAAACGTTGAAGAATTTATGGAGCTATAGAAGTATCAAAGTTTGAAGATCAAAGATCAAAAATTCTGAAGAAATATAAAAGTTGAAGATACCAAGAATTACACAAAAAGGTGGTAAATTCGAAGAAATCAAATATCAAATATCAAAGAAGTGAAGAATTCAATAGCTCCATAGTGTGGTATCTAAAAGTTGTAATTCTCTAGATTATGTATGCATGGGTAGCTTTACAAAAATACCTTAAGGTTAGAAAGTTTTCTGAGGATGGATTCGGAGGGATGCATAAAATGAGCATTGTTCAAAATAAGTGGGTGCGTGTTTATGAGGATTGTGAGTATTTAGAATTGAGGGGGGTTACTTAGGAAAAATTTTAGACACAAATGCAAGCGTTGAGGTCTTGGCATAATGGCTGAGTTTGAGTTGGATCGTTCTATGTGATATTGGTGATAAAGGTTTAATTTAAAAATAATTAGATTTGCTTGAGGGCAAGCAAAGCACAAGTGTGAGGTACTTTGATATTGCCATATTTATACATATTTTTAGGCAATATTTATTTACATTTTTATTAATAATTTGGTTATTTGCATAGAATAATGGTACTTATAGGCTTAAATTATATTTTGCAGCCAAATAGAAGCATTTTCGAAGAGAGGGACTAAAGTTGACAAAACATGCAACTTTGGAGGCTTGAAGGAAAGAAGAATAAAAACTCAGTAAGACACGTACTCACGGCGTGAGTAATTGAAGACTCACGACGTGAGTGGAGTATTCTAGAAGATATGCACCGGATGAAAGAGTCATTGTCGAACACGTTTATCTCGTATTCACGACGTGAGGCTTATCGGCTCACGACGTGAACTTGGAAAAATCGAAAAATATATATATCCTTGTCGATTACGACTTTAGGGAGTTTTGGCTGCCTTGGAGGGTTCCTAAGGACGAATTTCAGAAGAGAAGAAGTTATGGAATAGGGTATCAACACAAAAGGAGAAGAGAAGTTCATAAGTTGACTTATAGTTTGGTACATTTAGTATGCTTTTTAATATGATTTGTGTTTGTTTAATTGCTAATATGTCCAGCTAAATCTAGCTGCTTCTGTTAGCTAGATGAAGCTGGAACTCATGGTTTTAATACATTATATTTGACTTTACTTGTTGGTATTGTGCTTGTGTTAGATTGATTGAACCTAGCATGTTTGATTTAGTATTTGATTGCTTTAAATTCTTGTTCTGTGTAGTTAGTGAATATGAAGCTGCATGAATATGAATACCTAATAATTCAGTGAACACTAGTTTATTAGAGCTAAGATCAAACCAATCTTAGATAAGTAATTGGATCATTGAATTAGGCTGTGCTAGAGAACTCATATTATGACCATAATTGTGTTTATCATATCAATCTTACATGGGTCGATGTGTTAACTATTGTGTGACCATACATTAGACTTACATGAATTAATTAATGTTAGTAGATTTAAAACTAAATTGCTAATACTATCTTAATTGGTACCAACAGTAATTGTCATAGCTAATTTATAAACCATTGAGGGAAAGTGGATTCGAACTAGCAGAAGTGTTTTGTTAATTGATTGAATTTGTATTAAGAATTAAGTTCATCTAAACTTGCAAAATTAGATAAAACCCCTTCCTTTGTTAATAATTAGGTTAATTTAATAGTGAGTAGATTAATTAGTCAATACCGTTCCCTGTGATTGACATCCGACATACCCAAAACTATACTATAGTCTGACTAGGTACGCTGCCTAGGTGCAATTAGTTAGTTTAGGTAGTTAGGTTATAAATATAAAATTAGTTGTAGCTATTTGCACGCATCAGTTACCCTCAATATCACCTCCAATGCCAAGGAAGGTTTGACTTTCCAAACTTGATAATTTATTCTTTTCAACAGAAGGATGAAAGCCAGGTACCGGGGGATCATGCATGGACGAGGTTTGACCAAAAGAAGAAATCTCGAACAACCCACCCAAAGACGAGACAAAACGTTCGACTCCTTTGCATGGAAGGGAATCAGCCGGAGAAGCAGAATCCGACGGCAAGGGGAAACACGTCCCTACAACGTCGCCGATGAGAACACGTACCAGGTTGGTATCCATGGCCATAGGGGGAGAAAACGAGACCTCGAGAGAAGAGAGCCCCCTGCTGGAAAAAAGCGAACCCTCATCTTTAGAAATCGATTCAGAAATATCCTCAGCGACTCCATCATGATGAACGAATTCCACATCAGAACCGACGATTGAAGGAGGAATCCTTGACACATACTTCACCCCATTGGTTTCAGCTACATTCTAACAATATTCATAACCATTCGAACTCCCTAGACAACCTATACTTCACCCCATTGATCCTTGACACACGCAGCTTCCATTACCGATCATAAGAGAAATAGGAGTCCTCGAACAATTTCCAAAGGATTTTACTCCATGACTAATATCCATAGCGACCAAATTCCAAGATTTCGACCTGCCATAACAACCTATAACAATGAGAAACCTAACCATAAACCTTCTCAACTCAAATCTGTGACAACTCGAAATTTCTATCTTGTACAACCATTCACTTCAATAGAAGTCAGACTTATTTCTGCTAACTTTTAGCACTGTTTAGAGCCTGTTTGAGTGTTCTAAAGCCTAGTACCTTCAAGAGGAAATTATAGGACATATACTCTAGAGTTTATTGTGCAACATTTAAGTCTCAAAACTCCAAGAGTTTGGAGTTTACGGTCATAAAATGGAGTTTACGGCCGTAAACTCTAAGGGTATAAATATGACACTTAGTCATTTTAGTCATTTTTACCATTTTCAAGTATAGAAGTGATTCTCTCTGAAGTAGCATCCGATTTTTTTCTTGATCTTCAACTTTGTAAGTGTTTCTTTCCTTGATTAGTTGATATCCTACAACATCTAGTGATTGTACATGATTTCATCCATGAAATCTCTTCATTTTGATAGATATTCAAGTGTTCTTCATTTCACCAAGAACACCAAGAACACACACTAGTGTTCTTGGACTTTAAACACCCTTAAAAGCTTCTATATTGTAAGTACTCTTGCCTTAGCTTGTTATATGCTTGAATCACTTAGATTACACCTAGAAAATATCAAGAACACAAGATCATAAGGTGTTTACGGCCAAGGCAATCTCCTTGGGCCGTAAACCCTAATAAAGGGGGCAATATGAGCCCTAGTCCCTTCCAAAGCCTTAGAACCAAGTCTAGATCACTTCCAAGAAGAGTATAGGGCCTTAAACATCAAAAGAAACAAGAAAAAATGGTGTTTACGGCCAAGGCAATCACCTTCGGCCGTAAACACTAGTTAATGGTGCATATGTGCCACCAATCCTTCCTAAGGCTTAGACTTGATCAAAGGATACTTCATTATGACTTGTAAGACATTATATCATAAATTGGTACAAAATACCATGAGTTTATGGTCGTAAACTCATGGGGAAATTACCCTGGGCCGTAAACTCATGTGATACACCCATATTGGCCATAAACTCCAATGAGAGGCCATACTCCCCTTAGATGCAACCCTTTGGTACTCCTAGCACTTGAATCAAAGTGTTTTCCATGTCCTAGGGTGTCTTTACTTGCTTAATTAGTTGTTAATTGACTAATTAGATACATATATGTCTCATTATATGTAAATAGGATCTGTGTGTGTGCTCAAGTCTTCACTTGACACTTAGCATCCTATACCATCCGTTCATCCAAACCACTCACTACAGGTGAGTTCATACCCCTTAATCAACCTTTTAAATGATTTTAAATGCTTTTATGGGGGGGGGATACAAGTTGAATTATTATAGTTATTATATCAATCACAGGTGATTAATAACTACCAAACAAGTGGATTTCTTACTTTTCAAACCGTGTTATCAAACAAACTACTTCAAATCGTTTTACAAACTCTTTTACATGTTAAATACTTTCATTAAACTCTTTTAAACTTATATTTTTGTCAAATGTATATCTGTATAGATATAGTTATATAAGTAGGATTGAAAGGACTTAGGACTGATAGCTCACCTTACTTCCTGTTCCTTGTTTGGTTGTGGACTTAGGGTATCGGTTGTTTGTCCGAAGGTCGTTTGAATCTTAGTTATATATTATGTATACGTATATAGATATAAAAGTTCCTTCATTCAGTTCAATACCTTTGGGTAGCAAGGGTATACAATCATGTTCATTCATACAAACAACATTACTAGTAAACAATAATAGGTATAGTTTAGGAAGTTACTAATACTATTACAAGAACAATGAAACATTCAAAGAGTTAGTTCATACATGAGTCAATACATACTATTATGAGAAACTAAGAGAACATACATACATACTAGACATAGAAAACATACAATACAGCTAGTACATACTATACATTATACAAGAGAACATACTATGACGAGAAACAAACAGAAAATACATACATACTAGACAGAGAAAACATACAATACAGCTAGTACATACATTACATATACAAGTATACAATAACATAAATGTGAACCATCGTTCGGGGCATGACATCACCTGTCATGGCTCGATTTGTATCCAGAGTCTCCAAAAAGGAGAGCGTGAATTTGCGTATAGATCTATACTGGATTGACTATCCTACACCTTGCTGTTCGCTACAGTGGGACTTGTGTCACACCCCAAAACCGGAATGGCAGAAACGTTCTGGGGTGGAGGACGTCATGTCAAGTATCACAACATATGCAGTATAGTAATCAAAGTACAACAACCATTGCATTAATAGTAATAATTTTACATATGTTACATTTAACAACAACATCAAAGTAGATATAGAAAATAACATAAGACGCAGCTCGATACAAGGCTGTCTTCACAAAAGCTCCCGGAGTGTACCTGTCTACTGACGACCTGAGAATACAAGTTATTTTGAAAGAGAGTATCAACATTTTAATGCTGGTGAGTTCATAAGTATTTTAATGACATTGATATAAATACATGTTATTCATCAAAATAATCTCATTTAAATGATGGTGATTAGAGTTTACAGAGTATTAGAATTTCTCCCAGAAAATCCTATATTTTCTAATAAAAGTAGTTTTCTACCAAAACTCAACTGTTTTATGTTTAAAGAGTATTTTCCCCTAAAGGTACTATCATTATCAAAATATAGTTTATACTTTAAGGAATATGTGAGAAGATCACAAGTAAAAGTAATAGGGAAAATAATGTTTTACTTCAGCAATGACGTTGCTGTTTATAAAGTGAAGAAAACATAGACTCCAGGTAGTATCGAATAAACAATACGCCTCGCAAAGTCTGAGATAATGAAGTATGAACTCCAGGTGGTATCGAATGAACAATACGCCTCGAAAAGTCTAAAGAATGAAGTATGGACTCCAGGTGGTATTGAATGAACAATACGCCTCGAAAAGTCTACGGTAGCCTTTAATCCTAAGTAGATTAGTTTAAAGGTTTAAAATGTGGCCTAGTGTATAACTAGGAAAATATATCATGATGGTTTTATATGTAGAAAATACCGTGATAATACTTACCTTAAAGCCATGAATTATAAGGTAAATGTAAAGATACTCGTAACCATACTGATTGACGGATGTAAACTTGACGACCTGCTGGCGTCGTAGTGGATGTGACATTTGTCACCCCTTGGCTTGGTAGGCCGGGACTGTAGCTAGCAGTCAGGATGTGGGATGGTCTGTCCCATATAGATCTATACACACAATGCCCGCTCTCCCTCCAGGAGACTCTGGTTACCAACTTGACAACGGTGAAATCCGCGTCATGAGGATGTATCTCGTGTTTTGATTTCTATAAACCTTTCTTTTTACTAAAAGTATAAGTTTTTAGAATATAGATGTAACTAAGTTCTCCTTCATGAAAGTTATGGTTGGTTTCTAAACTATACCTATTATAGTTTACTTGAGAGGTTATCTAGATGCCTTTGCTACCCAAAGGTGATGAACTGGAGTAAGAGGTTTAATGTCTAACCAAATATACATAATATATAACTAGGAGTTCAACGACACTCGGACAAATAACCGGATGCTCTAAGTCCACAACCAAACAAGGAACAGGAAATAAAGCGGGCTATCAGTTCTAAGTCCTTCAAGCCCTACTTATATAACTATATCTATATAGACATGAATCTATCAAGGAAATAAGTTTAAAAGACTTTGATAAAAGCTTAATAATGTAAAATGGGATTTTTGTACTTTAAAAGAGATTTGAAAACAAGATTTGAAAACCTTTACCTGAATAAAAACAGTTTAACATGCAAAAATCTATTTGCTAGACAGTTATTAATCACATGTGATTGATATAATAACTTATCAGTTCAACTTGTATTCCCCCCCATAAAAGCATTTAAAATCATTTAAAATCATTTAAAAGGTTGATTAAGGGGTATGAACTCACCTGTAGTGGGTGATTCGGATGAACGGATGGTATAGGATGCTAAGTGTCAAGTAAGGACTTGAACACACACGCGGATCCTATTTAACATGCAATGATACATTTATGTATCTAATTAGTCATTTAAAACTAATTTATCAAGCTAGGAGTGCTAAGGGTTGCATCTTAAGAGAGTATGGCCTCACATTGGAGTTTACTCCCCATATGGTAGCACCATATGGGTTTACGGTTTTGGGACCATTTCCCCCATGAGTTTACGGCCGTAAACTCATGGCAATGGTGCCATTGGGTGTTTTAAGATCCTACACCACACAAGGAAGTAAGCTAGACTCGAATCCAAGGCTTAGGAAGTGACTAGGGCTCGAAATGGCCTTTCTTTGGAGTTTACGGTCCTTGGACCACTCCTTGGGAGTTTACGGTCGTAAACACTTGGGTTTACGGTCGTAAACCCATGAGTTTACAGCCGTAAACTCATGGTTACCCAACCATTTCGTGTTTTGGTGTTTCTAGCTCATGCATGCAAGGTTCTAGTCCTTTATACAAGCCATAGAAGGCATTAGGGGCACCTAAACCCCACTTGAAGGTGTTTACGGTCTAAGGAGATCTCCTTGAACCGTAAACACATATGTTCTTGGGGATTTTGATGTTATTCAAGGGCTTAACATGTATTCTAAGCAAACAACTAGTTAGGAGGAGTGTATTACTTATAGGAAGCTTGTAGGAGTGTTTAAGGGCCAAAAACACTAGTGTGTGTTCTTGGTGTTCTTGGTGTTTTGAAGAACACTTGGAAATCTAAGAAAAGAGGAGATTTCCATGGATGAAATCGAGTATAAACACTAGATAAAGTGTTATATGAACAAATCAAGGAAGGAAACACTTACATTTTTGAAGGATTTGGAATATGATCCTATGATAGTTGAGAGAAAACTTGGGTGTTCTTGAACTAGGAAGTGAAAAGTGAAGAATGGAGGGTAAACTCATGCTATATGCATGAGTTCGAGGTCAAAGGGAGTTTACAACCCAAACTCCCCTTGTTTGGCCGTAAACACCTAGTCAAGGTGTTAATTGATTATTTGCTACATAACACTCCTAACGGACACCTCCATTTATTTGCTCGTTTGACGAAAAATTAAAATAAAGCACCCAAACGAGCCAAAAGTGTACTGAGATGAATTTGACCATTATTTGATGTGCTTGACTGCGGAGTTTATACAAATGAAAATTTCGGGTTGTCACATCATGCCCCCGTTAGAGGGAATTTCGTCCCGAAATTATAGTTCAAGCAACTAAGTTATTACAAAATAACTAAGCAAAAGATGGGGATGTTTAAGTTTCATTTGATCCTCGCCCTCTCAAGTGAACTCCGGTACTCGGTTGGCGTTCCAGCGAACCTTCACGATTGGGATGTGGATTTGTTTCGTTTCCCTTGACCTCTCGGTCCATGATATTTACAGGTTCCTACACGAAGTTGGGGCTCTCATTGATTTCGATCTTGACGAGTGGGATTTCAAGAGTCACGTCGGACAAGCACTTTTTCAAGTCTAAGACGTGGGTGGATTTGGGTGGGAATTATGGAATCCCTAAAATAGTTGAGGTCTGACGGAAACTGGACCAACTCTTATCCTGAATCTTCGGCGGTCCTAAGTTCTTGGGAAGATAGAATGTTTCAGTACTTAGAACATAATGTACTTCCATGGTTAGATCATCACTTGGCGTGATCGCCATTCTGAAGTTCCAAAAGTTCTTTCTTACTGGGGGTGTAGTCCCCGGGTTGGTTCTTAGAAGGCTCAGGTCGTCTTCGGATTCATATTTCCTAATGATTGGCTTTCGGAGGTTTTCTGGATCATTGGAAGTGCTGACTATATGCTGGCATCTATCTCGACCTAGTGCGAAATGGACCTGCACTTATGACTCTTGAGGTGTTTCTATCGGAAACTCTCAAAGTCAGTGTGATAGAGGGTTTTACCAGACGATGCTTAGAAAATTTCAATTTTCATCATCGTCTAATAGATGCTTTCACAATATGATTCCTAATTGGAAAGGATCATTCTCTTACTCGCTTTGCTGTTTCATGGATAACAGTCTCTGATCGGGGCTAGCTTCGCCCTTAGAGATTTTCTGAAGTGATTGACTATTTCAGGAGGTGGTTCTACTATCTCCTTAGAGATAGTATTCTTTGGGACACCTAATAGTCTAACAAATCTGTATGACATGCTCCACTCTCCATTGTGTCTGCTCCTTCCAGTTCGCAGGAAGCGCGGGTTGTTGCATAACCCTTCGACTAACACCTAAACTGGCGTTGCGTCCACATTTCCCTTATGACCTGGGTTATAGAGCTTAATGCAACTTACCGTCTACTTTGCTCAAGTATTATGTCGCGGAGGAAATCATGTGGTTTCTCAGCATTCTAGTATCAACCTTGGTGAATGCAGACTATTATCTATAGGGCGACGGGGACTTTTCTCACATGAGAAGGCACTATCTCAACTTTTACCGTCCTAGGCACTTCTCGTCTGTATCTGGATGGACGAAGTGCTTGAGTAGGGCGAGTATCCCTGGCAACTACTCTCTCGGTGTTACCGAGTTTCTCTCTATCTAGATTAAGTCTAGATAGCAATGGATTCTGCTACTCAGAACATTTAATTTCCTCATCCATTCTTCTCAGAGTTTAACCTGTCACAGCTTTTCAGGTTTCTTGGCTCACTGCTGAGGTGCTAAATTTGCGGATCTAAGCGTGAATGGATGGTCGTAGTCAATGTCTTTGACTCTTACGACTTGAGTTACTTTTTCCTAACTGAGAGTGGGGGCTACTATGTTGGCTTAACCGGAATAACAACAATTTCGAATTTGTAGTCATTTTAGTAACTCAACCCACAATTGTTTCCTTGACTTCAGCTCCTTCTCTAAGGGTATATGATGAAGGATTTATTTTAAGGTTCATGGTAGACCTCATACTCGGCTGAATCACTATTACTTGGTGTATGCATGTCGTATATAATTGAGATTGACAGGATGTTCAGATGTGTGGCCCCACCCCGAACTCACAACCAAATAAGGAACAGGGAGTAGGGAGGAAGCACACATCTTAAATTTTATTGATCTAAATTATATACCACTCTAATGCATATACCCAGCAGTAGTAAGTTAATCCCATGAGTTCTTTCTCTTGATTCACGAACCTGGTTGTGCGGTGCAAATGGTCTTTCTGGGGGATCTACTGAGTAGGCCTCGGGCGGTTATTGTCTTCCGGAATATCTATAGTGCCTTTCGCTTTAGGTTTTAAAGTCTAACGGGGTTGGTTAACAGCGCGTGGTACTCCTCTCCTGGGTACTTCTGAAGGTTGGATGAGAGAGACGACTGACGGTTCGCATTAGGTTTTCTTATTAGGTTCGGAAGAACCTTTATTTGACTCTTAAGATAGGGTGAAAGTTCTTTTACACAGCACCTGGAATTCTCGCATGGTTGAACCAAGTTAAGCCATGACTGACGGTAGTGTCGAAATTTACAATCATCGACACGATATGGAATGAAGATCGATAGGACCATGTGCTGAACAGGGCACACAAGTTCTTAGTGTCTCGGGCTTCGTCCATGGCATCACTATCGTGGATACTTGGACCGACATGAGGGACGCTGAACTCTAGGGGTCTTGATGTTTTGGAATAATGTACTTTTCATGAATGGATTTCTCACGAGGTCTCTCTATAACCGCCTAGTATACACTAGTCATGTATAATTAAGATTAAAGGACTGTTGACTGAGCAACTCCGCCCTAAATCCACAACCAAACAAGGAACATGAGATAAGGCAGCATCACTCACTCGAGGTCTATCAATCTTCATTATAAATGGCCTTAATGTATATACTAAGCCATCATAGCTTTACCTGATGGGTTTTAAGTGTTACAACAGTGCTGCGACTTTCGCCTTAACGAGGGAGTAATTACAATTAGAATTGATTATTTAAAGTTTTCGGTTAGCTACATAGGGTTGAGAAATGTACCAAAATTCTACCGGGTTCCTTGATGCTCCCCTTGTTATTACGGTTAGACTCCTCCCGCGTTCTTGTCCTTTCCTTCAGTTGGGCAGTCCCTCTTGAAGTGCCCAATTTCACCACATAGGTGGCATATTGGACTGGTCCTAACATTGGTGGTTGATGTAATGAACTCAACCGGGCTTCTGCAGCTGCGAGCGGTATGCCCCTTCATGTTGCACCTAACACAAAAGGGTTCCCGACAGACTCCATAATGATGGAAGTCACACCTGCTGCAGCGGGGAAGGTTTCCTAGGTATGGTCTTCTTGGAGTCGAGACGGGCGGGTTGATAGGGGTATTGACTACCTCAGCTCGTTGCCCTTTGGAAGGTCTTTAAGTCGAGGTACTTTCCTCCTCGTTCTTAAACTTTCTTTTCAGTGGATTTGGTTGGGGTTCTTGGGTGGCTTTACACACCGGTGCCGGTTGCTGCTGTCCATTGCTATGATAGGGATTCCCGATAGGGCTCCTGCTAACATTGGCGTTGTTAGCGTTCACGTGAGCCAGGACAGCTGCTACGGCTGCTGAAACTGCAGCTTGAAACGTAGCTTCATCGATTTGAAGAATCAGTGTCTTACCAGCGGGTTGGTTACGTTTCTTTGGAGGCATGGTTTTTCCTACACGAAAAGGAACACAAGCTGATGAGAAACGGTGGTTAACCCTAGACGTATCTTCCTTAACTATTATAGGCATAAATTTTCCCGCGCCTTGATTTATGGTTATCTGAGCGTCGACCTACATCCCTATGATGCAGTCCGGGTAATAGGGTAGGAGTAAGTGTATCGGAAAGCCATAAATCGGGTGTCGTCCCTCTAAGTTATCTTTAAATTGGAGAGGCACACTCTCCGGCTTTGAAAAGATTTGAAAGAGCTTCGGAACGATGATTACACAAGAAAAAGACATGAAAGTTTATGGCTAAACACTCTCAATCGAGGTTTTGGGTTCCGATCTAATTATATTGATCGCGACGGGAAAGACGAATTTGCCTAACACATTGTCACACCCCCAAACCAGAACGGCGGAAATGTTCGGGGGCGGAGGACGTCATGTACAGTACCTTAACAATTGAATAGTAAAGAAAGTACACACCACCATAATATAAATATATTTGAAAAGTTTACATGATTGTATGTGTTACATGTTTAAATATCAAATAAATATGGTGATCCAAAATATGTTACTAACGCCAGCGCGTTAGTCTTCAAAAAGTAGTTGCTACCTGATTTAGCGTTTTCCTGAGAATACAAGTTATTTCAAAGAAAAAGTGTCAACAACAATGTTGGTGAGCTCATAAGTAGTGTTTTGATAAAATGTATGCCATTTGAAAGTTCGTGTATGTTTTCCAGAAAATCCGATATTTTCTAACAAATGTATGAAATGAGTATGAAAGATCGTTGTATAAACTGTATGTATTTGAACCAGGAAAATCCTATATTTTCCTAAAAGTGAAATGCAGTCTCAAATGTCCAAGACCGTAACCTGTAAGCAAATATGACATGCTCAAAAGAATGATGTTGTAAATCATTATTGTACAAAATGAATGTATTTGAACCAGGAAAATCCTATATTTTCCTAAAAGTGAAATGCAGTCTCAAATGTCCAAGACCGTAACCTGTAAGCAAATATGACATGCTCAAAAGAATGATGTTGTAAATCATTATAGTACAAAATGAATGTATTTGAACCAGGAAAATCCTATATTTTTCTAAAAGTGAAATGCAGTCTCAAATGTCCAAGACCGTAACCTGTAAGCAAGTATGACATGCTCAAAAGAATGATGTTGTAGTCTTATTATAAAACAAAACTACAAGAAGATTTGTATTTGAATGTGAAAGGAACTGTATTTGTTACTTTTCCCCATTAAAACGTAATACCATAATAATTGTCTATCCAGTGAGTTTTTATAACCGTACTATCATAGTTTGCCTGTAGCGACGTTCTTCAGGCGTCGAAATGAGATGACACTTGTCACCCCGGGGACTGTAGCTAGCAGTCAGGGCGCGGGATCATTAGTCCCGTATAGATCTATATACACTTGTCACGTTCTCCGGACGGGAGATTCTGGTTATAAACAGGACTTCTAGTGGTACCTTTAAAAGGTATATTGAAGATGAATGCCTCACGAATTCTCAATTAAGTCACGTATTAAAATGTATATGTTTGTTTCTGTAACGATTATCCTTTTTCATAATGATAATAAAGGCATAAAATGATTTGTATGTTCTTGTATGTATAAAGATGTCATAACGAAAGTGGTTACCCTAAATATGATGTAAAAGTATAAATAGAGCTTATGATATTTATACTCATTTTCCATTCCGTGAGGGTAAAGTAAAGTAAGATGTTTTGTATGTTAGACATGACCCATATGATAGTTATTAAAAACAATCTGAAATGTATAACGAAAGATAGATGTTTTCACATAGGATTAACCATGTGTTTACTTGTATTCCCCCCATAAAGTGTTCAAAAGCATTTAAAATCAGTTAAAAGCATAGAAATGGGGGTATGAACTCACTTGATTGAAGTGGTTGTTTTCAAGTAGTCGAGAGAAGAATCGAGCAGAACTTCGACTAGAGAGAGTTGAAATCTCGGGATTCTCGAGGATCTCGGGAGTGTAGAACTTCCTTCGGGACTCGAGTATGAAAAACTGGGGCTTCGGGAAGGCTTCTCGAGGAAATCACGCAGAGTAACGGTACTTAGATGGAAAGAGATGAGCACCAAACCCGGCACCCTTAAGCTTCTATTTATAGGGGCTGATTTGGGGTCTCACGTCGTGAGTTTTGGGTTGCTCACGTCGTGAGGCTTAGTCAGCATGATCCTCTTCGACGAGTTGACGTGGCTGACACTCTGGAACCCATCAGTCATGAGCTCACGTCGTGAGCATGGTTCCCTCACGTTGTGAGGCTGAGTCAGCCTCGGGTTTTGTGTCCCGAACTTGTAAAATCCGTAACTTTCGCATACGAGGTCCGATTTCAGCGTTCTTTATATGCGCGCGTAGGTGCGAAAAGGCTCTACAACTCTCGTTTAGACTCCGTCGGCTAATTATGACTTTATTTTTATTATATTATTTTTAACAGGCCGGGCCTGGAAAAGTCCGTTTAAATTCCATAACTCCTTTATCTGATGTCCATTTTCTTCAGACTTTTTACTGTTGTACTCCTATTGTCGGGGTCTTCAACTTTGCGTTTAGGTTGTGTCGGCTAAAGACCGCTCGATCTCTATTTCGAGTTTTTAGCTGTCTATTGCTAGGTCAGAAACTTCGAAAAATCATAACTTCCTCATACGAAGTCAGATTTGGGCGTTCTTTTTATGTATGTTTACGGTTTAATGATATCTACAACTTTCATTTAGATACTTAAGGCTAAAAAGTATTTTATCGGAATTTCGTATTTTACGCTTAACAGTGTGTTGTCGGTTTTGTTGCGGATCTTCGATAGGTCATAACTTCTTCGTTATAACTCGAATTTTTGTGTTATTTATATTTTTGGAAACCTTGTTACGATATCTACTACGTAGTATACTCAAAGTGAGACTTTCGGACATTTCATTTTTGATGCTATTTCAATTAATTCAAAAAGGGATTACCACATTTGACTTTTAGTCAATACATTGACCTGAAATATCGGGTTGTTACATCATCCCCACGTTGGAGGGAATTTTGTCCCGAAATTGATTACAAAGCAAAAGTTTATGAACTAGGGAAAAGATGCGGGTACTTTTGTTGCATCTGATCTTCTCGCTCCCAAGTGAATTCGGGTCCCCGCTTAGCATTCCAGCGAACCTTCACTATTGGTATGCGACTCTGCTTAGTTCGTTTGATTTCCCTATCCATGATTTCGACGGGTTCTTCCACAAAGTTAAGATTTTCATTCAGCTCGATTTCCTCGAGTGGAATTACAAGGGTTTCGTTGGATAGACACCTTTTCAAGTTAGACACGTGAAACACCGGATGTACCTTGTTAAGTTCGATTGGAAGTTGGAGTCTATAAGCTACTGGACCAATCCTTGCAATAATTTCGAAGGGTCCAATGTACCTGGGTT
Organism: Lactuca virosa; assembly: GCF_052849685.1. Classification (NCBI taxonomy): domain Eukaryota; kingdom Viridiplantae; phylum Streptophyta; class Magnoliopsida; order Asterales; family Asteraceae; genus Lactuca; species Lactuca virosa. The sequence continues at coordinate 93,170 of NC_136430.1, forward strand.
TAGCTTTCCACGTTTCCTGAAGCGTATCATGCCCTTCCAGGGTGAGACCTTCAGTAGAACGCGGTCACCAACCTGAAAGTCCAAGGGTTTTCGCCTTTTGTCGGCATATCTCTTTTGTCTATCTCGTGAGGCTTTCAGTCGCTCTCGAATTTGAACGATATTTTCAGTCGTTTCCCTTATGATTTCCGGACCAGTGAGAGTACTATCAGGGACTAGACCTTTCGCCAACTGCGTGTCGCCCACCTCCGCCCAACACAGAGGTGATCTGCACTTGCGGCCGTAACGGGCTTCGAATGGCACAGTCTTGATGCTAGTGTGATAACTGTTGTTATAAGAGAACTCCACCAATGGAAAGTGGACGTCCCATGGTTTACCGAAATCGATTACACATGCTCGCAACATGTTTTCTAGGGTTTGGATCGTTCTCTCACTCTGCCCGTCAGTTTGTGGGTGATAGGCTGTACTCATTTCAAGCCTAGTTCCCAAAGCTTTCTGCAGCGTCTGCCAGAACCTTGAAGTGAATCTACTGTCTCGGTCCGAGATGATAGATATTGGTACTCCATGAAGTCGCACGATCTCTCGGATGTAGGTTCTCTACTGAATCCAACTCTTAGCGTGGGTGTTCCAGCGGATCTTCATTATCTTGTCTATTGTTTTGAATGGTAGAGGTCGTGTGGATTTGAGTTTAATTGTCTATGTTCTTCTAAATGTTAGTATTGATTACTCGTAATACAGGTCATTTCTGTCTTGAATTTCATGGCTGAAATCATACCGGGTCCGTCTATCATCGCCTTGTGTATATAATTGGCATACACACTTTGTAGTGATAGGTTAACTGTATTTATTCCTAGCCTCTGCGTTTGAACTTGACTCACTGTACGCGTGCTTATTCCCAAGTGGTCTGTTGGGAATACTTCGGGTAGGTTGTAAAGGAGATAGTACTCCTCACATGAGTGCTACGGGATTTTTGATATGGGAGACGATTTGGAAGTTGTGTCGGGTTTATCGTTATATGTTAGAAGAGTTTTATTCGTCGGTGGTTAACGCAAAGGGTCTTTTCATAGCACATGCAATTGGTATGGTGAAGACCAAGCCAATCCATTTCTAGTAGTTATATGGGAACTTCTTATCGTATCAATAGAGAAGTCGATTAGTAAAAGTGTTCGTTAGTGGGATAGTGCATTCTACATATGTGTTTTCAGTGCTTTTAGTCTATCTTTGTTATTACCACAATGAAGGTTTTGCTTAATGATTGGGGTGTTTGTTTGAGTAGGTTTTTAAAACTATGGCTCACGAAACTCCTCTCCGCTCCTATTATCAAATGGAATGCATGCAAATGAGCTATCGAGGAAAAACGTACCCGGAATAACCGTGGGATCTGCAACGGTTTCCTCTTGGCCCATTGTGAATACTTGGCCTCCTCCACCAGCATTCCTGTTGTTTGCCTTAGGGCAGTCCCCTCGGAAGTGCCCCGTAGCTCCGCACTCATAACAAGTACGGTTTACTATGACATTTGTGGCTGGAGCGGTTTGTTGGGTTGGTTCCCTACAGTAGCAGACAGTGTGTCCCTTACTGTTGCACCTAGTGCAATGCATTTCACGGTAGGGTCCGTGATGATGAAAGTTGCATCGGTTGCACTTAGGCTGGTTGCCGTTGTACGACCTTGTGGGTGTGGGGGTGATAGGAACAGTAACAACGTGAGCTGTCACTATCTGTTGTCTTTTGGTAGACCCTTGTTTTGAACTGCCCCATTTTCCATTCCCGAACCTTCGTTTCGTGTTACTAGGTTTGTGGTTTGGAGTATCCTTGTGGGTAGACATTCGTTGATTTCCTTGGTTGACACAAACATTTGAATTTTTGACATCCATTCCAGTTTTACTAGTGTTTCTTGCGTTGAGATGTTCCATGATGACTGTCACGGCGGCTGTGACCGTAGCTTGAAAAGTAGCTGAGTCTATATGCAGGAGTGGTGTTTCGTTGGTTGGTTGGTTACTTCCATGTGAAGACATGATTCTGTTACATGATGTGAAACGAGTCGGTTAGCTAACTACGGTAGTTCTTGGTTGAATTCTATGAGTACAATTTCTCATTCTGATATTCGGTTTCTAATGCTTTGACCTACATCCTTATGATGTATTTATGAAGGGAGGTTAAATAGGTATTGTTTTTAAGTTAAGTTTTAGTAAATTAGGGTATGGATGTTGAAGTCTTTAGTCGATCTAGTTTCATAGGTTTTGGAAGAGGGTATCTTTCTTACTATCTCGAGTTATGAAGAAGGATGTGACGTACCTATCTCATAGCGTGAGTAATATAATTACCAACTCATTAGATAATAATAACTATTACTTATTAGTCTGACGTATCAGGTTCTCTACCACCTCGCATGCTTCACGAGTGGTTTCCCCTGTTCTCTGTCTTATCCTCGGTGGTACTTATTTGTCATAGCCTGGTATCTACATACACGTCGTCCTTGCTTTTCCTCAGGCATATTTAATCTCCGTCATTGCTTTGATTTTCCTTAGTTGAAGTTGTAAAGGTTTGTTATTATATGGTAACTGTCTCTCTTTCTAAAGGGTGTAGGTGATATGAAAGTTGGATTTATTGAAGGATTGATTATGTTTGAATAGCGAGAAGGCATTTTCCACTATAGGGTTACAGACGAAATGGTGGCAAAACTTCGCCAGTGTTGTTGAGTTCAATAACATTGAACTACATTAGATTAGATCAACAGGGACGGTGTAGTGAGTTGCTATAACAGTTTATGACACGAATTGTTTACACAGCCCAAAGCATGGGTTGATAATGATGATCTTTTTAGAAGAAACAAGAAGTCTGTCATAATAGTTGGTATAGAAGTTACATAGAATTCGGAAAATTTGACCTTGGAGTAGGTCTACAATATACCAAACAGGGAAAAACTTGACAGCTTAGAGATCTAGTGAAACAGTAATTGCTAGACGGGAATATTTACATGAAAAGAGTACTACTTGGAGTACGTACGGAGGTTATTCCACAAACCAAAAGAAGGAGCAAGTAGAGTATCCCCTACTCGTGACGGGAACTGTTCTGGTGAGCCTTTGGTTCTGCCAACTGACGCTCCATCTCGAGCATACACATGTCATACCTTGCCTGGCATGCTCTAAGTTCCCTAACTTCAGTTTGAGTTGCAGTTAGCTCTCTCTGCCAGGCCTCATTTTGATTTACGATTCTTCCATGAGCTAATCCTAACTGTCGGATGCAAACTGTATTGACTCCAGTGTTCGCATCATTCTCCTCAGTTCGATGGATGGTTGTCCTTCCTTGTTCATCAATACGAGAAATTCGGCGAACCAATATAGGAAGGACTCTGTCTGCTGAGCCTCCCTCGCTCAGATTGTAGAAGCTTCGGTCTCCATTGTATGGAAGGGGTTGACCCTGTTCGTGACTCCACCTATTCAGGTTGGTTGCCCATAGAGGTGTCGAGCCATGAAATTCCGGTCGAGGATTAGGGTTTTGGATCGAAGCCACTAAGGGTAGGTTATTGTCTTCGGGATCTGAGTCTGAGTCTTCTTGCATTTCTTCTTCTGGATCATTCTTTATCCCTTCTCCACTGTCTTGGATCGGGTAGTAGGGGTCTCCTGGTAGGTGGAATCCGGCCATTGTGTCTGTACGAGAATAGGGGTATAAGAATTGTCTAGAATTAAGGCACATAAGGCTGATTATTAAAGTTAAACTAGGGTATGCATAATATACTCCTATAGTATTCTAAATGTTATGTTTGATTCTAAAGTTTATAAGTTTGGTAAGTTTTAGACTTGTTGTCCACGGTAGCTATCCCCTGGCATACGCAGTTCGGCTCTCGGACAAATATAGTTGATCAGGCTATATTCATCCCAGTCCCGAACAACTCATCTATAATACTTCTATATTGTTTTCATTATGATACTGACCCTGTTATATAATGTATGCATGTATACTTTATAAAAATTTCATTTTAAAAGTATAACTCTCACTCAGAGTGTTTTTGCCCAGTTGTGTTTATATTTGTATATCAAAAATGGTTTCGATATACTTAGTTCACTATAAACAATGCTCTGATACCAATCTGTCACACCCCCAAACCAGAACGGCGGAAACGTTCGGGGGCGGAGGACGTCATGTACAGTACCTTAACAATTGAATAGTAAAGAAAGTACACACCACCATAATATAAATATATTTGAAAAGTTTACATGATTGTATGTGTTACATGTTTAAATATCAAATAAATATGGTGATCCAAAATATGTTACTAACGCCAGCGCGTTAGTCTTCAAAAAGTAGTTGCTACCTGATTTAGCGTTTTCCTAAGAATACAAGTTATTTCAAAGAAAAAGTGTCAACAACAATGTTGGTGAGCTCATAAGTAGTGTTTTGATAAAATGTATGCCATTTGAAAGTTCGTGTATGTTTTCCAGAAAATCCGATATTTTCTAACAAATGTATGAAATGAGTATGAAAGATCGTTGTATAAACTGTATGTATTTGAACCAGGAAAATCCTATATTTTCCTAAAAGTGAAATGCAGTCTCAAATGTCCAAGACCGTAACCTGTAAGCAAATATGACATGCTCAAAAGAATTATGTTGTAAATCATTATTGTACAAAATGAATGTATTTGAACCAGGAAAATCCTATATTTTCCTAAAAGTGAAATGCAGTCTCAAATGTCCAAGACCGTAACCTGTAAGCAAATATGACATGCTCAAAAGAATGATGTTGTAAATCATTATTGTACAAAATGAATGTATTTGAACCAGAAAAATCCTATATTTTCCTAAAAGTGAAATGCAGTCTCAAATGTCCAAGACCGTAACCTGTAAGCAAGTATGACATGCTCAAAAGAATGATGTTGTAGTCTTATTATAAAACAAAACTAAAAGAAGATTTGTATTTGAATGTGAAAGGAACTGTATTTGTTACTTTTCCCCATTAAAACGTAATACCATAATAATTGTCTATCCAGTGAGTTTTTATAACCATACTATCATAGTTTGCCTGTAGCGACGTTCTTCAGGCGTCGAAATGAGATGACACATGTCACCCCGGGGACTGTAGCTAGCAGTCAGGGCGCAGGATCATTAGTCCCGTATAGATCTATACACACTTGTCACGTTCTCCGGACGGGAGATTCTGGTTATAAACAGGACTTCTAGTGGTACCTTTAAAAGGTATATTGAAGATGAATGCCTCACGAATTCTCAATTAAGTCACGTATTAAAATGTATATGTTTGTTTCTGTAACGATTATCCTTTTTCATAATGATAATAAAGGCATAAAATGATTTGTATGTTCTTGTATGTATAAAGATGTCATAACGAAAGTGGTTACCCTAAATATGATGTAAACGTATAAATAGAGTTTATGATATTTATACTCATTTTCCATTCCGTGAGGGTAAAGTAAAGTAAGATGTTTTGTATGTTAGACATGACCCATATGATAGTTATTAAAAACAATCTGAAATGTATAACGAAAGATAGATGTTTTCACACAGGATTAACCGTGTGTTTACTTGTATTTCCCCCCGTAAAGTGTTCAAAAGCATTTAAAATCAATTAAAAGCGTAGAAATGGGGGTATGAACTCACTTGATTGAAGTGGTTGTTTTGAAGTAGTCGAGAGAAGAATCAAGCAGAACTTCGACTAGAGAGAGTTGAAATCTCGGGATTCTTGAGGATCTCGGGAGTGTAGAACTTCCTTCAGGACTCGAGTATGAAAAACCGGGGCTTCGGGAAGGCTTCTCGAGGTAATCACGCAGAGTAACGACACTTATATGGAAAGAAATGAGTACCAAACCCGGCACCCTTAAGCTTCTATTTATAGGGGCTGATTTGGGGTCTCACGTCGTGAGTTTTGGGTTGCTCATGTCGTGAGGCTTAGTCAGCATGATCCTCTTCGACGAGTTGACGTGGCTGACACTCTGGAACCCATCACTCACGAGCTCACGTCGTGAGCATGGTTCCCTCACGTTGTGAGGCTGAGTCAGCCTCGGGTTTTGTGTCCCAAACTTGTAAAATCCATAACTTTCGCGTACGTGTTCCGATTTCGACGTTCTTTATATGCACGCGTAGGTGTGAAAAGGCTCTACAACTCTCGTTTAGACTCCGTCGGCTAATTTTGACTTTATTTTTATTATATTATCTTTAACAGGCTGGGCCTGGAAAAGTCCGTTTAAATTCCATAACTCCTTTATCTGATGTCCATTTTAGTCAGACTTTTTACTGTTGTACTCCTATTGTCGGGGTCTTCAACTTTCATTTAGGTTGTGTTGGATAAAGACCGCTCGATCTCTATTTCGAGTTTTTAGCTGTCTACTGCTAGGTCAGAAACTTCGAAAAATCATAACTTCCTCATACGAAGTCAAATTTGGGCGTTCTTTTTATGTATGTTTACGGTTTAATGATATCTACGACTTTCATTTAGATACTTAAGGCTAAAAAGTATTTTATCAGAATTTCGTATTTTACGCTTAACAGTGTTTTGTCGGTTTTGTTGCGGATCTTCGATTAGTCATAACTTCTTCGTTATAACTCGGATTTTTGTGTTATTTATATTTTTGGAAACCTTGTTACGATATCTACCACTTAGTACAGTCAAAGTGAGACTTTCAGACATTTCATTTTTGATGCTATTTCAATTAATTCAAAAAGGGATTACCACATTTGACTTTTAGTCAATAAATTGACCTGAAATATCGGGTTGTTACACACATAGTGTGAGCAGTGTAATCACTAGCTCACTAAATTGTATTATTTTATGGATTATTAGCGTGACGTTAAAGAGGTAGAAACACTTCTCGGGTTCCATGCATTGGCTCCCTCTGTCCACCTCTTATTCCTGACTGGAACAAGCGTTGGTTTCCTTCGGGTATCTATATAGGGTTCTCCGCTCTCGTAGACATATTGAATTTCTGCTCCGCCTTACTTCCGATTGTGACTCTGAGTGTCATCTCTTCATAATGGATGACTAGAATCTCGGAAGTTCAGGCGAATTTCCACCGATGTCCCTAAAAGGTATAGGCACATGGTGATTTCAATAGCCTCGTCCCTGTTCATTTATTTCCTAATTTGAAATCTTCTCAATGAACCTCTTCTGGGTCTGTATCGACTCTTCTGCCGATTACTGGAATGGATAAGGCTTCCTTAAAGGGGTTTGCGCGAGAATGGAAATGTCTAAAGAATCTTAAGAGATTATTAATATATTTCACTGGGTGACCTATATCGAGTCCTGCTATAATTACAAAGTGTACACAAATCATATATAACTTAGATCTGATAGGCCTTCGAATATGTGATACTACTCCATATCCACATCCAAACAAGGAAAAGGTAGTAGAGCAAAACCACACATTCTTAGCCTATGAGATCCTCACTATATATAACCCTGGGAGTATACACTCTGTAATCATAGGTCTATCGATAAGGATCTCTTTTAGTTTTCACGCAAGGTTATTTATGGTTCCTAAAATACTCCCATAGTATTTTAATTTCATGTTTGATTCTTAACTTCTGAACATGCTTTTGGGTTTATTGCGAGTCTTTTAGTACCCTAAAATACTCCTATAGTATTTTAAACTTTATGTTTGGCTCTAGCATTCCTATTTGGTAAGTTTCAGATTCATTGCAACACCACCATCACTCCCAGACACACGTTAGTCGCATCTTGAATAAATATAGTTGATCATGTTATATTTATTCCAGCTTACGAATACATAACTGCCCAGGTTTGACGGTAATGGTCAACATCCAAAGACTTTTATTCTTGTTCTTCTTGTGATACTTGTACGGATTTTTATATTCTGGATGTTCTTATACTTTTGTAAAATATGGTTATATTTTAAAGTATAATTCTTGGTCAGAGTGTTTTAATCCCATTGTATTTATAGGTTGTATATCTTTTATGATTTGACATACTGAGCTCACTATAAACAATGCTCTGATACCAATCTGTCACACCCCAAAACCGGAACGGCGGAAACGTTCTCGGGTGGAGGACGTCATGTCAAGTATCACAACATATGCAGTATAGTAATCAAAGTACAACAACCATTGCATTAATAGTAATAATTTTACATAGGTTACATTTAACAACAACATCAAAGTAGATATAGAAAATAACATAAGACGCAGCTCGATACAAGGCTGTCTTCACAAAAGCTCCCGGAGTGTACCTGTCTACTGACGACCTGAGAATACAAGTTATTTTGAAAGAGAGTATCAACATTTTAATGCTGGTGAGTTCATAAGTATTTTAATGACATTGATATAAATACATGTTATTCATCAAAATAATCTCATTTAAATGATGGTGATTAGAGTTTACAGAGTATTAGAATTTCTCCCAGAAAATCCTATATTTTCTAATAAAAGTAGTTTTCTACCAAAACTCAACTGTTTTATGTTTAAAGAGTATTTTCCCCTAAAGGTACTATCATTATCAAAATATAGTTTATACTTTAAGGAATATGTGAGAAGATCACAAGTAAAAGTAATAGGGAAAATAATGTTTTACTTCAGCAATGACGTTGTTGTTTATAAAGTGAAGAAAACATAGACTCCAGGTAGTATCGAATGAACAATACGCCTCGCAAACTCTGAGATAATGAAGTATGGACTCCAGGTGGTATCGAATGAACAATACGCCTCGAAAAGTCTAAAGAATGAAGTATGGACTCCAGGTGGTATTGAATGAACAATACGCCTTGAAAAGTCTACGGTAGCCTTTAATCCTAAGTAGATTAGTTTAAAGGTTTAAAATGTGGCCTAGTGTATAACTACGAAAATATATCATGATGGTTGTATATGTAGAATATACCGTGATAATACTTACCTTAGAGCCATGAATTATAAGGTAAATGTAAAGATACTCGTAACCATACTGATTGACGGATGTAAACTTGACGACCTGCTGGCGTCGTAGTGGATGTGATATTTGTCACCCCTTGGCTTGGTAGGCCGGGACTGTAGCTAGCAGTCAGGATGTGGGATGGTCTGTCCCATATAGATCTATACACACAATGCCCGCTCTCCCTCCAGGAGACTCTGGTTACCAACTTGACAACGGTGAAATCAGTGTCATGAGGATGTATCTCGTGTTTTGATTTCTATAAACCTTTCTTTTTACTAAAAGTATAAGTTTTTAGAATATAGATGTAACTAAGTTCTCCTTCATGAAAGTTATGGTTGGTTTCTAAACTATACCTATTATAGTTTACTTGAGAGGTTATCTAGATGCCTTTGCTACACAAAGGTGATGAAGTGGAGTAAGAGGTTTAATGTCTAACCAGATATACATAATATATAACTAGGATTTCAACGACACTCGGACAAATAGCCGGATGCTCTAAGTCCACAACCAAACAAGGAACAGGAAATAAAGCGGGCTATCAGTTCTAAGTCCTTCAAGCCCTACTTATATAACTATATCTATATAGACATGAATCTATCAAGGAAATAAGTTTAAAAGACTTTGATAAAAGCTTAATAATGTAAAAAGGGATTTTTGTACTTTAAAAGAGATTTGAAAACAAGATTTGAAAACCTTTAGCTGAATAAAAATAGTTTAACATGCAAAAATCTATTTGCTAGACAGTTATTAATCACATGTGATTGATATAATAACTTATCAGTTCAACTTGTATTCCCCCCATAAAAGCATTTAAAATCATTTAAAAGGTTGATTAAGGGGTATGAACTCACCTGTAGTGGGTGATTCGGATGAACTGATGGTATAGGATGCTAAGTGTCAAGTGAGGACTTGAACACACACGCGGATCCTATTTAACATGCAATGATACATTTATGTATCTAATTAGTCATTTAACAACTAATTTATCAAGTAAGGACACCCTAATGCATGGAAACACTTTGTTTCAAGTGCTAGGAGTGCTAAGGGTTGCATCTTAAGAGAGTATGGCCTCACATTGGAGTTTACTCCCCATATGGTAGCAACATATGGGTTTACGGTTTTGGGACCATTTCCCCCATGAGTTTACGGCCGTAAACTCATGACAATGGTGCCATTGGGTGTTTTAAGGTCCTACACCACACAAGGAAGTAAGCTAGACTCGAATCCAAGGCTTAGGAAGTGACTAGGGCTCGAAATGGCCTTTCTTTGGAGTTTACGGTCCTTGGACCACTCCTTGGGAGTTTATGGTCGTAAACACTTGGGTTTACGGTCGTAAACCCATGAGTTTATGGCCATAAATTCATGGTTACCCAACCATTTCGTGTTTTGGTGTTTCTAGCTCATGCATGCAAGGTTCTAGTCCTTTATACAAGCCATAGAAGGCATTAGGGGCACCTAAACCCCACTTGAAGGTGTTTACGGTCTAAGGAGATCTCCTTGAACCGTAAACACATATGTTCTTGGGGATTTTGATATTCTTCAAGGGTTTAACATGTATTCTAAGCAAACAACTAGTTAGGAGGAGTGTACTTACTTATAGGAAGCTTGTAGGAGTGTTTAAGGGCCAAAAACACTAGTGTGTGTTCTTGGTGTTTTGAAGAACACTTGGAAATCTAAGAAAAGAGGAGATTTCCCTGGATGAAATCGAGTATAAACACTAGATAAAGTGTTATATGAAAAAATCAAGGAAGGAAACACTTACATTTTTGAAGGATTTGGAAGATGATCCTATGATAGTTGAGAGAAAACTTGGGTGTTCTTGAACTAGGAAGTGAAAAGTGAAGAATGGAGGGTAAACTCATGCTATATGCATGAGTTCGAGGTCAAAGGGAGTTTACGGCCCAAACTCCCCTTGTTTGGCCGTAAACACCTAGTCAAGGTGTTAATTGATTATTTGCTACATAACACTCCTAACGGATACCTCAATTTATTTGCTCGTTTGACGAAAAATTAAAATAAAGCACCCAAACGAACTTAAAACCGGCCAAAAGTGTACTGAGATGAATTTGACCATTATTTGATGTGCGTGACTGCGGAGTTTATACAAATGAAAATTTCGGGTTGTCACAACTTGCAAGTCTATGGGTGCCAAATGTCATTTCTTCCGACATCTTTCATCATCGTGTTATTAGTCGATAGTATGGTACAATCAGGTCACATCATACCTTAAATATCAATTGGTTTAAGTTAGAAAGTACAGCAGTAGTTACTATAATACAACACTACAGTACTTTATTATTTCCCCATTGCATTCACATTGTGATCTTTTCACATAAAAGGTAATGTAAAACTATATTTTTGAGTAATGATAGTCACACTTGGGAAAATATACACTCTTACAAGAGACAAACATACATTTCATTTGATGCCTTGGTAGAAGGCTACGTTTAGTAGAAAATATAGGATTTTCTAGGATATTCAAACATTTACAAACTTATACATCAAGTACATACAAACATTTTCATACAAACAATGACACTAAAATGCTTATGAACTCACCAGCTTTAAAGCTGATAAACTCTTTCAAAATAACTTGTATTCTCAGGTCATCAGTAGACAGGTACCGATGCCAGGTTTTGAGAAGATGGAGCTCGTTCAAGACTCATCTCTTATTTTTGATTGACATTTTTGGTGTCTTATAAACTTCACAGAACACACTTGTATGAAATTTTATTATTAATGCAATGGATGATGTTGTTGCTTGTTTACTACTATGCTTTGTTGTGATACTGTACATGACGTCCTCCACTCCTGAACGTTTCCGCCGTTCTGGTTTTGGGGTGTGACAGATTGGTATCAGAGCTTTGTTTATAGTGAATCGAGTATATCAACCCATAAAAGATATAGAAACTATAAACACAACGGGATTGAAATACTCTGACTAAGAGTTTATACTTTTAAATAATAAAATATTTAACCGAGTATACATACCTGCATTCATGCTAAAATCAGTGTCACTAGGACAGAACAAAAGTATTACGATTGTTGGACAATACAATTAGACTTAGAGACATATAGTCAACCCTGGGAATGATATAGCCTGATCAACTATATTTTCCGAGGAGTGACTAGCATGTGCCTAAGAGTGGTTGTGAGGTTGCAGCAAGTCTAAAAACTTACCAACAATACTACAATGAAAACATTAGCACAAAACATAAACTTAAAATACTATAGGAGTATTTTATGTTACTATAATTACTTATGTGCAAACTAAAGAGGTCTTTATTATTATGTCAATAGTTGCAGAGTGGATACACTGAGGTTATATGTAACTAGGATGTCATAGACTTAGAATCTATGATCTTTTCTTTACTTCCTGTTCCTTGTTTGGTTGTGGGCTTAGAGTTAGGGTCACTTATTCGAAGGTCTATCCTGTCTTGGTTACATATGACTGATATGCACTACGCAAGTGTTGAAGTAACTGATAAAGATCATCGTATAATTATCTAATTAGTGCGTCTATTTAGTTATATCTTATACCCCTTTTCTCGCGTAGATATCATGGATGGATTCCATATCCCTGGAGACGCGTACTTCCCGAACGAAGGCAATGCATGATGGCTTGATGAGGAGCCAGAAGATGATCATCCAATACCTTTGGATGATTACCATGCTGAAGGCTTTTCTGATGGTTCTGACTCAGAGCCAGAAGTCAACAACCTACCCCCATTGGCTCAGAACCCAAACCCAAATCCTAACCCTCGCCTAGCATTTCAATGACTCACACCTCTGTGGGCCACAAACTTGAACAGATGGAGTAAGGAACATGGTCAACCCATGCCCTACAATGGGGACAGAAGCTTTTACAACCTAAGCGAGGGAGGTTCAGCTGACCGATTCCTGCCCATCATGGTCCGTAGGATTGCTCGGAACACCGAGCAAGGTCTAGCAGCCATCGACCGAGTCATGGAAATTGACGCCAACTCTGGCGTTAACACAGTCCGCATTCGTCAGCTGGAGTCTGCTCATGAAAGAACTCAGAACTAGAATGCAACCCTGCAGAGAGAACTTACTGAAACCCAAGCTGAAGTCAGGGAACTTCGAGCTCGACAGACAATGACAGAAAGGCGTATGAGAGACATGGAGCGTCGTCTATCAGAATCCAGAACTCACTCTAGTGGCTCTCGTCGTAGATAGAGCCTACTCAACTTTCTCTTTTGGATATAACTTAGTTTATGTAAAAACTCTAGTTAATTTCCTAGCTTTGTGAAGACTTCGGATCTGTTAAGTCTTGATTAGGTCGTAGTTCTGTCAAAATTTTCACATCTTGGTTTGATGTAAGACCTACTTCTAGGTCATTTTTCCCGAACTTATTACATCTGTAATACCAGTATTATTGACAGATATCTAATCTCATGGAAATTTATTATCCAAATGCTATCATCTTTTAGTACTAGATCTACATTCAATCATACTATTCAATTGTGTTGTTGGGCTACGGAGAGTTAGTCCATGAGTCACTCTCATCAATTTCTCTATTCTTACCAATATCGTCATCTTTGTAAACTTTTAGTTAAAAGATGCCTCCGCGCCGATCAACGAGACGCAATCCCCCGGTAACTCCAACACCACCACCTACTCCTCAAATTGATACGACAACTCTAAATGCTACAGTAGCTGCGGCTGTGGCAACAGCCATGGCTCAATATCATTCTTCAAGTACTACTGGAGGTGGAACACCTGTTCATTCTACACACGGTGAAGCCCCCGTGCACTCGAGAGAGTGCTCCTACAAGGACTTCACCAACTGCAAGCCAAAGTCCTTTAAAGGGACTGGCGGAGTCATTGCCCTCTCGCAATGGTTCGAGAAGACCGAATCGGTCTTCGAAATCTGAACCTGTTCAGAAGGGAGCAAGGTCAAGTTCGCTGCTTGCACCTTCGAGGAAAAAGCCCTGACATGGTGGAATAGCCATGTCAAGTCACTATCTCTAGTAGTGGCAAATGCTATAGGCTGGGAAGCTCTCAGAGAACTCATGATTGAATAATACCGCCCGAGGGGCGAAATCCAGAAATTGGAACAGGAACTATGGAGCCTAACCATGAAGGGCTCCGACATAGTTTCCTATACCGCTAGATTTAGCGAACTGGTGGCCCTGTGTCCCAACATGGTGCACACGGAGGGAAAGAAAATAGAGAGGTACATCTGGGGGCTGGTGCCTCCATTTCAGGGGAATGTTTAAGCTTCAAACCCCACTACATTCGATAGTGCCAAGCGGTTGACACAACGGCTCATTGACCATGGGGTCCGTACCCCATCAGCAACAACAACCCTAGCCATCTCAGAACCCTCCAAAGCCGCTGATAGCAAGCGGAAATTCTGGGATGACAAGAAGAAGAACAAGGCTGCCAAAAAGCAGCACGTCGTGGCAGTTCATGCTGCGATAGCACCTGCCGCTGCTGCTCCGGTAAAGCAGTACGCTGGAAGTTTGCCCAAGTGCAACAAATGCAACTTCCACCACACTGGAGCCTGCCGGCAAATGCAGTGTTCAAACTGCAACAGGAAGGGGCACACTGCCCGTTTCTGCAAAGCCCCGGTGAGGCCAATCAACCAAGTCCCTGGCGCTGGAGTGGGCCAAGCTTGCTACGGTTGTGGCGAAGTGGGCCACTACAAAAGGAACTGCTCGAAGGCAGGGAACGCCAGTGGAGTAGGAAGAGTTTTGGCTATAGGCCACGAGGAAGCAGTTGCCGACCCCACAGTGGTCACTGGTACGTTTCTCCTCGATAACTCTTATGCATGCATTCTGTTTGATAGTGGAGCGGAGAGGAGTTTCGTGAACCAAAAATTTGCTCACTTACTTAAGCAAAAATCACGAACACTTAAGGAACCGTTCACAGTAGAAATGGCTAATGGAAAGACAGAGAGTACTAGCTGCATATACATAGGTTGTACTCTAACTCTAGATAGCCATTCATTTTCAATCGACCTCATGCCGGTCTCAATTAAAAGTTTCGACGTCATTATCGGCATGGATTGGTTGAGTCTGCATCGTGCCGATATCATGTGTTACGAAAAGGTGGTTCTCCTTAATCTGCCGTATAGCGAAACTCTAGTAATCTACAGAGACAAACCCGACACTAACCTCCGCCTCATATCGAGCATTCAAGCCCAGAAATTCTTGCGAAAGGAATGTCGCGCATTACTTGCTCATGTTGTCGATGTGAGCCAAGAAACGAAATACATTAAGAACATTCTAGTAGTATGCGATTTTCCCGACATCTTTCCAGAAGAACTCCCTGGATTACCTCCACAACGTCAAGTCGAGTTCAGAATCGACTTAGTTCCAGGGGCTACCCTAGTAGCCAAATCGCCCTATCGTCTAGCACCTGCAGAGATGCAAGAACTGTCCGATCAACTTAACGAACTGCTCAGCAAGGGCTTTATAAGACCAAGCTTCTCACCCTGGGTAGCTCCGGTCTTGTTCGTCAAGAAGAAAGACGGATCGTTTCGTATGTGTATCGACTACAGGGAACTCAACAAACTGACTGTTAAGAATCGTTACCCTCTGCCTCGTATTGACGATTTGTTCGACCAACTTCAAGGGGCGAACTTCTTTTCAAAAATAGACCTAAGATCCGGGTATCACTAGTTACGGGCGTTAGGGGAGGATGTTCCAAAGACAGCCTTCCGAACTCGTTATGGACACTACGAATTCGTAGTGATGCCGTTCGGAATAACCAACGCGCCCGCGGTATTCATGGATTTAATGAATAGGGTGTGTCGTCCTCACTTGGATTAGTTCGTCATCGTCTTCATCGATGACATACTTATCTACTCTCGTAGTAAGGAGGAGCATATTCAACATCTTCAACAGGTCTTGGAAACACTACGATCGGAGAAGCTCTATGCGAAGTTCTCGAAATGCGAATTTTAGATCCGAAGAGTCGAATTCTTAGGACACGTGATTAGCGAAGAAGGAATACACGTGGACCCTTCCAAAATAAAAGCCATTGAGAACTGGTCAACACCAAAGACGCCTATAGAAATTCGTCAATTTCTAGTCTTCGCTGGCTACTATCGCAGGTTCATTCAGAACTTCTCACAGATTGTGAAACCTCTTACGACTTTGACCCAGAAGGGCGTGGCCTTTGACTGGGAAGAGAAGCAGGAGAAAGCGTTCCAAACGCTAAAGCGAGCCTTATGCACCACACCGATACTATCCCTCCCCGAAGGGATAGAAGACTTCGTGGTCTATTGCGATGCATCGAATCAAGGGCTCGGTTGTGTTCTGATGCAGCGAGGTAAGGTCATCGCCTATGCCTCGAGACAGCTAAAGACACACGAGGTCAACTACACCACTCACGATCTTGAGTTGGGAGCAGTAGTGTTTGCTCTGAAGATCTGGAGACACTACCTGTATGGCACAAAAAGCACAATCTTTACAGACCACAAAGGCCTACAACATATATTCGACCAGAAGGAGCTCAACATGAGACAACGACGGTGGGTCGAGCTACTCAGTGATTACGAATGTGAAATTCGCTATCATCCCTGCAAGGCCAACGTAGTAGCTGACGCCCTCAGTCGGAAAGAATACTCTGGTCGTAGAGTCAAATCTTTGACTATGACTATCCATTCACACTTGTCCACATAAATCAAGGAAGCTCAGCTCGAATCCTTAAAACCTAAAAATGTGGCGGGTGAATCCCTGAGAGGGATGAATAAGAATTTGGAGGTCAAGGGTGGCGAGCCTTATATCTCATGGATCAGATCTGAACACCAAAACATGGTGGTTTCAGAGACTTGATCATGACCGAAGCTCACAACACTCGATATTCCGTCCACCCAGGTTCAGATAAGATGTATCTGGATCTTAAAAAGCTATAGTGGTGGCCTAACATGAAAGAAGAGATTGCTACCTTCGTAAGTAAATGCCTTACTTGCGCCAAGGTTAAGGTCAAATACCAGAAACCATCTGTTGAGAGAAAAACTTTGAGACACACTTGAACAAACGTTAGAACAAGTATATTGCGGAATAGTTAATCTCGAAAGATCTAAAAGCTCAACAATAATATTTAGAGTTAGATAGTTAGAGAGTTAGTTGCGGAAAAGTAAAGAAATGGAAATGACAACAATTGTTATATCAAGTATACACATAAGTTGATTCATAACAAGGAATGCATTCAAGCCAAGTTAATAAGTGAGATCAAACTTAGTGATTAAGTCACAAAATACTTGCTCCGAAGAGAGATTGTAATCAGTTATATTCTAGTAAGATTTGTGAGTAAGAAGAGATGAGTAATTAGATAGAGAGATAGAAAAGATAACTTCAGAGATGTGTATTCAAAATGATAGATCTGTTGTGAATACAAAAGAATAAGCTCTATTTATAGAGACTCAAGGAGTTACATTAGATTTAATCTCTAAGAGTAGCCATGCAAGGCATACTGGACAATAGAGAGGATTACAGTAAGACAAAATAAACTAAGTAACAAAGAGTGACTGCGGTTGGCTTTGATGACTTCGGATGCTGAAGAGGGAGCTTGACTGCGGTAGCTTGTTGACTGCGGTAGCTGAAGTTCAAGAGGGTCACTTTGCATGATTCAACAATTTCCCCCTAAGTGACCTCTTTAACTTTTGATCAGCTATCAAGTCTAAGAAACTTGATCAGGATCCACTAAAACTTCCTGATGTTTTCCAACCAAGTGATTCTCCTTAAAATCTCGAACTTGACTTTGGCAGTTGTATGCTTTGATCTTTCGACTGCGGTTGGGCAGATTTCAAGTTGTTTCCTAGTGAGGCGATTCATGGCAGTCATAGGAATAAAGTATTTTACTTTATCGGTCTTCCTTTTGAAAATGACTCCGAGTTCAGGGAAGTTGGTTGCACGTAAGGATCTTTCTTGATAACCTTCGGTAGGCATTGGTGCAGGATCGAGTGGTGGTAGATCAAACTTCTTGGCAATGGTAGGGTAAATGTCTGCGTCGATTTTAGCAAAATCACAGACAGTCTCTTTCAAAAACATACTATCTCTTTCAAGAGCTATCTTCATCTTCGGGTGTTTCTCCGACTTGTTCTGGAACACCTTTGCTATGAGAAAGACTTCTTCAGGATTCATGCAGGGGAAGTCAGCTTGGGTGCGGACATAGTTGTGTTCCCTTCTAGTGAGAGCGTATTGGATGAAGTCAGCCTTCATGAACTTCCGAGGCTTGTAGTTTTTGACTATGGATGGTCTGTCGTTAGACCAGATTTTCTCAATGGGAGAGGAATGCT
The DNA here is from genome assembly GCF_052849685.1 of Lactuca virosa. Lineage (NCBI taxonomy): Eukaryota > Viridiplantae > Streptophyta > Magnoliopsida > Asterales > Asteraceae > Lactuca > Lactuca virosa. Next base: position 111,309 of record NC_136430.1, read on the forward strand.
TAGCATAAAAATGGTTAAGTCTCTCGAATTCCATTGGCAGTCTTTTGTGGTTTGGAAGGCTGCGGTCAAATGACTCAAACACTGTGAAGTATTTAGCATTTGGGGAGATTGGAACATCCCAGTAGCCATCCGAGGGGGGTTCAGCATATGTGAGGTATGGCTTGTAGTCATCATCCAACAGTCTGCGGTGAGGATTGATCCATGAGTTTATCAAGGATTCATCCATAATAGTGTCAAAACCGCATTCCCTCCATATAAGCTCAACAAGTTTAGCTGCTTTCCAATCTTTTTTTCTTTGGGTAGTGGCAGGGGAGTCGTTTGAGCTTGGAGAGGACATGTGCTCCACCAGATTTTTAAAGTGAGGGGGAGTCTCTCGTTTCTCAGGAGTGATCTCCTTTTGCGGTGGAGTGTTATGAGGTGGAGTATGATGAGATGGTTGCGGTGAGGGTTGTGGTGTAGGAATTTTTTCTGTAATGATGGGGGGAGTCTGATGAGATGGTGTTGGTGAGGGTTGCGGTGTAGGAATTTTTTCTGTAATGATGGGGGGACTTTGATGTTGTGAGATGGAGTGATTGGAGTGATGGACTTCTTCTTCACTTCCCCCTCTTGAGGAATGCAACCCAGGAGCTTCCTCAAGCCATTTTCGAAGGCCATCAACTTTGGCAAAAACTTCTTGAAATTGAGCTTTGAGGGCATCTGCCAGTTGTTGATTGTTGGGGATGGTGGAGTTGAAGAGCAGCCTGTGAATGTCCTTGGTGAGTTGAAGGATTTCAGGACCATGGAAGTTGGTTGACATGGAGCGTTGCAGGCGGTTGATTGTAGCTTGAAGGACTGAGATAGTGGACTCATAGGCAGTGTGAGTCTCAGCTATCAGCTTTTGAGATTGGGTGGCTTGATCCGCAATGGCTGCTTGGAGATATTTCTTGATTGTGGTCACCTCAGAGATGAGGCGTTCCACAGCAGCCATGAAGTCCTTGTGATCTGCTTGTCGATTGTTGTCAAGGGACCGGATTCCCATTTCTACTTTGAGGGAGATACGCTCAACAGCCAATCTCTCACGAGTTTCCAATCGCTCTATCCGTTCGATCAATGAATGCGGTCCGGGGTGTCTTCTGGTTATGGTTGAGTTGGCTTGACCGCAACAAGAATTTGATCAACCTTTGCTTGCAGGCTCAAAAATTCCTTTCTTGTGACATCATTCTTCTTCTTTTTCTTCTTCTCTTTGGGCTTAGAAGTGGAATGGTGAGAGCCACTGGATTCCTCTTCTTCATCGAACATCATAAGATCATCATCAGAGGGAGAGGGTTTGTTTACCTCTTGTAGATCAACATCATCAAGACCGAAGGTGGGAGCAGAGCTGACTTCTACTGCGGTTCCATCGTCTTGTGATTCTTGGACAGTGGGAGTTGGAGGGACTTTGGAAGAATTTTGATCAGCAGTTGCTTCTTGAGTCTTGCGGAGAGTTTCTGCCATCTCAGACATCCAGTCTTGAACTTTCAAAATGGTGGCTACGATATTGGCATTGTTAATTGCATTTGCCCAATACTTAGCCACAGCTTGGATTTCTTGTTCTTTTAGCTGCTGTTGCTTGATTTGTTGATCTTTTCGTACTTGGAATGCCCTATGGAAAACGGCATACTTCTGGATGTCGGCTTCAGATACCGGAGTGTAGTTCAACCATGAGTCATTAGAGTTATCACCGTCAAATCCTTGGTATCGCATCGAAGTGTCCTTCGGGTCCACGGATCCTTGCACATTTGTGCTCACCGTGCCTAAACCACCTGTTACAGATGTAAGCAGAGTAGGATTTCCTGAGCTTCCTCGCTCTCCTTGACCCGTAGTCAAGTTTGGCCTCGGCTCAGTTCCGGCAAGGGCGGAAGAAGTGCCCTGCGGTTGAGAAGGTGTTTGAAGTGTATGGGTGACATTTAAGAGGATGGAGTTCAACTCCTCAGGGGAAAAGAAATGCAGTCGGGAAGCCTTGGAGACCTTAGGGCGAGAACCAATGTTATCCTCTTGGGAATGAACTGGGGGGGGGGGTGTCTCCACGAGGTGATGAAACAGACTCACTTTCTGAGCTTGAGTGGTATTCGATGGTGGTGTTGAATAGGTCTGCGGCCACCCCAAGGACTACCAGAGCCTTTTGAGAGGCTGAGGTATCAGTCCGGTCACACATATGGCCAGTGGGATTGGTTTTTCTTTTCTTAAGGATGGCAATTGGTTGCGCATCCTCATCAGAGTCATTGTCATGTGTGGTTGCGGTAGGTTTGGTTTTCTGTTTCTTGGAGGGTGCGGTTGGTTTGGGAGCATCTTTCTTAGGGGTTCTTTGTTTCTTTGAGACATTGCGGGGGCCTTGATGAGTTGAGGCCAATTTCTTTCTTTTTTGAGAAAGATTTGAGAGAGTAGTGGAGGAAGGGACTGCGGTACTTCCAGGGGTAATGATTGCGGATGGGGTTTGAAGAGGCGGGGTAGGAAGGTATGGGGCAATACCTTCCGTAGCCTCAATATGATCTGAGACATCAGCAGTCTCAAGACCAAGAGTGGTAAGAATATGGGTTGGAAGTCTTCTAATTGGTCTAAAAACAGATTGATCAGATTAGGGATTGTACCATTTAAGATCCTTGGTGACAAAGAAGTCGATGTCGTCGCCCATGCTTATTCCTGCGTCCGCATGGAGGTCTGAAATGCATAGAGACCAAAATCTTGCAAACGTAAGCTCGGTAGGGTTCTCCCTTGGGTTCTCCTTGGGAATGTATTGTAGAAAATCATCCCATAGAATGTGACCGTAGTTCACGTCGTGGCCAGTGAAAATACTCCATACTAACTCCAGGAGTTTGAGTCCCATATTGTCCGTTCCTCCGGTTCTGCCGGATAGACTGCGGATGACAAAATGGCAAACGAATTGCCAGACCGCAGGTAGTTGGTTTTTCTTGAATTCTCCAATGCCTTTGATTTTCTTCTGATAACCCATTTGGTAAAGTGCAGAAGTGATGTCCGCCACGGATGGAGTAAAGACCTTGATGGAAGGATAAACAAGAAGGTTAATGGCAGGGAGAAACTTTTCTTTGGACAAAATGACCAAAGAATCGTTAACTAGGTTAAGATGCACTTCTTGTGGGTTCTCAAGTGGTCGATAGGCTGAAAAGGCACATTTGAATAGGGTAGAGAGGGGAACAACGTCTGTAAAAGAATCGAAAGGGCCAAACAGGGGATGATTGTGCAAGAACTTGATCATCAGCTTGATCGAGGAATTGTAAGATGAGTGGTCTTCGAACACAGCTCTGAAATTGCTTGATGCTATCGTGGGAGCGGGATGTCTTGAAGCAGAGTCTGAACAAGTAGGGTTCACTGATCCAGAAGCTTTGGATTGTTTCTTGGATACACCGGATTTCACCATTGTATTAGTTTGAGAGAAAGTGAAGAAAACAGAGTATGATAATGGAGAAATGATTCAATGTTCAGAGAGCGTAAACTGTTCTTGGGGAAGAAGAAAGGTTTTTATAGGGGCTTATGGGAGCGGGAAACGTTTTTATTATTATTTACCCTAGATGAACAAAAAGATAAGGTAAAAAAAATTGGGGGTTCTTTTGCTTTTGGGAGATGAAATCTCAGCCACACATGATGAAACAGTTTAAAATTTTTTTGGATTTTACCAAAAAAAGATTTGCATTTAATGAAAAGTCAGACGTACATCATCATGTCAGGTGATCGTGTGGTGAGGGGAAAAGAAGTTGTAACGGATGGGACGTGCTGGGTAAGAGGAAAAGACAAATTAAGGATGTGTTTATGGAAAAACGTTCTTTTTGTCATCATACCTAAAATAGGTCTGACACAAGGTTTATTCGAAAAGAGAATGAGACAATTTCTCAAGGAATGTTTTTATTTAATGTTTTATATAATGAAGGATCATTAAATAGCACACCATGATTCAAGGATTAATGAAACAATCGAGAAATTATCAATGTGATTGCGGATGGAAACTTCATTGCGGATGGATCCTTTGCTATTGCGGATGGGTTAGATGTGTGACTGCAGAAGAAGAACTGAGAAGAGCACTTGTACAAGAAGTTAGTAACAACAAACAATAAGGACCAGTGAAAGATAAATATGATATATAGTTGCGGTACATAGACTGCGGTACACAGTATATACCAAAACTATCTATCATAAGTAACTTGAGTTAGGACCGCAACAGAGACCAAGGATGGTCTGCGGTACCTATCAATTCAAGAAGAATTGTGGGTCCAGATTCATCATTCCTAACATTTGTAAGAAAGTGTTGAGCTTTGTAGAGTCAAGTGCCTTTGTGAACACATCAGCAATCTCTTCATGAGTATGGACAAAGATGAGTTCAATGTTACCTTTCGGGATGTGGTCTTTGATGAAGTGATACCGTAGTTCAATATGCTTGGTCTTGGAGTGCTGAATAGGATTATGAGAAATCATTATAGCACTTTCAGAGTCACAGTAAATTGGTATCCGCAACATTCTGTATCCGTAGTCCGTAAGTTGTGTCTTCATCCATAGGACTTGTGAACAACAGCTGGCTACGGCCACATATTCAGCTTCTGCGGTAGACAGAGATACACAACTTTGTTTCCTTGATGACCAGCTGACTAGTCTTCCACCTAGAAATTGACATCCACCTGAGGTGCTTTTTCGATCTAGTCTGCATCCGGTGTGATCTGCATCTGTGAATGCTTGAAGGCTGAAATCATTGCCTGCGGGGTACCATAACCCAAGAGACTTGCTTCCTTTCAGGTACCGTAGTATCTGTTTGGCTGCGGTCATATGTGACACTTTTGGGTCAGCCTGATACCTTGCGCATACACCTGTTGCAAAGACAATGTCTGGCCTGCTTGCGGTGAGGTACATCAAAGAGCCTATGATACCTCTATAAGTCTTGTGATCCACAGATTCGCCTGAGGGATCAGCATAAATCTTATATCCGAAGGCCATGGGGACCTTAGCCGAAGAACAGTTGTCCACAGAATATTTCATTAACAGTTCAATGGTGTATTTCTCCTGATGAATGAATATCCCTTGCGGAACTTGTTTCACTTGAAGTCCTAGAAAGAAGTTAATCTCTCTATTCATGCTCATTTTGAACTTGTTGGTCATGAGCTTAGCAAATTCATCCACCATTCCTTGATCAGTCGATCCGAAGATGATATCATCCACATATATTTGTACAAGCATAAGGTGGTCACCATTTGCTTTTCTAAATAAAGTGGGATCAATCACTCCTCTTTTGTATCCTGACGAGACAAGAAATTCAGAGAGAGTCTCGTACCACGCTCTTGGGGCTTGCTTCAGACTGTAGACTACTTTTTCAAGTTTGTAGCAGTGGTCTGGGAATTCAATACTTTCAAAGCCTGGAGGTTGCTGAAGATAAACCTCTTCTTTTAATTCCCCATTGAGAAATGCACTCTTAACGTCCATTTGGTGTACCTTGACGTTCTTGTGGGCTGCGTATGCTAAGAAGATTCGGATGGATTCCATTCGTGCCACCGGAGCATAAGTTTCATCATAGTCAACACCTTCAAGTTGACTGTAGCCCTTTGCAACTAACCTTGCCTTGTTTCTGACTACTGCACCAGATTCATCCAGCTTGTTTTTGAATACCCATCTAGTACCAACAATGGTGTGACCATGTGGCTTCGGGATGAGCTTCCACACTTTGTTCCTTTTGAATTCTTCTATCTCTTCTTGCATTGCGGATATCCAATCAGGTTCTAGTAATGCTTCTTTGATCGTTCGGGGCTCGACTGAGGACATAAGTGCTGCGTAGTGACAATGATCAGATAAGTCCTTGGAAGATCGAGTGTGGATACCTACGGATGGGTTGCCAATGATTTGACCTGGTGGGTGGTCCTTCGTCCATACGTGTAGACGGGGTTGTAGATGATCAGCAGCAGCGGTAGAGGGAATATCTTCAATATCAGAAGATTCTGCGGTTGGAGATGGCAGTTCCCCCTGGACTTGAGAACATCCTGCGGAATCATCTTGGTTTGTTGGAACGAGAATGGAATTTTCTTGAGCAGTTGGAAGAGGTTCCCCCTGGATTGCTGATGGGAGTTCCTCTGGAACCTGAGAAGGTTCCCCCTGGACTGCGGATGGAAGAGTGATAATCCTAGAGTCTGTTCTTGTGTCGATGTTTTCTATGTTTTCATCATCCGAGTCGGAAGAAACGATGGATGGTAATGATTCTCTACAGATGGGAACTTGAGCTGTATCAATTACTGGAACCTCGATGGTTGTTGCTTAATCCGGAGTAGAGCTTTCCCCCTCAACCGGCGAGGTGAAAGTATTGAGAGATGCTACTTCAGATAGTGAAGGACCAGATACATCAGCGTGCTGCTGTTGAGCTTCTTGAGACACAAGAACTTCAGATAACTTGGCTGTTTCTATAGGGTCGAAGAGATCGTCATAATTGACTTCAACAAGATTTAATGGACCCGAAGAGGTAGGAATATCACTTTCCAGGATTGCGGTGGTTTCAGTGGATGGAGGGGTGTTGGGGATGTGATATTCATCAAATTTCACATCGAAGCTTTCAATGATCAACCTTGTGCGTCTAATGAGAACTCGATAAGCAACCTTGTTAATGGAGTAGCCAAGGAAGATGCCTTCATCAGACTTCGGTGCAAACTTGTTAAGCTGATCTCTGTTGTTGATCACGAAACATCTACACCCAAAGATATGAAAGAAGCGAACATTTGGCTTGCGGTTGTTAAGGCCCTCATACGGTTTTTTATTGAGGCGTTTGCACACAATGCTTCGGTTTTGCACAAAGCATGCGGTTGCTACAGCTTCAGCCCAGAAGTAGAGAGGAAGGTGTGTGAAGTTGAGCATGGATCTGGCTGCTTCTACTAGAGTACGGTTCCTTCTCTCTACTACCCCATTTTGTTGCGGTGTGTAGGGAGTTGAGAAGTTGTGAGTGATACCCTTGGACACCAAGAAACTGTTGAGGAGATGATTAGTAAACTCGGTTCCATTATCACTGCGGATGCGTCGTACTGGCAGCTTTATCTGAAGTTCTATTTCCTTGATGAAATTGATGAGAATCTGCGGTGTTTCTGACTTGAGTCTGAGGAAGAAAACCCATGTGAAGCGTGTGAAGTCATCTACTATAACCAGTATGTACTTCTTGTGATGGAGACTGGCTACAGTTGATGGACCGCAGAGATCAATGTGAAGGAGCTCTAGTGGTTCAGAAATTGAAGAGTCAATCACCATGGGGTGACTTGCTTTGGATTGCTTCCCACATTCACATGCAGGGCAGAGAGTATCATTGTAGAACTTGAGAATAGGGAGTCCTCTGACTAGTTCTCCAGTGACCAAATTGTTGATGTATCTGAAGTTGAGATGAGCTAGCTTGCGGTGCCATAGCCAGCTGACTTTGGATACTGCTTTGGATAGGAAACATAACTGCGGTTTGCCTATGATCAGAGAGACATCCAGAGGATACATAGTACCTTCGGATCGAGATTTGGTCAAACATGTGCTCCTATCACTTGTCATTACATAACAAAATTGATCATCAAATTCAACTCGATGGCCTGCCTTACATACTTGGCCAACACTGATGAGATTGTGTTTAAGGCTTTCTACATAAGCAACCTTTTGAATAGAGAAGTTCCCTGTAGTGAGAACACCGTAACCTCGGATGATCCCATTTGCATTGTTGACGAATGTAACATTTCCACCGTTGCAAATTGGCCTGAAATCCCGAAGGTATTCTAACCTTCCGGTCATGTGCAAGGAGCAGTCACTGTCGATTAACCATTCTTCTTCTTGTTCCTCCTTGCACAAAGCCTGAGAATTACACGGTTAGTTTAGGCATCCAAACTAGTTTGGAGCCTGGGACAACATATGAGTTTCTGAATGATGCATGGACCGAGGTAGCAGGGACAAGTTTCTTGTCAACTTTTAATCCTAGTCCTGGGTGTTTGTGTAGTTTTGGAGGGTTGTGTGTTTTTGAAAAGTTACGAGGTTTCTGACTCCAACTAGATTTGACATAGGATGAATCTTTTTGGCAACTACACTGACATTTACAGGTTGAGATTTTGTCTTTTATTCTGACACCACGTTTGGTCAGCGGTCTAAAGGATGAGTTGGGCTTGTGACCGGTCCGAGGTTGAAAAGATCTGACGTGAGTGTTGTTTGGTTTCTGAAAAGTTTGTTTTGAAAAAGGTTTAGCACGTGTAGATCTTTGTGTTCTTTTTGTTGGATTTGGTAAAATACCCTTCCGCTTGTTAAAATTTTGATGTGACTTTAAAAGTGTTGGAGTGGGTAAAATACCTTTCCATTTCGGATCATCCGAGGAATAGATTTGAAAACCATTGTTTCGAAAAGACTTTACACCTTTTTGGGTTGTGTCAGATGAAATAGGAATGACTGTTGAAACTGTACATTCCTTTTTGTATGTTTTCAAAAAGTAGTGTGAGAAAACAATTTTTCTGGACTTTTGGACTTTGGAAGTCTGACATGCTTCTTGTTTTTCGAAAAGATTTGTCTATTTGTGCCTCGGGAGCGAATTTCCTCTTTGAAAGCCTTTTTTGCTAAAGTTTTTGGAGAACCGCAATCCTTGATGTTCAACTGCGGTTTCCTGTAATTCTTAGAAAGATTTTGAAAATGTGGGCTTGAGTCATCCGAACTTGAAGATTCAGGGGTTTGAGAGCATTGACCTACTCCAAAGTTTTCTATGGGTAATTCATGATGAATTGGCTGAAGAGTCACAGTTCCTTTTACTGATGACCACGGTAGTGATGATTTGATTACTGCAGAGTAAGTCTGAGTTGGGACTTCAGTGGGACTTTTGTGGGACTTTTGACTATAGTATGAGACACTGCGGTCTGAGGACAGAGATGGAAAGTCTTTTGAGACTTCGGGGCCCTCAATGACAATTTCTTCATCAACTACGGATGAGGTTTGAGAATTTGGGTAAATGGTGCCACAGATAGGAATTTGATCACATGTGTGACCCGAAACCTCAGGCACAATTTCCTCAATGACACAATTATTGCTTAGATTATGCAGTCTACCGAAGTGAGTTTTGATGTCTTCGGGAAAGGTCTTGTCATTGACTGGGAAATGAAATTCTCGGTCTGGAGGGACATACAATCTGTCTTTGTTGAACCGGGGTGAGGAATCCATTGCGGTAGGATATTCATTTGACCAACGCCAATTGTATGTACTGTCCACGGTTCCATTGTTTACCAAATTTTCAATAGCTTCACTTTCATTGAACAATTTTTCGATTAAGAGATTTAAGTGTACAATTTCACTCTGAGCTAAATCTCTCTGGTTCAAAGCTATCTCTAATTGTGTTTCACTCAGCATTCTTGCATTTTTTTCTAACTCTAAGTCCTTTTCTAACATAGCCGTTTTAAGTCTTTTGTTATCCAGTCGTCCTCTCACGTGGAACATCTTTTGGGACGCAATGTTCTTCTCATCTAAGGCTTTGTTATAGTCTGTAAGGACGGCAACACAAGTGTCATTAAGATCATCTATGTAGGGTTGACAGTCATGCATGCTATAGTTTAGAGTTTGGATCATAAGTTTTACCTGTTCGACGATGCTTAGAGTTCCATCCTTTGCCATGTAGCAGTAGTTTTTGTCCAGCTTTGTAGACCCATCATCATCCGCAGTTGCCAGCATGCAGATTTTCCCTTTTCCTTTGACATTGTTGATGGCTTCATCTTTGTCTCCGGATGACCAAACTTGATGGTCTCTTTTGACATGGGCTACGTATGCCCTTGCCTTTTCCTTATCTTCCAACTCTTGAGCCATTCTAAGGTAGAATGCTCTGTCTTTTACTACATTGGCCTTACAATCTCTTGCAAAGTGATTCTCTTTGTTGCATTTGTGACAAATCACAACATCAGTCTTGTCTTCAGAGGTAGTACCGGAGTCAGTGGTTTGAGTAGACTGCGGTGCCTCCTTTGGTTGATTATTTTGAGGTTGCGATGGTGGATGAGAACTTTTGGGATATCGAGGATGGTTATTCTGGGGACTGAAGTTATGGTTGAATGGAGGTTTGTTGAACTGTTGATTCTTGCGGAAGGAAGGAGGTGGTAGACGGTTGAACTGTTGGCTAACCAGAGCAATAGCCTTCTGAAATTCTTCTTCATCGTCATACTCTGAATCAGCTTCGTATGACTGCGGTGGAGTGTCATATGAGGGAGAGTAAGATTGATTATGTGGAGCTTGTGCTATGAGAGCAAGTGGTCCTCCGAAGTCAGCACAGTCTTTGAGTACGGTGGATTCTTGTGCTTGCAGTTCTCCATAGAGCTTGTAGAGTGACAAGGAATGAATCTTTCTATCGCCTTGGACTATCATCTTAGCCGTAGTCCAATGTCTTCCCAAACCATTAAGAAACTGAAGATTTGTTTCATGGTTACAGCGGATGGTGCCCGCATTGGATAACTTGGTGACTATCAGGTTGAACCTTTTGAAGGAGTCTTCCAAGCTTTCGCCAGTATGAGCTTTGAAGTTGTTGAACTCATTGAGTGCGGTAGTAAGCTTCTTGTCTTGTGCTTGTTCTGAGCCTTCGTACAAATTCTTGAGAACTTCCTAGATCTCTTTTGCTGATTTGCAATTTATGATAATATCGAAGTTGTCAGGAGCAACTCCACAGGAGATTTCATAAAAAGCAACATCATCATTTTCCATTTTATCGAGATCATCCTTGGTGGGATGGTTCATGACTGCTTGACCTCCTCCTAGTCTGGTTGTAGTTCCGTCAGTTTGTACTGGTGTAAGGACTGGGACATGTGGTCCTTCTTCTACGGATCGCCATACATCTCTACCAAGTCTCCTTAAGTATCTTTCCATTCTTTGGGACCAGTGATGATATTCATTTGCTACCAGTATTGGGGCTCGATTAGAACCACCAACACTATTGGAAACATTCAGAGATAACGATTGTGCCATATTTTTGAAGTTTTTTTTTTGTTTTAAGAAATGAGCTTCAGTGGTATAGAAGGCCCTTTGAAAATCAGAGTTCCGTTTTCAAAAAGCAACCACTATGGCTCTTATACCAATTGTTGAGAGAAAAACTTTGAGACACACTTGAACAAATGTTAGAACAAGTATATTGCAGAATAGTTAATCTCGAAGGATCTAAAAGCTCAACAATAATATTTAGAGTTAGATAGTTAGAGAGTTAGTTGCGGAAAAGTAAAGAAATGGAAATGACAACAATTGTTATATCAAGTATACACATAAGTTGATTCATAACAAGGAATTCATTCAAGCCAAGTTAATAAGTGAGATCAAACTTAGTGATTAAGAGATGTGTATTCAAAATGATAGATCTGTTGTGAATACAAAAGAATAAGCTCTATTTATAGAGACTCAAGGAGTTACATTAGATTTAATCTCTAAGAGTAGCCATGCAAGGCATACTGGACAATAGAGAGGATTACAGTAAGACAAAATAAACTAAGTAACAAAGAGTGACTGCGGTTGGCTTTGATGACTTCGGATGCTGAAGAGGGAGCTTGACTGCGGTAGCTTGTTGACTGCGGTAGCTGAAGTTCAAGAGGGTCACTTTTCATGATTCAACACCCTCAGGTTTACTACAACAACCGGAGATACCGGAATGGAAGTGGGAGCGGATCACAATGGAATTCATAACCAAGTTGCCCAACATAACGGGTGGTCTCGATACCATTTGGGTGATCGTAGACAGGTTAACCAAGTTCGCACACTTCATGCCTATCAAAGAAACAAACAAGATGGAGAAGCTAACAAGAACCTACATTAGGGAGATCGTACGACTGCATGGTGTTCCTATATCTATTATCTCCGATAGAGATAGTAGATTCACTTCGAGGTTCTGGCAGTCGCTACAAAGTTCCCTAGGAACTAGGCTGGACATGAGTACAGCCTACCATCCACAGACCGACGGACAAAGTGAGAGGACTATCCAAACCTTGGAGGATATGTTGCGAGCCTGTATGATCGACTTTGGGAAGGCATGAGATACTCATTTACCCCTTGTCGAGTTTTCCTACAACAACAGTTACCACACGAGTATAAAGGCTGCTACATTTGAAGCCCTCTATGGCCGAAAGTGCAGATCCCCTCTGTGCTGGGCTGAGGTTGGTGATACCCAGTTAGCTAAAGGACGAGTTCCTGACAGCACTCTCACCGGTCCGGAGATCATTCAGGAAACGACAGAGAAGATCGTTCAGATTCGTGAACGATTGAAAGCCTCTAGAGACCAACAGAAAAGATACGCAGATAAACGAAGGAAACCGTTGGAATTCCAGGTGGGCGACCGTGTTCTATTGAAGGTCTCACCTTAGAAAGGCTTGATACGCTTTGGAAAGCGTGGAAAGCTAAATCCAATATACATAGGGCCTTTCGAGATTCTCGCTAGAATCGGCCCTGTAGCTTACAAGCTCAACTTACCTCGTGAACTCAATAACGTACATTCTACTTTCCACGTCTCGAACTTGAAAAAGTGTCTGTCCGACTAGACTCTTGTAATCCCACTCGACGAGATCGAGATCAACGAGAGCCTCAACTTCGTGGAAGAACCTGTAGAGATCATGGACCGAGAGGTCAAGCAAACAAAGCAAAGTCGTATCCCGATAGTGAAGGTTCGTTGGAACGCCAAGCGAGGACCTGAATTCACTTGGGAGCGAGAGGATCAAATGAAATTGAAATATCCTCATCTTTTTACTTAGTTATTTGTAACTACTTATTTGCTTAAACTCTAATTTCGGGACGAAATTCCCTCTAACGGGGGGATGATGTGACAACTTGAAATTTCTATCTTGTACAACCATTCACTTCAATAGAAGTCAGACTTATTTCTGCTAAGTTTTAGCACTGTTTAGAGCCTGTTTGAGTGTTCTAAAGCCTAGTACCTTCAAGAGGAAATTATAGGACATATACTCTAGAGTTTATTGTGCAACATTTAAGTCTCAAAACTCCAAGAGTTTGGAGTTTACGGCCCTAAAATGGAGTTTACGGCCGTAAACTCTAAGGGTATAAATATGACACTTAGTCATTTTAGTCATTTTTACCATTTTCAAGTCTAGAAGTGATTCTCTCTCAAGTAGCATCCGATTTTTCTTCTTGATCTTCAACTTTGTAAGTGTTTCTTTCCTTGATTAGTTGATATACTACAACATCTAGTGATTGTACATGATTTCATCCATGAAATCTCTTCATTTTGATAGATCTTCAAGTGTTCTTCATTTCACCAAGAACACACACTAGTGTTCTTGGACTTTAAACACCCTTACAAGCTTCTATATTGTAAGTACTCTTGCCTTATCTTGTTATATGCTTGAATCACTTAGATTACACCTAGAAAACATCAAGAACACAAGATCATAAGGTGTTTACGGCCAAGGCAATCCCCTTGGGCCGTAAACCCTAATAAAGGGGGCAATATGAGCCCTAGTCCCTTCCAAAGCCTTGGAACCAAGTCTAGACCACTTCCAAGAAGAGTATAGGGCCTTAAACATCAAAAGAAACAAGAACAGATGGTGTTTACGGCCAAGGCAATCACCTTGGGCCGTAAACACTAGTTAATGGTGCATATGTGCTACCAATCCTTCCTAAGGCTTAGACTTGATCAAAGGATACTTCATTATGACTTGTAAGACCTTATATCACAAATTGGTACAAAATACCATGAGTTTACGGTCGTAAACTCATGGGGAAATTACCATGGGCCGTAAACTCATGTGATACACCCATATTGGCCATAAACTCCAATGAGAGACCATACTCCCCTTAGATGCAACCCTTTGGTACTCCTAGCACTTGAATCAAAGTGTTTCCCATGTCCTAGGGTGTCTTTACTTGCTTCATTAGTTGTTAATTGACTAATTAGATACATATATGTGTCATTATATGTAAATAGGATCCGTGTGTGTGCTCAAGTCTTCACTTGACACTTAGCATCCTATACCATCCGTTCATCCAAACCACTCACTACAGGTGAGTTCATACCCCTTAATCAACCTTTTAAATGTTTTAAATGCTTTTATGTGGGGGGGGGGATACAAGTTGAATTATTATAGTTATTATATCAATCACAGGTGATTAATAACTACCAAACAAGTGGATTTCTTACTTTTCAAACTGTGTTATCAAACAAACTACTTCAAATCGTTTTACAAACTCTTTTACATGTTAAATACTTTCATTAAACTCTTTTAAACTTATATTTTTGTCAAATGTATATCTGTATAGATATAGTTATATAAGTAGGATTGAAAGGACTTAGGACTGATAGCTCACCTTACTTCCTGTTCCTTGTTTGGTTGTGGACTTAGGGTATCGGTTGTTTGTCCGAAGGTCGTTTGAATCTTAGTTATATATTATGTATATGTATATAGATATAAAAGTTCCTTCATTCAGTTCAATACCTTTGGGTAGCAAGGGTATACAATCATGTTCATTTATACAAACAACATTACTAGTAAACTATAATAGGTATAGTTTAGGAAGTTACTAATACTATTACAAGAACAATGAAACATTCAAAGAGTCAGTTCATACATGAGTCAATACATACTATTATGAGAAACTAAGAGAACATACATACATATTAGACAGAGAAAACATACAATACAGCTAGTACATACTATACATTATACAAGAGAACATACTATGATGAGAAACAAACAGAACATACATACATACTAGACAGAGAGAACATACAATACAGCTAGTACATACATTACATATACAAGTATACAATAACATAACTGTGAACCATCGTTCGGGGCATGGCATCACCTGTCATGGCTCGATTTGTATCCAGAGTCTCCAAAAAGGAGAGTGTGAATTTGCGTATAGATCTATACTGGATTGACTATCCTACACCTTGCTGTTCGCTACAGTGGGACTTGCAAGTCTACAGGTGCCAAATGTCATTTCTTCCGACGTCTTTCATCGTCATGTTATTAGTCGATAGTATGGTACAATCAGGTCACATCATAACTTAAATATCAATTGGTTTAAGGTAGAAAGTACAACAGTAGTTACTATAATACAACACTACAGCACTTTATTATTTCCCCATTGCATTCATATTGTGATCTTTTCACATAAAAGGTAATGTAAAACTATATTTTTGAGTAATGATAGTCACACTTGGGAAAATATATACTCTTACAAGAAACAAACATACATTTCATTTGATGCCTTGGTAGAAGGCTACGTTTAGTAGAAAATATAGGATTTTCTAGGAGATTCAAACATTTACAAACATTTACAAACTTATACATCAAGTACATACAAACATTTTCATACAAACAATGACACTAAAATGCTTATGAACTCACCAGCTTTAAAGCTGATAAACTCTTTCAAAATAATTTGTATTCTTAGGTCATCAGTAGACAGGTACCGATGCCAGGTTTTGAGAAAAGATCAAAAAATGAATCACTAAATCAAAATCGCCATCAACGATCAATTCTTGATCCAATCAAGAACACCTGCTCTGATACCAATTGTAGTTGTGTTGATTATGATGGCATGTGCGGAATTAGAAAGATATAGTGAATCATCATGTAAAATCAAGAACACAAGGAGTAAATAAATCTGTGTAAGCTCATATTAGATCTAGAAAGGATATACAAATGGGTTTGTACACAATTTCTCTCTCTAGTCTAACACTCCAAATGGTTCCTTACATAATGGGAGTCACTCACTTCCTATTTATAGGAAAGACTCAACCCATTTACACATATAAAGGGGAAAAACCTAAGACTCCACATCCAAGCATGACTTTGTACCCTAACATTCCCCCGCTCAAAGTTAGGATTGGATGTCCCGGCTTCAGTATCCAACGAGCTCACGCGATCAAGACCAAACTCCCCCTCGAAATAACACCGGTCTTCAAATCCGCAAATGAATATTCGACAAACCCGAGAAGCTTCGAATACCCATCATTCCCCCCTTTTTATAATCAAAAAATGATTATAAAACCTACTAAGGATGAGAAGCGCCCGAGGAATAGTCTTCACGATACTCCCCCTTGATGTGTACCAAAAATGAATCACCAAAAATCTTGCACGGAAAAACAATCACGAAAAAGTCACAAAAAATTTCCAATTTATGAAAAATTTTGACTTTTTGGGTGAAAGTTGCAAGATTTTTCAAAAACCGGGTAAAAATCGTCACTTTCTAAATTCTGCAGGGACCCGTTGCGCCAAAAATAGCCAAATATGCGAAACTCTACCCCATTTGTGAAACTGGGCATAAAGCGTAAATTCGCACAAACTGCAGGGGCCTGAAACGCACAATCTTCAATTTCTCAAAAAAAAATCAGCCCATTTTCGAATTTGGGTATGGACAGCCAAATTTTCGAAATTGCAGGGACTGATTTCGAAATTTCAGCCTTTTTATCCCAAAATGTCGAAAAGTATCCCAACTTTCGAAAGTGGGTAAAAGCTGTCAAAATGTCGAAACAGCAGGGACCATTTTTGAAACTTCTTCCTTTTGTCCCAAACTATCGAAAAATTGTACCAACTGTCGAAACTTTTAAAAGGTATTAAAGTGTCGAAACTTTAGGGACTAATATTGAAAATTTTGTGTTCTCTTCCCCAATCTAACGAAAGTAGCAGATAGAGCCGCGGATATTTCTTCCTTCCCTTTCGTTAGTTTTAATCCCAATTCCACAGCCCATTCTCTCTCTCTCCTCTTCGTTCAATTAGAGCACCCTTCGTACGAAATCCTTCTCTCTCCCCTTCGTTAGATTCATCCAATCACCAAAACAAGGTTTCGTTAATTTCCCTAATTTCGTTAATCAACAATCAAGACTTCAATCCAATTCGTCAAATCAAAGCTCCAAGCTCTCGTTCTTTAGACAACAACCCTTTGTTATCAGCCATCAATTTCACAGAATTCGTTTTTATCATTCAAACCAAAACATCGACTTCAACGACTCCCCAAAACGATTCGTCGTCAATTGACTTCCCAAAGCAAAACCACATAGCCACAAACAATCAAACTCGATTGTGATATCATACAACATTCTTGACCCCTGATTTCGACATAAATAATTTTGGCCAAGACAAACTCTAGTTGAAATCAAAACGTAACCATCTCAAATCAACAGCCGTCGACAACGAAATTATCAAACCTTCGAAATTGTTCTTAGCTTTTCGAAATCAAAATCCAAAACCATTTTGACCTCTAAACTAATCGACGACACCAGCAATCTATCACAAGCCTTCGTCAACCAACAATCAAAAATTACCGATCATCGACAAATCAACAATCATCGAGATTGACTTGTTCTCAGTTTGACTTCAAAATCATACTTCGCTTTTATTGTTCAAAATCGAAATCACATAGATTTCCAGTTCCTCCTGATTCAGACGACTAACAATATCGATATACAAGTATCGATCATCGACACCTCACAAAAATCAAGAAGCCTTCGAAATCAAGTCATCAATTTCCAGTTACGAGCAACTAGTAGCAACCATCCATCCTTATCCCCATTATTCGAAATCAAATCAACCCAAAAGAAATCAAAAGAATTACAGTCGATTTTAACATCAGTTCGACATTCCAAAACTGATTTAGATTCCATCAGTAGATTCTTTGATACCCTAAAATCAAATGCTTTCAATCCACAATTCCGAACACCAAAATCAACAGCGAAATTGATTTCGACTCCTTCTCACACATCAAAATTTCTAGCCACCGAACAACCAACTCCTATGTCCATAAATCGAGTTCGATTTCAAATCCAAAACTACAAATGCAGTCGACTTGATTGAGCAGTCAACGGATCGAACTTGATTTTGACAATAAGATGTATAAGCAGATGTGTGATGATATTGGGCTTTGATTTGATTAAGAATAGTAACAATATGAGATATTGGGTTCGAAATCAGTAATGAATGTATTAAAGTTGGATTGGGCTTCGAAATAGGTAAATGAACAGTAACATATCGATAATGTAGTTTGGGCTTATGAATTGGATGAATAGAGTATGTTTCGAAAAAAATTGGATTCAAAATTTTGGCTTCAAAGATTAATTCATGTACAAGGAATTTCGAAATTAGACTTGTGAATTAATCAAAACAAAATTAAATGTTTGTTTTGAGCTTGATCTTAAAAAAAATATTGGATCAACAATGAGGTTGAAACGAAATAGATCCAATGAGTCAAATCGATCAAAAATGAAAAACGCAAAATACGAATCGAAATCATGGATGTTTTGGAATCCATTTGAGAATTTGAGATACCTTTTTGACGAATCGAGATCCATTTGCAACGAACGAATCAAATTTAGAAGATCTTGGTTCTTTTGTCGGAACGAGAAAATCTCCAATTTGAACATTGTACCACCCATTATGCGGGATGTACAACTCGTTCTTCGTGTTCTTCGTGTTCTTCAACGATCCAAGAACATCTTCAAAAGAACCACCAACACATTTGGGTTTCGACTTCAAATTCAATGCAACACTTGGAGATTGTTGCTTTGGAACCCAAATTTGCTTCACGGATTTCGGCTTCACAACATTTGATGATTTTTGTGAGTAAACCCGCTTGTTTTTTCGATTAATCTTCTTCTTCTTTTTCTTTCTCATCTTTTTGCATCTTGAAGACTTGATTTCATGAACAAACCCACTTTCCACAACTTCAATTTTGTGAGTTTCAATAAAATCTTTTGGAGTTTGATACTTGTGAATTTCTTGGATCACCGGCTTTCGATAAGGAATCATTCCTTCAAACGAATCACAAGAATACAAAATATCATCGGTTTGAACTCCAATCGAGCAAAAAACTTTTTCATCTTGAGAATCAACTTGAATATTCTTATCATGAACTTCATGAACATCAAGAACATCACATTGAACTCCATTGTCAAAAACTTCAACAACCTTAAGAGCACGAAGATCATTTGGGTCTTCAATAAGAGAAACATATTTCTTTTTGAACAAATATTTTTCTTCTCCAATCTTATCACTAGTACGTGATGATATGGACCATGTAATATCGGCCAACCATTTGATCTCACAAAGTGGTTGAAATATCAAGTTTCCATGATCATCCTTCAAACCTCCATAAGAAACCATAGTTTCCCAAAAAAATCAAACTGCTTAACACTAATCCATAATATTGATCTTTATTGACTTTGTATTTGATACCTTCAACGATCACAATCCAAGAATTGTATGGCAAATTCACCATGAGCACAAAAACTTGAAGATTTCTAGAGAGAGAAAGTGATTTTGAATGGGTTTTCTAGAGAGAGAAAGCAAAAATCACTTGAATTCTGGTGAAGAAAATCGAATTATGAATAGAATCAAAGATGAATCCGATTTCTAGAATCCAAAAACTCTCTAAAATATGAAGATCAAAGATCAAAAAATGAATCACTAAATCAAAATCGCCATCAACGATCAATTCTTGATCCAATCAAGAACACCTGCTCTGATACCAATTGTAGTTGTGTTGATTATGATGGCATGTGCGGAATTAGAAAGATATAGTGAATCATCATGTAAAATCAAGAACATAAGGAGTAAATAAATCTGTGTAAGCTCATATTAGATCTAGAAAGGATATACAAATGGGTTTGTAGACAATTTCTCTCTCTAGTCTAACACTCCAAATGGTTCCTTACATAATGGGAGTCACTCACTTCCTATTTATAGGAAAGACTCAACCCATTTACGCATACAAAGGGGAAAAACCTAAGACTCCACATCCAAGCATGACTTTGTACCCTAACACAACACAAGCACCTATGAGATCTATGTACGTTGTCTTCGATGGGACGACAGGCTACAACAAGATCCTTTCCTGGAATTTTCTAATACGAGGAATGTGACAACCTGAAATTTCTATCTTGTACAGTCATTCATTTCAATCAAATTCAGACTCGTTTCTGCTATCTTTTAGCATTGTTTAGGGTCTGTTTGAGTGTTCTAAGCCTAGTACATTCAAGGTTTGGGTTTAGGGATGAGTTAACTTAAGTTCATCGGGTTGCATTCGAGCCAAAAACTCCATCAAGAGGAGTTTACGGTCGTAAACATGAGTGTACGGCCGTAAACTCAAGGTGGCCATGAACTCCTCCCTTATGTAGGATATTCCTTCATCATTCTCCATTTCTTACACTTTCAACTCAAGAACTTTCATTTCTCTCTCAAGTATCATCAAGATCACTTCGATTTCCCGACAAATTTGTAAGTGATTCTTCCGTTTATTAGTTAATACCTTTCTTAATCTAGTAAAATCCCTTGATTTCATCCGTGAAATCACCTCTTTTGGGTTAGATCTTCAAGAACACCAAGAAAACCAAGAACACACTAGCTCTTTGGACCGTGAACACCCCTTCAAGCTTCAAAACGTTAGTATCCTTTCCATATACTAGTTTCCCATTAGAAGCTCTTGAATCACATCCTTGAAATCAACCACTTTAGCTTGTTAATCAAGAGTTTATGTGACAACAGTCAAATTCAAAGTCAAAGTCAAAGTCAAAGTCAAAAGTCAAAGTCAAAGTCAAAGTCAACAAGTCAAACCGGTCAAACTTAACTAGTACTTGTATGTTAAAAGTTATTCTATGTATAAAAATGTGCATTTGTATGTCAAGAATTCAAGTGTCTCGGAGAATCTATGTGTTTAGCAATGTAAAAACCCTAAAAAGGGGGTTAAACGCATCAAAACACGACTATGGACCCTTTTGGGGACTTAAAACAATCATAAACGAAGCATAGCGGGTTCACGAACATTGTATTACGAGATTATACACTAATAATGGCTAAAATTAAATCTCTCCCAAATCTCTCTCAAAATCTCTCTCAACTTTTTATAGTCATCCGGGTCATCCCGACCCTTAACTTGGCCAAAAACCGCTTGAATCGGGGAGTTATATCGAAAAACAGCTAAATAGGGTCGAAACCCTCTTAGGAACCGAACCTCTTAGAGCCGAACCCTTCTATTAGGACCGAAGTCCCCTCAGGACCGAACCAAGCCTCTCGGACCGAAACCTCCATACACCCGAAATAAACCGAGCCCTCGGTCCATTTCGGTTCCCTGTCACCTTCGGTTCCTTCTTATATCTTCGGTTCCTTCTCTTACCTTCGATCCCTAGCTTTAAGAACCGAACCTACTTTCGATCCTCAACACCCCAAGAGCCGAACCTCGCAGGTTCGCTCCTTATGCCCGGTTTTCGACCACTTTCACTTCCTAAGCCCGTTTTTGACGGGGAT
Source organism: Lactuca virosa (assembly GCF_052849685.1). Lineage (NCBI taxonomy): Eukaryota > Viridiplantae > Streptophyta > Magnoliopsida > Asterales > Asteraceae > Lactuca > Lactuca virosa. The sequence goes on from NC_136430.1 coordinate 132,518, forward strand.
TTTTCACCAAATTCATATTTTTATCATTTTAAACTCCCTAAACTCATATTTTATTCATTTTCAAGGATTTATTAATTATAAATCATTATTTTACATTAAGGAGAGTATTCTACATCACAAGTGGGTCAAGTGTGCCCACTTGCCTCCATGTGTCATCTTCTCATTAGCCCAATCTTATTCGCATCACACAAACCAATGTAAACATCATTTCAACTTGCAAATTGCTCCAGCAACCTTCACTATATAAAGAAATCCCTGGAGGATTTCTTGGTTTACCTTGATCATTCCAAACTTACACGCTTATTAGCCCCTCAAGAAAGCCTTTTTTTCCTCTCTACTTCCCACCACTTTGTGAAAGTGTTCTTGAGCTACTACTTCACTTTTTGGTAAGTATTTCATCTAAACTCAAGTGTTATTCCATATTTTCCTAACACTCTTGGATCATCTACACACATTTTAACACCAAAGAATCGTTCTTAGGATCATCCAAGCTTTCACGTGTTCATCAAGTGTTCTTGACTTGATACTCCTCGTCTTCAACCCTCCACTCTTCAAGAAATCACTCAAAGTGAGTTCATACCCCTACATTTTCCAGTTTTCTTTAGTTTTCAGGGGGGGGGGGGCGGGGAATACAAGTTTAAACACCAAAACATATTTGAAACTTAACTTGACAGCTTACAACAGAAATGTTGTAACCTGTTCACGAACTGGTTTACCCAACTTAAGCTTAATATTTTTTCATAACTGTTTAATATGAAAATAGTTCAGGTTTATACCTTTAAAATTACTACTTTCACATCTCCATACGATTTTTCTACAATTTATGGTGATTTTTACAAAACTGCCTATCACTGCAGCAACAAAGTCGGACCAGGTGGTGAAGATGAACATTTTCACACTGGTTTGAGACCACCAAAAATTATAGGAAAATTTATGAATACAGTAGACTCTTTTCCTAAACTCTCCGAGTTTACGGATTCAGTTTTCGACTTATGATGATTTTTCTATAAATATTCTAAAAACAGTGAGAGTTAAGGGTAAAACTGTCAAACACAAGTTTAAGAGTTATTCACACCTTGTAACATGTTGAGCAAGGTGTGTAAGATTTACAATTAGTAGACTCAATGTCATTTTCGTTGAAATACAAAGTCATGCATATCAAAGTTTCATTAAATCATAACACACAACTAATAAACTATAATAGGTATAGTTTGAACACCTCATTTGACAAAGAAATGGTAATACAATCGATTTACAAAACGGGTTTTCAATACAAACAACGTGAACTTGTTAATGAATAAATTTGTGAGACATTCACCTTCGGGGTACTCTTAAGTACCACAGAAAAGTCCTGTAGTTATAATAAGAATCTCTTGGAGGGAGAGCGTGATAGTTGTGTATAGATCTATATTGGGTCTGACAAACCCGCACCTAAGCTGCTTGCAACAGCTAGACCGGCAGGTCTGGGGTGACAAGTGTCATAACAATTCCGACGCCTGAAGAACGTCGAGTACGAGGTCTTCGAGTTTTAGTATGGTTATAATAACTCACATGGGGAATTAACCAAACACACAGTTCATGGAGATTTCAGGAGTTTTATTTAAATATAAAACCACACACAAGTATGGCGATTTACTTACATATACTAAGTCTTGGTTCAGTTAAGACTACAACAAATCTTTTTGAAAATATTGGATTTTCTGGAAACAAACTTGTAACAAAACTTAAGGAACAACATCCATTTTTCATGCATAAACTGCTTATGAACTCACCAACTTTAATGCTGATACTCTTTCAAAAACAACTTGTATTCTCAGGTATTCAATAATACAGGTAACCACAAGATTTTTGAAGGCAAGACGCTAAGGCGCAGATTTCTTTTGAACTATTTTGACATCATGTGTAATTTATTTGGAAACATGTACTTTTGCAACGATGTAACCTTTTAAATTATATTTATGATGGTTGTGTTTACTTTCTTCACTATGGTTATGATACTCAGCATGACGTCCTCCGCCCCCGAACGTTTCCGCCGTTCCGGTTTTGGGGTGTGACAGATTGGTATCAGAGCTTTGTTTATAGTGAACTAAGTATATCGAACCACGTAAGATATACAAACTATAAATACAACGGGACAAAAATTCTCTGACGTAGCCTTTCAAAAATACTTTAAAAATAAAAATTAATATTTTTATAAAAGTATTCATACAATCGCACTCATTAATTCGATATCATAATGGCAATAACATAAAAGTATCAAGGCAAGTTGGACACCATGATTCAGCTTCGGGGTATGTAGTCAGATCTTGGATGAATATATAGCCTGATCAACTATATTTAGCCAAGGTAGGACCAATGTATACCGAAGAAGGATCATGATGAGCAACAAGTCTTCAACTTACCAAAAACTTCGAGAATCAAACATAAAAATACTATAGGAGTATTTTAACATAAGAACCGTAATAACCACATTATAAATTGCGATAACTAACTTATTATTCCCAAAAAATTTCTCGCGATATCCTTCTTATCCCTATTCTCGTATATGCGCAATGGCAGGATTTCACTTACTGGGTGATCCCTATTTCCCCAACCAAGGGAATGCCGGCTGGATCGTGGAAGACCCAGAGGAAGACTCCGAAGAGGAACCCATGGAGGATGAGGAACCCATGGAAGAGGAAGAATCCGTAGACGGCGAAGAGGAAGAAGACTCAGATGGAACCGACTCCGAACCCGAAGTTTACAATCCACACCTTGCCCATATTCCTCCGCAACACTTCCAAGGCCCGACGCCCCAATGGGCCGAAACTATACATAGATGGAGCCGAGAGCAAGGTCAACGACCTCCCTATGGCATGGAACGAAGTTTCTACGATCTCAGCAGAGGAGGGTCAGTCGACCGAGCCCTTTCTGTTACGGTTCACCGTGTCGCATGCCACGAGGAGCAAACAAGGGTAAACCTCCGCCACCTCATGGAAATTGGTGCAACCAGCCAAGTCAACTCCGTTCGCATTCGCCGGTTGGATGACGACCGCGATCGAACTAGAGACCGCACCGAGGTTCTTCGACGGGAAATGGCCACGACTCGAGCCGAAGTACGAGAGCTCCGAGAACACCGAGCCACACTAGAAGGACGTCTGGCAGAAGCAGAGCGCCAAGCGGCAGAATCCAGAGCTGAATTGAAGAACTCCGTGTCTTCACTCCGTGATCCTTAGAGCTTCAACCGTTGCAAGTAGTGTTTGCACTGCTCGCTTCAGTTTAATCTAGTTTTGCGGATAAATATTACTATTATTTTCTAGTATTTTATGTCCGATCTCGCGATTTAAGTGTTTACACTTCTGGGATCAATTAGGCGGTCAAAATTTTCCCATACATTGATGTAGCATAGACCCCTTGTAGGGTCAAATTTTCCCCAATATTGTATACTAAGTTATATCAATGAAATTGACACGCTATTTGCTTTATTACATCAAGTTCATGGCAGAGATTGTTTTCAGTTTAAATTTACTGTTGTTCGATTTGTGATTGTTTGATGTATAAATCAAAGTTATATATATTTAAGACCATGTCGACCTAGAAACGGTGGTTCCGCCTTGGATCCTGTTCCTTGTTTGGTTGTGGGCCCATGGCAGACCCATTAGATTCGAAAGTTTATTTAATCTTAATTATATATAAATATTGTACATCAAACGATTGTCGGATGGGCCCGGTATGGATACAATCACAGACATTTCGTGTGAATCAAAACTATCAGCATTCATAAAGTCTATATTTCATTATCTATAGACCTCTAGTATGAATGGATTTATACAACATCTTTACAAGTCGGAGTCGCGATGCATATAAAGAAATAATAATATTTAGTTTTAACTCTCGACTTGTGAGTGTTATCAAAGACTTATTGTCTTTTCATTCTTGATATGGCAGAAGATGCCACCTCGTAGAAATCCTAGACGTGGCAGCGCCGCAGGAGCTGCAGCGCCACCACCACCACCACCCCCTCAGTTCGACCCAATAATGTTCCAGGCTGCCGTGACAGCCGCAGTAGCAGCCACAATCTCCCAAATTAGCACGAATAATACGGGTGGTGCGGGTAATGGTGCCACAAATTCTAACCACGGGGATAGCCAGGGACACTCGAGAGAGTGTACCTACAAAGACTTTACGAATGCCAAGCCCAAAACCTTCAATGGAAGCGGAGGTGTCATAGCATTGCTGAAATGGTTCGAGAAAACCGAATCCATCTTCGAAATATGCGCATGCCCTGAAGCAAACAAGGTCAAATATGCAGCATGCACATTCTCTGAAAGGGCCCTCACCTGGTGGAATGGCCATGTCAAAGCATTGACACTTCTGGTGGCTAAGTCGATAACATGGGAAGACCTGAAAACCATGTTGATGAAGGAGTACTGCCCAAGGGGCGAGATACAGAAATTGGAAGAAGAACTTTGGGGTCTCAAAATGACGGGCTCTGACATCCTGTCTTATACCTCAAGGTTTAGCGATCTAGCCATGCTGTGTCCCGGGATGGTCCCTTCGGAAAGCAAAAAGGTGGAAAGATTCATATGGGGATTATCTCCCCAACTTCAAGGAAACGTATTGGCCTCAAAGCCAACTACCTTTGCCAGTGCCAAGGAACTGGCACAGCAACTCATCGACCATAAAGCCAGCCATGGCACCGTGGCAACCACCACCGAACAAGCAAAAGGGGGGAGCAACAAAAGGAAGTTCTGGAATAAGAAGAAGGGTCAACCTGCTCAAGACCCTGCCAAAAATCAAAAAGTGGTTGCGGTGCACGCTGCCACAACCACTGCCAAACCAACTCCGATAAGGCAATACGCCGGGAACCTAACCAAGTGCAATAAGTGCAACTTTCACCACAACGACACATGCCGTGAAATGCATTGCACCAACTGCAACAAGAAGGGGCACACCGCCCGATTATGTAAAACTCCTGTAGGGTTTCAAAGTACTCCATGGATGATGGCAATGGGCCCCCTTGATGAAGTGTAGGTTAAAATCCCAAGACTTGTCTTTTCCCTATAATAGTCATGTATTATTCATAATTAGGGTTAAGAGTGAGGCAAAATGTAGCCGCCGCGTTGTAAGGTTTCTTATAGAGTTAGATTCTTATTCTTAAAGTGTAATCAGTTCCTCATAATTGAATAAATCGAGTGATCATTCGACATATCTTCTTTATTTGTGTTTGTTCTTATTTTCCGCATCTTGTTCATCAAATCACAATTAGGGTTTTAATCCCAACAAGTGGTATCAGAGCGGGTATTTGAAGATCTATTGATTTTTGAAGTATCGGTTCTTGGTTTGATGATTTTCTGCACATGTTATTGAAGATTATTGGTATTTTGGCGGTATGGAATCAAGATTTTTGTTCGATTTACTGTTCATGGAGACTTATGTATTTTGTTACTGTTCATCATGGTAATTCCAATCCCATTCTCATCCAGTTCATATTTTTCTATGGATCTGATTTGTTTTATACTCAAAGTCTTTTGATTCAATTATTATTCATAGATCTATATGTTTTTCCAAAATCACGAGTTACTGTTCATATCATTTATTTGAGCCCAAATCATTATTCCCAATTGATTTATCTCTTTCTTTTTGATCCAGTTCTCGATTTTCTTTAATTTCTTGAAATTGGCTATCATATCCGGATTGTATTTTCTTTCAAATCTATTGAGTTCAGTCGATTTTAAGATCCCGTTTCCATCGAGAATATCAGTTCCAGTTGGAATCTCGTTCTTAGATTCAAATCGAAATCACGTTCTATTTTTTTATCTTATCAATCGACTATCTAATTCAAATTCATATGATCGATTTGATTTCATATTCAAGTATTATTGATTTTTTTTGTTTGTTCTGAATCGATTTATTATTTCAATTCATTGCATATTGATGTGATGATTCGTGTTATACTTTATTGAATCGTTTTGGAGATACTGTGAAAGTCAACGATTGTCGATTTGGAGATCTGTGATTATTTATTTCTGGAAATTTGATAGTCAATGGATGATGAAGATGGGATGAGCTGTATTGGATCTCATTTTGGTAGTCTATGCAAAAAGTCAAAATCAAATTGTGGTGCTTCACGTTCTTTTGGTTCGTAATAAAATGGGTCAAACGAAAATGTCGAAATTTTGAGTTCAGGAACAAATTGCTTTGAAGACCTGTTCGCAATCCTCAAGTGGGTCTCATAATCGGGACTTAAATCTTCAATCGGAATTGGATCCGTGATTGGAATTGAAGGAATTGATCAGAATTATTTGGCATTCCGAACAAGAACAGAATTCAGAATTAAAAATCAGGTCTCGGAATCGAAATGGTTGTGTGCTTATTCGCAATTAAAAGTCAAAGGCACATTCAGTAAAGTCAAAATTGCTGTGAACCTCTCTTACATGGAATGTTCAGCTCGCACTCGTTATTGCTCAACAACGAACCTGGAACGAACTTGGATTCGTTTGTTAGCACTTGGAACGAAAGAGGGGAGAACAAAAAGCGAACGTGTGATCTGATTCGGTATGGATATGGATTCGCTTTGGTCTGTGATTTATTGATTTGAAGCCAAAGGTTATGGAATCAGATTCGCATCGTGATGCTTGGAACGAACTTGGATTCGCTTTGGTAACGATGTGCTCGGAACGAAAGTCTACACGGGGTTGATTGGAATCGATATTTGGCTTTCGTTTACGAACATTCGTCACCGTTCCAATGGTTCGTTTAATCAGACGTTAAAATGGTGAAGACAATTCATAGTTACACATTTGGTCCCTATAATTTAAGCAACATGGCTGATTTGGTACTGTTTTAGAAATTGGTAAAATTAAAGAGAAAAAGATGGAGAATTACCATTCCAGCCCCTGTCTTTCAGCAAGTGACAGTTTCTGCCCAATATTCAGAAAAGTTTGCAAATTTGAGGGCTGGTGAACAGTTTTGGATTTTTTTTATCGCACATATTTTTTTGTGAACAGAAAATTATGGATTCCATCAAGTCTTGGCGGTTCGGAAAGTCTTTTTTCGTGATAACGTCAAATTTTCACGAGTTTTTCGGATTTTATACTTCATTGTGTATATCATTTTGTCACGGGGGAGCACGGTAATTATTTATCCATTCAAGATCATTCTCATAACCATTTGAATACTTTATAATCACGTTTTTTATTATAAATCGGGGGAGAATTTGGAATGGCCATTCGAAATTGGATTTGTGACTTTTCAAATTTGAAGATTTTTTATAAAGCTTGTGGTAGAAGGTAGCTTTTACAGTAGCAGTTCTTCATCGAGCTCTTCTAAAGCTTTTGCGGAAAAGTATCCTTTAGAGTAGCATTTCTTCATCGAGCTCTTCTAAGGACTTTTTATATCTCCGACTTCTAGTATTTTCTCGATCAAGTGGCGTTACGAATCTTAAAATTTGGGTTGTTACATGATAATTTTTGGTGGCTTATATCATTAGCTTATTTGAAGATCATTGTGACTTGGAGGGGGAGCTCTTCAAAGACAAGAAGTGATTTGGTTTCTTTGTTCTGAAATGGGTTTTTATGGCGGGTTTGGCTTTATTGAAGATCTTTGGGATTACATCAGAAAATGAAGTTTAAAAACATTACTTCAGTGCTTGGTTTTTATATATATCCTAGAACCCGTGGTTGAAGACTATTGAAGAATCAAGATTCGTAGATTGCTTCAAATATTCCTCGTTGCAAGATCATTTCTTATTTGCTAGATGCTTGTTTTGGAAGTTGAAGCATTGTCATCCATTCCATACTTTGAGGGGGAGATTGTAGGGTTTCAAAGTACTCCTCGGATGATGGCAATCGGCCCCCTTGATGAAGTGTAGGTTAAAATCCCAAGACTTGTCTTTTCCCTATAAGTAGTCATGTGTTATTCATAATTAGGGTTAAGAGTGAGGCAAAATGTAGCCGCCACATTGTAAGGTTTCTTGTAGAGTTACATTATTATTCTTAAAGTGTAATAAGTTCCTCATAATTGAATAAATCGAATGATCATTCGACATATCTTCTTTATTTGTGTTTGTTCTTATTTTCCGCATCTTGTTCATCAAATCACAATTAGGGTTTTAATCCTAACAACTCCAATCCAACAAAACGCACAAGCTCTCAACGATGGAGCAAGTCGAACCTGCTATGGTTGTGGAGAAGCAGCACACTTCAAGCGTAACTGCCCGAAAACAAGAAACCCCAACCCTGGTGTAGTGGGCAGAGTGCTGGCGATAGGTCATGAGGAAGCAGTTGCAGATCCAACTGTAGTCACTGGTACGTTTCCCCTCAACAATACATACGCATGCATTCTTTTCGATAGTGGCACGGAGAAAAGTTTTGTGAGCCTTCAATTTAAACGCTTGCTTAAACAAAAAACACAAACACTAAAAGACACATTCACCGTAAAAATGGCTAACGGAAAAATAGAGAACACTAACGACATTTACACCGGGTGTACCCTCACCTTAAATAATCACTCTTTCCAAATCGACCTTATGCCGGCCACCATAAAAAGTTTTGATGTCATCATTGGCATGGATTGGTTATGCCTTCACCATGCTGAAATCCTATGTCACGAAAAGGCCGTTCGCCTTAATCTGCCAAATGGCGAAACTCTCGTCGTTTATGGCGACAAACCTAGCTCAAACTTTCAGATCATCTCTTGTGTCAAGGCTCAAAAGTATCTCCGCAAGGAGTACCACGCCTTCCTAGCCCACGTCGTAGACAAGAAACAAGAAGCGAAAAACATTAAGGACATTCCGGAGGTCTGTAATTTCCCCGACATATTCCCGGAAGACCTTCTAGGAGTGCCCCCTGCTAGACAAGTCGAATTCCGAATCGACCTAATTCCTGGAGCTACCCCCGTAGCCAGATCGCCATACCGTCTAGCCCCAGCCGAGATGCAGGAATTGTCCAGTCAATTGAACGAACTACTAAGAAAAGGTTTCATTAGGCCAAGCTTCTCACCTTGGGGAGCACCGGTCTTGTTCGTCAAGAAAAAGGATGGACCGTTCCGTATGTGCATCGACTACCGTGAATTAAACAAACTCACCATTAAAAACCGATACCCTTTGCCTCGAATCGATGACCTCTTCGACTAGCTACAAGGAGCAAGTTTCTTCTCAAAGATTGACCTTAGATCAGGGTACCATCAACTAAGAGTCCAAAAGGAGGATATTCCCAAGACAGCCTTCAGAACACGCTATGGTCACTACGAGTTTGTAGTGATGCCTTTCGGCTTAACAAATGCACCCGCGACGTTTATGGACCTGATGAATCGGGTGTGTCGACCTTACTTAGACAAGTTCGTGATTGTTTTCATCGATGATATACTAGTCTACTCCCGAAGTGAGGAAGAACACAACCAACATTTACGTCAAGTCCTGGAGACGCTGAGAGCGGAGAAATTATACGCAAAATTCTCAAAGTGCGAATTTTGGATTCGAGAAGTGAATTTCCTCGGACATGTAATCAGCAAGGAAGGAATACATGTGGACCCTTCAAAGATCAAGGCAATCGAAAGCTGGGCAGCACCAAGAACACCCACAGAGATCCGACAATTTTTAGGACTCGCCGGTTACTACCGAAGATTCATTCAAAACTTCTCTAAGATCGCGAAACCACTCACCACCTTGACTCAAAAAGGAGTGACTTTCGTCTGGGGGATAAACAGGAAGCAGCGTTCCAAACACTGAAATGAACTCTGTGCAGTGCTCCAATTTTGTCCTTACCGAATGGAACAGAGGACTTTATGGTTTATTGCGATGCGTCAAACCAAGGTCTAGGATGTGTGCTAATGAAACGAGGGAAAGTCATTGCCTACGCCTCAAGACAACTGAAGACGCACGAGGTAAACTACACGACGCACGATCTCAAATTAGGAGCAGTAGTTTTCGCCCTAAAAATCTGGAGACATTACCTATACGGCACTAAGTGCACTATCTTCACCGATCATAAAGGCCTTCAGCATATCGTCAATCAAAAAGATCTCAACATGAGGCAAAGACGATGGGTGGAATTACTAAACGATTACGAATGTGAGATTCGTTATCACCCCGGAAAAGCCAACGTGGTTGCAGACGCCTTGAGCAGAAAGGAATACTCGGGCCGCCGAGTAAAAGCGTTAACCATGACCATCCATTCACACCTATCCGCACAAATCAAAGAGGCACAAGAAGAAGCCTTAAAACCAGAGAACGTGGTAGGTGAAGCGTTGAGAGGAATGGACAAAAATCTTGAAGTCAGGGATGACGGAGTTCGTTGTCTCATGAACAGGATCCGGACACCAAAATTTGGTGGATTGAGGGACGTTATCATGAACGAAGCTCATAAAACTCGTTACTCAGTGCATCCCGACTCAGACAAGATGTATTTAGACCTCAAGAAGCTGTATTGGTGGCCGAACATGAAAGCCGAAATAGCTACTTTTGTGGGCAAGTGCCTGACTAGCGCCAAGGTTAAGGTAGAGTATCAGAAGCCCTTGGGACTACTTCAGCAGCCAGAGATACCCAAGTGGAAGTGGGAGCGGATTACGATGGATTTCATTACCAAGTTACCTAAGACAACGAGTGGACTTGACACCATTTGGGTAATCGTCGACAGATTAACCAAATCCACACACTTCCTACCAATAAAGGAAACAGAAAAAATGGAGAAACTAACAAGGATCTACATTAAAGAAGTGGTGCGACTTCACGGGGTACCGATATCCATTATCTCCGATAGAGATAGTCGGTTCACGTCAAGATTCTGGCAGTCACTGCAGAAAGCTATGGGAACTAGGCTGGACATGAGTACAGCCTACCACCCACAGACCGACGGGCAGAGTGAAAGGACCATTCAGACGTTAGAGGACATGCTAAGAGCTTGTGTGATAGACTTTGGTAAAGCTTGATTTGATGCGTCGCAGTTTACGACAAAATCTTCTGTCCCATTTGGAAGGGATAGGATTGGTGCACTACACAACATTTGCTTTAGTTTCTGAAAAGCAGCTTCTTGTTTGTCTTCCCATTTGAACTTCACATCCTTCTGGGTTAGTGTTGTAAGCGCCTTGGCTATTTTGGAGAAATTCTCTATGAATCTACGGTAATAGCCAGCAAGTCCTAAGAATTGACACACTTCTGTTGGTGTCTTTGGTGTTTCCCAATTCTTAATTGCTTCAATCTTGGAGGGTTCAACATGAATTCCTTTGTTACTAACTACATGTTCTAAAAATTTGTACTTCTCTAATCCAAAATTGACATTCAGAGAATTTGGCGTACACCTTTTCTTTTCCTACTAGTTCCAAGATTATTTGCAAGTGTTGACCGTGTTCTTCCTTGGTTCGTGTATATATCAATATATCATCGATAACTACTATCATGAATTTATCCAAGTACGGTTTGCAAAAACTATTCATGAGGTCCATGAACATTGTTGGAGTGTTGTTCAATCCAAAGGAATAACTAAGAACTCTTAATGACCATACCAAGTCCTAAATGTTTTTTTTCAGAACATCGTCTTCTTGTACTGCGAGTTGATGGTATCCTGATCTGAGATCTATCTTGAATCTTCTAGAATCTTCAAGTGTTTTAGTCTATCAACCACCGTATCCAAGTTTAGTTGTGCATCGGTCTGACCATAATTAAACATAGGTGATCAGTCTACGTTTAGTTGTGGTTCGGCCCATGTACAATAAAACTCGATTATGGAGTTTGATCTAAAACATTGCGTTGAATTCTTATTGAGGGTTTGGGTTTTCTATATTTTTGGGTTATATACATGTGTTCTCATTATGGGACATAGTTCATACATAACTCTATATGTTTGTGTTTGTTATGTTCATGGGTATTATTAATTATTGTTTGTTACTTCAGGTCTAGCTGATAAGGCATCGGCTAGTCAGGACAGTCGGTGGGCAGGATCATTTTAGCATATAGTTGTTCTGAAATCCAGCAACCCAACGCGACATGTCTATCCTGTCACCGCTCCCGTAAGTAGTCCTTCAGTAGTATAATTACTAATACTTTTTATTTGTAGGTTAAGGGATATACCTAAACCTAACAGAGTAAGCCCTAAACTATAGTCGTGCTTTCTTAAGAAAGTACTAATTCACTATAGTTAATAGCTCTGATACCAATCTGTCACACCCCGGCCGTCGGCGGAAACACGGGGCAGTGTAACGTCATTTCTTGTATCATAGTTATCAACTTCCTGAAAACACATGCATTTAAAAATACGTCAACATAAAGTTGGTGAGTTCACTGGTTTTGACTCCATATAAAAATAATACATTTTCCAAGTTCAAAAGTTTAGTTTTGAAAGTATATTTTTGACTCTCAAACAATTAATATATATATCCTAGGTATAATGGTTTACTTACCAAATAAGTATATACCTATAAGTATTATATATTAAAAATATAAATGTTTGTAATTCCATACAAACTAAGTTGCTACGTATAAATCTTATTTCAATTCTATACGAGTAAAACCGCTACGTATAAATCTATTTCAATTCTATATGAGTAAGTAGAATAGGTATAGTTATCTTCTTAATATACAAGTAGTACCTAGGGTATAAGTAGGGGGAAACTTATACTTAACATTAATACTTGTATACGACAAAGTATAATGTTTCTAACAATTTGCTACCATGAGCCTGTAACCGCTGCTATGACATAATACCTCTAATAAAACCCACTCATAATTTCCATGAGGAAAACTCACTCATGATTTACAGGAGGACAACCCACTCATGATTTCCATGAGGACAACCCACTCATGATTTCCATGAGGACAACACCGTACGCTTCATCGACGCCGGAACAATAGCAAGTAAAACGATAGTTCGTCACTCGCTTATGGTTGACTGTAGCTAACAATCACAAATTGGGTGGTCATCCCGTATACTAATTACACACGAGTTCCTCGCTCACAAGGGATTAACGGTTAAAGTTCAGAGGATTTCCGCTAAGATCCCCAATCTTAGTTGATGAATACAATTACTCATGTAGACTTCGACGGCTTCCTATAGCTCTAACTACAAAAGCATTTTCATGTATAAAACCCTAAGTTACTAGACTATGCTTTTAAACATTACTCCTAACTTCATAACATTTAGGCAGTTTAACAGCTATAACTTGAAGTAAAACTAGGTTTTATCTTAACATATAACCAATAACAACAACAACATATGACATACCAAGTTTTATCTTGTCATAAAACTAACAATAACAACATATAGCATACCAAGTTTTATCTTGTCATAAAACCAATAATAGCAACATACTTTATAAATTAACATATAGAACATCCAAATATAACTTCGGAACTATATCGCACACAACATATATATAGAATCCTAAGTATAACTCAAGATCTACATTAGTATAATAACATGCTGACAAGTTGATAATAGTTGTATATATTCAAAATATTATATTTAGAACAACTATACCCCGGTTATTATAACTATTTATGTTGATACTAATATACTATCATATAGACATAATAGTAACGTATATACATTATTTAGCATGCGTTTTCCCCCAAAATATTAGAAAGTGGGGCCGTGAAACTAACCCTAGTAGCATGATCTATAGAATCTAAACGGTCAGAGGCTCGTCGTAGTCAGGCTCGGGAAGGAAAACGGCCTTCGGAAACGAGAGAGAGTGAAAGGAAAAGGTGTAAGGAATGAATGAGCTTTGATCGCTATTTATAGGCTGATTTTTGGCCCTCACGACGTGAGAAATGATAGGTTCACGTCGTGAATTATGGTAAGAGTTATCCCATAGCTTTAACGCGTGTTTTCTAGCCCCGATTCGTGTCCTGCAGCGTCCTCACATCGTGAGAAAACCTTGCTCACGTCGTGAGCTTTTGGGTTATCGTTCCATAGACTTCTAGCTTCAAAATGTGGCGGTTTGACTCCTCACGTCATGAGTTTTTATGCTCACGTCGTGAGTTCAGTCAAATTAGGGTTTCTGACAGCGACATCTTCGGAAGGCCATAACTTTTGCATACGAACTCCGTTTTTGACGTTCTTCATATCCACGCGTAGTTATTTACGAGCACTACAACTCTCTTTTAGACTCCAATAGCTAATTCTAAGTCTATTTGTAACATCCCGAAATTTAAGTACATCTATTGAACCCTTTCTACGTACCAAACTGTCAAGTTTAGCCCCTAAGCGAAAAGTGTTGCAAATGAGTACGTTGGGCGTACTGAAGAGTACGCTGCGCGTACTCATGCGCTTATTATGGATGCGGACTCAATTAGGTACGTTGGGCGTACCAAAGTTACGTTGGGCGTAACTGGCACATATGCAAAACTCTAAATGAGACTTGAGGACTATAAAAGGAATGATATGGTCCTTACCCCAGCCACCATATTACAGAGAGTGAAACCCTAAGAGAGCAAAAATCCATTATAAGCTTATGTGTGTGTTCTTAAGCTTGAAAGTGTCATTTTGTGATGGTGAAGAAGAAGAGGAGGCCATGGTGGAAGCTAGAAGTTAGAGGGCAAGCTTAGATCCGAGTTCTATAGAGGTTAGAGCTTCACATGGAGGTAAAAAGTTCAAAGCTTTCCTTGTCATCTTTGATTTGTGCTTTATGGACCCATTTTTAGGATTTTTGGTCCCAAGGTGGAGACTTTATGAGCAAAGGGTCTCCATAAGCTTAGAACTGCCCTATTCCAGTGTAATATGTGTTGTAGGTTCATAAAAATCCAATCATGGACGTTGAGATTAAGTCATGCAGGAGATTAGGGCTTAATGGGAAAAGAGGATATATGTTTGAAGTGATTGGTGACCTTTACAACCATGCAAGGGCTTAAAGGTTCCGACTTTATGACTTAAGGGGTAGTAGGGAGCTTAGATCTGAGTTATGAGCCTAGGTCTTAATCTATTCAGACCAAAAATGAAGAAAGTAGGAAACTGGGACTTACGTTGGGCGTAATTCCAATACGCGCCGCGTAAGGGTTTGAGACCCTGATTCTGGATCGCCGGAGTACGCCCCGCGTACAAGAGCCGGTACGCGCCGCGTACTGCCCCCTGTTGACTTTTGTTGACTTTTAGGGTTTTAGTCAACATTTGGACTTTTGGGTCAATGAGGGGTAAAATGGTCTTTTATCCTTCTGTGGGATTGTAGAAAAGGGATTTAATCTAGCCTTTGAGAGCCATTATTTATTTGAGGATATTGTTTATGTGATTAGGCGGGGGCTAGATCCGTATATCCGTGTGTGAGATTATCCGAGTTACCCGAGGTGAGTCTTCTCACTATACATTACCTAGAGTGGTATCTATGTGTAGACCGGAGGGTCTTGTGTGCTATGTGTATGTATGAGATTATGTGCATTGTGATATATGTATGATATGTGTTGTATAGACCGTACCAGAGGGTCCAACGTTATAGACCGGACCGAAGGGTCCAACGTTATAGACCGGACCGAAGGGTCCAACGAGCTATGACCGGACCAGAGGGTCCAACGAGCTACGGGACTGGAGTGTCCCGCTGAGACACATCGACCGGAGGGTCGTACTGTAGCCTCGAGTGGCGTATGTGTTGTATGTGGTATTTTGGGGAACTCACTAAGCATTTATGCTTACCGTGTTATGTGATATGTGTTTCAGGTACCATCGAGAGTCGCGGGAAGGCGCCGTCATGATTTGTACACACTGGCAGAAGATTAAGTGTTGAGATTCTGGGATATGTTTTATGGTGATGACATTGATATATGAGATTTTGAGAATATTATATGAGTTTTATTATGTTTGAAAAATGAAAAATTGTTTTAAAAATTTACGTCGTTACAAGTTGGTATCAGAGCCTTGGTTTGAGGGATTCGGATGCACCTTCGGGCGTATCTGAACTCAAACTGAGGGTTTGAGGAAATTTTCATAAAAGAAACAATTTTTCTAAAAGAGAAAGATTCTTGAGAAAATCAGAACGGAGCAGTGTGTACGATCAGCCAGCGCCCGAACGGTGATTTCCCAAAATACCCTTACATTATGTGCTATGAGATATTATGTGATATGCTATACATGCTAGAGATAGGCTAGGTATTTCATATTTTAGGACTAGAGTGGCGTGATCTGTGATGCCTTAGCCTAGGAGTTGCTGTTATATGCGATGTGCCTTCGAGTATGTGCTGAGTATGTGTATTCAGCAGGAATCCTTTTAGAGAGGGATCTGAGTAGAGGAGTAATCTAGGGGAGATACCTAGATGAGCACGTGTGGAGTCTACAGAGAGAGTAGACAGATGGCTGCATGGGGCGGAGTTGCATGAGTTCGGTGTTATCCTCCGAGTATGAGGAGAGCAAGTGGGATCATGACCTGAAGAGGTTTTATGTGCTAGTGGAGACTATTTGATGCCCGAATGCTGCTTGCTTTGTGCTTTGTGGGACTCTCGATGATGGGAGTTAGCTACTAAGTGAATATGACGATATTCAGGAGGTAGATGGTTGGCATCATTAGGAGTTTTTCAGCAGCTGATGGCGGAGAAGTGTGAGGACCTAGGAAGAGCCTAGGGGGTGATCATGGTCGGATGAGTGTGCTGACAGAGTAGAGCATTTCGCTAGGAAGCGAGCACACGTAAAAAGATTTATAATCGAGAAGGTTGAGCAGCTACTTAGGAACTCTGGGATGGTTCGTGTGGAAAGTATGGGTAGATGTGGCAGGTAGTATGGGCCCGTACTACTAAAAGCATATGACCCATACTCGATGCAGGGGGCATACCAGAGGATTCTAAGTAGCAGATTGAGAAGTGATGTCATGGTTCGAGTACCATGATTAGTAGCAGATTGAGAAGTGATGTCATGGTTCGAGTACCATGATTGGTAGCAGATTGAGAAGTGATGTCATGGTTCGAGTACCATGATTGGTAGCAGATTGAGAAGTGATGTCATGGTTCGAGTACCATGATTGGTAGCAGATTGAGAAGTGATGTCATGGTTCAAGTACCATGATTGGTAGCAGGTCGAGAGGTGATGTCATGGTTCGAGTACCATGATTTGTAGCAGGTCGAGAGGTGATTTCATGGTTCGAGTACCATGATTTGTAGCAGGTCGAGAGGTGATTTCATGGTTCGAGTACCATGATTTGTAGCAGATCGAGAGGTGATGTCGTGGTTCGAGTACCATGATTCGTAGCAGATTGAGAAGAGGTAACGTGGTTCGGGTATCATGATTCATAGCAGATCGAGAGGTGGCCACATGGTTCGAGTACCATGACCCGTGGCGGTTAGTGTTACTGGTTCTACCAGTTATTCCGTTGTGATTATCTAGACTGAGATCAAATGTGAAAGAATAGGGGGGACGGAGGGCCATGATGAACGAGCATCCCTTAAAAGGGAAATCGAGTTAGCTCCACGGGAGTGTTGGTGAGATGCCAGTTGGAGTCGCAAGACTCAGGGATGAGTAGAGATGGTGTGTTATGGGAGAATACGGTCTGGGCTGAGCAACCGGCCGATGGTGGAGATGTCATTTTCTGTGACCTGAGCGGTGCTATTTCTGTTCCTGTGGGAAACATGAGAGGTATTGAGATTTTCGGTTTCCAAAGTTGGGGGCAAGCCTTGTGGGGTAGCTTTGGTTAGGATCTTTCATCAGAGTATTTGGGAAGTATTGTTGGATTAATGTCTAAGTCCATAACTATAATTGGTAAGACTTGACCCGACCCGACATGGTCCATTTGGGTTGCATGGCATCATGCATTTGGATAGACTATAATGAGAGAAATAACACTTAAGGTTGGTTAATATATTATAAGTTCTAATATATTAATAAGGTTATTTAATTAGTATTGATCAAGAATTAATTTGGAATTAATTAAGTGATCAAAAGGAGACTAATTAAATATATGGGTTGATTGTGTAAATCATTCATTCTTATATATGTGGGCTTGTGATCCAAGATTCCTTATGTTGGACTAAGTCCATGGGGTGACCCATGGATACTCCATGGAGGTTAAAATCCATGGAGCATAAGGAATGGGTAAAGTTATGAGTTACATGGTGTAACCCTAATAGCCACCATATAAAAGAATCCCATGGCTCAAGAAATCGTGCACTAATGTGTGAATATGAGGGCTAGACGATTTCAAGGAGTGTTCCATTTCTCTCAAGTCATTCCATGTGCATTTGGTGTTGTGTGAACCATTTGAGGTTTCACACTTGGGGCACTAGGCACTCAAGCTTCATGGAGACAAGCTACATCAAACAAAGGTATGTATTCTATCCATTTGATTACCCAAGTATCAAGTATTGTATGCTAGATAGGGTAATACCTTGGAAAGTTCATAATTGCATGTATAATAGAGAAAACATAGATCCAAGGTATTTAGGGTTGCATGTACACTTAGGAGTGTTAGAATGCGCAAAACCCATCAGTGGTGTCAGAGCCAAGGCTTGTTTTCTTGTTATACTTGCAAAATTAGCTGAAAAATCAAATTTTGGATCCCCTGACAGCATATATTCGACTGTTTTGGCTAGAAATGGACTAGGAACATTACCCTTAGATGTTTTTGGACTTATAAACTTGTTTTTGATGTGGTAATGTTCATGCTAATCCAATTTCAAAGATAATTGTCAATAGATTCATGTTTTGTATTAGTTTAAAAGTTATGCTAATTACTTGAAAAAAAATTTGATGTGAATTATCTTTGTTCATATGAGTTTATTAGATTAATAGAAAAGTTAATTGATTATGTGTTTTCAATCCATTTTAATCTAAGAGTTGATTCTAAAGTGTGTTTTTGTAACTTGTCCTCAAGTTATATGAAAAGTCACATTTAAGTTTCATAAAACTCATAAAAAGTTGGCAATGGTTACAAAAATGAAGAGTCTTGTCCTCATTAAATGGTTTTATGACTCCATAACTTGTCCTCAAGTTATGGAGGTTCAAGAGTCACTTCATTAAATGATAAAATGTGTAACCTTAATTAGTTCCATAAGTTACAAAAATAAAGAAAGGTTACATTCTTTTATTAGTTTAAAGTCTTCCATAACTTGTCCTCAAGTTATGGAACTTGAAGAGTATTTTTTTTAATTAAAACTACTTTAAACACATAAGTTATGGAATTAATTAGTTTTGAATATTTTCAAAACTTTCCCTCAAGTTTTGGAATTTGTAAAGTTTTCCCCATGAATACTTTAATTCCAAGTTAGCCCTTAGAATTTTAAAAGTTAAAATTCAACCCTTATACTTTATAGTATTATAAGTTAATAATAAATATATGTATAAGAGCAAGTCAGTCTTACCGTTAGTAGGCCTCATTCACGAAGCCGGTCTATAAGGGGGGTATAAGGTTACTGCCTATAAAATGGCAGTTTAATGGGTGTCCACTCTCACCCACCGCTTCCTTGACTGGTGGAGAGTCGTTAGCCGAACGGGTAGGACAAGGACTATAATTCTCCCTTCATTAAAAGTATTAATGATAAATAATAAGTAACTAAACACTTATAAATTCCCAATCTTAGTTACTTAGGAAAATGTGAATAAGGTGCTAATCCAGGAAATTACACTTTGCACTTTGTTTAAGCTGTTAGTGGAGCGTGTGTGGTTAACCGACACACTAACCTGGACTTAACAAGGTAGGCAAAGGGTAACTTAATGTTTATCATAGTATCTTTGGAGCGTGTGTGGTTAACCGGCACATCGATTGAGGGGTAAATATTAAGGGTACCAAGTATATTTGCATGGTTACTTCACACCTTGTTTTGTGATCCTTGGCATCCCAGTCACAAAACCTGAAGGGCACACTCGAGATTGAAACATGCCATTGAAAAGTTCAATGAATCTCAAAAGAATCTAGGAGTTTAAAAACCAATTAAAACCTAATAATACATTTCGTTTATCTTGGTGGAAATTGGCATTAACCTACCTTCAAATATTTTATAGCTTGGATTACGGCATCCCTCTTCCAAGTTATAAAATAGTTTGTTGGGTCCTAGCCTTAATATTTCATATTGGGTGTTATATTAAGGACTTTAAATCAACTAAACTTGAATATCTCCCAAAAGATGTCTAGTTCAGACATCTATGATCTTCCCAAATCTCTTGGAACTTCACTTCCTCCACCTCCTCCAATTATTCTCCCTAACCCACAAGTTCAAGGTCACTCAAGCCCTATTGGCAAGGCAAGGTCTAGGTGTGATCACATCTTGGAGATGAAGTCACATATTGACAAGCCGGGAGAGTTGGGTGCCAAAGTCTTGAGAAAGTTGGTGGTTCAATCACTTTCTAAGTCACATAGTGAGTTCCTTTGGGACTACTATGAAACAGACTATGACATGAACCTTAATGATCATATCTATTTGTTTGGTGCTGCTGAATCAACAATGATTTGGAACGATAGTAAAGAAAATTTGATTAGAAGATCAACTTCCCAAAAACTTTATGGACAGTGACAATGGTGACACTGGAAATCCAGAAAAAGCATTCTCTTCCCAATGGTAAGGGATTGGCCATAGTCAACCCGGTTGACCAAATGGTAAAGAGAAAGGCTAAGTCTGAGATAGTCCCATTACCAAAGGGTCCATATGTTTATTTTGCCAATGGAAGGGGCGTTGATTGCAAAGCTGCCAAATTTACCTAAGGATGTTAAAGTCAATAAGTTTGACTCTACATCAGGTAGAGCCCATTATCTAACTCTGTTAAGTTCTATTCTGAGATCCTCATTACATGATGTGACTGGGTCACATGTTGATGTTTTAACAATCAAAGAATAGAGAGAAATCTTAAAGGAAGTATATGTTGATTCTGATCGCGAAGGTGGATTTCGATCGCATCAGAATTTTGAGCAAGGAATAGATAACAACAATTTTCCATGTGGATTGTAAGGATAAGTTTTTCCGCAAAGTTTTAAAATAAAAGAAAATTGTTTAATTTTATTTATTTGAAGTATCCTTACAATGGTATTTGTGGAAAATTGTTGCTTATATGATTCCACTGACAGCAATATTGGAAAATGGATTTGATTCTTTCATTTGTGGTAGTGTCTAAATTTACCAAATCAGGAAAGTTCGTCATCGCCCAAGTTTCAATTGGACCGAAACTTGGAATCATGCAAGTTGAATAGTATGATGAATGAGAACTTTCAAGCATTGGAAAATCAAGACTAATTACTTGTTCACATGGATGTTTGAGTCAAGTGAAGGACTAAAGGGATCGAGTACACATTCTTGTGCACTGGTCATGTCCACCACAAAGCTCGTTAAGACTATTTGATTTACTAAAGTTTAGTAAATATGGTTATACTTACAAGTTTAAGTATAATTCTGAAACATTGGAAAAGTCTCAATGTATGGCAGAACGAATGAGAAGAATCAAATTAGGCAGAAAGATAAAAGTTTTCTCAAATCTGAAAGATGGGAGAGTACTTTAGGATCATGTTTTGTGATCATATTAATGATTTAAGAACCACATCACAATTGGTCTTCTAAGGACATCTTAGTGCATTCTTATGACTAAGAAGAGGAGTCATGAATTGTTGAAATGGTTAAATCAAGGAGATGAGTCATACTTCGTTTCAAAACAAGTCTTAGAGTCATACTCCAAGACTATAAGTTCAGTGGCATATCTTAAAGAAAGGTTTATAACACTTGTCAAATGTAAGAGTAAAAGTGTCCTACTCTTGTACATTTTAAGTTGGTAAGTTGTGATGTTTTGGATTAAACAAAGACCAACTAAGGCCAATTGTGTGAAGTGTTTGTCTTGATAAAGAATCCACACTATCTCTTGAATATTTGGCAAGATAGTCTTATATGTCAAGAGGACAGTGGGCGTCTTAAAGATCCTAAAAAGAATTTCAAGAACTAATCAAGAATAAAACCTGAAGTTCTTCACTAGCACACGACTTGAGGTTTATAACCTATCTTGTTGACATATTCTGTGCCCATTCCAGTTAAAGTTGGCTTTGCATAGGAGTTCTGAAAGTTCTCAATTTGTTGCATAACAACTTGGAAGCAATGGCAGGCCCAGTACTGCCAGGTGGCAAGAAGTTAAGATTGCATAAGTTCAGTCCATATGAGTTTAGATTTGTCATTATCCTTTTCTTGTGACTATGGTTTTGACGATTCACATGGATAAGAACACATACACCATAAAATCTAAGGGTCATAAGGTTTCTCTCCGATTCATGAAAATGATGGTGAGGAAACACTTCCACCAAGTAGATTTGAAGCAGATGGAAAAAGGTCTAAACAATTGAGACTATGATTACGACATCCCTTTTCATAGTTCTGAAATTGTTTAGACACACATGCATGCTATCTAAGGAAAGGTGTATGATTTTGATAAAGTTTTATCAAAGCATCTCGTATCAGAAATCTGAACTTTGGTAAGGAAGTCAATAAAGTATTGATTTCTAGAAGTCCAGCTGATTTATGAGTACATGTCAAAGCTAGTGGGAGCATAAGTGTTATGCTAATAATCATCATGTTAGTGGGAGCATGATAATTATTGTTAGTGTTGCAAGTTAGCAATGTTAATTATAGAAAACAAAAGTTTCAATTCGTGAGGCTGCAGGGATTGAAAAAGTTGTTTTGCTATAATTAAGGGAGAGGATATACTTCATTTCAGTTCTAAAGGCTTAGATTGAGACCTTAATCATCTTTAGTCAAGAATATATATATGAATTTCATGTTGGATTGGTTCAACTTAAGGAAATTCTATATATTGTGTTCTCAAAATTCGATTATGATTACGGCATCCCTCTTCATAGTCAAATTTTGAAAACATGGCAAATAAAAATATTGTAGCAAAAGACTGGTCTAGAATCATGTCTTTATGTGAGACATCATGAATCGTGTACCATTTGCTTTGGGTACAGGATCGATTGCATGTGCTATAATATTTGTCATTTCTAAATTTTTCCAAATGCCCAGAGGCATTAAGAAGGGAAAAAGTCTAGAATTGGATATGACTAAAATGATTAAGCTATTGTCGATGACAATCTGAGGTTTACCAAAGATTGGTTGCTCAGGGACAGTTGGAAGTATAGTGCTAATTTTGGAAGGACCATATTGACATATTCTAAAAAGAGGCATCTCTTATTCAGAAGTGATAGTCAAAATGAGAATATGGAGTTGTCTCCATAGGTGGAAGTTATCTGTGTAAGATTAGAAAACTTAATGCAAGAAGCATGTCCATAGCAATGTACTTTGAATATGAGACTTAGTTTCCATGGAGTTGATCTCCATTGGAATACCTTATAACGACTGTTGACAAGTCTTTGTGACTTTGTACATATTCATTACAGGAGGGTCAGTGCATATAAGTTTAAAATCTAAACAGATTTCGATAAATGATAGGAATTTGAAATTCTCACATTTTTCGATAAGGATTTGGGAGTGTGAAATTAGAATCATTGAAATTATGTTCAAATGGTTTATTTCACAAAGTAAGGATCATAGACAAACATAGAGTGCATACTTGGTGTATGGCAAAGCTATTGTTTAAGAAAAACATAGTGTACATGCTTGGAGCATGGGACAACTAGTGTTTTTAATTCAAGTATAAAGTTGATAAAACCGAAACAATGAATAATGAGTAATCAGTATGGTGATAAATAAAAGTGTTTATTTATATTCATAGGGTTTGATACCATATTTGATTCATTGATTCTTGTGTTTCACTTTGCATCTTTTGACTTCCAGAATAACTAAGTCGCTCTTCCTGAATGATTAAGTTATTCAAACCATCCATAGTCGGTCATATGTTGGAAGTAGATATGAATCAAGACTGTCATGGGTTGGTTTGTAGAGGTCCAAGTTGGTGGACAAAGTGGTGCTACAACACTCATGAGTGCTCATAAGTTCTGAGTATTGGATTCAACCCGCGCTCATTTGAATCACTTCATGGATTTTATCACGAGTGATCATGAGACGATAATATCTTATATTCTTCAAACCTAGAGATATGAGTTGTTACTATGAGTTGGTTGTACATTGATTGCACGAAAACGCATTCGGTAACTCGATGTTATAAAACGTGCCTTTGTGTATGATTCAACAAGTAGTAGAACAAGCCATATGAGTCGAAGTTTATCCATTCCTTTTACCTTCAGGATAAAAGCGATATCTGTGGGCCCCTCGATGATTTAAAGATGATACATGTGAGTGCTTGGCCAAGCCAGGACTGATTTGATTTGTTCAATCAGTCAGTCATCATGAATCGGAAATCGGGAAACAACAAATGGACAGAGAGAATGATTGATAATCCATGTCTCAGTCCATATGATATCTAGAATGGAGGAATATATGATCCCTTATCTAATGGACAAGTCATTGACAAAGGTCAGAGTTCATCGACAAGGTCAGAGTTCGACAGAAGCTTTTGAGAGCTACGATTGCTGATCGGTTCCTGAAGTCATACGCAATAATAGTTTTAGACTTATCCAAGTGGGAGAGTGTTGGATTAATGTCTAAGTCCATAACTATAATTGGTAAGACTTGACCCGACCCAACATGGTCCATTTGGGTTGCATGGCATCATGCATTTGGATAGACTATAATGAGAGAAATAACACTTAAGGTTGGTTAATATATTATAAGTTCTAATATATTAATTAGGTTATTTAATTAGTATTGATCAAGAATTAATTTGGAATTAATTAAGTGATCAAAAGGAGACTAATTAAATATATGAGTTGATTGTGTAAATCATTCATTCTTATATATGTGGGCTTGTGATCCAAGATTCCTTATGTTGGACTAAGTCCATGGGGTGACCCATGGATACTCCATGGAGGTTAAAATCCATGGAGCATAAGGAATGGGTAAAGTTATGAGTTACATGGTGTAACCCTAATAGCCACCATATAAAAGAATCCCATGGCTCAAGAAATCGTGCACTAATGTGTGAATATGAGGGCTAGACGATTTCAAGGAGTGTTCCATTTCTCTCAAGTCATTCCATGTGCATTTGGTGTTGTGTGAACCATTTGAGGTGTCACACTTGGGGCACTAGGCACTCAAGCTTCATGGAGACAAGCTACATCAAACAAAGGTATGTATTCTATCCATTTGATTACCCAAGTATCAAGTATTGTATGCTAGATAGGGTAATACCTTGGAAAGTTCATAATTGCATGTATAATAGAGAAAACATAGATCCAAGGTATTTAGGGTTGCATGTACACTTAGGAGTGTTAGAATGCGCAAAACCCATCAAGTATGTCTGCCGAGACGTGATGTTAGAGCCTGAGCAGGTTGTCAGCGATGACTGAGATGGTTAAGGACAAAGATACACCCTATTTGAGTATAGTAGGGCATGTATTAGCTGCAGCAGCAGACGATCAAGAAGACGACATTGGGGCGGTGGCTCTTATTGTCTATGATGAGTATCGATTGTGGTAATGGGGACTCCACTCTTACTACAACCCACGTGATGGAATGTTGGTTGAAGAGTCGAGGATGAGGAATATGTTAGTTCGTTATTTTCAGACTGAGAGTCAGGGTTACGACTGGACAGTTGAGATGTCCGGTAGTGGGATGGTATGAGTTTCTGAATGACTAGAGGTAGTCATGATGAGAAGTTTATGAGGATTTCATCGGAGATTCGGGGAATTTGGGATTGCTTGACTTCCATCGGGAGGTCATCGAGCATTGTGTATCACCTTCCAAGAGTAGGTGCGATATTATTGGTAAAAACAGTATGTGGGTTAGATTGTTGACGGACCAATTGGTGATGGTTCGAACCCTGAGTGGGGGAGAACCAGGTACTTTTGAGGAGATCGTAGACTTGTTCAAGAGCGGTTAGAGAACTGGATAGAGAGGCCTGCGGTGCGGATTCCTGAGACCAGGGTTATTGTTAGTCAAGGAGAGATGCAGAGTGAGATAGTGCATGTGGTACGTGTTTGAGAAAGGATGAGTGTCCCCACGGCAAGTGGCCGTTGGTCGGGGACCTTGTGGTGGTTAGGAATCCTTCAAGGTTAAAATGGTGAATTCGAGGTGGTTGGCTTGTGAGGTTAGTTCAGCGGTTGAGAGTTTCTGGTTCAGAGTATGGGCTATTATATGTAGTATGGGAAGGAAAGAAGTTGATTGAGCAATCAACTTCAGGGTTGTTATGAGTATTATTGCATGAGTTTTGAGCAATAGAGGAGGAAGTTTCCGATTGTCATCTTCGTGTTCTGAGTCGTCAGCAATTTCTCCGTGTTTTAATTTGGGAGATGGAATATTCTGGGGTATCCGAGTTTAATGTCCTAAATCTCGGATTATTTTGAGTTTGAGTTTGAGATGACAAGTGGTATATCGGGTGTCTATGGTTTCGGTGGGGGCCCTTCAGCTAATTGACATCAAATGGATTTATTTGAGAGTGTGAATTGCAGCGAGAAAAAGAGGTTTTTGTCACGACGGTGGTCATCCGAAGTAGTGATTCTTAGCCTGGATGGGTGTGTGTGTACATATCTATGCTGGGCCGCAAAGCATGATTTAATGATCGCAGTGTGATGTCAACCTGAGGATGAGATTGTGAAGTGGTAAGAGTAAGTGCAGTAAGACTGCGGGGAGCTGCAGTTTCAATGAGTCAGTGCAGAGAGGTTGTGGTGATGCTACGGGGAGCCGTAGTACTCACTATTAAGTGGGAGGTTGTGGTGATGCTACGGGGAGCCGTAGTACTCACTATTTAGTGAGAAGTTGTGGTGATGCTACGGGGAGCCGTAGTACTCACTATTCAGTGAGAGGTTGTGGTGATGCTACGGGGAGCCGTAGTACTCACTGTTCAGTGGGAGGTTGTGGTGATGCTACAGGGAGCCGTAGTACTCACTGTTCAGTGGGAGGTTGTGGTGATGCTACAGGGAGCCGTAGTACTCACTATTCAGTGAGAGGTTGCGGTGATGCTACGGGGAGCCGAAGTACTCACTATTCAGTGAGAGGTTGCGGTGATGCTACGGGGAGCCGTAGTACTCACTATTCAGTGAGAGGTTGTGGTGATGCTACGGGGAGCCGTAGTACTCACTATTCAGTGAGAGGTTGTGGTGATGCTACGGGGAGCCGTAGTATTCACTATTTAGTGAGAGGTCGTCGTGATACTGCGGGGAGCCGCAGTACCCACTGGTAAGCAAGAGAATGTTGTGATGAAGTGCTCTCTGATCAGAGCTTGACGCATAAGAGTTTTAGGCTTGGGTAGCCCTAATATTTGAGTTTGTGGAAGCCTGGGGTCGAACCAGGGGCGAGACTGGGGTCTCCATGATTGTCGAAAGTCATTATATTCTGATTTGAGTGGTGGTTTTCGTGACCAAAGGGAAGTGGATCAGTGAGGTACGCGTGGGTTGCGGGTCATGGGTCGCGAGTTGAGTGTTCGTTGGGACGAGTGGTTCCAATTTTGTGCCAGACCAGACTCTCGAGTTGAGTTTGATTCTAGTGGTCTATTGAGTAGATGGAATGAGATGCCGGATTCAGAGATGAATTCCATATTGTGGGGTATGTGAAATGGAGCTGAGGCTTATGGTTATTTTCATGTCTGAGGACACTTCTGAGCGAGCATGATTATTTTCTTTTGTCTGAAGGCAGAGTGTTGAGATTTCACTATTCGGATGGGTTAGTATAGCAGTTCAGTGGATGAGCCCTGGTGGGATGTGAACCCTTCCGTTCCTTGGGGCGTGATCCAGATTATTTGGTACATTGGTATGAATGATCGATAGCCGATTGTTGAATTTTGTCTTGTGAGAAGCAGAGGAGCAGTGAGTTATCAGGGTTTGATGTTCGAGGGGCGATTATCATGGTGATAGCATGAGTGGGCGGTCTGGCGGCGGGCCATGCCACTAGAATTTACCGAATTCGGGAAAGTCAGAAAGGGGTATCTTAGCGGCAGAAGGGTCGGTTTGGGTTCCAGAGTTGGGAGTTCCTGTTTGGACTCAGGCGTCCATGGAAAGGTAGTGGCGGGATATGAGGTCTTTTTAGTGGTGCTTCTCGAGTTAGGTTCGAGCAATGTGTGGTCAAGAAGCGATTTCGAGGGCGAAATCTATTTAAGTGGGGGAGAATTGTAACATCCCGAAATTTAAGTACATCTATTGAACCCTTTCTATTTACCAAACTTTCAAGTTTAGCCCCTAAGCAAAAAGTGTTGCAAACGAGTACGCTGGGCGTACTGAAGAGTACGTTGCGCGTACTCATGCGCTTATTATGGACGCAGACTCAATTAGGTAAGCTGGGCGTACCAAAGTTACGTTGGGCGTAACTGGCTCAGATGCAAAACCCTAAATGAGACTTGAGGACTATAAAAGGAATGATATGGTCCTTACCCCAGCCACCATATTACAGAGAGTGAAACCCTGAGAGAGCAAAAACCCGTTATAAGCTTATGTGTGTGTTCTTAAGCTTGAAAGTGTCATTTTGTGATAGTGAAGAAGAAGAGGAGGCCATGGTGGAAGCTAGAAGTTAGAGGGCAAGCTTAGATCCGAGTTCTATAGAGGTTGGAGCTTCACCTGGAGGTAAAAAGCTCAAAGCTTTCCTTGTCATCTTTGATTTGTGCTTTATGGACCCATTTTTAGGGTTTTTGGTCCCAAGGTGGAGACTTTATGAGCAAAGGGTCTCCATAAGCTTAGATCTGCCCTATTCCAGTGTAATATGTGTTGTAGGTTCATAAAAATCTAATCTTGGACGTTGAGATTAAGTCATGCATGAGATTAGGGCTTAATGGGAAAAGAGGATATATGTTTGAAGTGATTGGTGACCTTTACAGCCATGCAAGGGCATAAAGGTTCCGACTTTATGACTTAAGGGGCAGTAGGGAGCTTAGATCTGAGTTATGAGCCTAGGTCTTAATCTATTCAAACCAAAAATAAAGAAAGTAGGAAACTGGGACTTACGCTGGGCGTAATTCCAGTACGCGCCGCGTAAGGGTTTGAGACCCCGATTCTGGATCGCCGGAGTACGCCCCGCGTACAAGAGCCGGTACGAGCTGCGTACTGCCCCCTGTTGACTTTTGTTGACTTTTAGGATTTTAGTCAACATTTGGACTTTTGGGTCAAGGAGGGTTAAAATGGTCTTTTACCCTTCTGTGGGATTGTAGAAAGGGATTTAATCTAGCCTTTGAGAGCCATTATTTATTTGAGGATATTGTTTATGTGATTAGGTGGGGGCTAGATCCGTATATCCGTGTGCGAGATTATTCGAGTTACCCGAGGTGAGTCTTCTCACCATACATTACCTAGAGTGGTATATATGTGTAGACCGGAGGGTCTTGTGTGCTTTGTGTATGTATGAGATTATGTGCATTGTGATATATGTATGATATGTGTTGTATAGACCGGACCAGAGGGTCCAACGTTATAGACCGGACCGAAGGGTCCAACGTTATAGACTGGACCGAAGGGTCCAACGATATAGACCGGACCGAAGGGTCCAACGATACAGACCGGACCGAAGGGTCCAACGATACAGATCAGACCGAAGGGTTCAACGAGCTATGACCGGACCAGTGGGTCCAACGAGCTACGGGACTGGAGTGTCCCGCTGAGACACATCGACCGGAGGGTCGTACTGTAGCCTCGAGTGGCGTATGTGTTGTATGTGGTATTTTGGGGAACTCACTAAGCATTTATGCTTATCGTGTTATGTGATATGTTTTTCAGGTACCAGCGAGAGTCGCGGGAAGGCGCCGACATGAATTGTACACACTGGCAGAAGATTAAGTGTTGAGATTCTGGGATATGTTTTATGGTGATGACATTGATATATGAGATTTTGAAAATATTATATGAGTTTTATTATGTTTGAAAAATGAAAAATTGTTTTAAAAATTTACGTCGTTACACTATTTTAAATTCATCTTATTATAGAGATTTATAGTGTTCGGTTTATCATAACTTCTTCACGAAGTCAGATTTAGACGTTCTCTATATTTTTGGAATTGCATGGATGTATACTTTGAGTTGTATGATAAAGAAAGTTCATATTTGTATTAGAATTTATCATGAACTACATAGTAATTTTATCATATTACTAGTTTAACAACATCACATTACATGATTGGCATAATCACATGTGATTGTCTATTGACCTATTTTGACTGGTGTTACATTCTCCCCCCGTTAGAATAATTTTGTCCCGAAATTTATCTTATGGATGAGGAACTGTTAATTAGTTGGGGAAAACATTGTGGATATGGCTTAGCTCTTGATGTAACTTAAGTTGATATGCGACAGAACCAATTCTTGCTAGAATTTCAAAAGGTTCTATATATCGCGGGTTTAGTTTGCCTCGTTTCCCGAATCGAATTACACCTTTCCAAGGAGAGACCTTCAACATTACTTTATCTCCAACTTGGAATTCTAAAGGATTGCGTCTTACGTCAGCATAGCTCTTTTGACGATCATGTGCAGCCTTGATGTTGGTGTGATGACTATTGTTGTAGGAAAACTCAATTGATGGCAAATGAGTATCCCACGCATTTCCAAAGTCTATTACGCAGGCTCGGAGCATATCTTGTAAAGTCTAAATGGTTCTCTCACTCTGACCATCAGTCTGTGGATGGTAAGTTGTACTCATATCTAGACGTGTTCTTAAGGATTTTTGTAGAGATTGCCAAAATCGTGAAGTGAATCTACTATCTCGGTCAGAAATAATAAAATTTGGAACTCCATGCAATCTGATAATTTCCTTAAGATAAACTCTAGTCAGCTTCTCCATCTTGTCGTTCTCCTTAATTCGTAAGAAAGGGGCAGACTTAGTCAAGCTATCGACTATTACCCAAATAGTGTCGAACCCACTAGGAGTTTTAGGTAACTTAGTGATGAAGTCCATTGATATCTGCTCTCATTTCCATTCAGGTATTTCTGGTTGTTAAAGTAAACCTGAAGGCTTTTGATTTTCTACCTTTACTCTAGAACAAGTCAAACATTTGCTCACATAAGTAGCAATTTCTGCCTTCATGTTTGGCCACCAATAATGTACTTTTAAATCTAAGTACATTTCGTCAGAGCCTGGATGCACGGAATATCTGGACTTGTGGGCTTCTTCTAATACCAAGTCCCTGACTCCACCGAACTTAGGCGTCCAAATTCGGTTCATAAAGTGTCGCGTTCCGTCATTTTTTGTATAATTTGCTTTTCCATTCCTCGTAAAGCTTCGTTATTGATGTTTTCTTCTTTTAGAGCCTCAAGTTGAGCTTCTCTAATTTGTTTGGCAAAGTTAGAATGGATAGTTATGGTTAATTCTTGTACCCGACGGGGTTTAATATATTCTTTCCGGCTCAAGGCATCTGCTACCACGTTTGCCTTTCGGGATGAAAACGAATCTCACATTCATAATTTAAATTGTTGCACTTTAACAAGGAATTTATTGTTGCAATCTTTTGGTAGTTCAATGTCTTTAGATTTTTTTAGTGCAAAAAACTACAGCTCCCAATTCAATACCATGGGTAGTGTAATTATTCTCATCCACCTTAAGTTGTCGTGATGCGTAGGCGATAACCTTTCCTATTTGCGTCAACACACATCCCAATCCTTGATTTGATGCGTCGCAGTATACGACGAAATCTTATGTCCCATTTGGAAGGGATAGGATTGGTGCACTACACAACATTTGCTTTAGTTTCTGAAAAGCAGCTTCTTGTTTGTCTTCCCATTTGAACTTCACATCCTTCTGGGTTAGTGTTGTAAGCGCCTTGGCTATTTTGGAGAAATTCTCTATGAATCTACGGTAATAGCCAGCAAGTCCTAAGATTTGACACACTTCTGTTGGCGTCTTTGGTGCTTTCCAATTGTTAATTGCTTCAATCTTGGAGGGTTCAACATGAATCCCTTTGTTACTAACTACATGTTCTAAAAATTTGAACTTCTCTAATCCAAAATTGACATTCGGAGAATTTGGCGTACAACTTTTCTTTTCCTACAAGATTATTTTCAAGTGTTGACCGTGTTCTTCCTTAGTTCGTGTATATATCAATATATCATCGATAACTACTATCACGAATTTATTCAAGTACGGTTTGCAAACACTATTCATGAGGTCCATGAACATTGTTCGAGTGCTGTTCAATCCAAAGGCATAACTAAGAACTCTGAATGACCATACCAAGTCCTAAATGTTGTTTTCGGAACATCATCTTCTTGTATTGCGAGTTGATGGTATCCTGATCTGAGATCTATCTTGAATCTTATAGAATCTTCAAGTGTTTTAGTCTATCAACCACCGTATCCAAGTTTAGTTGTGCATCGGTCTGACCATAATTAAACATAGGTGATCAGTCTACGTTTAGTTGTGGTTCGGCCCATGTACAATAAAACTCGATTATGGAGTTTGACCTAAAACATTGCGTTGAATTCTTATTGAGGGTTTGGGTTTTCTATATTTTTGGGTTATATACATGTGTTCTCATCGTGGGACAGAGTTCATACATAACTCTATATGTTTGTGTTTGTTATGTTCATGGGTATTATTAATTATTGTTTGTTACTTTAGGTCTAGCTGATAAGGCCCCGGCCAGTCAGGACAGTCGGTGGGCAAGATCATTTTAGCATATAGCTGTTCTGAAATCCAGCAACCCAACGCGACATGTCTATCCTGTCACCGCTCCCGTAAGTATTCCTTCAGTAGTATAATTATTAATACTTTTTATTTGTAGGTTAAGGGATATACCTAAACCTAACATAGTAAGCCCTAAACTATAGTCGTGCTTTCTTAAGAAAGTACTAATTCACTATAGTTAAAAGCACTGATACCAATCTGTCACACCCCGACCGTCGGCGGAAACACTGGGCAGTGTAACGTCATTTCTCGTATCATAGTTATCAACTTCCTGAAAACACATGCATTTAAAAATATGTCAACATAAAGTTGGTGAGTTCACAGGTTTTGACTCCATATAAAAATAATACATTTTCCAAGTTCAAAAGTTTAGTTTTGAAAGTATATTTTTGACTCTCAAACAATTAATATATATATATCCTAAGTATAATGGTTTACTTACCAAATAAGTATATACCTATAAGTCTTATATATTAAAAATATAAATGTTTGTAATTCCATACAAACTAAGTTGCTACGTATAACTCTTATTTCAATTCTATACGAGTAAAACCGCTACGTATAAATCTATTTCAATTCTATACGAGTAAGTAGAATAGGTATAGTTATATACTTAATATACAAGTAGTACCTAGGGTATAAGTAGGGGGAAACTTATACTTAACATTAATACTTGGATACGACAAAGTATAATGTTTCTAACAATTTGCTACCATGAGCCTCTAACCGCTGCTATGACATAATACCTCTGATAAAACCCACTCATGATTTCCATGAGGAAAACCCACTCATGATTTACATGAGCACAACCCACTCATGATTTCCATGAGGAGAACCCACTCAAGATTTCCATGAGGACAACTCACTCATGATTTCCATGAGGACAACACCGTACGCTTCATCGACGCCGGAACAATAACAAGTAAAAGGATAGTTCGTCACTCGCTTATGGTTGACTGTAGCTAAAAATCACAAGTGGGGTGGTCATCCCGTATACTAATTATACACGAGTTCCTCGCTCACACGGGATTAACGGTTAAAGTTTAGAGGATTTACGCTAAGATCCCCAATCTTAGTTGATGAATACAATTACTCATGTAGACTTCGACGGCTTCCTATAGCTCTAACAACAAAAGCATTGTCATGTCTAAAACCCTAAGTTACTAGAATATGCTTTTAAACATTACTCCTAACTTCATAACATTTAGGCAGTATAACAGCTATAACTTGAAGTAAAACCAGGTTTTATCTTAACATAAAACCAATAACAAGTTTTATCTTGTCATAAAACTAACAATAACAACATATAGGATACCAAGTTTTATCTTGTCATAAAACCAATAATAGCAACATGCTTTATAAATTAACATATAGAACTTCCAAATATAACATCGGAACTATATCGCACACAACATATATATAGAATCCTAAGTATAACTCAAGATCTACATTAGTATAATAACATGCTGACAAGTTGATAATAGTTGTATATATTCAAAATATTATATTTAGTACAACTATACCCCGGTTATTATAACTATCTATGTTGATACTAATATACTATCATATAGACATAATAGTAACGTATATACAATATTTAGCATGCGTTTTCCCCCAAAATATTAGAAAGTGGGGCCGTAAAACTCACCCTAGTAGCGTGATCTATAGAATCTAAACGGTTAGAGGCTCGTCGTAGTCAGGCTTGGGAAGGAAAACGGCCTTCGGAAACGAGAGAGAGTGAAAGGAAAAGGTGTAAGGAATGAATGAGCTTTGATCGCTATTTATAGGCTGATTTTTGGCCCTCACGACGTGAGAAATGATAGGTTCACGTCCTGAATTATGGTAAGAGTTATCACATAGCTTTAACGCGTGTTTTCTAGCTTCGATTCGTGTCCTACAGCGTCCTCACATCGTGAGTAAACCTTGCTCACGTCGTGAGCTTTTGGGTTATCGTCCCGTAGACTTCTAGCTTCAAAATTTGGGTTTCTGACAGCGACATCTTCAGAAGGCCGTAACTTTTGCATACGAACTCCGTTTTTGACATTCTTTATATCCACGTGTAGG
Organism: Lactuca virosa; assembly: GCF_052849685.1. NCBI lineage: Eukaryota > Viridiplantae > Streptophyta > Magnoliopsida > Asterales > Asteraceae > Lactuca > Lactuca virosa. The sequence goes on from NC_136430.1 coordinate 167,037, forward strand.
TATTTACGAGCACTAAAACACTCTCTTTTAGACTCCAATAGCTAATTCTAAGTCTATTTTAAATTCATCTTATTATAGAGATTTATAGTGTTCGGTTTATCATAACTTCTTCATGCGAAGTCAGACTTAGACGTTCTCTATATTTTTGGAATTGTATGGACGTATACTTTGAGTTGTATCATAAAGAAAGTTCATATTTGTATTAGAGTTTATCATGAACTACATAGTAGTTTTATCATATTACTAGTTTAACAACATCACATTACATGATTGGCATAATCACATGTGATTGTCTATTGACCTATTTTGACTGGTGTTACATTCACCTTCAGGGTTCTCTTAAGTACCACAGAAAAGTCCTGTAGTTATAATCAGAATATCTTGGAGGGAGAGCGTGATAGTTGTGTATAGATCTATATTGGGTCTGACAAACCCGCACCTAAGCTGCTTGCAACAGCTAGACCGGTAGGTCTGGGGTGACAAGTGTCATAACAATTCCGACGCCTGAAGAACGTCGAGTACAAGGTCTTCGAGTTTTAGTATGGTTATAAAAACTCACATGGGGAATTAACAAAACACACAGTTCACGGAGATTTAAGGAGTTTTATTTAAATATAAAACCACACACAAGTATGACGATTTACTCACATATACTAAGTCTTGGTTCAGTTAAGTCTACAACAAATATTTTTTGAAAATATTGGATTTTCTGGAAACAAACTTGTAACAAACCTTAAGGAACAACATCCATTTTTCATGCATAAACGGCTTATGAACTCACCAGCTTTAATGCTGATACTCTTTCAAAAACAACTTGTATTCTCAGGTATTCAGTAATACAGGTAACCACAAGATTTTTTAAGGCAAGACGCTAAGGCGCAGATTTCTTTTGAACTATTTTGACATCATGTGTAATTTATTTGGAAACATGTACTTTTGCAACGATGTAACCTTTTAAATTATATTTATGATGGCTGTGTTTACTTTCTTCACTATGGTTATGATACTGAGCTCGACGTCCTCCGCCCCCGAACGTTTCTGCCGTTCCGGTTTGGGGGTGTGACAGTTTACGGCCATAGCATCTCCTTTGGCCGTAAACACTTCTTAAGAACACCAATGGCCGTGAACATCTAGGGGAGTAAACCCTTGCTCCTTCTTGTGTTGGCCGTAAAATCTCATGGCCGTAAACTCCCATGGCCGTGAACACCATGGCCGTAAACACCAAGGCCGTAAACACACTTGTGTGGCCGTAAACCCCTATTGTAACACTTCAATTCAAGTGTTTTCTAGTCCCTAAAGTGGTTCCCTATCATGATTAGTTGTTATATACACTAATTATATACATATATGTGTCATTGTATGCTTAATAGGATCCGTTTGTACTCGAGGCTTCACTTGACACATAGCATCCTATATCGAATTTACATTCGCATCACTCACTACAGGTGTGTTCATACCCCTTAACTTATCTTTTAAATAATTTTAAATGCTTTTATGGGGGAGAATACAAGTATAAAACATTATAGTTATTATATCAATCATCATATGATTAATAACTACCAAACAAGTAGATTTCTTATTCTTCAATATTGTATTATCAAACTGTTTCAAAAACCTTTTTATAAACTGACACCAAGTCATCTATAGCCATTCAAATGGTTAAAACTCTTTTATATGTTCAATTCTTTATTAAACTCATTTAAACTTATATATTTTCAAAATCATGTCTATAGGGATATAGTTATATAAATAAGGTTGAAAGGGCTTAGGACTGATAACTCGCCTTATTTCCTGTTCCTTATTTGGTTGTGGATTTAGGGTATTCGGTTGTTTGTCCGAATGTCTTTTGAATCTTAGTTATATATTATGTATATGTATATAGATATAAAAGTTCTTTCTTTCAGTTCAATACCTTTGAGTAGCAAAGGTGTTCAAACATAAACAACCATTCAAACAACTTTACTAGTAAACTATAATAGGTATAGTTTAGGAAGTCACTACTTACTATTTCTAGAATAATGAAACATACAAGAGTCAGTTCATACATGAGTCAGTTCAAACATACTATAAAGAGAAACAATACATACTATAATGAGAAACAGAGAGAACATACTATACACTAGACAGAGAGAACATACTATACACTAGACAGAGAGAGCATACTATACAAATACAAGAATACTATAACATTAATGTGAGCCACTACTTCATGACACGACAATATACTGCTGTGTCACGTTTTGTAACCAGAGTCTCCTGGAGGGAGAGCATGAACTTGTGTATCGATCTATTCGGGATTGACCATCCTACACCTTGCTGCTAGCTACAGTGGGACCTGCAGGTCTACGGGTGACGAATGTCATACCATTTCGACGTCTCGAACGTCGTGTTTTACTAGTTAATCAAGTATGGTTACAATCTTATCACATTTTTCCTTAATTAAACAAACATGTTTAAGGTAGTTAGTACATTGGTAGTTACTTAGATAAAACTACAGTACATCTTTATTTTCCCACTTCATTCACACTGTGATCTTCTCACATAAACGGTAATGAAATCTATATTTTGGTAATGAGAGTCATACTTTGGGAAAATACTCACTTTTACAAAAGAACAAACTTGTGAAACAGTCGGGTCTTGGTAGAAGGCTACTTTAGTAGAAAATATAGGATTTTCTAGGAAGTATTCAAACATTTACAAACAACACTTACAAACTTTTACATCAAACATTTACAAACACTTCATTCAAACTTATACAAACAATGACATTAAATACTTATGAACTCACCAGCTTTAATTCTCATCTACGCTTTCAAAATAACTTGTATTCTCAAGTCACCAGTAGACAGGTACCGATGACCAGGTTTTGAGAAGATGGAGCACGTTCAAGACTCATCTCTTATTTTGATTCTTATTTTTGGTGTCTTATAAACTATACAGAACACGCTTGTATTAAAATTATATTATTAATGCAATGGATGATGTTGTTGCTTTATTTACTATTATGCATTGTTATGATACTGTACATGACGTCCTCAGCCCCCGAACGTTTCCGCCATTCTGGTTTGGGGGTGTGACAGATTGGTATAAGAGCTTTGTTTATAGTGAATTGAGTATATCAACCAATAAAAGATATACAAACTATAAACACATCGGGATTAAAATACTTTGACCAAGAGTTTATACTTTTAAATGATAAAATATTTAACCAAAGTATACATACCAGCATTCATAATAAAATCAGTGTCACTAGGACAGAACAAAAGTATTACGATTGTTGGACAGCACAAGTAGGCTTGGGGACATATAATCAGATCTGGGAGTGATATAGCCTGATCAACTATATCTTTCCGAGAAGTGATTAGCATGTGCCCAGGAATGGTTGTAGTGTTGCAGCAAGTCTAAAAACTTACCAACACTACTACAATGAAAACATTATAATAGAACATAAAATTAAAATACTATAAGAGTATTTTGTGTTACTATAATTACTTATGTGGAAACTAAAAAGATCTTTATTAGTATGTCAATAGTTGTTGAGTGGATACGCTAAGGTTATATGTGACTAAGGTGTTATAGACTTAGAATCTGTGATCTTTGCTTTACTTCCTGTTCCTTGTTTGGTTGTGGACTTAGAGTTAGGATCACTTATTCGAAAGTCTATCCTATTTTGGTTACATATGACTGGTATGCACTACGAAAATGTTGGAGTAAATGGTAAGGACAATCTTATAATTATCTTAATTAGTACGTCTATTAATTATTTCTTTTACCCCCATTCTCGCGTAGGTAACATGGCTGGATTCAATCTCCCGGCGACCCGTACTTCCCCAACCAAGGCAATGGTGGATGGCTCGATGATGAGCCAGAAGAGAATCATGCAGTTCCGTTGGACGATGACATCGCAGAGAACTTCCCGGAGGATTCTGACTCCGATCCAGAAGTCAATGATCTACCTCTGGTAGCTCCAATCCCAAATCCTAACCCTCGTCCAGCTTTTCAAGGCCCGACGCCTCTGTGGGCGGAAAACTTGGGAACATGGAGTCAATAACAGGTTCAGCCCATGCCCTACAACGAAGACATAAGTTTCTACAACCTGAGCGAGGGAGGCTCAGCGGACAGAATCTTGCCTATTCTGGTCCGCAGGGTTGCTCGTAATGAAGAGCAGGGTAGGACAGCCATCAACCAAGTCATGCAGGTTGATGCCAATGCGGGAGTCAATACTCTCTGCATTCGTCGGCTGGAAGATGCTCGCGAGATACAATGAGTCTCTATTACAAGAACTAGATGTGACTCGAGCTGAAGTCATAGAACTCCGCGTACGCCAGCGAGTGTATGAGCGACGCCTTCTTGATATGGAGCGTTAGCTGGCTGATTTAAGGGTTCGCCCGAGTGGTGCCCGTCGCCAATAGGAGATGTTCCGCACATCCTTTCTTTTGGTTAAAGGAATAGCCTTATTATCTATGCTCTAAGTAGCACTTTTCCCTATAATTTCCTGTCTATCTTAGGACCTTGAACTTTCAGTCGATTAGGTCTTTATGCTGTCAAAATTTTCTTATCCTGGTTTGATGTAAGACCTACTTCTAGGTCATTTTCCCGAACTTGTTACATCTTTAATACCAGTATTATTGACAGATATCTAATCTCATGGGAAATCTTTTTCCAAATGCTTTCATCCTTCCATTGCTAGATCTCTATTTCAATCATACTCTCATATGTTCTGTTGAGCTATGGAGAGTTAGTCCATGACTCACTTTCATCATACACTTTATTGAATGCTTACAAATATCTTCATCTGCTTAAACTTATAGCTACAAGATGCCTCCACATTGATCAGCAAGACGCGCTACTCCGATAACTCCGAATCAACAACCACCACCACCTCCTCCACAATACAACCCAGCAGCTATCCAAGCTGCGGTGAATGCGGCTGGTACGACAGCCCTAGTTCAGTTTAGCGCTAGTGGAACTAGCAGGAGTGGAACAACTGTTCATTCCACTCAAGGTGATGCTCCAGTACGCTCTAGAGAGTGCTCGTATAAGGACTTCACTAGCTGCAAACCCAGGACCTTCAATGGGACTGGCGGAATCATTTCCCTCTCGCAATGGTTTGAGATAAGGGAGTCGATATTTGAGATCTGCTCCTGTCCGGAAGGGATCAAAGTAAAATTTGCTGCCTGCACCTTCGCGGACCAAGCCCTAACATGGTGGAATAGCCATGTCAAGTCACTAACTCTAATAGTGGCAAATGCTATGGGCTGGGAAGCTCTTAAGGAGCTCATGTTTGAGGAATAATGCCCGAGGGGCGATGTTCAGAAATTGGAACAGGAACTGTAGAGCCTAACCATGAAGGGCTCCGACATAGTCTCCTACACTGCCAGATTCAGCGATCTGGTGGCACTATGTCCGGGAATGGTCCCTTCCAAGGGAAAGAAGATAGAGAGGTATATCTGGGGGCTGGTGCCTCCATTTCAGGGGAATGTATTAGCTTCAAACCCCACTACCTTCGACAGTGCCAAGAGGTTGGCATAGAGGCTCATTGATCATGGAGTCTGTACCCCGACAACAACAATAACCCTAGCCGTCTCAGAACCATCCAAGGCCGCTGACAACAAGCGGAAGTTTTGGGACAACAAGAAGAAGAACGTTGCGTAGAACGCTGCCAAAAAGCAGCAGGTCGTGGCTGTTCATGCTGCGATAACACCTAATGCTACTGCGCCGATGAAGCAGTATGCTGGGAGCTTGCCTAAGTGCAACAAATGCAGCTTCCTCCATAACGGACCCTACCGGGAAATGCAGTGCGCTAACTGCAACAGAAAGGGGCACACTGCCCGTTTCTGCAAGGCTCCGGCAAGGCCAATCATCCAAGTCCCCGACGTTGGTGTGGGCCAGGCTTGCTATGGATGTGGCGAGGTGGGCTACTACAAAAGGAACTGCCCGAAGGAAGGGAATGTCGGTGGAGTGGGAAGAGTTTTGACTATAGGCCACGAGGAAGCAGTTGTCGACCCTACAGTGGTCACTGGTACGTTTCTCCTCGATAACTCATATGCATGCATATTGTTTAATAGTGGAGCGGAGAGGAGTTTCGTGAACCAGAAATTTTGTCACTTGCTTAAACAAAAATCACGTGCACTTAAAGAACCATTCACTGTAGAAATGGCTAACGGAAAAACAGAGAGCACTAGCTGCATATACATAGGATGTACACTAACTCAAGGTAGCCATTCATTTCCAACCGACCTCATGCCGGTCTCAATTAAAAGTTTCGACATCATAATCGGCACGGATTGGTTGAGTTCTCATCGTGCCGACATCATGTGTTACGAGAAAGCTGTTCGCCTTAATCTACCGTCTAGTGAAACCCTAGTGATCTACGACGACAAACCCGACACGAACCTTCGTATCATCTCAAGCATACAAGCCCAGAAGTACTTACGAAAGGAATGTCATGCATTCCTTGCTCATGTTGTCGATATGAGCCAAGAGACGAAGAACATAAAGAACATCCCAGAAGTACGCGACTTTCCCGACATCTTTCCAAAAGAACTACCAGGATTACCTCTACAGCGTCAAGTCGAGTTCAGAATCGACTTAGTTCCAGGGGCTACCCCAGTAGCCAAATTGCCCTATCGTCTAGCACCATTTGAGATGCAGGAGCTATTCAGTCATCTTAACAAATTGCTCAGCAAGGGCTTCATTAGACCAACCTTCTCACCCTGGGGAGCACCGATCTTGTTCATCAATAAGAAAGACGGATCGTTCCGTATGTGCGTCGACTACAGAGAGCTGAACAAGCTCACCGTCAAGAATCATTACCCTCTGCCTCGCATTGACGATTTGTTCGACCAACTGCAAGGGGCAAATTACTTTTCAAAGATAGATCTGAGATCCGGGTATCACCAATTATGAGTGTTAGAGGAGGATGTTCCGAAGACAGCCTTCCGAACTCGTTATGGACACTACGAGTTTGTAGTAATGCTATTCGGATTGACAAATGCGCCCGCAGTATTCATGGACTTAATGAATAGGGTGTGTCGTCCTTACTTGGATCAGTTCGTCGTTGTATTCATCGATGACATACTTATCTACTCTCGTAGTAAGGAGGAGCATAGTCAACATCTATGTCAGGTCTTGGAAACACTACGATCAGAGAAGCTTTATGCGAAGTTCTCTAAATGCGAATTTTGGATTCGGAGAGTCGAGTTCTTGGGTCACGTTGTTAGTGAAGAGGGAATTCACGTGGACCCTTCCAAAATCAAAGCCATTGAGAACTGGTCTGCACCGAAGATGCCTACAGAAATTCGTCAATTTCTAGGCCTCGTTGGCTACTATCGCAGGTTCATTCAGAACTTCTCTCAGATTGCGAAACCGCTTACAAAATTGACCCAGAAGGGAGTGGCCTTTGACTGGGAAGAGAAGTATAAGAAAGCGTTTCAAACGCTAAAGCGAGCCTTATGCAGCTTACCGATACTATCCATCCCCGAAGGAATAGAAGACTTCGTGGTTTATTGCTGTAAGGGTCGAATAGTTGTAATTAGTCGAAGTATGTTTTGTACCCTTCGAACATTTTGTAATCTATTTTACTAGGGCATTGTATTCGAAGCTTAACGCATAGTCCTATATTTTTTGTATGCTTTCCTCTCCTTTAAATAGGAGTGTTTACTACAGTCATAAGAGAGTCTTTACAGAATTGACATTTGTACTCTGTAAAACTTGAGAGCGTAATAGAGCTGAAACAAGATCATATTTACATCTGTGTTCAAATCTCGCAATCCTACTTTGATCATTAAACTCTGATTCATTTCATACTCAATTCATTGTTTCATCAATTGGTATCAGAGAAGGAATCATATCCCTGATCTGATTTTCATCTTTTCAAAAGTTTTTAAATCAACTTTTTGGTTTAAGAAATTCCGCACTTTTTGAAAGTTAAAAATTCATTGGATCTAAGTCTGTGATTTGATTCTGCACTTGAATCATTGAATCGAGTGTTCTGCTAGTGATTCTGATTTGAATCATATAGTTTGTTGTCAAATTCTCAAAGTTCCTTCAAAAATTTTCAAGGATTTATTCCGTACATCAATGGCGTCTTTCAATCTTAATTCCATGACTTCATTTTCTCATCTTCTAGGATCATCCACCAAAATTCCTATGCTAATCCCTGAGTATTACGATCAATGGGCTGATCGTATGCAGGATTATCTCAACGGATTGGATGAAGAACTGTGGAATTGCATTTCTGGTAATCTCAATCCACCAACAAATGTTCAACCAATTGGATCATCTTCTGGAAGTTCCGAAGTTGAGAATCAGTCTGATCGTCTGAAAAAGCTAGAGAAGAGATGCATAAGAGAGCTAAGAGGTGCTTTGCCTCCAGTTGTTTATAATTATGTGAGAAGTTGTACAACTGCAAAGGAGATCTGAAACATTCTCAAGGAGAAATTTCAAGGGAGTGAGAAGACAAAAGTTAACTCTGTGAAGCAATGCTTAGTGGAACTGAAGGACTTCAGACAGAAAGATGGTGAAACGATTGATGTTTACTACGACCGTCTTAATGAATTAATCTATCGATGCAATCGATATGCTATCACCAGATCAGCCATGGAGTTCAATTTAATTTTTGTTGTGGGTCTTCGTAAGGAGTGGCGTAGTGTAAGCATGATGGTTAAGAATAAACAGAGCTTTGATACGTCAACTTTGAATGACTTGTACAATCAGCTGAAGTCTCATGAAAGCGAAGTGAACGAAATTGCTGAAGAATCGAAGACAAGTTTGGGAGGTCCACTAGCTTTGGTTTCGAATATCTCTGAAAGGGAAGCTGAGAAAGATGTTTCAAACGAAGACGAAGGGTTTATCATGAATTCAGATGATGAGGTGATTGCTTTCTATTCAAACAATCGTGTGAAAAAGTTCTTCAAAAAGCCATTCAATCCGAAGGCAAAGTCATCTGAGACAAAAGGGAATTTTATGAGTAAAAGTGCTGGGGATGAGAAGAAGAAGGAAGAAACGAAAGATACGAAGTTTGTTGAGGGAAAAACAGAGAAGAAGTTAAAGGGAGATGTTGGGATTGATTGTCATTATTGCAACGGGGCTAATCATTTAGCTAATGATTACATGCTGAGGAAGAAAGATGAGAAAAAGAATAAGACGAAGGATGAAGCGTACTATCTGGAAAAGTTGGAGGAGGTGCGTGCGAAGGCAAAGAATCTTTCATTAGTTGCTCGTGGTGAACAAGAAGAAGATGAAACTTATCAAATTTGGTCATCTGGATCAGATGATGAGGAAATGCGAAAACCAACCCACGGAGCAATGTATGCAAAGATGGAAGAAGAATCAGATGAGGAGGCATACGAAGTTCATGGGAGATGCTTCGTATCAAAAGCCGCTGACAAATCTCCGATGACCACGAAGGTACATAATATTCTTGAATCTTTCAATATTCCAGTACATGCATATAATTCTGAATTAGTATCTTTCGATAAAACTGTTACTTATTTTGATTCAATTGTGGTATCTGCTAGCAATGAGGCTAAGAAGCTGTCTATGCAGTTACTAGAGACACAGAAGAAACTAGATTAAAAAATTACTAAGATAGATTGTTTAGAACTTCAAATAACTAATATCATGGTTGATAGGGATCGTTTGTCTAGTGAATCTAAACTGTTGTTAGCTCAGAGGAACATTTACTGTAATTCGGCTAAAAGATTGTATGGGAAATTAACTGAACTACATCATTCATGCAAAATCAGTAAAGAACAACATAGAAAATTGCTGCCATTTTTAGCTTATGAAAGAGCTACGGTAGATAACATTTCGTATGACTGTGAAAAAGAAATAGCTGATTTTAACAAAGTTCCGAATGATAAGTATAGATATGGAATAGTCAAAGTAGATGAATGTCTTGATTCAACTGAATTGGTTAAAATTGTAAATGACACTTTGACTAAGTCTGAACAAATTCACATCTTGAAAAAGACTGAGAATTCAACATCTGATTCTCAATCTAATTTTGCTGATATTGAGGATAATTCTAACAATATTAGTGAAATCAGTGATATTGAGGATGTTGATTGTTCTCAGTTGTCTATTATAAATTTTGCATCATCATTTAAAGGAAAAGAAAAAGGTAAGGATTTGTTGGTTGAGATTGACATTGATCAACCCTCAACTTCGAAAGTTTGTGATATGAACTTCGTGGATCTCAAAGACAGTCAAACTGATGATAGTGATGATGAAGAAGAAAAGAAAATTGAGAAGGAAAAGGAAACTACAAAAGAAGAGGCAACTCCTCGAATAGTAGTTGATCAAGTGTATGGAGATACACAAAAGTTCGAAAAAGTAATGAATGAAAAAGGTGAACACTATCTTAAAACAAATACAGTGGTTTATCCAAATTTCAAATGTACAGATGATGTCATTTTTCCAAATCAAGTTTTCGTAACTACTGGAAATGTTGAAAATATCAAACCCAAATTAAAGAAGTTAGTTGAGGAGGATAATTCAAAAACAACTGATAAAGGCTTTTTCGCAAATCAAAACACAGTTGAAAACAACTTAACAAAGAATTCGTATGTGTTTCAACGACAAAAACCACAAAGCCAATGGGTTGAAAAATCAAAAATTGAAAAAGAGAATACAAAACATGTTGAAAAGGAAAATGAAAAAGTTGTCAAACTAAACTCTAAGGAATTTAAAGATCAAATTGACAAATTTTCGAAGGAAAATAACATTTCAAAACGACAAGCAAGAAAGAAAATATTTTGGCAAAATGTTGAGTCTCAAAAGATGTCTGAATCACAATCAACCAAAAATGTTTTCAAAGCTAAAAATTCCTCTTTTTCAACAAAAACCCAACATTCATTTCAATCAACTCATACAAGGTCTAAAGTGAATAAGCAACCAAAGTTTTCGAAAGTTTCTGACACTAACAAATCAAGAGCATTTTCAAATAAATCTAATTCAAATCCCAAAGTTAATTTTTTTTCCTCAAAAGCCAAATTTTCCTAATCATACAAAGAAACAAACACTAAAGGCTTCGCATGAAAAAGGCATAACTTCAAGGAAAAATATAGATCACTGGCTCGAAGGACGAGGAAAAGTTTATGAATTCAACAAATACTAAAAAAAAACAAATCAACGAAGCTTATGAAAAGTATGTCAATACTTCTTCGAATGGAAGTTCATCCCCAAAAGATTCGAACATCTTCATCAAAGCTTGGAGACCAGTCACAAAAGCGAAGACAGTTCAGTCACAAACTCAAAATGCGAAGGGTAAAGTCAGTATACATTCGAAACCAACAAAATCTTATGTTTCGGTTCCTACAAATGATGATGAGGACATTATTGATAGTCTCAAAACTAAAGTTTGTGACTGCGTCCAAAATTCTTCATTTAATTCCATGTTGAAATTTAATTTCCAAGGACCCAAAAACTCTTGGGTACCTAAATTTTTCCACTGATTGTAGGTACTATGTGACGAGCAATATGATAACAAGTGGTACATTGATAGTGGTTGCTCTCGTCACATGACTGGGAAGAAGGAAAATTTACGAGATTTTTGAAGTCTCAAAAATGCTGGTGTAGTAAAATTTGGGAACAATCAAAAATGTCAAGTTAAAGGATATGGGAAGATCACAAATGGACAATTCACAGTGAATCGTGTTGCATATGTTGAAGGTCTCCAACATAACTTGATAAGTGTTTCTTAACTTGTTGTGGGCACTGGAAATCAAGTTCTCTTTAACGAAGAAGGAAGTATTATTTCGAATGTCAACACAAACGAAGTATTACTGAAATCAAAAAGGAAAGGTGACATGTTCACTCTGGACATCAATCCTATTGTAGGTAAACCTGCTGTATGCCTTCTTTCGAAAGCCACATCTGATCTAAGCTGGCTATGGCATCGAAGACTTTCACATCTCAACTTTCGAAACATCAATAAACTGGTGGTACAAGATCTGGTAAGAGGTTTACCTGTACTTAAATTTGATAATGATTCTTTATGTGCAGCTTGTGAAGTTGGCAAGCAACATAAACAAGGTCATCCAATTATGATAGATTCGAAAATTGTTGCACCTCTGGAGCTTTTACATATTGATTTGTGTGGTCCTTCGACTGTTTCAACTCTCAACAAGAAACGGTACATTTTAGTTATTGTTGATGATTTTTCCAGATTTACGTGGGTTTATTTTCTTAGGCTTAAATCCGAAGTTGCACAAATCATGATTGATTTTATCAAAAAGATGGAAACGACATTAAAGAAGATTGTTCGAAAAATCAAGAGTGATCATGGAACTGAATTTAAGAACAATGTTCTTGATTCATTTTTGGTGGACAAAGGGATTTCGCATAATTTTTCATCTCCTTACACACCACAACAAAATGGTGTTGTAGAACGAAGGAATCGCTCACTGTGCGAAGCAGCAAGAACCATGTTGGCATATGCGAATTTACCTCAATATCTTTGGGCTGAAGCAATATCCACTGCATGTTTTACTCAGAACAGATCTTTCATACACAGACGTTTTAATATTACACCATACGGAATTCTGAATAATCGTAAACCTAATGTGAAATTCTTTCATGTTTTCGGATGTAGGTGTTTTATTATGAATCTCAAGGATCATCTTTCGAAATTTCAAGCAAAAGCTGATGAAAGGATTTTTCTTGGCTATTCGCACAATTCTGTCGCATATCGTGTGTTAAATAAGTGAACACGAAAAGTGGAAGAAACTTTCAATCTCACATTCGATGATGACTATGTTAAACAAAATGAGCATAAATTTACAATTCATCCAAATTTATAAGAAACACAAGTTGAAACTGAATCTTTACAAATGGATGATATTGATTATGATTTGATTTTTGGAATTTCAGATCATGCAGTCGATGCTGAAATTCATGCTCCTGATAATCACATACCCGAATTTGCGAAGTTTACTGATAAATCAACATCAACTCCTCAAGAAATAAACGAAAGTATACAAAACAATCCAGTGAAGGGGGAGCACTTGGATTCGAATACATTAGATAATGACGAGCATTCTTTCGAGGGGGAGAAAGAAAGATTGAATGCTGATGTTGAGGGGGAGCCTAGTGTTGAGGGGGAGCATAATATTGAGGGGGAGCATAATGCTGATGATGCTTGTTCAATTGCAGGTTCAGAAAACGATGAAATGTACGAAGACGCACCTTTGGAATTTGATCCGGCATATCCACCAATGGAAAAATGGACAAGAGATCATCCGAAGGATCAAGTAATTGGGAATCCACAAGAGGGAGTTTTAACAAGAGCTCAAATTCGTGCAAAGAATGAGGTATTGAATACTAATCAATAATTTTGCATGTTCAATGTTTTCATATCTAAAATTGAACCAAAAACAATTAAGGTTGCAATGGAACACTCAGATTGGGTTGTTGCAATGCAATCTGAATTATCTGAATTTGAACGAAACAAGGTTTGGAGATGAATTCCTAAACCTGAAAATGTTTCGATTGTCGGGTTAAAATGGATTTTCAAAAATAAACCGACAAAGATGGAAACATTGTTCGAAACAAAGCCAGACTTGTTGTTAAAGGATATTCACAACAAGAAGGAATCTACTATGAAGAAACATTTGCCCCTGTCGCAAGACTCGAGGCTGTTCGAATATTTCTGGCTTATGCAGCTCATAAAGATTTTGATGTTTATCAAATGGACGTGAAGTGTGCATTCTTAAATGGAGAGCTTGAAGAGACTGTTTATGTGGAACAACCCCCAGGTTTTATTAACGAAGAATATCCAAATCATGTTTATATTTTAGATAAGGCAGTTTATGGTTTAAAACAAGCACCAAGAGCATGGTATGCCACTCTTACTTCGTTTTTGAAACAATATAAATTTAAACAAGGATCTGTTGACCCCACGTTATTTCGAAAGAAAGTTGGGAATCATCTAATGCTTGTTCAAATTTATGTTGATGATATTATTTTTGGCTCAACTGACCCTGCTTTGTCTAAAGAATTCGAAGATTTGATGAAAAGTAAGTTCGAAATGAGCATGATGGGCAAAATCAATAATTTTCTTGGATTGAATATTCGTCAAAACAGAGAAGGGATTTTCATCAATCAAGAAAAATATACGAAGAATCTGCTTGAAAAGTTTGGATTGACAAATAACACGAAGTTACGTGTTCCAATGGCAACAGGCATAAAGTTGACACCATCGTTAGATAAACCTGCCGTTGATATCACTCTTTATCGAAGCATGATTGGTTCATTACTTTATCTCACAGCAAGTAGACCTGATATCATGTTTTCTGTGTGTAATTATGCCAGGTATCAGTCTAATCCACGAGAGCCACATCTCATTGTTGTGAAGAACATATTTCGTTATCTTAAAGGAACAATTTCGTTAGGATTGTGGTATCCTTCGAAAACTGGATTCTTCGTCCAAGCATATTCGGATGCAGACTTGGGTGGTTGTAATCTTGATCGAAAAAGTACAAGTGGTGGATGTCAATTTCTTGATGGCAAATTAGTAAGCTGGCAATCGAAAAAGCAAACATGTGTATCAATCTCAACAGCTGAAGCGGAATATGTGGCTGCTGCTGCTTGCACTTCACAAATAATATGGATTCAAAGTCAATTACATGATTATGCAATTAATATGAAAAAGATTCCATTATATTGTGATTCTCAAAGTGCAATAAGAATTTGTCATAATCCTGTGCAGCATTCGAAGACTAAACATATAGCTCTTCGTTATCATTTTATCAAGGATCACGTGGAGGATGGGAATATTGAAGTACATTTTATGAAAACAACTGATCAGTTAGCTGATATTTTCACGAAGGCATTAGATGAAAAATCTCTTGTGCGAATTATAGAAGGACTTGGAATGATCGATGGAAATTCAGTTCCATGCGAAAAAGAAGAATGATGGGTGACAAAGCATGAATCAGAGGCGCTGAATAAAAGATAACGCAAAGTCATTCAGCATTCAGCGTTTACTGTTCATAGTCAACGCTTCGACCCCTTCAAATTCGCACGTTTGTCACTTATTTTAAGGGTTGATTCAGTGGTTACTGTTCATAGTCAACGCTTCGACTCCTTCGAATTCGTATATTAATCACTTCTCAGGGGATGATAAAATTTCGTGTTTTTGTAACAAGTACAATATATTCTTATTTTCGAAAAATCAACACTTCAAAAAGATTTTCTTTTGTTTTGTCATTTAAATTTTCGAAAATTCAAAAATCCAAAAGATTTTCTTTTGTTGTATCATTCATTTTCGAAAATTCAAAAATCCAAAAAGATTTTCTTTTGTTTTTGTTCTGTCATTTCATTCTCGAAAATTCAAAAATCCAATAAGATTTTCATTTGTTTTTGTTCTGTCATTTCATTCTCGAAAATTCAAAAATCCAAAAAGATTTTAACTTGTTCTGTCTTTATTTTCGAAAAATCAAAACAACAAAAATATTTTGATTCTTACTTCTTTTTAGTATTTTGTTGCAGATTATCATGACGATACAGAGGGGACTTTGCATGCAGTATTAGGGTCAGGTATTTTTTCGTATGCATCGATAAATTTTTCATCATTCGAACTAGTTATGTTGTCCCTAGAAGCATGCTGTTGCATGTTGTCCAAAGCCTCCATGACTCAATGTGTGTGTATGAAAGCCTTAATGAAATTCTTCATACGCAAATTTCTTCCCAATCAGGCTTATATTCACATTAGTCTCTGAGCTACCTGACTCTTCTCAAAATGAGTTAAGAGTTTCCTGTTTGGTCCAACAATAACAGAGGTACTTTTCGTGTCTTAAATCCATCTTTTTCACCCAAGAGTTCTTACACGATCACACACAAAGACATATGTCCGAGAGGTCTCTGATCAAACCAATCGAGACTTAGACATATCAAAAATCTGTGTTTATGATCTGACATCATGAGACCGTGATGAAAGTGAAACCCAATTTTCAACATACTTTTAAAGAATTAACGGGGAACAATGTTCCAGATTTTAACGAAACTTTTGTTTCAGTACCTATTTTCAAAACTCCAAATCATATTCATTTCATATGAGTGATCTTGATCAAACATTCGAAACCCACGATGTTTGTTACCCAACAAGATCCAGCACAATTTTTTTTCATGAATATGATTTCCGTGTGAGTTTACTTCGAATTCCAAAGTTGCTTTAAACATTTTTCAAAACACACTTGTCACTGACTACACTGGTCAAACAAGTAATTTCTGTTACAATTACTCAACTTATGTTAAGGCTGATATGTAACGAAATTTATTAAGCCACCTATGTAGCCTTACGAAAGATGCCCTTCGAAACTTCTCTACAAGTTTTCGATTGTAATTCACAGGAACATACACAAGCTGTTGATCATCTCTCTTGATGATTAATGAAGTAACCTTTGCCCGGGGTTTAACTGCATTCGTGTCAAATTAAATTTTTGACATCACAAAATCCCAAAATTTTTATTTCATTGTTTCTCCTCTATATTCTTTGGAACACTGCACTCACGAAATCCTTGAGGTTCTGAGTAATACCAACTCAGGCTGATGATTTCGAACTTCTGGCATATGACTTCGCTTTTCAACCCAAAAGTGAAAGAGCCTTGCTTCCATACGAAGAGTCATAACGGTTACAAATCATCTTGGGGATAACAATACAGGCTGTCTACATATGACGTATGGTATTTTGTCCGGTTCTCAAGGAGATGTGGCAGTTCCTTTTTGATGCATGGCTACTTTTACGCAGTAATGGTCCGATTTTCAAGCTGCCACGTCAGATCTCATTAAATGCATCCCGCTTCAAATTCAAAAATTCAAGGTTACCTATAAAAGGGGATTCAAGGGTTCATTCTCAGTTTAAGGGCTCAAAACGAAAAATTCCCAAATTCTCTGTTCATCATCATCTTCAAACCCTAACAATGGCGACTTCTGCTCATGTTGATCCTTCCACTGAAGATATTTCATCTGCACCAGTAATGAAGATTCAATCCACTAACTATTATGTGGATGGTGAAGTTTCTCAATACCCAGAAGAATTGAAGATGCTCATCGTTGCTTTGAAGCACTCTGTTTTATCTACGGCGATGTTCAATTCTTTTTCCGTTCCATTATCCTGGCTTTCTCAAGCAGGATCCACTGCGACTTACAACAAAGCATCTGATACGATCACTTTCCATCTAGTGAACGACAAAAAGGTTAGGCTATCCAAGAAACTCTTCTGCCAGATTCTTGATATTCTGAATTCGCCTCCTTATGTTGATTTCACATTCCCTCAAATTGTCTATATGTTTAATGAGATGGGATATCAGCCACCATTGTCCAAAATAAGTGCTTTTAAGAAATCTGGTCTTCCAAGACTGTGGAATTTCTTATTTGGTATTTTTCTATGCTGTTTAACCGGGAGAACAGTTGGTTTAGACAAAGGAAGAATGGAGGTGTATGCAATGGTTGCAGGTCTATACTACGATCTTCAAGTGGACTATTCTACACAATTATGGAAGGAATTCCAAAAGGGTGTAGAACATACGAATGCCCTTCACGGTATTTCGTGTGCAAGATATTGGAGCCTAATTCTGCAATATTTTTATAATAAGGAAGGGATTTTGGTACCAAATGACGAAGAAAAAGTTGCTTTTCAATCATATCATTATCCGAAGGAAGTTGTAGATAATGCTGATGATTTCCCAACTGTGGCACGAATTCCAGATGCGATGCTCAAAAGGGTTGATCCTACGAATTCTGTTTTGGTGGCATATTTGCAAACCATTGATTCTTCTGTTCAGACTGGGATTTTGTTGCCTACGGAAGAAAAGAAGTCTAAAAAATCAAAGAAGTCTGATCCTGCTTCATCTGAAAAGAAAACCAAGTATTCGAAATCCTCGAAGTCTCCAAAGAAAAATGCCTGAAACTGGTGAAGTATCTATTGATGAGACCCAAGTGATTGAGCCTATCATTGCAGAAACACAAGAGAATGTTATCATTCCTTCTAAAACAGGAATGTTTCGAAGAATTAAAATGAAGTCCACTCACAAACGCAAGTCTCCTACACAGAAAATGGTTCGAAAACCTCAAATCACTCATCAAGGAGTGTTAATTCGCGAAGTACCAGCACCTGTCTCTCCGGTGTCCAAGAAAAGAATGGCTGAGGATATGGCCAAACGTTTGTCCAAGAAGAAAAAGAGGAAGACTCGAAAGCTGGTGATTACCACTGAGTCCACTGAGGATGATGAAGAACGAATTCCTGAAACTCCTAAACCAACTCTTAATGATCAGACTTCGACTCCTGAGCAAATACTCATTATACCATCTTAAGATTCGATTACCAAGTCAGTTTCTGAGGCGGTTCGAACTTCAGGCATCCCTGCACGCGTATCTGATACGGATGCAAATGTCGATATGGGTGAAGATGGTTCGAAAAATGCAGCTTTAGGTCATACTACTTCTACTCCTTTTGAACATATTGTTTCGTTACCATTATCCACTACTCCTCTCACATCAATTACACATTCCCCAACATTCGAACATATTCTTGATCAACCTTTTACTTCCATTTTTTCTTCACAATCTACTGAGCCACCCAAATCAACTTCTCCTATTCAAGACACTACTTTTATGGAGACAGAGACTGACAATGAAGGGTTTGGAGGAACGTTTGAAGACTTGGAATTTCAAGATGAAGAAGAACAATTTTTAGATCACATGTTGATGACCATGAAGCAGTTTAAGATCTTAAATCAGAAGTTGAATTCCATACTTCAGTCTCAAGCGAATATGGGGGGTGGTTCTTCTGTTTCAAGTTTGGAGGTTGACACTATGATCAAGATGTTCGAAGCCAGAATGGTGAGCAAAGTATCTGGCATGATTAAAGATTCTGAATCTCGAGTCTTGGAGAAATTTGATTTCAATGATCAAAACACTGAAATTCGACTCAATTCTCAAAGTTCGAAATTTGCTAGTGATTTGAAAGAATTGAAGAATGTAGCAAAGGAACGACATGTGCTTTTTGTTCAAGATGTGAAGAAAGTACGATAGGATGTCAACTTGCAGATTCACGAACTTCGTGACGATATGAAAAGAGAAATCGCTACGGCTCAACAAGACTATGCTTCCTTGCATCAAAAAGTTGATATAATTTATGACGCTGTCACCAAATTTGTCAAGTTGTATGAAAGTTTGAGTCGTCAAATTTCTGAAATTTCAACAACAGAAAGTGCGAATTTTGAAGAAGTAATTTCTCTCCTCAAGGAGTTAAAGGAACTTTCTTCAAGCCGGTTTCGTCTCCACTAATGACTCCTGAATTTTTGTCTCAGAAGTTTATCCAATTCGAAGCCATTCTTAACAAACAACTTGCTCCTCTCTTTCGCATATCAAGTCTTCTTCCAACCACAAATGCCCCACCTGCTATCACAGGGGTGCAAGGGGGAGAAAGGAAAACCAGTGAGTCGAAGACTAGTGGAGAAGATGCGAAAGTGGTGGGAAAAGTCTTTTCTTCAAAAATCCCAACAACAAAGCCAGTAATAGTTTCGGCTGGGATGGTGACTTCTACAGTTGTAACAACATTACCCATTACAAGAACTTTTTCGAAAGGGATTGTAATTGGTAAATCTTCGGAGACTGGTGGAAGTGGTTCAATTCCAAAAGAGATAATTGATAATCCAGCATTGAAAGACAAGGGGAAATCGATTGTTGTCGAAAAGTCGAAGGAAGAAAAGAAGGCTGAAGCTGAAGCTGAGATCGAAAAGCTCAGAATCGTTCAAAGTATAATGGCTCAGCGAGCAAGTGATCCAAAGGGAATGGATAAAGGGGATCCAACGAAACACTATAACTATGAAACAATCGAAGCCAAGGTTGCATTCAATCACATGTATTCGTTTGAAAAGAAACCAAAGCAGAGTTACCTGGTCACGAATACTGATGCAAGCCAGCTGGATTTCCCGATAAATGAAATGATATTTATCATGCCTCAGTTCAAGGCAGAAGGGAATTTTAAAAACAAGGATGAAGGGACACACATGAAAATTCGTTTTCATGCTGTTCTAGGAAAATCCCCTGAGGATGTTTGGTCTTTCATCAAAATCAAAAAGGTGATAAGTATGAAAAATGATGTGGTTTTCGAAAACACAGTCCAAAATTTTAAATATGTGGTTGCTAGGGCAGATGGAAAAATTTGCGAATTCACTGTTGCAGATTTTCCATTAATGAACTTGTATGATCTTATACAAGTTGCATTACTTTTGAAAGATAAATCCTTTTCATTCCTTCAAAACACAGAACCAGAAGAATTCAAGATTGGAGTTGCTCACATCAAAATCTTCATCGAAAATTACTATGAGTTTTTGTCAATGACTGATGTGGAGTTAGCAACAGCTAAAGGAATGGAAATAACTGCTCCAATGGCTCCTTCGAAGACTCAGGCTGATTTGAAGAAGTATGCTGATGGTGAAATTTGCCTAAAGCCTTTTGGATTAGTCTTCGTAGGAAAAGACAAAGCTGGAAAAGCGAAAAGGTTTTTATTCCAGGCAAGTGAAGTGGAGAGGTACACTACGTCTCAATATACGAACTTAATTGTTCGTATGAATCATTGCAAGAAGAATAATGAAGGAGATAAGAAAGAGTTAAAGAAGATTATCTCATGGTATACAGAGATTCGAAGGGTGTTGCTGTATTCCATCACACTTCTCACAAATTGAAGACTTCGACTATTATTACAAAGGGGGAGACTGTAAGGGTCGAATAGTTGTAATTAGTCGAAGTATGTTTTGTACCCTTCGAACATTTTGTAATCTATTTTACTAGGGCATTGTATTCGAAGCTTAATGCATAGTCCTATATTTTTTGTATGCTTTCCTCTCCTTTAAATAGGAGTGTTTACTAGAGTCATAAGAGAGTCTTTACAGAATTGACATTTGTACTCTGTAAAACTTGAGAGCGTAATAGAGCTGAAACAAGATCATATTTACATCTGTGTTCAAATCTCGCAATCCTACTTTGATCATTAAACTCTGATTCATTTCATACTCAATTCATTGTTTCATCAATTGCGATGCATCCAACCAAGGGCTCGGCTATGTTATGATGCAACGAGGTAAGGTCATCGCCTATGCCTCACGACAGCTAAAGGCACACGAGGTCAACTACACCACACATGATCTTGAGTTAGGAGCAGTGGTATTTGCTCTGAAGATCTGGAGACACTACCTGTACGGTACAAAAAGCACTATCTTTAGAGACCACAAAATCCTTCAGCATATATTCAACCAGAAGGAGCTCAACATGAGACAACGATGGTGGGTCGAGCTACTCAGTGACTACGAATGCCAAATTCGTTATCATCCCGACAAGGCCAACGTAGTACCTGACGCCCTAAGTCGGAAAGAATACTCTAGTCGTAGAGTCAAATCATTGACTATGACTATCCATTCACACTTGTCCACACAAATTAAGGAGGCTCAGCTCGAAGCCTTGAAACCTGAAAATGTGGCGGGTGAATCCCTGAGAGGGATGGATAAAAATTTGGAAGTCAAGGGTGGCGGAGCCTTATATCTCATAGATCGGATATGGACACCGAAGCACGGTGGTTTCAGAGACTTGGTCATGACCGAGGTGCACAATACTCGATATTCTGTCCACCCAGGTTCAGATAAGATGTATCTGGATCTTAAAAAGTTATACTGGTGGCCTAACATGAAAGCAGAGATTGCTACCTTCGTGAGTAAGTGTCTTACTTGCGCTAAGGTTAAGGTCGAATACCAGAAACCCTCAGGTTTACTTCAGCAACCGGAGATACCTGAATGGAAGTGGGACCAGATCACAATGGACTTCATAACCAAGTTGCCCAAGACAACGGGTGGTCTCGATACCATTTGGGTGATCGTAGACAGGTTAACAAAGTCCGCACACTTCCTGCCTATCAAAGAGACTGACAAGATGGAGAAACTAACTAGAACATACATTAGGGAGATTGTACGACTGCATGGTGTTCCCATATCCATTATCTCTGATAGAGATAGTAGATTCACTTCAAGGTTCTGGCAGTCGCTACAAAGTTCCCTGGGAACTAGGCTGGACATGAGTACAGCCTACCATCCGCAAACCGACGGACAAAGTGAGAGGACTATTCAAACTTTGGAAGATATGTTGCGAGCCTGTGTGATAGACTTTTGGAAGGCATGGGATGCTCATTTACCCCTTGTCGAGTTCTCCTACAATAACATTTATCACATGAGCATAAAGGCTGCTCCATTCGAAGCCCTCTATGGCCGAAAGTGCAGATCCCCTCTGTGTTGGGCTGAGGTGGGCGACACTTAGTTAGCTAAAGGACGAGTTCCTGACAGCACCCTCACAGGTCCGGAAATCATTCGGGAAACGACAGAGAAGATCGTTCAGATTCGTGAGCGATTGAAAGCCTCTAGAGACCGACAGAAAAGCTACGCATACAAGAGAAGGAAACCTTTGGAATTCCAGGTGGGCAACCGTGTTCTATTGAAGGTCTCACCCTAAAAGTGCTTGAGACACTTCGGAAAGTGTGGAAAGCTAAATCCAAGATACGTTGGACCTTTCGAGATTCTCGCTAGAATCGGCCCTGTAGCTTACAAACTCAAACTACCTCGCGAACTTAGTAACGTACACCCTACTTTCCACGTCTCGAACTTGAAAAAGTGTCTGTCCGACGAGACTCTTGTAATCCCACTCGACGAGATAGAGATCAACGAGAGCCTCAACTTCGTGGAAGAACCAGTAGAGATCATGGACCGAGAGGTCAAGCAGAAGAAGCAAAGTCGTATCCCGATAGTGAAGGTTCGCTGGAATGCCAAGCGAGGACCTGAATTCACTTGGGAGCGCGAGGATCAGATGAAACTGAAATATCCTCATCTTTTTACTTAATTATTTGTAATTGCTTAATTGCTTAAACTCTAATTTCGAGACGAAATTCTCTCTAATGGGGGGATGATGTGACAACCCGAAATTTCTATCTTGTACAGTCATTCATTTCAATCAAAGTCAGACTCGTTTCTGCTATCTTTTAGCATTGTTTAGGGTCTGTTTGAGTGTTTTAAGCCTAGTACATTCAAGGTTTGGGTTTAGGGATGAGTTAACTTAAGTTCATCGGGTTGCATTCGAGCCAAAAACTCCATCAAGAGGAGTTTACGGCCGTAAACATGAGTGTACGACCGTAAACTCAAGGTGGGTGTGAACTCCTCCCTTATGTAGGATATTCCTTCATTATTCTCCATTTCTTACACTTTCAACTCAAGAACTTTCATTTCACTCTCAAGTACCATCAAGATCACTTCGATTTCCCGATAAATTTGTAAGTGATTCTTCCGTTTATTAGTTAATACCTTTCTTAATCTAGTAAAATCCCTTGATTTCATCCGTGAAATCACCTCTTTTGGGTTAGATCTTCAACAACACCAAGAACACCAAGAACACACTAGCTCTTTGGACCGTGAACACCCCTTCAAGCTTCAAAACGTAAGTATCCTATCCATATACTAGTTTCCCATTAGAAGCTCTTGAATCACACCCTTGAAATTAACCACTTTAGCTTGTTAATCAAGAGTTTTCGGCCATAGCATCTCCTTTGGCCGTAAACCCTTCTCAAGAACACCAATGGCCGTGAACATCTAGGGCCGCAAACCCTAGCTCCTTCTTGTGTTGGCCGTAAACTCTCATGGCCGTAAACTCCCATGGCCGTGAACACCATGGCCGTAAACACCAAAGCCGTAAACACACTTGTGTGGTCGTAAACCCCTTTAGTGCAATCATATGTGATTGTAACACTTCAATTCAAGTGTTTCCTAGTCCCTAAAGTGGTTCCCTATCATGATTAGTTGTTATATACACTAATTATATACATATATGTGTCATTATATGCTTAATAGGATCCGTTTGTGCTCGAGGCTTCACTTGACACTTAGCATCCTATATCGAACTTACATTCGGATCACTCACTGAAGGTGAGTTCATACTCCTTAACTTATATTTTAAATGATTTTAAATGCTTTTATGGGGGAGAATACAAGTAGAAAACATTATAGTTATTATATCAATCATCATATGATTAATAACTACCAAACAAGTAGATTTCTTATTCTTCAATATTGTATTATCAAACTGTTTCAAAAACCTTTTTATAAACTGACACCAAGTCATCTATAGCCATTCAAATGGTTAAAACGCTTTTATATGTTAAATTATTAATTAAACTCTTTTAAACTTGTATATTGTCAAAATCATGTCTATATGGATATAGTTATATAAATAAGGTTGAAAGGGCTTAGGACTGATAACTCGCCTTATTTCATGTTCTTTGTTTGGTTGTGGACTTAAGGTATTCGGTTGTTTGTCCGAATGTCGTTTGAATCTTAGTTATATATTATGTATATGTATATAGATATAAAAGTTCTTTCTTTCAGTTCAATACCTTTGAGTAGCAAAGGTTTTCGAACATAAACAGCCATTCAAACAACTTTACTAGTAAACTATAATAGGTATAGTTTAGGAAGTCACTACATACTATTTCTAGAATAATGAAACATACAAGAGTCAGTTCATACATGAGTCAGTTCAAACATACTATTAAGAGAAACAATACATACTATAATGAGAAACAGAGAGAACATACTATACACTAGACAGAGAGAACATACTATACACTAGACAGAGAGAGCATACTATACAAATACAAGAATACTATAACATTATTGTGAGCCACTACTTCATGACACGACAATATACTGATGTGTCACGTTTTGTAACCAGAGTCTCCTGGAGAGAGAGCGTGAATTTGTGTATAGATCTATACGGGATTGACCATCCTACACCTTGTTGCTAGCTACAGTGGGACCTGCAGGTCTATGGGTGACGAATGTCATACCATTTCGACGTCTCGAACGTTGTGTTTTACTATTCAATCAAGTATGGTTACAATCTTATCACATTTTTCCTTAATTAAACAAATAGGTTTAAGGTAGTTAGTACATTGGTAGTTACTTAGATAAAACGACAGTACATCATTATTTTCCCACTTCATTCACACTGTGATCTTCTCACATAAACGGTAATGAAATATATATTTTGGTAATGATAGTCATACTTTGGGAAAATACTCACTTTTACAAAAGAACAAAATTGCGAAACAGTCGGGTCTTGGTAGAAGGCTACTTTAGTAGAAAATATAGGATTTTCTAGGAAGTATTCAAACATTTACAAACAACACTTACAAACTTTTACATCAAACATTTACAAACACTTCATTCAAACTTATACAAACAATGACATTTAATACTTATGAACTCACCAGCTTTAATGCTGATCTACGCTTTCAAAATAACTTGAATTCTCAGGTCACCAGTAGACAGGTACCGATGACCAGGTTTTGAGAAGATGGAGCACGTTCAAGACTCATCTCTTATTTTGATTCTTATTTTTGGTGTCTTATAAACTATACAGAACACACTTGTATTAAAATTATATTATTAATGCAATGGATTATGTTGTTGCTTGTTTTACTATTATGCATTGTTATGATATTGTACATGATGTCCTCTGCCCCCGAACGTTTCCGCCATTATGGTTTGGGGGTGTGAGAAGGACCACACGCACATACCTAAAAAAGTGAATTTGACAGCAACTTGTATTGTACTTGCGTTCTGTCTAATCCCTTATACCTCTCAACCACAAAAGATCTTGGCCTTCTCGAATTCTTAAAATATAATGGGCCTAAATTTCAACTTCTTTCTTCACTTTGCGCTGAACAACCATAGTCAATCTGACTGATAACGTTCAAAGTAGAACACCCATTCTTCCTCTTCTTAGGGCTTACTCTATCACTGGCCGACATCTCCCATTTAGATGCCTGAAACCGATGCATCTAAATTCCCACTAAACACGTGTTTCGGTATGCAAAATGGTATATAACCAACTTTCTAATAATAATACCCTGACAATATGAATAAACTATGATCCTTAGGTGGACTTTAACTAAACTGAACATAACGTCCTGCACATGCAATTACAGGATCATATGCATGAATAAATAAGCATGAAGAAAGCGAATAAGATACATAACCTGCAATAGTATCTGGTCAAACTCGAGTCTCCCTGGCCTACAACTGAAATGATCGGCCCCTCAACACTGGAGCCTCCACCCTATACTCGCAACCGTCAGTAATCCTCAACGTAGTTGGAGCAAGTGCCCGCACCGATCCACTCCTCAGTCTCGGACAGTCGGCCTTCTTATGTCCCACTTGGTTGCAGTGAAAGCAAGTTGGAATCGATCCATGGGGACAATCAAAGCTAGCATGACCAGCCCCAGTACATTTGTAGTAGCGCATACCCCTAGACCTACACACCCCGTCATGCGGTTTCTTGCACTTGCCGTAGTGGCCCCAACTCTACTGGCCACTGACTCATAAATAGAAATCTTTGGGCTTCTTTGTTGAGCCTTCCTCTAACACATACTACAGACCCAATGAAGATCTCTCCCTGAAACGGATCGTGAACTCATCCCATGACATAGTCTCCAACTTAGTAATCGAACTAGACTACATAATCGAATCCCAACAACTCCTTGTTGCATGACGTAAAAGGTCCAAAGCAAACTGAACCTTGGCTTCTATGGGATAGGGACTAGTGCGGAAAAAATGTGACAACCCAAAATTTTCTATTGGTTTTGAAAGCTGAGCCAGTCAACCCAAATTAGTGTCAGACTTATTCCTGCTATCATTTAGCACAATTTAAAGTCTGTTCGAGCGTTCTGAGCCCAATACACTTAAGGAATAAGTGTTGGGGTTTATCTGCCGAAGCTATATTACAACAAACGGGCCTGAAACACATTGACCCGGAGTTCACGGCCACCACATGGGAGTTTACGGCCGTAAACTCCATGTGGGCCGTAAACTCCACCTTAAATGGTGAAATGTGGCCATTTGTTTCATTCCTTCATTTCCTTTGGCTGAAATCCTCTCAACTATCATCCCGATCTTCGTCCCCGATCTTCAAATCTCGTAAGTTCCTTGTCCTAACTAGTTGATATGTTACTTGGTCTAGTGATCTTACATGATTTCATCCATGAAATCATTCCATTTGTGTAGATCTTCAAGTTTCACCAAGAACACCAAGAACACACACTAGTGTTCTTGGCCAAAATCGACCATTCGAGCTCCTAGATCGTAAGTACTCTTGTTCTAACTCGTTGTATACTAGGGTTAACATGTTTAGGGCTTAGAAACATCAAGAATCAATGGATGAATGAGAGTTTACGACCAAGGCATGTTCTTGGGCCGTAAACTCCCTTTAAGGGTGCAATGATGCCCTTTCTTCCTTCCTTATGCCCAGAACTTAGCCTAGAACCAACCACCATTGAACTAGGGACCTTAAACATCAAAGAAACCATGTCCACATAGAGTTTACGGTCGTAAATTCATAAGGAAATGGTCCTTGGGCCGTAAACTCTATAAAGGGGTGATATTGTGCCCCTAACGCCTCCTATGGCTTGTATAAATGACTAGAACCTTGCTTGCTTAACCTAGAAACACCAAAACACGAAATGGGTGGGCAAACATGAGTTTACGGCCGTAAAGTCATGTGTTTACGACCGTAAACTCCACCAAGGGTCCATTTGGAGCCCTAGTCACTTCTTAAGCCCTAGATTCGAGTGTAGCTTATTTCCTTGAGTGATATAAGACTATTGAACACCCAATGGCACCACTTCCATGAGTTTACGGCCGTAAAATCATGGGGGAAGTGGTCCAGAAACCGTAAACACCCCTAAGGGCCACCATTTGAGGAGTAAACTCCAATGTGAGGTCGTACTCTCTTTATATGCAACCCTTGGTACTCCTACCACTTGTAGCAAAGTGTTTTCATGCATTAGGATGTCCTTACTTGCATAATTAGTTATTAAATGACTAATTAGATACTTAAATGTATCATTACATGTTAAATAGGATTCGCGTGTGTGTTCAAGTCCTCACTTGACACTTAGCATCCAATACCATCCGTTCATCCGAAATCACCCACGTCAGGTGAGTTCATACCCCTGAATCAACCTTTTAAATGATTTTAAATGCTTTTATGGGGGGGGAATACAAGTTGAACTATAGGGTTATTATATCAATCACATGTGATTAATAACTGTTTAGCAAATAGATTTTTGTATGTTAAACTGTTTTATCCAGCTAAAGGTTTTCAAATCCTGTTTTCAAATCTCTTCTAAAGTATGAAAATCCCTTTTTAGATTATGAAAGCTTTTTCAAAGGTTTTACCAAAACTTCTTATATGCTTTTATATTGTAAAATGCATGTCTATATATGTATAGTTATATAAGTAATGTTTGAAGGACTTAGGAAGGCTAGCTCGCTTTAATTCCTTTTCCTTGTTTGGATGTGGCTTTAGGGTATCAGTTATCCGTTCGAAGGTCGTTTAAATATTAGTTATATATCATGTATACATATATAGTCATATAAAGTTCTATCAGCCAGTTCATCACCTTTGGGTAGCAAAGGCATCTAGATAACCTCTCAAGTAAACTATAATAGGTATAGTTTAGAAACCAACCATAACTTTCATGAAGGAGAACTTAGTTACATCTAGATTCTAAAAACTTATACTTTTAGTAAAAGAAAGGTTTATAGAAATCAAAACACGGGATACATCCTCATGATGCAGATTTCACCGTTGTCGAGCGGTAACCAGAGTCTCTTGGAGGGAGAGCGGGCATTGTGTTTATATTTCTATACGGGACAGACACTCCCACATCCTGACTGCTAGCTATAGTCCCGGCCGACCAAGCCAAGGGGTGACAAATGTCACATTCATTCCGACGCCAACAGGTCGTCAAGTATTCGATTGTCAATCAGTATGGTTATGAGTATCTTTAGAGTTACCTTATAATTCATGGCTTTAAGGTAATAAGTGTCATCATGGTATTTTCTATATATTAAATTATCATTATATATATCTTCCTAGTTACACACTAGGGCACCTTTTAAAATCTTTAAACAGACCTACTTAGGATTAAAGGTTCTTTTAGACTTTGCGAGACGTATTGCTCATTCGATACCGTCTGGAGTCTGTACTTCATTCTTTTAGACTTTGCGAGATGTATTGCTCATTCGATACCGTCTGGAGTCTGTACTTCATTCTTTTAGACTTTGCGAGACGTATTGCTCATTCGATACCGTCTGGAGTCTGTACTTCATTCTTTTAGACTTTGCGAGACGTATTGCTCATTCGATACCGTCTAGAGTCTGTACTTCATTCTTTTAGACTTTGCGAGACGTATAGCTCATTCGATACCGTCTGGAGTCTGTACTTCATTCTTTTAGACTTTGCGAGACGTATTGCTCATTCGATACCGTCTGGAGTCTGTATTTCATTCTTTTAGACTTGGCGAGATGTATTGTTCATTCGATACCGTATGGAGTCCGTACTTCATTCTTTTAGACTTTTCGAGGCGTCCCGCCTGGAGTCTATGTTTTATTTACTTTTAACCAGCAGTGTTACTGCTGAGGAAAAATATTATTTTCCATATTACTTTTGCTTATGATTTCCTCACATATTCTTTAAAGTAAAAACTATATTTTGATAAAGATAGTTACCTTTGGGGGAAATTACTCATTAAACATAAAACAATAGGGTCTTGGTAGAAGACTACTTTTATTAGAAAATATAGGATTTTCTGGAAGAAATTCTAATACTTTGTAAATTCTAAACCACCATCTTTTATGAGATTATTTTGAAGAAAAACATGTATTTATATCAATGCCATTAAATACTTATGAACTCACTAGCATTAAAATGCTGATACTCGCTTTCAAAATAACTTGTATTCTCAGGTCATCAATAGACAGGTACACTCCGGGAGCTTTTGCGAAGTCAGCCTAGTACCAAGCTGCAGCTTATGTTATTTCTTATATCTTCTTTGATGTTGTTGTAAAATGTAACCTATGTAAAATTATTACTATTAATGCAATGGTTGTTGTACTTTGATTACTATACTGCATATGTTGTGATACTTGACATGACGTCCTCCACCCCAGAACGTTTCCGCCGTTCCGGTTTTGGGGTGTGACAAAAAACCCTCTATCTCCTCAATCCAATGTGAACTTAGAACCTTGGCTTTCCTCCCACAAACCATAGGAGGCTGATATGTAGCTAGGTCGGCGGGTGAGGTGATGAACTCATACATCCCTTCACCGCTCGGCTCGACACCAGAGCCTGAACCTGAACCAGAACCTCCTCCATGAGTGCTCAGCACCTTAATAAAAACAACCAATATATGCTTAGAACATAACCCAAAAATCCTCATTCTACATGCTTTATATAATCTTTATGACTCTCCTTGATTCGGGTATGGATCCTGTGCCTTTAGTAGTATGGGCCCAATACTACCATCCACACATATCTATACTTTCCTCAAGAATTATACCGAATCCCCTGAGTCACCTTCTCAAACTGTTACTCCAAGTACCCACTAAACAGCGCATCCAAACCCACTAAAACACACCCTAGGCTCTCCTAGGTTCCCACCCTGCCATCAGTTGTTAAAGAACCCCTACTAATATCAACTAACTACTTCATGAATACAGTTGTATGCAAAAAAGCTTAGATAATCATTTGACTAAAATATCAAACTCTACAATCGTTAGACTCATACGAGAGTTGTGTAATAGAGCCAAATCAATCACTCTAAGGTTATTTAACCTTTTCAGCATGCAACTTAACATATTCATGAAATAATTATCTCATATTAATATGAGTCCCATAAAGCACAAAGCAAGCAACATTCAAGCATCGAAAATATAACCAGAGCACTCCCTAATCAGACCATTCTATCATATCATCTGAAATTCATACTAGCATGTTGTTCTAAAGACTCCTACAGCAGAAATATAAATACAACTCTCCTAGAATTCTATCATGCAGTTCTGAGCAGATCCTTAGCCTTAATCTAGAATGCAATTCATATAACATATCAAGATGTAGGCGTATTTTGGGAATCTCTTACTTGATCTCGGCTGATTGCACACATTACACCCTTTTTATTCATAAAATTATTTTTATAAAATTCCTTTTCTTTAGAAAAGATTACCAATTCCTCAGTTTGAATTCAGACACACCCGAGAGTGTGACCGAATCCCTCAAACCAAGACTCTGATACCAACTTGTAACATCCCAAAAATACTAAGTAAATTTTTTTTCATTTTTAAGTCAACCAAAACAATCATCCACTCATTTCATAAACCATCAAAGTATGTCAATATAGAAACTAGTTATCAGAGCACAATCCAAAATCATAAAATGTAGAAAAGGGCTGGATGTTGTGCCATCATGTCGGGCCCTTCCCCTCGAACCAAAAGTAACTAAAAGACATTTTAAACATAAACCATAAGCACAAAGCTATCGGATTAGGTGTCTAAGCCCATAACTATAATTAGTATGTACTTTACCCGATAGTTGCATGGTCCATTTGGGTTGCATATCACCACGACAATTTGATAGGATGGACTTTTGAGAAGAGGTTATGTATGATTTATTAATAGATTTTAAGTTCTAATATATTAATATGAAATTATATGATTTATTTAGTATTGATCAAGAATTAATTTGGAATTAATTTAGTGATCAAAAGAGACTAATTAAATTAATGGGGACTAATTGTGTAAATTAGTTATATATATGGCTTGGGCTTGTGATACATGATGGACTAAGTTTTTGGAAGAATTCATAAAGAATTAGCCCACTTGAATCATGTATCATGGATAATAAGCCCAAGAGTATGGATTATGGTTTACCCATGACTCTTGGATTCCTAACATATATATAGAGCACCCCATAGCTAAAATCTAGACCCAAATGTTCTATGAGTTCATATGAGGCGATTTGTGTGCAAGAAACTCTCTCAAAATTCATCCTTTGTCTAAGGTGTGTTGTGAAACATTTGAGGTGCAACTTTTGGGGCACTAAGTTCTTAAAGGCCAAATACAACAAGTCCTACAAGCTACATAAAGAGGTAAACTCCTAACTAGTATTTTATGTTGTTTATGTCAATTGCATGATAGTTGTAGGCTTAATGCTTTGGAAACAATATTGCATGTATAATTAGAGAAAACATAGATCCAAAGAATTTAGGGTTATATGTGCACCATTGGATGTTGTAGTATACAAAACCCAACAGTGGTATCAGAGCCTAGGATTGTTTTCTATTATATTTGATGCAAATGTGTTATTTTTCCAAAACTCAAAAGCTTTCTGATAGCCCTACTCAACGAGTCCATGCTTGAACTCGACGAGTAGGATGATTTTAGGCGTGGACTCGACCATTCCAGTATGGGGCTCGACGAGTTGCATATCCAGACATCAAATTTTCGAGTTTTTTTTGGCTTGTTTTAGATTAGGATCATTACCACAAAATGTTTTAGTTCATAAAATTTGATTTTGTTGCTATGATAATGATCATGCTCATCCAAATTACAAGATAATTGTCAAAGTTTCAATTTTTGTATTAGTTGTATGATTAGGCTAATTTCTTGAAATGTGTTTGATATGAATTATCTTGACTTATGAGTTTAACTAGATCATAGACAAATTTTTTGATTTTGTTAGTTAGAATATTTGATCTAAATGTTTTTTATGAAATCCATAACTTGTCCTCAAGTTATGGAAAATGAAAAGTCTCATTTTTAAAAGTCATCTTAAATGGTTTTAAAGTCTTCCATAACTTGTCCTCAAGTTATGGAACATGAAAAGTTTTTTATAAATGTTTTTATGAACTCCATAACTTGTCCTCAAGTTATGGAAAATCAAAAGTCTTTTCATAAAACCAATATTAAACTCATAAGTTATGGAAACCAAGAGTTTTGAAAAGTTTCAAAACTTTCCCTCAAGTTTTGGAATTTGTAAATGTAAAGTCTAACTTTTGAAACATTTAATTCCAAACCCTAGAATTTTAAAAGTTTAAAATTCAACCCTTATATTATTATAATATTATAAGTTTAATATTTATATATATGTATAAAAACAAAGTCAGTCTTACCGTTAGTAGGCCTCATTCACGAAGCCGGTCTATAAGGGGGGTATAAGGTTACTGCCTAGAAAATGGCAGTTTAATGGGTGTCCACTCTCACCCACCGCTTCATTGACTGGTGGAGGGTCGTTAGCCGAACGGGTAGGATAGGACACAAATTCTCATTATAAGTATAATGATAATTATAAAGTAACTAAAATTTTATTAAATTCTCAATCTTAGTTACTTTAGGAAAATCTGAATATGGTGCTATCCCATGAAATTGCACTTTGCACCTTGTTAAGTCGTTAGTGGAGCGTGTGTGGTTAACCGGCACACTAATCTAGGACTGACAGTGCGTGACAAAGGGTAGCTTGATGTTAATCATAGATAATTGGAGCGTGTGTGGTTAACCGACACATTGATTAGGTGATCTGTAACATTAAGTGTACCAAGCTAATTTGCATGGTTATTCATACCTTGTTTGTGATCCTCGACATCCCAGTCACAAACTTGAAGGGCACAATCGAGATTTAAACATGCCATTGAAAAGTTCAATGAATCTCAAATTATCTAGGAATTTCAATTCATTTTAAACATAATGTTCAATTTCATTTTTCATGGTGGAAATTGGTAAATCGTCATTTACCTACCTTCAAATATTTTGCAGTTGAATTACGACATTCCTCTTCCGAATTGTAAAATATTGTGTTTGGTCCTAGCCTTAATATTTCATTTGGATGTTATATTAAGGACTTAAATCAACTACACTTGAATTTCTCCCTTATAGATGTCTAGTTCTGACAACTATGGTCTTCCTCATCCTTTTGGAAAAAGAATTCTTCATAAAGATGATATTCCACAAGATGATCAAGGTGAAAGATTAATCCCTTCTTCGTGCTGTAGTGGAACTTCACTTCCTCCACCTTCTCTAATAATTCTCCCTAACACACAAGTTCAAAGACTTGAAAAGTTTAAGGTCACTCAAGCCCTATTGGCAAGAAAACACAAAGATGGAAAGTATGTATGTGCTCACGTCTTGGAGATGAAGTTACATATTGACATGTTGGAAGGGTTGGGTGTCGAAGTCTCGAGGAAGCCGGCTGTTGACTTTGTTATTCAGTCACTCCCTAAGTCGTATAGTGAATTCATTAAGGACTACTATATGAAAGAACACGACATGAACCTTATCGATCTTACCTATTTGCTTGTTGCTACTGAATCAGAAACGATTTGGCGCACTGGTAAAGCAAATTTGATTGGCATATCTACTTCCCAAACTTCTATGGACATTGACAATGGTAACATTGGAAGTCCAGAAAAGCTTTCTCTTCCCAATGGAAAGGGATCGGCCGTGGTCAAGTTATTTGACCAAATGGTAAAGAGAAAGGCTAAGTCTAAGATAGTCCCGTGTACTATTCCAAAAGAGTCTGTTTATTTCTATTGCCAAAAGAAGGGGCACTGGTTGCGAAGTTGCCATATTTACCTAAAAGATAGTAAAGTCAAAAAATTTGACTCTACTTCAGGTAAAGTCCATTATCTAACTCTATTAAGTTCCTATTAGGAGATTCTTAATACATGATGTAATGTAAATACATTTTGATGTTTTGTAGAATCGAAGAAAAGAAAGGAAGCTTAAAAGAAGAATAAGTTGATTATGATCGTGAAGAGATGGATTTCGATCGCATGGTTCGATGATCAGAATTTTGAGTTGCTGCTTAAGAGTTATGATAAATTGCTTAGGAATAGATAACAACATAGTTTCACTTGTAATTGCATTGTAAGGACAAATTTTCCACAGTTTTATAAATAAAAAGAAAATTTTTATTGTATTTTATTTTAAGTTTCCTTACAATGGCATTTGTGAAAATTGTTGCTTATATGTTCCATTGATAGAAATATTGGAAAATGGATTTGGTTCTTTCGTTTGTGGTAGTGTCAAAATTTACCAAATAAGGAAAGATTCTCATCACCCGGGTTCCAATTAGACAGAAACTTGGAATCATGCAACTGGTATTGTATGATGAATGAGAATTTCCGTCTTTGGGAAATTAAGACTAATTCCTTGTTCACATGTATATGTGAGTCAAGTGAAGGACTAGGAGATCGGGTGCACTCGATTGTGCGCTGATCAGGTCCACCACAAAGAACGATAAGACTATTTGTTATGATTTACTAAAGTTTAGTAAATATGGTTATACTTATAAGATTAAGTATAATTCTGAATCATTGGAAAAGTTTTAATGTATGGCAGAACAAATAAGAAGAATCAGATTAGGCCGAAAGATAAAAGTTTCTCCAATCTGAGAAGAAGGGAGAGTACTTGAGTATCGTGTTTTATGATTATCTTAATGATTATGAAACCATATCACAATTGATCCTTTAAGGACATATTAGTACATTTGTATGGCTAAGAAGAGGAATCGTGAATTGTTGAAATGGTTAAATCAAGAAGATAAATCATACTTCGTTCCAAAATCAAGTCTTAGAGTCATACTCCAAGATTGTGCCTTGAGTGACAAAATCTTAAGAAAGGTTTATAACACTTATCTGATGTAGAGTGTACAGTAAAATGTTTTCTACTCTTGTACATTTGAAATTGGTAAGTTGTGATGTTTTGGATAAGACAAAGACCAACTAAGACCAATTGTGTGAAGTGTTTGTCTTGATAAGAAACCGCACTAACTCTTAAATATTTGTTTGTTAAGTAATGTTCCTTAACAAAGTGAATCTTATATGTCAAGAGGTCAGTGGGAATCTTAAGGACCTTGAATAGCTTCAAGAACTAATCAAGAGTAAACCTATTGTTAATCACTTGCACACGACTCGAAGTTTGTAACCTATTGTGTTGAAATATTCTTGTTTCTGTGCCATTCCAGTTAAATTTCACTATACATGTGAGTTCTATGAGTTCTCAATTGTTTGCATAACAACCTGGAAACAATGACAGGCCCTTGTGCTGCTAGGTGGCAAGAAATTAAGACTGAACAAGTTCAGTCCACATGAGTTTGGATTTGTCACTAACCTTGTCTTGTGATTATGGTTTAGAAAAATTCACATGGATATGAACACATACACCATAAAATTTAAGTGTCATAAGGCTTCTCTCCAATTCATGAAAATGATTATGAGGAAACTCTTTTGCTAAGTAGATTTTTAAGAGATAGCAATTGTGATATTTACATTCTCAAATTCAATTATGATTACGGCATCCCTCTTCATAGTTCGAATTGTGAGAATGTTATGATATATATATATATATATATATATATATATATATATATATATATATATATATATATATATATATATGAATGTTATGATTTGACATAAGGAAATTCTATATATATGGAAATGTTAATTGCGTTCTCAAATTCGATTATGATTACGGCATCCCTCTTCATAGTTCGAATTGTGAGAACATGGCAAATAGAAATATTATAGCAAAAGACTGATCAAGTATCATGTCTTTATGTTAGACATTATGAATCGTGTCCCATATGCTTCGGGTATAGGATCGATTACATATGCTATAATATGCTCTTGTTCTAATTTTCCAAATGCCTAGGGCATTAAGAGGGAAAAAGGGACTAGAACGAGTTATGACTAAAATGGTTAAACAATTGTCAAGGAAAATATGAGGTTTACCAAAGATTGGTTGCTTATGGACAATTGGAAGTATATTGTAAATTTTGGAAAGGACCATATTGACATACTCTGAGAAGAGGTAACTCTTGTTTAGAAGTGATAGTCAAAATGGGAATATGGAAATGTTTCCATAAGAGGAAGTTGTTCTTTAAATCTGTGTAAGATTAGAAAACTTAATGCAAGAAGGATGTTCAAAGGAATGTACTTTGAATATGAGACTTCGTTTCCATGGAATTGCTCTCCATTGGAATACTTTGTAATGTTTGTTGCCAAGTCTCTGGGACTTTTGTGCATAGTCATTACAAGAAGATCATTGCATGAGAGTTTAGAATCTAACAGATTACAGTAAATGGCAATAATTTGGTATTCTTACATTTACGGTAAGGATTTGGAACTGTGAAATGAGTTTCATTGAAGATGTGTTCAATTGATATATTTCACAAAGAATGGACCATAGGCAAACATAGTGTGCATGCTTGGAGCATGGGATAACTATTGTTTTAATTCAAGTGTTGAGTTGATTAATCGAAACATTATACAATGAATAATGTGTAATCAATATGGTGATTAAATAAAAGGTGTTTGATTTATATTCATAAGTTCTGAGACCATATTGGATTCGATTATTCCTTCGTTTCAATTTGCATGTTTTAACTTCCCGAATAACTAGGTTATTCAAACCATCCACATTCGATCATACTTTGGAAGTAGGTATTGAAGCTAGACTGTCATGAATGACTGTAGATTGTCTAGGTCTTTTAGACATAGCACAAGTTTGTTGCAGTGTTCATGAGTACTCCTGGAATAAGATTCGAGTATTGGATTAAAACCACGCTCACCTGTATCACTTCATGGATTTTATCACTAGTGATCATGAGGTTATAATATCTTATATTCTTGAAACCAATACATGTGAGTTGTTATTTACAAGTCGGTTGCACATTGACATATGTAAACGCACCAGTAACTTGGTGTTATAAAACATATTGTTGTGTGTGATTTGATGAGTAAAGCAAGCATTTAAGTCGAAGTTTATCCATTCCTTTTACCCTTAGAGGGATAAAAGAAATATATGTGGGCCCCTAAATGATTTAGTGATGACAACCCTAAGTGCTTGGCCAAGCCTGGACTGATTTGATTTGTTCAATTAGTCGGTCAACATAAATCGAAAATCGGGAAACACCATATGGACAGAGAGAATAATTATAATCCATGTCTCATGTCCATATGATATCTAGAACGGAGGAATATATGATCCCTTATCTAATGGACACGTCATTGACTAGGTCAGAGTTCGATAGCGGCTTTTAAGAGCTACGATTGCTAGTCGGGATTTTGGAGTCGTACTTGCAATAATAGTTATTAGACTAATCCAAGTGGGAGACTGTTGGATTAGGTGTCTAAGCCCATAACTATAATTGGTATGTAGTTGACCCGAAAGTAGAATGGTCCATTTGGGTTGCATATCACCACGACAATTTGATAGGATGGACTTTTGAGAAGAGGTTATTTATGATTTATTAATATATTATAAGTTCTAATATATTAATATGAAATCATATGATTTAATTAGTATTGATCAAGAATTAATTTAGTGATCAAAAGAGACTTATTAAATTAATGGGGACTAATAGTGTAAATTAGTTATATATATATATATATATATATATATATATATATATATATATATATATATATATATATCTATATATATATATATATATATATATATATATATAGATATATATATATATATATATATATATATATATATATATATAGTTTGGGCTTGTGATACATGATGGACTAAGTTTATTAAAGAATCCATAAAGAGTTAGCCCACTTGAATCATGGATCATTGATAATAAGCCCAAGAGTATGGATTAGGGTTTACCCATGACTCTTGCATTCCTAACATATATATAGAGCACCCCATAGCTAGAATCTAGACCCTAATTTTCTATGAGTTCATATGAGGCGATTTGTGTGCAAGAAACTCTCTCAAAAGTCATCCTTTGTCTAAGGTGTGTTGTGAACCATTTGAGGTGCAAAATTTGGGGCACTAAGTTCTTAAAGGAAAAATACAACAACTCCTACAAGCTACATAAATAGGTAAACTGATAACTAGTATTTTATGTTGTTTATGTCAATTGCATGCTAGTTGTAGGCTTAATGTTTTGGAAACAATATTGCATGTATAATTAGAGAAAACATAGATCCAAAGAATTTAGGGTTGTATGTGCACAATAGGATGTTGTAGTATACAAAACCCAACAAAAGCTTAGTGAGTTCCCCAAAATACCACATACCATACATACAATGGGCCCCGCCCGGTATAGATCAGTCAATAACATGCGATGGGCCCCGCCCAACACATTCATCAGGCCCCACGTGGCATCAGGTCCCGCCCGGTATACATACAAACATATACAATACATGCAAGATACACAGAGACAGCTAACATCCTATATATATAAATCAATGGGTCGACAAACATGCCTGTGACCCACAAATACTGTGAGGAGACTCACCTCAATCCGATGATGAACAAATCACATACTCGAACTACTGCTACAAAGGCTCCTGACACTGAACATTTCCAAAACCAAACCCAATTAATAATTAGGGTAATAACCTATAACCAATAGTCCATTTCCTATTCACTTTCACTAAGGTAAAATTCCATTTTACCCTTTCCAAGATGGACCCACCCAAATATGGCCCAAGGCCGACAAATGGCCCAAGTATACTTCTGGGAGTAAGCCATGCGTACTCCATCCTTATGCCCTGTGTATTGGATGTTCATAGTACATGATATGGGGTAAACCTGTTACATCCTGTGTACTCAGAGGTTACGCCCTGCGTACTCCTCTGTTGTCCAAAACCACTTTTAAGCTCTTAATACCTAAAGACTAAACATAAAACTCACGTATATTAATCTTGGGAAGGTATTAGCTGATAAATTCGTCAAGTTTAATCTTTTTCATAGCTTAATAGATGATGTGTGTTGATTTCACTAGTTTTAGCCC
This sequence comes from Lactuca virosa, assembly GCF_052849685.1. Taxonomy (NCBI): domain Eukaryota; kingdom Viridiplantae; phylum Streptophyta; class Magnoliopsida; order Asterales; family Asteraceae; genus Lactuca; species Lactuca virosa. The sequence goes on from NC_136430.1 coordinate 206,733, forward strand.
TACTTTTTAAATATAATTTAGACACACAAAAGACAGTGTACCTGTCAATTGGTGGTATAATTAAGCAAGCAGGGTATCGAACACAGGGAACGGTAAATAAACTAACTACTAAATTATCTATAAAAAAATTAATAAAAGAAAAGAGGTTTTATCTAGTTTTGCAAGACTAGAAACTTAAGCACTTATCTAACACTTAAACAAAGCAATTAACAACTAAAACGAGTAAAATCAACTAAATTCAATATTAAAGGAGACTTCTGTTTAGGTTCAACTAACTTATTCCTATGATTGATTTTATGGCACGTGCAATGGATTAATTTATCTTTGGCTACCGATTAATGTGATTAGGTTCATGTTCACTATTACTAATCCTTAGAAAACAAATCAATTCAAACAGTGTCCAGTTGGTTAAACTAATGAATTTCCTAGTTTATTGATTCAGGTTTAGTAAGACTTGTAGTTAGCTAATTAAATTGCTAATTCAATTAACTTCTTGTACGATGGTTCGTCACACAAGCTCATACATTGACTTACTTATTTTCTAAGTAATCCCTATTTTCATGTTCACTATTCCTAGGCATATAACATTGTTTTCACATAAATTATATGAGACAAGCAATCAAGAGATGTTCATGCAACTTAATACACTTGACAATTAACAAAAAATAGTTATTGGCAACACATGAGGATCTTTAACAAGCTTAATCAAACAAAATTCACCAAATTAAATTAATCCAACCACAAAATCAAACCATAGTCATAAAGTTGTCTACCCTAAACAGAAGAAACGAGTTTTTAGCTCATATTCATAGCAGAAAACGTCTCATAAACTGAACCTAATGATCTAAACATGGTAAAAACACTAGATTAAGAGAAGAGAATAAGATTGTGCCTTTTGATCTCCTCAAAATTAGATGCTAGGATTGATTCTCGATTTCCAGGGCTCCAAGGGTTGTAGAGAAGTCTTTAGTTTCGGGCTATTATGTCCTATTTATAGATTTTTGAAAACAGGGGCGACTGGCCAAGTCCAGTAACCGACTCGCTGAGTCCCTCACTTAAAATCCGTGCACGGTAAGGTATTTGATACTCCGCGAATCTTCGTGCCTACTCATCGAGTATGTGTCCAACTCGCCGAGTTCTTTAAGTTTTTTACTCTTTTTCTTCTTTCTTCCATTCCCGGACTTCCGATTTCATTTCCCGCTTCCTTTTGCTTCCAAGCATGTCTTTTAGGCTAAGAATATAATTTAAACATAATTAAGTACCTTTTGTTCATTAATTGAAATAAAATAGCCAAAAAGTATTAAGATTCTACACAAAATATATAACTAAATATACACATATTAAAATACCCCACACTTGACTTTTGCTTACCCCCAAGCAAAACTGAATTTTAACCCACTAACATCACATAAGATAATCCCAATCAAACCCAACCATTATGCCAAGACCGCAACGCATGCATTTGTGTCTAAAATTTTTCCTAAAGACCCCCCTTAATCCTAAATACTTACAATCCTCATAAACACTCGCCCACTTCTTTTGAACAACGCTCATTTTATGCATCCCTCCGAATCCATCCGCAGAAAACTCTCTGAACCTCAAAGTATTTTTGGTCAAGCAACCCAAGCATACATAATCTAGAAAATTACAACTTTTCGATACCACTATGGAGATCTTTGGAATTCTTCACTACTTCTATAATTTGATCTTGATTTTTTTGAATTCACCACCTTTTTGATTCTTGGTATCTTTAAATTTTTGATTCTTCATAATTTTGATCTTTTGATCTTCATACTTTGATTACTCCAAAATTCTTACAACTTTTTCTTGTAATTCTCACTTTTTTTAACATGTAACTCACTCTTTTTTTCACTCAATACCTACATGCTTAAGCAAGGGTGCTCAACTTCAATCTTTATTGGTTAAAGATATTAGAATTTCTGGATACATTTCAAGTACACGATTCTAAACATGTTGCATCCCTCAAACTAAGCGAGGATGTGTTTTTGTCCCATAATTTCACCAGATTAAAGGGGTCCACAAATGCACTAGAACGTGTATAGGCTCAACTAAACATTTGGGTCCTCATAGAAGTATCAAAAACAATACTAGCATGAATCCTAATTGCTTTACCAAATTTTTCTAAGTTAACTCCTAGCAATTTTAATGCAAAATTTTCAAAATTTTCAAAATTTAACTAAAATAACCAACCCCTACCGCACACTTAATTTATGCAATGTCCCCATTGCATGTTATGCATGATAAAGAAAATAACAAAGTAAAGAGGGAATTAAAACAAACTCCCCTGGGATAGTAGTGGCGAGGTTGATCTTCTTTATTTAAAGCTCCTTCTTCATTTGACTTTAGACATGGGAATAGCTCATCCATGCCTCGGGTGTCATTCGTCTCGTGTGGTTGACAGCTCTAATTATAGAGGAAAAAGTCTTGGAAATTCTCAGGAAATAATCTTCAAAGAATATCACTACTGCCTGTATCAAATGTGGTCAAATCGTAAACTCGAAAATGTAATAATGAATGACTCGTCGAGTACTATTAAGCACTCGTCGAGTAGTAGCGTAACTAGCAGAAAAGTTACATATTTTCATTTGGACTCGTCGAGTACTATACGTGCACTCGACAAGTAGGCCCTGTATGGAAAAGAATTACATTCTGCTGCAGGTTCGATTCTGGTGTTTTTGAGCAACATCAAAATGGCATTTCCCTTCATTTTTCTTCACTAAATAGGCACTCTTTTAACCCTCTTTCATGACCGGACTAAAACTTAGACTCAAAACTTCTATTTTCTTGTCTAGACTTGACTCTTCGCATTATTCTCTCTCTCGCTCCATATTCTTGCATTTTACCCTTTATCCAAATTCTGAAAGGACCAAAAGCAAACACATGTAATAAAAAGGAAAACAAACAATCCTAAAAATATTGCTTGTTCAAACCAACCCAAACAAACAAAATAAAACAAACAAAATAAAAAGTGTTTCAAAGCAACCACACAATTAAAATAAAAAGGATAACTCGATCTTCATCTTCTTCCTCATCATTACCACATCCACTTCCTCCGGATTCACTTCTTCTTTGGCTAATCCTTTCCTCCCAACTTCTCATGTACGGATACTCAGGGACCATCCATTGGTGCAATATGCATTTGATTAAACAAATGAACAAATGAACTATTATCATAGTTCATGATCCTCGCGAGATCATCTTGGTACCTCCTTAGCTCTACATTATACCAATCTGTTGGCAAGTCATCATCAACCGGGATTACCGGCGGGTATTCTTGAACATTTTCTCTCTGTGGTCTCACCCGCCTACCCGGTTCCTCGGGTGCCAAAACAACATCATCATGTGGGATGGCAATATGACCACCACCATATTCTTCTATAATCTGTGCCCTTCTATACAATGTGATACTAAATGGAGGTGTGGGTACCATCGTCAAGAAATTCCTGGCTCTTCTTTCCAATATACCATATGACCTCGCTAAACGGGTCACAAACATGCCACCATTGATTTTTGAAGTAACCCTCTCCTTAACTGCTCCTTCACCCAAATACTTCGCGCAAGCAATAGGGTATGTTGCAGAATGTGTTTTGCGTAATAATACTCCACAAATAGAAGATGTCAAGAGTTGGAACTTTATCATCATCCTTCTACATGTTTATGCTGCTAGCGATAAGGCGATGAATCAATCGGTGAATGGGCGAGCGAATGATTCCTTCTTGCATGGAAGATGGAATGCAAACTCGATTCGCTATGGTGTTCCACCAAGTCGAACCAACTACACCCTCTGGAAAATCCTTATGGAAATGCTCCAGAAAAGTATCAAGGTCCTCGGTCATAACCATAGAGTGGTCATAAATGTCAATCCTCCAGCTCAGTTCGGCGATGCTGCACTGTCGGACTTCCCAACCCAGGCATAATGTGAGGGCATTTGGGTTGTAAATATCATCAACCCCTCGAAAGGTAACAGTGGAGAAAAATTACCAACAAAGTTCTTGATACACCGGCTCTTGGATTCGGAAAATCCGACGCCACCCATCACATGTAATTGAGACCCCGTCTCGTACAAAAGCCTTGACCAAATATGGGGTCAACTCTTCCTCCAACCCTGCTTGCCCAATCCACTCCCAATCAATTTCATTTGGTATGTATATTTCTTTCTTCAGCAATGTTTCCAACTTCTTCTTTGCCCGAACTAAGGTTGACTTGGAAGTTATTTGGGAAAAATTTAACCAAGGGATGTCCTTATGGATGCTTCCACGTGAGCTTTGTCCTCTTCTAGACATTTCCTGAAAAACTAAACCCAAAACACAACAAACAAACCGCATAAAAATTAAAATGTCAAAAATATGTGTCACTACAGCATGGACTCGTTGAGTCCACGAACAGACTCGGCGAGTAGGATGAACTGTGCGAGTCGTATGAACAGTATGAGTCGCAGTTTCGATTTGGACTAGATTACTCATCAAAACTCAAAAAAATTTCCAGGGGTTTGTCTAGGGATGTATATCAAGCATTAATTCACAAGAAATTCCATCTATAACACTCTAATTCAACCAAAAATCGAAACCCTAGAATCCAATTCAAATTCAAAATTGGATTTTTCACAAATTAGGATCATTACTCCACCAAAGACTGAAACTTTAACAAAATTATTAGTAAAAGATGTTACCTTTTGCCAAAAATTGGAAGAAATCTGTGACAACCGTCAATTTTTGGTCAAGTCAAAGTTAACTAAAGTCAACGAGTCAAACCGGTCAACTCATCTAACCCTTGTATATTAGGGTTTCCATTATGTTTCTTATTGTACAACTCGCAATCTTAATACAAAGTATCACTTAGAGTTTTCACGTGTTCGGAAATTCTAGACCCTAATCAGGGCAAGTGATGAAACTACTCGATAAAACATTATTCCATACCCCTCGGGGGCGTATAACAATCATAACGAGACTTAACGGGATGTAAAAATCTTGCGTTACGAAGCCAAACACCCAAAAAGGTTACAAACGAAGTCTCTCTCAAACCTCTCTCGCTCTATCTCTCTCTATCTTAAATCTCTCCAAGTATGTGAAATCTCTCCCAGATCTCTCTAAGTATGAGAAATCTCTCCCAAATCTCTCTAAGTATGAGAAATCTCTCCAAGTATGTGAAATCTCTCCCAAATCTCTCTATGTATGAGAAATCTCTCCCAAAACTCTCTAAGTATGAGATATCTCTCCAAGTATGTGAAATCCCTCCCAAATCTCTCTAAGCATGAGAAATCTCTCCCAAATCTCACTAAGTATGAGAAATCTCTCCAAGTATGTGAAATCCATCCCAAATCTCTCTAAGTATGAGAAATCTTTCCCAAATCTCTCTAAGCATGAGAAATCTCTCCTAAATCTCTCTAAGTATGAGAAATCTCTCCAAGTATGTGAAATCTCTCCCAAATCCCTCTAAGCATGAGAAATCTCTCCCAAATCTCTCTAAGTATGAGAAATCTCTCCAAGTATGTGAAATCTCTCCTAAATCTCTCTAAGTATGAGAAATCTCTCCAAGTATGTGAAATCTCTCCCAAATCTCTCTCAACTTCTAATAATCACTCGGGGCATCCTGACCCTTAATTTAGTCGAAAACCGCTCGAAAACGGAAGTTTATGCGAAAAACAGCCTTAAGGAGCCGAACCCTCTTAAGGAGTCCAACCTAGCTTAAGGACCGAACCCTCTTATAGGAGCGAAACCCTCTTAAAGCCGAAGCTCCTATTAGAACCGAACCTCGGAAGACCGAAGGTCCCTTCGGACCGAACCGCTAGCCAGCTTCACCTTCGGTCCCTTCTGATGAGTGCGCCTGCGAGACCTGCTCGGACCGAAACCCCTCACTCTCGGTTCCAATACACCAATCGAACCCTACCTTCGGTTCTAATGCTTCTAAGACCGAACCTCGCCCCTGACTTCGGATTTTCCATTTTCTTCCCGGTTTTTGACCCAATCTTCGTTTTAAACCCATTTTTCATTATTTTAACGTGGGATTTTCACCAAAACTTATATTTTGACAGATAAGACCCTAAATATTCATATATTAATCACATTTTGAGGATAATCTTTATCCAAGATTAAAATCTAGTGGGTGAGATATTTAGGTGGAGTGTTGACTTTACCTTTGAGTTATGACACAGGCAACCCTCTACACCCACTCCATGACTATCCTCAGTCACTATTCCACCATACATGGTCATTCCATCATCCTTTTCCCACTCTTTTCAGCCAAACACTTTGATTTAAGGATGGAAAAATCCTTATCTCTCCTCCCATTTCACTCACACTCCTCCAAGAAGCAAAAACTCATTCTCTCTCACTATCCCTCTCTAATCTCGAAATTTCAAGGCTGATCACAAAGTTCTTCATCTACTCCTAGTAAGTAATATCACTCCTCACATGATTATTTCTCCTTCTTTCTACTTAAATCATGAATATCTTACACAAACATCGTCATATTTGTGTTAGATCTTCGAATCTTCAAGCATCTTCTAAATTGTTCTTGAGTTGAACACTTCCTTTCTTCATCATCCATCTTCTGAAACCAAACAAGGTGAGTTCATACCCCTACATTTTTATGTTTTCTTTCTGTTTTAGGGGGGGGGGGATACAAGTTTAAACATCATAATATAACTTAACTCAAACTCCAGCTTTCATCAAGAAAGTTTAGTTCCATTCACGGACTGTTTTGAACATCTTAAACTTTCTAGTTTTCAAAACTGTACAAGGTGCTCATAGTTCACATTTCTACCTTTAATATAACTACTTGCACAGCTCCATATGATTTTTCTACAATTTATGGTGATTTTTACAAAACAGCCTATCATTTCAGAAACCTCTTCAGACCAGTCTGTGAAGTTGGAAATTTTTTTCACAAGTTAAAGGCCACCAAAAATCATGATAAAATTTATGAATAAAATAGACACATTTTATGAACTCTCAGAGTTTACGGATCTAAATTTCAACCTCCGACGATTTTTCTATAAATTTTCCAATAGCAGTAACAGAAAAGTTAAAAACTATAAAATAGTTAACAATCCTATTTACACCTTGTAACTTCCTGAGCATGGTGTGTAGTATTATTTGAATACATGTTGCTGATAGTACATATTATTTACCTTAGTTTAAAGGTATGGATCATATACAAAGGGTTACTACCACTACAAATAATTATAATAAACTATAATAAGTATACTTAAGTCTATTATACACCACAAACAAATATGCTAAACTATAATATGTATAGTTAGGTTGCATATACATTACAAACATTATGATAAACTATAATAGGTATAGTTTATGTTTCATTTACATTACGAACTCATTACAAAAGGTTTTCATATAAATGGGGTACGAATACAAAGTACCGGGTTTATACAAAAAGGGGTACATTACAAAGTACCTGGTTTATAAAAAAGGGGTACATTACAAAGTACCGGGTTTATACAAAAATGGGTACATTACAAAGTACCGGGTTTTAATATAAATGGGGTACGAATACAAAGTACTGGGTTTATACAAAAAGGGGTACATTACAAAGTACTGGGTTTTCATATAAATGGGGTACGAATACAAAGTACCGGGTTTATACAAAAAGGGGTACATTACAAAGTACCGGGTTTTCATATAAATGGGGTACGAATACAAATTACCGGGTTTATACAAAAAGGGGTATATTACAAAGTACAGTGTTTTCACAAAATGGTTTTATGGTATTAAAACTACATATCATCTAGAATTGTTAGTTTTCAGATATAATTGCTAAGTGTACATGTTAGAGTTATATAAAATTGAGTTGTAATCGACTTAGAATTGGTGGGCCCGCCTTACTTCCTGTTCCTTGTTTGGTTGTGGACCTAGGGCAGACTTATTATATCCAACGGTTTATTTAACTTAAATTTTATATAACTTATATACACTTGGTGATTATGGAAGGATTCTACGGGTATTTCTAGGGTACATTATTGCATAACATAGGAGCTCTCATTTCATACTTAGTAAAGAAAATATTGGATTTTCTGGAATCATACTCTATCGCTTTTACAAGGAAGATGGATTATTTCTCAAATAAAACTCTTATGAACTCACCAACTTAATTGTTGACACTTTTCAAAACTACTTGTATTCTCAGGAAAGCAGTGAAACAGGAAGTCAACAGCATTTTGAGGATGGGACGTTAAATCGTCAAATAGTTCATTTTGTCATCATAATGTAATTGATTTTGAAACATGTAAACATATACTATGGTGTAACCTTTTCAATTATAATTATGATGGTTGTATTTACTTTGAGAACTATTATACTCGTTGTTGTGATACTATACATGAAGTCCTCCACCCCCGGACGTTTCCGCCATCCTTGGTTTGGGGGTGTGACAGATTGGTATCAGAGCATTCTTTATAGTTAACTAAGTATATCGAACCACATAAGATATACAAACTATAAATACATTTGGACTAAGAGTCTCTGATTAAACTTTTTCAAAAGGCTATACTTTTAGAAATAAATAGTTTCGTGTTAAAAGTATACATACATGCATACATACTAACGTCAGCATCATACTAGAACAAAACAAAAGTGGTGATTGTTGAATGGCACAAGTAGGCTTGGGGATGTATAGTCAGGTCTGGGAATGACATAGCCTAATCAACTATGTCTATCCCAGAAGTGATTAGCATATGCCCAGGAATGGTTGTGTTGTTGCAACAGGTCTAAAAACTTACCAACTCTATCTACAAAGAAACATTGAAACCATAAAACAAACTTTAAAATACTATAGGAGTATTTGGTGATACTATAATCAACTTATGTGAAAACTAAAGACCCCTATTAGTAGGTCTATAATGACTAAGTGCATACGCTAAGGTTATACATGATTAAAGATATTATAGACTCAGAATCTATGACTATTGCTCTACTTCCTGTTCCTTGTTTGGTTGTGGACTTAGAGTAGAGTCATTTATTCGAAGGTCTATTCTATCTCAGATTATGTATAACTGGTATGCACTATGTGATTATAGACATGACTAATAAGGATCACCCCCTATAAGTAATTATAGGATTGGACGTCTATTAATTATCTTTTCTACCCCTATTCTCGCACAAGCCACATGACGGGAGCTCAACTACCAAGAGACCCTATTCTTCCTAACCAGGGAAAATGGTGGTTGGATCAGAGAGAAATTCGAAGAAGATCCTGAAGAATAATAGAGGAAGACCCCGAAGACAATTCGTCAGAGGAGCAAGAGGAAGAGAAACCGAAGGGAAACAAAGGAAAAGAAGGAATGGGAGAAGACCCGACGAGGCTTCCATGGTCCGACGCCTCGATAAGCTGTAGATTTACAGAGACGGAGTTAGGAACAAGGTTAACCCCTTCCCTATGACATGGATGAGGATTTTACAACCTCAACAAGAGGAGGATTAGTAGACAGGGATCTCCTTGTCATGTTACGCCGCATCACTCACTAGAGCGTACAAACACGAGCATCGGTCATCCGAAATCATGGAGGTTGGCGCTACCACCAAGATTACCACAATTCTCCTTTGTCACCTGGATGGAGGCCATGAACAGATCAGAAACCACATCAAAGCCTTCAGAGGGAAGTGACCGCAACTCGAGCCGAGATTAGATAATAACGGCAACGTCAAACAGCGTTAGAGGAAACGCGTGGTAAAAAAAAAGAACATCAAATGGCAGAAACCAGGGCAATGTTTAGGGCAATGCAAACTTTCATGTCCTCATTCTATGGCCCACGGAACATCACCCGCCACGAGTAGTGTGTACACTACTGACATACCATTACAGACTCAAACTCCTGGTGTGCGTTTGAGCACTGCCCTGTCATATACATAAATTCGACCCTTCAAATTTAGAGACTACGCTATTCAAGGGGTCGTGTCACCATCAAAGTTTTTCCTTACATTATCAAAATATAGACCTAATATAAGGTCAAACTTTCCTGAACTCTATGAACTAGAGTATAACAATAAAATTGGCATGCATTTTAATTCATTGGGAGTTTACCACATATTTCATAACCTGTTATTACAAATGATTTGCTTATGGTAACTTTAAGATTACTTAATGTATACCTCAAGATTATGTGTAATTAAGAGACGATCGGCTTAGAAATGGTAAGTCCGCCGTAGGTCATGTTCCTTGTTTGGTTGTGGACTTAGGGCACACTCATTAAGTTCAACGGCCTATTGGAATTAATTACACACAACTGGTATACATCGGGTGATCTTAGGAGCGGATCAGGCATGAAACAAATCACAAGATTACATTCGAGTCATTTCTACTAAATTCATAAGTTTATTTATATAAACCTCTGCTATGAATTGTTTGCCACATTCGAAAAATCGGGAAATACTATACTTGAAAACTAATAACCTAGTTTTACGACGCCCGACTAATAACCATTACTAGAAGACTTATACTCATTTCGTCTTTGAATTTCTATAACAGAAAGATGCCGCCTCGTAAGTCTGCTAGACGCACTAGCGGAACGCAAACAAATCCACCACCGCCGCCTCCCCAATATGATCCTGTTATGTTCCAAGCTGCGGTCACGGCCGCGGTGGCAGCTGCTATGTCCCAAATCAGCACTGATCGTGCAGGGCGGACAGGGAGCGGTACTAATAACTCCACTGAAGGAGATAGCCAAGGGCGTTCTAGAGAATGCTCCTTTAAGGACTTCACCAATGGCAGACCCGATTCATTCAATGGGAGCGGGGGAGTCATCGATTTGATGCAGACCCGAATCTGTCTTCGAGATCTGTGCATGCCCCGAAGCGAACAAAGTCAAATTCGCAGGTCGCACTTTCTCCGGTCGGGCCCTTACTTGGTGGAACGGCCACGTTAAGTCACTGACGCTTACAGTGGCTAACTCGATAAGCTGGGAGGACTTGAAGGCAATGATGCTGAAGGAGTATTGCCTAAGGAGCGAAGTACAAAAGCTAGAGCAAGAACTGTGGAACCTCAAGATGACAGGCTCTGACCTTGCAACCTATACCGTCCGATTCTATGATCTATCACTCCTTTGTCCCGCTATGGTCACCCCGGAAGACAAAAAGTTGGAGCGATACCTCTGGGGATTGTCCCCCCAAATTCAAGATAGCGTGTTGGCCTCAAGACCAACTACCTTTGACAATGCCAAGGAGTTGGCACAACAACTCATCGACCATAGGGCCAGCCATGACACCGTGACAACCACCCCTGAGCAGGCAAGAGGGGAAAACAACAAAAGGAAGTTTTGGAACAACAAGAAGGGCCAACCGGCCCTGGACTACCCTAAGAAGCAACAGATCGTTGTTGTTCATGCTGCCACAGCCCACGCCACGCCAGCACCCATAAATCGATACGCTGGAACCCTTCCGAAATGCAACAAGTGTAACTTCCATCACACTGGGGTTTGCCGGGAGATGCATTGCAAAAATTGCAACAGGAAGGGGCACACTGACCGTTTCTGTAAGGCACCGGCACAACCCATCACCCAGGTCCCTGGCACTGGAGTAAGCCCAGCCTGTTACAAGTGCGGCAAAACGGGACACTTTAAAAGAGACTGCCCAAGAGCAAGGAATGCTGGTGATGGTGGAAGGGTGCTTATGATCACCGCAGGAGAGACCACCCCGGAACCGCCCGTAAATATCAGTACGTGTTTCTAACATCGACGTTTAGATTTTAAATTTTTTTTTACTAAAACTAGCATCTATTAAAGTATATCAACCATAAATCTCGAGAACACGACAAAACCCGAATAAGTCTTATCATCTATATAAAAACGCGGGGTTTTTACTAGTGAATCTATGATAGCTAGTGTAAACATTATGGTCATATATCATTAAGATTCTATGAACTTAGAATGTGTGATTCCGCCTCATTTCCTGTTCCTTGTTTGGTTGTGGGCTTAAGGCGGGGTCACTCATCCGAATGCCCTTGCAATCTTAATGATATACGATTAGTTTACACCAAGCAATTATAAAATATCTGGTAGGACTTATAATGCAAATTTCATCACAAATTGTTGAAGCATTCATAATACTAGTACTCACTAACTACAACCTGGAGTATTCGTAATAGTAACAACAAGGATCAAACGGGGAGCATAAAGGCACACATAGAATACACTATCATTCCAAAACAATAACTCCTTTTAAATCGACCCAGCTCAAGTTACAATAAGAAATTCCAAGGTCGTTATTTAACATCAGGCGGATTGGTCCCCGCCATATCAATTTCTTGTACTACGAAAAGTACCCACATCTTTCCCCAACTCTCGAAGTCCCGGTCAAAGTGCTAATTTCGGGACGAAATTCTTTCTAACGGGGGGATGATGTGACAACCGTCAATTTTTGGTCACGTCAAAGTCAACTAAAGTCAACGAGTCAAACCGGTCAACTCATCTAACCCTTGTATATTAGGGTTTCCATTATGTTTCTTATTGTACAACTCGCAATCTTAATACAAAGTATCACCTAGAGTTTTCACGTGTTCGGAAATTCTAGACCCTAATCAGGGCAAGTGATGAAACTACTCGATAAAACATTATTCCATACCCCTCGGGGGCGTATAACATTTATAACGAGACTTAACGGGATGTACAAATCTTGCGTTACGAAGCCAAACAACCAAAAAGGTCACAAACGAAGTCTCTCTCAAACCTCTCTCGCTCTATCTCTCTCTATCTCAAATCTCTCCAAGTATGTGAAATCTCTCCCAGATCTCTCTAAGTATGAGAAATCTCTCCCAAATCTCTCTATGTATGAGAAATCTCTCCAAGTATGTGAAATCTCTCCAAAATCTCTCTAAGTATGAGAAATCTCTCCCAAAACTCTCTAAGTATGAGAAATCTCTCCAAGTATGTGAAATCCCTCCCAAATCTCTCTAAGCATGAGAAATCTCTCCCAAATCTCTCTAAGTATGAGAAATCTCTCCAAGTATGTGAAATCTCTCCCAAATCTCTCTAAGTATGAGAAATCTCTCCGAGTATGTGAAATCTCTCCCAAATCTCTCTAAGCATGAGAAATCTCTCCCAAATCTCTCTAAGTATGAGAAATCTCTCCAAGTATGTGAAATCTCTCCCAAATTTCTCTAAGCATGAGAAATCTCTCCCAAATCTCTCTAAGTATGAGAAATCTCTCCAAGTATGTGAAATCTCTCCCAAATCTCTCTAAGTATGAGAAATCTCTCCAAGTATGTGAAATCTCTCCCAAATCTCTCTCAACTTCTTATAATCGCTCGGGGCATCCTGACCCTTAATTTAGTCGAAAATCGCTCGAAAATGGAAGTTTGTGCGAAAAACTGCCTTAAGGAGCCGAACCTAGCTTAAGGACCGAACCCTCTAATAGGAGCGAAACCCTCTTAAAGCCGAAGCTCCTATTAGAACCGAACCTCGGAACACCGAAGGTTCCTTCGGACCGAACCGCTAGCCAGCTTCACCTTCGGTCCCTTCTGATGAGTGGGCCTGCGAGACCTGCTCGGACCGAAACCCCTCACTCTCTGTTCCAATACACCAACCGAACCCTACCTTCGGTTCTAATGCTTCTAAGACCGAACCTCGCCCCTGACTTCGGATTTTCCATTTTCTTCCCGGTTTTTGACCCAATCTTCGTTTTAAACCCGTTTTTCATTATTTTAACGTGGGATTTTCACCCAAACTTATATTTTGACAGATAAGACCTTAAATATTCATATTTTAATCACATTTTGAGGATAATCTTTATCCAAGAGTAAAATTTAGTGGGTGTATTTTGGTGGAGTGTTGACTTTACCTTTGAGTTATGACACAAGCAACCCTCTACACCCACTCCATGACCATCCCCGGTCACTATTCCACCATACATGGTCATTCCATCGTCCTTTTCCCACTCTTTTCAGCCAAACACTTTGAATCAAGGATAGAAAAATCCTTATCTCTCCTCCCATTTCACTCACACTCCTCCAAGAAGCAAAAACTCATTCTCTCTCACTATCCCTCTCTAATCTCGAAATTTCAAGGCTGATCACAAAGTTCTTCATCTACTCCTAGTAAGTAATATCACTCCTCACATGATTATTTCTCCTTCTCTCTACTTAAATCATGGATACCTCCGACGACTTTTCTATAAATTTTCCAATAGCAGTAACAGAAAAGTTAAAAACTATAAAATTGTTAACAATCCTATTTACACCTTGTAACTTCCTGAGCAAGGTGTGTAGTATTATTTGAATACATGTTACTGATAGTACATATTATTTACCTTAGTTTAAAGGTATGAATCATATACAAAGGGTTACTACCACTACAAATAATTATAATAAACTATAATAAGTATAGTTAAGTCTATTATACACCACAAACAAATATGCTATACTATAATAGGTATAGTTAGGTTGCATATACATTACAAACATTATGATAAACTATAATAGGTATAGTTTATGTTTCATTTACATTACGAACTCATTACAAAGGTTTTCATATAAATGGGGTACGAATACAAAGTACCGGGTTTATACAAAAAGGGGTACATTACAAAGTACCGGGTTTATACAAAAAGGGGTACATTACAAATTATCGGGTTTATACAAAAAGGGGTACATTACAAAGTACCGGGTTTATACAAAAAGGGGTACATTACAAAGTACCGGGTTTATACAAAAAGGGGTACATTACAAAGTACCGGGTTTTCATATAAATGGGGTACGAATACAAAGTATCGGGTTTATACAAGAAGGGGTACATTACAAAGTACCGGGTTTTCATATAAATGGGATACAAATACAAAGTACCGGGTTTATACAAAAAGGGGTACATTAATAAGTACCGGGTTTTCATATAAATGGGGTACGAATACAAAGTACCGGGTTTATACAAAAAGGGGTACATTACAAAGTACCGGGTTTTTACAAAATGGTTTTATGGTATTAAAACTACATATCATCTAGAATTGTTACTTTTCAGATATAATTGCTAAGTGTACATGTTAGAGTTATATAAAATTGAGTTGTAATCGACTTAGAATTGGTGGGCCCGCCTTACTTCCTGTTCCTTGTTTGGTTGTGGACCTAGGGCAGACCTATTATATCCAACGGTTTATTTAACTTAAATTTTATATAACTTATATACACTGGGTGATTATTGAAGGATTCTACGGGTATTTCTAGGGTACATTATTGCATAACATAGGATATTTCATTTCATACTTAGTAAAGAAAATATTGGATTTTCTGGAATCATAGTCTATCGCTTTTACAAGGAAAATGGCTTATTTCTCAAATAAAACTCTTATGAACTCACCAACTTAATTGTTGACACTTTTCAAAACTACTTGTATTCTCAGGAAATTAGTGAAATAGGAAATCAACAACATTTTGAGGATGGGGCGTTAAATCGTCAAATAGTTCATTTTGTCATCATAATGTAATTGATTTTGAAACATGTAAACATATACTATTGTGTAACCTTTTCAATTATATTTATGATGATTGTATTTACTTTGAGCACTATTATACTCGTTGTTGTGATACTATACATGAAGTCCTCCACCCCCGGACGTTTCCGCCATCCTTGGTTTGGGGGTGTGACAAAATCACAAGAAATTGGAGATGTTGCTTGGAGAACCTTTTGCTCGGCAAGTGTCGGCTGTGGTGGCTAAGTGAGAATGAGTTTTACTTTAGGGTTAAAACCCTAATTTACAGAATGTAAAAAAAAAAGATATTTTTTTCTGGTTAACACGTGGACTCGTCGAGTAGGTGTACCGACTCGACGAGCCGATGCGTGATTTTGTAGAAATGTCGCGAATTCTCGATTGGACTCGCCGAGTAGGTGTACCGACTCGACGAGTTTTTGACTCTGTTTGAAATTTTTTTGTGTTTCTTAAATTTATTCCATCACACCCCACACTTAAGCCTTGCTTGTCCTCAAGCAATCATGTTAAGCTAATAAGAAGATTTAGATTGGTATACCCTAAGAAAACCAATAAAAGACGAAAAATAAAACGAAAAAGAAAGGTAAAAAGAAAGCAAACTCTAGTATCGGGTTGCCTCCCGTAAGCGCTTCTTTTTTAGGAGTCTTTAGCTGGACTCCTACCCGCTCTACGTTTCAGCGGCTTCCTCCAAGTCTAACCCTTCTTCAAGTCCTTCATCCTTTGGCATTCCTTCTTCATATCTCTTAACCCGATGCCCATTGACTTTGAAGCTTGACTCATCTTTACTCCATAGCTCAATAACCCCGTATGGAAAGACATGTTTTATTAAGAAAGGCTCGATCCAACGAGTGCGTAATTTTCCCGGAAAGAGTTTTAACCTTGAATTATACAAGAGAACTTTTTTTCCTTCCTCAAACTCTTTATTACCCTTCAAACTTGCATCATGCCATCTCTTGGTCTTGTCTTTATAAATTAATGAGTTAGTGTAAGACTCATTTCTCAATTCTTCCAAACCATTCATTTGCAAGAGTCGATTTGCACGCAACTCATTTGGCTCGAAATTGCATGTTTTCAAAGCCCAATAGGCTTTGTGTTCAAGCTCCACGGGTAAATGGCAATTTTTACCATACACTAGCCTATAAGGTGTGGTTCTAATGGGTGTCTTGAATGCGGTCCTAAATGCCCAAAGTGCATCATCCAATTTGTCCGCCCTTTTCTATTATTTCCAACCGATTTCTCCAATATCCTTTTTAGTGCCTTATTTGTAATTTCGGTTTGCCCATTTGTTTGTGGATGGTAAGGTGTTAAAAATCTATGGTGTACCCCATATTTTTGCAACACTTTTGCTAATTGATCATTAGCAAAATGGGTACCCCCTATCACTTATTAACGCCTTTGGCACTCCAAATCTAGAAAATAATTTTTTCAAGAATTTTACCACAACCCTTGCATCATTAGTGGGTAATGCTTGCGCTTCCGCCCACTTTCACACATAATCCACCGCCACTAGTATGTATTTGCTGCCTTTTGTCACACCCCAGCCGTCGGCGGAAACACCGGGCAGTGTAACGTCATTTCTTGTATCATAGTTATCAACTTCCTGAAAACACATGCATTCTAAAATACGTTAACATAAAGTTGGTGAGTCCACACGTTTTGACTCCATATAAAAATAATACATTTTCCAAGTTCAAAAGTATAGTTTTGAAAGTATCATTTTGACTCTACAACGTTTAGTATATATATCCTAGGTATAATGGTTTACTTACCAAGTAAGTATATACCTATAAGTCTCATATATTATAAATATAAATGTTTGTAATTCCATACAAACATATGTTACTACGTATAAATCTTATTTCAATTCTATACGAGTAAAAATGGCTACGTATAAATCTTATTTCAATTCTATACGAGTAAAAACAGCTACGTATAAATCTTATTTCAATTCTATACGAGTATCTGTGCTAGGTATAATTATCTACTTAATATACAAGTAGTATACCTACCCGTTTCTTGTACTTAGAGTATAAGTGTTTGGGAAACTTATACTTAACATTAATACTTGTATAACGACAAAGTATAATGCTTCTAACAATTTGCTACAACGAGTCCGTAACCGCGGCCATATGACTAGTTTCCAACCTCTGCTTGATGCTACAAGTTTCACATCTTAAGATAAGTTCCACACGCTTCATCAACATCGGAACAATAAACAAATAAAATGACAGTTCGTCACTCGCAAACCGTTGGGTTGTAGCTAGCAACCACGAGTGGGGTTGTCAACTCGTATCTTATTCATACACGACTTCCTCGCTCACACGGGATTAACGGTTACAGGTCAGAGGATTTTCCCTAAGATTTCCAATTTTAGTTGATGAATACAATAACTCATGTAGACTTGTCGATTTCCGTTAGTTCTAGTAGTAAAATCATATTCGTGTTTAAAACCCTAAGTTATTAGACTATGCTTTAAACATTACTCCTAATATTTTAAATACTTTGGCTGTATAATAGCTATAACTTTGAGTTAAAACCAGGTTTTTGTCTTAACATAAAACCGATAATAACAACATATAATGTTCCTAGTTTTATCTTAACATAAAACCAATAATAACAACATATAACGTTCCTAGTTTTATCATGACATAAAACCAATAATAACAATGTACATATCAATTAACATATAGAACTACCGAGTATAACTCTGGAACTATATCGCACACAAAATATATATAGAATCCTAAGTATAACTCAAAATCTACATTAGTACAAGAACATGCTAACAAGTTGATAATAGTTGTATATATTCAAAATATTATATTTAGAACAACTATATCCCGGTTAATATAACTATCTACGTTGATACTAATATACTATCATATAGACATAATAGTAACGTATATACAATATTTAGCATGCATTTTCCTCCGAAAATATTAGAAAGTGGGGCCGTGAAACTCACCTTAATAGCGTGATTTTATGTAATCTAAGCAGAAACGGTCAGCGGTACGAGGTCGTCGGGCTCGAGATGAAAGAGGGCTTCAGCAAATGAGAGAGAGAGAGAAGAAATTCAGGTGTAAGGAAAGAGAAGGCCGGACTTTCTATTTATAGGAAGATTTTTTGCCCTCACGACGTGAGAAACTCCTTGTTCACGTCATGAGTTTGGAACTTATCTCTTCGTAGACTTGCCATCCGTCTTCTAGCTTCCGAAGGTGGCCATATGACTCCTCACGTCGTGAAATATCATTGTTCACGTCGTGAGCTTAGAGCTTATCCCTTCGTAGCCTCGTCACGCCTCTTCTAGGTCTGAAATGTGGCAATTTGACTCCTCATGTCATGAGTTTCTATGCTCACGTCGTGAGTTCAGTCAGATTAGAGTTTCTGACAGCTGTATCTTCGGAAGGTCGTAACTTTCGTATACGAACTCCGTTTTTGACGTTCTTTATATCCACGCGTAGGTATTTACGAGTACTACAACTCTCTTTTAGACTTAAATAGCTATTTCTAAGTCTATTTTAAATTCCTCTTATTATAGAGATTTATAGTGTTCAGTTATCATAACTTCTTCACGCGAAGTCAGATTCAGACGTTCTCTATATTTTGTGGAATCGTATGGACATATAAATTGAGTTGTATCATAAAGATAGTTCATATTTGTATTAGAATTTATCATGAACTACATAGTAATTTTATCACATTACTAGTTTAACAACATCACATTACATGATTGGCATAATCACATGTGATTATTATTGACCTATTTTGACTAGTGTTACATTTTCCCCCCGTTAGAATAATTTTGTCCCGAAATTTATATTGTACCAGATACCACTGAAGGGTCCTGGATAACTTCCTTGCTTCCTATTACGAATGCCCTACCACAACCTAACTTCCTTGACTCCTTAACTTTGGACATTCCTTCTTGATATGTCCAATTCTGCCACACTCAAAACATGCTCTTCCTCTATCATAGCTTGTTCCAACGTTTGTTCCTTGATTTTTTGTTGTAGGTGTCGTGCTCCTGCAGTAACTGGCAGTGTGTCCCTTCTTTTTGCACTTCATGCAAATATAACAGTCACCTACGTGCTGATGGTTACATTAACTGCACCATGAACAGTTACCTAGATGATGGCGATTACACTGAGTGCACCATGGGAGTTTTCCAGCATACTTCCTTGGTTTGAAATTCATAAAGTCTTTGTAGGTACACATTCTGGCAGTCCCTACATTGCCTTCATTTCAAACTCCTCCTCTTGTGACAATAGCTAGAGCTGCAACGATTCTCTGAGCTATGATTTCTTCAAGTTCTGCTGGACTTATTGGAGGGTTTGTTTCTGGTGGTGGTGGTTGCGATTGTTGTTGTTGTGGTTCTCGTCGTTGGTTAAGGTTTAGCCGAGCGCTATTTCTTCTAGGCATTTTAGTTCCTATATATTTTGGATCACCAAGTATTTAGTCTATCAAATATTACTCCCAATTTATATAGTTCATATGATCTGATCATAATAAAATATAGTTGTACACCTACACCTAGTTGTGATAAGATCTATGCACATATGAACTTTAGTTGGAATATCTGATCTAAATCCTTGATATCAAAAACATTCCGGGTATTTAGGTGTATTATCATCGCGGGTCTGAATCTTCATATATGACTCTATATTTGTTATATTCATGCTCTATTAATTATTGTTCGTTACTTCAGGGCTAGCTGATAAGGCACCGGCCAGTCACGACAGTCAGAGGCCAGGATCATTTTAGCATATAGCCGTTCTGAAATCCAGCAACCCAAGCGACATGTCTATCCTGTCACCGCTCCCGTAAGTAGTCCTTTAGTAGTATAACTAACAATACTTTATATTTTTAGGCTAAGGGATATACCTAAACCTAACAGAGTAAGCCCTAAACTATAGTCTTGCTTTCCTAAGAAAGTACTAATTCACTATAGTTAATAGCTCTGATACCAATCTGTCACACCCCGGCCGTCGGCGGAAACACCGGGCAGTGTAACGTCATTTCTTGTATCATAGTTATCAACTTCCTGAAAACACATGCATTTTAAAATACGTCAACATAAAGTTGGTGAGTCCACAGGTTTTGACTCCATATAAAAATAATACATTTTCCAAGTTCAAAAATATAGTTTTGAAAGTATCATTTTGACTCTCCAACGTTTAGTATATATATCCTAGATATAATGGTTTACTTACCAAATAAGTATATACCTATAAGTCTCATACATTATAAATATAAATGTTTGTAATTCCATACAAACGTAGGTTACTATGTATAAATCTTATTTCAATTCTATACGAGTAAAAATGGCTACATATATATCTTATTTCAATTCTATACGAGAAAAAAAGCTACGTATAAATCTTATTTCAATTCTATACGAGTATGTGTGCTAGGTATAATTATCTACTTAATATACAAGTAGTAAACCTACCAGTTTCTTGTACTTAGAGTATAAGTGTTTGGGAAACTTATACTTAACATTAATACTTGTATAACGAAAAAGTATAATGCTTCTAACAATTTGCTACCATGAGTCCGTAACCGCGGCTATATGACTAGTTTCAAACCTCTGCCTGATGCTAAAAGTTTTGCATGTTAAGATAAGCTCCACACGCTTCATCAATGTCGAAACAATAAACAAATAAAAGGACAGTTCGTCACTCGCAAACCGTTGGGTTGTAGCTGGCAACCACGAGTAGGGTTGTCAACCCGTATCTTATTCATACACGACTTCCTCGCTCACACGGGATTAACGGTTACAGGTCAGAGGATTTTCCCTAAGATTTCCAATCTTAGTTGATGAATACAATAACTCATGTATACTTGTCGAGTTCCGTTAGTTCTAGTAGTAAAATCATATTCGTGTCTAAAACCCTAAGTTATTAGACTATGCTTTAAAGATTACTCCTAATATTTATAATACTTAGGCAGTATAATAGCTATAACTTTGAGTTAAAACCAGGTTTTTATCTTAACATAAAACCAATAATAACAACATATAATGTTCCTAGTTTTATCTTAACATAAAACCATTAATAAAAACATATAACGTTCCTAGTTTTATCTTGACATAAAACCAATAATAACAACGTACATATCAATTAACATATAGAACTTCTGAGTATAACTCTGGAACTATATCGCACACGAAATATATATAGAATCCTAAGTATAACTCAAGATCTACATTAGTACAAGAACATTCTACCAAGTTGATAATAGTTGTATATATTCAAAATATTATATTTAGAACAACTATATCCCGGTTAATATAACTATCTACATTGATACTAATATACTATCATATAGACATAATAGTAACGTATATACAATATTTAGCATGCGTTTCCCCCAAAAATATTAGAAAGTGGGGTCGTGAAACTCACCTTAGTAGCGTGATTTTATGTAATCTAAGCAGAAACGGTCAGCGGTACGAGGTCGCCGGGCTCGAGATGCAAGAGGGCTTCAGCAAATGAGAGAGAGAGAGAGAGAAGAAATTTAGGTGTAAGGAAAGAGAAGGCCGGACTTGCTATTTATAGGAGGATTTTTGGCCCTCACGAAGTGAGAAACTTCTTGTTCACGTTGTGAGTTTAGAACTTATCTCTTCGTAGACTTCCCATCCGTCTTCTAGCTTCCGAAGGTGGCATATGACACCTCACGTCGTGAAATGTCATTGTTCACATCGTCAGCTTAGAGCTTATCCCTTCGTAGCCTCGTCATGCATCTTCTAGGTCCGAAATATGGCAATTTGACTCCTCACGTCATGATTTTCTATGCTCACGTCGTGAGTTCAGTCAGATTAGGGTTTCTGACAGCCGTATCTTCGGAAGGTCGTAACTTTCGCATACGAACTCCGTTTTTTACGTTCTTTATATCCACGCGTAGGTATTTACGAGTACTACAACTATCTTTTAGACTTCAATAGCTATTTCTAAGTCTATTTTAAAATCCTCTTATTATATAGATTTATAGTGTTCGGTTATCATAACTTCTTCACGCAAAGTCAGATTCGGACGTTCTCTATAGTTTTGGAATCGTATGGACATATACCTTGAGTTGTATGATAAAGAAAGTTCATATTTGTATTAGAATTTATCATGAACTACATAGTAATTTTATCACATTACTAGTTTAACAACATCACATTACATAATTGGCATAATCACATGTGATTATTATTGACCTATTTTGACTAGTGTTACACCTTTGGATGAAGGAAATGGTCCCATGAAATCCACACCCCATACATCAAAGATTTCAAAAACTTGAATATTTCTTTGGGGCATTTCATTTCTTGCCGATATATTACCCGTTCTTTGGCAAGCATCACATTCCCGTACGTGATTAGCATCATCTTTGAAGATAGTAGGCCAATAAAAACCAACATCAAACACTTTTTAGCAGTGTATTGGATCCCATGATGTCCTCCTGCCGGTCCATTGTGGCAATGCTCTAATATGTCCCGAATTTCCTTGCCAAAAATGCATCTTCTTATGATTCCATCCGCACAGCTCCTAAAAAGATATGACTCATCCCAGAAATAATATTTAATTTTTGAAAAGAGCTTCTTCTTTTGTTGATGAGTGAGGCCTTTTGGAAGGTATTCGCCAGCCAAGTAATTTGCAATATCCACATATCATGGTTCTTCCTCCATGACCACCATCAAATACTCTTCCAGAAAGTTATCTTCAATACCCATGTTGTCCTCCTCTTCCATTTCTGGATTTTCCAATCTAGAAAGATGGTCACCAGCTACATTCTCCATCCCTTTCTTATCCTTGATCTCGATGTCATATTCTTGTAGTAAAAGCACCCATCGGATCAATCTTGGCTTTGCATCCTGCTTGGCAAACAAATACTTAATAGCAGAGTGGTCATTGAAAACAGTTGTTTTAGATAAAATGAGATAAGGGCGGAATTTGTCAAAGGCATACACCACGGCTAATAATTCTTGGGCCGGATTTAAAGTCTTGATTGCATAATAAATGGGTCGAAAGTGCTTATCAAGCCTTTGTCCAAGCACGACTCCTAAAGCAAAATCGCTTGCGTCACACATTATTTCAAAGGGCAGGTTCCAATTCGGGGCTATAATGATCGGGGCATTAGTTAATTTTTCTTTTAAAATTTCAAAGGCCGCTAGACAGTCTTTAGAAAAGTTAAAAGGTGCATCTTTTAAAAGTAATTGAGTAAGAGGTCTAGTTATTTTAGAAAAATCTTTTATAAAACGGCGGTAAAAACGCGCGTGCCCTAAAAAAGTCCTAATGCCCTTCACATTAGTCGGTGGGGGTAATTTAGCAATAGTTTCAATTTTTGCCCGATCCACTTCAATCCCCGCCATGGATACCTTATGACCTAAGACTATTCCTTCTTTAACCATAAAGTGACATTTTTCCCAATTTAAGTCTAGATCGGTCTTTTCACACCTAGCAAGCATCAAGTCAAGGTTATTAAGACGATCATGAAAAGAAGAGCCAAAAACAGAAAAGTCATCCATAAATACTTCCATAAACTTTTCCACCATGTCATGGAAAATCGCCTTCATGCATCTTTGAAAGGTCGCAGGCGCATTGCATAACCCAAAAGGCATGCGGGGATAAGCAAAAGTCCCACTTGGGCAAGTGAAAGTAGTCTTTTCTTGGTCAATTGGGTCTATGGGTATTCGGAAGTAACCCGAAAATCCATCTAGGAAACACTAATAACTATGGCCACATAATCTTTCAAGCATTTAATCAATAAAAGGAAGGGGAAAGTGGTCTTTACGAGTGGCATCGTTTAGCTTTCGGTAATCGATGCACACTCGCCAACCGGTTACCATTCGAGTTGGTATGAGCTCGTTCTTCTCGTTTGTCACTACCGTCATCCCTCCTTTCTTAGGCACCACTTGAACTGGACTAACCCATGTACTATCGGAAATGGAGTATATGATTCCCGCGTCTAAAAGCTTGACCACCTCCTTCTTGATCACTTCTTGCATGTTCGGGTTCAACCGCCTTTGACGTTACACTACCGGCTTTGCTCCTTCTTCCACGTTGATCTTGTGAGAGAAATAGGAGGGACTTATCCCTTTAATATCAGTGATTTTCCATGCAATGGCATTCTTTCTCTTCTTTAAGACTCGGACTAACGCTTCCTTCTCAGATTTGGTGAGGTCAGAAACTATAATTACAGGTTTTTGTTCACCTTCTTCAAGAAATGCATACTCTAAATGATCAGGCAAAGTTTTCAGCTCTGATTTCATTTTCTGTACACTGAACACATCGAGTTCAATGAGGGGACTCATCGAGTCCAGGCCAAAAGTCGTGTCTGATCGCGATTTCTCACATGGACTCGTCTAGTCAGTGACTGCGACTCGGCGAGTCGGGCCTTCAGCACTTCTGATTAATTCATTATATTCAGCTTCTTCGAGTAGTCTCTCTATCTCCATCAGGTCTCTCTCAGCATCAAAATCATCGTCAAAGGCAGTGGTTGACTTGCTTGGCTTGTCTTCTTCCCATTCTTCCATTAATTCTTCCAACATGTCAACCGAAAATGCGGTGTCATCACTATATATTGCCTGCTTCATGGCTTGATCAACTCCAAATGTAACTGATTCGTCTCCCACCCGAAGGGTAAGTTTAGAATCTCAAATGTCCACTATAGCACTCGCGGTATTGAGGAAAGGTATTCCAAGAATGATTGGGACTTGAGGATCCGCTTCCATGTCTAGTACTATGAAGTCCGCGGGGAACACAAACTTATCTACTTTCACCAATAGGTCTTCGCATATTCCCCTTGGAAATGTCACTGTTTTATTTGCTAACTGAATTGCCATTCGAATTGGCCTTGGCTCTGGAAGGTCTAATTTCTTAAAGAATTAGTATGGCATAAGGTTAACATTAGCCCCCGAATCAGCCAATGCATGAATAGTTGATAAATTTCCGAATTGGCAAGGCAAGGTCAAACTACCCGGGTCACCCATCTTCTTAGGTAGTTTGTTCAACATGGCTGCTGAACAATTTTCATTGAGAACCACCTTCTTCACCTCTTCCATCTTCTTTCTATTTGTAAGAAGCTCCTTTAAGAATTTGGCATACTTGGGCATTTGTGCAATCGCCTCGATGAAGGGCATATTAATTTGAAGAGCTTTTATATGTTCCAGGAATTTTTGATAATCAATATCGTGCTTATCTTGTCTAGCTCGGCCTGGAAAAGGAAATGGAGGCTGATATGGGTTAATAGGAGGCTTATTCTTCTGTTCAGGTGGGGGACTCGTCGAGTCCATGTCTGCGACTCGGCGAGTCGAGTCGGGTTCTTGCGACTTTTGGTTTTCTGACTCTTTTCCTCTTGCACCAATTTAGGATCTTCTTTATGAATAGGGTCCAGAGGAGTAATTATCTTCCCACTCCTAGTTGTCACAATGTTTACATGTGCGCCTTTCGGATTATTTTCGGTATTACTAGGAAGTCTACCCGGTTGTCTTTCGTTCACTTGTTGTGCAAGTTGGCCTAGCTTCTTTTCTATGTTGAGAATGGAGGCTTGTTGATTCCTAAGCAGAGCTTGTTGATCTTTCATCATAATTTGGTGTTCTATTAACATGTTTTGTTGATATTTTATTGCAGCATCGGTATCGTTATGCCTTTTCTCGGACGCGGCTACGAATCTTGTAAGCATATCTTCCAAATCAGATTTCTTTTCTTGCATCGACTCCCCCTTTTGATAAAAACCTCTTGCTTTTTTCTTATAATTTTCCTCCTTCTCCTTCTTGTACTCATCATAAGGTAGCCATTCTTTCTTGGGTTTTCGCCAATCATCATCGTATCTATCACCACTTGAATAGCACACTTGGCCTTTTCGATTCCCGTTCACATCAAGATCACAATCTTTAGTAAGATGAGGCCCTCTACAGTTATCACATCCTACTCTAATGGCATGGATGGATTGGTCCATCTTAGTCATTCTTCGATCCATGCTCTCTAATTTTGCCATCATTGCTGCCATGTCATCAGAAATAGAGTTCACCACCCCTCGAGTTCAGTCATTCCTTGGGTTATGATATTCTCTAGAGTGCTTATAGAATTCTTCAATGAGTTCCTTAACTTCCGTCGGATTTTTCTTTTTCAATGGGCCTTGAGAGTCAAGGAGTTGTCTAGTGGTAACATTTACTCCATCATAGAAAATGGAGACTTCTTGTTGAACGTTCAAGTCATTGTGGGGGCAGTTCCTCAACAAACTTTTGTATCTCTCCCACGCCTCATATAATGATTCACTCGATTGTTGCTCGAAGTTGGCAATGGCTTTCTTCAAATTTTCTATTTTCGAAGGAGAGCAAAATTGGTCAATGAACTCTTCACGCATTTTTGCCCATGTGGTGATGGATCCTAGGGGAAGTGATTTCAGCCAATCTTTCGCAGCCCCTTTAAATGTGACCGGTAGCATACGAAGCAAAACAGTCTCACGAGGAACGTTCGGGATGTTGAAATAGTTGGCTATGTCGTTGACCTTGTCGATGTGCTTGTACGCGTCTTCGTGATCTTTCCCGTAGAATGGGATGTCCTTGAGTTGAGCGAGAATGTGGCCTTTTAGCTCAAAGGTAACAGTTGCTGGAATTGCGGGTTGCACTAGTCCCGTCCCAGTATCATTACACGGCCTCTTCTTGTATTCACCCATGGTGAGATCGACAATGTTAGCCCTGGTGTTATCGGGTTCGCCTTCTATGTCGCTTCCTTCTTCGGTTTCGGTTTCGGTTTCGGTTTCTTTTGGATTGGGGTTAAATCCAAAGCCTTCTATCTTGCTTTCTTCACTCTTTTGGTTTCTAGACTCTCCTACTTTCTTGATTTTCTTCTTTCCAAAGAACGATTTAAGGTCCTTGAAAGGTGATTTCTTTGGCGGGTTAGTCTCTTCAACGGTCTTCTCCTTATCCATCCTCAAAGCTGATTCCGGATTTTCAAGAGGTGGTACCAAAGATGTGTTCGATCCCCGGGTCATAAAATACCTGAAATAAATAGAAAACACGTGTAAAAAGAACAAAAGAAAACCAAAAATGAAAATAGAATATTGCTGCGATGGACTCGTCGAGTAGCTGCGTCTGTACACGGCAAATCAAAGGTAAATCAGAAAAAAATTTAGAACTAAAATCCAAAAAACAGAAAAACTAAAACTCAATCCTAATAACTAATTTACCAAAACAGTAACTTTGTGGAAGATAGATCCCACACAAAGGATCGATAATACTAGCAATTAAATTTTATTTTAGAACCGTTCCCCGGCAACGGCGCCAAAAACTTGATGTGTGTTTATTTCACTAGTTTTAGTCCTACTTTTTAAATATAATTAAGACACACAAAAGGCAGTGTACCTGTCAATTGGTGGTATAATTAAGCAAGCAGGGTATCGAACACAGTGAATGGTAAATAAACTAACTACTAAATTATCTAAAAAAAACAATTAATAAAAGAAAAGAGGTTTTATCTAGTTTTCCAAGACTAGAAACTTAAGCACTTATCTAACACTTAAACAAAGCAATTAACAACTAAAACGAGTAAAAATCAACTAAATTCAATATTAAAGGAGACTTCTATTCAGCTTCAACTAACTTATTCCTATGGTTGATTTTACGGCACGTGCAATGGATTAATTTATCTTTGGCTACCAATTAATGTGATTAGGTTTATGTTCACTATTACTAATTCTTAGTAAACAAATCAATTCAAACAGTGGCCAGTTGGTTAAACTAATGAATTTCCTAGTTTATTGATTCGGGTTTAGTAAGACTTGTAGTTAGCTAATTAAATTGCTAATTCAATTAACTTCTTGTATGATGGTTCGTCACACAAGCTCACACATTGACTTACCTATTTTCTAATTAATCTCTAGTTTCATGTTCACTATTTCTAGGCATATAACATTGTTTTCAGATAAATTATATGAGACAAGCAATCAAGAGATGTTCATGCAACTTAATACACTTGACAATTAACATAAAATAGTTATTGGCAACACATGAGGATCTTTAACAAGCTTAATCAAACAAAATTCACCAAATTAAATTAATCCAAACACAAAATCAAACCATAGTCATAAAGTTGTCTACCCTAAACAGAAGAAACAAGTTTTTAGCTCATAATCATAGCAGAAAACGTCTCATAAACTGAACCTAATGATCTAAACATGGTAAAAACACTAGATTAAGAGAAGAGAATAAGATTGTGCCTTTTGATCTCCTCAAAATTAGATGCTAGGATTGATTTTCGATTTCTAGGGCTCCAGCAATACTCTCAATCGTAATTCAGTCTCCAAGGGTTCCAGAGAAGTCTTTAGTTTCGGGCTATTATGTCCTATTTATAGATTTCTGAAAACAGGGGCGACTCGCCGAGTCCCTCACTTAAAATCCGTGTGCGGTAAGGTACTTGATACTTCGTGAATATTCATGCCTAATCGTCGAGTAGGTGTCCAACTCGCCGAGTTCTTCAGGTTTTTGACTCTTTTTCTTCTTTCTTCCATTCCCGGACTTCCGATTGCATTTCCCACTTCCTTTTGCTTCCGAGCATGTCTTTTAGGTTGAGAATATAATTTAAACATAATTAAGTACCTTTTGTTCATTAATTGCAATAAAATAGCCAAAAAGTATTAAGATTCTACACAAAATATATAACTAAATATGCACATATCAATAGAGCCCAATACCAAACCCTTGGTCCATAACACTCTTTAATAACCTCAAACTCTTGCATGATTGAGAAATATAGCAATAAAGACTTCATTTTTATGACACAAGATCCTCAAAAACAACATAAAGTGATGAACTTGATCTCAGGAATAGCTTTTACTCACAAGAACCAAACCATGGGACCCAAAGCATGCAAATATCAAAGCTAGTCTAGATCTAAGCCATAGAATCATGAAGGTTAGAGCTTTATACCTCCAGAAGCTTGTAAAAGTGATGAAGGCTCTGGATCTTCAAGCTCTAGCAACTACAATCCTCAAAGAAAAACTTCTACTCTTTCACTATGCACTAAGAACACATAAAATAGGCTTACACAAGCTAATCAAGGATTAGGGTTTTGAAACGCTGGTTGGGGAGGATAGAGACTGAATATGGGGAGGCCTCATGGGACTTAAGGTCCTTAAATATGGGCTCAACCATAAAATTTAGGGTTTGGGACCTGCATGAGTACGCCATGCGTACTCCTTACGTACGCCTAGTGTACTCGAAAAAGTCCATGTCCATCTTAAATGATGAACACCCTGCATACACATCATGTACACCCGACGTACTACCAACTCCCATTTCAATCTTAATTTCAAACTGCCATAACTTCTTCGTTCCAACTCTATTTTCGGTGTTCTTTATATTCTCGGAAATGTATTGAAGAGCCCCACAATCCTATCTCATTACTTTTGACTTAAACCATATCGAACTAAATTTCTTAATTTACGCAAGAAGCCCGATCTATAATTTTTCCCCTTTCTTCCCTTTGGGTCCAACATACAAATCAAGGTGTTACAACCAATATTATCAACCTTTAATAAGGCCCAAATTTACTTTCTTAAATCCAAAAGCCTTGACATGATTGAGTTCCTGTCCACAATCTTGAATTTAGACATGACCCGAAACAGGGTGTTACAATAAACTGCATGGATAGTCGTTGTGGTCTGGGGCAATATGTAGACTTCGTTTCTAACTCTTTTTTCCCCTCAGATGGCATCTATGGTATTTGTTTATTGGTGATTTCGTCATTAAGAGACCTGAAATGATATTACCCATTATCTTCTTAATTTCTATTTCTTATTTTTATATTTTTTATATAATTCATTATAGTATTATTTAAAGATGGTTCAACCAATCTCATCCTCACTCACTCGTTTCTTACCTTTCTCGACTCGACGGTCTCCATCCTTTTTCGTTTATAAAAGACACCAAATGATAAAAAAAATCTCTATTCGAAAGAAACCCATCATACCACATCATCTCTTTTCGCCACCATGCATTTTGCAAAACCAACTACATCACTGCCCTCACCCCACTATCCTCGCCCATTTTGCTTTAGTTTATTTGCAAAACCATCTACATCACTTCCCTCACCCTACCGTCGTCACCCCTTTTGCTTTAGTTTATGCTTTAAATATGTGATGAAGTTTTTACTATAATTCGCAGATATAGAATTCCTCCTTCACAAGAAAACCACCACACCACATTTGTGTGTTTTTTCTTTATATTTTACATTTGATGTAAGTCACATGTGGAACCATATTTTCTTGTTGGAATAGATTGAATAATGTCATTAAAGCATCCACCAACACTATTCATCTTTATGTGGATTTTGTAGCGCTTTCTTGAAAATGATAATTTCTTGTTAATTTCATGTTGTTTGGAACCTATTATGTGATTTAGGTCTTAGATTTTGGTTTCATTTGATCAAGTTATT
This sequence comes from Lactuca virosa, assembly GCF_052849685.1. Taxonomy (NCBI): domain Eukaryota; kingdom Viridiplantae; phylum Streptophyta; class Magnoliopsida; order Asterales; family Asteraceae; genus Lactuca; species Lactuca virosa. The sequence goes on from NC_136430.1 coordinate 237,598, forward strand.
TTTTTATCGATTTTTACATTTACCTTTTATTCAGTTTAATTGGTTTTAATATAGTTTTGCGATCCTGGTTTCATTTGAGCTTCGATTGGTGTTTTAGATTCTAGTTTCATTTGGTTGCATAATGTATTAATTTTCAAGGTTGTTTGCGTTGACATCTAGTTCTTTTGACTCTTTTGGAAGATAATTGGAAGGTAATGAGAAATATAGGAAGGGGTGGGTGGGGCCCATTTACTTATAATATTAATATAAAATAAAAAAGGGTTCAAAAGAGTCATTTTAGATGCAATAGTGACGAAACTGCAACAAATAAATATAAAGCACACAACTTTCAGAGTAAAAAAATAGATATGAACCACATATATTATCCCAAACCATAGGGACCATTCATATAACTTACTGTAATTTATAATTACAAAAAGAACATCTCGATAATAAGAGAGAACTACAATACCACTCACATGACTCACCCTCCCAACCATCCACGCTTGCCACCCTTAACCTCTCAATTTATAATTTTATTTTGTTTTCCTATTACCAATATCTATATCATTATAGTTTACAATTAAATTATAATTTGATCCTCTCACTATATTTTCCCATACAGACTTCAAATATAAGGAAAATAAATACGTATACGACTGCAGTAAGTTTAAAATGTTTAAATCAAAGATCATATAAACAATCATGTAGAGTTATAACATTATGAGAAATATAAATAGTATTGCAAGTACGATATTACAATATCAATACATATCATGCAATTAATAGTATATAGGTAGTCAATATATTTTTTTCCATTATTAGACAAGTAAATATACAAGTAAAGTGATTAGGTATATAGGTAGTCAGATAATGTATGATAGGTATGATGATAATATGTAGAAACGATAATGTCAAAGGATGTTGTTAGATAAAAGGTGTTGGAGATCTTCTTCCCCTCCACGAAAAGCATCAAGGAGGCATTGGAAGAGGAGGACCTGGCAAGGGATACGTAGAACGCCTTTTTGTTGGTAACCGTACTCCTGAGCTGATTTATTGAGGAGGTTTATAAATAGAGGATGGTTTAGTAGGTCCATGCTGACGACAAATCGTTCCATCTCTTCCCCGACATAAAATGGCAAGTAGCCCTCAGGTACGTTTAATGAGTGATGAATAGGAGAGGCAGAGCGTACGAGAGAGGTATGGGAGAGGCAACACATGAGTTTGTTCATGGTAGAATGAGAGAAAGATGTTGTGATGAAAAGTGAGAAATATAAGTGAGTATAAATATACGGGGAAGAGAAAGAGTGAGAGAGACAAAGAAAGAAAGATAAAAAGATAAAAAGATAGAAAGATAGAAAAAAAAGTGTTTTGGAGAGAGTACATGAAGGTGTACTTAGCAGATACTTATATGAATAATATTTTTTCCCTTCAGTATTTTAGGATTTTTTTTTAATTCTTTTTAAATACATTTTATTTTAAAAAATCTCTATAATCGTATCTTCACAAGAATCATTTAATTCAAGAAAAGACGAAATCACTAGAATCATTGATAGGAGAAAATTATATGGACTAAATCCAAGTTGTTGTCCTCAACATATTGATATCATTATAGAACTATACCTTCATTAAATGATGAGTATGTTTTTAGATACACCTGTATCATCTTTCAGAATTTAGTGCATCTTTGATCCTTTATCTTATCACTTGTCCTTTAAATGTTGATGAACAATATACAATTAGTAATAGATTAGAGTAAAATAAGTGAGACACAATTTCTAACATCCAAGTTAATGGTAGAAATCAACTTGAGTTAGTTTAATAAAAAAAAATCAATTAAAGAAATTCGTACGACCCATCTTATTAATTTCAATATAGAGTTCAAATAAAAAATCTGAATTGGATCGAAAAACTGTCTTCATAAAATCAAAAACTTGCATAAATACCGATAGAATCAGTTTCTTCATAAAATAAAAACTTATATAAATACCCTTATGGGCGAGATTAATAGTTAAATACATTCTTTAAACATTCAATATCTTCTTCAAATAAAACCCTTAAAATATTAGAATGTTTTGATTCTATCTTTGATCCTTATAGTAGATATGTTAACGGACCTAATGTATTTGTCTATTTATGTATTGTATTTCTAGTTTACTTGGCCAATTGTATTGTGGCCCTTTTCCTTTCTATTTTGTATATATATATATATATATATATATATATATATATATATATTCCTCATTAATGAGATACAAGATATGGGAAAATACAAGTTAACATGGTATCAGGCTTAACCTTCTAAATCCTAGCCAACACATCCATTCTCCTGTCCATCTCCTTCTTTTCTTGTCATCATGCCTGCTGCAGACTCTTCTTCTTCATCGAATATTTCTGAAAAACCTACCTCTACCATCAACATCAAACATGTTATCCCTCTCGTTATTGATCTAGATCAAATGAATTATGATATATGGAGTGAACTTTTTGAAATTCATTGCATCGCTATGGTGTAGCTAATCATCTTCAACCTCTGGATGAAAACAATCATGTCAAAGATGCAATCAAATGGGACCGGCTGGACTCAATCGTAAAATCAAGGATTTATGGTACTCTTTCTCTTTCTCTTCTCCACACTATCTTCAAAAAGAAAGCTTCTACATATCAAGTTTGGAGCACTATTGAGAAGGTTTTTCGTGACAACAAGGAGTCTAAAATTATTCATCTTGACAATGAAATTTGTAATATTTCCATCGATGATTCCTCTATTTTTGATTATTGCAACCAAATCAAATCCATAGTTGATCAACTTGACAACATGGGTGTTCCTGTACCTGAAAATAATTTCGTTGCTTATACCCTCAATGGTTTGTCTTCTAAATTTTAGTACATTAAGACTACCATTCTTCACAAAGATCCTCTACCTACCTTTTGGGATACTCGATCTATGTTCCTATTGGAAGTAGTTTATCTAATTTTGTTTCTACTTTTCCTTTTGAACTTGTTCATTTTGATGTTTGGACCTCTCCGGTTACGAGTATTAGTGGCATTAAATATTATGTTATCTTTCTAGACAATTATTCTCAATTTTTGTGGGTATACCCTTTACGTGCTAAATCTGATTTATTCTCTAAATTCTTGCATTTTAGTGCCTATGTTAAAAATCAACTTTCATTCATTTTTTGCCACTCATGGAATTCAAATGCGTTTTTCATACCCTCACACATCCCAACAAAATGGAAAATCTGAATGCATGCTTCACACCATTAACAATGTTGTGCATACTCTTTTATTTCATGCTCATCTTCCCCCTACCTATTGGGTTGAAGCTCTTCTGTAACAACGTAAATTTTCATACCAAATTTTTCAATTTAAAAACACATTTATCTCAATAATAAAATCACAAAATGTCACAATGTCAAATCATCAAATCTCATATCCAAAAACTGTATATATATCAAAACTCCAGAATCCTCTCAATCATAACACAATCGCTGATGTGTGTACAATCAAGCCGGCGCCTTCCCGTGATCCTGAGAAGTACCTGAAACACATAACACATAACACATAACACGGTAAGCATGAAGCTTAATGAGTTCCCCAAAATACCACACACAGCTCATTAGCCACTCTAGGCTATAACTCAATAAGACCCTCCGGTCAATATGTCTCAGTGGGACCCTCCGGTCCCAACTCAGTAAGCTCATAATAACAATACTCAGCATAAATCACAAAGACATACTGCAGGATATTAAGATACACAGGTAAGCAAAATAAACATCTCAATCACACAAAAGTACCACTCATGGTAGGTATAGTGAGAAGACTCACCTCGTAAGCTAGCAAGTAATAGTATCGTACTCGGAAATCTCGAACTAGCCTCCGCCTAACACATAGGATAAGTATCTCTAATTAATACTCTACTCATACTCAAATACACCGAAGGTTGTTCTCCCTTTCTCTCTAACTCTTCTTTTACCCATCCATGGTCTCCATTACTCATGCTGACCAAACCCTAAAGTCAACAAAAGTCAAACTCGAGTCAACAGTCCAGGTTTGACCTGACTCGCCGAGTGCACTCGTGTGACTCGTCGAGTCCACTCGTTCCTCAGAAGTCTCGTGAAGGTCCAGCTCGTCGAGTCGGCTCATTGCTCGGCGAGTCCATTCAAACTCATTTCTCATTCATACGATTTCAAGGCAGAGAACCTTCCCAAACTCTAGATCTAGACTCTAAAGGCTCGTTTATCATGTAAATCCACGAGCTTTACGTCCATGCATGGCACTTTGTGCATGAAATGCCAAGAACATGATCTAATAAGGGTTTTTCACTCAAGAGCTCTATTAGGGCTGAATAAAGCAGGGACCTTTGGGCTCTAGGGACCTCACAAGGTCCAGATCTGAAGTCCCAACCTTCATATGAATTCAATACCCTCAAAGTCCCAAAAATAGATAGAAAAGAAGCCTTAATCTCCAATAATATGAGATCTACCCAAAATTATGAAAAAGGTATAAACTTTATACCTTTTACAGAAGCTCTTGGATGAATAGCAACAGATCTAACAGCCTCTTCACGACCCTTGCTTGAAATCCTTCTCTTCGCTTCAAAAAAATGCACCAAGATACTCAATATTAGCTCACACTCTCTCTATTTGCTCAAAGGGACGATTAGGGTTTCTCTCAGTGAAGGTAAGTAGCTGATGAGCCGCAAATGAAGCTTTAAGTGCCCTTAAATAGGCCCCAAACCCAGGGATTTAGGGTTTCACTTCACAGCGTCTACTCGGCCAGTCGATTCTCTGACTCGTCGAGTAGATCATTAATCCTACGTGGCACAACGCGACTCTACTCGACGAGTCGTAGCACCAACTCGTCGAGTTGCTCAATAGCCCATAATAAAATAAATAATAACCAATATACCTGGAAATTCGGATGTTACAATTCTCCTCCACTAGAATCAGACTTCGCCCTCGAATTCATGCTCCAAAAATAACTCTAGATGCTGCTCCCGCATCTCAGACTCTGGTTCCCAAGTCAACTTGGACCCTCTCCGATGCTGCCACTGGACCGGAACCAGGGGCACCTCTTTGATCATCAGAACCTTCACCTTTCGATCGAAGATCGCAATCGGCCTCTCAATATAATTCAGGCTCACATCCACCTGAATGTCCTCTAATGGAACCACTGTCGTCTCATCGACTACACACTTCCTCAGCTGGGACACGTGGAAGGTGTTATGAATCTGACTCAACTCCGCAGGTAGCTCCAAACGGTACACTACCTTACCCACTTTGGCGGTCACCCTGAAAGGACCGATGTATCGGGGCCCCAACTTGCCCCTCTTCCTGAATCAAATCACCCCTTTCCACGGGGATACCCTCAGGAGGAAAAATTCTCCAACCTGAAACTCAAGCTCGGATCACCGCTTGTCTGCGTAACTCTTCTGGCGACTCTGGGCCGTCAGTAACCTCTGTCTGAACTACTGAATCTTCTCAGTCGTCTTGAGCACTATCTTAGTTCTACCCATCACTCGCTGTCCCACCTCTCCCCAACAGATAGGAGTCCGACACCTCCTCACATAAAGAAGCTCAAAAGGAGGCATACCAATACTGGAATGGTGGCTATTGTTGTAAGAAAGCTCAGCCAAGGGCAGATATGTGTCCCAACTTCCACTGAAGTCCATAACATATGCTCGAAGCATGTCCTCGAGCGTTTGAATCATCCGTTCACTCTACCCGTCTGTCTGTGGGTGGTAGGCTATACTGAAGTGTAATCATGTACCCAACTCCTCATGAAACTTCTTCCAGAACCTGGAAGTAAAGCGCACATCCCGATCTGAAACTATCATTGTCGGCATCCCATGCTGAGCTACCACCTCTCTTACATATATCTCAACCAATATCTCTGCAAAAGAACTCTCACTAATAGCAAGGAAATGAGCGCTCTTCGTCAACCGATCCACAATCACCCAAATCGCATCGACACCTCGCACGGTCCACGGCAATTTGGTGATAAAATACATGGAAATTTGTTCCCACTTCCACTAGGGAACCTCTAGTGGCTGCAACTTGCCATGAGGACGTTGGTGCTCGGCCTTAACTCGGCGACAGATCAAGCACCTCTCGAGTACCCAAGCCACGTCCCTCTTCATACATGGCCACCAATAATCTCTCTTCATGTCCAAGTACATCTTAGTGGCTCCTGGATGGATCGAGAATCTCGATCTATGCGCCTCCTCCATCAGAATACGGCGATCTTTGCCCGTATAGGGCACCCAAACCCGCCCTCGGAAAGTCATAAGCCCTCTACTATCTGTCGTAAACTCAGACACATGCCCAATCACCCGCTCCCTCTTGCGGTTCTTCGGTCTCAAGACCTCCATCTGGGCCTCTCGAATGATATATAAGACTGGAGTCATCACTATCATCCTCATACACACATCTCGGATCGGAGCACTCTCTGCTATATGGCTCAGGGCGTCGGCTACCACATTAGCCTTGCCCGGATGGTACAGGATCTCACAGTCAGAGTCTTTCACCACATCCAACCACCTCCTTTGTCTCATATTCAGGTTGGGCTGATCCATGAGATACTTCAGGCTCTTGTGGTCCGTGTATATGGTACACCAAACACTATAAAGATAGTGGCGCCAAATCTTGAGGGCGAACATCACCGCCCCTAACTCCAAATCATGGGTGGGATACCTCATCTCATGAGGCTTCAGCTGCCTTGATGCATATGCTATCACGTGACCCCTTTGCATCAACACTACACCCATCCCAGAGATAGACGCATCGCAATAGACCACAAAGTCCTCCACTCCCTCTGGAAGGGCTAACACCGGAGTTTCGCACAATCTCTGGCGAAGAGTCTCGAATGATGCATGCTTGTAACATCGCAAAAATCATGACCAAAAATTTCATTTTAAAATCATTAATCAACCATAATCAAGTCATACATAAATCCTTATATGAAAACGAGTATCATTTTAAACATATTTATTTTATCAGAGTAAACATCCCAGGCTAAAAACTTCTTGGTGTGTGCCATGCGATCAACCCGAGCTCTTCCCTCCGCTGTCGGAAGAACCTAAAACCAAAACTGAAAACCGTAAGCATGAAGCTTAGTGAGTTCCCCAACCTACCACATACCACATAAATAACCACATACTAGGCCCCGCCTGGCATCGACCCCCGCTCGGTATACAGATCTGTTTCTCTCAGGCCCTGCCTATCTCTGGTCCTTGCCCGCTAAATAGATACAAACATATAACATAACATATAACAAATAGGTAAACATACTCTACGATACTCCTAACCTAAGGCCTCGCCTAACTTGGGCCTCGCCCCTGTCCTGCTACTGATGGGTCATGGAACCCCGTCCACGCTCTGGATGATAGTGAGATATGCCCCCCCACCCACACTCACCTCCCTCCTAACTCAAGCCTCTCCTCTGCTCTGCTTCTATTGAGATACGGAACCCCGTCCATACTCAGCTAGTGATGAGATACGGGACCTCGCCCACACTCACCTCCCTACCAGGCACATACAAGTATCACACAGACAACAAGTATAACTACTATACTAACATTCCTCGGGCTTGCCCTGGCATCGGACCTTGGTCCAGAAACATACTACCGACTGTCACACCCCGCTAAAGCGGAAACACAAGATATGACAGCGATAAAGGTTTCATTGCAAAAGATAAAGATACATCACCATAGAAATAGTTAAAAGTTTACAACCCATAATTCAAACATAACAAAATACAAGTTTTTCCAAAATGACATTGTTCAAAAGATAACTTCATAAAATAACTTCCACACGATGCATCATGCTCTATGATGATGAATCTTTATACCCACTCACTAACTATTTCCTGAAAAATCATGTAAAACGAGGGTCAACTATGAAAATAGTTGGTGAGTTCACAAGTTTACAAAATCAAGATTTGGTATAAAACATTCCATAAATACAAGTACATTGCTATAATGAGAAACAAAGTTTATTGCTATAATAGATAACAAGCTTGTATGTACATGAGCAAACAATGAGTTCACAACCAAGCCTATGACTGATGCCCTATCAAGATCTATGCTTATCATTCCATAAATTAATATGGTATCATGCACTCCAACAATCGGGCGAGTGAGGAGTTGTCAATTCCTAATAGCGCTATCCATAATGACCATTGGCTCAAAGAGTTAATGGTTGGATTAAAGTATAAGGGTAGGGACTTAAGACGATAAGGTCTCATGTTTTAAGTTGCATAAACATACATAGAAAAATATAGCAATCAATTTTGATACAAATCAATTTAAATACAACGAACAATAATCCAAAAATATTATTTTTGTAATATTAATATGGATATTATTTTCCAGATTTTTGTAATATTAATTGAGGGTATTTCAACTCATTTACATGTGTTTTAAACTCCAAAAATCCAAAAATATTATCAAACAGTTTTCAAAATTCATCAAATTTTACATTTTCATTCCACATACATTATAGGTCTTCCACAAATTTTCCCTTGAATTTTTGATGTGTTTAACTATTTTTCAAAATTTTTAAGCCTTCATAACAATATAAATTCGTTAAAAATAGCATACATATGATAAAAATTCCCAAACTTTTTATATTACTTCAATTAAATATACTTAAGCTGGGAAAAATATAGAAATGGGTTTCTAAATAGTTTAACCCGATTTTATGATTTTTGTGCATTTATTCTAACAAAAATTGAGATAATAATAAAACAGTTTCCAAAATTGCCCAAACGTTTTGTAGCACTTTTATTATATATGTATAAGCTGGTAAAAATATAAAAGATATTTTTCAAAATGTTTTTCTATTTTTCTTTGTTTTATTCTCTTGAATAATCATTAATTAGTGAATAATTACCAAAAGTTAAATTAAATTACCAAAACTTTTGTAAACTTGATTTACACTGTACATAATCAGATAAAAATACTAATGATGATTTTTATACACTATAATCTGATTTTGTGGATTCAAGTGTATTTAATCTTAGAAAATAGAAGAAAAATAGTATATGGAATGTTAAAATCCTCCAGATTTTTATTTATATTTCTAAAATAGTATAAGGTCTTCTGGTAACTTTTCATGAATTTTGGATGAGTAGAACTATTTTTCCATTATTAGTCCATTATAAATACAAAAATCGAAGAAAAATAGTTATGCATTATGAAAAATTCTGAAAATGTTTGTTTGATTATTCCACATGCAGTAGGAGCTGCGAAAAATACTAGATAGCCTTTTCACATTCCCTAAAGTGGTTTTATGATTTATTTGGATTAAACAAAAAGAAAATTCAAAACCATAGAAAATAGTAACAAAAATCGATGAAACTCACTGAGATGTCATCATTTACTTTAGGGGTCATCCAAGAATTTACCTAGGATTTATAGATCTTATAAAGTATTTTAAATGATTTATGGCCTTGTTATCTTGTAATAATTTTATTAAATGATAAAAACTCTTCAAAATTTCCAGATCCTCATATCATCGTACTGGGAATCTGAGGAAATTTTATTTCGACGAGAAAAGGATATATTGATTTTTTTATGAATAAAACCATTTACATGCACTATTAACAATGTACTTTGATCATCAAGCTCTTTAACTTGATGTTCATCACATTCATCATGGTTTGTAGACCATGCATGGATATATTTTGTTAATAGTGATATTTTCAAATGAAAAACTTGAATGCATAAGGTAGATGAACCTTTAAAACTTGTAAAAGTTCGTATTTTAGGGTTTGACATATGTTTTGATCCTTGGATTTCACCATTAAACAACATGCATGTTGTTTTTGGGTGTAACCCTACCACCATCATCATCAAACTCGAAATTTCATGGATATGTTCATGTATGTTCATAAAGAATGGTGTAGAAGAAGGAGAAGTGCAAGAAAAACCTTTAAAACAAGAAGGAAAGTGAAGGAGAATGAAGGATTTTCGTGATTACCTTGAAGGACAACCCTAGAAGATGAATATTTGAAGGCTGAGAGGTGTTATTGGCTGGAGAATTTCGTAGCTTTGAGAGAGAGAAGAGAGTGTTTGAGTGTTGTAAAGAGTGGAGTGAGAGAGAGAGTGAAGAGAGAAGTTGGAGTGTAAGAGAAGATAAAATGATTGATCTTTTGAGGGAAAAGAGGTGTCTTGGAGAGGGTGGACGAATTGGTGAGTGAGAGAGGCTCCCTCTCTCTTAAAATTTAAATTTATAAACTTATTATTTGAATCTTTATATAAACTTCTAAGTTTTATAAAAATGCCTCTTTATTTAAATCTTGTTACATTAAAAATCATAGTTTTTAGCTCATAAAATATGATTAATGTTTGATAATTAAATCTTTATATCTTTGATTATATCCTATAACTTAATTATTTAAATTTGATATAATGAGGTTCATAAAAAATCTTATAGAGTTTTTAGGTTTTAAAGTTTATAAATTTGGATTTTTGGGCTCTTTAGGATTTTGGAACATTGTTTGATATTCACCATCATATGGAAATGAAATTAGAAGATTTTAATTTATTTTTAAGGGTTTTATACCCTTTTTCAATTGTAACAAATGTTTGGAGTTCGTTCTAATTTGAGCATTGGCATTTCCTACAGTAGCTAGACAACTTACTAAAATCGCAAGAGTCAAGTATATTAGTCCTAGATTTTAGATGGATCCTAGTTTATACAAGATTTTGACCTAATTTATACTACTAGGTCATGGCATGATGTGCATATATGGTTTATAAAAAGTTGAATGAGTCCGAGAATGACCTGAATTTGACAGTTGTCACAGTATCCCCCACTCAAAAAGAATTTCGTCCCGAAATTCATTCTATGTCATCATTTGTCATCGTATGGAAAAAGTTGTGGATACTTTTCCTTCATGAAGTCCTCATGCTCCCAGGTGTACTCCGGCCCGCGTTTTGAGTTCCATCGAACTTTCACAATCGGAATCTTACTCCGCTTGAGTTGTTTCACCTCTCTGTCAAGGATTTCTATCGGCTCCTCAACGAAATTCAGCTTATCATTGATCTTGATTTCCTCCAGAGGTACTATCAATGCTTCGTCGGCTAAATATTTCTTTAGATTGGAGACGTGGAATGTGTCGTGAATGGCGCTTAACTCTTGGGGAAATTGGAGTTTATATGCCACCGGACCGATCCTTTCAATGATCTCAAAGGGTCCAACATATCTTGGACTTAGTTTTCCCTTCTTACCAAAACGTACAAGCCCTTTCCAAGGCGACACCTTTAGAAGTACCTTGTCTCCAACTTGGAATTCTAATGGTTTTCGACGATTGTCCGCATAAATTTTCTGACGATCTCTGGCGGCTTTAAGCCTATCTTTGATGATAGCAATCTTGCCAGTTGTTTCGTGGATAAGGTCAAGTCTAGTCAATTGTCTATCTCCGATTTCTGTCCAACATAAGGTTGAACGACACTTGCGTCCATACAATGTTTCATATGGAGCACATTGGATACTCGTGTGGTGACTGTTATTGTAGGAAAACTCTATTAGAGGCAAATGAGTATCCCAATTTCCTTTGAATTCAATGGCACACGCCCGTAGCATATCTTCCAAGGTTTGTATTGTTCTCTCCGTCTACCCATCTGTCTGAGGGTGGTAAGCTGTGCTTAAATTTATCTGAGTTCCTAGAGCCTTTTGTAACATCGACCAAAATCGTGATGTGAAACGACTATCTCTATCAGAAATGATAGATAGAGGTACACCATGCAGAGAAACAATTTTGTCGATGTAGACTTGGGCCAATTTTTCTATCTTGAAGTCTTCCCGAATAGGGAGAAAGTGAGCAGATTTCGTCAGTCGATCCACTATGACCCAAATTGAATCACGGCCTTTAGAAGTCCTAGGGAATTTGGTAATGAAATCCATGGATATCTGCTCCCATTTCCATTGTGGAATCTCAGGCTGTTGCAGCAAGCCGGATGGTTTTTGATATTCAGCTTTGACTATTGAGCATGTCAAACACTTCCCAACATACAAGGCTATATCCTTTTTCATTCCAGGCCACCAATAGTACTTTTTAATATCTTTGTACATCTTATCTGCTCCAGGGTGGATTGAGTACTTTGATCGATGAGATTCCTCTAGTACCATGTCTCTCAGATTGTTAACCCTTGGAATCCAAACTCTGTCCTTAAAATAACGTACTCCATCAGGTTTGGTTTCAAATCTCACTTCTAAACCATGTAAAGTTTCACCTGAAATATTTTCCTTGATCAAGGCTCTCTTCTGGGCATTAATGATTTGAGATTTCATGCTTGTATGAATTACCATTCCCAAAGCTCTCACACGGGAAGGTTTCACTCTTTCTTTTCTGCTAAGAGCATCGGCAACTACGTTAGCCTTGCCTGGGTGATATCGTATCTCACAGTCATAATCACTAAACAACTCTAGGACTAATATAATTGACTCTTACGATTCTAGTAAGTTGTCTAGCTACTGTAGGAAATGCCAAATACCCGAATTAGAACGAACTCCAAACATTTGTTACAATTGAAAAAGAGTATAAAACCTTAAAACTAAATTAAAATCTTCTAATTTCATTTCATTATGATTGTAAATATCTAACAAAGTTCCAAAAGCCCTAAAGAGCCCAAAAATCCAAATTTATAAACTTTAAAACCTAAAAACTCTATAAGATTTGTTATGAACCTCATTATATCAAATTTAAATAATTAAGTTATGGGATATAATGAAAGACATAAAAATTTAATTATCAAACATTAATCATAATTTATTAGTTAAAAACAAGGATTTTTAATAAATCAAGAATTAAATAAAGAAGCCTTTTTATAAAAATTGGGATTTTATAAAAATTGGGATTTTATAAAAATTAAGGGGAAATTATATAAATGTGAATTAGGAGAGAGAGGACCTCTCTTATACTCATAAAATTCGTCCATACTCTCTCCCATGCTCTCTTTTCCCTAAAACTTCAATCATTAAGTCCATTTTCACACTTCATGTCCCTCTCTTCACACTCTCTCTCACACTCCACTCTTCACCACACTCAAACACTCTCTTCTCTCAAAGCCACGAAATTCTCCAGCCAAGAACACCTCTCAAACTTCAAATCTTCATCTTCTAGGGTTGTTCTTCAAGGTAATCACGAAAATCCTTCATCTTCCTTCACTTTCTTTCTTGTTTTAAAGGTTTTTCTTGCACTTCTCCTTCTTCTACACCATTCTTTATGAACATACATGAACATATCCATGGAATTTCGAGTTTGATGATGATGGTGGTAGGGTTTCACCCAAAAACAACATGCATGTTGTTTAATGGTGAAATTCAAGGACCAAAACCTATGTCAAACCCTAAAATACGATTTTTTACAAGTTTTAAAGGTTCATCTACCTTATGCATTCAAGTTTTTCATTTGAAAACATCACTATGAACAAAATATATCCATGCATGGTCTACAAACCATGATGCATGTGATGAACATCAAGTTAAAGAGCTTGATGATCAAAGTACATTGTTAATAGTGCATGTAAATGGTTTTATTCATAAGAAAATCCAGATATCCTTTTCTGGTCGAAATAAAATTTCCTCAGATTCCCAGTAAGATGATATGAGGATCTGGAAAATTTCAAGAGTTTTTATCATTTATTTCATTTAATAAAACTATTACAAGATAACAAGTCCATAAATCATTTAAAATACTTTTTGATGTCTATAAATCCTAGGTAAATTAGAGGATGACCCCTAAAGTAAATAATGACATCTCAGTGAGTTTCATCGATTTTTGTTACTGTTTTCTTCAGTTTTGAATTTTCTTTTTGTTTAATCCAAATAAATCATAAAACCACTTTAGGGAATGTGAAAAGGATATCTAGTATTTTTCGCAGATCCTAATGGATGTGTAATAATCACAAACATATTTTCAGAATTTTTCATACTGCATATCTATTTTTCTTCGATTTTTGTATTTATAATGGACTAATAATGGAAAAAATAGTTCTACTCATCCAAAATTCATAAAAATTTACCAGAGGACCTCATAATATATTATACCTCTAAATAAAAATGTGTATGATTTTTCTATTTAATATGTTATTTTCTTCTAATTTCTAAGATTAAATACACTTAAATCCACAAAATCGGATTATAGTGTATAAAAATCACCATTAGTATTTTTCTATGATTATGTACACTGTAAATCAAGCTTACAAAAATTTTGGTAGTTTAATTTATCTGTTTGGTAATTATTCACTAATTAATGATTATTCAAGAGAATAAAACAAAGAAAAATAGAAAAACATATCGAAAAATATCTTTTATATTTTTACCAGCTTATACATATATAATAACAGTGCTACAAAAAGTTTGGGCAATTTTGGAAACTATTTTATATTTATCTCCATTTTTGTTACAATAAATGCACAAAAATCATAAAATCGGGTTAAACTATTTAGAAACTCATTTCTATATTTTTCCCAGCTTAAGTATATTTAATTGAAGTAATATAAAAAGTTTGGGAATTTTTATCATCTGTATGCTATTTTTAACGAATTTATATTTTTGTGAAGGTTTAAAAATTTGGAAAAATATTTAAGCACATCAAAAATTCAAGGGAAAATTTGTGGAAGACCTCTACTGTATTTGGAATGAAAATGTAAAATTTTATGAATTTTGGAAACTGTTTGATAATATTTTTGGATTTTTGGAGTTTAAAACACATTTAAATGAGTTGAAATACCCTCAATTAATATTACAAAAATCTGGAAAATAATATCCAAAATTATCTTAATCACATGAGTTATAAAATATCACCATTTCAGAAAAATTGTTACCCATTCAATATAAAACCAATATTAGAACAAAAATTTGGCATTTCTCTATATGTAGAATTTAGTATATTAGAATTAGATTTCGACATAGAAACTCACTAGCGTGTGTTTGATGTCGTAGGATCCCGGTAGTAAGGCGTTGGTGTATTCCGAGAAACTACTTGTAGCTACTTGAAGTATTGTGAGTATTCACGCATTCCCCTATTTTCCGTTTTTATTGTTTTGGGGTGGAAAAGCATGTCCGAAAATCTATTTATTGTTCGTTGTATTTTGCTATGTATGTTTATGAAACTTGAAACATGAGGCCTTATCGTCTTAAGTCCCTTCCCTTATACTTTAATCCAACCATTAACTCTTTAAGTCAATGGTCATTATGGATAGCGCTATTAGGAATTGACAACTCCTCACTCGCCCGATTGCCGAAGTGCATGATACCATATTAATCTATGGAACGATAAGCATAGATCTTGATAGGGCATCAACCATAGGCTTCGTTGTGAACTCATTGTTTGCTCATGTACATACAAGCTTGTTATCTATTAGAGCAATAAACTTTGTTTCTTATTATAGCAATGTACTTGTATTTATGGAAAGTTTTATACCAAATCTTGATTTTGTAAACTTGTGAACTCACCAACTATTTTCATAGTTGACCCTCGTTTTACATGCTTTTTCAGGAAATAATTAGTGAGTGGGTATAAAGATTCATCATCATAGAGCATGTTGCATCGTGTGGAAGTTATTTTATGAAGTTATCTTTTGAACAATGTCATTTTGGAAAAACTTGTATTTTGTTTTGTTTGAATTATGGGTTGTAAACTTTTAACTATTTATATGGTGATTTATCTTTATCTTTTGCAATGAAACCTTTATCGTTGTCATATCTTGCGTTTACGCTTTAGCGGGGTGTGACAGAAATGGTATCAGAGCTAAAGTTATAGAGGACATCAGTTTTCTTTTTAGTAAACACAACCTATAACCAAAATTTATAAATTTTCTTTTATATCGAACATACTAATAATATAATTAGGTCGGGAGTTGTATTATTGGACCTCAATTAAACATAGCCTGATCACCTATGTTTAATTAAGGAAAAGTTTATACAAATCCTGAGCTAATTACAATGGGAATATGTTCAACCAAATTTTCGTGAAAACTTTATTTCAAAATTAAAAGGTGAATTTTTGGTGTGTATAAGCATTGCATATTATAGGCATTCATTATTATTTATTTCATAGCTCATTAAAACTATGTCTCAGTCCACTATATCGACATCGTCAACCTCTCGCGCTACCCCCTCGGCTAATGAGTCCGGCTATATCACCGTTATCCTTCGACGTGATCCTCCCGCCTCTGTGGAAGAAGACCCCTCGGAAGACACGAAAGACACGGGAGACTCGATGGAGATCAGCAGCGACAGCGCAACGAGTCGGCAATACGAGGCATCACTTGTATCGGTGTTACCACAGCCGCCACCCTCCGGGCCTCGTATCCGACACACTGCTAGGAAGAACGTCTCTTGGCCCGTGGGGGTATAATTCGATGGAGCAGGACCCAGTAGGGTAGGACCCAACATGACAGGACCAAGAGCATCCCCACCACATCGAGTCATAGGGATACCTGTTAGGCAGTCAGGTATGACCCCGGAGGAGTCCCGTAGAATGCAGTGGATGGCAGGGGACCTACAGCACAGTCTCGCTGTGATAGCTGGACATCAGGAAGTTTTGGATGAAGTGATGACAGGAATGGACATCCTGCTTCAGCATTCGATGGAGGCTGCTGATACTGCTTGTGCTGCTAGACGAGTGGCAGGTCGTGCGATGACCGTATGTTATGTGTTTGGAGGGTTGTTACTGATCATGATGTGGATGTTTCTTGTTGGGATAGCGATTAGTATTTGGTTCTGATTTCAGTATTTTATTTTATTTGGTCATGAAATGAAAACCTATGTTGGGTGTCTTTTGGGAGAAACATTAAAACTTTATTTTGGGAAAGATATATTGTTTTGGTATTTAAACTATTTTGTATGGTCATGAAAAAGATAATTTTATGTTTGAAAACTTTACTATGAGATCAAACCCTAGATTTTATTTAGTCAGTTGTTGAATAAAAAGATTTTTATTCTTTCTTTTTTTTTTCTCAAATATATATGCATAGTAATAATGCAAACCGTTAATTTGACAACACTTATGGTTTTCAAAATGGTAGTGAACCAGACATTATACATTATTTTATATATTTCTATGTATTTTTTTCTTCTTTCTCTCTTGTGTCTTAGAACCATGGCAGGAAGGCCTAATCGCGGGCGCCCCCAGAACGAAACACCCGATGTTGCTCAATTGGTAGCACAAAAACTCATGGCAGAAATCCCAAACATTGTTACTCAAGCAACTGCGGGTCTTAATGCAACCCAAGGAAGTAGAGGAGGAAATCAGGGAAGCAACGAAAGAGAATGCAACTACAAGTCCTTTATGGCCTGTAAACCTAAGGAATTCCATGGAAAGGAAGGTGCGGTCGGGTTGCTAAAGTGGATTGACAGCATGGAGTCGGTCCTTCACATTAGCAAATGCCTCGAATGCAACAAAGTGGAGTATGCGGCTTGTCTACTCCAAGATAGTGCATTGACCTGGTGGAATACCCTAGTGCAAACCCGAGGCCGTACAGCGGCATATCAGCTAACTTGGGAAGACCTGAAAAAGCTACTGATAGAGGAGTATTGTCCCAAGGACGAAATTCAGAAGCTTGAATCCGAGTTCTGGAACCATTCTATGGTTGCAACACAAATAGAGAAGTACACAGTGCGATTTCATGAGCTAGCAAAACTGGTACCTCACATGGTCACTCCAGAGGAGAAACAGATTGACCGCTACCTTTGGGGTTTGGCGCCTGAGATTCGAGGAATGGTTACTGCTGCTAACCCAACTACCATTTAAAGTGCAATAAGTCTAGCAAACTGACTGACCAATGATGTGATTCGAACAGGAGCCTCGATAAAGGAAAACTCTAGTAGCAAGAGAAAGTTATAAAATCAAGGAGAAAAGAAAGATGATGGTGATGCTGGATAAGGTGTCTAAGTCCATAACTATTTCTGGTATGTACTTGACCCGACCCGGCATGGTCCATTTGGGTTGCATGGCATCATGCATTTGGATAGACTAAATGAGAGAAATAACACTTGTGGTTTATTAATATATTATAAGTTCTAATATATTAATAGTATTATTTAATTAGTATTGATCAAGAATTAATCTAGGATTAATTAAGTGATCAAAAGATGACTAATTAAATATATGGGTTGATCATGTAAATCATCCATAACTTGTATAGTGGGCTAAAAGGCTCTATGGATAATCAAGTTGGGTTAAACCCATTGAATGCTCCATGGAGGCTCCATGGGAGTTACAAACCCATGGGTCATGGAAATGAAGAGTCATGCCACATTAGGGTTTACATTGTGTAACCCTAGATGTGACACACTATATAAGCAACATGTTCTCCACCAAAATCGGTGACACTAAGAAACAAGAGGGCTAGAGCCGATTTTGCAAGTGTAAGATTCTCTCAAAGTTTACTCCTTTGCATTTGGAGTTGTGTGAAGCATTTGAGGCATCACACTTGGGGTGCTAGGCTCACAAGGTTTCAAGGATCATAATCAACAACAAGGTAAGTTATTCTATCTTTCATTCAAGTTAAAAATGTTCCCCATGTATGCTAGATAGGAATATAACCTTGGAATTCAACTTTGCATGATTATTAGACAAACATAGATCCAAGGTTTATTAGGGTTGCATGTACATTTAGGAAGTGTTAGAATGGTCAAAATCCATCAGTGGTATCAGAGCCCAGGTTTGTTTGTTGTTTTTTTTTTGTGTGCAAACAGCTTGAAAAAAAAATCGTTAAATTACAAGTTTTTTTTTAAGTGTAATATTTGATTCTTGAAAGTGTTCATATTCATGTTCTTGAACTTATGAAGATTAGATGATCATAGGAATTGTTTGTAACCTTCATGGTAGTTTAATTCATGATCATAATGTGTTTTAATGGAGTCCATAACTTGTCCTCAAGTTATGGAAAACCAAAAGTCTCACTTTTATTAAAGCCATTAAAAGAACACAAGAGTTATAAAAATGAAGAGTCTTCATTTTTATTACTCAATTAATTCATAAGTTATAAGAAATGAAAAGTTTTGAAAGTTTACAAAACTTGCCCTCAAGTTTTGGAACATGTAAAGTCTTGATTAAAACTTTAGTTCCAACCCTTAGAATTTTAAAAGTTAAAATTCAACCCTTATACTTTATAATATTATAAGTTACTAATATATATATGTATAACAACAAGTCGTCTTACCGCTAGTACGCCTCATTCAAGAAGCCGGTCTATAAGGGGGGTATAAGGTTGTTGCCTATAAAATGGCAACTTAATGGGTGTCCACTCTCACCCACCGCTTCCTTGATCGGTGGAGGGTCGTTAGCCGAACGGGTAAGACAAGGACTTATAAATTCTCATTAAAAGTATGATGAATATTATAAAGTAACTAAATGCTTTTATTAAATTCCCAATCTTAGTTACTTTAGGAAAATGTGAATAAGGTGCTAATCCATGAAATTACACTTTACACTTTGTTTAAGTCGTTGGTGGAGCGTGTGTGGTTAACCGGCACACTAACATGGACTTAACAAGGTAGGTAAAGGGTGACTTAAGGTTTACCATATCATCGGTGGAGCGTGTGTGGTTTACCGGCACATCGATTGAGTGATAAACCTTGAGGGTACCAAGTGATTTGCATGGTTACTTCACACCTCGTTTTGTGATCCTCGGTATCCCAGTCACAAAACTTAGAGGGCACACTCGAGATTGAAACATGCCTTTGAAAAGTTCATTGAATCTCAAAAGAATCTAGGAATTTCTAAGAACCAATTAAAAACCTAATATTTATATTTCGTTTTTCATGGTGGAAATTGGTGAATCGTCATTCACCTACCTTTCAAATATGTTATAGCTTGGATTACGGCATACCTCTTCTAAGTTATAATATATTGTGATTGGATCCTAGCCTTAATATTACATTTGGGTGTTTTATTAAGGACTCTCTTAATATCTAAACTAATCTTGTTCTCTTCTTTCAGATGTCTTCAAACAATGTTGCTTCTGGCTCTAATCCTAATAGCTCCTTTACCCTTATGAACTTGTGTGGGAAAGTCACTTTTGATGGATCCAACTGTTGGGTTATGAGCATTCTAACACTCCTAAGTGTACATGCAACCCTAAATACCTTGGATATATGTTTTCACTATTATACATACAATTATGAACATCCAAGGTATTATCCTAATCTAGCATACAAAATAATAAATATAACAAGATAGAATACATACCTCTTTGATGTAGAATGTCTTCATGAAGCTTGAGTGCCTAGTGCCCCAAGTGTGACACCTCAAATTGTTCACACGACACCAAATACACTTGGAATAACTTGAGAGAAACTTGAACACTCCTTGAAATCGTCTAGCCCTCACACTCACACATTAGTGCTCGATTTCTTGAGCCATGGGATTCTTTTATATGGTGGCTATTAGGGTTCCACCATGTAACTCATAACTTTACCCATTCCTTATGCTCCATGGATTTTAACCTCCATGGAGTATCCATGGGTCACCCCATGGACTTAGTCCAACATAAGGAATCTTGGATCACAAGCCCACATATATAAGAATGAATGATTTACACAATCAACCCATATATTTAATTAGTCTCCTTTTAATCACTTAATTAATTCCAAATTAATTCTTGATCAATACTAATTAAATAACATTATTAATATATTAGAAATTATAATATATTAACCAACCTTAAGTGTTATTTCTGTCATTATAGTCTATCCAAATGCATGATGCCATGCAACCCAAATGGACCATGCCGGATCGGGTCAAGTCTTACCAATTATAGTTATGGACTTAGACGTTAATCCAATAGTCTCCCACTTGGATAAGTCTAAAACTATTATTGCGTATGACATCAGGAACCGATCAGCAATTGTAGCTCTCAAAAGCTTCTGTCGAACTTTGACCTTGTCGATGAACTCTGACCTTTGTCAATGACTTGTCCATTAGATAAGAGATCATATATTCCTCCATTCAAGATATCATATGGACTGAGACATGGATTATCAATCATTCTCTCTGTCCATTTGTTGTTTCCCGATTTCCGATTTATGATGACTGACTGATTGAACAAATCAAATCAGTCCTGGCTTGGCCAAGCACTCACATGTGTCATCGCTAAATCATCGAGGGGCCCATAGATATCGCTTTTATCCCGAAGGTAAAAGGAATGGATAAACTTCGACTCATATGGCTTGTTGTACTACTTGTTGAATCATACACAAAGGCACATTTTATAACATCGAGTTACCAATGCGTTTTCGTGCAATCAATGTATAACCAACTCATAGTAACAACTCATATCTCTAGGTTTGAAGAATATAAGATATTATCGTCTCATGATCACTCGTGATAAAATCCATGAAGTGATTCAAATGAGCGCGGGTTGAATCCAATACTCAGAACTTATGAGCACTCATGAGTGTTGTAGCACCACTTTGTCCACCAACTTGGACCTCTACAAACCAACCCATGACAGTCTTGATTCATATCTACTTCCAACATATGACCGACTGTGATTGGTTTGAATAACTTAATCATTCAGGAAGAGCGACTTAGTTATTCTGGAAGTCAAAACATGCAAAGTGAAACACAAGAATAAATGAATCAAATATGGTATCAAACCCTATGAATATAAATAAACACTTTTATTTATCACCATACTGATTACTCATTATTCATTGTTTCGGTTTTATCAACTTTATACTTGAATTTAAAACAATATTTGTCCCATGCTCCAAGCATGTACACTATGTTTTCTAAACACTAGTCATGCCATACACCAAGTATGCATACTATGTTTGTCTATGATCTTTACTTTGTAAAATAGATTAATTGAACATCACTCCAATGATCCTCTTTTCACAGTCCCAAATCCTTACTGCAAATGCAAGAATTCCAAATTCATGCCATTTACTGAAATCTGTTAGATTCTAAACTTATATGCATTGATCCTCTTAATGATTATGCACAAAGTCAGAAAGACTTGACAACAATCATTACAGAGCATTCCAAAGGAGATCAGCTCCTTGGAAACATCCTTCTTTCATTAAGTTTCCTAATCTTACACAAATTGAATAATTTCTAACTTTGAAACATTTCCATATTCCATTTTGACTATCACTTCTGAACAAGAGTTGCCTCCTTACAGATTATGTCAATATGGTCCTTCCAGAATTAACATTATACTTCCAACTGTCCTTGAGCAACCAATCTTTGGTAAACCTTAGATTGTCCTCGACAATTGCTTAATCATTTTAGTCATATCCAATTCTAGACCTTTTCCCTTCATAATGCCCCAGGCATTTGGAAAATTTTAGAAAGGATGAATATAGCACATGTAATCGATCCTATATCTGAAGCATATGGGACACGATTCCTGATGTCTCACATAAAGACTAAACCAGTCTTTTGCTATAATATTTCCATTTCAATTTGCCAAGTTCTCAAAATTCAGATTATGAAAAGGGATGCCGTAATCATAATCGAATTTTAGAATGCAAATAATGGACCCATATATAGAATTTCCTTATGTTGAGCCATTCCAACATGAAATTCATATATATATCCTTGATTAAATACGATTGAAAACTCAATCTAAGCTTTTTAGAATTGAAATGAAGTATAATTTCCTCTCCCTTAATTATAGCAAAACAACTTTTTCAACCCCTGCAACCTCACGAATTGAAACTTTTGTTTTCTATAATTAACATTGCTAACTTGCAACCTTTGTCACAATTATCATGCTCCCACTAACATGATGATTATTAGCATAACACTTATGCTCCCACTAGCTTTGACATGTACTCAGAAATCAGCTGACTTTCTTACCAAAGTTCAGATTTCTGATACTAGATTGTTTTGATAAAAGTTTATCAAAATCATACACCTCTCTTAGATAGCTCACATGTGTGTCTAAACAGTTTTAGAACAATGAAAAGGGATGCCGTAATCATAGTCTCAATTGTTTAGACCTTTGCCACTTCTCACAAGTCCATGTTAGTGTGCCGGTAAACCACACACGCTCCACTAACGACTTTGAGAATGCAAATATCACAATTGCTATCTAGCTAAAATCTACTTAGTGAAAGTGTTTCCTCACCATCATTTTCATGAATCGGAGAGAAACCTTATGACACTTAGATTTAATAGTGTATGTGTTCTTATCCATGTGAATTTGTCAAAACCATAATCACAAGACAAGGTTAGTGACAAATCCAAACTCATATTGATTAAACTTGTGCAATCTTAAATTCTTGCCATTTGGCAGCTCAGGTGCCTGCCATTGCTTCCAAGTAGTTGTGCAACCAATTGAGAACTCTCAGAACTCCTATGCAAAGCCAACTTGAATAGGCACAAAAATTTCAACACGATAGGTTATAAACCTCAAGTCGTGTGCTAGTGAAGGACTTTAGGTTTTATTCTTGATTAAGTCTTGAAACTTTCAAGAGCTTTAAGACTCCCACTGTCCTCTTGACATATAAGACTCCCTTGTCAAATATTCAAGAGATAGTGCGGATTCTTTATCAAGACTAACACTTTACACAATTGGCCTAAGTTGGTCTCTGTTTTATCCAAAACATCACAACTTACCAATTTCAAATGTACAAGAGTAGATAACCTTTTACTCTTACATTTGACTAGTGTTGGGTTATGAGCATTCTAACACTCCTAAGTGTACATGCAACCCTAAATACCTTGGATCTATGTTTTCTCTATTATACATACAATTATGAACATCCAAGGTATTATCCTAATCTAGCATACAAAATAATAAATATAACAAGATAGAATACATACCTCTTTGATGTAGAATGTCTTCATGAAGCTTGAGTGCCTAGTGTCCCAAGTGTGACACCTCAAATGGTTCACACAACACCAAATACACTTGGAATAACTTGAGAGAAACTTGAACACTCCTTGAAATCGTCTAGCCCTCACACTCACACATTAGTGCTCGATTTCTTGAGCCATGGGATTCTTTTATATGGTGGCTATTAGGGTTACACCATGTAACTCATAACTTTACCCATTCCTTATGCTCCATGGATTTTAACCTCCATGGAGTATCCATGGGTCACCCCATGACTTAGTTCAACATAAGGAATCTTGGATCACAAGCCCACATATATAAGAATGAATGATTTACACAATCAACCCATATATTTAATTAGTCTCCTTTTGATCACTTAATTAATTCCAAATTAATTCTTGATCAATACTAATTAAATAACCTTATTAATATATTAGAACTTATAATATATTAACCAACGTTAAGTGTTATTTCTCTCATTATAGTCTATCCAAATGCATGATGCCATGCAACCCAAATGGACCATGCCGGGTCGGGTCAAGTCTTACCAATTATAGTTATGGACTTAGACATTAATCCAACACCAACTTCAATGAATGGATCAGAAACATCAGGATGATTACCCGCTACGAGGACAAAGAATATGTCCTTGACAAGGATCTTAAGGAGATTGATGAGACCGCTGCAACTCCCCAGGAGATCGCTGACTTCCGGGCACATGAAAGGGATGCTACAAAAGTGGCATGCATCATGTTGGCCACCATGACAGCGGAACTCCAAAAGTCCTATGAGGACTTCTACCCTTTTGAAATGCACCAAGACCTGATGGAAAGATACCATCAAAGTGCACGACCAGAGAGGTATGAAATCATATGCTCTATCATAACAACCATGATGAAGGACGGGGAATCCGTCACGAGCCACATGCAGAAAATGCAAAGGTATGTGGATCGGTTGTTGAAGCTTAATGTGAACTTCCCTGAGGAGCTTGCAATAGATATCATTTTGCACTCCTTACCATCGTGCTATGATCAATTCCGCATGACATATCACATGAATAAGGAAGAGGTCACACTCAGCAAACTTCAGGGACTCCTCAAGACCGCAGAAACAGGTCTTAAGGGTAAGTCAGTTGTTAACACTCCTACTCCAAACTCCGCCCCGATTTTGGCAATCGGGAAAGGTAGAGGGAAGAAGAGAAAGAGCTCTTCGAAGGGTACCAAGGCTAGGACCCTTGATGGCTCTTCTTCAAGTGGAACCAAGAAAGATTTTGTCACTCCTTCTTCTGACCCTAAAGAGGCTGAATGCTTCTATTGCCATGAAAAGTCACATTGGAAGCGGAACTGCCCAAAGTACCAGCAAGATGTGAAGGATGGGAAAGTTAAACCCAACCATGCAGGTATTTACACTATCTTATCTAATAACTCACCCCATTCTAACTCTTGGGTCCTTGATACCGGTTGTGGTATTCATATCTGTTCTGATTTACAGGGACTAAGAAGAAGTGAGAATGTGGAGCATGGAAGAATAAACTTAATCATGGGGAATAGGAAAGCTTTACCTGTCACCAAGATTGGAGTTTATACTTTATCGCTAAGTAGTGGGTTTAGTTTAGATTTGAATAAATGTTGTTATTCGCCAGAAATGGCAAGAAATATTATTTCCTTTCATGCATTGTATAAACAAGGTTTCACCTTTTCATTTGATAATGAAGTTGGTTCGATTAATGCTTTCTTTAATAATGTTCTTTATTTTAAAGCATTACCTTGTGATGGTGTGTATGAAACTGTATTTGTGGTTGATAACTCAGGAAATAATGTATTGTGTATTGATTCTGTTAATGATGATAACTTGGATAAAACATAATTATGGCATTGTCGTCTTGGACATATAAGCAAGAAACACATAGGCCAACTTCAAAAGGATGGAGTATTGGAGTCATTTAACCTAAAGTCAGAAGATAGTTGCGAATCATGCTTACTTGGAAAAATGACAAAGTCACCCTTCACAGGTTCTTGTGAGAGGGGTGAAGGTTTGTTGGATCTTATACACATGGATGTGTGTGGGCCCTTCAAACATGCCACAAGGGATGCTAATCGTTATTATTTGATTTTTACTGATGATTACAGTAGATATGGATATGTCTACTTAATCAAGCATAAGTCAGAGACTTTTGAGAGGTTTAAAGAGTTTAAACAGGAAGTCGAGAATCAATTGGGCAGGAACATTAAGATGCTTCAATCCGATCGAGGTGGTGAGTATCTTAGTTCAGAGTTCCTCGACTATCTTAGGGAATGTGGGATTGTCTCACAATTGACACCTCCCAGGACACCGCAGTTGAATGGTGTAGCTGAGAGGCGTAATCGAACCTTGTTGGATATGGTTCGTTCCATGATGAGTCGAGCTTCGCTACCAATCTCATTTTGGGGGTATGCCTTAGAGACTACCGCCCATATCCTTAATCTAGTTCCCACAAAGAAAGTTGCCAAAACTCCTCATGAGATGTGGACTGGTAAAGTACCCAAACTAGACCACATTAAGATTTGGGGTTGCGAGGCTTTCGTGAGACGCGAGACTCATGATAAGCGCGAACCTCGAAGTGAGAGGTGTATTTTCATCGGCTACCCACATAAATCCTTTGCTTACCTCTTCTACAGACCTAGTGAGAATGTGGTCTTTGTAGCTAGGAGGGCTTTCTTTCAAGAGAGAGAGTTCATAAGCCAAGGAGACAGTGGGAGGCAAGTTGACCTTGAAGAAATTCAAGAGTCAAGTGGTGAAGGAACTTCAAACCCTAGCACTCAACTTGAGGAAGAAACTTCTGTTGAGCCAATTGACAAGTCTGTACCTCTAAGGCGTTCCACAAGGGTTAGGAATGCACCTGAGCATTACTATGGATTCCATATTACTACGGAAGGTGATACACTTATCAGTGATGAGACACTGATAGGTCTGGATGAACCTAACAGTTACGCGGAAGCCATGGCAGGCCCTGAGTCAGCCAAGTGGAAAGAGGCAATGGACAGCGAGATACAGTCCATGTATGACAATCAAGTTTGGAACTTGGTTGAGAATGTACCAGGTCGTAAGACTGTAGGGTGCAAACGGATCCTCAAGAAGAAGACCGACATGGATGGTAATGTACACAATTATAAGGCACGACTGGTTGCAAAGGGTTTCTCACAAACTCCGGGAGTTGATTTTGATGAGACCTTTTCTCCAGTGGCCAAGATTAAGTCTATTAGGATTCTGTTAGCCATAGCCGCATTTCATGACTATGAAATATGGCAAATGGATGTCAAAACCGCTTTCCTTAATGGAAAGTTGGCTGAGGATGTTTACATGAGTCAGCCAGAGGGTTTTGTCAACACAGAGTACCTTAATAGAGTGTGTAAGCTTGAGAAATCCATTTATGGGTTAAAGCAAGCGCCTCGCAGATGGAATCTTTGCTTTGATGAGAAAGTTAAAGAATTTGGCTTTTCTAGGAGTGAAGATGAATCTTGTGTATATGTCAAGGCTAGTGGGAGTATAGTTAGCTTTTTGGTATTGTATGTGGATGACATACTACTCATAGGAAATGACATCATAACTCTGCAGGAAGTTAAGTCCTGGCTTGGGAAGTGTTTTTC
This sequence comes from Lactuca virosa, assembly GCF_052849685.1. Classification (NCBI taxonomy): domain Eukaryota; kingdom Viridiplantae; phylum Streptophyta; class Magnoliopsida; order Asterales; family Asteraceae; genus Lactuca; species Lactuca virosa. The sequence goes on from NC_136430.1 coordinate 265,012, forward strand.
TATGAAGGACCTAGGAGAAGCTGCCTATATTCTAGGGATAAGGATCTTGAGAGACCGGAGTAAAAGACTAATTGGACTTAGTCAGAGTACTTACTTGGATAAGGTGTTGAAGAGATTCGGCATGCAGGACTCCAAGAAAGGAGAGTTACCCATCTAGAGTAATGCCAGATTGAGTAAGACACAAAGCCCTAGTACTGAGGCTGAGATAGCAGAAATGAGTCGAATACCTTATGCTTCGGCTGTGGATCGATCATGTATGCTATGACGTGTACTCGACCTGATGTAGCCTTTGCTTTGAGCATGGTTAACAGGTATCAGGGGAACCCTGGCAAGGCACACTGGACTGCGGTAAAGAATATCCTCAAGTACCTACGGAGGACTAAGGACTGGGTCATTACCCTCGGCGGGAGTGAAGACTTGAGAGTTGTAGGGTATAGTGATGCTAGCTTTCAGACTGATATGGATAATTTCCGCTCTCAGTCAGGCTGGGTCTTTACGTTAAACGGAGGAGCAATTTCTTGGAAGAGTTCCAAGCAAGAGACAGTGGCTGATTCAACTTGCGAATCAGAGTATATAGCAGCTAGCGAGGCAGCAAAGGAGGCGATATGGCTGAAGAACTTCATTGGAGACCTTGGAGTTGTACCAGCTATTAAAGAGCCAATGGAAATTTTCTGTGATAGTGAAAGTGCAGTTGCCTTAGCCAAGGAACCAAGGGATCACGAGAGATCCAGACACATCGACAGAAAATACCATTTCATCAGACATCGAATAGAAGAAGGACTCCTCGTGGCAAAGAGGGTATCATCGGATGAGAATCCAGCAGATCCCCTCACGAAAGGACTGCCTCGGGTTAAGCATCTCCAGGATGCTCGGATCATAGGGCTGAAGGATGATATTAGATTTAGTAGTTAGATAACCTTGAAATTTGTAAAGTGTAATTGACATTAGATGATGAATAAAAGGTGTTTTATTTATGAGTAAAGTGTTGCTATCTCTTGTTGATCGTTTACTATATTTCTTTTGCATGTTTTGACTTCCAGAATAATTATGTTTGGTATATCATATTATTCGAACCTCCACAGTCGGTCATATGTCGGAAGTAGGTATGAATCAAGACTGTCATGATTGGTTGCAGAGGTCTAAGTTGTTGGACATGGCTACACCACTCATGAGTGCTCATAAGTTCTGAGCATTGGACTCAACCCCCGCTCACCGGAATCACTTCATGGAATTTATCTCGAGTGATCGTGAGACGGTAATATCATATAAGTCTACAAACCTAGATATATGATTTGTTACTTATGAGTTGGTTATGCATTGATTATACGAAAACGCATTGGTAACTCGATGTTATAAAACGTGCTCTTGTGTATAATTCAATGAGTAGTAGAACAAACATATGAGTCGAAGTTTATCTGTTCCTTCTTGGATTAGAAGCTGATATCTGGGCCCCTCGATGATTTTGTTTTGACCTATGTACCGGTCCCGGTCAGAACTAAGTTGATGTGTTCAATTGAGTTCTATGTCAAACAAATCGGAAATCGGGAAACAAACTGCTAGACACAAAGTAAGACACTGTTCCATGTATTTTTCCGGCTGATATCTAGAACAGAGGATTATATGATCACTTATCTGAAATGGCGTATCATCATCTTCTCAGTTCCGAGAAACCTTGAAAAGAGCTACGATTGCTGATCGGTTCCTGAAGTCATACTTGCAGTTATAGTTATTAGACTTATCCAAGTGAGAGACTGTTGGATAAGGTGTCTAAGTCCATAACTATTTCTGGTATGTACTTGACCCGACCCGGCATGGTCCATTTGGTTTGCATGGCATCATGCATTTGGATAGACTAAATGAGAGAAATAACACTTGTGGTTTATTAATATATTATAAGTTCTAATATATTAATAGTATTATTTAATTAGTATTGATCAAGAATTAATCTAGGATTAATTAAGTGATCAAAATATGACTCATTAAATATATGGGTTGATCATGTAAATCATCCATAACTTGTATAGTGGGCTAAAAGGCTCTATGGATAATCAAGTTGGGTTAAACCCATTGAATGCTCCATGGAGGCTCCATGGGAGTTACAAACCCATGGGTCATGGAAATGAAGAGTCATGCCACATTAGGGTTTACATGGTGTAACCCTAGATGTGACACACTATATAAGCAACATGTTCTCCACCAAAATCGGTGACACTAAGAAACAAGAGGGCTAGAGCCGGTTTTGCAAGTGTAAGATTCTCTCAAAGTTTACTCCTTTGCATTTGGTGTTGTGTGAAGCATTTGAGGCATCACACTTGGGGTGCTAGGCTCACAAGGTTTCAAGGATCGTAATCAACAACAAGGTAAGTTATTCTATCTTTCATTCAAGTTAAAAATGTTCCCCATGTATGCTAGATAGGAATATAACCTTGGAATTCAACTTTGCATGATTATTAGACAAACATAGATCCAAGGTTTATTATTGTTGCATGTACACTTAGGAAGTGTTAGAATGCACAAAATCCATCAGGTGATTCATGGAAGAAGCTGAAAACCGCAAAGAATTTCATGGTGAAAACACAGGAACAAGAGCCGGTGAGGACCAGGAACGAGGGCAGTACCTTGGGTTGTATCCAAAATGCAATAAGTGTAACTTCCATCACAAGGGAGCTTGCCCTGTGTGCCAAAAATGTAACCAAACAGGTCATTACCCGAAGTATTGTAAGCTGAATAAGGATGGAAAAAGGGCATGTTACGAGTGCGGGAGTCCTGATCACCTCTGTAATGCTTGTCCCAAATTAAATAGGGGGCCTGGTAATAACGGCCAAGACTAGGCTAGGCAAAATTTCCAAGGAAATCAAGGTGGGCGGCCAAGAGGTGTAGCCTTTGTGATTGGTGCAGAAGAAGCTCGTCAAAACCCTAAAGTGATTACATGTACGTTCCTCCTAAACAATCACTTTGCATCAGTAATATTTGATGCGGAGATGATAGGAGTTTTGTTTCTTTAGCATTTAGACCATTAATTGACTTCAAATCGAGAAAAATGAGGAATACTTATGCTATTGAACTTGCTTATAGGTATGAAATTAGGGCTAATGAAATAATTCCAGGTTGTACTTTAAACTTAGATGATAAACTCTTTAGCATTGACCTAATTCCCATAGAGCTAGGTAGTTTTGATGTAATAGTAGGAATGGATTGGTTATCCAAGAATAGAGCGGACATTGGTTGTTATGAGAAAGTCATTACGGTACCTCTCCCCAATGACGAAACCCTTATCATACACGGTGAGAAGCCAGGAAGAAGTTTAAACATTGTGTCAAGCATGAAGATTCACAAGTACCTGAAGAAGGATTGTATTGCATTCATGGGCCATGTAGTAGAAAGAGAACCTAAAGCTAAGCAAATCAAAAAGAGATCCCAGTGGTTCAATACTATCCTGAAGTGTTTCCAGAGGAATTACCCGGTCTACCCCCATACAGACAAGTCGAATTTCGGATCGACTTAATTCCTGGAGCAGCACCAGTAGCAAAAGCACCATATCGTCTCGCGCCATCCGAGAATGTCCTGAATTTGACAATTGTCACAGTATCCCCCACTTAAAAAGAATTTCGTCCCGAAATTCATTCTATGTCATCGTTTGTCATCGCATGGGAAAAGTTGTGGATACTTTTCCTTCATGAAGTCCTCACGCTCCATTTCTGTCACACCCCGTTAAAGCGGAAACACGAGGCGTGACAGTATAAAGGGTTTCATAGCAAAAGTTAAAAGACAACACCAACCATAGTATTAAAAATCATTACAAATTTACAATGGGTTTGAACAACTTTTAAAAGGAATTACAATGTAAATTGAAATACAACACATGCAAATGCTCCTAAAAGTGACGTGTCTCTACCTGCCTCTTACTAGATGATTCTTGAAAAAGCATGTAAAAAGAGCGTCAACTATAAAAATAGTTGGTGAGTACTCACAAATTTACAAAATCAAGATTTGGTATAAAACATTCCATAAATACAAGAACATTGCTATAATGAGAAACAAAGTTTATTGCTATAATAAATAACAAGATTGTATGTACATGAGCAAACAATGAGTTCACAACCAAGTCTATGATTGATGCCCTATCAAGATCTATGTTTATCGTTCCATGGATTAATATGGTATCATGCACTCAAGCAATCGGGCGAGTGAGGAGTTGTCAATTCCTAATAGCGCTATCCATAATGACCATTGGCTCAAAGAGTTAATGGTTGGATTAAAGTGTAAGAGAAGGGACTTAAGATGATAAGGCCTCATGTTTCAAGTTGCATAAACATACATAGCAAAATATAGCAATCAAGTTTGATACAAATAAATTTAAATACAACGAACAATAAATAGTTTTTCGGACATGCTTTTCCACCCCAAAATATACAAACCGAAAATAGGGGGATTCGTGAATACTCACAATATGCAAAATATAGTAATCAAGTTTATACGAGTCAATTAAATACAACGAACATATATAGTTTAGGACATGCTTTTCCACCCGAAAACATTTAAAAACCGAAAATAAGGGGAGTCGTGAATACTCACAATACATTGAGATGATGCAAATGATGTCTTGATCTAAGTTCCACTTGTACCACTACCGAATCCTACAATAATGGTATACGCTAGTGAGTCTCTAGTCGAAATTTAGTGCTAATATACTTACCACTACAATAGAATTATGCCAATATTGTGTCAAAATTTAATATTGATAAGTTACAAACATTTTTCTGAAATGGTGAAAATTTATAACTCATGTGATTAAGACAATTTTGGATATTAATTTTCCAGATTTTTGTAATATTAATTAAGGGTATTTCAACACATTTAAAGGTGTTTTAGGCTCCTAAAAATCCAAAATATAATCAAACAGTTTCCAAAAATTTTCAAACTTTGCATTTTCATTGAAAGTACGGTAGAGGTCTTCCAGAAATTTTCCCTTGAATTTTTGATGTGATTAACTATTTTTCCAAATTTTTAAGCCTTCATAACAATATAAATTCGTGAAAAATAGTATCCAGATGATAAAAATTCTCAAACTTTTTATAGTACTGCCATTAAACATACATAAGCTGGGAAAAATGTAAAAATGGATTTCTAAACTGTTTAACCCATTTTTATGATTTTTGTACATTTAATCTAATAAAAATTAAATAAATAGAAAACAGTTTACAAAATTGCCCAAACTTTTTGTAACACTGTTACTATACATATAGAAGCTGTGAAAAATATAAAAGATATTTTTCAATTAGTTTTGCTATTTTTCTTTGTTTTATGATGTTGAATAATCATTAAATAGAGAATAATTATTAAACAGTTAAAGTAAATCACCAAAATTTTCGTAAACTTCATTTACAATGTAAATAATCTGGAAAAATACCAAAGGTGGTTTTTATCTACTGGAATCCAATTTTGTGGATTTAAGTGTATTGAATCTTAGAAAATAGAAGAAAAATAGCATACTGAATAGAAAAACCATCCAAATTTTTATTTAGAGTTCTAATATATTATAAGGTTTTTTGGTAAATTTTCATGAATTTTGGATTAGTAGAACTATTTTTTCATGTTTTTAGTCCATTATAAATACAAAAATCTGGGAAAAATAGGAATGCATTATAAAAATTTCTGAAAATATTTTTCTGAATCTTACAGATAGGGTAGGAGCTGCGAAAGTTATTAGATACCCTTTTCACATTCTCTAAAGGGGTTTTTGTGATTTATTGGGGCTAAACAAAAAGAAAATTCAAAACCACACTAAATAGTAACAAAAATCGATGCAACTTAATGAGAAGTCATTGTTTAGCATAGGGGTCATCCACGAATTTACCTAGGATTTATAGACCTCATGAAGTATTTTATATGATTTATTGCCCTATTTAATTGCAATAATTATAATAATTCGAGAAAAATGAATTATTTTCTGTAAATTTGTAGAACATCTCATTTTGTTGGTGGAATACAGGGAAAACTCGGATTTGATCAGAAAAGTTGTTTTAGATATTTATTTGGGAATAAATCCTTTATAAACCTATTTGAAAGCTTTTTAACAACAAACTTTGATGATCAAGCCTCTAACCTTGAAGATCGTCACATGCATGTTGGTTTTTGGGTGAAATACTACCTCTAACATCATAAAAATCATGGTTATGAACATATGATTCATAATCCACCCATAGAATGGTGTAGAAGTAGAAAAATGTGCATGAAATGGTGAAATTATGAGTGGAAATGAAGGGATAATACTTGGTTTTTATGATTACCTTAAGAAGAACACTTGAAGAAGGTGATTTTTGGTGTCTTGAGACTCATTTTTCTGGAAAATTTCGTGATTTTGGAGGGGGGGAAATGAGAGAAAATGGTAGTGGATTATGAGAGAGAGAAGAGTGAAAGAGAAGGAAGTGTGAGAGAGAAGTGGAGTGTGTAGGAGGATAAAATGATTTTTGTCTTGGGGAAGAGTGTATTGGAGAGGGGGAGAACGAAATTATACAGGAGGAGGGAGGGTTTCCCACTCTTCCATTTTTATAAATTTCAAATTCTTTATAAAAATATCAAATTTTTATAAAATGTGCACTTAATTCTCTTTTTTTTATAAAATCTTGATTTTGGCTTATAAATTAAGGATAAATGTTAATGATTTAAATTTTATTTTCCTTGATTATATTTCCCTGAATTTAATATGTTTAAATTGATATTGTAAGTTTCATAATTATTTTCATATAATTTTTGAGTTTAAAGTTTATAAAATTAGGTATTTAGGGTTTTTTGGATTTTGCTAAACATTGAATATCAAAATAAATTGAATCTTTGAGACTTCAAATTATGTCTCACGACTATACACATATTAATCGCTCAAAACGAAAGGGTAGATTTCTAGTATGTATGTGTACGAACATGATACCACGAGAAGCAAAATAGACAGAAACAAAGTTAGACAATGTATTATGTTACTATCATGGGCGTGCGAGATCTAAAATCAGAAGGAGAGCAAGAAATCAAGTTCGGGGGAAAGAAAAAGGAAGATAGCGGCGACAATGATTGCTATTGTTAAAATTATAAGAACAATACCTATAGGTAGATTTAAAACCAGGTTGAGATATATTTCAAACTCAAATATTTAATGTATGTTGATGATTAAATAGACATGTGGGAGTTTTAAAGTGTTTCATAAATATTTATGAGTTATCTATTAAGTTAAATTCCATTTGTGAAAAAGAAGAAGCCCTACAAATGGCAATTGAAAGTCTGACAATTTTGACTTTTTAGACTGAAGTCCAACAATGATTAAAATGGATAAGGTAAAGACTCAATATATTTAAAAGAATAATTATTCATTGTTGAGAGTGTATCACTGGAAATTTAGAAGTGAACACTAAGTTTTCAAATGCTATAAATTTTAAAAACTTTATAGATTATAAAACTATATTGAAGCAAAGTACACAAATAAGGTATGTTTTAAAATACAAGCATTAGAGATGTCTTATAAACATGTTTGAAGTAGAAATTTGCAAAAATATCATGTTGGGTTTCGAGAAAACACATTAAAGTAAAGTACAATGCCTAACTGAGAAAGTGGTCAAATAGTCAAAACAAAAGTGGTTTAAAGATCCGATGAAGCTTTTACCCATGTCATGAACATCGATGTCATATATTTAAGTTTTATAGAATAAAGTCTCAACACTTTTATAAAAGCAAATGTTTCTAAGTTTTTCGAAAACATGATAAAATGGTAAGCAAGGTTGAAAATGATTTATATGCCCTTAAAAGCACATCTATCCATTGAAATTTATTTGAAATGAAATTGAAATAGCAAGGTTAAAACCAATGCTGGTTAAATTGAGTTTTGAAGAAAAGTGTTAAGTTAAAGCAAGTTGTCAAAAGATTTTAGCGAGTTAAATAAAACCGATGAAGTGAAATATCTTTTTGATGGAAATTGCATTGAAACTTAAAAACGTTTTACAAACAATTTTTCTTGTCCTTTATTTTGGGGAAAAGACATCGTTACTCGCCTTAGTATTTAGGTACAATCAGCTATACTAATCTACCTGTTCCTTCTGAATCTTCCATCAAAAAGATATTTCACTTCATCGGTTTTATTTAACTCACTAAAATATTTTGACAACTTGCTTTAACTTAACACTTTTCTTCAAAACTCAATTTAACCAATATTGGTTTTAATCTTGCTATTTCAATTTCATTTCAAATAAATTTTAATGGATAGATGTGCTTTTAAGGGCATATAAACCATTGTCAACCTTGCTTACCATTTTGACATGTTTTCGAAAAACATAGAAACATTTTCTTTTATAAAAGTGTTTAAACTCTATGCTATAAAACTTAAACATATGAGATTGAAGTTCATATTATATGAATAAGTTTCATCGGATCTTTCAAACCAGTTTTGTTTTGGCTCTTTTGGCCACTTTCTCATTTAGGCATTGTACTTTACTTAAATGTGTTTTCTTAAAACCCAACATGGTATTTTTACAACCTTTCACTTCAGAATTTGTTACCAAGACATCACTAATGCCTACATTTTAAAACTTATCATATTTGTATATTTTATTACAAATTATTTATATAATCTATAAAGTTTCTAGATTTTTACTGCATTGCAAAACATAGTGTCCAACGTTAAATTTCTAGTGATTCACTCTCAACAATGTATAATTACTCTTCTAAATATATTGATTATTTACCTTATCCGTTTTAACTACGGTTGAACTTCAGTCTAAAAGGTCAAAGCTGTCAGATTTTTCAATTACAAGTTTTAGTGTTTCTTCTTATTCACAAATGGAGTAGATAACTCATAAATATTTAGGAAACACTTTAAAACTCCTACATGTCTATTTAATCATCAACATACATCAAATATTTAAGTTGAAATATATCTCAACCTGGTTTTAAATCTACCTATAGGTATTGTTCTTATAATTTTAACAATAGCAAACATTGTCGCCGCTATCTTCCTTTTTCTTTCCCCCGAACTTGATTTCTCGCTCTCCTTCTGATTTTAGATCTCGCACGCCCATGATAGTAACATAATACATTGTCTAACTCTGTTTCTGTCTATTTTTCTTCTCGTGGTATCATGTTCGTACACATACAGACTAGAAGTCTACCCTTTCGTTTTGAGCGATTAATACTTGTATAGTCGTGAGACATAATTTTGATTTAGTCAACTTTGTATATTCAATTACGCCTTTTATCATATACATCTTGTTTTTATTTTGAAATCTACTATAAACAAGTGATCCTTATTTACATTTGCTCTTTCGTTCTAAATTCGGAAACTTGATTTAAAATGTAATATTCATTGTATTTTTCTTACAATTAATACACAAGATGAATACCATTGTTCTTATCATTTTTCTAAATCCATAAATATATGTGGAAGTATACATTTTCTTATGCTTCTTCTTTTCTTTAAATACATCAAAAGTCTTGAATTTTACTATTATATATTCTCTAAATGATTGTTTTTGTAGAAACACTAAATTAAGAATCCACTATTTTCAATGATCGATATTTTTACACCTTTCTTAAAATAACATTCTACCTTGTAATTTTCAGTGAGTTCTTAAACTCTCTACTTTGTTTTCATAAATATTCTGACTCGTATGCTTGAATTTGTCATGACTTAGACAATTAGACAATTTTTCAAAAGAGTAATCAAAATATTTTTGTAAAAATTCCCTTATTGATGACTTAAAGGTGTAACCTTAATTAATCTTTATATTATTTTACTACTTCGTTTGATCGCCACACATGTATTTTCATTATCTTGTAATTATTACATATTTTGATAATAGTGATATTAATTATCATTTCTAAACACACATTTTGATAACAGTGAGATTTTTATCACTTCTAAACACTTAAAATGCTATCTACACAATGTGATTTAATCGCCTCCATTTGTAACATTGACTCTCTAAATATATATATTCTTCGAATATAGTTCTATTATTGTAAGAGTAACCGTCGTAGTAATTATAGCCTCGGAGATCCTCAATCATTTCGTAATTTATTTTGTAGACGACACTTAAATAGCCTTTACATTGGAGATGTACCAAAACTTCGTTGCCTACCCTTAGTACGTTTTTTTAGGAACTTACCCTCGATCGCTTCCCTTTCATTCGTGTTACCCCTTCTTATTTCGGAATATATATTTTCCAGATATAGCAGCCAACCCGGAAGTGAACAAATTGTTCCTAATCCCTTCTTTATTAGGCGGCGAATTTACACTTAGTGTTAATTTAGAATGCGACTTGAGGATCAATGCGGATTTAACGCTCAATGTAGTTGGTGCTTCAGCAAAACTTATAACGTTCTTTTAAGTTAGATAATATCTAACTAGATAATATTTTCAACTAGGTCGCCATGGTCGGATCATGATTTCCATGATCCTAATTTCTCACAATCTACACTGTAGAACTCGAATTAAGGAAACATTACTTTGATTATAGCTAAAGAATTGGGCTCTTCCCTTGGAGAATTAGCCCAAAATAATCAAAGAGTTCTCCAAGTCACCACCTCTCCAATTGTACAATTGCATCCGATTGAGTTCTAATAGAATTCGTCACGAATTGAATTTCGGGACGAAATTCTTTCAACCGGGGGAGACTGTGACAACCGTCAAAATTCGAGTCGGTTCTAGATTTGACTAGACTTAGTTGCACATATAGGCACAACACATATTAGACTTAGTAACTAGAAGCTAAGTTATAACCTAGTAGAAACTTGGAAACAGATAGAAACAATGGATGGTGTACTTAGATTTCACATTGATATGTGAATTCTATAACTACTTAACTGTAGAGACTATCCATATTCGGGTCACTCTTTGACTCGAACACCTTTTCATGAATCATATACACACATTATGCACTTGACCTAGTAGTAGAAATTAGGTTGGAGCCTCATAGAAACTTAAGTCAAAGTTGAAAAGTAGGACTAGTATACTTGATTCCTCAATTTCGCTTGAATCTCGGAATCACTACATAGAATGGCAATAAACCGATAAAATAAGTTACAAACATTATTTATAACTATAAAAGAGTTATAATACCATAAGATAAATTGAAGTCTCAAAGATTCTATTGATTTTGATATCTAAAGATTTATTAAATCTCAAAACCCTAAAAGCCCTAAAACCTAAATTTTTATAAAATTTGACATCAAGAATTCTATAAAAATAGTTATGAAACTTATAATATTATCTTAAAATAATTAAATTCAAGGAAATATAATCAAGGAAAATAAAAATTTAAGTCATTAATATTTACCCTTAATTTATAAGTCAAAAATCAATATTTTATGAGTAAAAACTATATTAAGGTGCATATTTTATAAAAATATGGTGTTTTTATAAAATAATTGGAATTTTATAAAAATGGAAGAGTGAGGGAACCTCTCTCCTCTTCAAAATTCGTCCCCCCTCTTTCCTAGGCACCCTCTTCCCAAAAATTTCAATCATTCACTTCACCCTCACACTCCATCTTCTCCTCTTCACTCTCTCTCACACTCCAACACCTACTCCGCTCATTTCTCTCAAATCTCTCTCTAAACTCATGAAAATTATACAGCCAAGAACACTTCTCAAGCACAAAATGTTCATCATTTGATGTTATTCTTAAAGGTAGACACGAAAATCCTTTACTTTCCTTCACTTTTCTTTCAAGTTTTACAAAGTTTGCTACATTTTCTCCATCTTCTACTCCATTCTAATGAAAGATCATGAACACATAAAAATACACACACAAACTCACGGTTTTGATGATGACGGTGGTAGGATTTCACCCAAAAACAACATGCATGTTGTAAATGGTGAAATCCAAGGACCAAAACCTAAGTCAAAATAAACATAATGCACCTTTCTACAAGTTTTGGGTGAAAATCACCACATGCACCCTATGTTTTCTATCAAAAATGATTTTTTTTAACATTTCAAACTCATGATTGGTCTTCAAACCAACATGCATGTGATGATATTTAAGCTTAGATGCTTGATGATCAAAGTTTGTTGTTAAAAAGCTTTCAAATAAGTTTATAAAGGATTTATTCCCAAATAAATATCTAAAACAACTTTTCTGATCAAATCCGATTTTTCCCTGTATTCCACCAACAAAATGAGATATTCTACAAATTTATAGAAAATAATACATTTTTTTCTCTAATTATTATAATTATTGCAATAAAATAGGTCAATAAATCATATAAAATACTTCCTTAGATCTATAAATCCTAGGTAAATTCTTGGATGACCCCTATGCTAAATAATGACTTCTCATTAAGTTTCATTGATTTTTGTTACTTTTTAGGGTGGTTTTGAATTTTCTTTTTGTTTAGCCCCAATAAATCATAAAACAACTTTAGAGAATGTGAAAAGGGTATCTAATAATTTTCGCAGCTCCTACCCTATCCTTAAGACTCAGAAAAATATTTTCAGAATTTTTCATAATGCATTCCTATTTTTCCCCTATTTTTGTATTTATAATAAAAACAGGAAAAAAATAGTTCTACTCATCCAAAATTCATGAAAATTTACCAGGAACCGTATACTAGATTAGAACTCTAAATAAAAATTTGGATGGTTTTTCTATTTAGTGTGCTATTTTTCTTCTATTTTCTAAGATTAAATACACTTAAATCCACAAAATCGGATTCCAGTAGATAAAAATCACCTTTGGTATTTTTCCAGATTATTTACATTGTAAATGAAGTTTACAAAATTTTTGGTAATTTACTTTAACTGTTTAATAATTATACTCCATTTAATGATTATTCAAGAGCATAAAACAAAGAAAAACAGCAAAACTAATTGAAAAATATCTTTTATATTTTTCACAGCTTCTATATGTATAATAACAGTGTTACAAAAATTTGGGAAATTTTCTAAACTGTTTTCTATTTATTTAAATTTTTATTAAAATAAATGCACAAAATATTAAAAATGGGTTAAACAGTTTAGAAATCCAGTTTTACATTTTTCCCAGCTTAAGTATGTTCAATGGCAGTAATATAAAAAGTTTGAGAATTTTAATCATCTGGATACTATTTTTCACGAATTTATATTGTTATGAAGGCTTAAAAATTTGGAAAAATAGTTAATCACATCAAAAATTCAAGGGAAATTTTCTAGAAGACCTCTACTATATTTGGAATGAAAATATAAAAGTTTGACAATTTTTGGAAACTGTTTGATAATATTTTGGATTTTTAGGAGCTTAAAACACCTTTAAATGTGCTGAAATACCCTTAATTAATATTATAAAAATCTGGAAAATTAATATCCAAAATTGTCTTAATCACATGAGTTATGAAATTTCACCATTTCAGAAAAATGTTTGTAACTTAACAATATTAAATTTTGACACATTATTGGCATAATTCTATTGTAGTAGTAAATATACTAGTACTAGATTTCATTTAGAGACTCATTAGCGTGTAACATCGTTGTAGGAAAACGATAGTGGTACGAGTGGAGCGTAGTTCAAGGCACCATTTGAATCATCTCAATGTATTGTGAGTATTCACCACTCCCCTATTTTCAGTTTTTATGTTTTGGGGTGGAAAAGCATGTCCGAAAAACTATTTATTGTTCGTTGCATTTAAATTGATTGGTATGAAACTTGGTTGCTATATTTTGAATATTGTGAGTATTCACCACTCCCCTATTTTTGGCTTTTATGTTTTGGGGTGGAAAAGCATGTCCGAAAAAATATTTATTGTTCGTTGCATTTAAATTGATTTGTATCAAACTTGGTTGCTATATTTTCCATATTGTGAGTATTCACCACTCCCCCTATTTTCGGTTTTAAATGTTTTGGGGTGGAAAAGCATGTCCGAAAATCTAATTATTGTTCGTTGTATTTAAATTGATTTGTATCAAAATTGATTGCTATATTTTTCTATGTATGTTTATGAAACTTGAAACATGAGGCCTTATCGTCTTAAGTCCATTCCCTTATACTTAAATCCAACCATTAACTCTTTGAGCCAATGGTCATTATGGATAGCGCTATTAGGAATTGACAACTCCTCACTCGCCCGATTGCTAGAGTGCATGATACTATATTAATCTATGGAACGATAAGCATAGATCTTGATAGGGCATCAGTCCTAGGCTTGGTTGTGAACTCATTGTTTGCTCATGTACATACAATCTTGTTATTTATTATAGCAATAAACTTTGTTTCTCATTATAGCAATGTGCTTGTATTTATGGAAAGTTTTATACCAAATCTTGATTTTGTAAATCTGTGAGTACTCACCAACTATTTTTATAGTTGACGCTCTTGTTACATGCTTTTTCAGGAATCATCTAGTAAGAGGCACGTAAAGACACATCACTTTTAGGAGCATTCACATGTGTTGTATTTCAATTTACATTGTAATTTCTTTTAAAAGTTGTTCAAACCCATTGTAAATTTGTAATGATTTTTAATACTATGGTTGGTGTTGTCTTTTAACTTTTGCTATGAAACCCTTTATACTGCCACGCCTCGTGTTTCCGCTTTAGAGGGGTGACAGAAATGAGAAGAAGCGGTGGCAATGATTTCTATTGTTAAAATTATAAGAACAATACCTATAGGTAGATTTAAAACCAGGTTGAGATATATTTCAAACTTAAATATTTAATGTATGTTGATGATTAAATAGACATGTGGGAGTTTTAAAGTGTTTCCTAAATATTTATGAGTTATCTATTAAATTAAATTCCATTTGTGAAAAAGAAGAAGCTGTCACACCCCAAAACCAGGAACGGCGGAAACGTTCTGGGGCGGAGGACGTCATGTACAGTATCATAACAATGCAAATTAGTAAATAAGCAACAACATCATCCATTGCATTAATAGTATAATTTCATACATGTGTGTTCTTTCATTGTAATAAGACACCAAAAATGAATCAAAATAAAAAACGAGTCTTGAACATGATCCGTCTTCTCAAAACCTGGTCGACTTGTACCTGTCTATTGATGACCTGAGAATACAAGTTATTTTGAAAGAGTTGATCAACATTTAAGCTGGTGAGTTCATAAGTATTTAGTGTCAATGTTTGTATAAGTTTGATGAAAATGTTTGTAAATGTTTGTATATGTTTGAAAAACTCCTAGAAAATCCTATATTTTCTACTAGTATAAGAAGTAGTCTTCTACCAAGACCCGATTGTTTTTTATGTTTTCTTCTTTGTAAAAGTGGAAGCTTTTCCCAAATATGACTATCATTACCATAATATAGTTTTATATTACCCTTTATACGAGAATATCACAATATGAATATAATGGGAAAATGTATATGTACTGCAGTATTATTTGTATTAACTACTGAAGTAATAACTACCTTAAACCAAAAAGGCTTATATAAGGTAAAATGTGATGAGGTTGTTACCATACTAAATCGACTATAACACGACGATGAAAGACGTCGGAAGAAATGACATTTGGCACCCGTAGACTTGCAAGTCCCACTGTTGCGAACAACAAGGTGTAGGATAGTCAATCCAGTATAGATCTATACGCAAACTCACGCTCTCCCTCCAGGAGATTCTGGTTACAAAACGTGACATAACGAAATGGTCGACGTGTCATGAAGTAGTATCTCACATTATGTTATCTCTAAATCTTGTTATAGTATACTTGTTATAGTAATAGTATTCTATGTATAGTATTCTCGGTATAGTATCCTTTGTATAGTATTCTCTGTTATAGTATTCTTTGTCTAGTATTCTTTGTTATAGTATTTTCTGTTATAGTATTCTCTGTTATAGTATTCTCTATTATCGTATTTGTATATGGTAGTATTCACCTAAACTATACCTATTATAGTTTACTAGTAATTACTGTAGTTTGAATGAATGAAGGTATGCCTTTGCTACCCAAAGGTACTGAACTGATTGATAGTATTTTTATATCTACATATGTATACATAATATATAACTGATATTTAAACGACATTAGGACTAATAACCGATACTCTCAGGCCACATCCAAACAAGGAAAAGGAAATAAAGCGCGTTATCAGTACTAAGTCCTTTAAACATTACTTATATAACTATACATATATAGACATGCATTTGACAATATATAAGTTTAAAAAGAAGTTTTGTAAAACATTTGAAGAGTTTAATAATAAATATTGATGACTTGATGTCAATTTATAAAACGATTTAAAAGCAGTTTGATTGATAAAACAGTTTGAAAGTATAAGAAATCCTTTGTTTGAAACACAGTTTGAAGTGTATGAAATCCTTTGTTTGAAACATAGTTATAAATCACATGTGATTGATTATATAACTAACATGTTTTCTACTTGTATCCCCCCCCATAAAAGCATTTAAAAATCATTTAAAAGATAGATTAAGGGGTATGAACTCACCTGAAGTGAGTGATGCGAATGTAAGATCGGTAAAGGATGCTAAGTGTCAAGTGAAGACTAGAGCACACACGGATCCTATTTAACATATAATGACACATATATGCTTACAATTAGTGATTAAAAAACTAATTAAGCAAGTATAGACACCCTAGAACATGGAAAACACTTTGATTCTCAAGTGTTATAAGTACAAAAGGGTTGCATCTAAGGGGTGTATGGCCTCACTTTGGAGTTTACGGCCAAGATGACCTTAACACATGAGTTTACGGCCATGAGCTTATGGCCCAATGAGTTTACGGCCGTAAACTCATGGTAATTGGTACCATTTTGATGTTTAAGGTCCTATACTCAAGTTGGAAGTGTTCTAGACCTAGTTTCAAGGCTTAAGAAGGTGTTGTGGCAACTTTGCACCCAACATTAGGGTTTACAGACCAAGGAGATTGCCTTGGCCGTAAACACCTTTTGATCTTGTTTTCTTGATGTTTTCTAGGTGTAAACGAAGTGATTCAAGCATATAACAAGCTAAGGCAAGAGTACTTACAGTATAGAACCTTGTAAGGGTGTTTAAGGTTCAAGAACACTAGTGTGTGTTCTTGGTGTTCTTGGTGAAATGAAGAACACTTGAAGATCTAACCAAAAGAAGAGATTTCATGGATGAAATCATGTGTATTCACTAGATATGGAAGGATATCAAGTTGAAAATGGAAAGATTACTTACTAGATTGAAGATTGGAATGAAAGTTCTTGATGATACTTGAGAGTAAACCCGAGTTCTAGGCTTGAAAGTGTGATAATGAATGAAAATGGCCAAGATTTCATATATATTCATGGAGTTTACGGCCACCATGATTTTACGGCCGTAAACCCATGGTCTCATGGCCGTAAACTCCTCATTTGAGGGTTTAAAGCATGATTGGTGGTTTGGAACTTTTGTTGACCCATTCTAGTATTTGATCCTTTGATGTACTTGATGGGTTTTTGCGCATTCTAACACTCCTAAGTGTACATGCAACCCTATATACCTTGGATCTATGTTTTCTCTATTATACATGCAATTATGAACTTTCCAAGGTATTAACCTATCTTGCATACAATACTTGATACTTGGGTAATCAAATGGATAGAATACATACCTTTGTTTGATGTAGCTTGTCTCCATGAAGCTTGAGTGCCTAGTGCCCCAAGTGTGACACCTCAAATGGTTCACACAACACCAAATGCACATGGAATGACTTGAGAGAAATGGAACACTCCTTGAAATCGTCTAGCCCTCATATTTACATATTAGTGCACGATTTCTTGAGCCATGAGATTCTTTTATATGGTGGCTATTAGGGTTACACCATGTAACTCATAACTTTACCCATTCCTTATGCTCCATGGATTTTAACCTCCATGGAGTATCCATGGGTCACCCCATGGACTTAGTCCAACATAAGAAATCTTGGATCACAAGCCCACATATATAAGAATGAATGATTTACACAATCAACCCATATATTTAATTAGTGTCCTTTTGATCACTAAATTAATTCCAAATTAATTCTTGATCAATACTAATTAAATAGCCTTATTAATATATTAGAACTTATAATATATTAACCAACCTTAAGTGTTATTTCTCTCATTATAGTCTATCCAAATGCATGATGCCATGCAACCCAAACGGACCATGCCGGGTCGTGTCAAGTCTTACCAATTATAGTTATGGACTTAGACATTAATCCAACAGTCTCCCACTTAGATAAGTCTAAAACTATTATTGCGTATGACTTCAGGAACCGATCAGCAATCGTAGCTCTCAAAAGCTTCTGTCGAACTCTGACCTTGTCGATGAACTCTGACCTTTGTCAATGACTTGTCCATTAGATAAGGGATCATATATTCCTTCATTCTAGATATCATATGGACTGAGACATGGATTATCAATTATTCTCTCTGTCCATTTGTTGTTTCCCGATTTCCAATTCATGATGACTGACTGATTGAACAAATCAAATCAGTCCTGGCTTGGCCAAGCACTCACATGTATCATCTTTAAATCATCGAGGGGCCCACATATATCGCTTTTATCCCGAAGGTAAAAGGAATGGATAAACTTCGACTCATATGGCTTGTTCTACTACTTGTTGAATCATACACAAAGGCACGTTTTATAACATCGAGTTACCGAATGCGTTTTCGTGCAATCAATATACAACCAACTCATAGTAACAACTCATATCTCTAGGTTTGAAGAATATAAGATATTATCGTCTAATGATCACTCATGATAAAATCCATGAAGTGATTCAAATGAGCGCGGGTTGAATCCAATACTCAAAACTTATGAGCACTCATGAGTGTTGTAGCACCACTTTGTCCACCAACTTGGACCTCTACAAACCAACCCATGACAGTCTTGATTCATATCTACTTCCAACATATGACTGACTGTGGATGGTTTGAATAACTTAATCATTCAGGAAGAGCGACTTAGTTATTCTGGAAGTCAAAACATGCAAAGTGAAACACAAGAATAAATGAATCAAATATGGTATCAAACCCTATGAATATAAATAAACACTTTTATTTATTACCATACTGATTACTCATTATTCATTGTTTCGGTTTTATCAACTTTATACTTGAATTAAAAACACTAGTTGTCCCATGCTCCAAGCATGTACACTATGTTTTTCTTAAACAATAGCTTTGCCATACACCAAGTATGCACTCTATGTTTGTCTATGATCCTTACTTTGTGAAATAAACCAATTGAACATAATTTCAATGATTCTAATTTCACACTCCCAAATCCTTATCGAAAAATGTGAGAATTTCAAATTCCTATCATTTATCGAAATCTGTTTAGATTTTAAACTTATATGCACTAACCCTCCTGTAATGAATATGTACAAAGTCACAAAGACTTGTCAACAGTCATTATAAGGTATTCCAATGGAGATCAACTCCATGGAAACTAAGTCTCATATTCAAAGTACATTGCTTTGGACATGCTTCTTGCATTAAGTTTTCTAATCTTACACAGATAACTTCCACCTATGGAGACAACTCCATATTCTCATTTTGACTATCACTTCTGAATAAGAGATGCCTCTTTTCAGAATATGTCAATATGGTCCTTCCAAAATTAGCACTATACTTCCAACTGTCCCTGAGCAACCAATCTTTGGTAAACCTCAGATTGTCCTCGACAATTGCTTAATCATTTTAGTCATATCCAATTCTAGACCTCTTCCCTTCTTAATGCCTCTGGGCATTTGGAAAAATTTAGAAATGACAAATACTATAGCACATGCAATCAATCCTGTACTCAAAGCAAATGGTACACGATTCATGATGTCTCACATAAAGACATGATTCTAGACCAGTCTTTTGCTACAATATTTTTATTTGCCATGTTTTCAAAATTTGACTATGAAGAGGGATGCCGTAATCATAATCGAATTTTGAGGACACAATATATAGAATTTCCTTAAGTTGAACCAATCCAACATGAAATTCATATATATATTATTGACTAAAGATGATTAAGGTCTCAATCTAAGCCTTTAGAACTGAAATGAAGTATATCCTCTCCCTTAATTATAGCAAAACAACTTTTTCAATCCCTGCAGCCTCACGAATTGAAACTTTTGTTTTCTATAATTAACATTGCTAACTTGCAACACTAACAACAATTATCATGCTCCCACTAACATGATGATTATTAGCATAACACTTATGCTCCCACTAGCTTTGACATGTACTCAGAAATCAGCTGGACCTCTAGAAATCAATACTTTATTGACTTCCTTACCAAAGTTCAGATTTCTGATACGAGATGCTTTGATAAAACTTTATCAAAATCATACACCTTTCCTTAGATAGCATGCATGTGTGTCTAAATAATTTCAGAACTATGAAAAGGGATGCCGTAATCATAGTCTCAATTGTTTAGACCTTTTGCCATCTGCTTCAAATCTACTTGGTGGAAGTGTTTCCTCACCATCGGAGAGAAACCTTATGACCCTTAGATTTTATGGTGTATGTGTTCTTATCCATGTGAATCGTCAAAACCATAGTCACAAGACAAGGATAATGACAAATCCAAACTCATATGGACTGAACTTATGCAATCTTAACTTCTTGCCACCTGGAAGTACAGGGCCTGCCATTGCTTCCAAGTTGTTATGCAACCAATTGAGAACTTTCAGAACTCCTATGCAAAGCCAACTTTAACTGGAATGGGCACAGAATATGTCAACATGATAGGTTACAAACCTCAAGTCGTGTGCTAGTGAAGAACCTCAGGTTTTATTCTTGATTAGTTCTTGAAATTCTTTTTAGGATCTTTAAGACTCCCACTGTCCTCTTGACATATAAGACTATCTTGCCAAATATTCAAGAGATAGTGCGGATTCTTTATCAAGACAAACACTTCACACAATTGGCCTTAGTTGGTCTTTGTTTAATCCAAAACATCACAACTTACCAACTTCAAATGTACAAGAGTAGGACACTTTTACTCTTATGACAAGTGTTATAAACCTTTCTTTAAGATATGTCACTCAACTTATAGTCTTGGAGTATGACTCTAAGACTTGTTTTGAAACGAAGTATGACTCATCTTCTTGATTTAACCATTTCAACAATTCATGACTCCTCTTCTTAGTCATAAGAATGCACTAAGATGTCCTTAGAAGACCAATTGTGATGTGGTTCTTTAATCATTAAGATGATCACAAAACATGATACTAAAGTACTCTCCCATCTTTTCAGATTTGAGAAACTTTTATCTGTCTGCCTAATTTGATTCTTCCCATTCGTTCTGCCATACATTGAGACTTTTCCAATGTTTCAGAATTATACTTAAACTTGTAAGTATAACCATATTTACTAAAATTTAGTAAATCATGACGAATAGTCTTAACGAGCTTTGTGGTGGACTTGACCAGTGCACAAGAATGTGTACTCGATCCCTTTAGTCCTTAACTTGACTCACACATCCATGTGAACAAGTCTTAATTTTCCAATGCTTGAAAGTTCTCATTCATCATACTATACAAATTGCATGATTCCAAGTTTCTATCCAACTGAAGCCTTGGGAATGAGAATCTTTCCTTATTTGGTAAATTATGACACTACCACAAACGAAAGAATCAAGTCCATTTTTTTTCAAATATTGCTATCAATGGAATCATATAAACAACCATTTTTCACAAATGCCACTTGTAAGGATATTTAAAATAAATATAAAATTAAAAACTTTTATTTTATTTCAAAACTTTGCGGAAAAAACTTATCCTTATAGTGCAAATGCATACGGAAAACTTGTTGTTATCTATTCCTAAGCAATATATCATAACTCCTAAGTAACAGCTTCAAAATTCTGATGCGATCGAAATCCACCTACGCGATCAGAATCATCATATACTTCCTTTAAGCTTTCTCTCTATTCTTTGATTCTTAAAACATCAACATGTGACCCAGTCACATCATGTAATGAGGATCTTAGAATAGAAACTTAACAGAGTTAGATAATGGGCTCTACCTGAAGTAGAGTCAGACTTATTGACTTTAACATCCTTAGGTAAACTTGGTAGCTTTGCAGTCAAGGCCCCTTCCTTTGGCAAAATAAACATATGGACCCTTTGGTAATGGGACTATCTCAGACTTAGCCTTTCTCCTTACCATTTGGTCAACCGGGTTGACTATGGCCAATCCCTTTCCATTGGGAAAAGAATGCTTTTTCTGGATTTCCAGTGTCACCATTGTCACTGTCCATAAAGTTTTTGGGAAGTTGATCTTCTAATCAAATTTGCTTTACTATCGTTCCAAATCATTGCTGATTCAGCAACACCAAGCAAATAGATATGATCATTAAGGTTCATGTCATAGTCTGTTTCATAGTAGTCCCAAAGGAACTCACTATGTGACTTAGAAAGTGATTGAACATCCAACTTTCTCAAGACTTTGACACCCAACTCTCCCAGCTTGTCAATATGTGACTTCATCTCTAAGATGTGATCACACATAGACCTTGCTTTCCATTAGGGCTTGAGTGACCTTGAACTTGTGGGTTAGGGAGAATAATTGGAGGAGGTGGAGGAAGTAAAGTTCCAAGAGATTTGGGAAGATCATAGATGTCTGAACTAGACATGTTTTGGGAGATATTCAAGATAGTTGATCTAAAGTCCTTAATATAACACCCAATATGAAATATTAAGGCTAGGATCCAACAACCTATTTATAACTGGAAGAGGGATGCCGTAATCCGAGTTATAAAATAGTTGAAGGTAGGTAAATGACGATTTACCAATTTCCACCATGAAAAACGAAATAATGTAATTAGGTTTTTAATTGGATTTGAAACTCCTAGATCTTTTGAGATTCATTGAACTTTTCAATGGCATGTTTCAATCTCGAGTGTGCCCTTCAGGTTTTGTGACTGGGATGCCGAGGATCACAAACAAGGTGTGAAGTAACCATGCAAATATACTTGGTACCCTTAATATTTACCCCTCAATCGATGTGCCGGTTAACCACACGAGCTCCACCGATACTATGATAAATATTAAGTTACCCTTTGCCTACTTTGTTAAACCAGGTTAGTGTGCTGGTTAACCACACACGCTCCACTAACGGTTTAAACAAAGTGCAAAGTGTAATTTCATGGATTAGCACCTTATTCACATTTTCCTAAGTAACTAAGATTAGGAATTTATAAAAAGTTTAGTTACTTAGTATTTATCATTAATACTTTTAATGAAGGGAGAATTATAGTCCTTGTCCTACCCGTTCGGCTAACGACCCTCCACCAGTCAAGGAAGCAGTGGGTGAGAGTGGACACCCATTAAACTGCCATTTTATAGACAGTAACCTTATACCCCCCCCCCTTATAGACCGGCTTCGTGAATGAGGCCTACTAACAGTAAGACTGACTTGCTCTTATACATATATTTATTATTAACTTATAATACTATAAAGTATAAGGGTTGAATTTTAACTTTTAAAATTCTAAGGGCTAACTTGGAATTAAAGTATTCATGGGGAAAACTTTACAAATTCCAAAACTTGAGGGCAAGTTTTGAAAATATTCAAAACTAATTAATTCCATAACTTATGTGTTTAAAGTAGTTTTAATTAAAAAAAAAAAAACTCTTCAAGTTCCATAACTTGAGGACAAGTTATGGAAGACTTTAAACTAATAAAAGAATGTAACTTTTCTTTATTTTTGTAACTTATGGAACTAATTAAGGTTACACATTTTATCATTTAATGAAGTGACTCTTGAACCTCCATAACTTGAGGACAAGTTATGGAGTCATAAAACCATTTAATGAGGACAAGACTCTTCATTTTTGTAACCATTGCCAACTTTTTATGAGTTTTATGAAACTTAAATGTGACTTTTCATATAACTTGAGGACAAGTTACAAAAACACATTTTAGAATCAACTCTTAGATTAAAATGGATTGAAACACATAATCAATTAACTTTTCTATTAATCTAATAAACTCATATGAACAAAGATAATTCACATCAAATTTTTTTCCAAGTAATTAGCATAACTTTTAAACTAATACAATTCGATTTTTCAGCTAATTTTGCAAGTATAACAAGAAAACAAGCCTTGGCTTTGATACCACTGATGGGTTTTTGTGCATTCTAACACTCCTAAGTGTACATGCAACCCTATATACCTTGGATCTATGTTTTCTCTATTATACATTCAATTATGAACTTTCCAAGGTATTACCCTATCTAGCATACAATACTTGATACTTGGGTAATCAAATGGATAGAATATGTAACACCCCGATTTTCAAATATCGATTAAATGACAAATAATCGTTCCAACATCTCCCAGGATCAATTCAAACACTTAACTATTGACTAAACTACAGCGGAAGCAAAATAAAATAAAATAAAATCTTCAATTGAAGAACTTCGGGTGTTATGTCTTTGCGGAACTCCTTTATCGTCTTGTTGTAAAATCCTTCTCCCTGCCTTCTTATTGCCACTTGCTAAATAGTTTCCTGGGTTGCGCACATTTAAAGTTTCTAAATGGGTAAGCCTAGGGCCTAGTGAGTTCGTGTTGCACATACATGTCCATCACTTAAAAAAATAAATATTTTTATCGTATACGTTACGTTCAATAAATCATATAACAAAACATATCACCTGATGACATAATTTAGGGGAACGATTAATTATCCAGAGAAAGATCCAAAGGTTCGTTTCCCTTCTCATTGAGACAACTCATCATCCATTGTACTCAAGTATTTTAAATATCCAAGGAAATGAGTATAATTCTCAATTCTCATCCCCGCCGATCACACACATCCGTCATGCTCACGATGATTAAACACCCACCCGTTCCCGCTAAACATGCCATCAAAAAATCACACACAGTAGATAACAAATCAAAAATAACATTTGTACGCAACCATAATTATCATAAAACATACTGTCAATAAATAAAAACCACATAATAAACGCATGACAAACATTTATCTGCGAGCAACCACAGAACACGAAAAAAAAAACTCACCTTGTAACCGACAAATCCTATCCGAAGCTTTGTTGCTAACCTGCACCTTAATTGTTCAAACTATTAAAAATAACTTCACAACTTCCTTCAACGAATTCTCCCTTGTTTCTCCACCTTTCTTCACAATTTTGGTGGCATTCCACTCTATTGCTCATGTCTTTTATAATGCCAATGTTTGTAACCTTACTAGTTAACCCAAAAGTCCAAATTTATGACTCCAATCAAGTGATGGGTTTTGAAATTAAAATTCCATAATTTCTCTATTTACTCCTAATTAATTCATTAATCATAATTATAATAATATATTTATACCATATGCTTATATATTTATTTTAATTTGAGTTATCACAAACTTCCCCCCTTCGAAAAATTCCGTCCTCGGAATTTGAATTCAGTAAACCAATATGGATATTTGATCTTCATATCTCGGTCGCTTTCTAATGATGCATTCGATCCTTTGGTATCTCCAATCAATAAGCCACCCCCGACTCGATCCTTAAGAAGTCCCAATAGGCCGGAAACTCAACCTACCTTTACAAAACCGCACCATGCCTTTCCATGAGAATCCGTTCAATATGACTTTATCTTCACTTGAAACACTATTGACTTCCTACGTTTAACCACATAACCTTTTGGTTGTTCCGGTGCATCCTCCAGTTATCCGTAATTTACTAATTTTTTTACCGGTAGTTTGTTGGACAAGCTCGAGTCCAACCATTTGTTTCTTTCTTAAATCATACCAACATAGTGGTA
The DNA here is from genome assembly GCF_052849685.1 of Lactuca virosa. NCBI lineage: Eukaryota > Viridiplantae > Streptophyta > Magnoliopsida > Asterales > Asteraceae > Lactuca > Lactuca virosa. The sequence goes on from NC_136430.1 coordinate 290,714, forward strand.
CACTTCATACCATACAACTTAACCAAATTTTCATCAAGTATATTTCACCCAATGACACAATTTAAAGGAACATTTTAGATATCTAGAGAAAGAACCAATGGTCCACTTCCCTTCCCACTTGGCACAACACATCCATTATGCTCAAGCATTTAAATATCTAAGGAAATGAGTAACATCTCAAATCCTATCTCTGTCGGTCTCAACACACCTGTTATGTTCCCGACTATCATACACCCATGTCTCCATTAAATGTGTCATCATATATTAGGCAAACAATTCTAAAAACTTTCCACTTCTCCTCTACCGAGAATTCTTTCCGACTCTTCTTTTGTCCACCTAATAAATCAAAGGTTACATCAATCCTCGTCAACTAAATCTTAATTGGTTCCTTCCTTACATACGACTTAGTGAATAAGTGACAACGTTAAACTTCCATAATTAGTAACGATCTTACACCTTCTTTGACTCTTGGTAATCCATGCGCATCTATATCGTCCCCCTTTTTTTTCGCGACGAACACTACTAGTGCACCCCATGGTGATGTACTATGTCGAATAAAAACCTTATCAAGAAGATCTTGCAACTGCTATTAAACTCTTTCATCTTGTTGTTGTTCTATCTCACTGTCACATTTCCTTGTTCCAGTATCAAGAATTCTTCCTCCAACTGCTTGATCGTCATTCGAGGAAAATACATATCACTAAAGATTCTTGAAAACTCATCCCATGACAACCTATTGGTTGTATCCAACACCCTAACTACTTTTACCCTCCCCATTAGTATAAAGCCTCATTTTTAAACATCATCACGATATAAACCGCATTGTCCTTATTTGCACACTTACCGGTATCAAATTTTTCCTCTATCTCCGTGATCCACATTGATGATACGATAAGATCAACGTCCTCGCAACACGTTCATGGTTTACAAGTCATGAACGTCTTGTAATAATTACCTCATCATTTGTCGTTTACATCTTGCCTTGATCGTACTGCAACACTAGGGTCAGAAACTTGAAGTGACATACTATATCCATAGCCTTGCTCTTCATCAACCATGTTGCCATAATTCACATTCTATTGTGCATCTCGGTCCTGAACATTTACATTCGACAATGTAGCTTGCATATCCTGAGCAATCTCGTCAATTAATTATTCTCGAGTAACCATATTTGTTGTACGACCTTGTCTGTAATCCCGACCCCGACCATGACCTCGATTGGAGTTAGAGCTCAGTTGCACCAATTGTGCTTGTACTGGTGCTATGACGATTGCTAGAACTCTTCCTCTACACCTACCTCCACCTCGACCTTGACCACGCCAACAACTAGAAGTAGGGTTTACGGGAGTCTCTAGTACTTCTCCGAGTGCAGCAACTTCGGATCCAACTAGAATGTCTTCCCGCTCTAGTGTTACCTCTCGCTCCTTCCGTCTAAGCTTAAGTGTTTATGGAAACACCTAATCTGCTTAAATAACGCTCTGATACCAACTTGTAACACCCCGATTTTCAAATATCGATTAAATGACAAATAATTGTTCCAACATCTCCCAGGATCAATTCAAACACTTAACTATTGACTAAACTACAGCGGAAGCAAAATAAAATAAAATAAAATCTTCAATTGAAGAACTTCGGGTGTTACGTCTTTGCGGAACTCCTTTATCGTCGTGTTGTAAAATCCTTCTCCTTGCCTTCTTATTGCCACTTCCTAAATAGTTTCCTGGGTTGCGCACATTTAAAGTTTCTAAATGGGTAAGCCTAAGGCCTAGTGAGTTCGTGTTGCACATACATGTCCATCACTTAAAAAAAACAAATATTTTTATCGTATACGTTACGTTCAATAAATCATATAACAAAACATATCACCTGATGACATAATTTAGGGGAACGATTAATTATCCAGAGAAAGATCCAAAGGTTCGTTTCCTTTCTCATTGAGACAACTCATCATCCATTGTACTCAAGTATTTTAAATATCCAAGGAAATGAGTATAATTCTCAATTCTCATCCCCGCCGATCACACACATCCGTCATGCTCACGACGATTAAACACCCACCCGTTCCCGCTAAACATGCCATCAAAAAATCACACACAGTAGATAACAAATCAAAAATAACATTTGTACGCAACCATAATTATCATAAAACATACTGTCAATAAATAAAAACCACATAATAAACGCATGACAAACATTTATCTGCGAGCAACCACAGAACACGAAAAAAAACTCACCTTGTAACCGACAAATCCTATCCGAAGCTTTGTTGCTAACCTGCACCTTAATTGTTCAAACTACGAAAAATAACTTCACAACTTCCTTCAACGAATTCTCCCTTGTTTCTCCACCTTTCTTCACAATTTTGGTGGCATTCCACTCTATTTCTCATGTCTTTTATAATGCCAATGTTTGTAACCTTTCTAGTTAACCCAAAAGTCCAAATTTATGACTCCAATCAAGTGATGGGTTATGAAATTAAAATTCCATAATTTCTCTATTTACTCCTAATTAATTCATTAATCATAATTATAATAATATATTTATACCATATGCTTATATATTTATTTTAATTTGAGTTATCACAGAATACATACCTTTGTTTGATGTAGCTTGTCTCCATGAAGCTTGAGTGCCTAGTGCCCCAAGTGTGACACCTCAAATGGTTCACACAACACCAAATGCACATGGAGTGACTTGAGAGAAATGGAACACTCCTTGAAATCGTCTAGCCCTCATATTTACACATTAGTGCACGATTTCTTGAGCCATGGGATTCTTTTATATGGTGGCTATTAGGGTTACACCATGTAACTCATAACTTTACCCATTCCTTATGCTCCATGGATTTTAACCTCCATGGAGTATCCATGGGTCACCCCATGGACTTAGTCCAACATAAGAAATCTTGGATCACAAGCCCACATATATAAGAATGAATGATTTACACAATCAACCCATATATTTAATTAGTCTCCTTTTGATCACTTAAATCTTGGATCACAAGCCCAAATGTAGGGTTTGTACAAGATAGAAATTTCGAGTTGTCACATCATCCCCCCGTTAGAGAGAATTTCGTCCCGAAATTAGAGTTTAAGCAAATAAGTAGTTACAATTAACTAAGTAAAAAGATGAGGATATTTCAGTTTCATCTGATCCCTCGTGCTCCCAAGTGAATTCAGGTCCTCGCTTGGCGTTCCAGCGAACCTTCACTATCGGGATACGGCTTTGCTTCGTTTGCTTGACCTCTCGGTCCATGATCTCAACAGGTTCTTCCACGAAGTTGAGGCTCTCGTTGATCTCGATCTCGTCGAGTGGGATTACAAGAGTCTCGTCGGACAGACACTTTTTCAAGTTCGAGATGTGGAAAGTAGAATGTACGTTACTGAGTTCGTGAGGTAAGTTGAGTTTGTAAGCTACAGGACCGATTCTAGCGAGAATCTCGAAAGGCCCTACGTATCTTGGATTTAGATTTCCACGCTTTCCGAAGCGTATCAAGCCCTTCCAGGGTGAGACTTTCAAAAGGACTCGGTCTCCCACCTGGAATTCCAAGGGTTTCCTTCTTTTGTCAGCGTAGCTTTTCTGTCGGTCTCTAGAGGCTTTCAATCGTTCACGAATCAGAACGATCTTCTCTGTCGTTTCCCGAATGATCTCTGGACTTGTGAGAGTGCTATCAGGAACTCGTCCTTTAGCTAACTGTGTGTCGCCCATCTCAGCCCAGCACAGAGGGGATCTGCACTTACGGCCATAAAGGGCTTCAAATGGAGTAGCCTTTATGCTCGTGTGATAACTGTTGTTGTAGGAAAACTCGACAAGGGGTAAATGAGTATCCCATGCCTTCCCAAAGTCGATTACATAGGCTCGCAACATATCTTCCAAGGTTTGAATAGTCCTCTCACTTTGTCCGTCGGTTTGCAGATGGTAGGCTGTACTCATGTCCAGCCTCGTTCTAAGGGAACTTTGTAGCGACTTTCAGAACCTCGAAGTGAATCTACTATCCCTCTCGGAGATAATAGATATAGGAACACCATGCAGTCGTACTATCTCTCTAATGTATGTTCTTGTGAGCCTCTCCATCTTGGCAGTTTCTTTGATGGACAGGAAGTGTGCGGACTTAGTCAATCTATCGACGATGACCCAAATGGTATCAAGTCCACCCGTCGTCTTGGGCAACTTGGTTATGAAGTCCATTGCGATCCGTTCCCAGTTCCATTCCGGTATCTCCGGTTGTTGAAGTAGACATGATGGTTTCTGGTATTCGACCTTAACCTTGGCGCAAGTAAGGCATTTACTCACGTAGGTAGCAATCTATGCTTTCATGTTAGGCCACCAGTATAGTTTCTTAAGATCCAGATACATCTTATCTGAACCTAGGTGGACGGAATAACGTGTGTTGTATGCCTCGATCATGACCAAGTGTCTGAAACCACCGCGTTTCGGTGTCCAGATCCGATCCATGAAATATAAGGCTCCGCCACCGTTGACTTCTAAATTCTTATCCATCCCTCTCAGGGATTCACTCGCCACATTTTCGGGTTTCAAGGCTTCGAGTTGAGCCTCTTTAATTTGTGTGGACAAGTGTGAATGGATAGTTATAGTTAGAGATTTGACTCTCCGACCAGAGTATTCTTTCCGACTCAGGGCGTCAGCTACTACATTGGCCTTGCCAGGGTGATAACGAATTTCACATTCGTACTCATTGAGTAGCTCGACCCACCGTCGTTGTCTCATGTTGAGTTCCTTCTGATCGAATATGTGTTGAAGGCTCTTGTGGTCTGTAAAGATAGTGCTCTTTGTACCATACAGGTAGTGTCTCCAGATCTTCAGAGCAAATACCATTGCTCCTAACTCAAGATCGTGTGTTGTATAGCTGACTTCGTGTGTCTTAAGCTGACGGGAGGCATAGGCAATGACCTTTCCTCTTTGGATAAGAAAACACCCAAGCCCTTGGTTGGATGCATCGCAATACACAACGAAATCTTCTATCCCTTCTGGGAGGGATAATATCGGTGCGGTGCACAAGGCTTGTTTCAGTGTTTGGAACGCCTTTTCTTGTTTCTCTTCCCAGTCAAAGGCCACACCTTTTTGGCTCAGTGTAGTAAGCGGTTTCACGATGCTTGAGAAGTTCTGTATGAACCTGCGATAGTAGCCAACGAGACCTAGAAATTGACGAATTTCTGTAGGTGTCTTCAGTGCTGACCAGTTCTCAATGGCTTTGATTTTGGAAGGGTCCACGTGTATTCCCTTCTCGCTAACAATGTGGCCCAGGAATTCGACTCTTAGAATCCAAAACTAGCACTTAGAGAACTTCGCATAGAGCTTCGCTGATCGTAATGTTTCTAAGACTTTCCGTAGATGTTGACTATGTTCCTCCTTACTTCGGGAGTAGATAAGTATGTCATCGATGAAGACGATAACAAACTCATACAAGTAAGGACGGCACACCCTATTTATTAGATCCATGAATACAGCTGGTGTGTTGGTTAATCCGAACGGCATTACTACAAACTCGTAGTGTCCATAACGAGTTCGGAAGGCTGTCTTAGGGACATCCTCCTCTAACACTCGTAATTGGTGATACCCGGATCTTAGATCTATCTTCGAGAAGTAGTTTGCTCCTTGAAGTTGATCAAAAAAGTCATCAATGCGCGGTACAGGATAACGATTCTCGATGGTAAGTTTGTTCAGCTCTCTGTAGTCGATGCACATACGAAACGATCCGTATTTCTTCTTTACGAACAAGACCGGTGCTCCCCATGGTGAGAAGCTTGGCCTAATGAATCCCTTTCTGAGAAGTTCGTTAAGCTGACTGGAAAGTTCCTGGATCTCTGCTGGTGCCAGACGATAAGGCGATTTGGCTACTGGGGTAGCCCCTGGAACTAAGTCGATACGAAATTCGACTTGACGTTGTGGTGGTAATCCCGGTAGTTCTTCTGGAAAGATGTCGGGAAAGTCGCGTACTTCGGGGATATTCTGAATGTCTTTCACTTCTTGGTTTGTATCGACGATGTGTGCAAGGAATGCATGACATTCCTTTCGTAAGCACTTCCGAGCTTGAATACACAAAATGATGCGAAGGTTCGTACTTGATTTATCGCCGTAAATAACTAGAGTTTCGTTGTTAGTGAGGTTAAGACGAACTGCTTTCTCAAATCACATGATGTCGACGCGAAGATGACTTAACCAATCCATGCCGATTATGACGTCGAAACTTTTAATTGAGACCGGCATGAGGTCGATTTGGAAAGAATGACTATCTAAAGTTAAAGTACAACCTATGTATATGCAATTAGTACTTTCCGTTTTCCCGTTTTCCATTTCTACAGTGAATGATTCCTCTAGTGCACGTGGTTTTTGTTTGAGTAAATGAGTAAATTTTTGGTTCAGGAAACTCCTCTTCGCTCCACTATCGAATAGTATGCATGCATATGAATTACCGAGGAGAAACGTACCAGTAACCACCATAGGATCAGCTACGACTTCTTCGTGGCCTATCGCCAGAATTCTTCCCACTCCGCCAGCATTTCCTGCCTTCGGGCAGTCCCTCTTGTAGAGGCCCACCTCGCCACAACCGTAGCAAGCCTGGCCCACGCCAGCACCAGGGACTTGGGTAATTGGCTTTGCCGGAGCCTTACAGAAACGGGTTGTGTGCCCTTTCCTGTTGCAGTTAGCGCACTGCATTTCCCGACAGGTACCATTATGATGGAAAGTGCATTTATTGAACTTGGGCAAGTTCCCCGTATACGACTTTCTCGGCGCAGTAGCAGCAGGCACAATCGCGGCATGAACAGCCATGACTTGCTGCTTCTTGGCAGAGTTCTGCACTGATTTGCTCTTTTTGTTATCCCAAAACTTCCGCTTGTTGTCGGCGGCTTTGGAGGGTTCTGAGATGGCTAGGGTTGTTGTTGTTGACGGAGTAGGGACCCCGTAATCGATGAGCCGCTGTGCCAATCGCTTGGCACTGTCGAAAGTAGTGGGGTTTGAAGCTAAGAGATTCCCCTGAAATGGAGGCACCAGCCCCCAAATGTACCTCTCAATCTTCTTCCCCTCATTAGGAACCATATTGGGACATAGTGCCACCAGATTGCTAAATCTGGCAGTGTATGCCACTATGTTGGAGCCCTTCATGGTCAGGCTCCAGAGTTCTTGTTCCAGTTTTTGAACCTCGCCCCTCGGGCAGTACTCTTCAATCATTAGCCCTTTAAGAGCTTCCCAGCCCATAGCATTAGCCACTATTAAAGTTAGTGACTTGACATTGCTATTCCACCACGTTAGGGCTCTATCACTGAAGGTGCATGCAGCAAATTTGACTTTGCTTCCTTCAGTACAGGAACAGATCTCGAAGATCGATGCCGTCTTCTCGAACCATTGCGACAGAGCAATGATTGCACCGATTCCATTGAAGATTTGGGGTTTACAGTTGGTGAAATCTTTATAAGAGCACTCTCGTGAGTGCACAGTGACATCACCTGGTGTGGAATGAACGACTGTTCCACCTCCAATAGTACCCTGGTTGTTGTGGTATTGTGACATGGCTGTAGCAACAGCCGCAGCTACCGCAACATTAAGAGCTGCCGTATCGAATTGTGGAGGGGTGGTGGAGGTGGTGTTTGAGTTGGAATAATCGGAGGATTATGCCTTGTTGACTTACGAGGAGGCATCTTTCTACTATAAGTTTAAAAGATGAGTACAATGATAAGAATTCAATAGTGAAGTTAATGAATGAGTCCCCTGAACTAAATCGCCATAGTTCAACAACTAGAGAAGAGTAGGAGTTCCATAGAGTTCTAGAATTACAAGAATGAAAGTATTTGAACAAAGATTTCTACAAAAGATTAGCTGACTGTCAATATCATTGATATTAAGGATGTAATTAGTTTGGGGAAAAATTGACCTAAGAGTAGGTCTTACATCATATCAGAAGTAGTAAAATTTTGACAGCTTAGAAGTCTAGTTAAAGTACTTGAATGACAGGAATATTTTACATAAGAGTGCTTCATAGAGCACTGATACGAAAGGCTATTCCTGAAACCAAAAGAAAAGATGAGTCAGACATCTTCTACTGGTGACGGGTATTCCTCGGGCGAACCCTCAGATCTGCCAGTTGACGTACTACGTCTTGAAGATGTCGCTCATGAGCTCTCTGACGCACTCGAAGTTCTATGACTTCAGCTCGGGATGCAGCCAGCTGTTGCTGCAGAGCCTCATTGGTTCTCCCAGTCCTTTCCATGGCTTCTTCGAGTTGGTGAATGCGGACCGTGTTAATGCCAGAGTTAGCGTCAATTTCCATGACTCGGTCGATGGCTGCTCTACCTTGCTCATTATTCCGAGCAATCCTGCGGACCATAATGGGCAGGACTCGGTCAGCTGAGCCTCCTTCGCTGAGATTGTAAAAGCTTCGGTCTCCATTGAAGGGTAATGGTTGACCCTGTTCATCACTCCAAAGATTCAAGTTTGTCGCCCACAAGGGTGTGGGACCTTGAAATGCAGGTCGGGGGTTGAGATTTGGGTTTTGAACTTCTTGAGGTAGGTTGTTGACTTTTGGTTCGGAGTCAGAACCATCCGAAAAGCCTTCTGCGAGGTGATCATCCAAAGGGATTGGATAATCATCTTCTGGCTCTTCATCAAGCCATCCAACATTGCCCTGATTTGGGAAGTACGGGTCTCCGGGATATGCAATCCAGCCATGTTATCTACGCGAGAAGTAGGGTAAGAAATTTATCTAACATTTCTTAAATAAAGCGATAAACAAATAAAATGTTTTTATAAGAAAAACTTGCTGCTAATCCTAATAAGTTTGTTCTTTGAATGGATAGTGTCTAAAACACTCCTATAGTATTTTAATTTATGTTTTGTTCTCATGTTCTCATTATAGTAATGTTGGTAAGTTTTTAAACTTGTTGCTACATCACAACCATTCTCGGCATATGCTAATCATTTTTCGGACCAACATAGTTGATCAGGCTAAGTCACTCCCAAAACTGACCATGCATCCCTGAGCTTACTCGTGATGTTCAACAATCGTAATACTTTTGTTATGTTCAAGTATGACACTGTTCTATAGTAAGTATGTAAGTATGTAATTATGTATACTTCTTGTTAAGTATTTTAGTACTTAAAAGTATAAACTCTTGGTCAGAGTATTTTAATCCCTATGTGTTTATAGTTTGTATATCTTTTATGGGTTGATATACTCGATTCACTATAAACAATGCTCTGATACCAATCTGTCACACCCCAAAACCAGGAACGGCGGAAGTGTTCTGGGGCGGAGGACGGTATGTACAGTATCATAACAATGCAAATTAGTAAATAAGCAACAACATCATCCATTGCATTAATAGTATAATTTCATACATGTGTGTTATTTCATTGTAATAAGACACCAAAAATGAATCAAAATAAAAGACGAGTCTTGAACATGCTCCGTCTTCTCAAAACCTGGTCGACTGTACCTGTCTACTGATGACCTGAGAATACAAGTTATTTTGAAAGAGTTGATCAACATTTAAGCTGGTGAGTTCATAAGTATTTAGTGTCAATGTTTGTATAAGTTTGATGAAAATGTTTGTAAATGTTCAATGTAAATGTTTGTATATGTTTGAAAAACTCCTAGAAAATCCTATATTTTCTACTAGTATAAGAAGTAGTCTTCTACCAAGACCCGATTGTTTTGTATGTTTGCTTCTTTGTAAAAGTGGAAGCTTTTCCCAAATATGACTATCATTACCATAATATAGTTTTATATTACCCTTTATGTGAGAATATCACAATATGAATATAATGGGAAAATATATATGTACTGCAGTATTATTTGTATTAACTACTGAAGTAATAACTACCTTAAACCAAAAAGGCTTATATAAGGTAAAATGTGATGAGGTTGTTACCATACTAAACCGACTATAACACGACGATGAAAGACGTCGGAAGAAATGACATTTGGCACCCGTAGACTTGCAAGTCCCACTGTAGCGAATAGTAAGGTGTAGGATAGTCAATCCAGTATAGATCTATACGCAAACTCACGCTCTACCTCCAGGAGATTCTGGTTACAAAACGTGACATAACGAAATGGTCGATGTGTCATGAAGTAGTATCTCACATTATGTCATCTCTAAATCTTGTTATAGTATACTTGTTATAGTAATAGTATTCTATGTATAGTATTCTCGATATAGTATCCTTTGTATAGTATTCTCTGTTATAGTATTCTATGTCTAGTATTCTTTGTTATAGTATTCTCTGTTATAGTATTCTCTGTTATAGTATTCTCTGTTATAGTAATTGTATATGGTAGTATTCTCCTAAACTATACCTATTATAGTTTACTAGTAATTTATGTAGTTTGAATGAATGAAGGTATGCCTTTGCTACCCAAAGGTACTGAACTGATTAATAGTGTATTATATCTACATATGTATACATAATATATAACTGATATTTAAACGACATTTGGACTAATAACCGATACTCTCAGGCCACATCCAAACAAGGAAAAGGAAATAAAGCGAGTTATCAGTACTAAGTCCTTTAAACATTACTTATATAACTATACATATATAGACATGCATTTGACAATATATAAGTTTAAAAAGAAGTTTTGTAAAACATTTGAAGAGTTTAGTAATAAAGATTGATGACTTGATGTCAATTTATAAAACGATTTAAAAGCAGTTTGATTGATAAAACAGTTTGAAAGTATAAGAAATCCTTTGTTTGAAACACAGTTTGAAGTGTATGAAATCCTTTGTTTGAAACATAGTTATAAATCACATGTGATTGATTATATAACTAACATGTTTTCTACTTGTATTCCCCCCCCCTAAAAGCATTTAAAAATAATTTAAAAGATAGATTAAGGGGTATGAACTCACCTGAAGTGAGTGATGCGAATGTAAGATCGGTAAAGGATGCTAAGTGTCAAGTGAAGACTAGAGCACACACGGATCCTATTTAACATCTAATGACACATATATGCTTACAATTAGTGATTAAACAACTAATTAAGCAAGTATAGACACCCTAGAACATGGAAAACAATTTAATTCAAGTGTTATAAGTACAAAAGGGTTGCATCTAAGGGGTGTATGGCCTCACTTTGGAGTTTACGGCCAAGATGTAACATCCGGGAATTTGGGTATATCTGTTTAACCCTTCCTCTTCTCCAAGTTGTCAAGAGAAGCCCCTTAATGGAAATGTTGCAAAGGAGTACGCTGGGCGTACTGAAGAGTACGCTGCGCGTACTCATTCGCTTTTAATAAACGCAGACTCCATGAAGTACGCTGGGCGTACTAAAGTTACGCTGGGCGTAACCGGCCCAGATGCAAAACCCTAATTTAGACTTGAGCCCTATATAAAGAAGGTTATGGCCTTATCCTCAGCCACCATTTGAGTGAGTGAAACCCTAAAAGAGAGCCAACCTTCGTTCTAAGCTTGTGTGAGTGTTTTTGGAGCTAAAATGCCTTTGTGTGTTAGTAAAGAAGAAGAGGAGATTCTTGTGAAGGCTAGAAGTTGGAGTGCAACCTTGGATCTAAGTTCTACAGAGGGAGAAGCTTCACTTGGAGGTAAAAAGCTCAGAACTTTCCTTGTTGTTATGGTTGTGTGCTTTTTGGACCAATTTTAGGGTTTTTGGTCCCAAGCTTGAGGCTTTATGAGTTGATGCACTCCAGAGCTTAATAACCTGTCCTTTTAAGTGTTTCTTATGGTGGAGAACCATAAAAATAAGGCCTTGATCGTGTGAATCTACCCATGCATGAGTTATGAGCACTTTGGGTTAAGAAAGCAAGAGTTTTCATGTGTTGTGGCCTTATCAGCCACGCAAAGGCTTAAAGAAATGGATTAAGCAACCCTGATGGTACGCGCCGCGTAATTCTAGTACGCCCCGCGTACTGGGTTGAGGTCCCCGATCAGTTCCTTGAGTGTTTGGGTACGCTGAGCGTACCAGGGGGGTACGCCCCGCGTAACTCCTTCTGGGGGTTTTTGGGCTAAGCATTTTGTTGGGCCTTGAGTGTTGGGCCAGGAGTTTGGACCTCATGTAATAGAGTCTTGGACTAGAGAAGTGTATGTATGTGCTTTGGGCCTTTGGTTTGGACTTGCCTTTTTGGTTGGGATTTGGGTCGTGTGAGGGCCCATTTATTATTGGGCCTTGGTGGGCCCAATGGACTTAGGGCATTAATGGGCGGAATGGTGGTCTATCTTTAGACCCAATAAGTGAGAGGTTGGACTTAGCTCCTAATTGAGATTATTGTGGGTTTGGCACAGAGTTAGAGTCCAGTGCGTAGCAGCAGTGATTATAGGAGTTGTTCTTCATCCGAGGTGAGTCTTCTCACTATACTTTACCTTGAGTGGTAATTAGAGGTATGTGACAGAGTATGTTATATGCTATGTATGTGATGTGTTGTACTGCATTATTTCTATGTGATTTATGTTGTGTGTATTCCAGAGTTTAAAGAGTTAGGACCGGAAGGTCCACAGAGTTAGGATCAGAGGGTCCACAGAGTTAGGGCCAGTAGGCCCACAGAGTTATAGCCTCGAGTGGCTAATATGTGTTATATGTGGTATTTTGGGGAACTCACTAAGCTTTGTGCTTACCGTGTTATGTGTTTTGTGTTTCAGGTTTTCTCGAGATCGCGGGACGGCACCGGCTTGATTGTACACACCAGAGAAAGAGTTATATTTTGAGGATCCTGGATTATTAATGGAGTTGTGCTCTGTAATTTGAATAAACGAGATTTTATACAATTTGTTATGAAAAGTATGCGGTTTTAAAATGAAGAATCTGTTTGAAAATTTACGGCGTTACAAGTTGGTATCAGAGCCTTGGTTTGAGGGATTCGGATGCACCTTCGGGTATATCTGGACTCAAACTGAGGAATTGAGAAAAATTTACAAAATAAATGATTTTTTGTAAAACGAGCAAGAGTTCCTAAGAGAAAACGAGAAAGAGCAGTGTGTACAATCAGCCAGAGCCCGAACGGTGATTTCCCAAAATACCCTTACCTTATGTGTTTATGAGATATTATGAGATATTATGCATGCTAGAGATAGGCTAGGTATTTCATATTTTAGGACTAGAGTGGCCTGATTTGTGATGCCTTAGCCTAGGAGTTGTTGTTACCTGTGATGCGTTTTCGAGTATGTGCTGAGTAAGAGTATCCAGCGGGAATCCTTGTGGAGAGGGATTGAGTAGAGGAGTAATCTAGGAAAGATACCTAGATGAGCATTTGTGGAGCCTACCGAGAGAGTAGCTAGATACCCGCGGGGGTAGAGTTTTAGAGTTCGGTGATGTCTTTTGAGTATGAGTAGAGCAAGTGGAGTTATCACCTAGAGCGGGTTTTACGTGTTATTTCGATGCCCGAATGCTGCTTGCTTCGTGCTTTGTGGAATTCCCAATGATGGGAGTCAGCTACCAAGTGAATGTGACGATATTCAGGAGGTAGGTGACTGGCATCATAAGGAGTTTCTCAGCAGCTGATGGCGGAGAAGTGTGAGAACCTAGGAAGAGCCTAGGAAGTGACCTTAGTTAGATGAGTACGCGGACAGAGTAGAGCATTTCGCTGGGAAGCGAGCACACGTAAAGAGATTTATAATCGAGAAGGTTGAGCAGCTATTTAGGAACTCTGGGATGGTTCGTGTAGAAAGTATGGGTAGGTGTGGCAGGTAGTATGGGCCCGTACTACTGAAAGCATAGGACCCATACTCGATGCAGGGGGCATACCGGAGAATTCTAAGTAGCAGATTGAGAAGTGATGTCATGGTTCGAGTACCATGATTGGTAGCAGATTGAGAAGTGATGTCATGGTTCGAGTACCATGATTGGTAGCAGATTGAGAAGTGATGTCATGGTTCGCGTACCATGATTTGTAGCAGATCGAGAGGTGATGTCATGGTTCGAGTACCATGATTCGTAGCAGATTGAGAAGAGGTAACGTGGTTCGAGTATCATGATTAATAGCAGATCGAGAGGTGGCCACATGGTTCGAGTACCATGACCCGTGGCGGTTAGTGTTACTGGTTCAACCAGTTATTCCGTTGTGATTATCTAGACTGTGATCAGATGTAAAAGAATAAGGGGGACGGAGGGCCATGATGAACGAGCATCCCTTAAAAGGGAAATCGAGTTAGCTCCAAGGGAGTGTTGGTGAGATGCCAGTTGGAGCCGCAAGACTCAGGGATGAGTAGAGATGGTGCGTTATGGGAGAATACGGTCTGGGCTGAGCAACCGGCCGATGGTGGAGATGTCATTTTCTGTGACCTGAGCGGTGCTATTTCTGTTCCTGTGGGAAACATGAGAGGTATTGAGATTTTCGGTTTCCAAAGTTGGGGGCGAGCCCTGTGGGGTAGCTTTGGTTGCGATCTTTCATCAGAGTATTTGGGCAGTATGTCTGCCGAGAGGTGATGTTAGTGTTGGATTAATGTCTAAGTCCATAACTATATTTGGTATGTACTTGACCCGACCCGGCATGGTCTATTTGGGTTGCACTTCACCGGCACAATTTATATGGATAGTCTTTTGAGAATAGTATATTTATGATTTATATTAATATATTATAAGTTCTAATATATTAATATGGAATCATATTATTTAATTAGTATTGATCAAGAATTAATTTAGAATTAATTAAGTGATCAAAAAGAACTAATTAAATATGGACTCTTATATATATGGAATGGGCCAAGTTCATTTAGGTTGGGCTAAGCTTTCATGGATGGTCCACGGAGCTTTTAACCCATGGATCCTATGTAAATAAAAGGTCATGGGTATTAGGATTTACATGGATGTAACCCTAATCCTCCATAATATATAAAGGGGTCATTGGCTCACAAAATTGGCACAAGTGTGTGAAAATAAGGTTGGGCCGATTTTAGTGTGCATACATATTCTCTCAAGTTCTTCCAAGGTGTTTTGGTGATTTGTGATTCCATTTGAGGCTTCCACACTATTGGGGCTAAGCTCTTAAAGCTTGAAGACATCAAGCTACATCAAAAGGTATGTCATCTAACTAGAACTTTGTAGTATAGGTGCTTCATAATATGCTAGTTAGGATGAAACATTGGAATAGTTAATATTTGCATGTATAATAGAGAAAACATAGATCCAAGGTTTATAGGGTTGCATGTACACCATAGGAGTGTTAGAATGCTCAAAACCCAACAGTGGTATCAGAGCCACAGGTTGTTTTCTGTTATATTGATGGAAATATTTTATTTTCAAGTTGGAAAAAAAAGGAAAAAAAACATGACGTTTGTCAAATTTTAAGATAATTACTTGTTTTGTGAAAAACGAATTATTTGTAAAATTTGAATCATTTGTTATATGAGTTGAATTAGGTCAAATTTAGTAAAAGATAAAATGATATGATTATTTTATTAGTTTTAAAAGTTTGATCTAAATGTTTTAAAGAGTTACATATTTTGTCATAAAATTTTGGAGCTCAAAAGTTTTTTTTTAAAGTTGTGATGTTAAGGGTTTTTGAAACTTCCATAAGTTATGGATATGAAAGTTTTTTTTTAAAAAAAAAAAATTGATTCAAAGTTTTTATGGAGTTACAAAATTTGGTGTTAATGTTTTAAAGAATTCCATAACTTGTTCTTAAGTTATGGAACATGGAAAGTTTCATCATAAAACACCATTAATTCCATAAGTTATGGAATCCAAAGGTTTTCAAGAATTACAAAACTTGCCCTCAAGTTTTGGAATTTGAGAAAAGTTTTTTATGAAAAAAAGAATTGAATTCTAAAACTCTTGGGTTCATAACTTAAACAATTAATTAAATGGTTTTAATTTTGAGTTTAATAATTGGAATTATGATGTTTTGTTGAATAGTTCAAATTAACTCTTATGGACTTTATTAATAGTTAATTAAAGCGTTTAATTAAAAGAGTATTATTAAATCCATAAATATATGGTTTGAGTTTAATTAAATTAAAAGTCTAGTTTAATTAATAGATTAAACCACCAAGTATTTTAAATGTCTAAAATACACCCTTATACTATTATAATATTAAAAGTTTAATATATTATATGTATAAGAGCAAGTCGTCTTACCAGTAGTAGGCTTCATTCACGAAGCCGGTCTATAAGGCGGGTATAAGGTTACTGCCTATAAAATGGCTGGTGTTAATGGGTGTCCACTCTCACCCACCGCTTCCTTGACTGGTGGAGGGTCGTTAGCCGAACAGGTAGGACAAGGACTATAATTCTCCCTTCATTAAAAGTATTAATGATAAATACTAAGTAACTAAACTTTTTATAAATTCTCAATCTTAGTTACTTAGGAAAATGTGAATAAGGTGCTAATCCATGAAATTACACTTTGCACTTTGTTTAAGCTATTAGTGGAGCATGTGTGGTTAACCGGCACACTAACCTGGACTTAACAAGGTAGGCAAAGGGTAACTTAATGTTTATCATAGTATCGTTGGAGCGTGTGTGGTTAACCGGCACATCGATTGAGGGGTAAATATTAAGGGTACCAAGTATATTTGCATGGTTACTTCACACCTTGTTTTGTGATCCTCGGCATCCCAGTCACAAAACCTGAAGGGCACACTCGAGATTGAAACATGCCATTGAAAAGTTCAATGAATCTCAAAAGAATCTAGGAGTTTCAAAACAAATTAAAACCTAATAATACATTTCGTTTATCTTGGTGGAAATTGGTGAATCGTCATTCACCTACCTTCAAATATTTTATAGCTTGGATTACGGCATCCCTCTTCCAAGTTATAAAATAGTTTGTTGGGTCCTAGCCTTAATATATCATATTGGGTGTTATATTAAGGACTTAAATCAACTTTACGTGAATTTCTCCCATTGTTGATGTCTGGTTTAGACAACAATGATCTTCCCAAACCAAGCTTTCCTAATGAATATGACTTCCCGAGTTTGGCTCATGGAAGTCATACTTCTCTTCCTCCACCTCCTCCAATTATTCTCCCTAACCCACAAGTTCAAGGTCACTCAAGCCCTAATGGCAAACAAGGTCTATGTGTGATCACATCTTAGAGATGAAGTCACATATTGACAAGCCGGGAGAGTTGGGTGTCAAAGTCTTGAGAAAGTTGGATGTTCAATCACTTTCTAAGTCACATAGTGAGTTCCTTTGGGACTACTATGAAACAGACTATGACATGAACCTTAATGATCATATCTATTTGGTTGGTGCTGCTGAATCAGCAATGATTTGGAACGATAGGAAAGCAAATTTGATTAGAAGATCAACTTCCCAAAAACTTTATGGACAGTGACAATGGTGACACTGGAAATCCAGAAAAAGCATTCTCTTCCCAATGGAAAGGGATTGACCATAGTCAACCCAGTTGACCAAATGGTAAAGAGAAAGGCTATGTCTGAGATAGTCCCATTACCAAAGGGTCCATATGTTTATTTTGCCAAAGGAAGGGGCGTTGATTGCAAAGCTGGCAAATTTACCTAAGGATGTTAAAGTCAATAAGTTTGACTCTACATCAGGTAGAGCCCACTATCTAACTTTGTTAAGTTCTATTCTGAGATCCTCATTACATGATGTGACTGGGTCACATGTTGATGTTTTAAGAATCAAAGAGTAGAGAGAAATCTTAAAGGAAGTATATGCTGATTCTGATCGCGAAGGTGGATTTCGATCGCATCAGAATTTTGAGCAGTTGCTTAAGAAGTTATGATATATTGCTAAGGAATAGATAACAACAATTTTCCATGTGGATTGTAAGGATAAGTTTTTCCGCAAAGTTTTAAAATAAAAGAAAATTGTTTAATTTTATTTATTTGAAGTATCCTTACAATGACATTTGTGGAAAATTGTTGCTTATATGATTCCACTGACAGCAATATTGGAAAATGGATTTGATTCTTTCATTTGTGGTAGTGTCTAAATTTACCAAATCAGGAAAGTTCCTCATCGCCCAAGTTTCAATTGGACCGAAACTGGGAATCATGCAAGTTGAATAGTATGATGAATGAGAACTTTCAAGCATTGGAAAATCAAGACTAATTACTTGTTCACATGGATGTGTGAGTCAAGTGAAGGACTAAAGGGATCGAGTACACATTCTTGTGCACTGGTCATGTCCACCACAAAGCTCGTTAAGACTATTTGATTTACTAAAGTTTAGTAAATATGGTTATACTTACAAGTTTAAGTATAATTCTGAAACATTGGAAAAGTCTCAATGTATGGCAGAACGAATGGGAAGAATCAAATTAGGCAGAAAGATAAAAGTTTCTCAAATCTGAAAAGATGGGAGAGTACTTTAGTATCATGTTTGTGATCATCTTAATGATTTAGAAATCATATCACAATTAGTCCTCTAAAGGTCATCTTAGTGCATTATTATGACTAAGAAGAGGAGTCATGAATTGTTGAAATGGTTAGATCAGGAAGATGAGTCATACTTCGTTCCAAAACAATTCTTAGAGTCATACTCCAAGATTGTAACTTGAGTGACATATCTTAAAGAAAGGTTTAAAACACTTGTCAAATGTAAGAGTAAAAGTGTCCTACTCTTGTACATTTGAAATTGGTAAGTTGTGATGTTTTGGATAAAACAAAGACCAACTAAGGCCAATTGTGTGAAGTGTTTGTCTTGATAAAGAATCCGCAGTATCTCTTGAATATTTAGAAAGATAGTCTTATATGTCAAGAGGATAGTGGGAGTCTTAAAGATCCTAAAAAGAATTTCAAGAACTAATCAAGAATAAAACCTGAGGTTCTTCACTAGCACACGACTTGAGGTTTATAACCTATCGTGTTGACATATTCCGTGCCCATTCCAGTTAAAGTGCATAGGAGTTCTGAAAGTTCTCAATTAGTTGCATAACAACTTGGAAGCAATGGCAGGCCCTGTACTGCCAGGTGGCAAGAAGTTAAGATTACATAAGTTCAGTCCATATGAGTTTGGATTTGTCATTATCCTTGTCTTGTGACTATGGTTTTGACGATTCACATGGATAAGAACACATACACCATAAAATCTAAGGGTCATAAGGTTTCTCTCCGATTCATGAAAATGATGGTGAGGAAACACTTCCACCAAGTAGATTTGAAGCAGATGGCAAAAGGGCTACACATTTGAGACTATGATTACGGCATCCCTTTTCATAGTTCTGAAATTGTTTAGACACACATGCATGCTATCTAAGGAAAGGTGTATGATTTTGATAAAGTTTTATTAAATCATCTCGTATCAGAAATCTGAACTTTGGTAAGAAAGTCAATAAAGTATAGATTTCTAGAAGTCCAGCTGATTTCTGAGTACATGTCAAAGCTAGTGGGAGCATAAGTGTTATGCTAATAATCATCATGTTAGTGGGAGCATGATAATTATTTTTAGTGTTGCAAGTTAGCAATGTTAATTATAGAAAACAAAAGTTTCAATTCGTGAGGCTGCAGGGATTGAAAAAGTTGTTTTGCTATAATTAAGGGAGAGGATATACTTCATTTCAGTTCTAAAGGCTTAGATTGAGACCTTAATCATCTTTAGTCAAGAATATATATATGAATTTCATGTTGGATTGGTTCAACTTAAGGAAATTCTATATATTGCGTTCTCAAAATTCGATTATGATTACGGCATCCCTCTTCATAGTCAAATTTTGAAAACATGGCAAATAAAAATATTGTAGCAAAAGACTTGTCTAGAATCATGTCTTTATGTGAGACATCATGAATCGTGTACCATTGCTTTGGGTACAGGATCGATTGCATGTGCTATAATATTTGTCATTTCTAAATTTTTCCAAATGCCCAGAGGCATTAAGAAGGGAAAATGTCTAGAATTGGATATGACTAAAATGATTAAGCAATTGTAGAGGACAATCTGAGGCTTACCAAAGATTGGTTGCTCAGGGACAGTTGGAAGTATAGTGCTAATTTTGGAAGGACCATATTGACATATTCTGAAAAGTGGCATCTCTTATTCAGAAGTGATAGTCAAAATGAGAATATGGAGTTGTCTCCATAGGTGGAAGTTATCTGTGTAAGATTAGAAAACTTAATGCAAGAAGCATGTCCAAAGCAATGTACTTTGAATATGAGACTTAGTTTCCATGGAGTTGATCTCCATTGGAATACCTTATAATGACTGTTGACAAGTCTTTGTGACTTTGTACATATTCATTACAGGAGGGTCAGTGCATATAAGTTTAAAATCTAAACAGATTTCGATAAATGATAGGAATTTGAAATTCTCACATTTTTCGATAAGGATTTGGGAGTGTGAAACTAGAATCATTGAAATTATGTTCAATTGGTTTATTTCACAAAGTAAGGATCATAGACAAACATAGAGTGCATACTTGGTGTGTGGGAAAGCTATTGTTTAAGAAAAACATAGTGTACATGCTTGGAGCATGGGACAACTAGTGTTTTTAATTCAAGTATAAAGTTGATAAAACTGAAACAATGAATAATGAGTAATTAGTATGGTGATAAATAAAAGTGTTTATTTATATTCATAGGGTTTGATACCATATTTGATTCATTTATTCTTGTGTTTCACTTTGCATGTTTTCACTTCCAGAATAACTAAGTCGCTCTTCCTGAATGATTAAGTTATTCAAACCATCCACAGTCGGTCATATGTTGGAAGTAGATATGAATCAAGACTGACATGGGTTGGTTTGTAGAGGTCCAAGTTGGTGGACAAAGTGGTGCTACAACACTCATGAGTGCTCATAAGTTCTGAGTATTGGATTCAACCCGCGCTCATTTGAATCACTTCATGGATTTTATCACAAGTGATCATGAGACGATAATATCTTATATTCTTCAAACCTAGAGATATGAGTTTATGAGTTGGTTATACATTGATTGCACGAAAACGCATTGGTAACTCGATGTTATAAAACGTGCCTTTGTGTATGATTCAACAAGTAGTAGAACAAGCCATATGAGTCGAAGTTTATCCATTCCTTTTACCTTCGGGATAAAAGCGATATCTGTGGGCCCCTCGATGATTTAGCGATGACACATGTGAGTGCTTGGCCAAGCCAGGACTGATTTGATTTGTTCAATCAGTAAGTCATCATAAATCGAAAATCGGGAAACAAAAAATGGACAGAGAGAATGATTATAATCCATGTCTCAGTCCATATGATATCTAGAATGGAGGAATATATGATCCCTTATCTAATGCACAAGTCATTGACAAGGTCAGAGTTCGACAACGGCTTTAAGAGCTACGATTTCCAGTTAGGTTTTGATGTCATACTCCATAATAGTTTTAGACTTATCCAAGTGGGAGACTGTTGGATTAATGTCTAAGTCCATAACTATATTTGGTATGTACTTGACCCGACCCGGCATGGTCCATTTGGGTTGCACTTCACCGGCACAATTTATATGGATAGTCTTTTGAGAATAGTATATTTATGATTTATATTAATATATTATAAATTCTAATATATTAATATGGAATCATATTATTTAATTAGTATTGATCAAGAATTAATTTAGAATTAATTAAGTGATCAAAAAGAACTAATTAAATATGGACTCTTATATATATGGAATGGGCCAAGTTCATTTAGGTTGGGCTAAACTTTCATGGATGGTCCATGGCGCTTTTAACCCATGGATCCTATGTAAATGAAAGGTCATGGGTATTAGGGTTTACATGGATGTAACCCTAATACTCCATAATATATAAAGGGGTCCTTGGCTCACAAAATTGGCACAAGTGTGTGAAAATAAGGTTAGGCCGATTTTAGTGTGCATACATATTCTCTCAAGTTCTTCCAAGGTGTTTTGGTGATTTGTGATTCCATTTGAGGCTTCAACACTATTGGGGCTAAGCTCTTAAAGTTTGAAGACATCAAGCTACATCAAAAGGTATGTCATCTAACTAGAACTTTGTAGTATAGGTGCTTCATAATATGCTAGTTAGGATGAAACCTTGGAATAGTTAATATTTGCATGTATAATAGAGAAAACATAGATCCAAGGTTTATAGGGTTGCATTTACACCATAGGAGTGTTAGAATGCTCAAAACCCAACAGTTAGAGCCTGAGCAGGTTGTCAGCGAGGACTGAGATGGTTAGGAAAAAGATACACCCTATTTGAGCATAGTAGGGCATGTATTAGCTACAACGGCAGACGATCAAGAAGAGGACATTGGGGCGGTGGCTCTTATTGTCTATGATGAGTATCGAGTGTGGTAATGAGGACTCCACTCTTATTACAGCCCACGTGATGGAACGTTGGCGAACCAATTGGTGATGGTTCGAACCCTGAATGGGGGAGAACCGGGTACTTTTGAGGAGATTAGAGATTTGTTCAAGGGTGGTTAGAGAACTGGATAGAGAGGCCTGCGGTGTGGATTCCTGAGACCAGAGTTATTGGTGGTCTATGGGAGGTGCAGAGTGAGATAGTGCATGTGGTACATGTTTGAGAAAGAATGAGTGTCTCCATGGCAAGTGGCCATTGGTCGGAGACCTTATGGTGGTTAGGAATCCTTCAAGGTTAAAATGGTGAATTTGAGGTGGTTGGCTTGTGAGGTTAGTTCGGCGGTTGAGAATTTCTGGTTCAGAGTATGGGCTATTATATGCAGTATGGGAAGGGAAGAAGTTGATTGGGCAACCAACTTCAGGGTTGTTATAAGTATTCTTGCATGAGTTTTGAGCAATAGAGGAGGAAGTATCGGATTGTCATGTTCGTGTTCCGAGTCATTGGCAATTTCTTCATGTTTAAATTGGAGATGGAGTATCCGGGGTTACAAGTGGCACGAGAGAAAGACCGGTTGCGAGATTCCGAGGAAGCAATGCGGTATCTGAGTATGATGCCATAAGTATGAGAGCAGTGGTAGAGTCAAGACACTACAAGGCGTTGTGATGGTATTCCGGGGTGTTCGAGTTTAATGTCCTAAAATCTTGGATTATTTTGAGTTTGAGTTGAGATGTCGAGTGGTGTATCAAGTGTCTATGGTTCCAGTGGGGGCCCTTCAGTTAATTGACATCAAATGGATTTATTTGAGAATATGAATTGCAGCGAGAAAAAGAGGTTTTATCACGACGGTGGTCGTCCGAGGTAGTGATTCTTAGCCTGGATGGGTGTGTGTGTACCTATCTATGCTGGGCCACAAAGCATGAGTTAATGATCGCGGTGTGATGTCAACCTGAGGATGAGATTGTGAAGTGGTAAGAGTTAGTGGGGTGGGACTGCGAAGAGCTGCAGTTCAATGAGTTAGTGCAAAAGGGTGTTGTGATGCTACGGGGAGCCGTAGTACTCACTAGATAGAAGAGGGTGTTGTGATGCTACGGGGATCCGTAGTACTCACTAGTCAAAGAGAGGGTGTTGTGATGCTACGGGGAGCCGTAGTACTCACTAGTCAGAGGAGGGTGTTGTGATGCTACGGGGAGCCGTAGTACTCACTAGTCAGAGAGAGGGTGTTGTGATGCTACGGGGAGCCGTAGTACTCACTAGTCAGAAGAGGGTGTTGTGATGCTACGGGGAGCCGTAGTACTCACTAGTCAGAGAGGGGGTGTTGTGATGCTACGGGGAGTCGTAGTACTCACTAGTCAGTAGGAGGTTGTTGTGATGCTATGGGGAACCGTAGTACACACTAGTTAGCGAGAGGTTGTTATGAAGAAGCATTCTTGATCAGAGCATGACACAGAAGAGTTTTAGGCTTGAGTAGCCCTAATCTATGAGTTTTTGGGAGCCTGGTGGTCGGACCAAGGGCGAGACCGGGGTCTCCTCAATGATCAGGAATCATTATATTCCGAGTAAGGTGTGGACATCGCAATCCGAAGGGATTGGATAAGTGAAGTACGCATGGGTTGCGGGTCACGAGTCATGAGTTGAGTGGGTCTTGGGGACGAGTGGTTACAACTACGGGTCGTACCAAACTCTCGAGTTGAGTTGAGTCCTGGTGGTGTGTTGGATAGATGAGATGAGATTCTGGAATCGGAGGTGGTATTCCATATGAGGGGTATTGTTCGTCATCTGATGTCTTAGACCTGAGTAGGTCAGGGCCTTGGTTCGGGAGGTGCAGCGGGATGCACGAAACAATTGAGCAGTAATCGACAGAGTTCAGGGGTGATCCGATCTTCAATAGAGTGTAGTGCTCGCTTGAGGGAAGCGAATTGCGTGACTTGTGCGTCACTAAGAGTCGAGACAGTTATTATAAGATGGGAATCGGTGAAACCTTTTTGGTTATGGGATGGGTGAGCATGAGGTTCATCTATTGGGTTATTAAAGTAAGAGAATATTCCCAGGCGAGCATGATCAATTTCTGGTGTCCAAGATTAGAGTTTTGGGTTCATCCCCTCTGATGAATCCTGATGTTGGTGCTTGCAGTAGGTCCTGGAGAAAGGGGGGAGATTATGATCTTTCTGTCCTTTTGAGTTGAGATCGGGTTTGATCAGGGAATCAGGGTTGGTAGAGTGTTCTTAGAGTCTGTTAGTCGGCGGGCGGTTAACAGGATGATGATTCGAGTGTGATCTGGCTAGGGATAGACCGCAAGAGTTTTCAAGCTCTGAAGATTCAAATTGAGTACCGCAACGACAGTTGGGTCTTCCCTTTTGGGTCAGGAGACCCTGGTGGGATCGAGTATCTGTGGAAGCGATTGTTGTATGGTTTAAGGACCTTCGGTAGCACATCTCGGGTAGTTGGGTTCGATCTATGTATGGTAAGGAGCGATTTCGAGGGCGAAATCTAATTCAAGTAGGGGAGAATTGTAACATCCGGGAATTTGGGTATATCTGTTTAACCCTTCCTCTTCTCCAAATTGTCAAGAGAAGCCCCTTAATGGAAATGTTGCAAAGGAGTACGCTGGGCGTACTGAAGAGTACGCTGCGCGTACTCATTCGCTTTTAATAAACGCGGACTCCATGAAGTACGCTGGGCGTACTAAAGTTACGCTGGGCGTAACCGGCCCAGATGCAAAACCCTAATTTAGACTTGAGCCCTATATAAAGAAGGTTATGGCCTTATCCTCAGCCACCATTTGAGTGAGTGAAACCCTAAAAGAGAGCCAACCTTCGTTCTAAGCTTGTGTGAGTGTTTTTGGAGCTAAAATGCCTTTGTGTGTTAGTAAAGAAGAAGAGGAGATTCTTGTGAAGGCTAGAAGTTGGAGTGCAAGCTTGGATCTGAGTTCTACAGAGGGAGAAGCTTCACTTGGAGGTAAAAAGCTCATAACTTTCCCTGTTGTTATGGTTGTGTACTTCTTGGACCAATTTTAGGGTTTTTGGTCCCAAGCTTGAGGCTTTATGAGTTGATGCACTCCAGAGCTTAATAACCTGTCCTTTTAAGTGTTTCTTGTGGTGGAGAACCATAAAAATAAGGCCTTGATCGTGTGAATCTACCCATGCATGAGTTATGAGCACTTTGGGTTAAGAAAGCAAGAGTTTTCATGTGTTGTGGCCTTATCAGCCATGCAAAGGCTTAAAGTTGTTAACTTTATGGAGTAAGAGATGTTAGGAAGTCCAGATCCAAGAGTTGAGCTAAGGTCTTAACGGGTTAAGACCCAGAAAATGGATTAAGCAAGCCTGATGGTACGCGCCGCGTAATTCCAGTACGCCCCGCGTACTGGGTTGAGGTCCCCGATCAGTTCCTTGAGTGTTTGGGTACGCTGAGCGTACCAGGGGGGGTACGCCCCGCGTAACTCCTTCTGGGGGTTTTTGGGCTAAGCATTTTGTTGGGCCTTGAGTGTTGGGACGGGAGTTTGGACCTCATGTAATAGAGTCTTGGACTAGAGAAGTGTATGTATGTGCTTTGGGCCTTTGGTTTGGACTTGCCTTTTTGGTTGGGATTTAGGCCGTGTGAGGGCCCATTTATTATTGGGCCTTGGTGGGCCCAATGGACTTAGGGCATTAATGGGCGGATAGGTGGTCTATCTTTAGACCCAATAAGTGAGAGGTTGGACTTAGCTCCTAATTGAGATTATTGTGGGTTTGGCACAGAGTTAGAGTCCGGTGCGTAGCAGCAGTGATTATAGGAGCTGTTCTTCATCCGAGGTGAGTCTTCTCACTATACTTTACCTTGAGTGGTAATTAGAGTTATGTGACAGAGTATCTTATATGCTATGTATGTGATGTGTTGCACTGCATTATTTCTATGTGATTTATGTTGTGTGTATTCCAGAGTTTACAGAGTTAGGACCGGAAGGTCCACAGAGTTAGGATCAAAGGGTCCACAGAGTTAGGACCAGAGGGTCCACAGAGTTAGGGCCAGTAGGCCCACAGAGTTATAGCCTCGAGTGGCAAATATGTGTTATATGTGGTATTTTGGGGAACTCACTAAGCTTTGTGCTTACCGTGTTATGTGTTTTGTGTTTCAGGTTTTCTCGAGATCGTGGGACGGCACCGGCTTGATTGTACACACCAGAGAAAGAGTTATATTTTGAGGATCCTGGATTATTAATGGAGTTGTGCTCTGTAATTTGAATAAACGAGATTTTATACAATTTGTTATGAAAAGTATGCGGTTTTAAAATGAAAAATATGTTTGAAAATTTACGGCGTTACACAAGATGACCTTAAAACATGAGTTTACGGCCATAAGCTTATGGCCCAATGAGTTTACGGCCATATACTCATGGTAATTGGTACCATTTTGATGTTTAAGGTCCTATACTCAAGTTGGAAGTATTCTAGACCTAGTTTCAAGGCTTAAGAAGGTGTTGTGGCAACTTTGCACCCACGATTAGGGTTTACGGCCCAAGGAGATTGCCTTGGCCGTAAACACCTTTTGATCTTGTTTTCTTGATGTTTTCTAAGTGTAAACTAAGTGATTCAAGCATATAACAAGCTAAGGCAAGAGTACTTACAATATAGAAGCTTGTAAGGGTGTTTAAGGTTCAAGAACACTAGTGTGTGTTCTTGGTGAAATGAAGAACACTTGAAGATCTAACCAAAAGAAGAGATTTCATGGATGAAATCATGTGTATTCACTATATATGGAAGGATATCAAGTTGAAAATGGAAAGATTACTTACTAGATTGAAGATTGGAATGAAAGTTCTTGATGATACTTGAGAGTAAACCCGAGTTCTAGGCTTGAAAGTGTGATAATGAATGAAAATGGCCAAGATTTCATATATATGCATGGAGTTTACGACCACCATGAGTTTACGGCCGTAAACCCATGGTCTCATGGCCGTAAACTCCTCATTTGAGGGTTTAAAGCATGATTGGTGGTTTGGAACTTTTGTTGACCCATTCTAGTATTTGATCCTTTGATGTACTAAGCTCAGAATACTCAAACAGACTCAACACTGTGCTAAAAGTTAGCAGAAGCAAGTTGGACTTTGATTGAAATGTAGGGTTTGTACAAGATAGAAATTTCGAGTAGTCACAGAAGCCCTACAAATGGCAATTGAATATCTAACAATTTTGAATTTTTAGACTGAAGTCCAACAATGATTAAAATGGATAAGGTAAAGACTCAATATATTTAAAAGAATAATTATTCATAGTTGAGAGTGTATCACTGCAAATTTAGAAGTGAACACTAAGTTTTCAAATGCTATAAATTTTAAAAACTTTATAGATTATAAAACTATATTGAAGCAAAGTACACAAATAAGGTATGTTTTGAAATACAAGCATTAAAGATATCTTATAAACATGTTTGAAGTAGAAATTTGCATAAATATCATGTTGGGTTTCGAGAAAACACATAAAAGTAAAGTACAATGCCTAACTGAGAAAGTGGTCAAAAAGTCAAAACAAAAGTGGTTTAAAGATCCGATGAAGCTTTTACCCATGTCATGAACATCGATGTCATATATTTAAGTTTTATAGAATAAAGTCTCAACACTTTTATAAAAGCAAACGTTTCTAAGTTTTTCGAAAACATGATAAGATGGTAAGCAAGGTTGAAAATGATTTATATGCCCTTAAAAGCACATCTATCCATTGAAATGTATTTGAAATGAAATTGAAATAGCAAGGTTAAAACCAATATTGGTTAAATTGAGTTTTGAAGAGAAGTGTTAAGTTAAAGCAAATTGTCAAAAGATTTTAGGGAGTTAAATAAAACTGATGAAGTGAAATATCTTTTTGATGGAAGATTAAGAAGGAACAGGTAGATTAGTGTAGCTGATCGTACCTAAATACTAAGGCGAGTAACGATATCTTTTCCCTAAAATAAAGGACAAGAAAAAAAATTTGTAAAACGTTTTTAAGTGTCAATGCAATTTCCGACCTTTTATTGAGGTCAAGGGGATATCCTATGTTAAGTTTTAAGCTCAAGGTGGAAACAACCTAAAGCTAAATTCGTAGCGTAGTAGAGAAGTCTCATGTATGCGTTAAACCTCCGTGTCTCCTCGTGAGTCGAACTCGGAATGCCTGTCAATGGTATCCAAGTGATTACTTAGTGGCGACTCATCTACCTCCTTACGTGATGCTCCAATTATCATTCGTGTCGGCATCAAAACGCTTTTTCCTAGTTGTAACTCTAGTACGAAGACGATGGAGAGGTATTGAGGAATAATTGGTATAGTTTTCGACTTAAGATTATTACTAGTGTATATCTAGCTACTAACCTTACATCTAAAGTCAATAGCTACCGGGGAATACCCATTCTCAGTACTAAGTGCATTGCTCCTAGAGTGGCTAGTGATATAACCTAAGTGGTTAACCTAGCACTCGGTAAGGGATAAGAATATTTCTAAATAAAGGCATTGTTATAAAAGTGCACTTAATTTCAAAGTGTATCTAGATGAATGCCTATAATATGTAATGCCCGTACGCACACCGATTTTTTTTTTCAAAAGTTTAAGTTGAAATTGTTTTGAACATAATTCTACTATAACCATTTCCAGCCTCGCATTAATTTTCCTTAATTAAGCATAGTTGGCCAGGCTATACTTAATTAAAGTCCAATAATGTGTACTCGAATTATTTATACCAGTAGTATGTTCAGTATTTTAAAAACGTTTTGAAAATTTTAGGCTATAGTTGTGGTTCTTCAAAGGAAAACTGGTACTCTCTATAACATTCGGCTCTAATACCATTTCCGCCACACCCCGCTAAAGCGGAAACACGAGGCGTGGCAGTATAAAGGGTTTCATAGAAAAAGTTAAAAGACAACACCAACCTTTCCGTCATACCCCGCTAAAGCGGAAACACGAGGCGTGGCAGTATAAAGGGTTTCATAGCAAAAGTTAAAAGACAACACCAACCATAGTATTAAAAATCATTACAAATTTACAATGGGTTTGAACAACTTTTAAAAGAAATTACAATGTAAATTGAAATACAACACATGTGAATGCTCCTAAAAGTGATGTGTCTCTACGTGCCTCTTACTAGATGATTCCTGAAAAAGCATGTAAAAAGAGCGTCAACTATAAAAATAGTTGGTGAGTACTCACAAATTTACAAAATAAAGATTTTGTATAAAACTTTCCATAAATACAAGAACATTGCTATAATGAGAAACAAAGTTTATTGCTATAATAAATAACAAGATTGTATGTACATGAGCAAACAATGAGTTCACAACGAAGCCTATGACTGATTCCCTATCAAGATCTATGCTTATCGTTCCATAGATTAATATGGTATCATGCACTCCAACAATCGGGTGAGTGAGGAGTTGTCAATTCCTAATAGCGCTATCCATAATGACCATTGGCTCAAAGATTTAATGGTTGGAGTAAAGTATAAGGGAAGGGACTTAAGATGATAAGGCCTCATGTTTCAAGATGCATAAACATACATAGCATAATAGAGCACAATTTAGCAATCAAATTTGATACAATTCACTTTTAAATACAATGAATAATAAATAGCTTTTCGGACATGCTTTTCCACCCCAAAACGTAAAACCCGAAAATAGGGGAGTCGTGAATACTGACAATGCATTGAGATGATGCAAATGATGCCTTGATCTAAGTTCCACTTGTATCACTACCAAATCCTGCAATAATGGTATACGCTAGTGAGTCTCTAGTCGAAATTTAGTGCTAATATACTTACCACTACAATAGAATTATGCCAATATTGTGTCAAAATTTAATATTGATAAGTTACAACCATTTTTCTGAGATGGTGAAAATTTATAACTCATGTGATTAAGACAATTTTGGATATTAATTTTCCAGATTTTGTAATATTATGTGACAACCCGAAAATTTCTATTTTATAAGCTCAGTCAGTCAACTCAACTGAGTGTCAAATTCATTAGTACGAAGTTCTAGCGCGGTTAAAGGTCGTTCTAAGGAGTTTCGAGCCTAATGCACTTAAGGAATAAGTGTTAGAAAGTACCTGCTAGAACCACAGTGTAGCAAATCGAACCTTAACCCCATCTAAGTGAGTTCACAGCCACAAGACCATGAGTTTACGGCCGTAAACTCATGTGGCCGTAAACTCAAGAGCATATATAAGGCTTATGGTTATTTCTAGTCATTTCTCTCATTCCTTGGCCGATTTTCCCTCATTCTCTCTCAACTATCATACACCATTCACCTTAGATCTTCAAAAGGGTAAGTGTTCTATCCCTTGATTAGTTGTTACATCTTATTAACTAGCTACATACATTGATTTCATCCATGAAAATCATTTTTGTTTAGATCTTCAAGAAACACCAAGAACACCAAGAACACACACTAGTGTTCTTGGCCAAAACCGACCATTCAAGCCCCTATATCGTAAGTACTCTTGTTCTAACTTGTTATGCACTAGATTAAACATGTTTAGACCTTAGAAACATCAAGAATCAATGGATGAATGAGAGTTTACGGCCAAGGATCACCCAAGGCCGTAAACTCCCTTTTAGGGTGCAATGTTGCCCTAATTTCCTTCCTTATGCCTAAAAACTAGCCTAGACCCTTACCTTGATGTTCTTAGTACTTGAAAACATCAAAAGACCATCATCCATATGGGTTTACGGCCGTAAACACGTGGAGAAGTGGTCCATGGGCTGTAAACTCCATTTAGGGGTGAAATGATGCCACAATCACTTCCTAAGGCTTAGACTTGAAGTTAGGATGCTTCCTTATGGCTTATAAGACCTCAAAACACCCAATGGCACTTAGTACCATGATTTTACGGCCGTAAACTCATGGGGGAATTAACCTTAGGCCGTAAACTCCATAAGGAGTGGTCCTTGGGCCATAAACTCCAATGTCATGCCATACAACCATTAGATGCAACCCTTAGTACTTATAACACTTGAATCAAAGTGTTTCCTAGTCCCGGAAGGTGATTCCTTTCATATAGTTGTTTATAAACACTATATTCATGTCAATATGTGTCCTCATATGTCATTTAGGACTTATTGTGTCTCGGGACTTCATTCGTGGAACTTCTCATCCTTACACGCATACCCGTTTGAATCACCCACATCAGGTGAGTTCATACCCCGTAATGAATCTTTTAGCTATTTTAACTGTTTTAAGGGGGAATACAAGTTGAACACAATGATAATTGTGTAAATGTTTGTTATAAACAGCTTTCAAAATGTTACTTATGTCACTTATAATTTGTCAAAACATTTCAAAACTCTTTTAAAGTTATGTTACTTTTTAGTTATACAAAACTCTGTTTTTAAAGTACAAGCATAACTTAGTAGATAAATGAGTCTTTTCAATAACAATCCAAGTAGAACATTAGTAAACTATAATAGGTATAGTTTAGGAGAATGCTATTCATTACTTCTAGTACAATGAAGCACACAAAGAATCAATACCATAACAGAACATACAGTGAAGAGAATCAAACAATACCATACAGAGAGAACACACAATAAAGAGAAAAAAACAGAACAAACAAGTAAGTTTGCTATAGCATGAGAACACACATACATGATCTAACTATACCAATAAATCACTAACTCATTGTTTTAAACAAAAGGTGATAGTTATATTGGGTATACATGATCATATACTTTAATGTGAATTACATGGCTTGCAAGAATTTGCAGAGGTCGTGTTTAGTTCCCCTAATCTCCTGACAGGGAGAGCGTATAGTAAGGGTTCTAGCCTTCACATTATAACCGTAATAAAACAAATATGTTTTTAGGTTATTAGTACATCCGCATTGTCATTATAAACGTCGGCTGTGTACTTACTTTTCCTATTACTTCATAAAGTGACGGTACCACTTGAAAGTCGAACTCAATCTATTTTCAAGTTATAAACTAGGGAAAATATACATTTTTACAAACGACAAATGGATCAGTCGAGTCTAGCACATAACAGAAGATGCCTTGGTAGAAGAATACGATTAAAAGTTAGGACCATAATGCTAGCCTTATGATTCATTAATGTATACATCACAGGATATATATATACCAATAGGGTCCGACAGGTAATAGGATGTGTGCTCTTCGCTTCATTTTCTGTTCCTTGTTTGGTTGTGGGCTTGGAACGAATTCACCCAATCTATTATCTACCCGATTCTATAAATATATGTATGCTTAGTATACATTAAGTCATCATAAGGGTACCAGGTATGGGTCAGGTTATAGGACACAGAGTCAAAGCACAGTTTTTCTAGTACAAAGCATACTTTCCAAAATCAGTACTTTTGGTATACAAAACTAGAAACTTCCTAGTAAAGGGTTTAATCCATTTTATTAAACCAGTACATTTAAAGGACCTTAGGTGGGTAACTCTATAGTACCTTAGTTTATACACCATGTTTATATATAAAACTAATACCCAATAGGTAGTTGGATGTGTGCTTTCCGCCTTACTTCCTGTTCCTTGTTTGGTTGTGGGCTTAGGGCAGATTCACCCAGTTAACTTTCTATCCGATATTAGATTATATATATCAGTATAAACTAAGCTATTATAAAAGTAGTCACTGTGGTCACCATTTTATATTAAGAAATAAGGGTTTTCTTAAAGAACTTTTCATTAGATATAAAGGAACCATTACAAATAACTCCATGAGTAACAAGTGAATGCACCAGGGTTATATATGACAATGATCTAACAACCAATGGGATGTGTGCTATCCGCCTTACTTTCTGTTCCTTGTTTGGTTGTGAACTTAGGGCAGATGCGCACAATCAATTGTTTGTTTACTCTGAGTCTTATATAACTTGTACCCACTTAGTACTCATAGAAAGGGTTGTAGTGTCATTTTACTTAAACTTCCATCAAAGTAGGAAATATAGGATTTTCTAGGGGAACAGGCGAGCTTTTCGAAACAGAATTTACAACTTACAACATTTTACATTTACATTTTCAACAACACTTTACAACTTACTTACATCACTAAACTCTTATGAACTCACCAGCTTAATTGCTGATGAAATCTTTCAAATAACTTGTATTCTCAGGAGACTATTAGACAGGTGCTCGTGCTGGGGATTCAAAAGATGGAGCATTATAGCTTCAAGTCTTGTTTTGTTATTTGTTTATGAATTCTATGTTTTGTGAACACACACATTGTAAATACTTTCTTTCGAAATGAAATTGTTGTTCATTACTTACTTACCATATACATATCTCGTGATACTAAACATGACGTCCTCCACCCCTGAACGTTTCCGCCGTTCCGGTTTTAGGGTGTGACAGATTGGTATCAGAGCATTGTTTATAGTGAATTAAGTATATCAACCGATAAAAGATATACAACTATAAATGCAATGGGGCTTAAGTGCTATGGATAATGATATATTTTAGAGTATAACTACAAGTTATAAAAATATACCTACTTGCTTATACATGTACATAATAGAACTAGTGTCACGAGGAGAACATAACTAAAGTATTTAAAGGTTGAGCACTGTCGTCAACCTGAACAGTTATGTAATCATAGCTAGGATCAATATAGCCTGATCAACTATGTTCATTCGAGATGTGACCGACATGTGTTTGGTAATGATGTGGTGTGGCAACAGTGTTAAAACTTACATGAACACCAGAACAAGTACATTCAGAGTTAGAATACTATAGGAGTATTTTAGTCCAGATAAATAACTTATGTGAGAACTTAAGCGACCCTTGCAGATAGATCTATAATCTTGCAAAGTATATTCCTAAAGTTTTATATATAACCAGGATCTTATAGACATAGAATATGTGGCCTACGCTTCGCTATCCATTCCTCTTAAGGGTGTAGTGTTGGGGTGGGATCACTTATTCGAAGGTCTATTTAATCTTCAGATATATATACAAACTTGTGTACCTTGTATAATTATAGGAGGATTCCGTAAGGATCACCCCATAAAGTTACCTTGAAGCTCATAGATTCTTTAGTCACTTTCATTCTCGCACGACAAGCCCAGATAGATGTAACCACTTCCTCATAGTATACAACAGAAGAGTTCAGGAGGAACAATAACAAGTTCATGAGAAGTTTGCAAACAGGGATCAGCTGAAGTAACCAAAACGTCTTACACGTCACACTAATAAATAATAATCTGGTTAATTTAATGAGCAAGTGGAAACACTGCTCACATTATTTGTTAAGATTATTTTCATACATGCAGCTGGTAACAGTTATTCAGGAAACAGATATTCATTCGAGGATAGTTATTTCAAATTCATAGAGTTTATTAGGTATAGACTCTTTTATGAATTATTTCTAGAACCCTGTGGAATTCAGGACCCGATACATCCAGAACTAGGATAACCTTGTCTTTTTAGCTTTCGGCTTGTGTCCATTGCTTTAGACTTATTCCGTCTCATCTTTGTATTCTTTTAGCAAAGATGCCTCCGCGCAGATCAAACAAACGCACTACCCCGATAACTCCAATACCGCCTCCTTCGCAAATCGATATGGAAGCGATAAACGCTGCAGTGGCTGCGGCTGTGGCAACAGCCATGGCTCAATATCACTCCATCAGTACCAGTGGAGGTGGGACGCCTACTGATTCTACTCAAGGAGAAGTCCCTGTGCGCCCGGGAGAGTTCTCCTACAAGGACTTCACCAGATGCCAGCCCTTGTCCTTTAAAGGGACTGAAGGAGTCATTGCCCTCATGCAATGGTTCGAGAAAACAGAGTCGATCTTCGAAATCTGTTTATGCCCAAAAGGAAGCAAAGTGAAGTTTTTCGCCTGCACCTTCTCTGGCAAGGCCCTAACATGGTGGAACAGCCATGTTAAGTCACTGACCCTATCAGTGGCAAACTCAATGGGTTAGGAAAACCTAAAAGAGTTAATGCGGGAGGAATACTGCCCGTTAGGCGAGATTCAAAAACTGGAACAAGAGCTGTGGGATCTCACTATGGCCGGCTCAGACATAGTGACCTACACGGACCGGTTCAGCGAACTAGCAGCTCTATGCCCCGGGATGATTACCTCGGAGAGCAAGAAGATAGAAAGATACATTTGGGGTCTGACTGTTCCGACCCAAGGAAATGTGTTATCTTCTAACCCAGCCACGTTCGATAGTGCTAATCGCCTGACTCAGCGACTCATCGACCATGAAGTCCGCCATGGTGTAAAAGTCCCTATTCCGGAGCCATCGAGGGAAGAGGACTATAATCGGAAGTCGGGGAACAAGAGGAAGAAGAAGCGAACAGCACAAGACACCCCTCAAGAACAACGAGCGAGTACTATGTACGCCGCTACGACACCTACTGCTTCAGCACCTGCCAGCCGATATGCTGGGAACCTTCCGGAGTGTGGAAAATTCAACTTTCACCACACCGGAGTGTGCCGGGAAATGCATTGTCTGAACTGCCATAGAAAGGGACACACCGTCCGTTACTGTAGGGCACCGGCTCAACCGATCTCCCAAGTCCTCGGAGCTGAAGAAAACCAAGCCTGCTATGGCTGTGGTGAGACTGGACACCGTCAGAGGGACTGCCCAATAGTAAGGAACTCAGGAGCGGATGAACGCATTCTGATGATCACCGCAGGAGAATCTACCCCGGAGTCGTCGACGAGTAGTGGTACGTTTTCAAAATAGTAATTACTTTTAAAATTAATTTATATTCATATAAGATTAAAATTTGGGGATAACACTTAAAAGTAACTATAACAACTCACTTGTCGAGATAGGTCGCAATAATCAAGAGAACTAAAAGATCCGTTTTGAGAAGCTATTATGGCATACCATGTACATCAAGGTTGTGAACAACTAAGATGTTGCAGACTTAGAGTGAGTGACTCCGCTTAGGTCCCTATTTTCCCTAAATGGTTGGGGATTTGAGGAAGAGTTACTCAGTCGACTGCCTGGTTCATCTTAGAAATTCACAACTAGTATATGGCAGGCGATCGTAGTGGTACCAAGGAGGATTATGATATAAAGTATCCCCACCAGTTGGTAGAACACTTTTGTTCGTATGTATGCGCACATAACGGTACGATACGTAGGAGTGTTAACTTCAATTAGAAAACAGGAAACACGAGAACAGTTACAAAGAGTACATTGTTGAACATACTAGGAGTACAGTATCGAGCGTACCAGGGATACATCGTCATTTATCAGACGTTTCTTTCGTTTGACCAAAACTTAATTCGGTAAAGAGTCCGTTGTTTTCATTCGTCATGAATTGGCGTGGTCCTCACCATACTGAGTTCACATGTTTCTATTGCCTCGATCGGCAAGTTCTCGAAACTTTCGTCTTAGTATCGAAGGTCCGACCTAAAACTAAATTTTATCTTTCGTATTCTAAACCCTCGAAGTACTCATGCGAAGAGTACTTTGTCTCTGAAGCCTTATCGTCAGATGTCCGCACACCGTCACGAAATACCACTCGTCCAGCAGACCAAGTTCGAGCATAGAGACTATGGACGAATACAGCCCACCTATTACTATTTAGTGTATACACGAGGATGGTATATGATTATGTTTACGCAGATTTAGTATGTGCGTTCCCGCCCTTTCTCCTGTTCCTCGTTGGGTTGTGGACCTGGGGCAGAGTCGCACATCCGACCGTCTTACTAAACCTATTTATATACGACTTGTATACGCGAGGTAATGATAGATGGACCAAGTATGAATCCTATCAGGAACACCAAGGCAAAATTGCCAGGTCTACGAGTGGGTATTCTACAAATCAGAGAAGCGCAACCCCAGTAGTAATGCTAAGAGAGCTAATTTCGGGACGAAATTCCATCTAATGGGGGGATGATGTGACAACCCGAAATTTTTTATTTTATAAGCTCAGTCAGTCAACTCAACTGAGTGTCAAATTCATTAGTATGAAGTTCTAGCCCGGTTAAAGTTCATTCTAAGGAGTTTCGAGCCTAATGCACTTAAGGAATAAGTGTTAGAAAGTACCTGCTAGAACCACAGTGTAGCAGATCGAACCTTAACCCCATCTAAGTGAGTTCATGGCCAAAAGACCATGAGTTTACAGCCGTACACTCATGTGGCCGTAAACTCAAGAGCATATATAAGGCTTATGGTCATTTCTAGTCATTTCTCTCATTCCTTGGCCGATTTTCCCTCATTCTCTCTCAACTATCATACACCATTCACCTTAGATCTTCAAAAGGGTAAGTGTTCTATCCCTTGATTAGTTGTTACATCTTATTAACTAGCTACATACATTGATTTCATCCATGAAAATCATGTTTGTTTAGATCTTCAAGAAACACCAAGAACACACACTAGTGTTCTTGGCCAAAACCGACCATTAAAGCCCATATATCGTAAGTAATCTTGTTCTAACTTGTTATGCACTAGATTAAACATGTTTAGACCTTAGAAACATCAAGAATCAATGGATGAATGAGAGTTTACGGCCAAGGATCACCCAAGCTGTAAACTCCCTTTTAGGGTGCAATGTTGCCCTAATTTCCTTCCTTATGCCTAAAAACTAGCCTAGACCCATATGGGTTCACGGCCGTAAACACGTGGAGAAGTGGTCCATGGTCCGTAAACTCCATTTAGGGGTGAAATGATGCCACAATCACTTCCTAAGGCTTAGACTTGAAGTTAGGATGCTTCCTTATGGCTTATAAGACCTCAAAACACCCAATGGCACTTAGTACCATGAGTTTACGGTCGTAAACTCATGGGGGAATTGACCTTAGGCCGTAAACTCCATAAGGAGTGGTCCTTGGGCCATAAACTCCAATGCCATGCCATACAACCATTAGATGCAACTCTTAGTACTTATTACACTTGAATCAAAGTGTTCCTAGTCCCGGAAGGTGATTCCTTTCATATAGTTGTTTATAAACACTATATTCATGTCAATATGTGTCCTCATATGTCATTTAGGACTTATTGTGTCTCGGGACTTCATTCGTGGAACTTCTCAGCCTTACACGCATACCCGTTTGAATCACCCACATCAGGTGAGTTCATACCCCGTAATGAATCTTTTAGCTATTTTAACTGTTTTAAAGGGGGGGAATACAAGTTGAACACAATGATAATTGTGTAAATGTTTGTTATAAACAGCTTTCAAAATGTTACTTATGTCACTTATAAGTTGTCAAAACATTTCAAAACTCTTTTAAAGTTATTTTACTTTTTAGTTATACAAAACTCTGTTTTTAAAGTACAAGCATAACTTAGTAGATAAATGAGTCTTTTCAATAACAATCTAAGTAGAACATTAGTAAACTATAATAGGTATAGTTTAGGAGAATGATCTTCATTACTTCTAGTACAATGAAGCACACAAAGAGTCAATACCATAACAGAACATACAGTGAAGAGAATCAAACAATACCATACAGAGAGAACACACAATAAAGAGAAACAAACAGAACAAACAAGTAAGGTTGCTATAGCATGAGAACACACATACAGGATCTAACTATACCAATGAATCACTAACTCATTGTTTTAAACAAAAGGTGATAGTTATATTGGGTATACATGATCATATACTTTAATGTGAATTACATGGCTTGCAAGAATTTGCAGAGGTCGTGTTTAGTTCCCCTAATCTCCTGACAGGGAGAGCGTATAGTAAGGGTTCTAGCCTTCACATTATAACCGTAATAAAACAAATACGTTTTTAGGTTATTAGTACATCCGCATTGTCATTATAAACGACGGCTATGTACTTACTTTTCCCATTACTTTCATAAAGTGACGGTACCACTTGAAAGTCGAACTCAATCTATTTTCGAGTTATAAACTAGGAAAAATATACATTTTTACAAACGACAAATGGATCAGTCGAGTCTAGCACATAACAGAAGATGCCTTGGTAGAAGGATACGATTAAAAGTTAGGACCATAATGCTAGCCTTATGATTCCTTAATGTATACATCACAGGATATATATATATATATATATATATATATATATATATATATATATATATATATATATCTATATATATATATATATATATATATATATATATATATATATATATATATATATATATATATACCAATAGGGTCCGACAGGTAATAGGATGTGTGCTCTTCGCTTCATTTCCTGTTCCTTGTTTGGTTGTGGGCTTGGAACGAATTCACCCAATCTATTATCTACCCGATTCTATATATATGTATGCTTAGTATACATTAAGTCAACATAAGGGTACCAGGTATGGGTCAGGTTATAGGACACAGAGTCAAAGCACAGTTTTTCTAGTACAAAGCATACTTTCCAAAATCAGTACTTTTGGTATACAAAACTAGAAACTTCCTAGTAAAGGGTTTAATCCATTTTATTAAACCAGTACATTTAAAGGACCTTAGGTGGGTAACTCTATAATACCTTAGTTTATACACCATGTTTATATATAAAACTAATACCGAATAGGTAGTTGGATGTGTGCTTTCCGCCTTACTTCCTGTTCCTTGTTTGGTTGTGGGCTTAGGGCAGATTCACCCAGTTAACTTTCTATCCGATATTAGATTATATATATAAGTATAAACTAAGCTATTATAAAGTAGTCACTGTGGTCACCATTTTATATTAAGAAATAAGGGTTTTTAAAGAACTTTTCATTAGATATAAAGGAACCATTACAAATAACTCCATGAGTAACAAGTGAATACACCAGGGTTGTATACGACAATTATCTAACAACCAATGGGATGTGTGCTATCCGCCTTACTTTCTGTTCCTTGTTTGGTTGTGAACTTAGGGCAGATGCGCACAATCAATTGTTTGTTTACTCTGAGTCTTATATAACTTGTACCTACTTAGTACTCATAGAAAGGGTTGTAGTGTCATTTTACTTAAACTTCCATCAAAGTAGGAAATATAGGATTTTCTAGGGGAACAGGCGAGCTTTTCAAAACAGAACTTACAACTTACAACATTTTACATTGACATTTTCAACAACACTTTACAACTTACTTACATCACTAAACTCTTATGAACTCACTAGCTTAATTGCTGATCAACTCTTTCAAATAATTTGCGTTCTCAGGAGACTATTAGACAGGTGCTCGTGCTGGGGATTCAGAAGATGGAGCATTATAGCTTCAAGTCTTGTTTTGTTATTTGTTTATGAATTCTATGTTTTGTGAACACACACATTGTAAACACTTTCTTTCGAAATGAAATGGTTGTTCATTACTTACTTACCATATACATATCTCGTGATACTAAACATGACGTTCTCCACCCCTGAACGTTTCCGCCGTTCCGGTTTTGGGGTGTGACATATTAATTAAGGGTATTTCAACACATTTAAAGGTGTTTTAAGCTCCTAAAAATCCAAAATATAATCAAACAGTTTCCAAAAATTGTCAAACTTTGCATTTTCATTCCAAATACAGTAGAGGTGTTCCAGAAATTTTCCCTTGAATTTTTGATGCGATTAACTATTTTTCCAAATTTTTAAGCCTTCATAACAATATAAATTCGTGAAAAATAGTATCCAGATGATAAAAATTATCAAACTTTTTATAATACTGCCATTGAACATACATAAGCTGCGAAAAATGTAAAAATAGATTTCTAAACTCTTTAAACCATTTTTATGATTTTTCTACATTTATTATAATAAAATTTGAAATAAATAGAAAACAGTTTACAAAATTGCTCAAACTTTTTGTAAGACTGTTACTATACATATAGAAGCTGTGAAAAATATAAAAGATAATTTTCAATTAGTTTTGCTATTTTTCTTTGTTTTATGATCTTGAATAATCATTAAATGGAGAATAATTATTAAACAGTTAAAGTAAATTACCAAAATTTTTGTAAATTTCATTTACAATGTAAATAATCTGGAAAAATACCAAAGGTGGTTTTTATCTACTGGAATCCGATTTTGTGGATTTAAGTATATTTAATCTTAGAACATACAAGAAAAATAGCATATTGAATAGAAAAACCATCCAAATTTTTATTTAGAGTTATAATATATTATAAGATTTTCTGGTAAATTTTCATGAATTTTGGATGAGTATAACTACTTTTTCAAGTTTTTAGTCCATAATAAATACAAATATCGGGGAAAAATAGGAATGCATTATGAAAAATTCTGAAAATATTTTTCTGAGTCTCACAGATAGGGTAGGAGCTGCGAAAATTATTAGATACCCTTTTCACATTTTCTAAAGGGGTTTTATGATTTATTGGGGCTAAACAAAAAGAAAATTCAAAACCACACTAAACAGTAACAAAAATCGATGAAACTTAATGAGAACTAATTATTTAGCATACGGGTCATCCACGAATTTACCTAGGATTTATAGACCTCGGGAAGTATTTTATATGATTTATTGCCCTATTTTATTGCAGTAATTATAATATCAAAAAGATATTTCACTTCATCGGTTTTATTTAACTCGCTAAAATCTTTTGACAACTTGCTTTAACTTAACACTTTTCTTCAAAACTCAATTTAACCAATATTGGTTTTAACCTTGCTATTTCAATTTCATTTCAAATACATTTTGTCACACCCCCGAACCAGACGGCGGAAACGTCCGAGGGCTCGCGTGACTTAAATTGAAATATCATCACAATAAATGTACATGAAACACAACACATTCATCACCAAACATTACATAGTACAACTGGCATTGTTTACATCAAGTACATGGTTTACATTACATGATCCCAAAATATAAAGTGTTTGGTGATTAGCAACTACAAAAGAAACTTTCAACACACTGGATGCTTCACCGTTCTAACGATTACCTGATAATACAAATTATTTTGAAAACGGTCAACATATATAATGTTGGTGAGTTCATAAGTATGTTTGATGTAAAATAGTTTCTGTCGTTCGTAAAACCCAGAAAATCCGATATTTTCTGTAATAAGACTTTTAATGAAAATGTTGTGATGATCCTGTAATTATATGCGTGAATGATTTCAAAATGTGTATAAATGAGAAGTTTTGCATTATAGTTTTTGAAAGTACCAGTGAGTAAGATTGGTTTCCCCGGAAAACCCGATGTTTTCCGATAAAAGTTATGATTGTTTTGTATTATTGTATCATCACAGCGAATGAATATGATTTCCCTTGATTACTTAAATGGTATTGGATTTCTATGTGAGTCGTTATAACCATGCATGATAATGACTAGTTCGTCTGTCTTGGCATTCTATTGAACACCGGAATTGATCTTAAGATTTTGTCACCCTAGACTGGCCGAGTCTAACTGTAGCAAACACCTTAGGTGTGGGGGAGTCACCCCCGTATAGATCTATACACAAACTCTCGCTCTTCCTCCAAGAGACTTTGATTACAACTACAGACTACGACCGACACTTATTGGTGTCACCCGTTGTTACTCACTTAATCCACATGAATTTGATTAACCTTGATTAATGACCTGATTTTAGTTTACTTGAAGAGAAGGTAGCCTAACAGACGAGGAGAAGAGGACTACTAGGCCCTACTAATTACGTATGTTATTTAAGGCTGTCGAGTATACGAAAAGCGCGTTGGCCCATTTCACATAAGATTTATTTGGACGTTACTAGCAATGCTAATGGGCCACTGAGGCCCAATAGCATGTAAAAGCCATTGAGGGTCCCTTAAGCATGTAATTGGGTCACAACAGGCCCAATAACATGTATTATTTATGTTGGGCCCAAAAGTCATGTTAATGTGTCACGAAGGCCCAATAAGCATGATTAGAATCTCTCAAGCCCAACAATTAAAATGTTTACTTGTTTTGTATAGTATTAGTGTTGCGAAGTTGTTTAATCGATATGTCGTAAAAATCACCAATTTGTTTTATAACGATTCATAGATTTATAAAAATAGTTATTTTTCTATTTAAAACCCATAAGTTATAAAGTTTCATATATTTTGACCCAATTATTTTATTATTAACATAATTGACCAAAAATATTAGTTCGACCTATTCAGCCCCTTATTTTGGTAAAGTTGGCAATTTTTAGGTCTTTTTATGAAAAATGACATATTAGGTCCTTGAACTCTTTTTCTTGACATTTTTGGCCTAAACACTTAATTAAATAATGTTTTAAGCCCGAAATTTTATTTTGGACAGTTTCAGCCCCTTAGTTAAAAGATTTGCATTTAAATCCACACTTTTCGCAATTTTTTACAATTTTTACCCAAAATCCAAAATCTTTGCATTTTTAGTCCCTTTTGATAAATAAGACCATTTTAACCCCTGAAATAGGTTTATTTACGTTTATAGCCCCTGTTTTGAGAAAACTTTCCATTTCAGCCCCTTGAATTTGATTTTTCGCATTTTTGGGCCTAAATATCCGAAAAGCCCAAATTTTAGCCCTTTAGACTAAAATTTACATTTTTAGTCCTTTAAAAAGCCTAAT
This sequence comes from Lactuca virosa, assembly GCF_052849685.1. Taxonomy (NCBI): domain Eukaryota; kingdom Viridiplantae; phylum Streptophyta; class Magnoliopsida; order Asterales; family Asteraceae; genus Lactuca; species Lactuca virosa. Next base: position 334,252 of record NC_136430.1, read on the forward strand.
ATTTACAAAAACTCTTATTTTGGCTGCTTTGACCTTTTGATCCTTGTAGAAACCGTGAATGACATCTTTTTCCCCATCTTTTGTTTATTTATCAAAAATAGTGCAATAACAAATTTTTATGTTGTAGTGTGTTAATTTAAAGCTTGTATAGTAGTTTATCTTGACATGTTAAGTGAAATATGACCTAGATCACATATTGTTCCTTCTTGAACTATAGATCTCGAAATATCTTTCATTTTTAGCACATATTTACCACAAAAATACAAGAAATCACACATAACATACAAATACACATAGATCTTCACATTTTACTTGTATTCTCCCCCATAAATCATATGAAAACCGAAAATAGAGGGGTATGAACTCACATTTGCTTGTTGTTGTCGGTTTTGAAGAAAGAAATGGAAGAGTTTTGGTCCTAGTAAGCCTTCTTGGGTGGATCTCGAACTTAGTATGTTTCTAGGAGTATGATCATGAATTTAAGGTGGTAAGAAGAGTGAATGAGTGTAGAAAGGAAATATGTTTGCAAGATCTTACTACTAGAGTGTAGCTTGAAGTGATTTTTGGATGAAATCTCCTTGAAATGCTTCTAATTTTCGAAAAGTCTTGATGAGAGGGAAGGGATGTTCTTGAATGTTTTACTTAGAGATAGTATGAAATGTTTTGTGTGTGTGTTGATTCTCGGCCACAAGTATTAAAAAGAAGAAGAAGAGAGAGATGAATGCATGGGAACATGAGATTTGTCTTGGATGTATATTGGATAATCCCATGATTAACCCCTAAACAACAATGAGGTGTCATGGGCATTTATTCATTTCTTTGCTCTTTTTTTCCTACTTGGGCCGAGAGAGAGAGAAGGAAGAGAATGGCTTGGCCCTTTTATGCTTGAGTCCATAATATGATGCCCAATTTGATGGTTTTCGGCCCATTAGGCCTTTAGAGTAGATCACAGCCCAATTTTTGTATAAGAGAATGGTTTTGAGTCCATTTAAGCTAATTGGATTAGTTATGGCCCAATAAGGCCCATTAAAGATAAACTAGTCCATTTTAGGCTTATAAGGCCCAAAAAGGTTAAGTCTCATGAGAGTGGGTCCAATGAGAGTCCATTTAAGAGTTCTAAGCCCAAAATAGTCACATTGGAAGTTTATTGGCCCATTAGGCCCAATAAGGAAATCCTAGTCCATAATGGACTTAAACCGGGATTTCTAGGGTTTCCAACCTTTTGTAGACTATTTGAGCGTTTGTATGGAGTGTTTGATGGAATTTTGTTGTCATTGAATAAGCATCATACATGCTTTCAAGTTTTAGTTACAATGTTATCCTTGTTAATTGTTTACAAAGCATCAGAATTCCTAGTTGTGACATCATCCCCCCGTTAGAGGAAATTTTGTCCCGAAATTCTTTTTGAAGCTAGATTTTAGAATGCGAAAATAGGTGAGGGTACTTCTGCTTCATCTGGTCTTCGCGTTCCCATGTGAATTCCGGTCCACGTTTCGCGTTCCACCGAACTTTCACAATCGGAATGCGACTTTGCTTAGTACGCTTCACTTCCATGTCCATGATTTCAACTGGTTCCTCGATGAACAGGAGATTCTCGTTGATTTCGATTTCTTCCAATGGAATGACGAGAGTTTCGTCGGATAGGCACTTCTTCAAATTGGAAACATGGAACACGGAGTGTACACTGCTGAGTTCAGCAGGTAGTTGTAGTCTATAAGCCACCGGACCGATTCGGGCAAGAATCTCGAATGGCCCAATGTACCGTTTCCCGAAACGAATCTCCCCTTTCCAGGGAGAGACTTTTAACAACACCCGATGAACAGAAATAGCTTTCTGTCACACCCCGCTAAAGCGGAAACACGAGGCGTGGCAGTTTAAAGGGTTTCATAGCAAAAGTTAAAAGACAACACCAACCATAGTATTAAAAATCATTACAAATTTACAATGGGTTTTAACAACTTTTAAAAGAAATTCCAATGTAAATTGAAATACAACACATGCGAATGCTCCTAAAAGTGATGTGTCTCAACGTGCCTCTTACTAGATGATTCCGGAAAAAGCATGCGTAACACCGTAATTTTTCAAACAAATTTTTCATTCTAAAATCGCATACTTTTCATAACATATTGTATAGAAATCTCGTTTATTCAAATTACAAAACACAACTCCATTAGTAATCCAGGATCCTCAAAACATAACTCTCTCTCTGGTGTGTACAATCAAGCCGGTGCCGTCCCGCGATCTCGAGAAAACCTGAAACACAAAACACATAACACGGTAAGCACAAAGCTTAGTGAGTTCCCCAAAATACCACATATAACACATATTAGCCACTCGAGGCTATAACTCTGTGGGCCCACTAGCCCTAACTCTGTGCACCCTCTGGTCCTACTCTGTGGACCTTCCGGTCCTAACTCTGTAAACTCTGGAATACACACAGCATAAATCACATAGAAATAATTTAGTGCAACACATCACATACATAGCATACAAGATACTCTGTCACATAACTCTACTTACCACTCAAGGTAAAGTATAGTGAGAAGACTCACCTCGCATGATGTTGGATACCCTCTCGTGCTCGATAATCCGACCTAGCCTCCTCCTACTAAAATGATAACATCTATAATCAAAATCATCTCATGTTCTCATCCCTAATAATGGGTAGAAGACCATTCTACCCCTCTCTGACCTCTCTTGAACCAGCTTGACCAAAACCCCAAGGTCAACTGAAGTCAACTCTAGTCAACGGTCAAACTTTGACCAGACTCGTCGAGTGCACTCGAGTGACTCGGCGAGTCCGTGTGTGTCCTTTGAATCCTCAAAAGCCTTACTCGACTCGTCGAGTTAACCTTTCACTCGACGGGTTACCACTGGTCACTAATCGTGGGGCAACCCGACTCGACTCGTCAAGTCCCCATATGGACTCGGCGAGTTCCCTCCATGGCAACACTCAAAAGACCTTCTGAGGTCAGATCTGTTTCTCTAACTTATAGATCTGACCTTCTTACACCCAATAATCACGTAAAGGTTCAATCTTTAAGCTCATGCAACCCTCTTATGCCCTTATATGAAGAAATAGCTCCTAAAATGACAACCTAGATCCATAACCCCAAAGGGACTGCATAAAGCTGGAAGATTGGGACTCTCTGGACCTCTTAAGGTCCAGATCTAAAGCTTATTCCATATTGGGACCTCATACGCATCATATACTATCCAAGAAAGGGTAAAGAAAACCCTAGATTCAAGGATTTTACACAAAAAACAGAAGGAAGGGGCGAAATACTACCTCAAAATGGAGATCCTTGCTTAGATGTCTCAGAATAACAACCTCCTTTGGTCCTTCAAGCTGAATCCCTTCACTTCATTTGAAAAACCAAACCAAAATTACTTGATTTCATCACAAGAACTCTTCCTTGGCTCCAATGCCGATTTAGGGTTTCTCACAGGAGATATGAGGTGCACCCAAGGTCATAAGTTCCTTTAAATAGGCTCCAACCCCGGAACTTAGGGTTTTCTCTGCCCAGTACCTACTCGGCGAGTCCATCCTTGGACTCGTCGAGTCCGCTCATTAAATCCACGTGGCAATCTCGAATCGACTCGGCGAGTTGGTCCCTCAACTCATCGAGTCCCTCCTCAAATCTCAAGATTAACATACACAATCATGTCCCTGGAAATCCGGTTGTTACAATTCTCCCCCACTTGAATTAGATTTCGCCCTCGAAATCGCTCCTCCACCACATATAGATCTAATTCAATAACCAAACAGCACCATCGAAAGGGTCTCATACCACACAACTATCTTCCTCTCTGGGCACCTGAATCCAAACAGGAACTCCTCCCTGGAAAAGGACAGACCCATCTGCCACTATGCTACCCCTTCTGACTCTCAAGAATCTGGAACTCTAGTAGCCTGACACACAGCCAGACCGCCCTCTCCAGATGTCACCACGTTATTCGCTCCTCGAATAACAAACCCCGATAGCTCATTGCCCCTCTGATTCTCTAGTGGGAACCGATAAAACAAGTCCATGCCCAAAACTGGCTACCGATCACTCGTCCCAGACATGATAAACAATCCAGATCATATACCAAGGAGTGGAAGGGTCACATCACACCAGGGACTCATCCACTGTACTGCAATCACAACCCCTCTGAAAAACGAACCCTCAACACCCTATCCTTAGACACAAACAATGACTATGCTTGTTCAGAAGCGTCCCCCGGCATCTGACAAGCATAAACCTCAGCTCCCTTCTTAATATCCCTTTCAAGACTGAGCACCAGGTCATCTCCCGATCCAGCAATTGAACCTCCAAAGATTACCCATTGCGTGTACCAAAACGCCTCACTGACTTCCTTATCAATGCAACTATCTCTGCCCTGTGTGACACACAAGTCACGAAGTTCACTTCACCTCAAGCGAATACGAAATTCGACTCACTCTCGACCTCTGCCGTCTACTGCTCATTAGTTCCATGCGTTTCGCAGTTTTCTCATACCAACGAATTGACCCACTCAGGTCTAAGACACCAGATGGAACCAATACCCCCTTCCAAAGGAAATTCATTTATGTATCCGGAATCTCATTCTGCCTACTCAATACACCACTAGAATCGAACTCTACTCGAGAGTCTGATCCGGCACGGAGTTGGAACCACTCGTCCCAACGAGCCACTCAACTCATGACTCATGACCCGCAACCCATGCGTTCCTCACTTATCCACTTCCCTTTGGTTGCGAAAACCACTACTCAATTCAGAATATGACGACTCCCGACAATTATGGAGACCCCAGTCTCGCCCCTGGTTCGACCCCAGGCTTCTGTTGGATAAGGTGTGTAAGTCCATAACTATTTCTGGTATGTACTTGACCCGACCCGGCATGGTCCATTTGGGTTGCATGGCACCATGCAATTGGATAAACTAAAATGAGAGAAATAACACTTATGGTTTATTAATATATTATAAGTTCTAATATATTAATAATATTATTTAATTAGTTTGATCAAGAATTAATTTAGAATTAATTAAGTGATCAAAAGATAACTAATTAAATATATGGGTAGATTATGTAAATCTTACATATCTTATATAGTGGGCTAAGAGGGTCCATGGATTATCAAGTTGGGTTCCACCCATAGGATGCTCCATGGATGCTCCATGGGAGTTACAAACCCATGGGTCATGGAAATGAAGAGTCATGACACATTAGGGTTTACATGGTGTAACCCTAGATGTGTCAACACTATATAAGAAACCCATTCTCCACCAAAATTGGCTACACATTAAGAAACAAGAGGGCTAGAGCCGATTTTGCAAGTGTAAGATTCTCTCAAAGTTTACTCCTTTGCATTTTGTGTTGTGTGAAGCATTTGAGGCATCACACTTGGGGTGCTAGGCTCACAAGGTTTCAAGGATCATAATCAACAACAAGGTAAGTTATTCTATCTTTCATTCAAGTTAAAAATGTTCCCCATGTATGCTAGATAGGAATATAACCTTGGAATTCAACTTTGCATGATTATTAGACAAACATAGATCCAAGGTTATTAGGGTTGCATGTACACTTAGGAAGTGTTAGAATGCTCAAAACCCATCAGCTTCCACACACTCAAATATAGGGCTACCCAAGCCTAAAACTCTTCTGCGTCAAGCTATGATCAGAGAGCACTTCATCACAACATTCTCTCGCTGACAAGTGGGTACTACGGCTCCCCGCAGTATCACGACGACCTCTCACTGAATAGTGAGTACTACGGTTCCCCATAGCATCACCACACCCCTCACTGATTAGTGAGTACTACGGCTCCCCGCAGCATCACCATAACCTCTCACTGAATAGTGAGTACTACGGCTCCTCGTAGCATCACCACACCCTCTCACTGAATAGTGAGTACTACGGCTCCCTGTAGCATCACCACACCTCTCTGCACTGATTCATTGAAACTGCAGCTCCCTGCAGTCTTACCGCACTTACTCTTACCACTTCACAATATCATCCTCAGGTTGACACCATACTGCGATCATTAACCCATGCTCTGCGGCCCAACATAGATAGGTACACACACACCCATCCGGGCTAAGCATCACTACTTCGGACGACCACCGTCGTGACAAAACCTCTTTTTCTCGCTGCAATTCACATTCTCAAATAAATCCATTTGATGTCAATTAGCTGAAGGGCCCCCACCGGAACCATAGACACTTGATACACCACTCGTCATCTCAAACTCAAACTCAAAATAATCCGAGATTTTAGGACATTAAACTCGGATACCCCGGAATACCACCACAACGCCTCGCAGTGTCTTGACTCTACCACTGATCTCATACTCATGGCATCATACTCAGATACCGTGTTGCTTCCTCGGAACCTCACAACCGGTCTTTCTCTCGTGCCACTTGTAACCCCGGAATACTCCATCCCCCAATTTAAAACACGGAGAAATTGCCAACGACTCAGAACACGAAGTTGACAATCCGAAACTTCCTTCTCTATTGCTCAAAACTCATGCAAGAATACTCATAACGACCCTGAAGTTGGTTGCCCAATCAACTTCTTCCCTTCCCATACTGCATATAATAGCCCATACTCTGAACCAGAAACAAGGTAAGTTCTTCCCTTCCCATACTGCATATAATAGCCATACTGCATCACACTTGGGGTGCTAGGCTCACAAGGTTTCAAGGATCATAATCAACAACAAGGTAAGTTATTCTATCTTTCATTCAAGTTAAAAATGTTCCCCATGTATGCTAGATAGGAATATAACCTTGGAATTCAACTTTGCATGATTATTAGACAAACATAGATCCAAGGTTATTAGGGTTGCATGTACACTTAGGAAGTGTTAGAATGCTCAAAACCCATCAGTGGTATCAGAGCCTAGGTTTGTTTGTTGTTTTTTTTTTTTTTGTGTGCAAACAGCTTGAAAAAAAATCGTTTTTTCTGTTTTCTATTCATATGAAAGTTTGCACATTTGTTGCTGAAAATGGACTAGAAACATTACCCTAAACTGCTTTGATGTTTTAAAGCTTGTTTTAGATAGTGTAATGTTTATGCTAATCCATTTACAATGGCAATTATTAAAATTACAAGTTTTTTTAAGTGTAATTTTTTGATTCTTGAAAGTGTTCATATTCATGTTCTTGAACTTATGAAGATTAGATGATCATAGGAATTGTTTGTAACCTTCATGGTAGTTTAATTCATGATCATAATGTGTTTTAATGGAGTCCATAACTTCTACTCAAGTTATGGAAAACCAAAAGTCTCACTTTTATTAAAGCCATTAAAAGAACACAAGAGTTATAAAAATGAAGAGTCTTCATTTTTATTACTCAATTAATTCATAAGTTATAAGAAATGAAAAGTTTTGGAAGTTTACAAGCCCTCAAGTTTTGGAACATGTAAAGTCTTGATTAAAACTTTAGTTCCAACCCTTAGAATTTTAAAAGTTAAAATTCAACCCTTATACTTTATAATATTATAAGTTACTAATATATATATATATATATATATATATATATATATATATATATATATATATATATATATATATATATATATATATATATATGTATAATGTCAAGTCGTCTTACCTCTAGTACGCCTCATTCACGAAGCCGATCTATAAGGGGGGTATAAGGTTGTTGCCTATAAAATGGCAACTTAATGGGTGTCCACTCTCACCCACCTCTTCCTTGATCGGTGGAGGGTCGTTAGCCGAATGGGTAGGACAAGGACTTATAAATTCTCATTAAAAGTATGATGAATATTATAAAGTAACTAAATGCTTTTATTAAATTCCCAATCTTAGTTACTTTAGGAAAATGTGAATAAGGTGCTAATCCATGAAATTACACTTTACACTTTGTTTAAGTCGTTAGTGGAGCTCGTGTGATTAACCGGCACACTAACTTGGACTTAACAAGGTAGGTAAAGGGTGACTTAAAGTTTATTATAGGTCGGTGGAGCTCGTGTGGTTAACCGGCACATCGATTGAGTAATAAACATTAAGTGTACCAAGTGATTTGCATGGTTACTTCACACCTCGTTTTGTGATCCTCGGTATCCCAGTCACAAAACTTGGAGGGCACACTCGAGAGTGAAACATGCCTTTGAAAAGTTCATTGAATCTCAAAAGAATCTAGGAATTTCTAAGAACCAATTAAAAACCTAATATTTATATTTCGTTTTTCATGGTGGAAATTGGTGAATCGTCATTCACCTACCTTTCAAATATGTTATAGCTTGGATTACGGCATACCTCTTCTAAGTTATAATATATGGTGATTGGATCCTAGCCTTAATATTACATTTGGGTGCTTTATTAAGGACTCTCTTAATATCTAAACTAATCTTGTTCTCTTCTTTCAGATGTCTTCAAACAATGCTGCTTCTGGCTCTAATCCTAATGGCTCCTTTACCCTTATGAACTTGTGTGGGAAAGTCACTTTTGATGGATCCAACTTCAATGAATGGATAAGAAACATCAGGATGATTACCCGCTACGAGGACAAAGAATATGTCCTTGACAAGGAGCTTAAGGAGATTGATGAGACCACTGCAACTCCCCAGGAGATCGCTGACTTCCGGGCACATGAAAGGGATGCTACAAAAGTGGCATGCATCATGTTGGCCACCATGACAGCGGAACTCCAAAAGTCCTATGAGGACTTCTACCCTTTTGAAATGCACCAAGATCTGATGGAAAGATACCATCAAAGTGCACGACAAGAGAGGTATGAAATCATATGCTCTATCATAACAACCATGATGAAGGACGGGGAATCCGTCACGAGCCACATGCAGAAAATGCAAAGGTATGTGGATCGGTTGCTGAAGCTTAATGTGAACTTCCCTGAGGAGCTTGCAATAGATATCATTTTACACTCCTTACCATCGTGCTATGATCAATTCCACATGACATATCACATGAATAAGGAAGAGGTCACACTCAGCAAACTTCAGGGACTCCTCAAGACCGCAGAAACAGGTCTTAAGGGTAAGTCGGTTGTTAACACTCCTACTCCAAACTCCGCCCCGGTTTTGGCAATCGGGAAAGGTAGAGGGAAGAAGAGGAAGAGATCTTCGAAGGGTACCAAGGCTAGGACCCTTGATGGCTCTTCTTCAAGTGGAACCAAGAAAGGTTTTGTCACTCCTTCTTCTGACCCTAAAGAGGCTGAATGCTTCTATTGCCATGAAAAGTCACATTGGAAGCGGAACTGCCCAAAGTACCAACAAGATGTGAAGGATGGGAAAGTTAAACCCAACCATACAGGTATTTACACTATCTTATCTAATAACTCACCCCATTCTAACTCTTGGGTCCTTGATACCGGTTGTGGTATTCATATCTGTTCTGATTTGCAGGGACTAAGAAGAAGTGAGAATGTGGAGCATGGAAGAATAAACTTAATCATGGGGAATAGGAAAGCTTTACATGTCACCAAGATTGGAGTTTATACTTTATCGCTAAGTAGTGGGTTTAGTTTAGATTTGAATAAATGTTGTTATTCGCCAGAAATGGCAAGAAATATTATTTCCTTTCATGCATTGTATAAACAAGGTTTCACCTTTTCATTTGATAATGAAGTTGGTGCGATTAATGCTTTCTTTAATAATGTTCTTTATTTTAATGCATTACCTTGTGATGGTGTGTATGAAACTGTATCTGTGGTTGATAACTTAGGAAATAATGTATTGTGTATTGATTCTGTTAATGATAATAACTTGGATAAAGCATCATTATGGCATTGTCGTCTTGGACATATAAGCAAGAAACGCATAGGCCAACTCCAAAAGGATGGAGTATTGGAGTCATTTGACCTAAAGTCAGATGATAGTTGCGAATCATGCTTACTTGGAAAAATGACAAAGTCACCCTTCACAGGCTCTTGTGAGAGGGGTGAAGGTTTGTTGGATCTTATACACACGGATGTGTGTGGGCCCTTCAAACATGCCACAAGGGATGCTAATCGTTATTATTTGACTTTTACTGATGATTACAGTAGATATGGATATGTCTGTTGGATAAGGTGTCTAAGTCCATAACTTATTTGGTATATACTTGACCCGACCCGACATGGTCCATTTGGGTTGCACTTCACCCAAACGATTTATGGATAATTTTATGAGAGTTGTATACTTACGATTTATTAATATATTATAAGTTATAATATATTAATATAAAGTCATGCTACTTAATTAGTTTTAATCTTGAATAAATTATGAATTGATTTAGTGATTAAAAGGAAGACTAATTAAATCATGGGCTATTATATTTATATGGTGTGGGCTAATGCTCATTTGTTAATGGGCTAAGCTTATCTGGAAGTCCATGGATGATCCATGGAGCTTTTACCCATGGATCCTCGGAAAAGGAAAAGACATGGGTTATTAGGGTTTCACCCTAACCATGTACACTATATAAACAAGCTCATGTTGCATGAAAAAGACACTAATGTGTGTGTAAGTGTGGTGGCCAAAATCAAGAGTTAGTATACTCTCTCATACATTTTCCAAGTTTGTGGTGATTTGTGATTTCCATTTGAGGCATTCACATTATTGGTGCTTGGCTCTCAAACTCCAAGGAATCAACAATCAACAAGAGGTATGTAATTCATCTAGTTCTTTTATGGTTAAAAGTACCCCATGCCATGCTAGATAGGTTATAAACCTTGGAAAATAATATTTTGCATGTATCTTAGACAAACATAGATCCAAGGTTTAATAGGGTTGCATGTACACTTAGGAAGTGTTAGAATGCTCAAAACCCAACAATGTCTACTTAATCAAGCATAAGTCAGAGACTTTTGAGAGGTTTAAAGAGTTTAAACAGGAAGTCGAGAATCAATTAGGCAGGAACATTAAGATGCTTCGATCCGATCGAGGTGGTGAGTATCTTAGTTCAGAGTTCCTCGACTATCTTAGGGAATGTGGGATTGTCTCACAATTGACACCTCCCAGGACACTGCAGTTGAATGGTGTAGCTGAGAGGCGTAATCGAACCTTGTTGGATATGGTTCGTTCCATGATGAGTCGAGCTTCGCTACCAATCTCATTTTGGGGGTATGCCTTAGAGACTGCCGCCCATATCCTTAATCTAGTTCCCACAAAGAAAGTTGCCAAAACTCCTCATGAGATGTGGACTGGTAAAGTACCCAAACTAGACCACATTAAGATTTGGCGTTGCGAGGCTTTCGTGAGACGCGAGACTCATGATAAGCTCGAACCTCGAAGTGAGAGGTGTATTTTCATTGGCTACCCACAGAAATCCTTTGGTTACCTCTTCTACAGACCTAGTGAGAATGTGGTCTTTATAGCTAGGAGGGCTTTCTTTCGAGAGAGAGAGTTCATAAGCCAAGGTGACAGTGGGAGGCAAGTTGACCTTGAAGAAATTCAAGAGTCAAGTGGTGAAGGAACTTCAAACCCTAGCACTCAACTTGAGGAGGAAACTCCTGTTGAGCCAATTGACAAGTCTGTACCTCTGAGGCGTTCCACAAGGGTTAGGAATGCACCTGAGCATTACTATGGATTCCATATTACTGCGGAAGGTGATACACTTATCAGTGATGAGACACTGATAGGTCTGGATGAACCTAACAGTTACGCGGAAGCCATGGCAGGCCCTGAGTCAGCCAAGTGGAAAGAGGCAATGGACAGCGAGATACAGTCCATGTATGACAATCAAGTTTGGAACTTGGTTGAGAATGTACCAGGTCGTAAGACTATAGGGTGCAAATGGATCTTCAAGAAGAAGACCGACATGAATGGTAATGTACACACTTATAAGGCACGACTGGTTGCAAAGGGTTTCTCACAAACTCCGGGAGTTGATTATGATGAGATATTTTCTCCAGTGGCCAAGATTAAGTCTATTAGGGTTCTGTTAGCCATAGCTGCATTTCATGACTATGAAATATGGAAAATGGATGTCAAAACCGCTTTCCTTAATGGAAAGTTGGCTGAGGATGTTTACATGAGTCAGCCAGAGGGTTTTGTCAATATAGAGTACCCTAATAAAGTGTGTAAGCTTGAGAAATCCATTTATGGGTTAAAGCAAGCACCTCGCAGATGGACTCTTTGCTTTGATGAGAAAGTCAAAGAATTTGGCTTTTTCAGGAGTGAAGATGAATCTTGTGTATATGTCAAGGCTAGTGGGAGTATAGTTAGTTTTTTGGTATTGTATGTGGATGATATACTACTCATAGGAAATGACATCCCAACTCTGCAGGAAGTTAAGTCCTGGCTTGGGAAGTGTTTCTCTATGAAGGACCTAGGAGAAGCTGCCTATATTCTAGGGATAAGGATCTTGAGAGACCGGAGTAAAAGACTAATTGGACTTAGTCAGAGTACTTACTTGGATAAGGTGTTGAAGAGATTCGGCATGCAGGACTCCAAGAAAGGAGAGTTACCCATCCAGAGTAATGCAAGATTGAGTAAGACACAAAGCCCTAGTACTGAGGCTGAGATAGCAGAAATGAGTCGAATACCTTATGCTTCGGCTGTAGGATCGATCATGTATGCTATGACGTGTACTCGACCTGATGTAGCCTTTGCTTTGAGCATGGTTAGCAGGTATCAGGGGAACCCTGGCAAGGCACACTGGACTGCGGTAAAGAATATCCTCAAGTACCTACGGAGGACTAAGGACTGGGTCCTTACCCTCGGTGGGAGTGAAGACTTGAGAGTTGTAGGGTATAGTGATGCTAGCTTTCAGACTGATAGGGATAATTTCCGCTCTCATTCTGGCTGGGTCTTTACCTTAAATGGAGGAGCAATTTCTTGGAAGAGTTCCAAGCAAGAGACAGTGGCTGATTCAACTTGCGAATCAGAGTATATAGCAGCTAGCGAGGCAGCAAAGGAGGCGATATGGCTGAAGAACTTCATTGGAGACCTTGGAGTTGTACCAGCTATTAAAGAGCCAATGGAAATTTTCTGTGATAGTGAAAGTGCAGTTGCCTTAGCCAAGGAACCAAGGGATCACGGGAGATCCAGACACATCAACAGAAAATACCATTTCATTAGACATCGAATAGAAGAAGGACTCATCGTGGCAAAGAGGGTATCATCGGATGAGAATCCAGCAGATCCCCTCACGAAAGGTGTTTTATTTATGAGTAAAGTGTTGCTATCTCTTGTCGATCGTTTACTATATTTCTTTTGCATGTTTTGACTTCCAGAATAATTATGTTTGGTATATCATATTATTCGAACCTCCACAGTCGGTCATATGTCGGAAGTAGGTATGAATCAAGACTGTCATGATTGGTTGCAGAGGTCTAAGTTGTTGGACATGGCTACAACGCTCATGAGTGCTCATAAGTTCTGAGCATTGGACTCAACCCACGCTCACTGGAATCACTTCATGGAATTTATCTCGAGTGATCGTGAGACGGTAATATCATATAAGTCTTCAAACCTAGAGATATGATTTGTTACTTATGAGTTGGTTATGCATTGATTGTGCGTTAACGCATTGGTAACTCGATGTTATAAAACGTGCTTTTGTGTATAATTCAATGAGTGGTAGAACAAACATATGAGTCGAAGTTTATCTGTTCCTTCTTGGATTAGAAGCTGATATCTGGGCCCCTCGATGATTTTATTTTGACCTATGTACCGGGCCCGGTCAGAACTAAGTTGATGTGTTCAATTAAGTTCTTTGTCAAACAAATCGGAAATCGGGAAACAAACTGCTGGACACAAAGTAAGACACTGTTCCATGTATTTGTCCGGCTGATATCTAGAACAGAGGATTATATGATCACTTATCTTAAATGGCGTATCATCATCTTCTCAGTTCCCAGAGACCTTGAAAGAGCTACGATTGTCGATCGGTTCCTGAAGTATTCTAGTTATAGTTATTAGACTTATCCAAGTGGGAGACTGTTGGATAAGGTGTCTAAGTCCATAACTATTTCTGGTATGTACTTGACCCGACCCGGCATGGTCAATTTGGGTTGCATGGCACCATGCAATTGGATAAACTAAAATGAGAGAAATAACACTTATGGTTTATTAATATATTATAAGTTCTATAATATTAATAATATTATTTAATTAGTTTGATCAAGAATTAATTTAGAATTAATTAAGTCATCAAAAGATAACTAATTAAATATATAGGTAGATTATGTAAATCTTCCATATCTTATATAGTGGGCTAAGAGGCTCCATGGATTATCAAGTTGGGTTCCACCCATAGGATGCTCCATAGATGCTCCATGGGAGTTACAAACCCATGGGTCATGGAAATGAAGAGTCATGACACATTAGGGTTTACATGGTGTAACCCTAGATGTGTCAACACTATATAAGAAACCCATTCTCCACCAAAATTGGCTACACATTAAGAAACAAGAGGGCTAGAGCCGATTTTGCAAGTGTAAGATTCTCTCAAAGTTTACTCCTTTGCATTTGGTGTTGTGTGAAGCATTTGAGGCATCACACTTGGGGTGCTAGGCTCACAAGGTTTCAAGGATCATAATCAACAACAAGGTAAGTTATTCTATCTTTCATTCAAGTTAAAAATGTTCCCCATGTATGCTAGATAGGAATATAACCTTGGAATTCAACTTTGCATGATTATTAGACAAACATAGATCCAAGGTTATTAGGGTTGCATGTACACTTAGGAAGTGTTAGAATGCTCAAAACCCATCAGCTTCCACACACTCAAATATAGGGCTACCCAAGCCTAAAACTCTTCTGTGTCAAGCTATGATCAGAGAGCACTTCATCACAACATTCTCTCGCTGACAAGTGGGTACTACGGCTCCCCGCAGTATCACGACGACCTCTCACTGAATAGTGAGTACTACGGTTCCCCATAGCATCACCACACCCCTCACTGATTAGTGAGTACTACTGCTCCCCGCAGCATCACCATAACCTCTCACGGAATAGTGAGTACTACGGCTCCTCGTAGCATCCCCACACCCTCTCACTGAATAGTGAGTACTATGGCTCCCTGTAGCATCACCACACCTCTCTGCACTGATTCATTGAAACTGCAGCTCCCTGCAGTCTTACCGCACTTACTCTTACCACTTCACAATATCATCCTCAGGTTGACACCATACTGCGATCATTAACCCATGCTCTGCGGCCCAACATAGATAGGTACACACACACCCATCCGGGCTAAGCATCACTACTTCGGACGACCACCGTCGTGACAAAACCTCTTTTTCTCGCTGCAATTCACATTCTCAAATAAATCCATTTGATGTCAATTAGCTGAAGGGCCCCCACCGGAACCATAGACACTTGATACACCACTCGTCATCTCAAACTCAAACTCAAAATAATCCGAGATTTTAGGACATTAAACTCGGATACCCCGGAATACCACCACAACGCCTCGCAGTGTCTTGACTCTACCACTGATCTCATACTCATGGCATCATACTCAGATACCGTGTTGCTTCCTCGGAACCTCACAACCGGTCTTTCTCTCGTGCCACTTGTAACCCCGGAATACTCCATCCCCCAATTTAAAACACGGAGAAATTGCCAACGACTCAGAACACGAAGTTGACAATCCGAAACTTCCTTCTCTATTGCTCAAAACTCATGCAAGAATACTCATAACGACCCTGAAGTTGGTTGCCCAATCAACTTCTTCCCTTCCCATACTGCATATAATAGCCCATACTCTGAACCAGAAATTCTCAACCGCCGAACTAACCTCACAAGCCAACCACCTCAAATTCACCATTTTAACCTTGAAGGATTCCTAACCCCATAAGGTCTCTGACCAACGGCCACTTGCCGTGGAGACACTCATCCTTTCCCAAACACGTACCACATGCACTATCTCACTCTGCACCTCTCATTGACCACCAATAACCCTGGTCTCAGGAATCCGTACCGCAGGCCTCTCTATCCAGTTCTCTAACCGTTCTTGAACAAATCTCTTATCTCATCAAAAAGTACCTGGTTCTCTCCCACTCAGGGTTCGAACCATCACCAATTGGTTCGCCAACAATCTAACCCACAAACTATTTTTTTACCAATCACATCGCACCTACTCTTGGAAGGTGATACGCAATGCTCGATGATCTCCCCGATGGAGGTCAAGCAATTCCAAATACCCCGAATCTCCGATGAAATCCTCAGAAACTTCTCATCATGACTACCTCTAGTCCTTCAGAATCTCGTACCATCCCACTACCGGACATCTCAACTATCCAGTCGTAGCCCCGACTCTCAGTCTGAAAATAACGAACTATCATATTCCTCATCCTCAACCCTTCAACCAACGTTCCATCATGTGGGTTGTAATAAGAGTGGAGTCCTCATTACCACACTCGATACTCATCATAGACAATAAGAGCCACCGCCCCAATATCCTCTTCTTGATCGTCTGCCGCTGCAGCTAATACATGCCCTACTATGCTCAAATAGGGTGTATCCTTGTCCTTAATCATCTCAGTCCCCGCTGACAACCTGCTCATGCTCTAACATTACCTCTCGGTAGACATACTGCCTAAATACTCTGATGAAAGATCGTAACCAAAGCTACCCCACAGGGCTCACCCCCAGCCTTGGAAACCGAAAATCTCAATACCTCTCCTGTTTCCCATAGGAATAGAAATAACACCGCTCAGGTCACAGAAACTGACATCTCCACCATCGGCTGATTCCTCAACTCATGCCGTAATCCTCCATAACCGCCATCTCTACTCATTCTTGAGTCTTGCGACTCTAATTGGCATCTCGCCAACAATCCCTCAGACCTAACTCGATTTCCATTTTAAGGGATGCTTCACTAACACTCGTTCATCATGGCCCTCTAGCCCCATACTCTTTCACCTCTGATCTCGGTCTAACCAATCACCACAGAATAACTGGTAGAACCAATAACACTAACTGCCACAGGTCATGGTACTCGAACCATGTGGCCACCTCTCAATCTGCTATGAATCATGGTACCCGAACCATGTTATCTCTTCTTAATCTGCTACGAATCATGGTACTCGAACCACGACAACATCTCTCGATCTGCTACAAATAATGGTACACGAACCAAGAAAACACCTCTCGATCTGCTGCAAATCATGGTATACGAACCATGAAATCACCTCTCGATCTGCTACAAATCATGGTACACGAACCATGAAATCGCCTCTCAATCTGCTGCAAATCATGGTACTCGAACCATGGAATCACCTCTCGATCTGCTACAAATCATGGTACATGAACCATGAAATCACCTCTCGATCTACTACTTGAAACCTCCGGAATGTTCCCTGTATCGAGTATGGGTCCTCTGCTTTCAGTAGTACGGGCCCATACTACCTGCCACATCTACCCATACTTTCCACCCGGACCATCCCCGAGTTCCTAAGTAGCTGCTCGACCTTCTCAATCACCAATCTCGTCATGCGTGTTCGCTCCTCTGCGAAATATCTTACTCTGTCAGCGTACTCATCTGACTAGGGTCACCCTTTCCTTGGATCTTCCTAGGTTCTCACACTTCTCCGCCATCAGCTGCTGAAGAACTCCTTATGATGCCAGCCATCTACCTCCTGAATATCGTCATATTCACTTAGTAGTTGACTCTCATCATCAAGAGTTCCACAAAGCACGAAGCAAGCAGCATTCGGGCATCGAATAATCTCTACCAACATGTAAAACCACTATAGGTCATTACCCACTTGCTCTCCTCATACTCTAAGGATACCACCGAACCCAAGCAACTTTACCCCACGCGGGCATCTGACTACCCTCTCAGCGGACTCCACAATTGCTCATCTAGGTATCTCCCCTAGATTACTCCTCTACTCAAATCCCTCTCTAAAAAGATACCTGCTGGATACTCTTACTCAGCACATACTCGAAAACACATCACAAATAACAACAACTCCTAGGCTAAGGCATCATAAATCAGGCCACACTAGTCCTAAAATATGAAATACCTAGCCTATCTCTAGCATGCATAATACGTCATAATTATCTCATAATACAAAAGTAAGGGTATTTTGGGAAATCACCGTTCGGGCTCTGGCTGATTGTACACAATGCTCTTTCTCGTTCTCCCTTGGAAACTCTCGTTCGCTTTAGAAAAATCATTTCTTTGAAAACTTTTCTCAAATCCCCAGTTTGAGTCCAGATTTACCCGAAGGTGCATCCGAATCCCTCAAACCAAGGCTCTAATACCAACTTGTAACACCGTAATTTTTCAAACAAATTCATTCTAAAATCGCATACTTTTCATAACATATTGTATAGAAATCTCGTTTATTCAAATTACAAAGCACAACTCCATTAGTAATCCAGGATCCTCAAAACATAACTCTCTCTCTGGTGTGTACAATCAAGTCGGTGCCTTCCCGCGATCCTCTGAGATACCTGAAACACATAACACATAACACGGTAAGCACGAAGCTTAGTGAGTTCCCCAAAATACCACATATAACACATATTAGCCACTCGAGGCTATAACTCTGTGGGCCCACTGGCCCTAACTATGTGGACCCTCTGGTCCTACTCTGTGGACCTTCCGGTCCTAACTCTGTAAACTCTGGAATACACACAGCATAAATCACATAGAAATAATACAGTGCAACACATCACATACATAGCATACAAGATACTCTGTCACATAACTCTACTTACCACTCAAGGTAAAGTATAGTGAGAAGACTCACCTCGCATGATGTCGGATACCCTCTCGTGCTCGATAATCCGACCTAGCCTCCTCCTACCAAAATGATAACATCTCTAATCAAAATCCTCTCATGTTCTCATCCCTAATAATGGGTAGAAGACCATTCTACCCCTCTCTGACCTCTCTTGAATCAGCTTGACCAAAACCCTAAGGTCAACTGAAGTCAACTCTAGTCAACGGTCAAACTTTGACTAGACTCGTCGAGTGCACTCGAGTGACTCGGCGAGTCCGTGCGTGTCCTCTGAATCCTCAAAAGCCTCACTCGACTCGCCGAGTTAACCTTTCACTCGACGGGTCACCACTGGTCACGAATCGCGGGCCAACCCGACTCGACTCGTCGAGTCCCCATATGGACTCGGCGAGTTCCCTCCATGGCAACACTCAAAAGACCTTCTGAGGTCAGATCTGTTTCTCTAACTTATAGATCTGACCTTCTTACAACCAATAATCATGTAAAGGTTCAATCTTTAAGCTCATGGAACCCTCTTATGCCCTTATATGAAGTAATAGCTCCTAAAATGGCAACCTAGATCCATAACCCCAAAAGGACTGCATAAAGCTGGAAGATTGGGACTCTCTGGACCTCTTAAGGTCCAGATCTAAAGCTTATTCCACATTGGGACCTCATATGCATCATATACTATCCAAGAAAGGGTAAAGAAAACCCTAGATTCAAGGAATTTACACAAAAACAGAAGGAAGGGGCGAAATACTACCTCAAAATGGAGATCCTTGCTTAGATGTCTCAGAATAACAACCTCCTTTGGTCCTTCAAGCTGAATCCCTTCACTTCATTTGAAAAACTACACCAAAATTACTTGATTTCATCATAAGAACTCTTCCTTGGCTCCAATGGCGATTTAGGGTTTCTCACAGGAGATATGAGGCGCACCCAAGGTCATAAGTTCCTTTAAATAGGCTCCAACCCCGGAACTTAGGGTTTTCTCTGCCCAGTACCTACTCGGCGAGTCCATCCTTGGACTCGTCGAGTCCGCTCATTAAATCCATGCGACAATCTCGACTCGACTCGGCGAGTTGGTCCCTCAACTCGTCGAGTCCCTCCTCAAATCTCAAGATTAACATACACAATCATGTCCCTGGAAATCCGGTTGTTACAGCATGTAAAAAGAGCGTCAACTATAAAAATAGTTGGTGAGTACTCACAGATTTACAAAATCAAGATTTTGTATAAAACTTTCCATAAATACAAGAACATTGCTATAATGAGAAACAAAGTTTATTGCTATAATAAATAACAAGATTGTATGTACATGAGCAAACAATGAGTTAACAACCAAGCCTATGACTGATGCCCTATCAAGATCTATGCTTATCGTTCCATAGATTAATATGGTATCATGCACTCAAGCAATCGGGCGAGTGAGGAGTTGTCAATTCCTAATAGCGCTATCCATAATGACCATTGGCTCATAGAGTTAATGGTTGGATTAAAGTATAAGGGAAGGGACTTAAGACGATAAGGCCTCATGTTTCAAGTTTCATAAACATACATAGCAAAATATAGCAATCAATTTTGATACAAATCAATTTAAATACAACGAACAATAAATAGATTTCCGGACATGCTTTTCAACCCCCAAATATTTAAAACCCGAAAATAGGGGGAGTCGTGAATACTCACAATGCATTGAGATGATGCAAATGATGCCTTGATCTAAGTTCCACTTGTACCACTACCGAATCCTACAATAATGGTATACGCTAGTGAGTCTCTAGTCGAAATTTAGTGCTAATATACTTACCACTACAATAGAATTATGCCAATATTGTGTCAAAATTTAACATTGATAAGTTACAAACATTTTTCTGAAATGGTGAAAATTTATAACTCATGTGATTAAGACAATTTTTGGATATTAATTTCCAAAATTTTATAATATTAATTGAGGGTATTTCAACACATTTAAAGGTGTTTTAAGCTCCTAAAAATCCAAAATTTTATCAAATAGTTTCCAAAAATTGTCAAACTTTGCATTTTCATTCCAAATACAGTATTGGTCTTCCATAAATTTTCCCTTGAATTTTTGATGTGATTAACTATTTTTCCAAATTTTTAAGCCTTCATAACAATATAAATTCGTGAAAAATAGTATCCAGATTATTAAAATTCTCAAACTTTTTATAATACTGCCATTGAACAGACTTAAGCTAGGAAAAATGTAAAAATGGATTTCTTAACTGTTTAACCCATTTCTAATATTTTTGTTCATTTATTTTAATAAAAATTGAAATAAATAGAAAACAGTTTACAAAATTGCCCAAACTTTTTGTAACACTACTACTATACATATAGAAGCTGTGAAAAATAAAAAATATATTTTTGAATTAGTTTTTGCTATTTTTCTTTGTTTTATGCTCTTGAATAATTATTAAATGGAGAATAATTATTAAACAGTTAAAGTAAATTACCAAAATTTTTGTAAACTTTATTTACAATGTAAATAATCTGGGAAAAATCCCAATGGTGATTTTTATATAGTGTAATCCGATTTTGTGGATTTAAGTGTATTTAATCTTATAAAATAGAAGAAAAATAGCATACTGAATAGAAAAATCATCCAAATTTTTATTTTGATTCCTAATATATTATAAGATCGTCTGCTAAATTTTCATAAATTTTGGATGAGTAGAAATATTTTTCCCATTATTAGTCCATTATAAATACAAAAATAGGTGAAAAATAGGAATGCATTATGAAAAATTCTGAAAATACTTTTCTGAGTACTCCACACTAGGTAGGATCTGGAAAAAATCTTATATAGCCTTTTTACATTCCTTAAAGTGGTTTTATGTTGAATTAAACAAAAAGAAAATTTAAAACCATAGCAAAAAGTAACAAAAATCGATGAAACTGACTGAGATGTCATCATTTACTTTAGGGGTCATCCAAAAATTTACCTAGGATTTATAGACCACAGAAAGTATTTTATATGAATTATTGCCCTAATTTATTGCAATAAATATAATAATTCGAGAAAAATGAATTATTTTCTAAAAATTTGTGAAACATCTCATTGTGTTGATGGAATTCTGGGAAAAATCGGATTTGATCAGAAAAGTTGTTTTAGATATTTATTTGGGAATAAATCCTTTATGAACATATTTGAAAGCTTTTAACAACAAACTTTGATCATCAAGCATCTAAGCTTGAAGATCATCACATGCATGTTGTTTTTAAGACCATTAATGAGTTTGAAATGTTCAAAAATCATTTTTGAAAGAAAACTTAGAGTGCATGTGGTGATTTTCTACAAAAACATGTAGAAAAGTGCATTTTCATGATCATGACTTAGGTTTAGGTCCTTGGATTTCACCATTTACAACATGCATGTTGTTTTTGGATGAAATCCTACCACCATCATTATAAAAACCGTGAGTGTGTGTGTGTGTATGTTTATGTGTTCATGATCTTTCATTAGAATGGAGTAGAAGATGGAGAAAGTGCAAGAAAACACAAAGTTATGAAGGAAAAAGTGAAGGGATAATGAAAGTTTTGTGATTACCTCAAGAACAACACTTGATGATGAAGGTTTTGAGTGTTATGAGATTATATTTTCTGGAAATTTTCATGGTTGATGGAGAGAGGAATAGAAAATAGTGGTGGTGGAGTGTGAGAGAGAGGAGAGTGGAAGAGAAATGAAGAGGTGGAGTGAAGAGTGAGTGAAAATGAGTAGTGTGTGCCTTTTGAGTGTGAGAGAGAGATATGGGGAGAGAGGGATCCAAATTTTTGAGGTATAAAACCCTTTTTCTCTTTTACTTTTATAAAAATTTCAATTCTTTTATAAAAATATTAAACTTTTTATAAAATATACACCCTAACCTACTTTTTATTCATGAAACCTTGATTTTTGATTTATAAATTAAGGGTAAATGTAAATGAGTTAAATTTTATTTTTCTTGAATGCATTTTCATAATTTTAATTATTATAAAATCAAAATATAAGGTTAATTACTACTTTATAGAATTTTTAGGGTTAAATGTTATAAATTTAGGTTTTTGGGGCATTTAGGGTTTTTGAGAGTTTGTAAATCTTTGGATATTGAAATAAATAGAATCTTTGAGAATTCAAACTATTTTAGAGTTTCATAACTCTTATTCAAATTAGAAATAATGTTTGTAATTTATTTTTATTGGTTTATTGGCATTCTATGTAGTGATTCCGAGATTCAAGCGAAATTGAGGAATCAAGTATACTAGCCCTAGTTTTCAACTTTAACTTAAGTTCCTACGAGACTCGGACCTAATTTATACCACTAGGTCAAGTGCATGATGTGTGTATATGATTCATGAAAAGGTGTTCGAGTCAAAGAGCGACCCGGATATGGATAGTCACTACAGTTAAGTAGTTGTAGAATTCACATATCAATGTGAAATCTAAGTACACTACCCATTGTTTTCTATCTGTTTCCATGTTTCTACTAGGTTATAATTTAGCTTCTAGTTACTAAGTCTAGTCAAATCTAGAACCGACTCGAATTTTGACGGTTGTCACAGTCTCCCTCGGTTGAAAGAATTTTGTCTCGAAATTCAATTCGTGACGAATTCTATTAGAACTCAACCGGATGCAATTGTAAAATTGGAGAGGTGGTGACTTGGAGAACTCTTTGATTATTTTGGGTTAATTCTCCAAGGGAAGAGCCCAATTCTTTAGCTATAATCAAAGAAATGTTTCCTTAATTCGAGTTCTACAGTCTAGATTGCGAGAAATTAGGATCATGGAAATCATGATTCCGACCATGGCGACCTAGTTGAAAAGATTATCAAGTTAGATATTATCTAACCTAAAAGAACGTTATAAGTTTTGCTGAAGCACCAACTGCATTGAGCGTTAAATCTGCATTGATCCTCAAGTTGCATTCTAAATTAACACTAAGTGTAAATTCGCACGATGCAGCATACTCTATGATGATGAATCTTTATATCCGCTTGCTAATTATTTCCTGAAAAAGCATGTAAAACGAGGGTCAACTATGAAAATAGTTGGTGAGTTCACAAGTTTACAAAATCGTGATTTAGTATAAAACTCTCCATAAGAACAAGTACATTGCTATAATGAGAAACAAAGTTCATTGCTATAATTAATAAACAAGTTTATATGTATATGAATAAACAATGAGTTCACAACCAAGCCTATGACTGACGCCCTATCAAGATCTATGCTTATCGTTCCATAGATTAATATGGTATCATGCACTCAAGCAATCGGGCGAGTGAGGAGTTGCCAATTCCTAATAGCGCTATCCATAATGACCATTGGCTCAAAGAGTTAATGGTTGGATTAAAGTATAAGGGAAGGGACTTAAGACGATAAGGCCTCATGTTTCAAGTTTCATAAACATACATAGCAAAATATAGCAACCAAGTTTGATACAAATCAATTTAAATGCAACGAACAATAAATAGTTTTTCGGACATGCTTTTCCACCCCAAAACATAAAAACCGAAAATAGGGGGAGTCGTGAATACTCACAATACTTCAAGTAGCTACAAGTAGTTCCTCGGAATACACCAACGCCTTACTACCAGGATCCTACGACATCAAACACACGCTAGTGAGTTTCTACGTCGAAATCTAATTCTAATATATTAAATTCTACATATAGAGAAATGTCAAATTTTTGTTCTAATATTGGTTTTATATTGAATGGGTAACAATTTTTCTGAAATGGTGATATTTTATAACTCATGTGATTAAGATAATTTTGGATATTATTTCCCAGATTTTTGTAATATTAATTGAGGGTATTTCAACTCATTTAAATGTGTTTTAAACTCCAAAAATCCAAAAATATTATTAAACAGTTTCCAAAATTCATCAAATTTTACATTTTCATTCCAAATACAGTAGACGTCTTCCAGAAATTTTCCATTGAATTTTTGATGTGTTTAATTATTTTTCCAAATTTTTAAGCCTTCATAACAATATAAATTCGTTAAAAATAGCATCCAGATGATAAAAATTCCCAAACTTTTTATATTACTTCAATTAAGTATACTCAAGCTGCGAAAATTATAGAAATGGGTTTCTAAATAGCTTAACCCAATTTTATGATTTTTGTGCATTTATTCTAACAAAAATGGAGATAAATATAAAACAGTTTCCAAAATTGCCCAACCTTTTTGTAACACTGTTATTATATATGTATAAGCTGGTAAAAATATAAAAGATATTTTTCAATATGTAGTTCTATTTTTCTTTGTTTTATTCTCTTGAATAATCATTAATTAGTGAATAATTACCAAACAATTAAATTAAATTACCAAAGTTCTTTTAAACTTGATTTACAGTGTACATAATCATAGAAAAATACTAATGGTGATTTTTATACATTATAATCCGATTTTTTGGATTTAAGTGTATTTAATCTTAGAAAATAGAAGAAAAATAGTATATGGAATGTAAAAATCCTCCAAATTCTTATTTATAGCTCTAATATAGTATAAGGTCTTCTGGTAAATTTTCATGAATTTTGGATGAGTAGAACTATTTTTCCCATTATTAGTCCATTATAAATACAAAAATCAGGGAAAAATAGGTATGCATTATGAAAAATTATGAAAATATTTTTATGATTATTCCACATGCAGTAGGATCTGTGAAATATATTATATAGCCTATTCACATTCCCTAAAGTGGTTTTATGATTTATTTGGATTAAACAAAAAGAAAATTCAAATCCATTGAAAACAGTAATAAAAATCCATGAAACTCACTGAGATGTCATCATTTACTTTAGGGGTCATCCACGAATTTACCTAGGATGTATAGACCTCAGAAAATATTTTAAATGATTTATGGCCTTGTTATCTTGTAATAATTTTATTAAATGAAATAAATGATAAACACTCTTGATATTTTCCAAATCCTCATATCATGTTACTGGGAATCTGAGAAAATTTTATTTCGACCAGAAAAGGATATCTAGATTTTTTTATGAATAAAACCATTTACATGCACTATTAACAATGTACTTTGATCATCAAGCTCTTTAACTTGATGTTCATCACATGCATCATGGTTTGTTGACCATGCATGTATATATTTTGTTCATAGTGATGTTTTCAAATGAAAAACTTGAATGCATAAGGTAGATGAACCTTTAAAACTTGTAAAAATTCGTATTTTAGGGTTTGACATAGGTTTTGGTCCTTGGATTTCACCATTAAACAACGTGCATGTTGTTTTTGGGTGAAACCCTACCACCATCGTCATCAAACTCAAAATTCATGGATATGTTCATGAATGTTCATAAATAATGGTGTAGAAGAATGAGAAGTACAAGAAAAACCTTTACAACAAGAAAGAAAAGTGAAGGATAATGACGGATTTTTGTGATTACCTTGAAGAACAACCTTAGAAGATGAAGATTTGAAGGTTGAGAGGTGTTCTTGGCTGGAGAATTTAGTATAAAACTTTCCATAAGTACAAGTACATTGCTGTAATGAGAAACAAAGTTCATTGCTATAATGAGAAAAAAGTTTATTGCTATAATGAGAAACAAAGTTTATTGCTATAATAAATAACAAGCTTGTATGTACATGAGCAAACAATGAGTTCACAACCAAGCCTATGACTGATGCCCTATCAAGATCTATGCTTATCGTTCCATAGATTAATATGGTATCATGCACTCCAGCAATCAGGCGAGTGAGGAGTTGTCAATTCCTAATAGCGCTATCCACAATTACCATTGGCTGAAAGAGTTAATGGTTGGATAAAAGTATAAGGGAAGGGACTTAAGACGATAAGGCCTCATGTTTCAAGTTTCATAAACATACATAGAAAAATATAGCAATCAATTTCGATACAAATCAATTTAAATACAATGAACAATAAATAGATTTTCGGACATGCTTTTCCATCCCAAAATATAGCAACCAAGTTTGATACAAATCAATTTAACTGCAACGAACAATAAATAGTTTTTCGAACATGGTTTTCCACCCCAAAAAATAAAAACCGAAAATAGGGGGAGTCGTGAATACTCACAATGCTTCAAGTAGCTACAAGTAGTTCCTCGGAATACACCAACGCCTTACTACCGGGATCCTACGACATCAAACACACACTAGTGAGTTTCTATGTCGAAATTTAATTCTAATATACTAAATTCTACATATAGAGAAATGCCAAATTTTTGTTCTAATATTGGTTTTTATATTGAATGGGTAACAATTTTTCTGAAATGGTGATATTTTATAACTCATGTGATTAAGATAATTTTGGATATTATTTTCCAGATTTTTGTAATATTAATTGAGGGTATTTCAACTCATTTAAATGTGTTTTAAACTCCAAAAATCCAAAAAATATTATCAAACAGTTTCCAAAATTCAACAAATTTTACATTTTCATTCCAAATACAGTAGATGTCTTCCCGAAAATTTCCCTTCAATTTTTGATGTGTTTAACTATTTTTCCAAATTTTTAAGCCTTCATGAAAATATAAATTCGTTAAAAATAGCATACAGATGATAAAAGTTCCCAAACTTTTTATATTACTTTAATTAACTATACTTAAGCTGGGAAAAATATAGAAATGGGTTTCTAAATAGTTTAACCCGATTTTATGATTTTTGTGCATTTATTCTAACAAAAATGGAGAAAAATATAAAACAGTTTCCAAAATTGCCCAAACTTTTTGTAACACTGTTATTATATATGTATAAGCTGGTAAAAATATAAAAGATATTTTTCAATATGTTTTTCTATTTTTCATTGTTTTATTCTCTTGAATAATCATTAATTAGTGAATAATTACCAAACAGGTAAATTAAATTACCAAAATTTTTGTAAACTTGATTTACAGTGTACATAATCAGAGAAAAATACTAATGGTGATTTTTATACAATATAATCCGATTTTGTGGATTTAAGTGTATTTAATCTTAGAAAATAGAAGAAAAATAGTATATGGAATGTAAAAATCCTCCAAATTTTTATTTATAGTTCTAGAATAGTATAAGGTCGTCTGGTAAATGTACATGAATTTTGGATTAGTAGAACTATTTTTTCCATTATTAGTCCTATATAATTACAAAAATCGAAGAAAAATAGGTATGCATTATGAAAAATTCTGAAAAGGTTTGTATAATTACTCCACATGCAGTAGGATCTGCGAAAAATACTAGATAGCCATTTCACATTCCCTAAAGTGGTTTTATGATTTATTTTGATTAAACAAAAAGAAAATTCAAAACTATAGAAAACAGTAACAAAAATCGATGAAACTCACTGACATGTCATCATTTGCTTTAGGGGTCATCCACGAATTTACCTAGGATGTATAGACATCAGAAAGTATTTTAAATGATTTATGGCCTTGTTATCTTGTAATAATTTTATTAAATGAAATAAATGATAAAAACTCTTGAAATTTTCCAGATCCTCATATCATCTTACAGGGAATCTGAGGAAATTTTATTTCGACCAGAAAAGGATATCTAGATTTTTTTTATGAATAAAACCCTTTACATGCACTATTAACAATGTACTTTGATCATCAAGCTCTTTAACTTGATGTTCATCACCTGCATCATGGTTTGTAGACCATGCATGCATATATTTTTTTCATAGTGATGTTTTCAAATAAAAAACTTGAATGCATAAGGTAGATGAACCTTTAAAACTTGTAAAAATTCGTATTTTAGGGTTTGACATAGGTTTTGGTCCTTGGATTTCACCATTAAACAACATGCATGTTGTTTTCGGGTGAAACCCTACCACCATCATCATCAAACTCGAAATTCCATGGATATGTTCATGTATGTTCATAAAGAATGGTATAGAAGAAGGAGAAGTGCAAGAAAAACCTTTAAAACAAGAAAGAAAGTGAAGGAAGATGAAGGATTTTCGTGATTACCTTGAAGAACAATCCTAGAAGATGAAGATTTGAAGGTTGAGAGGTGTTCTTGGCTGGAGAATTTCGTGGCTTTGAGAGAGAGAAGAGAGTGTTTGAGTGTGGTAAAGAGTGGAGTAAGAGAGAGAGAGAGTGTGAAGAGAGGGACATGAAGTGTAAAAATGGACTTAATGATCGAAGTTTTAGGGAAAAGAGAGCATGGGAGAGAGTATGGACGAATTTTATGAGTATACGAGAGGTCCTCTCTCTCCTAATTCACATTTATATAATTTCCCCTTAATTTTTATAAAACCTAAATTTTTATAAAAAGGCTTCTTTATTTAATTCTTGATTTATTAAAAATCTTTGTTTTTAACTAATAAATTATGATTAATGTTTGATAATTAAACTTTTATGTCTTTCATTATATCCCATAACTTAATTATTTAAATTTGATATAGTGAGGTTCATAACAAATCTTATAGAGTTTTTAGGTTTTAAAGTTTATAAATTTGGATTTTTGGGCTCTTTAGGGTTTTTGGAAGATTGTTTGTTATTCACCATCATATTGAAATGAAATTAGAAGGTTTTAATTTATTTTTAAGGATTTTATACCCTTTTTCAGTTGTAACAAATGTTTGGAGTTCGTTCTAATTCGAGCATTGGCATTTCCTACAGTAGCTAGACAACTTACTAAAATCGCAAGAGTCAAGTATATTAGTCCTAGATATTAGTTGGATCCTAGTTTATACAAGATTTTGACCTAATTTATACTACTAGGTCATGGCATGATGTGCATATATCGTTTATAAAAAGTTGAATGAGTCCGAGAATGTCCTGAACTTGACAGTTGTCACAGTATCCCCCACTCAAAAAGAATTTTGTCCCGAAATTCATTCTATGTCATCATTTGTCATCGTATGGAAAAAGTTGTGGATACTTTTCCTTCATGAAGTCCTCATGCTCCCAGGTGTAATCCGACTCGCGTTTCGAGTTCCATCGAACTTTCACAATCGGAATCTTACTCTGCTTGAGTTGTTCACCTCTCCGTCAAGGATTTCTATCGGCTCCTCAACGAAATTCAGCTTATCATTGATCTTGATTTCCTCCAAAGGTACTATTCATGCTTCGTCGACTAAACATTTCTTACGATTGGAGACGTGGAATGTGTCGTGAATGGCGCTTAATCTAGGGGTAATTTTAGTTTTCCCACTTCTTGATTGCCTCAATCTTAGCTGGATCTACATGGATTCCTTTTTTGCCGACTACATGGCCAAGGAAATGTACTTCCCGAATCCAAAATTCAAACTTAGTGAACTTCGCATACTATTTTTTGCTCCTTCAATAGTTCCAACATTAGCTTCAGATGTCGTTCATGATCTTCCTTGGTTTGCGAGTAAACAGGTGTGTCATCAATAAATACGATTACGAACTTGTCCAGGTATGGTCTAGAGACCGTGTTCATCAAATCCATGAAAACAGCTGGCGCGTTCATTAGTCCAAAAGGCATGACTAAGAACTCATAATGTCCATAACGGGTTCTAAACGCTGTTTTATGAATGTCTTCTTCGTGAACTCTTAGTTGATGATATCCTGATCGGAGGTCGATCTTTGAAAAGTATGAAGCGCCCTGCAACTGATCGAACAAGTCATCAATTCGAGGAAGAGGATATCGATTCTTGATTGTCAGCTTGTTCAGTTCTCTGTAATCAATACACATTCAGAATGACCCGTCTTTCTTTTTGATGAAAAACACCGGGGCTCCCCATGGTGAAGAACTTGGTCGAATAAACCCCTTGTCTAGAAGTTCCTGAAGTTGTCCGGACAATTCTTGCATCTCCGATGGCGCGAGACGATATGGTGATTTTGCTACTGGTGCTGCTCCAAGAATTAAGTCGATCCGAAATTCGACTTGTATGTGTGGGGGTAGACCGGGTAATTCCTCCGGAAACACTTCGAGATAGTCTTGAACCACTGGGATCTCTTTGATTTGCTTAGCTTTAGGTTTTCTTTCTACTACATGGCCCATGAATGCAATACAATCCTTCTTCAGGTACTTGTGAATCTTCATGCTTGACACAATCTTTAAACTTCTTCCTGGCTTCTCACCATGTATGATAAGGGTTTCGTCATTGGGGAGAGGTACCCTAATGACTTTCTCATAACAACCAATGTCCGCTCTATTCTTGGATAACCAATCCATTCCTACTATTACATCAAAACTACCTAGCTCTATGGGAATTAGGTCAATGCTAAAGAGTTTATCAGCTAAGTTCAAAGTACAACCTGGAATTATTTCATTAGCCCTAATTTCATACTTATAAGCAAGTTCAATAACATAAGTATTGTAAGCTGAATAAGGATGGAAAAAGGGCATGTTACGAGTGCGGGAGTACTGATCACCTCCGTAATGCTTGTCCCAAATTAAACAGGGGGCCTGGTAATAACGGATAAGACCAGGCTAGGAAAAATTTCCAAGGAAATCAAGGTGGGCAGCCAAGAGGTGTAGCCTTTGTGATTGGTGCAGAAGATGTTCGTCAAAACCCTAAAGTGATTACAGGTACGTTCCTCTTAATCAATCACTTTGCATCAGTAATATTCGATGCGGGAGCTGATAGGAGTTTTGTTTCTTTAGCATTTAGACCATTAATTCATTTGAAATCGAGGAAGATGAGGAATACTTAAGCTATTAAACTTGATAATGGGTATGAAATTAGGGCTAATGAAATAATTTCAGGTTATTCTTTGAACTTAGTTGATAAACTCTTTAGCATTAACCTAATTCCTATAGAGCTAGGTAGTTTTGATGTAATAGTAGGAATGGATTGGTTATCCAAGAATAGAGCAGACATTGGTTGTTATGAGAAAGTCATTAGGGTACCTCTCCCCAATGACGAAACCCTTATCATACACGGTGAAAATCCAGGAAGAAGTTTAAACATTGTGTCAAGCATGAAGATTCACAAGTACCTGAACAAAGGAATTCATGTAGATCCAGCTAAGATTGAGGCAATCAAGAAGCGGGAAAACTCCAATTACCCCAAGAGTTAAGCGCCATTCACGACACATTCCATATCTCCAATCTTAAGAAATGTTTAGCAGATGAAGCATTGACAGTACCTCTGGAGGAATCAAGATCAATGATAAGCTGAATTTCGTTGAGGAGCCGATAGAAATCCTTGACGGAGAGGTGAACAACTCAAGCAGAGTAAGATTCCGATTGTGAAAGTTCGATGGAACTCGAAACGCGGGCCGGATTACACTTGGGAGCGTGAGGACTTCATGAAGGAAAAGTATCCACAACTTTTTCCATACGATGACAAATGATGACATAAAATGAATTTCGGGACAAAATTCTTTTTGAGTGGGGGATACTGTGACAACTGTCAAATTCAGGACATTTTCGGACTCATGCCCATATATACACATCATGCTATGGCCTAGTAGTATAAATTAGGTCATAATCTTGTAGAAACTAGGATCCAACAAAAATCTAGGACTAATATACTTGACTCTTACGATTCTAGTAAGTTGTCTAGCTACTGTAGGAAATGACAATACCCGAATTAGAACGAACTCCAAACATTTGTTACAATTGAAAAAGAGTATAAAACCTTAAAAATAAATCAAAATCTTCTAATTTCATTTCATTATGATGGTAAATATCAAACAATGTTCCAAAAACCCTAAAGAGCCCAAAAATCCAAATTTAGAAACTTTATAACCTAAAAACTCTATAAGATTTGTTATGAACCTCATTATATAAAATTTAAATAATTAAGTTATGGGATATAATGAAAGACATAAAAATTTAATTATCAAACATTAATCATAATTTATTAGTTAAAAACAAAGATTTTTAATAAATCAAGAATTAAATAAAGAAGCATTTTTATAAAAATTGAGGTTTTATAAAAATTAAGAGGAAATTATATAAATGTGAATTAGGAGAGAGAGGAACTCTCTTATACTCATAAAATTCGTCCATACTCTCTCCCATGCTATCTTTTTCCCTAAAACTTCAATCATTAAGTCCATTTTTACACTTCATGTCCCTCTCTTCACTCTCTCTCTCACACTCCACTCTTTACCACACTCAAACACTCTCTTCTCTCTCTCAAAGCCACGAAATTCTCCAGCCAAGAACACCTCTCAACCTTCAAATCTTCATCTTCTAGGGTTGTCCTTCAAGGTAATCACGAAAATCCTTCATTTTTCTTCACTTTCCTTCTTGTTTTAAAGGTTTTTCTTGCACTTCTCCTTCTTCTACACCATTCTTTATGAACATACATGAACATATCCATGAAATTTCGAGTTTGATGATGATGGTGGTAGGGTTTCTCCCAAAAACAACATGCATGTTGTTTAATGGTGAAATCCAAGGACCAAAACCTATGTCAAACCCTAAAATACGAATTTTTATAAGTTTTAAAGGTTCATCAACCTTATGCATTCATGTTTTTCATTTGAAAACATCACTATGAACAAAATATATCCATGCATGGTCTACAAACCATGATGCATGTGATGAACGTCAAGTTAAAGAGCTTGATGATCAAAGTGCATTGTTAATAGTGCATGTAAATGGTTTTATTCATAAAAAAAAAATCTAGATATCATTTTCTGGTCGAAATAAAATTTCCTCAGATTCCCAGTAAGATGATATGAGGATCTGGAAAATTTCAAGAGGTTTTATCATTTATTTCATTTAATAAAATTATTACAAGATAACAAGGCCATAAATAATTTAAAATACTTTCTACGGTCTATAAATCCTAGGTAAATTCGTGGATGACTCCTAAAGTAAATGATGACATCTCAGTGAGTTTCATCAATTGTTGTTACTGTTTTCTATGGTTTTGAATTTTCTTTTTGTTTATTCCAAATACATCATAAAACCACTTTAGGGAACGTAAAAAGGTTATCTAATACTTTTCACTGCTCCTACTGCATGTGGAGTAATCATACAAATATTTTCAGAATTTTTATAATGCATACCTATTTTTCCCCGATTTTTGTATTTATAATGAACTAATAATGGGAAAAATAGTTATACTCATCCAAAATTCATGATAATTTACCAGAAGACCTCATAATATATTTTACCTCTAAATAAAAATTTGTATGATTTTTCTATTCAGTATGCTATTTTTCTTCTAATTTCTAAGATTAAATACACTTAATTCCACAAAATCGGATTAGTATTTTTCTCTGAATAAGTACACTGTAAATGAAGTTTACAAAAATTTTGGTAATTTAATTTAACTGTTTGGTAATTATTCACTAATTAATGATTATTCAAGAGAATAAAACAAAGAAAAATAGAAATACATATTGAAAATACTTTTACCGGCTTATACATATATAATAACAGTGCTACAAAAAGTTTGGGCAATTTTGGAAACTTTTTTATATGTATCTCCATTTTTGTTAGAATAAATGCACAAAAGTCATAAAATCGGGTTAAACTATTTAGAAACCCATTTCTACATTTTTCCCAGCTTAAGTATATTTAATTAAAGTAATATAAAAAGTTTGGGAATTATATTGTTATGAAGGCTTAAAATTTTGGAAAAATAGTTAAACACATCAAAAATTCAAGGGAAAATATGTGGAAGACCTCTACTGTATTTGGAATGAAAATGTAAAATTTGATGAATTTTGGAAAGTGTTTGATAATATTTTTGGATTTTTGGAGTTTAAAACACATTTAAATGAGTTGAAATACCCTCAATTAATATTACAAAAATCTGGAAAATAATATCCAAAATTATCTTAATCACATGAGTTATAAAATATCACCATTTCAGAAAAATTGTTTACCCATTCAATATAAAACCAATATTAGAACAAAAATTTGGCATTTCTCTATATGTAGAATTTAGTATATTAGAATTAGATTTCGACATAGAAACTCACTAGCGTGTGTTTGATGTCGTAGGATCCCGGTGGTAAGGCGTTGGTGTATTCCGAGGAACTACTTGTAGCTACTTGAAGCATTGTGAGTATTCACGACTCCCCTATTTTCGGTTTTTAAATGTTTTGGGGTGGAAAAGCATGTCCAAAAACTATTTATTGTTTGTTGTACTTAAATTGATTTGTATCAATCATGATTGCTATATTTTGCTATGTATGTTGATGCAACTTGAAACATGAGGCCTTATCATCTTAAGTCCATTCCCTTATACTTTAATCCAACCATTAACTCTTTGAGCCAATGGTCATTATGGATAGCGCTATTAGGAATTGACAACTCCTCACTCGCCCGATTGCTGGAGTGCATGATACCATATTAATCTATGGAACGATAAGCATAGATCTTGATAGGGCATCAGTCATAGGCTTGGTTGTGAACTCATTGTTTGCTCATGTACATACAAGCTTGTTATCTATTATAGCAATAAACTTTGTTTCTCATTATAGCAATGTACTTGTATTTATGGAAAGTTTTATACCAAATCTTGATTTTGTAAACTTGTGAACTCACCAACTATTTTCATAGTTGACCCTCGTTTTACATGCTTTTTCAGGAAATAATTAGTGAGTGGGTATAAAGATTCATCATCATAAAGCATGTTGCATCGTATGGAAGTTATTTTATGAAGTTATCTTTTGAACAATGTCATTTTGGAAAAACTTGTATTTTGTTTTGTTTGAATTATGGGTTGTAAACTTTTAACTATTTGTATGGTGATGTATCTTTATCTTTTGCAATGAAACCTTTATCGCTGTCATTGTCCCTTATCAAGTGCTAGGTTAAGCACTTAGGTTATATCACTAGCCACTCTAGGATCAATGCACATAGTACTAAGAATGGGTATTCCTCGGTAGCTATTGAATTTAGATGTAAGGTTAGTAGCTAGATATACACTAGTAATAATCTTAAGTCGAAGCCTATACCAATTATTCCTTAATACCTCTTCATCGTCTTCGTACTAGAGTTACAACTAGGAAAAAGCGTTTCGATACCGACACGAATGATAATTGGAGCATCGCATAAGGAGGTAGATGAGTCACCACTAAGTAATCACTTGGATACCATTGGCGGGCATTCCGGATTCGACTTACAAGGAGACACGGAGGTTTAACCCATATGTGAGATCTTATTTCTACGCTACGATTTAGCTCTAGGTTGTTTCCACCTTGAGGTTAAAACTTAAAATAAGATATCCCTTTGACCTCTATAAAAGGCCACGAAACTGCATTGACACCATAAAACGTTTTACAAACAATTTTTCTTGTCCTTTATTTTGGGGAAAAGACATCGGTACTCGCCTTAGTATTTAGGTACGATCAGCTATACTAACATACTTATTCCTTACTTCTTAATCTTCCATCAAAAAATTATTTTGCTTCATCGGTTTTATTTATCATCGATAAAATATTTTATAACCACTTCATTCAACTTAGTACACATTTCCTAACAATGTAAGCCATATTCTCGCTAAAAAACTTTTGATAACTTGCTTTAACTTAACATTTTTCTTCAAAACTCAATTTAACCAATATTGGTTTTAACCTTGCTATTTAAATTTCATTTCAAATGCATTTCAATGGATAGATGTGCTTTTAAGGGCATATAAATCATTTTAAACCTTGCTTACCATTTTCACACGTTTTCGAAAAACTTCGAAACATTTTCTTTTATAAAAGTGTTTAAACTCTATGCTATAAAACTTAAACATATGACATTAAAGTTCATATTATGTGTAAAAGCTTCATCAGATCTTCAAACCAATTTTGTTTTAAGTCTTTTGACTACTTTCTCATTTAGGCATTGTACTTTACTTAAATGTGTTTTCTTGAAACCCAACATGGTATTTTTACAACCTTTCACTTCAGAATTTGTTTACAAGACATCACTAATGCCTACATTTTAAAACTTACCATATTTGTATATTTTATTACAAATTATTTATATAATCTATAAAGCTTCTAGATTTTTACTGCATTGCAAAACATAGTGTTCAATGTTAAATTTCTAGTGATTCACTCTCAACAATGTATAATTACTCTTCTAAATATATTGATTCTTTACCTTATCCCTTTTAACTACGGTTGAACTTCAGTCTAAATGGTCAAAGCTTTCAGATTTTTCAATTACAAGTTTTAGTGTTTCTTCTTATTCACAAATGGAGTTTAACTTAATAGATAACTCATAAATATTTAGGAAACACTTTAAAACTCCCACATGTCTATTTAATCATCAACATACATCAAATATTTAAGTTTGAAATATATCTCAACCTGGTTTTAAATCTACCTATAAGTATTGTTCTTATAATTTTAACAATAGCAATCATTGCCTCCGCTATCTTCCTTTTTCTTTCCCCCGAACTTGATTTCTCGCTCTCCTTTTGATTTTAGATCTCGCACGCCCATGATAGTAACATAATACATTGTCTAACTTTGTTTCTGTCTATTTTGCTTCTCGTGGTATCATATTCGTACATATACAGACTAGAAGTCTACCCTTTCGTTTTGAGCGATTAATACGTGTATAGTCGTGAGACATAATTTTGATTTAGTCAACTTTGATATATTCAATTACGCCTTTTATCATATACATCTTGTTTTTATTTTGAAATCTACTATAAACAAGTGATCCTTATTTACATTTGCTCTTTCGTTCTAAATTCGGAAACTTGATTTAAAATGTAATTTTCATTGTATTTTTCTTACAATTAATACACAAGATGAATACCATTGTTCTTATCATTTTTCTAAATCCATAAAATATATGTGAAATAATATATTTTCTTATGCTTCTTCTTTTCTTAAAATACATCAAAAGTCTTGAATTTTACTATTATATATTCTCTAAATGATTGTTTTTGTAGAAACACTAAATTAAGAATCCACTATTTTCAATGATCGATATTTTTACACATTTCTTAAAATAACATTCTACCTTGTAATTTTCAGTGAGTTTCTAAACTCTCAACTTTGTTTTCATAAATATTGTGACTCGTAAGCTTGAATTTGTCCTGACTTAGACAATTAGACAATTTTTCAAAAGAGTAATGAAAATATTTTTGTATAAATTCCCTTATTGATGACTTAAAGGTGTAACCTTAATTAATCTTTATATTATTTTACTACTTCGTTTGATCGCCACACTTGTATTTTCATTATCTTCGAATTATTACATATTTTGATAATAGTGATATTAATTATCATTTCTAAACACACATTTTGATAACAGTGAGATTTTTAGCACTTCTAAACACTTAAAATGCTATCTACACAATGTGATTTAATCGCCTCCATTTGCAACATTGACTCTCTAAATATATATATTCTTCGAATATAGTTCTATTATTGTAAGAGTAACCGTAGTAGTAATTATAGCCTCGGAGATCCTCAATCATTTCGTAATTTATTTTGTAGACGACACTTAAATAGCCTTTACATTGGAGATGTACCAAAACTTCGTTGCCTACCCTTAGTACGTTTTTTTAGGAACTTACCCTCGATCGCTTCCTTTTCATTCGTGTTACTCCTTCTTATTTCGGAATATATATTTTCCAGATATAGCAGCCAACCCGGAAGTGAACAAATTGTTCCTAATCCCTTCTTTATTAGGCGACGAATTTACACTTAGTGTTAATTTAGAATGCGACTTGAGGATCAATGCGGATTTAACGCTCAATGTAGTTGGTGCTTCAGCAAAACTTATAACGTTCTTTTAAGTTAGATAATATCTAACTAGATAATATTTTCAACTAGGTCGCCATGGTCGGATCATGATTTCCATGATCCTAATTTCTCGCAATCTACACTGTAGAACTCGAATTAAGGAAACATTACTTTGATTATAGCTAAAGAATTGGGCTCTTCCCTTGGAGAATTAACCCAAAATAATCAAAGAGTTCTCCAAGTCACCACCTCTCCAATTGTACAATTGCATCCGGTTGAGTTCTAATAGAATTCGTCACGAATTGAATTGTGGGACGAAATTCTTTCAACCGGGGGAGACTGTGACAACCGTCAAAATTCAAGTCGGTTCTAGATTTGACTAGACTTAGTTGCACATATAGGCACAACACATATTAGACTTAGTAACTAGAAGCTAAGTTATAACCTAGTAGAAACTTGGAAACAGATAGAAACAATGGATGGTGTACTTAGATTTCACATTGATATGTGAATTCTATAACTACTTAACTGTAGAGACTATCCATATTCGGGTCACTCTTTGACTCGAACACCTTTTCATGAATCATATACACACATTATGCACTTGACCTAGTAGTAGAAATTAGGTTGGAGCCTCATAGAAACTTAAGTCAAATTTGAAAACTAGGACTAGTATACTTGATTCCTTAATTTCGCTTGAATCTCGAAACCACTACATAGAATGCCAATAAACCGATAAAATAAGTTACAAATATTATTTACAACTATAAAAGAGTTATAATACCATAAGATAAATTGAAGTCTCAAAGATTTTATTGATTTTGATATCTAAAGATTGATTAAATTTCGAAACCCTAAAAGCCCTAAAACCTAAATTTTATAAAATTTGACATCAATAATTCTACAAAAATAGTTATGAAACTTATAATATTATCTTAAAATAATCAAATTCAGGGAAATATAATCAAGGAAGATAAAAATTTAAGTCATTAACATTCACCCTTAATTTATAAGTCAAAAATCAAGGTTTCTTGAATAAAAAGTAGGTTAGGGTGTATGTTTTATAAAAAGTTTAATATTTTTATAAAAGAATTGAAATTTTTATAAAAATAAAAGAGAAAGAGGGTATTATACCTCTTAAATTCTGATCTCTCCTTCTCTCTCTTACTTGAAAACCCCAAGACTCAATTTCCCCAAAATTTGAAATCACTCTCTCACTCTACCTCTCATTTCTCTCTCACACTCTCACACACATTTTCTCTCTTCCTCCCTCTAATAACCATGAAATTTTCCAGAAAACAAACCCAAGAACACTCCTAAACTCGAAATCTTCATCATATTGTGGTGTTCTTGAAGGTAAAATCGATTTCTACTTCACTATTCCTTCAAGTTTTACTATTTCTTGTTCTCCATAAACAGTTTTCTTTGAGATTATTCACATGCATGTTCATAACCATGATTTTTATGATTATGGTGATATTATTTCACCCAAAAACCAACATGCATGTGATGATCTTCAAGCTTAGAGGCTTGATCATCAAAGTATGTTGTTAAAAAGCTTTCAAATAGGTTTATAAAGGATTTATTCCCAAATAAATATCTAAAACAACTTTTCTAATCAAATCTGAATTTTCCTAGTATTCCACCAACAAAATGAGATGTTCTACAAATTTTCAGAAAATAATTCATTTTTCTCGAATTATTATAATTATTGCAAGAAAATAGGGCAATAATTCATATAAAATACTTTCGGAGGTCTATAAATCCTAGATAAATTCGTGGATGACCCCTAAAGTGAATGATGACATCTCAGTGAGTTTCATCGCTTTTTGTTACAGTTTGCTATGGTATTGAACTTTCTTTTTGTTTTATTCAAATAAATAATAAAACCACTTTAAGGAATTTGAAAACTCTATTTAATAATTTTAGCAGCTCCTACCCTATGTGGAAGACTCAGAAAAATATTTTCAGAATTTCTTTATAATGCATACCTATTTTTCCCCGATTTTTGTATTTATAATGAACTAGTAATGGGAAAAATAGTTTTACTCATCCAAAATTCATGAAAGTTTACAACAAGACCTTAAAATATATTAAAACTCTAAATAAAATTTTGATGATTTTTCTATTCAGTATACCATTTTTCCCCTATTTTCTAAGATTAAATACACTTAAATCCACAAAATCGGATTACACTAAATAAAAATCACGATTGGTATTTTTCCCGGATTATGTACACTGTAAATGGAGTTTACAAAAATTTTGGTAATTTACTTTTACTATTTGGTAATTATTCACCATTTAATGATTATTCAAGAGCATAAAACCAAGAAAAATAGAAAAACTAATTGAAAAATATGTTTTTAATTTTTCACAGTTTCTATATGTATTATAACAGTGTTAAACAAAGTTTGGGCAATTTTGGAAACTGTCTTCTATTTATTTCCATTTTTGTTAGAATAAATGCATAAAAATCATAAAATCAGGATAAACTGTTTAGAAACCCATTTTTACATTTTTCTCAGCTTAAGTATGTTTAGTGGCAGTAATATAAAAGTTTTTAGAATTTTTATTATCCGGATACTATTTTTCACGAATTTATATTGATATGAAGGCTTAAAATTTTGGAAAAAGAGTTAATCACATCAAAAATT
Source organism: Lactuca virosa (assembly GCF_052849685.1). Lineage (NCBI taxonomy): Eukaryota > Viridiplantae > Streptophyta > Magnoliopsida > Asterales > Asteraceae > Lactuca > Lactuca virosa. Next base: position 375,091 of record NC_136430.1, read on the forward strand.
CAATAGAAAATTTCTGGAAGACATCTACTGTATTTGGAACAAAAATTTCAAAATTTGATGAATTTTGGAAACTATTTGATAATATATTTGGATTTTTAGGAGTTTAAAACACGTTTAAATGTATTGAAATACCCTCAATTAATATTACAAAATTATGGAAAATAATATCCAAAATTATCTTAATCACATGAGTTATAAAATTTCACCATTTCAGAAAAATGTTTGTAACTTATCAATATTAAATTTTGACACAATATTGGCATAATTCTATAGTAGTAATAAGTATACTAATGTTAGATTTCGATTAGAGACTCACTAGCGAATACCATTATTGTAGGAATCGATAGTGGTACGAGTGGAGCGTAGTCAAGGCACCATTTGCATCATCTCAATGCATTGTGAGTATTCACGCACTCCCCTATTTTCGGTTTTTATGTTTTGGGGTGGAAAAGCATGTCCGGAAATCTATTTATTGTTCGTTGTATTTAAATTGATTTGTATCAAAATTGATTGCTATATTTTGCTATATTTTGCTATGTATGTTTATGAAACTTAATACATTGTCTAACTTTGTTTCTGTCTATTTTGCTTCTCGTGGTATCATGTTCGTACATATACAGACTAGAAGTCTACCCTTTCGTTTTGAGCGATTAATACGTGTATAGTCGTGAGACATAATTTTGATTTAGTCAACTTTGATATATTCAATTACGCCTTTTATCATATACATCTTGTTTTTATTTTGAAATCTACTATAAACAAGTGATCCTTATTTACATTTGCTCTTTCGTTCTAAATTCGGAAACTTGATTTAAAATGTAATTTTCATTGTATTTTTCTTACAATTAATACACAAGATGAATACCATTGTTCTTATCATTTTTCTAAATCCATAAAATATATGTGAAATAATATATTTTCTTATGCTTCTTCTTTTCTTAAAATACATCAAAAGTCTTGAATTTTACTATTATATATTCTCTAAATGATTGTTTTTGTAGAAACACTAAATTAAGAATCCACTATTTTCAATGATCGATATTTTTACACCTTTCTTAAAATAACATTCTACCTTGTAATTTTCAGTGAGTTTCTAAACTCTCAACTTTGTTTTCATAAATATTGTGACTCGTAAGCTTGAATTTGTCCTGACTTAGACAATTAGACAATTTTTCAAAAGAGTAATGAAAATATTTTTGTATAAATTCCCTTATTGATGACTTAAACCTGTAACCTTAATTAATCTTTATATTATTTTACTACTTCGTTTGATCGCCACACATGTATTTTCATTATCTTGGAATTATTACATATTTTGATAATAGTGATATTAATTATCATTTCTAAACACACATTTTGATAACAGTGAGATTTTTATCACTTCTAAACACTTAAAATGCTATCTACACAATGTGATTTAATCGCCTCCATTTGTAACATTGACTCTCTAAATATATATATTCTTCGAATATAGTTCTATTATTGTAAGAGTAACCGTCGTAGTAATTATAGCCTCGGAGATCCTCAATCATGTCGTAATTTATTTTGTAGACGACACTTAAATAGCCTTTACATTGGAGATGTACCAAAACTTCGTTGCCTACCCTTAGTACGTTTTTTTAGGAACTTACCCTCGATCGCTTCCCTTTCATTCGTGTTACCCCTTCTTATTTTGGAATATATATTTTCCAGATATAGCAGCCAACCCGGAAGTGAACAAATTGTTCCTAATCCCTTCTTTATTAGGCGGCGAACTTACACTTAGTGTTAATTTATAATGTGACTTGAGGATCAATGCGGATTTAACGCTCAATGTATTTGGTGCTTCAGCAAAACTTATAACGTTCTTTTAAGTTAGATAATATCTAACTAGATAGTATTTTCAACTAGGTCGCCATGGTCGGATCATGATTTCCATGATCCTAATTTCTTGCAATCTACACTGTAGAACTCGAATTAAGGAAACATTACTTTGATTATAGCTAAAGAATTGGGCTCTTCCCTTGGAGAATTAACCCAAAATAATCAAAGAGTTCTCCAAGTCACCACCTCTCCAATTGTACAATTGCATCCGGTTGAGTTGTAATAGAATTCGTCACGAATTGAATTTCGGGACGAAATTCTTTAAACCGGGGGAGACTGTGACAACCGTCAAAATTCGAGTCGGTTCTAGATTTGACTAGACTTATTTGCACATATAGGCACAACACATATTAGACTTAGTAACTAGAAGCTAAGTTATAACCTAGTAGAAACTTGGAAACAGATAGAAACAATGGATGGTGTACTTAGATTTCACATTGATATGTGAATTTTATAACTACTTAACTGTAGAGACTATCCATATTCGGGTCACTCTTTGACTCGAACACATTTTCATGAATCATATACACACATTATGCACTTGACCTAGTAGTAGAAATTAGGTTGGAGCCTCATAGAAACTTAAGTCAATGTTGAAAACTAGGACTAGTATAATTGATTCCTCAATTTCGCTTGAATCTCGAAACCACTACATAGAATGCCAATAAACCGATAAAATAAGTTACAAATATTATTTATAACTATAAAAGAGTTATAATACCATAAGATAAATTGAAGTCTTAAAGATTCTATTGATTTTGATATCTAAAGATTTATTAAATCTCAAAACCCTAAAAGCCCTAAAACCTAAATTTTATAAAATTTGACATCAATAATTCTATAAAAATAGTTATGAAACTTATAATATTATCTTAAAATAATTAAATTCAGGGAAATATAATCAAGGAAAATAAAAATTTAAGTCATTAACATTCACCCTTAATTTATAAGTCAAAAATCAAGGTTTCATGAATAAAAAGTAGGTTAGGGTGTATATTTTATAAAAAGTTTAATATTTTTAAAAAAGAATTGAACTTTTTATAAAAATAAAAGAGAAAGAGGGTATTATACCTCTTAAATTCGGATCTCTCCTTCTCTCTCTTACTTGAAAACCCTAACACTCAATTTCCCCAAAATTTGAAATCACTCTCTCACTCTACCTCTCATTTCTCTCTCACACTCTCACACACATTTTCTCTCTTCCTCCCTCTAAGAACCACAAAATTTTCCAGAAAACAAACCCAAGAACATTCCTAAACTAGAAATCTTCATCATATTGTGGTGTTCTTGAAGGTAAAATCGATTTCTACTTCACTATTCCTTCAAGTTTTACTATTTCTTGTTCTCCATAAACACTTTTCTTTGAGATTATTCACATGCATGTTCATAACCACGATTTTTATGATTATGGTGATATTATTTCACCCAAAAACCAACATGCATGTGATGATCTTCAAGTTTAAACAGGAAGTGGAGAATCAGCTGGGCAGGAACATTAAGATACTTCAATCCGATCGAGGTGGTGAGTATCTTAGTACAGAGTTCCTTGACTATCTTAAGGAATGTGGGATTCTATCACAATTGGCACCTCTCAGAACACCACAGTTTAATGGTGTGGCTGATAGGCATAATCGAACCTTGTTGGACATGGTTCGTTCCATGATGAGTCTAGTTTCACTACCAATCTCATTTTCGGGGTATGCCTTAGAGACTGCCACCCATATCCTTAATCTAGTCCCTACCAAAAAGGTTGCCAAAACACCTCACGAGATGTGGACTGGGAAAGTTCCCAATTTGGACCACATCAAGATTTGGGGTGGCGAGGTTTTCGTGAGACGCGAGACTCACGATAAGCTCGAACCTCAAAGTGAGAGGTATATTTTCATCAGCTACCCACATAAATCCTTTGGTTACCTGTAACATCCTAAAAATACAACCCAAAAAAATTTCGTTTGAAAACTTTACTAAATCATCATATCAAATATTAAAAGATAAATCCATGGATCATGTGTCTCAAAATGTCATAATAAGTTTATCAAATCAACTGATGTCAAAACATATCAAAATATCTGAATAAAACTCCCAGGATAAACTGAAATTGTGGTGTGTGCCATGCCATCATCCCGAGCTCTTCCCCTTACTAGCGGAAGTACGTGAAACCAAAAACTGAAACTGTAAGCACAAAGCTTAGTGAGCTCCCCCAAACTACCACATACCATACAATAACATATAAAGCAACTACTAGGCCTTGCTAACTGCATCGGACCGAAGTCCGGAACTAACCAGGGCCTTTCCCTCTGCATCAGACCGAAGTCCGGAAACTGCATCGGACCGAAGTCCGGAACTAACCAGGCCTTGCCCTCTGCATCAGACCGAAGTCCGGAAACTGCATCGGACCGAAGTCTGGAACTAACTAGGGCCTTGCCCTCTGCATCGGACTGAAGTCCGAAACTGACTGAACATAGCATAGCATAATCATAACTACTGGCATAAACACATATACTGCATACTGCATCAGACCGAAGTCCGGAACACATAACACAAAGACATGCTCGAATCACAAAGACATCAACCACACTGAACTACTGCATCAGACCGAAGTCCGGAACTAATGCTAACTAAACGGGTCGGCATTGTGGCCGTAGACCCATTCCTACTGGAAGGAAAACTCACCTCGTAACGCTGGCTGCTGAGGTGCTAAATCTGAGACTGTCTGACTGCTGCTCCGGAACTCCTCGGCTACAAATCCCATAAACACTAAATCAAATACTGATAACTAATCTCAGGGTAAAATGACAGTTTTACCCCTGGTCAAAGTCAACTTCCAGTTGACCGGACTCGGCGAGTTGGGCCGCCAACTCGCCGAGTCCCTTTCATCCATTCTAGTCCTCTACTAGCTTCTACTCGTCGAGTTTGGCAAAGACTCGACGAGTTCTTCTTCGATACTAACATCGAGTCTAACTTCATCTGACTCACCGAGTTGTATGAACAACTCGTCGAGTTCTCCTTCATCATATGAACACGTCCAGTCTGTGGCTCGCCGAGTCGTATGAACAACTCGTCGAGTCTGAAGAACAACTTGCCGAGTTGAAGAACAACTCGTCGAGTCCCAAGCATGCTATTATTATACAGTCGATTCTAATATATTTCAGTGCTTCCAAATCATAGATCTGAGCTTCTAGGACTGGTTTTACACGTAAAGTTTCCAACTTTACGTGCATGCAGAAGGGTATGAGGCTAAAATACCCAAAATCATCAAATACTAGGCTCTTAGGGTTTGGAACAAGGCCAAGATTGCATAAAGGTGGCTATAATGAGCTCCTGGAGTTCAATAACGTCCACATCTAAGGTTTCCATCCAAAGGAGAGTCCATATCTCAAGTTTTGAATCATATAAGGCTCCAAAGAAGACATAACAAGCATAAAAGAGGGTTTAATGGATGAATACACAAGGTAATAACTTTATTACCTGAATGAGAAACAGATGGAAGCTAACTCTTGGATCTCCTTTCTCTTCTATGGACCTTCTTTCCTTTCTTCCCTTCCAAAGCTTCCAAACTAGCACAAACACACTCAAGTTCAACAATGGGGGCTAGGGTTTACAGGGGAAATGCTCTAAAGGTGCTGGAGGCTGGGGTGGGAGGCTATAATGAAGTTTAAATAGGGTAGAAACCCTTGAAATTAGGGCTTCATCCTGACAGGCAGACTCGCCGAGTCCCAACATATGGACTCGCCGAGTAGTCAACTTAAATCGCGAGCTCGTCCCGCTTCTACTCGAGGAGTCGGGCTACAGACTCGTCGAGTACCCCTTAAGAAATGGAGATACTTTAATTAAAATTACATACCAGAAATGGGGCGTTACAACTCTCCCCCACTTATCTTAGACTTCGTCCTCGAAGTCTGCTGCCGCTGAATCCGAAAATAACTCAGGATAATGCTCCCTCATCCCCCGCTCGGTCTCCCACGTCCACTCTGAACCCTTTCGGTGCTGCCACTGCACCTTCACTAACTGAACCACCTTGTTCCTCAAGGTCTTCGTCTTCCGATCCAAGTTCGCAACTAGTCTCTCGATATAATTCAGGCTGCTATCAACCTGAATATCCTCTAAGGGTACAACTGCTGACTCATCCACCAAACACTTCCTCAACTGAGAAACATGGAAAGTGTTGTGGATCTGGCTAAGCTCTGCTGGAAGGTCCAACCGATAAGCAACCCGACCCACCCGGGCCAAACCCTAAAAGGACCAATGAACCTGGGGCCCAGCTTGCCCCTCTTCTGGAACCTGATAACACCCTTCCAGGGTGATACCTTTAGGAGGACCATATCGCCCACCCGAAACTCCAACTCCGAACGCCTCCTCTCGGCGTAACTCTTCTGTCGACTCTGCGCAGTCTGCAATCTGTTACGGACCTGCTGGATCAACTCTGTGGTCTTGAGCACCACCTCAGTGCTCCCGATAACCCTCTGACCAACCTCGCCCCAACAAATCGGGGCCCTACACTTCCTCCCGTAAAGCATCTCGAAATGAGGGCGGTCAATACTGGCGTGGTAACTGTTGTTATACGAAAATTTCGCTAATGGAAGATACGTATCCCAACTGCCACAAAAATCTAGAACACATGCCCGCAACATGTCCTTGAAAGTCTGAATCGTCCTCTTGATCTGCCCGTCCGTCTGAGGGTGGAAAGCGGTGCTGAAGTGAAGACGAGTCCCCATCTCGTCATGAAACCGCTTCCAAAACCTGGAAGTGAACCGGACGTCTCGATATGATACTACTGATACATGCACTCCATGTCGTGCCACTACCTCGCGCACATAAATATCGGCTAGCTTCTCGGCCGATATGCTCTCCTGAATCGGTATGAAATGCGCGCTCTTGGTTAGCCGATCCACTATGACCCAAATCGAATCAACTCCACGTGTGGTCCTGGGAAGCTTAGTGACGAAATCCATAGTGATATCCTCCCATTTCCACACGGGAATGTCTAACGGCTGCATCTTGCAGTGGGGTCTCTGATGCTCCACCTTGACCTTCCTGCAGGTCAGGCATCTCTCCATATACCAAGCTACGTCCCGCTTCATGCAGGGCCACCAATAATCGGGTCGAAGATCTCTGTACATCTTCGTCGCCCCTGGGTGAATGGAGAACCGAGACTTGTGGGCCTCATCCATCAGTACCTGCCGTACTCCGCCCTAGTACGGTACCCATACTCTCCCATGAAGGGTCAACAATCCTCGAATATCATAGTCAAAGGAAGCTACTCGGCCCACAATCCTCTCACACTTCTGCCTCTCCTCCTTCAGGCCCTCAACATGTACCTCTCTGATCTGCTCCAACAATAGAGTAATCACTGTCATCCTCAGACATATATCCTTGATCGGGGCTGCTACCGCCTTGCGGCTCAGGGCTTCGGCCACTACGTTGGCCTTGCCCGAATGATAAAGGATCTCACAGTCGTAATCCTTTACCACGTCCAACCATCGACGCTGCCTCATGTTCAGATTCGGCTGATCCATGAGGTACCTCAAACTCTTGTGATCCGTGGAAATGATACAGCGGACCCCATAGAGGTAATGTCTCCAAATCTTGAGGGCAAACACCACTGCCCCCAGCTCTAAATCGTGCGTCGGATAGTTAGCCTCGTGAGGCTTCAACTGTCTAGAGGCATAAGCTATCACATGCCCTCGCTGCATCAACACTGCTCCCATACCTGTGATCGAAGCATCACAGTAAACTACCAAATCCTCTACTCCCTCTGGCAGGGTAAGGATTGGCGCCTCGCACAATCTCTGTCTGAGGGTCTCAAATGCTTCCTGCTGCTCAGGCCCCCAGCGGAACACCACCGACTTCTTGGTCAGTCGGTGAGTGGAACTGCTATCTTGGAGAAATCCTGAATGAATCTCATATAGTACCCTGCTAATCCTAGGAAGCTCCGAATCTCAGTTGGAGACCTCGGGACCTCCCACTGCATCACGGCCTCTATCTTGGCCGGATCTACTAGTATGCCCATCTGGTTGACGAGGTGTCCAAGGAACTGCACCTCTCGCAACCAGAACTCGCACTTGGAGAACTTTGCGAAAAGTCTCTCCCTCCTCAGCGTCTCCAGCACCTTTCTCAGGTGCTCCTCATGCTATTCCTGAGTCTTGGAATAAACCAAGATGTCATCAATGAATACTATCACAGACCGATCCAGCATCGGTCTGCATACGCGGTTCATGAGATCCATGAACGCGGCTGGAGCGTTGGTGAGCCCGAACGGCATCACCACAAACTCATAATGACCATAGCGGGTCCTAAAAGCGGTCTTCTGCACATCCTCATCCCTGACCCGCATCTGGTGACATCCTGACCGTAGATCAATCTTGGAGAACCAAGATGCTCCCTGAAGCTGGTCAAACAAATCGTCTATCCTCGGGAGTGGGTAACGGTTCTTCACCGTTACCTTGTTTAGCTCCCGGTAATCTATGCACATACGGCGCGACCCGTCCTTCTTCCTCACGAACAGGATCGGGGCTCCCCATGGTGAACTGCTCGGCCTGATAAATCCTTTGTCTAGCAGCTCGTGCAGCTGCATAGACAACTCCTGCATCTCGGGAGGAGCCAACCGATACGGTGCCTTGGCTATCGGAGCCGCACCAGGAACCAGATCAATCCGAAATTTGACCTGTCTCTCCGGAGGTATTCCAGGCAAATCCTATGGGAATACTTCCGGGTACTCTCGTACTACTGGCACATCGTCAACTGTCGCCTTACCCTTCTCCCGGGCATCTATGACATAGGCGACGTACCCTGCGCAACCCTGCTGAACGTAGCGTCTCGCTCTCGCTGCTGAACACAGAATCGGTCCGCGCTGTGGCTTCTCGCCCTGAATCACTAACTCTCCCCCACTGGGAGTGCGAACCCTCACTAACTGCAGCTCACAATCAATCACTGCCCCATTGGGGCTTAGCCAATCCATACCCACTATAACCTTATTCCCTCGCAGGGGAATGGGAACTAAGTCCACTGAAAACTGCTCATCAAATAACTGCAGCGAACACGCCCTATGTACTCTCGCGACCCTGACGGTCCTGTCATCAGCTATCTCAACCTCAAGTGGGCAATCCAGCTCCCCTGGAGCTCTGCTAAACCTCTTGCTAAGCGCAAGGGAAACAAATGATCGGGTAGCCCCAGAGTCAAACAATACTGTAGCTGAAATGCCGTTCACTAAGAACGACCCTATACGACAACATATAACCATGAGAAACAATCAATATAAATAAAGAGATAAGAGGAAAATACATACCCTTCACCACATCAGGAGTCGCTCGCGCCTCCTCTGCTGTCATCTGAAAAGCTCTACTCTTCGCCACTGGCGCCTCACCCCGGCCCTGACGGTCATCTGTAATTCTCAAAGTAGCAGGGGCAGGTGCTTCCACCTTCCCTGCTGCTGCTAAACTCGGGCACTGGGACTTTTTATGTCACCTCTAATTGCAATGGAAGCAAATCAGATCAGCTGCTGTGGTGGTGGTGGTAGTAGCTGTACAATCTCTACTCATATGCCCGGTCCGGCCGCACTTATAGCAACCGACACTACCTGCCTTGCACGCCCCATCGTGCAATCTCCCACACTTGCCACACCGATTGTGGCTCTGCTGTCCTCTAGATCTGTGATGATACCTTGGGCTTTTTGCCCGAACTCCCTGTGCCAGATATCGCCTCCGGCTTCCTCTTCTGCTCCATCTCCAAATCTATCTCTCTCTCACGAGCCCTCGCAATCATATCATCCAGCTTTTTACAGCTGGACCGACTCACAAACTGGCGGATATCACTCCGCAACATCTCATGATAACGGGCCTTCTTCATTTCCTCATCAGCTGCATACTGAGGAACGAGAAGAGCCCTCTCCCTGAACTTGGCGGTAATCTCCGCCACTGTCTCTGTAGTCTGGGTGAGATCCTGAAACTCCCTGGCTAACTGCTGCACCTCAATAACCGGTGAAAACTCGGCTCTGAACCTGGTAGTAAAATCAGCCCAAGTCATTGCATCAAGCGCTGCGTCATCCCTGATGACATGCCCGATCTCCTCCCACCAATCTCGTGCCCTGTCCTTTAGAAGACAGGATGCTAGTCTGACCTTGTCCCCCTCGGGACATCTGCTGGTGCGGAACGCATTGGCGACATCCGCCAACCACCTGGTACTCGCAATGAGATCCTGCGCCCCATGGTAATCTGGAGCTCCACAAGCCCGGAACTCCCTGAAGGTGAGTGTGCGCGACCCCATCATGGCCGCCACCTCAGCACGGAAGGTGCTCAACCTCTCGTCCATCAGCTCTAAAATACCCTCCTTGATCGAACCGAAGATCACAGGAGTCTGCTCAAGTATGGTGCGAGTAACCTATGAAGAGAGGAACTCCCTGGTCTGCTCATCTATATGCTCGGCCCCCGAGCCTGATCCTGATCCCTCGCCGGCTCCTGAACTGCCGACTGCTGGCCTAGGGCGTAAAACCTCCACTCTGAAAATAAATCATGACAAACGTCAGAAACACTGATATATCTCGAGGGATCGCTACTACTACAAGTTTCCTGGTCTCATCTCAGCCTTCCTCGATTCAAGTACGAATCCTCTGCTTTCAGTAGTACGGGCCCATACTACCTTCCACATCTATCCGTACTTTCCTCAAGTACTGCCTCGACTCCACCAAGTCACTTCTACTGCTACTGATCTCTGCTAATCTCATCATAGGCTTGCCCTAGGGAAATCTCTGACTCCACCCAATCCAGTCCTCAGCTGCTGAAGGCCTCCTTGTAATGCCAATTAGCCATCACCTGAATATCATCACATGTGACGAGGCTCAAATAATCCTTCGAGTAAAAGACTCGTCCCTACAACGGTTAGACTCAAACAAGAGCTGCGCAATAGGGCCAAATCCATCACTCTGAGATTATTCAACCCTGATCACATATGACGTGACGTATTCACCTAATGGCTAACTCACATCACTCCGAGTCCTACAAAGCACGAAGCAAGCAACATTCGGACACAGGAAACTACTCAAGCACTTCTATCCTCATAACGAGAAATTGTACTAGCATACAATGCTAAGCTCATACTATCAGGCATAACCTAAACAGGCTATCCTACTGTTGTCTACTCAATACTAGCATGCAATTCTCAATAAGTTGAAACACATATAACAGGCACATAAGGCATCCTCCTAGATCCTTAGCCCTATTCTAGCATGTTGTTCTACTGAAACTGGAACTGATAATTATAACATAAACTTGTATGGGTAATTTGGGAGTACTTACTTGAGATCGGCTGATCGCATGCACCACACCCTTTTCCTTTTCTCAAAACTCTTTTCTTTTTAAGTTTATTTTTCAAAAATTCTTTCGAAAACATTTTTCTTTTGAATATCTTTCACTATTTCCTTAGTTTGAGTCCAGTCATACTCGAAAGTGTGGCTGAATCCCTCAAACCAAGGCTCTGATACCAACTTGTAACAACCCAAAAATACAACCCAAAAAAAATTTCGTTTGAAAACTTTACTAAACCATCATATCAAATATTAAAAGATAAATCCATGGATCATGTGTCTCAAAATGTCATAATAAGTTTATCAAATCAACTGATGTCAAAACATATCAAAATATCTGAAGAAAACTCTCAGGATAAACTGAAACTGTGGTGTGTGCCATGCCATCATCCCGAGCTCTTCCCCTTACTAGCGGAAGTACCTGAAACCAAAAACTGAAACTGTAAGCACAAAGCTTAGTGAGCTCCCCCAAACTACCACATACCATACAATAACATATAAAGCAACTACTGGGCCTTGCCCACTGCATCGGACCGAAGTCCGGAAACTGCATCGGACCGAAGTCCGGAACTAACCACGGCCTTGCCCTCTGCATCGGACCGAAGTCCGGAAACTGCATCGGACCGAAGTCCAGAACTAACCAGGGCCTTGCCCTCTGCATCAGACCGAAGTCCGGAAACTGCATCGGACCGAAGTCTGGAACTAACCAGGGCCTTGCCCTCTGCATCGGACTGATGTCCGGAACTGACTGAATATAGCATAGCATAATCATAACTACTGGCATAAACACATATACTGCATACTGCATCAGACCGAAGTCCAGAACACATAACACAAAGACATGCTCGAATCAGAAAGACATCAAGCACACTGAACTACCGCATCAGACCGAAGTCCGGAACTAATGCTAACTATACGGGTCGGCATTGTGGTCGTAGACTCGTTCCTACTGGAAGGAAAACTCACCTCGTAACGCTGGCTGCTGAGGTGCTAAATCTGAGACTGTCTGACTGTTGCTCCGGAACTCCCCGGCTACAAATCCCATAAACATTAAATCAAATACTGATAACTAATCTCAGGGTAAAATGACTGTTTTACCCCTGGTCAAAGTCAACTTCCAGTTGACCGGACTCGCCGAGTTGGGCGGCCAACTCGCCGAGTCCCTTTCATCCATTCTAGTCGTCTACTTGTCGAGTTTGGAAAAGAATCGACGAGTTCTTCTTCGATACTAACATCGAGTCTAACTTCATCCGACTCGCCGAGTTGTATGAACAACTCGTCGAGTTCTCCTTCATCATATGAACACGTCCAGTCTGTGGCTCGCTGAGTCGTATGAACAACTCGTTGAGTCTGAAGAACAACTCACCGAGTTGAAGAACAACTCGTCGAGTCCCAAGCATGCTATTATTATACAGTCGATTATAATCTATTTCAGTGCTTCCAAATCATAGATCTGAGCTTCTAGGACTGGTTTTACGTGTAAAGCTTCCAACTTTACGTGCATGCACAAGGGTATGAGGCTAAAATACCCAAAATCATCAAATACTAGGCTCTTAGGGTTTGGAACAAGGCCAAGATTGCATAAAGGTGGCTATAATGAGCTCCTGGAGTTCAATAACGTCCAGATCTAAGGTTTCCATCCAAAGGAGAGTCCATATCTCAAGTTTTGAATCATATAAGGCTCCAAAGAAGACATAACAAGCATAAAAGAGAGTTTAATGGAGGAATACACAAGGTAATAACTTTATTACCTGAATGAGAAACAGATGGAAGCTAACTCTTGGATCTCCTCTCTCTTCTATGGACCTTCTTTCCTTTCTTCCCTTCCAAAGCTTCCAAACTAGCACAAACACACTCAAGTTCAACAATGGGGGCTAGGGTTTACAGGGGAAATGCTTTAAAGGTGCTGGAGGCTGGGGTGGGAGGCTATAATGACATTTAAATAGGGTACAAACCCTTGAAATTAGGGCTTCATCCAGACAGGCAGACTCGCCGAGTCCCAACATATGGACTCGCCGAGTAGCCAACTTATATCGCGAGCTCATCCCGCTTCTACTCGACGAGTCGGGCTACAGACTCGTCGAGTACCCCTTAAGAAATGGAGATACTTTAATTAAAATTACATACCAGAAATGGGGCGTTACATTACCTCTTCTATAGACCCAGTGATAATGTGGTCTTTGTATCAAGGAGAGGTGTCTTTCGCGAGAGGGAGTTCATAAGCCAAGGAAACTGTGGGAGGAAAATTGACCTTGAAGAAATTCCAGAGTCAAGTGGTGAAGGAACCTCAAACCCTAGCAATCAACCTGAGGAGGAAACTCTTGTTGATCCAACTGACGAGTCTGTACCTCTGAGGCATTCCACGAGAGTTAGGAATGCACCTGAGCATTACTATGGTTTCCATATTACTGCGGAAGGTGATGCACTTATCAGTGATAGTACACTGGTGAGTCTGGATGAATCTAACAGCTACACGGAAGCCATGGCAGGCCCCAAGTATGCTAAATGGAAAGAGGTTATGGACAGCGAGATACAATCCATGTATGACAATAAAGTTTGGAACTTGGTTGACAATGTACCAGGTCGTAAGACAGTCTGGTACGAATGGATCTTCAAGAAGAAGACCGACATGGATGGTAATGTACACACTTATAAGGCGCGACTGGTTGCAAAGGGTTTTTCTCAAACTCCGGGAGTTGATTATGATGAGACCTTTTCACCAGTAGCGAAGATTAAGTCTATTAGGGTTATGCTATCCATTGCTGCATTTCATGATTATGAAATATGGCAAATGGATGTCAAAACTGCTTTCCTTAATGGAAAGTTGGTTGAGGATGTTTACATGAGTCAGCCAGAGGGTTTTATCAGTGCAGAGTACCCTAATAGAGTGTGTAAGCTTGAGAAATCCAATTGAAACAAGCATGTCGCAGATGGAATATTTGTTTCGATGAGAAAGTCAAAGAGTTTGGCTTTTCGAGGAGCGAAGATGAGTCCTGTGTATATGTCAAGGCTAGTGGGAGTATAGTTAGCTTTTTGGTATTGTATGTGGATGACATACTACTCATGGGAAATGACATCCCAACTCTACAGGAGGTGAAGTCCTGGCTTGGGAAGTGTTTCGCTATGAAGGACCTTGGAGAAGCTGCCTATATCCTAGGGATAAGGATTTTGAGAGACAACAGTAAGAGACTAATTGGACTTAGTAAGAGTACCTACTTGGATAAGGTGCTGAATAGGTTCAGCATGCAGGATTCCAAGAAAGTAGAGTTACCAATCCAGAGTAACGCTAGATTGAGTAAGACTCAGAGCCCGAGTATAGAGGCTGAGATAGCTGAGATGCGTCAAGTACCGTATGCTTCCGCTGTAGGCTCGATCATGTATGCTATGACTTGTACTCGTCCTGATGTGGCCTTTGATTTAAGCATGGTCAGCAGATATCAGGGGAACCCTGGCAAGGCTCACTGAACTACGTTAAAGAACATTCTCAAGTACCTGCGGAGGACTAAGGACTGGGTCCTTACCCTCGGTGGGAGTGATGACTTGAGAGTAGTGGGGTATAGTGATGCTAGCTTCCAGACTGATAGGGATAATTTCCGCTCTCAGTCAGGCTGGGTCTTTACCTTAAACGGAGGAGCATTACTTGGAAAAGTTCCAAGCAGGAGACAGTGGCTGATTCAACTTGCGAATCAGAGTACATAGCAGCAAGCGAGGCAGCAAAGGAGACCTTGGAGTAGTACCAGCTATAAAGGAGCCTATGGATATTTTCTGTGATAGTGAAAGTGCAGTTGCCTTAGCGAAGGAACCAAGGGATCACGGGAAATCCAGACACATCGACAGAAAATATCATTTCATTAGCCATCGAATAGAAGAAGGACTCCTTGTGGCAAATAGGGTATCATCGGATGAGAACCCAGCAGATCCCCTCACGAAGGGACTAGGTACGGTTAAGCATCTTCAGCATGCGAGGCGCATTGGGCTAAAGGATGATATTAGTTTTAGAAATTAGATAGCTTTTGAAATTTGTAAAGTATAATTGACATTTGATGATAAATAAAATTTGTAGTTTATTTATAAGTAAAGTGTTGCTATCTTCTGTCAATCGTTTACTATTATTTCATTTTTGCATGTTTTGACTTCCAGAATAATTATGTTATGGTATATCATATTATTCAAACCATCCACAGTCAATCATACTTTGGAAGTAGGTAATGAGGCAAGACTGTCATGAAGGTTCTGCAGTTTTTCTGGGACAAAGGGGCTGTAGTGTTCATGAGTACTCTTGGAATAGTGATTCGAGTATTGGATTCAACCCACACTCACATGTATCACTTCATGGAATTTATCTCGAGTAATCGTGAGATGGTAATATCATATAAGTCTTCAAACCTAGAGATATGAGTTGGTTATACATTGATTGTACTAAAACGCATTGGTAACTGGATGTTATAAAACGTACCTTTGTGTATGATTCAACAAGTAGTAGAACAAGCATATGAGTCGAAGTTTATCTGTTCCTTTTAGTCCTTGGGGGATTAAAAGCGATATCTAGGCCCCTCGATGATTTTGTTTTGACCAATGTATCGGGCCCGGTCAAAACTAAATTGATGTGTTCGATTAAGTTCTATGTCAAACAAATCAGAAATCGGGAAACAAACTGCTGGAAAATAAGTACGACATTGTTCCATGTATTTGTCCGGCTGATATCTTGAGAGCAAAGGATTATATGATCACTTATCATAAAGGATTAAGGCCTTATACTTCAGATCTGAACTCCAAACTTCATAAACACTCTAGAAATGACTTATTAAGGGTAAAGTTTCCAGCTTTACCCATCCTAAGTTCTTCTTAATGGGTTTAGACAAAACCCTAGCTCATTAAGACATAACCCCATGGTCCAAAAACCCTTATTACACCAAACCAAGACAGGGAAATCAAGATTTATACTCTAGACATCCAATAACCACGTAAAGCCCTGGACTTTACTTCCTTGCATGGCCTTTAGGGCTCCAAAAGGCCATAATAATCTCTTTAAGCTTGCATGGGACTTCCTAATGGCATAAAGCTTGCTCCTTTATGCCTTAACCACCCCAAATACTTCCAGATCTGAAAGGATCATGCTTGGGGGACGTCCAAAACCCAAAGACAACCATTCTTGGACCAAAAACTTTCCAAAAAGGGACTATAAGGAGATCTAATAAACGAAAAGCCATGATGAAGACTTGATTACCAAGAAATGCAGCAAATGGAGTGTATCTTCTAGATCTACTTCCTCCTTCTTAAACCTCCAACTTCCTTCTTCTTCTTCCTCTTCAAGAGCACAAAAATCACACCAAGGTGGCTCAAACACTCATAATATGCACTAGGGTTTCATGGGTGAGGGTTTGGGGTCTGGTGGCTGAAGATGAGGCTGAGGGAATGAGAATATGATGCTTAAATAGGGCACCAATCCCCAAAATTAGGGTTTCCCAACCCAGACCAGACTCGCCGAATTAGTCCCCTGACTCGCTGAGTCGGCCACTTAATCCGTGACACGGAACTTGCTCCGACTTGTCGAGTTCTTCCTTGGACTCGACGAGTCGACTCATTGACTTAGGGTTTTTCCTTCCCCGACTTGGCCTCCTGGAATCCGGGTGTTACAACTCTCCCCCAATTAAACTGGACTTCGTCCTCGAAGTCCGTAATGGCCAACTTCCTTACATTCCGCTTATAACTTCTCTACACGATACACACTTCGCCTTCCCGGTCCAATCCTCGGTGGTCCAGCCTTCGGAGAATCGCTTTCGATGGTCTTCCGCCTGGTCATTCCGCAAAACAAATCCTTGGAGATAAAAACCTCGAGAGCACTCCCATCACCAACAATCTTGAGAACATGTATTTTATCCAACCGAAAATCCCTCTGGTACTCCTCGAACACTTATGTTGGACATACTAGGGGTTCACCCCTTTTTCCTACTCGATACACGGCCTTCCAAAAGCAACTTTCCATACACAACAACAACCTTCTCATTTTCTGCGAAGGATATACCTTTCGCTGCATCCACCTCTCCAGCCACTCCCAGTGCTGGTCACTACCACTGAATGATTTCACTTACTATGCTCCAATGCTGTAAGCTCCACCCAGTGTGTGAATCAGATAATCCTTCAAGTAGAAGATTCATCTCTGCAACGGTTAAGACTCAGACAAGAGCTGCGCAACAGAGTCAAATCAATCACTCTGAGATTATTTAATCCCGCCGTGAGCGACTTAGCATCTCCTGATCAACTCCCTGCTTTAGGCACGAAATACCTTATCATCACTCCTGCCTGAAATCCTATTGACCCTCATCCACCTTCCGGATGAACCGAGATCATGCTGGTCCCAACTGGTCTACCATATTCCGAAATACCGGTCCCCCACCGGTTACCGAAAGCAAGAACAATCTCTCAGTCGCTCTCAGCGACTTCTAAATATATTACTGTTGGATAAGGTGTCTAAGTCCATAACTATTTCTGGTATGTACTTGACCCGGTTGGCATGGTCCATTTGGGTTACATGGCATCATCACACTTGGATAGACAAAATGAGAAAAGGACACTTATGGTTTATTAATATATTATAAGTTCTAATATATTAATAATATTATTTAATTAGTATTGATCAAGAATTAATTTTGTGATAAGAAAGAGACTAATTAAATATATGGGGTTGATTGTGTAAATCATCTATTCTTATATAGTGGGCTAATGATCCATGGTTTATTGAATTGGGCTAAAACCCATAGGGTGCTCCATGGATGGTCCATGGAGGTTAAAACCCATGGATCATGGAGGAAATGAAAAGCCATGTCAATTAGGGTTTACATGGTGTAACCCTACTTGTGACACAACTATAAAAGAACCCCATGGGCTACTAAAGTCGGAACTAAGAGTAGAACAAGAGGGCTAGCCGATTTTGAGTGTGTGTGTACTTCTCTCAAAGTGATTCCAAGAGTTGTGGTGTTGTGTGAAACACTTGAGGCATCACATTTGGGGTGCAAGGCTAACAAAATTCTCAAGGAATCCAAGCAACAAGAAAGGTATGTTCTTCTACTAGCTTTTATGTTTCAAGTTCCCCATGCCATGCTAGGTAGGTTAAGAACCTTGGAAAAATCAAATTTGCATGTATCTTAGTAAAACATAGATCCAAGGTTTCTAGGGTTGCATGTACACCTTAGGAGTGTTAGAATGCTCAAAACCCTTCAATTACGACTACCAGAACTACTCTACCAATCTAGCCACTCTTGCTCTAGAAGACCTGGGATCCTCGATCCCCTACCTTGACCCTAAGGTCTCTACCAGGTCCCACCTGCTGCTATAAATACACGGGCCTCGCCCACGGGTCTCACCCAACTACACTTCGGAGCGGCATCTCCCACAGGTCTCACCTATTCAAGGCTATTCAGGCCCACTCCCCCCTCTAATCTCAACTTGCTAGCCTTACTTGATTCTTATCATACTAATTCGGAGATACGGGCCCCCACCCATACTCCGCTAACTAGGCTACTAATGAATGCTACGTCTTACCCGTAGCTTCACAACACTTCCCTCACCGACTCACTGCTGGGGAAAGCTGCGACCATCCCGCAGTCTTAAAATCCTGCCTAGACCCGCGCCTTGCCAGAATTCTCCAACCTGGTTCCCAACCCAGTCATCAATTAATCGTGGGTACACAAACTCAATGTGGGGGAAGTTTCCAAGCTCCCAGCTCACATGCCTGTCAATCCAAACAACCACTTGATCTGCTTCTTCCTTACCAAGAATGCGAGCTCATCCCAGTCTCGCACTTACTTCTGCCCTTGGCCACACGGGTGGCTCTCCCCCACTTCGATTCTGCTAGATTCTCACAGCTCACCGCTTGGAAGAATTTCCCAATTCTCCCCATCATCCTCTGGCCACTCTGCTGACAATCCACGCTACAACTGCTAGTGATCTACCAGACCTATTCCCATACGATACCTCCCTTGAAAACTAGCGAGACACATCCGAGTCTCACACATGCATGCTACAGTTACTGCATCATGAGTAACCCGCTCTAAAGGGAACGATCTCTAACTATCATTCTAAAATCCTGGGTATGCAGATGGCATATAACTCTATCACAAGCAGGCCACCGAATACAGAAATGCAATTACCAATACTGATGCAGAACCATAGCAATAAAATCGTAACATAAGCTGACAAAGAAATGAAAGATACGGACCTGACATACCGGGCTGCTCACGCCTCCTCTGAAACCAACTGATACGCGCTGCTCCTCGCCGCAGGCGCCTCTGCCTGACCCTGACGGCCGTTGGTGATCCTCAAGGTTGCAGGGGCAGGTGCTATCAACTGTTCTGCTAAAAGCAAACTCAGAAATTTGGCCTTCTTGTGGCCCCTCTGACTGCAGTGGAAACATATCATGTCTGATCACTGGGAGGTGGTATCAGTACAATCTCTGCTAAAATGACCAATCCGGCCGCACTGGAAGCAACCTGAATCACCCCCACTTCCGCTCCTACATGCACCCTTGTGCATCCTGCCGCACTTGCCACATCGGCCCCGGTCCTGATGACTTCTCGACCTAGAATCTGATGCCTTGGGCCTCTTGCCCGATCCCATAGATACCTGAACCTCTGCCAACTTCCTCTTATTTTCTGTCTCTAGATCAATCTCTCCCTCCCTGGCTCGAGCGATCATATCTTCCAGCGTCTTGCACCCGGATCGACTCACAAACTGGCTGATATCGCTCCTCAACATCTCGTGGTACCGAGCCTTCTTCATCTCCTTGTCTGTCACATACTGCAGAACCAGAAGGGCTCTCTCCCTGAACTTGGCGGTGATCTCCGCCACAGTCTCTGTAGTCTGCCGCAAGTCCTGGAACTCCCGTGCTAACTGCTTCACCTCAATCACTGGTGCAAACTCGTCCTTGAACTTGGCCGATAAATCACACCATGTCATCGCGTACAACGCGACATCATCCCCAATAGCATGACCAACCTCCTCCCACCAATCACGCGCTCTGTCCTTCAGAAGACAGGAGGCGAGTCTGACCTTGTCCCCTTCGGGACACCGGCTCGAATGAAAGGTGTTGGCGACATCTGCCAACCATCTGCTGCTAGCAATGGGGTCCCTAGCCCCATGGTAATCTGGAGCTCCACAAGCTCTGAACTCTCGAAATGTCAATGTACGTGCTCCCATCATGGTCATCATCTCAGTGCGGAAGGCTCCCAGCCTCTCATCCAACATCTCCAGTATGCCCTCCTTGACCGTACCAAAGATCACAGGAGTCTGGACTAGAATATTGCATGCGATCTCAGCTAATACAAACTCCCTCATCCGCTCCTCGAGCTTCTCGGCTCCTGAACCTGAGCCTGACCCCTCTTCGGCGCCTGATCCGCCCACCGGTCTCTCACGCAACGTCACCATGCTGAAAACATACCATAACAACCATCAGAATACACATCACTACCGAGGGATCACACACGCACTACAAGTTCCCTGGTTTTATCTCGGCCCTTCTTGAATCGAGTACAGATCCTCTGCTTTCAGTACTATGGGCCCCTACTACCTTCCACATCAATCCGTACTTTCCTCAAGAATTGCCTCGACTACACCAAGTCCCTTTCACTGCTACTCACACTGCTCCCAACACTACTCTCATCCTACGCTTTCCCTAGGGTATCATCTAACTCATTCCGTCCTCAGCTGCTGAAGGACTTCCTAGTAATGTCAACTAGCTACCTCATGAAAATAGCCACATACAACAGAGATCATATAATCCTTCGAGTAAAAGACTCATCCCTAGAACGGTTGGACTCAAACAAGAGCTACGCAATAGGGTCAAATCCTGTCACTCTGAGATTATCCAGCATTTGCCACATGTGACTTAGCATATTCACTTAATAGCTAGCTCGCATTACTAAAAGTTCCACAAGCACAAACCAAGCAGCATTCAGAGAATGGGGAAAAACGAACCACATAATCCAATCAAACTGTTCTATCCCCTACTCAGGAATCTGTACTAGCACGCAATTCATAAAGCTCATATAAGCAGACATAACCTAAACAGGCTATCCAACCACTGACTAATCAATACTAGCATGCACCCCAATAAACACATATAACAGGCATACAAGGCATCCTTCCTAGATCCTTAGCCCTAAACTAGCATGCTGATCACATAATCATACCATAACATAAACTTGTATGTGTATTTTGGGAGAACTTACTTGAGCTCGGTTGATTTCATGCACCACACCCTTTTCTCTTTTTCCTAAAATTCTTATCTTTTTTCAAAGTTCCTTTTTCTTATCTTTTTTCCGAAATTCTTATCTTTTTCTAGAAGTTCCTTTTTATAAAAAGGATTTTCTTTGAAAATTTTCATACCAAGTCCTCAGTTTGAGTTTAGACACACCCGAGAGTGTATCCGAATCCCTCAAACCAAGGCTCTAATACCAACTTGTAACATCCCAAAAACCATGACCAAAAATTTTGTTTTAAAATTATTTATCAACCATAAACAAGTCATACATAAATCCTTATATGAAAACGAGTATCATTTAAAACATATTTATTTTATCAGAGTAAACATCCCAGGAGAAAAACTTCTTGGTGTGTGCCATGCGATCATTTCGAGCTCTTCCCTCCGCTGCCAGAAGAACCTGAAACCAAAACTGAAAACCATAAGCACGAAACTTAGTGAGTTCCCCAACCTACCAGATACCACATACATAACCACATACTGGGCCCCCGCCCGCTGTATCGAGACTTGCCCGACATCGGACTAGCTCCGGCATCGGGCCCCGCCCGACATCAGGCCCCGCCTGGCATCGAGCCCCACTCGGTATACAGATCTGTTTCTCTCATGCCCCGCCTGTCTCTGGGCCTCGCCCACTAAACACATACAAACATATAACATAACACATAACAAATAGCTAAACATACTCTACTATACTCCTGAACTAAGGCCTCGCGTAACTTAGCCTCGCCCCTGTCCTGGTACTAATGAGTCATGGAACCCCGTCCACGCTCCTACTGATAGTGAGATACGGGCCCCCCGCCCACACTCACCTCCCTCCTAACTCGGGCCTCGCCCCTGCTCTGCTGCTATTGAGATACGGAACCCCGTCCATACTCGGCTAGTGATGAGATACAAGACCTCGCCCACACACACCTCCCTACCAGGCACATACATGTATCACAAAGACAACAAGTATAACTATCATACTAACATTCCTCGGGCTTTCCCCGACATTGGACCTTGGTCTGGAAACATACTACCCACACATGCAAGATTCACAAAGACCTCTAGCATACTAACATACCTCGGGCCTCGCCCGACATCGGATCGTAATCCGGAACATATATCATAATAATGCCTAGGGCTAATCCCCCAGGTCTTCCTACTATACACAAACATAATGCCCCGACATTGTGGCCGTAGACCCATGCACACAGTAAGGAAACTCACCTCGCACAACTGAAGACTGGCTGAAACCTCTGGCTGCTATCCGACAATTCCCGAACTGCTGCTCCCCTAACTCCCCGAGCTACCAATACCAACATAACACTTAGTCCCAAAATGCCCTCCAGAAGTCAAACTAAGTCAACTCTGGTCAAAGTCAAAGTCAACGGTCCATGGTCAAAGTCAACACTTCCAGGTTGACTTGACTCTCCGAGTTGCTCCATCAACTCGCCGAGTTTAAAAGCTCAGAATCCTGCAATCGCGAACCAACTCGTCGAGTCAGCCCCTAACTCGCCGAGTTCCCTGTCTAACCAGACTCGTGACAAACCGAGTCAACTCGCCGAGTCATTCCCCTGACTCGTCGAGTTCACCCATAACCAAAAAATGGGACAACTCACTTAAACTCGTCGAGTCCCTCCTTGGACTCGCCGAGTTTCTCGGTCTGATGGACTATCGTAAAGGATTAAGCCCTTATACTTCAGATCTAAACTCCAAACTTCATAAATACTCTGGAAATGACTTATTAAGGGTAAAGTTTCCAGCTTTACCTGTAACACCGTAAATTTTAAAATAAAATTTTCATTTAAAATCGCATAATTCTCATAACACATTTTACGAAAATCTCATTTATTTAATTTACAAATCGCAACTCCATAATTGTTTGATTCAAATCCAGGATCCTCAAAACATAACTCCTTCACTGATGTGTACAATCAAGCCGATGCCTTCTCGCGATCCTGAGAAACCTGAAACACATAACACATAACACGGTAAGCACGAAGCTTAGTGAGTTCCCCAAATACCACACACACAGCTCATTAGCCACTCGAGGCTATATCACTGTAAGCCCCTCTGGTTAATGTGTCTCATTGGGACCCTCCAATCCCATGGTTCGTTGGACCCTCTGGTCCGGTCTTTAAAGCTCCGCATAACATAAATCACAAAGACATAATGCACAACATAAAACATAAGGCAGGATAACATAATACTCAATGTAAGCACATAAGACCCTCCGATCACACATAAGTACCACTCTAGGTAAAGTATAGTGAGAAGACTCACCTTGCGAGCAAGCAAGCAAATATCCTTGAACTCGAATCTCGAACTAGCCGCCGCCTAAAACATAGGGTAAATATCTCTAATTAATACTCGATTCTCGACTCTAAGTAACCACATGTTATTCTTCTCTCTCTAACTCTCGAATCGGGTAAAAGACCATTTTACCCCTCCATGATGTCCACTACTCATGTTGACCAAACCCTAAAGTCAACAAAAGTCAAACTCGAGTCAACAATCCATGTTTGACCCGACTCGTCGATTGCACTCTTCCGACTCGTCGAGTCCCCTTTTTTCCTCAAAAGTCTCAAGAAAGTCCAGCTCAACTCGTCGAGTTGACCCCCAACTCGCCGGGTTATCGTACAATCAAACCCATCGGGACAAACCCTCACCGACTCGTCGAGTCGGCTCCTTGACCCGGCGAGTCCATTCAGACTCATATCTCATCCAGTTGTTTTCAAGGCAGAGAACCTTCCCAAATTCTAGATTTGCAATCCTAAAGCTGATCAATCACGTAAAGTCACAGGCTTTACGTTCATACATGGCATTTTGAGCTTAAAATGCCAAAACACACCTCGAAAAGGGTTTTTCACTTAAGATCACTATTATGGTTGGATAAAGCAGGGACTTTTGGACTCTAGGGACCTCACATGGTCCAGATCTGAAGTTTTATCCCTCTCAATGAACATAAAACACTCAAGGTCCTCATATTTGGGTGGAAAAACCCTAGATTCATAAAATCATGAGATCTATACAAAATAATGAGAAAGGTGCAAGATTTATACCTTTCCCAGAAGCTCTGAAGAGGAACAATCTCAGATCTAGCACCACCTTCTTGACCCTTGCCTTGGAATTCTTCTCTTCTCTTCACAAGATGCACCAAACACTCACAATTAGCCAAGCACTCTTTCTCAAAGCTCAAAGGTCGTCTAGGGTTTGTTCTCAGGGAAGTGTAGCCGCAAATGAGGCTATAAGTGCCTTTAAATAGTCCCCAATCCCCGGAAATTAGGGTTTCTCTGCCCAACACCTACTCAGCGAGTCATCTTTCTGACTTGTCGAGTCCACTCATTAAATCCACGTGGCCAACCCGACCCTACTCGGCGAGTTGGACCCACAACCCGTTGAGTCACTCCATACATCTCAAGATAAACACACATTAATGCATCTGAAAGTCCGGATGTTACATTACCCATCCTAAGTCCTTCTTAATGGGTTTAGACAAAACCCTAGCTCATTAAGACATAACCCCATGGTTCCAAAAACCCTTATTACACCAAACCAGGACAGGGAAATAAAGATCTAGACTCTAGACATCCAATAACCATGTAAATCCCTGGACTTTACTTTCTTGCATGGCCTTTAGGGCTCCAAAAGGCCATAATAATCTCTTTAAGCTTGCATGGGACTTCCTAATGGCATAAAGTTTGCACCTTTATACCTTAACCACCCCAAATACTTCCAGATCTGAAAGGATCATGCTTGGGGGACGTCCAAAACCCAAAGACAACAATTCTTGGACCAAAAACCTTCCAAAAAGGGACTGTAAGGAGATCTAATAAAACCAAAAGCCAAGATGAAGACTTGATTATCAAGAAATGCAGCAAATGGAGTTTATCTTCTAGATCTACTTCATCCTTCTTGAGCCTCCAACATCCTTCTTCTTCTTCTTCATCTTCAAGAGCTCACAAATCACACCAAGGTGGCTCAAACACTCACAAGATGCACTAGGGTTTCGTGGGTGACGGTTTGGGGTCTGGGGGCTAAAGATGAGGCTGAGGGAATGAGCATATGATGCTTAAATAGGGCACCAAGCCCCGAAATTAGGGTTTCCCAACCCAGAACAAACTCGCCGAGTCAGTCCCCCGACTCACCGAGTCGGCCACTTAATCTGTGACACGAAACTTGATCCTACTCGTCGAGTTCTTCCTTGGACTCGACGAGTCGACTCATTGACTTAGGGTTTTTCCTTCCCAGACTTGGCCTCCTGGAATCCGGGTGTTACACTGCTGCTCAGCCCCCCAAACAAAAGTAACGCCCTTCCGGGTCAATCTGGTGAAAGGAACTGCAATCTTGGAGAAATCCCTGATAAATCTCCGATAGTAGCTGGCCAATCCCAAAAAACTCCTTATCTCGGATGGGGATCTCGGCACCTCCCACCGCATAACCGCCTCAATCTTGGCTGAATCGACCAATATCCCATTCTGATTAACGAGATGTCCTAGGAACTGGACCTCTCGTAACCAGAAATCACACTTGGAGAATTTTCCATACAGCCTCTCCGGCCTCAAAACCCCAAGAACCTCTCGTAGATGCTCCTCATGCTGCTCTCTAGATCTCGAATATACAATGATATCGTCGATGAACACGATCACCGACCGGTCCAACATAGGCCTGCACACTCGGTTCATGAGATCCATGAATGTCGCCGGTGCGTTGGTGAGCCCGAAAGGCATCACCACAAACTCGTAATGACCATAACGAGTTCTAAAGGTCGTCTTCTGAATATCCTCCTCACATACTCTCATCTGGTGATATTCGGACTTCAAATCAATCTTGGAAAACCAAGACGCCCCCTGCAGCTGATCGAATAAATCGTCAATCCTCGGAAGGCGATAAGGTACCTTTGTGATAGGTGTCGCTCCCGGAACCAAATCAATCCGAAACTCCGCTTGCCTCTCAGGAGGCAAATCCGACAACTCCTCGGGAAAAACATCAGGAAACTCGCACACTATCGGAACCTCGGAGATAGAACTCGGCCTCTCTGACACAATCCGCGTATCCATCACGTATGCTAGGAAACCCGTACAACCCTACTGTAAACTCTGCCTTGCCCTGCAGCGGAGCAGAAAGCTGACCCAGATCTGGTACCCTCACCATACACTGTAAGCACTCCCCCACTAGGGTCTTGTATAGTCACCAAATGACGCTCGCAGCCGATCACTGCTCCAAAACGACTCAACCAATCCATGCCTACAATGACACAGACATCACCTATCGCGATCGGTAACAGGTCAATCGGAAACTCGACACCAAAATCTCCAGCACACATCCTCGGAATACATCAGTAGCAAAAACCGCATGCTCATCTGCTATAGAAATCCTCAGAGGTCGACTCAACGCCTCATGTCGGATACTGATGTGACGACTAAAAGCTAAAGACACGAAGGATCGACTCGCACCCGAGTCAAATAACACTAAAGAAGGTACATAACTCACAAGAAATGTACCTAAATATAGCACAAAATAAGCACAATAAATCTTAAAATAAATAAATAAGGAAATACGTACCAGCCACGACATCAGGTGTTGCGCAGACCTCCTCCGCTGTCAGCTGAAAAGCTCTCCCACGAGCCTTTGGAACCTCGGCCTTCACCGGCCGAACATCAGTAGTACGCAAATCAGTAGGAGCGGAACCCTGGGCTGATCCCTGAACAAGTTGAGGGCACTCATCCTTTCGATGGCCGATCTGATTGCAGTGAAAACAGACTGCACATCCCTCGGGGCAATCCTTCACCATATGCCCCTCCTTGCCATATTTGTAGCAAATCCCCGCCCGGCAAGATCCCTCATGACTCTTGCCGCACTTTCCACAAGTGCGGCCCTTCTGGCCTCTTGATCTCGAATCAGCGGGCTTAGCCCGCTTCGCTGCCGGCTACGACTGCGCCGACCGCCGATCTCTCCCCTGAGACTCCGCATCCTCCCTGGCCTGAGTCTCCAACTCTATCTCCCTCCTCCTGGCATTTTCCTGAAGCTCAGCAAATGTCCGATAAGAGGAGTTCGCCGCAAACTCTCGAATATCCCTCCTCAGAATGCTCAAATACCGGCTCATGCGTGCTTGCTCTGTCGACACATGCTCAGGGCAGAATAACGCCCTCTCGTGAAACATCCGCGTAATCACAGTCACCGACTCTGTCTTCTGCCTGAGAGACAGAAACTCATTGGCCAACCGTTCCCTCTCCACCGAGGGAACATACTCATCTTGGAACATCGCAACAAACCTCTCCCAAGTCACTGCAACATGCTCTGCAGGATTAAAACTGGCCGTCACAAACTTCCACTAGTCCTTTGCTCCCAAGCGAAGCTGGTTCAACGCGAAACGCACCCTCAAATGGTATGGGCATGAACAAGTGTAGAAACACCCCTCAATATCAGAGATCCATCTCATTGCAGCAATCGGATCCCGAGTCCCATCAAACTCTGGTGGCTTCGTGTTGCTAAACTCCTGGTATAGCAACGAGTCAACCCCCTATGGCCTGGCAGCAGCGACAGCTGCGGTGGCTGCAGTAACAGCCGCCTCAGAAACAACAGCATATCGCTCGTCAAATGTCTCAATCAGAGTGGTCTTAATAGACCCAAACATATCTGGAATAGCTTCTCGAATGGCTGCGGCCACGTCGTCATGAATCATCCTGCGAATCTCGTCATCGCTAACTCCACTTCTTCTCTGGGGTGTGGCATGTAACTACCATGATGTCTCTGAAACACAACACAAAATCATCAGAGACTCGCTCGATCATACTCACACTCGATCACTTGCCCCTACTTGCTCCTTAGCATCCTAAGGATTCTTACTTAGGCTGCCTGCAGATCTGGTGCTTTCAGTAGTACGGGCCCAATACTACCTTCCACACCAAGCCTGTAGTCACCCGAATTCCACCTCCTAGGATCCTAATTCGCAAATACTCTATATCTCACAAATCACAGACTACTCTCTCAGAAGACCTCTCTCAAGCTCATCTAGGTATCTCTTCCTAGATTATCACCCGACTCAGAACTCAGCACATACTCAGAGCAAAAAGCAGATAACACTGATTAAAAAGCATCTCCTAGGCTAAGGCATCACTAATCAGGCAACTCTAGCCCTAGAATATGAAATACATAGCCTACTTTCTATCATGCAATTCTAACAAAATATTTCATAATTATTTCATAACACAAAAGTAAGGGTATTTTGGGAAATCACCGTTCGGGCTCTAGCTGATTGTACACACCGCTCCAACTCGTTTTCTCTTAAAGCCCTTTCTCCTTTTAGAAAAAATCATTTGTTTTGAAAATTCTTCTTAAATCCTCAGTTTGAGTCCAAACACACCCGGAGGTGCATCCGAATCCCTCAAACCAAGGATTTGATACCAACTTGTAACAACGTAAATTTTCAAACCAAATTTTTCGATTTAAAAACACATTTATATCAATAATAAAATCACAAAATGTCACAATGTCAAATCATCAAATCTCATATCCAAAAACTATATATATCAAAACTCCAGGATCCTCTCACTGATAACTCAATCTCTGATGTGTGTACAATCAAGCGGGTGCCTTCCCGTGATCCTGAGAAGTACCTGAAACACATAACACATAACACGGTAAGCACGAAGCTTAGTGAGTTCCCCAAAATACCACACACAGCTCATTACCCACTCTAGGCTATAACTCAGTAAGCTCATAATAACAATACTTAGCATAAATAAAAAAGACATAATGTAGAATATTAAGATACACAGGTAAGCACAATAAACATCTCAATCACACAAAAGTACCACTCATGGTAGGTATAGTGAGAAGACTCACCTCGTAAGCTAGCAAGTAAAAGTAACTTACTCGGAAATCTCGAACTAGCCTCCGCCTAACACATAGGATAATTATCTCTAATTAATAATCTACTCATACTCAAATACACCGAAGGTTTTTCTCTCTTTCTCTCTAACTCTTGGAATGGGTAAAAGTCCATTTTACCCCTCTATGGTCTCCATTACTCATGCTGACCAAACCCTAAAGTCAACAGAAGTCAAACTCAAGTCAACAATCTAGGTTTGACCTGACTCGCAGAGTGTACTCGCGTGACTCGTCGAGTCCACTCATTCCTCAGAACTCTCGTGAATGTCGAGCTCGTCGAGTTAGCCCCCAACTCGCCGAGCTAGAGCATGGACATCACATCAGAACAAATATGATTCGGCTCATTGACTCAAAGAGTCCATTGAGACTCATTTCTCATTCAGACGATTTCAAGGCAGAGAACCTTCCCAAACTCTAGATCTAGACGCTAAAGGCTCGTTTATCATGTAAGGCCACGAGCTTTACGTGCATGCATGGCACTTTGGGCTTGAAATGCCAAGAACATGCTCTAATAAGGGTTTTTCACTCAAGAGATCTATTAGGGCTGAATAAAACAGGGACCTTTGGGCTCTAGGGACCTCACAAGGTCCATATCTGAAGTCCCAACCTTCATATGAATTCAATACCCTCAAAGTCCCAAAAATAGATAGAAAAGAAGCCACAATCTCCAACAATATGAGATCTAAACAAAATAATGAGAAAGGTCTAAACTTTATACCTTTTACAGAAGTTCTTGGATGAATAGAAACAAATCTAACAGCCTCTTGATGATCCTTGCTTGAAATCCTTCTCCTCTCTTCCAAAAAATGCACCAAGATACTCAATATTAGCTCACACTCTCTCTATTTCCTCAAAGGGACGATTAGGTTTTCTCTCAGTGAAGGTAAGCAGCTGATGAGCCGCAAATGAGGCTATAGGTGCCCTTAAATAGGCCCCAAACCCGGGGATTTAGGGTTTCACTTCACATCGTCTACTCGGCGAGTCGATTCTCTGACTCGTCGAGTAGATCATTAATCCCACGTGGCACGACGCGACTCTACTCGACGAGTTGTAGCACCAACTCGTCGAGTTGCTCAATAGCCCACAATAAAATAAATAATAACCAATATACCAGGAAATTCGGATGTTACAATTCTCTCCCAATAAAATCAGACTTCGCCCTCGAATTCATGCTCCGAAAATAACTCTGGATGTTGCTCCCGCATCTCAGACTCCGGTTCCCAAGTCAACACGGACCATACTAACTTGTAACAACGTAAATTTTCAAACCAAATTTTTCAATTTAAAAACAAATTTATCTCAATAATAAAATCAGAAAATGTCACAATGTCAAATCATCAAATCTCATATCCAAAAACTGTATATATCAAAACTCCAGGATCCTCTCAATCATTACTCAATCTCTGATGTGTGTACAATCAAGCCGGCCCCTTCCCGTGATCCTGTGAACTACCTGAAACACATAACACATAACACGGTAAGCACGAAGCTTAGTGAGTTCCCCAAAATACCACACACAGCTCATTAGCCACTCTAGGCTATAACTCAATAAGACCCTCCGGTCAATGTGTCTCAGTGGGACCCTTCGGTCCCAACTCACTACGCTCATAATAACAATACGCAGAATAAATCACAAAGACATAATGCAGAATATTAAGATACACAGGTAAGCACAATAAACATCTCAATCACACAAAAGTACCACTGATGGTAGGCATAGTGAGAAGACTCACCTCGTAAGCTAGCAAGTAAAAGTATCGTACTCGGAAATCTCGAACTAGCCTTCGCCTAACACATAGGATAAGTATCTCTAATTAATATTCTACTCATACTCAAATACACCGAAGGTTGATCTCTCTTTCTCTAAAACTCTTGGAATGGATAAAAGACTATTTTACCCCTCCATGGTCTCCATTACTCATGCTGACCAAACCCTAAAGTCAATAGAAGTCATACTCGAGTCAACAGTCCATGTTTGACCTGACTCGCCGAGTGCACTCGTGTGACTCGTCGAGTCCACTCGTTCCTAAGAAGTTTCGTGAAAGTCCAGCTCGTCGAGTTAACCCCCAACTCGCCGAGCTAGAGCATGGCTAGCACATCAGAACAAACCCTAGCCGACTGGTCGAGTCGCTCATTGACTCGGTGAGTCCATTCAGACTCATTTCTCATTGAGACGATTTCAAGGCAGAGAACCTTCCTAAACTCTAGATCTAGACTCTAAAGGCTCGTTTATCACGTAAAGCCACGAGCTTTATGTCCATGCATGACACTTTGGGCTTGAAATTCCAAGAACATGCTCTAATAAGGGTTTTTCACACAAGAGCTCTATTAAGGATGAATAAAGTAGGGACCTTTGGGCTATAGGAACCGCACAAGGTCCATATCTGATGTCCCAACCTTCATATGAATTCAATACCCTCAAAGTCCCAAACATAGATAGAAAAGAAGCCCTAATCTCCAATAATATGAGATCTACCCAAAATAATGAGAAATGTATAAACTTTATACCTTTTGCAGAAGCTCTTGGATGAATAGCAACAGATCTAACAGCCTCTTCACGATCCTTGCATGAAATCCTTCTCCACTCTTCCAAAAAATGCACCAAGATACTAAATATTAGCTCACACTCTCTCTATTTGCTCAAAGGGACGATTAGGGTTTCTCTCAGTGAAGGTAAGCAGCTGATGAGCCGCAAATGAGGCTATAAGTGCCCCTAAATAGGCCCAAAACCCGAGGATTTAGGGTTTCACTTCACATCGTCTACTCGGCGAGTCGATTCTCTGACTCGTCGAGTAGATCATTAATCCCACATGGCACAACGCGACTCCACTCGACGAGTTGTAGCACCAACTCGTCGAGTTGCTCAATAGCCCACAATAAAATAAGTAATAACCAATATACCAGGAAATCCGGATGTTACAATTCTCCCCCACTAGAATCAGACTTCGCCCTCGAATTCATGCTCCGAAAATAACTCTGGATGCTGCTCCCGCATCTCAGACTCCGGTTCCCAAGTCACCACAGACCATACTAACTTGTAACAACGTAAATTTTCAAACCAAAATTTTCAATTTAAAAACACATTTATCTCAATAATAAAATCACAATATGTCACAATGTCAAATCATCAAATCTCATATCCAAAAACTGCATATATCAAAACTCCAGGATCCTCTCAATCAAAACTCAATCTCTGATGTATGTACAATCAAGCCGTCGCCTTCCCATGATCTTGAGAAGTACCTGAAACACATAACACATAACTGTTGGATTAATGTCTAAGTCCATAACTATAATTGGTAAGACTTGACCCGGCCCGGCATGGTCCATTTAGGTTGCATGGTATCATGCATTTGGATAGACTATAATGAGAGAAATAACACTTAAGGTTGGTTAATATATTATAAGTTCTAATATATTAATAAGGTTATTTAATTAGTATTGATCAAGAATTAATTTGGAATTAATTAAGTGATCAAAAGGAGACTAATTAAATATATGGGTTGATTGTGTAAATCATTCATTCTTATATATGTAGGCTTGTGATCCAAGATTCCTTATGTTGGACTGAGTCTATGGGGTGACCCATGGATACTCCATGGAGGTTAAAATCCATGGAGCATAAGGAATGGGTAAAGTTATGAGTTACATTGTGTAACCCTAATAGCCACCGTATAAAAGAATCCCATGGCTCAAGAAATCGTGCACTAATGTGTGAGTGTGAGGGCTAGACGATTTCAAGGAGTGTTCAAGTTTCTCTCAAGTTATTCCAAGTGTATTTGGTGTTGTGTGAACCATTTGAGGTGTCACACTTGGGGCACTAGGCACTCAAGCTTCATGAAGACATTCTACATCAAAGAGGTATGTATTCTATCTTGTTATATTTATTATTTTGTATGCTACATTAGGATAATACCTTGGATGTTCATAATTGTATGTATAATAGAGAAAACATAGATCCAAGGTATTTAGGGTTGCATGTACACTTAGGAGTGTTAGAATGCTCATAACCCAACAATGGTATCAGAGCCTAGGCTTGTTTTCTTGTCATACTTGCAAAAGTAGCTGAAAAATCGAGTTGGATGCATATATTCGATTGTTTTGGCTGGAATTGGACTAGGAACATTACCCTAAGATGTTTTTGGACTTATAAACTTGTTTTTGATGTGGTAATGTTCATGCTAATCCAATTTCTAAGATAATTGTCATAATTTCAAGATTTGTATTAGTTTGTATGTTCATGCTAATTTCTTGAAGATTGATGATTTGAATTATCTTGTTCTTATGAGGTCCTTAGATTAATAGAAACGTTGTGTGAAATAGTTGTTTTCAATCCATTTTAATCTAAGAGTTGATTCCAAAGTGTGTTTTTGTAACTTGTCCTCAAGTTATATGAAAAGTCACATTTAAGAATCATAAAACTCATAAAAGTTGGCAAAGGTTACAAAATGAAGAGTCTAGTTCTAATTAAATGGTTTTATGACTTCATAACTTGTCCTCAAGTTATGGAGGTTCAAGAGTCTCTTCATTAAATTAAAAAAAAAGTGTAATCTTAATAAGTTCCATAAGTTACAATAAAAAAAAGTTATTTTTTTTATTTATTAGTTTAAAGTCTTCCATAACTTGTCCTCAAGTTACGGAACTTGAAGAGTTTTTTTTTTTTAATTAAAACTACTTTAAACTCATAAGTTATGGAATTAATTAGTTTTGAATAGTTTCAAAACTTGCCCTCAAGTTTTGGAATTTGAAAAGTTTTCACTTATGAATACTTTAATTCCAAGTTAGCCCTTAGAATTTTAAAAGTTAAAATTCAACCCTTATACTTTATAATATTATAAGTTAATAATATTTATATATATGTATAAGAGTAAAGTCAGTCTTACCGTTAGTAGGCCTCATTCACGAAGCCGGTCTATAAGGGGGGTATAAGGTTACTGCCTATAAAATGACAGTTTAATGGGTGTCCACTCTCACCCACCGCTTCCTTGACTGGTGGAGGGTCGTTAGCCGAACGGGTAGGACAAGGACTATAATTCTCCTTTCATTAAAAGTATTAATGATAAATACTAAGTAACTAAACTCTTATTAATACCCAATCTTAGTTACTTAGGAAAATGTGAATTTGGTGCTAACCCATGAAATTACACTTTGCACTTTGCTGAAGTCGTTAGTGGAGCGTGTGTGGTTAACCAGCACACTAATCTGGACTTAACAAGGTAGGCAAAGGGTAACTTAATATTTATCATAGTATCGGTGGAGCGTGTGTGGTTAACCGGCACACTGATTAAGGGGTAAATATTAAGGGTACCAAGTATATTTGCATGGTTATTCACACCTTGTTTTGTGATCCTCGGCATCGCAGTCACAAAACCTGAAGGGCACACTCGAGATTGAAACATGCCTTTGAACAGTTCAATGAATCTCAAAGATCTAGGACTTTCAAATCCAATTAAAACCTAATAAATTATTTCATTTTTCATGGTGGAAATTGGTTAATCGTCATTCTCCTACCTTCAAATATTTTATAGCTTGGATTACGGCATCCCTCTTCTAAGTTATAAAATAGTTTGTTGGGTCCTAGCCTTAATATTTCATATTGGGTGTCATATTAAGGACTTTAAATCAACTATCTTGAATATCTCCCAAAAAGATGTCTGGTCTAGACATTTATGATCTTCCCAAATCTCTTGAAACAAGCTTTCCTAAATGAAGATGATGTCCCATGGATATCATACTTCCTCCACCTCCTCCAATTATTCTCCTTAACCCACAAGTTCTTGAAAAGTTTAAGGTCACTCAAGCCCTATTGGCAAGCAAAGGACTATGTGTGATCACATCTTGGAGATGTAGTCACATATTGACAAGCCGGGAGAGTTGGGTGTCAAAGTCTTGAGAAAGTTGGTGGCTCAACTACTTTCTAAGTCACATAGTGAGTTCCTTTGGGACTCCTATGAAACAGACTATGACAAGACCCTTAATGATCTTATCTATTTGCTAAGATCAACTTCCTAAAACTTTATGGACATTGACAATGATGACATTGGATATCCAGTAAAGCTCTCTCTTCCCAATGGAAAGGGATCGGCCATAGTCAACTCGGTTGACCAAATGGTAAAGAGAGATGCTAAGTCTTAGATAGTCCCATTATCAAGGGTCCATTGCCAAAGGAAGGGGCCTTGGTTGCGAAGCTTCCAAGTTTACCTAAGGATGTTAAAGTCAATAAGTTTGACTCTACTTCAGGTAGAGCCCATTATCTAACTCTGTTAAGTTTCTATTCTAAGATCCTCATTACATGATGTGACTGGGTCACATGTTGATGTTTTAAGAATCAAAGAATAGAGAGAAAGCTTAAAGGAAGTATATGCTGATTCTGATCGCGTAGGTGGATTTTGATTTCATTAGAATTTTGAAGCTGTTACTTAGGAGTTATGATATATTGCTTAGGAATAGATAACAACAAGTTTTTCCGTATGCATTTGCACTATAAGGATAAGTTTTTTCTACAAAGTTTTGAAATAAAATAAAAGTTTTAATTTTATATTTATTTTAAATATCCTTACAAGTGGCATTTGTGAAAAATGGTTGTTTATATGATTCCATTGATAGCAATATTTGAAAAAAAAATGGACTTGATTCTTTCGTTTGTGGTAGTGTCATAATTTACCAAATAAGGAAAGATTCTCATTCCCAAGGCTTCAGTTGGATAGAAACTTGGAATCATGTAAGTTGAATAGTATGATGAATGAGAACTTTCAAGCATTGTAAAATTAAGACTTGTTCACATGGATGTGTGAGTCAAGTTAAGGACTAAAGGGATCGAGTACACACTCTTGTGCACTGGTCAAGTCCACCACAAAGCTCGTTAAGACTATTCGTCATGATTTACTAAATTTTAGTAAATATGGTTATACTTAAAAGTTTAAGTACAATTCTGAAACATTGGAAAAGTCTCAATGTATGGCAGAACGAACGGGAAGAATCAAATTAGGCAAACAGATAAAAGTTTCTCAAATCTGAAAAGATGGGAGAGTACTTTAGTATCGTGTTTTGTGATCATCTTAATGATTAAAGAACCGCATCACAATTGGTCTTCTAAGGACATCTTAGTGCATTCTTATGACTAAGAAGAGGAGTCATGAATTGTCGAAATGGTTAAATCAAGAAGATGAGTCATACTTCGTTTCAAAACAAGTCTTAGAGTCATACTCCAAGACTATAAGTTGAGTGACATATCTTAAAGAAAGGTTTATAACACTTGTCAAATGTAAGAGTAAAAGTGTCCTACTCTTGTACATTTGAAGTTGGTAAGTTGTGATGTTTTGGATTAAACAAAGACCAACTAAGGCCAATTGTGTGAAGTGTTTGTCTTGATAAAGAATCCGCACTATCTCTTGAATATTTGTCAAGATAGTCTTATATGTCAAGAGGACAGTGGGAGTCTTAAAGATCCTAAAAAGAATTTCAAGAACTAATCAAGAATAACACCTGAGGTTCTTCACTAGCACACGACTTGAGGTTTATAACCTATCATGTTGACATATTCTGTGCCCATTCCAGTTAAAGTTGGCTTTGCATAGGAGTTCTGAAAGTTCTCAATTGGTTGCATAACAACTTGGAAGCAATGGCAGGCCCTGTACTGCCAGGTGGCAAGAAGTTAAGATTGCATAAGTTCAGTCCATATGAGTTTGGATTTGTCATTATCCTTGTCTTGTGACTATGGTTTTGACGATTTACATGGATAAGAACACATACACCATAAAATCTAAGGGTCATAAGGTTTCTCTCCGATTCATGAAAATGATGGTGAGGAAACACTTCCACCAAGTAGATTTGAAGCAGATGGCAAAAGGTCTAAACAATTGAGACTATGATTACGACATCCCTTTTCATAGTTCTGAAATTGTTTAGACACACATGCATGCTATCTAAGGAAAGGTGTATGATTTTGATAAAGTTTTATTAAAGCATCTCGTATCAGAAATCTGAACTTTGGTAAGGAAGTCAATAAAGTATTGATTTCTAGAAGTCCAGCTGATTTCTGAGTACATGTCAAAGCTAGTGGGAGCATAAGTGTTATGCTAATAATCATCATGTTAGTGGGAGCATGATAATTATTGTTAGTGTTGCAAGTTAGCAATGTTAATTATAGAAAACAAAAGTTTCAATTCGTGAGGCTGCAGGGATTGAAAAAGTTGTTTTGCTATAATTAAGGGAGAGGATATACTTCATTTCAGTTCTAAAGGCTTAGATTGAGACCTTAATCATCTTTAGTCAAGAATATATATATGAATTTCATGTTGGATTGGTTCAACTTAAGGAAATTCTATATATTGCGTTCTCAAAATTCGATTATGATTACGGCATCCCTCTTCATAGTCAAATTTTGAAAACATGGCAAATAAAAATATTGTAGCAAAAGACAGGTCTAGAATCATGTCTTTATGTGAGACATCATGAATCGTGTACCATTTGCTTTGGGTACAGGATCGACTGCATGTGCTATAATATTTGTCATTTCTAAATTTTTCCAAATGCCCAGAGGCATTAAGAAGGGAAAAGGTCTAGAATTGGATATGACTATAATGATTAAGCAATTGTCGAGGACAATCTGAGGTTTACCAAAGATTGGTTGCTCAGGGACAGTTGGAAGTATAGTGCTAATTTTGGAAGGACCATATTGACATATTCTGAAAAGAGGCATCTCTTATTCAGTAGTGATAGTCAAAATGAGAATATGGAGTTGTCTCCATAGGTGGAAGTTATCTGTGTAAGATTAGAAAACTTAATGCAAGAAGCATGTCCAAAGCAATGTACTTTGAATATGAGACTTAGTTTCCATGGAGTTGATCTCCATTGGAATACCTTATAATGACTGTTGACAAGTCTTTATGACTTTGTACATATTCATTACAGGAGGGTCAGTGCATATAAGTTTAAAATCTAAACAGATTTCGATAAATGATAGGAATTTGAAATTCTCACATTTTTCGATAAGGATTTGGGAGTGTGAAATTAAAATCATTGAAATTATGTTCAATTGGTTTATTTCACAAAGTAAGGATCATAGACAAACATAGAGTGCATACTTGGTGTATGGAAAAACTATTGTTTAAGAAAAACATAGTGTACATGCTTGGAGCATGGGACAACTAGTGTTTTTAATTCAAGTATAAAGTTGATAAAACCGAAACAATGAATAATGAGTAATCAGTATGGTGATAAATAAAAGTGTTTATTTATATTCATAGGGTTTGATACCATATTTGATTCATTTATTCTTGTGTTTCACTTTGCATGTTTTGACTTCAAGAATAACTAAGTCGCTCTTCCTGAATGATTAAGTTATTCAAACCATCCACAGTCGGTCATATGTTGGAAGTAGATATGAATCAAGACTGTCATGGGTTGGTTTGTAGAGGTCCAAGTTGGTGGACAAAGTGGTGCTACAACACTCATGAGTGCTCATAAGTTCTGAGTATTGGATTCAACCCGCGCTCATTTGAATCACTTCATGGATTTTATCACGAGTGATCATGAGACGATAATATCTTATATTCTTCAAACCTAGCAATATGAGTTGTTACTATGAGTTGGTTGTACATTGATTGCACGAAAACGCATTCGGTAACTCGATGTTATAAAACGTGCCTTTGTGTATGATTCAACAAGTAGTAGAACAAGCCATATGAGTCGAAGTTTATCCATTCCTTTTACCTTCGGGATAAAAGCGATATCTGTGGGCCCCTCGATGATTTAAAGATGATACATGTGAGTGCTTGGCCAAGCCAGGACTGATTTGATTTGTTCAATCAGTCAGTCATCATGAATCGGAAATCGGGAAACAACAAATGGACAGAGAGAATGATTGATAATCCATGTCTCAGTCCATATGATATCTAGAATGGAGGAATATATGATCCCTTATCTAATGGACAAGTCATTGACAAAGGTCAGAGTTCATCGACAAGGTCAGAGTTCGACAGAAGCTTTTGAGAGCTACGATTGCTGATCGGTTCCTGAAGTCATACGCAATAATAGTTTTAGACTTATCCAAGTGGGAGACTGTTGGATTAATGTCTAAGTCCATAACTATAATTGGTAAGACTTGACCCGACCCGGCATGGTCCATTTGGGTTGCATGGCATCATGCATTTGGATAGACTATAATGAGAGAAATAACACTTAAGGTTGGTTAATATATTATAAGTTCTAATATATTAATAAGGTTATTTAATTAGTATTGATCAAGAATTAATTTGGAATTAATTAAGTGATCAGAAGGAGACTAATTAAATATATGGGTTGATTGTGTAAATCATTCATTCTTATATATGTGGGCTTGTGATCCAAGATTCCTTATGTTGGACTAAGTCCATGGGGTGACCCATGGATACTCCATGGAGGTTAAAATCCATGGAGCATAAGGAATGGGTAAAGTTATGAGTTACATGGTGTAACCCTAATAGCCACCATATAAAAGAATCCCATGGCTCAAGAAATCGTGCACTAATGTGTGAGTGTGAGGGCTAGACGATTTCAAGGAGTGTTCAAGTTTCTCTCAAGTTATGCCAAGTGTATTTGGTGTTGTGTGAACCATTTGAGGTGTCACACTTGGGGCACTAGGCACTCAAGCTTCATGAAGACATTCTACATCAAAGAGGTATGTATTCTATCTTGTTATATTTAATATTTTGTATGCTAGATTAGGATAATACCTTGGATGTTCATAATTGTATGTATAATAGAGAAAACATAGATCCAAGGTATTTAGGGTTGCATGTACACTTAGGAGTGTTAGAATGATCATAACCGAACAATAACATGGTAAGCACGAAGCTTAGTGAGTTCCCAAAAATACCACACACAACTCATTAGCCAATCTAGGCTTTAACTCAATAAGACCCTACGGTCAATGTGTGTTAGTGGGACCCTCCTGTCCCGACTCAGTAAGCTCATGATAACAAGACTCAACCTAAATCACAAAGACATAATGCCGAATATTAAGATACACAGGTAAGCACAATAAACATCTCAATCAGACAAAAGTACCACTCATGGTAGGTATAGTGAGAAGACTCACCTCGTAAGCTAGCAAGTAAAAGTATCGTACTCGGAAATCTCGAACTAGCCTCCGCCTAACATATAGGATAATTATCTCTAATTAATACTCTACGCATACTCAAATACACCGAAGGTTGTTCTCTCTTTCTCTCTAACTCTTGGAATGGGTAAAAGACCATTTTACCCCTCCATGGTCTCCATTACTCATGCTGCCCAAACCCTGAAGTCAACAGAAGTCAAAATCGAGTCGACAGTCCAGGTTTGACCTGACTCGCCGAGTGCACTCGCGTGACTCGTCGAGTCCACTCGTTCCTCAGAAGGCTCGTGAAGGTCCAACTCATCGAGTTAACCCCCAACTCGCCGAACTAGAGCATGGCCATCACATCGGAACAAACCCTAGCCGACTTGTCGAGTCGGCTCATTGACTCGTCGAGTACATTCAGACTGATTTCTCATTCAGGCGATTTCAAGGCAGAGAACCTTCCCAAACACTAGATCTAGACTCTAAAGGTTCGTTTATCACGTAAAACCACGAGCTTTACGTCCATGCATGGCACTTTGGGCTTGAATAAAACAGGGACCTTTGGGCTCTAGGGACCTCACAAGGTCCAGATCTGAAGTCCCAACCTTCATATGAATTCAATACCCTCAAAGTCTAAAAAATAGATAGAAAAGAAGCCCCAATCTCCAATAATATGTGATCTACCCAAAATAAGGAGGAAGGTATAAACTTTATACCTTTACAGAAGCTCTTGGATGAATAGCAACAGATCTAACAGCCTCTTCAAGATCCTTGCTTGAAATACTTCTCTTCTCTTCCAAAATATGCACCAAGATACTCAATATTATCTCACACTCTCTCTATTTTCTCAAAGGGACGATTAGGGTTTCTCTCAGTGAAGGTAAGAATCTGATGAGCCGCAAATGAGGCTATAAGTGTCCTTAAATAGGCCCCAAACCCGGGAATTTAGGGTTTCACTTCACAGCATCTACTCAGCGAGTGGATTCTCTGACCCGTTGAGTAGATCATTAATCCCACGTGGCACAACGCGACTCTACTCGACGAGTTGTAGCACCAACTCGTCGAGTTGCTCAATAGCCCACATGGAAACTCATCTTTTAAACATTCTTCCTACCGCTCCACTCTGTATGTTTTTCTTGGATACCCTACCAATCACAAAGGTTATCATTGTCTCGATCTTCACACACAGAAAATCATAATCTCTCGTCATGTCGTGTTTGATGAAACGGTTTTTCCATACAGATCTATGACACCAGATTCATCTCCTTTATATTCGTTTCTTGAACACGTTCCTTTTCCCGCACCTAGTCCTCCTTTACCCCATCCCACTTCAACTGAACACCTTTCCGCTACCGAGGACAGCCACCATGTGCCTACCCCATCTCCTACACCTACTAATTCAACAGACTAAGCATATTGAGATTGATCTTCATTTTGTTCGTGACAAGGTTGATGGGTTTTGAGCATTCTAACACTCCTATGGTGTACATGCAACCCTATAAACCTTGGATATATGTTTTCTCTATTATACATGCATATATTCAATATTCCAAGGTTTCATCCTAACTAGCATAATATGAATTATATACAATACAAGAATCTAGTAGAATTGCATACCTTTTGATCGAGCTTGTGGTCTTGAACCTTTAAGAGCTTAGTGCCCCAAGTGTTGCACCTCAAATGGTTCACACAACACCAAGAACAATTGGAATAACTTGAGAATAAGGATACTAGCACCAAAATCAGTTTTGCCCACTTGTGTACACACACTAGTGCCCCTTTCATGAACTAGAGACCTCTTTGTATTGTGTGGAGGATTAGGGTTACATTCATGTAAACCCTAATACCCATGACCTTATGTTTTTCTTGGATACCCTACCAATCACAAAGGTTATCATTGTCTCGATCTTCACACACAGAAAATCATAATCTCTCGTCATGTCGTGTTTGATGAAACGGTTTTTCCATACAGATCTATGACACCAGATTCATCTCCTTTATATTCGTTTCTTGAACACGTTCCTTTTCCCGCACCTAGTCCTCCTTTACCCCATCCCACTTCAACTGAACACCTTTCCGCTACCGAGGACAGCCACCATGTGCCTACCCCATCTCCTACACCTACTAATTCAACAGACTAAGCATATTGGGATTGATCTTCATTTTGTTCGTGACAAGGTTGATGGGTTTTGAGCATTCTAACACTCCTATGGTGTACATGCAACCCTATAAACCTTGGATATATGTTTTCTCTATTATACATGCATATATTCAATATTCCAAGGTTTCATCCTAACTAGCATAATATGAATTATATACAATACAAGAATCTAGTAGAATTGCATACCTTTTGATCGAGCTTGTGGTCTTGAACCTTTAAGAGCTTAGTGCCCCAAGTGTTGCACCTCAAATGGTTCACACAACACCAAGAACAATTGGAATAACTTGAGAATAAGGATACTAGCACCAAAATCAGTTTTGCCCACTTGTGTACACACACTAGTGCCCCTTTCATGAACTAGAGACCTCTTTGTATAGTGTGGAGGATTAGGGTTACATTCATGTAAACCCTAATACCCGTGACCTTTCATTTCCATAGGATCCATGGGTTAAACACTCC
This sequence comes from Lactuca virosa, assembly GCF_052849685.1. Lineage (NCBI taxonomy): Eukaryota > Viridiplantae > Streptophyta > Magnoliopsida > Asterales > Asteraceae > Lactuca > Lactuca virosa. Next base: position 418,088 of record NC_136430.1, read on the forward strand.
ATGGACTATCCATGAAAGCTTAGCCCAACCTAAATGAACTTGGCCCATCCTATATATATATATATATATATATATATATATATATATATATATATATATATATATATATACATATAAGAGTCCATATTTAATTAGTTCATTTTTTATCACTAAATTAATTCTTGATCAATACTAATTAAATAATATGATTCCATATTAATATATTAGAACTTGTAATATATTAATATAAATCATAAGTATCCTTTTTCTCATTTTGTCTATCCAATTGTTCCGATGCCATGCAACCCAAATGGACCATGCCAAATCGGGTCAAGTACATACTAAATATAGTTATGGACTTAGACACTAATCCAACAGTCTCCCACTAGGATAAGTGTAAAACTATTATTGCGTATGACTCCAAAACCCGACTAGCAATCGAGCTCTTAAAGCCGCTGTCGAACTCTGACCTAGTCAATGACTTGTCCATTAGATAAGGGATCATATATTCCTCCATTCTAGATATCATATGGACTGAGACATGGATTATAATCATTCTCTCTGTCCATTTTTGTTTCCTGAGTTCCGATTTATGACAACTGACTAACTGAACAAATAAAATCAGTCCAGGCTTGGCCAAGCACTTAGCGGTGTCATCACTAAATCATCGAGGGGCCCACAAATATCGCTTTTATCCCTCCAAGGGTAAAAGGAATAGATAAACTTCGACTCATATGGTTGTTCTACTACATGTTGAATCATACACAAAGGCACGTTTTATAACATCGAGTTACCAATGGGTTTTCGTACAATCAATGTATAACCAACTCATAGTCAACAACTCATATCTCTACGTTTGAAGAATATAAGATATTATCGTCTCATGATCACTCGTGATAAAATCCATGAAGTGAGTCAAATGAGCGTGGGTTTAATCCAATACTCGAATCTCATTCCAAGAGCACTCATGAATGTTGTGGGAACTCTTGCTATGTCCAACACCTTAGACATCTACAAACCCAATTCAAGACGGTCTTGCCTTAGTACCTACTTCCAACATATTATCGACTGTGGATTGCGTAGTTATTCTGGAAGTCAAATCATGCAAAGTGAAACACAAGAGTAATCGAATCCAATATAGTCTCAGAACTTATGAATATAAATAGAACACCTTTTATTTATCACCATATAGATTACACATTATTCATTGCATAGTGTTTCAAATATTCAACTTAATACTTGAATCTGAAACAATAGTCATGCCATGCTCCAAACATGCACACTATGTTTGTCCAAACAATAGTTACGCCATACACCAAGTATGCACACTATGTTTGTCTATGATCCTTACTTTGTCGAATAGATCAATTGAACATAATTCCAATGATTCTCATTTCACAATCCCAAATCCTTATCATAAATGTAAGAATTCCAAATTCCTGCCATTTACCGAAATCGGTTAGATTCTAAACTTATATGCACTGATCCTCTTGTAATGATTATGCACAAAGTCGTAAAGACTTGTCAACAGACATTACAGAGTATTCCAATGGAGATGAATTCCATGGAAACGAAGTCTCATATTCAAAGTACATTGCTTTGAACATCCTTCTTGCATTAAGTTTTCTAATCTTACACAGATTGAATAACTTCCACTTATGGAAACATTTCCATATTCCCTATTTGACTATCACTTCTGAAACAAGAGTTGCCTCTTTTCATAATATGTCAATATGGTCATTTCCAAAAATTTACACCATACTTCCAACTGTCCATGATCAACCAATCTTTGGTGAACCTCAGATTGTCCTCGACAATTGCTTAATCATTTCAGTCATATCCAATTCTAGACCTTTTCCCCTCTTAATTCCATGGGCATTTGGAAAATTTAGAAAGGATGAATATTATAGCACATGCAATCGATTCTATATCTGAAGCATATGGGACACGATTCATGATGTCTCACATAAAGACATGATACTAGACTAGTCTTTTGCAATAATATTTCTATTTCTATTTGCCATGTTCTCATAATTTCGATTATGAAAAGGGATGCCGTAATCATAATCAAATTTTAAAACGCAAATAATGTTCTCATATATAGAATTTCCTTATGTTGAACCATTCCATCATAACATTCATATATATACTTGACTAAATTTGATTAAAATCTCACGATCGAAGCTTTTAGATTTGAAATGAAGTATAATTTCCTCTCCCTTAATTATAGCAAAACAACTTTTCCCATTTGAAATTTTTTGTTTTCTATAATTAACATTGCTAACTTGCAACACTTATTATAATTATCATGCTCCCACAAACATGATGATTATTAGCATAACACTTATGCTCCCACTAGCTTTGACATGTACTCAAAAATCAGCTGGACTTCTAGAAATCAATACTTTATTGACTTTCTTACCAAAGTTCAGATTTCCGATACGATATGCTTTGATAAAACTTTATCAAAATCATACACCTTTCCTTAGATAGCTCACATGTGTGTCTAAACAATTTTAGAACTATGAAAAGGGATGTCGTAATCATAGTCTCAATTGTTAAGACCTTTGCCATTGCTCACAAGTCCATGTTAGTGTGCCGGTTACCCACACGCGCTCCACCAACGACTTTGAGAATGCAAATATCACAATTTCTATCTACTTAAAATCTACTTAGTGAAAGCGTTTCCTCACCATCATTTTCATGAATCAGAGAGAAACCTTATGAAACTTAGATTTCTATGGTGTATGTGTTACTATCCATGTGAATTTGTCAAAACCATAATCACAAGATAAGGTTAGTGACAAATCCAAACTCATATGGACTGAACCTGTGCAATCTTAAATTCTTGCCACCTGGCAGCACAAGGGCCTGCCATTGCTTCCAATTAGTTATGCAAACAACTGAGAACTTGTAGAACTCAGATGCATAGTCAACTTTAACTAGAATGGGCACAGAAACAAAAATATGTCAACACGATAGGTTATAAACCTCAAGTCGTGTGCTAGTGATAAACAACAAGTTTTATTCTTGATTAGTTCTAGAAAGTTTTTCAAGATCTTTAAGACTCCCACTGACCTCTTGACATATAAGATTCTCTTGTCAAGAATCATTCCTTGACAAAACAAATATTCAAGAGTTAGTGCGAATTCTTATCAAGACAGACACTTCACACAATTGGTCTTAGTTGGTCTTTGTTTTATCCAAAACATCACAACTTAACAATTTCAAATGTACAAGAGTAAGAAAACATTTTACTCTACATTTGACAAGTGTTTTAAACCTTTCTTTATGTCACTCAATGTTACAATCTTGGAGCATCACTATAAGAGTTGTTTTGGAACAAAGTATGATTCATTTTCCTGTTTTAACCATTTCTACAATTCACGATTCCTCTTCTTAGCCAAACAAATGCACTAAGATGTCCTTAGAGAATCAATTGTGATATGGTTTCATAATCACTAAGATAATCATAAAACATGATACTAAAGTACTCTCCCATCTTTTCAGATTAGAGAAACTTTTATCTTTCTGCCTAATTTGATTCTTCTCATTCGTTCTTCCATACATTGAAACTTTTCCAATGTTTCAGAATTACACTTAAACTTGTAAGTATAACCATTATCACTATACTTTAGTAAATCAAGATGAATAGTCTTTTCGTTCTCTGTGGTGGACCTGACTAGCGCACACTCAAGTGTACCCGATCCCTAATCCTTCTTTTGACTCACATATACATGTGATCAAGGAACTAGTCTTAATTTCCCAAAGATGAAAATTCTCATTCATCATACAACAAAAGTTGCATGATTCCAAGTTTCTATCCAACCGAAACTTGGGTGATGAGAATCTTTCCTTATTTGGTAAATTATGACACTACCACAAACGAAAGAATCAAATCCATTTTCCAATATTGCTATCAATGCAATCATATAAACAACAATTTTTCACAAATGCCATTGTAAGGACATATAATAAGATTAAACAAAATTTTATTTATTTATAAAATGCGAAAAAAAGTTTTTCCTTACAATGCAACTTTAAATGAAAACTATTATATTACATATTTCCTAGAAATCTATCATAACTCCTAAGCAGTAGCTCAAAAATCCGATCTTCAAATCATGTGATTGAAATCCATCTTCACGATCAGATTCAACATACTCTTCCTTTAAGTTTCATTCCCTTTGCTTAATCCTGCCATACATCAAAATGTAATCTAGTCACACCATGTATTAAGAATCAACAATTATAAACTTAACAGAGTTAGATAGTGGACTTACCTAAAGCAGTGTCAAACTTTTTGATTCTTCCTTCTCTCAGATCTTTTAGGTAGTTAGGGCAGCTTCGCTTCCAATGTCCCTTCTCTTGACAGTAAAGACATACAGACTCTTTGGGAATGGTACATGGGACTGTCACAGACTTAGCCTTTCTCTTTACCATTTGGTGAACCGGGTTGACCATGGCCAATCCCTTTCCATTGGGAAGAGAAACCTTTTCCAGACTTCCAATGTTACCTTGAGATGTAGACCTTCCAATCAAATTTGCTTGACCATTGTGCCAAATCATTGCTGATTCAGCAGCAACAAGCAAATAAGAAAGATCTATTAGGTCCATGTCATGATCTGTCACATAGTAGTCTTTAATGAACTCACTATATGACTCGGGAAGTGACTGAAGAACCCAGAGAATAGCCAACTTCCTTAGGACATTAACACCCAACACTCCTAGCCTGTCGATATCTGACTTCATCTCTAAGACGTGAGAACACACAGGCCTTCCATCTTCATGTTTTATTGCAAGCAGGGCTTGAGTGATCTTGAACTTTTCAAGTCTTCGAGCTTGTGGGCCAGGGAGAATAATTGGAGGAGATGGAGGAAGAGAAGTATGATTTCCATGATCCAATCGCAGGACGTTATCTTCATTAGGAAAGCTTGTTCCAAGATATTTGGGAAGATCATAATTGTCTGAACCAGACATCTACAATGGGAGAAATTCAAGTTAGTTGATTTAAGTCCTTAATATAACACCCACTATGAAATATTAAGGCTAGGACCCAACACAATATTTTATAACTTGGAAGAGGGATGCCGTAATCCAAGACACAAAATATTTGAAGGTAGGTGAATGATGATTCACCAATTTCCACCATGAAAAACGAAATGGGAATTAGGTTTTAATTGCCTTTGAAACTCCTAGATCTTTTGAGATTCATTGAACGTTTCAATGGCATGTTTAAATCTCGATTGTGCCCTCTCAAGTTTGTGACTGGGATGCTGAGGATCACAAACAAGGTGTGAATACCCATGCAAATATACTTGGTACTCTTAATTTTTATCACCTAATCGATGTTCCGGTTAACCACACGCGCTCCACCGGTCTATGATAAATATTAAGCCACCCTTTGCCAACCTTGTTAAATCCAAGTTAGTGTGCCGGTTAACCACACACGCTCCACTAACGACTTAAGCAAGGTACAAAGTGTAATTTCATGGGTTAGCACCAAATTCACATTTTCCTAAGTAACTAAGATTGGAAATTTATAAGTGTTTAGTTACTTAGTATTTATCATTATACTTTTAATGAAGGGAGAATTAACGTCCTGTCAAACCCGTTCGGCTAACGACCCTCCACCAGTCAAGGAAGCGGTGGGTGAGAGCGGGCACCCATTAAACTGCCATATTATAGGCAGTAACCTTATACCCCCCTTATAGACCAGCTTCGTGAATGAGGCCTACTAACGGTAAGACTGACTTTGTTCTTATACATATATATATATATATATATATATATATATATATATATATATATATATATATATATATATATATATATATATATATATATATATATATATATATATATATATATATAAATATTAAACCTATAATATTATAATAGTATAAGGGTTGAATTTTAACTTTTAAAATTCTAAGGGTTTAATTTGGAATTAAAGTATTCATGGGGAAGCTTTACAAATTCTAACACTTGAGGGCAAGTTTTGAACAATTCAAAAAACTTTTCAATTCCGTAACTTATGAGTTTAAAGTAGTTTTAATGAAAAACTCTTCAAGTTCCATAACTTGAGGACAAGTTATGGAAGACTTTAAAGTATTAAAAAAATGAGACTCTTCATTTTTATAACTTTTGGAAATCTTATGAGTTTTAAAAATCATAAATGTGACTTTTCATATAACTTGAGGACAAGTTACAAAAACACATATTATGAACAACATTTAGATCAATTTGAATCGAAAACAAATTATCACATAATTTTCTATTAATCTAAACTAACTCATAGGAACAAGATAATTCAAATCAAACAATTTTTAATGAAGTTAGCCTAACCATTAAACTAATACAAAACATGAATCTATTGACAATTATTTTTAAAATTGGATTAGCATGAACATTACCACATCAAAAACAGGTTTACAAGTTCAAAGCAACTTAGGGTAATGTTCCTAGTCCAATTCCAACTAAAAACCTCGAATATATGCTGTCAAGGGGTCCAACTCGACGAGTTGGATGAATTTGCACATGGAATCGTCGAGTCCCCTGTCCAGACAACATAAATTTCGATTTTTTTAGCAAATTGCATCAAATATAATTGAAAACAAACTTGGCTCTGATACCACTGATGAGTTTTGAGCATTCTAACACTCCTATGGTGTACATGCAACCCTATAAACATTGGATCTATTTTTTCTCTATTATACATGCAAATATTCAATATTCCAAGGTTTCATCCTAACTAGCATAATATGAAGTATATACAATACAAGAATCTAGTAGAATGACATACCTTTTGATGGAGCTTGTGGTCTTGAACCTTTAAGAGCTTAGTGCCCCAAGTGTTGCACCTCAAATGGTTCATACAACACCAAGAACCCTTGGAATAACTTGAGAATAAGGATACTAGCACCAAAATCAGTTTTGCCCTCTTGTGTACACACACTAGTGCCCATTTCATGAACTAGAGACCTCTTTATATAGTGTGGAGGATTAGGGTTACATTCATGTAAACCCTAATACCCATGACCTTTCATTTCCATAGGATCCATGGGTTAAACACTCCATGGACTATCCATGAAAGCTTAGCCCAACCTAAATGAACTTGGCCCATCCTATATATATATATATATATATATATATATATATATATATATATATATATATATATATATATATATATATATATATATATATATATATATATATATATATATATATATATATAAGAGTCCATATTTAATTAGTTCCTTTTTTATCACTAAATTAATTCTAAATTAATTCTTGATCAATACTAATTAAATAATATGATTCCATATTAATATATTAGAACTTATAATATATTAATATAAATCATAAGTATCATTTTTCTCATTTTGTCTATCCAATTGTTCCGATGCCATGCAACCCAAATGGGCCATGCCAAATCGGGTCAAGTACATACCAATTATAGTTATGGACCTAGACACTAATCCAACAAAGGTTGCTACTGGGCACGTTCGGGTTCTTCATGTGCCTTCATATTCTCAATATGCTGACATTTCTTTCCAAGAGTCTCCCATCTCCAATGTTTCTTGATTTTCGGTCTAGCTTAAACGTTACGGATAATTCTCCCGTTTCAACTATGGGGGGCTGTTGACGGACCTATTGTATGTGTCTAGTTATGTATTGTATTTCTAGTTTATTTGGCCCATTGTATTGTGGCCCTTTTCCTTTGTATTTTGTATATATACATTCCTCATTAATGAGATACGAGATATGGGAAAATACAAGTTAACAAGATAATCTTCAAATTCATCGTATCCAAACATGTTTTAATGATAATTGACTAGATTTTAAACTTGATTTCTTTTTTAGAAAATTACTTCCTTCGATTTTAGTAGTCGTAAATCATGGGATTGGAAATTTATACAAGTCTAATACCCCATCTTTTTATACATTTTAAAATCATAACAATTTGACATTTTGTGAAATTACGTTTTGATATTTATAAATTTTGGTCCCAATAAAAACATTTTGGAAATTAAATTCACAAATGGCGTTACAATTTAAAAGTGTTTGTTTACCTTTTACTTTTAGGTATGAATTTTTTAATTTTGCTCTTATTCAAAGGAAAAAAACGTGTGTGTTCACTGTTTTCCCTTTTTCCCTCTTCCTTCCATCAGCACACGATGACCTTACCTCCCTCAACCCTCCTCTTGCATCTCTACCCTCTCCGACTGTGACAACCCGAAACTTCTAACTTGTAAGATCAGTTAATGTTATCAGTATTAAACTCGCTTTTATCATCGTTTAACACCATGTAAGGGTGTAATGATACTTTTTAAGCCTCGTATAACCAAAGTTTGAGTTCTAGGTCGAGTAATACCAAGTCGTAGTACAACATTCGGGCCATACACTCTCTTAGGAGGAGTGTACGGCCGTACACATGAGTGTGCGGCCACACACCCATCCTCCAGCCGCACACTCGTCCCTTTATATATAGAGTGACCCCCTTCACTCATTCCTTTCCTTTGACTGCACTCTACTTTCTCTCACTACTTTCTCTCTCTAAAAACTTCATCCAAGAACACTCTAAAGGCCTGAAAAACGTGAACTACTTCATCATTCAACTTGTTATATTGGTAAAACACTTGAATCTAAGCCTAAAACTCATAGTGTTCTTCGTGTTCTTCATCCTTTGAAGGTGTACGGCCGCACACTTTTCATAAGGTGTCCGTACACACCTTAAAACTCTCCAAAGTGAAGAGTTTGGCTTTCATTCACTAGTAAGACTTGGTATTAGCACTAGAACACCTCAAAATCGACATTTCAGGCACAAGTGAGGAGTGTACGGTCGCACACCCCTGTGTACGGCCGCACACCCTATCTGTATGGCCACACACTCCCATGTACGACCGCACACACAGTCTGGTCGCACACCCTGGCCGCACACACACACTAATGACCATACACCTCCCTTGTTTGGTCATTTAGGGTCCCGACATGCATTTCCAAGTCCTTAGGGTGGTTTCCCGTCATGTATAGTCATGAAACACCCTAATTCTAACACACATATGTGTTATCACATGTTAATAGGATCCACTTGTGTACGAAACATCGGTTGACACTCAGCATTCATAACCGATCATACACCCAGATCCTACGTCAAATGGTGAGTTCATACCCCTACGCTTTTTCCGAGTTTTTCATGTTTTAAGGGGGGGGGGGGAATACAAGCAAAAGTACGAGGAAACTTATGCTCAAATTATCTTATTTTGCGTAGAATGACTATATGTTCAACATGCTTTTAACTCAGAAAAACCGTTTTACCAATCGATTGAGAAATCTACTCGTAGAAACAGTTTTCAAAACTAAAGCAAGGAACTTGTTAATCTTACCATAAAATGTGATATTTTATAAAGGATTCATGCAAATCATAAACAATATTTTCAATATTGTTACTTGTAAATTTGTTAGGCTAAGTTTGAGACATGTCCTTGGTAACACTCCACCGGATTCGTGAGTGGAGGACTACGACTTGTAACCAGAATCTCTTGGAGGGAGAGCGTGACTATTGTGTATAGATCTATATGGGACTGACTATCCCGCACCTTCGCTGCTAGCTACAACGGGACCATTAGGTTCAGGGGTGACAAAGTCATAAAAGATACTGGCCCCGTTACGTGCCTTATCCAGTCTAAGTACGGTTATGGCACTCACAACTTACGTAGCGAAAATTTACTTTTGTAATAATGAAACAAGTGAACTAACCTCAAAGTAATATCCGATTTGATTACTAGAGGGCATTAGTAACGCCCTTAGGATCTAGTTCACTACCTATTTCATTAGTTTTATTTATGTAATAAGGCTAATACATCTCACAGCGAGTAACCAGGGTTTTTCAAGGAAACTACATCTATCGATACAAGTATGTTAGATACTTGTACACCTCATTTCAGAATCGATAACCAACTATCAACTTCTAAGGAAAATATAGGATTTTCCTGGGATAACTCAACCTTTCGTAAACAGGCTGTTTAACTAATGGATAATCAAACTTCTTTCATAAGAAAATATAGGATTTTCTTGGGAAACACTTTTCAAAGGATCAAAGAAACATTTCTTTCACCAGAACTAAAAGCTTATGAACTCACCAGCTTTATGCTGATATTTTAAAACTGCTTGTATTCTCAGGGCAACAATAGACAGGTACTCTTGCCAACTTTTGGAGAAGACGGAGCATTTTGGAGTCACATCTTTTACTTTTGTTATATACTGTTATGTATAAACCATGTTTCCAAACAATGTAAATATTCTTATTATAATGTAATGGTTGTGTTTACTTCGCTTACTATGATACAACTGTTGTGATACTACGCATGACGTCCTCCGCCCCGGAACGTTTCCGCCATCGGTTTCGGGGTGTGACAGATTGGTATCAGAGCTATTGTTTATAGTGAACTAAGTATACCGAACCTTACATGGTATACAACTATAGACACTAAGGGGCCGAAGTGCTCTGAACTAAAAGTATACTTTTAAAAATATAAGTATTTTTACAAAAAGTATACAAGTATATTTACATACCAGAAACAATATCATGAGTAGAACAAAACAAAAGTATTTTGGATGTTGGACACTGCGGTTAAACCTGGGCAGTTATGTAATCATGTCTAGGGTTAATATAGCCTGATCAACTATATTCATTCGAGACATGACCAACATGTGCTTGGGAGTGACTTTGGTGTTGCAACAGGCCTAAAACTTACCCAGTATCCATTCAACAAGGTATCAAAAGAACAAAACATGCAACTTAAAATACTGTAGGACTATTTTAGCCAGAGCTAAATACATTGTAGAAATTCGTTCCTAGTGTTGCTACCTATTCGTTTCTTAGAGATAACTTACTTGCATTAGTAACCTTCTTTTCTTATCGCTTGGTAGAACACTTTATTATCAGGATGAGATATATTTTGTTTCATATATCTTGAGGACTTACCATCCTCTTCTTCCTGATTGTTTCTAGAACAAGATGCCTCCCCGAAAAAGACCCATCAGAAGAAACGACGACACTCCACCACCACCACCACCACCCCCTCAGTTTGATCCCGCTATGTTCCAGGCAACTGTTACTGCTGCTGTGGCTTCCGTAATGTGACAGATTAATTCTGGCGGATCTAGTGGGCAAGGAAGTGGTACTCATCCCCAAAAATCAAGAAGGTGGTCAAGGGCACCATAAGGAATGCTCCTATAAAGACTTCATGAACGCAAAACCCACATCCTTCGACGGCACTGGAGGTGTTATTGCCCTGACTCGATGGATTGAAAAGATCGAGTCTATCTTCGAAATCTGCTCTTGTTCCGAAGGTAACAAGGTGAAATTCGCCGCTTGCACTTTCACCAACAAAGCATTGACCTGGTGCAATGGCCAGGTCAAGTCCCGAACCCTACCAATAGCAAATGCTATGGGTTGGGAGAGCTTGAAAGAGCTCATGCTTGCTGAGTACTGCCCACGGGGCGAAATCCAGAAACTGGAGCACAAACTCTGGAACCTAAAGATAAAGGGTTCCGACATTGCTGCTTACACATCTAGGTTTGAAGACCTAGCGCTTCTCTGCCCGGGGATGGTCACCCCGGAAAGCAAAAAGGTTGAAAGATATAGTTGGGGACTGACCCAGCCGACCAAAGGAAATGTCTTGGCTGCTCGGCCAGCTACATTTCATAGTGCCAAGTGCCTGGCGCAGACTCTGATCGATCATGGAGTCGATCTCGATGAAGTGACAGCCACTCCTGAACCGGCTAAAGGGGGTGGTGAGAAGAGAAAATTCTAGAAGCAGAGAAAGGGTCAGTCTTCGCAATAGCCCTCAAAGAAGCAACATACGGTAGCAGTTCACGCTGCTACTACCCCTGTCGCTGCTCCTGCAACTCAAGCACCTACCAGTAGGTATACTGGTACCCTCCCTTGGTGCAATAAGTGCAGTTATCATCACCGCATCCCTGGTCCATGTCGTGAGATGCTCTGCAACAACTGTGGTAAGAAGGGCTACCTGGCTCGAGGCTGCAGAAACCCAGTCCAACCAACCGATCAAGCCTCTGGGGCCGGTGTTGGGCAAGCCTGTTACGGCTGTGGGGAAGTCGGGAATTTCAAGAGAAACTGCCCCAAGGCAGCAACAACTGGCAACACCGGGAGAGTGCTATCTATGGGGCTGGAGGAGGCCGTAGCTGACCCAACCGTTGTGACGGGTACCTTCCTCCTCGATAACTCTTATGCATGCATTCTTTTCGATTCTGGTCTTGAAAGAAGTTTTGTTAGTCATGCATTCAAGCATTTTCTTAAACATAAACCTCAACCCTTAACTGAAACATTTACCGTCGAAATGGCTAACGGTGAGAAGGAGAGCGCTAATGATATAATCCGCGGTTGTACTCTTACCCTGAACGATCATTCATTTCCCATCGATCTTATGCCAGTCTCCATAAAAAGCTTTGATGTTATCATCGGCAAGGATTGGTTGAGCCCCAATCGTGCTGATATTCTTTGTTTCGGAAAAGCCATTCGTCTCAACCTTCCTTCTGGTGAAGCTCTTATAATTTACGGCGATAAACTCAGTTCAAACCTCCGTATCATCTCGTGCTTCAAAGCTCAAAAATTTATACGAAAGGAATGTCATGCATTCCTAGCCCATGTTGTTAACGAAAAACAGGAAGTTAAAGACCTTGAGAGCATTCCCGAAGTCTGCAACTTTCCTGATGTCTTTCCCGAGGAGCTTCCGGGAATCCCTCCTGAACGCCAAGTCGAGTTTCGTATCGACTTAGTCCCCGGAGCTACCCCCGTACCTAAATCTGCATATCGCCTAGCGCCAGCAGAAATACATGAGCTATTTAGTCAGCTCAATGAGCTGCTCAGCAAAGGATTCATCAGACCGAGTTCCTCACCCTGGGGAGCCCCGATCTTATTCGTGAAAAAGAAGGATGGATCCTTTCGGATGTGTATCGATTATCAGGAGCTGAACAAGCTCACTGTCAAAAACCGGTACCCTCTTCCTCGAATTGATGATCTCTTCGACCAACTTCAGGGAGCCAGCTACTTCTTGAAAATAGACTTAAGATCAGAGTATCATCGGCTACGAGTCCATGAGGGTGATGTTCCTAAAACAGCATTTCGGACTCGATATGGTCACTACGAGTTCGTAGTTATGCCCTTCGGTCTAACCAACGCACTGACAGTGTTCATGGACCTGATGAACCGGGTGTGCCGTCCTTTCCTGGACAAGTTCGTCATTGTATTCATCGACGATATACTTGTCTATTCCAGAAGCGAGGAAGATCACAAACAACACTTGAGATTGGTGCTGGAAACCTTAAGGACGGAGAAGCTCTACACAAAATTCTCCAAGTGCGAATTCTGGATTCGAAAAGTAAGCTTCTTAGGTCACGTGGTAAGCGAGGAAGGCATACACGTGGACCCCTCCAAAATCAAAGCGATAGAAAACTGGTCAGCACCGAAGACACCCACATAAATCCGTCAATTCTTGGGTCTCGCTGGCTACAACCGCAGATTTATCCAGAATTTCTCCAGAATTGCCAAACCCTTAACCACTCTGACTCAGAAAGGCGTACCCTTTTGTTGGAGTGAAAAACAAGACACTGCGTTCCAAACGCTGAAGCGGGCCCTATGCAGCGCACCTATCTTGTCTCTACTCGAAGGGACGGAGGACTTTGTTGTCTACTGTGATGCATCTAATCAGGGCCTAGGCTGTGTGCTCATGCAATGGGGAAAAGTCATTGCTTATGCCTCAAGACAGCTGAAAGCACACGAAGTCAACTACACAACACACGACCTGGAATTGGGAGCAGTGGTCTTCACATTGAAGATATAGAGACATTATCTCTACGGAACCAAGTGTACCATCATCACTGACCATAAGAGCCTGCAGTACATCTTTGATCAGAAGGAGTTGAACATGCGACAACGGCGTTGGGTTGAGCTACTCAGCGATTACGAGTGCGAAATACGCTACCATCCCGGCAAGGCCAATGTGGTGGGGGATGCTCTTAGTCGCAAGGAGTACACAAGTCGCAATGCGAAAGCACTAACTATGACTATCCATTCCCACTTATCCACGCAAATCAAATGGGCTCAGCTGGAAGCCTTGAAACCAGAGAACATGCCAGGTGAAGCCTTAAGAGGAATGGAAAAGAACCTAGAGATCAAGGGAGACAGAGTCTATTATTTCATGGACCGGATCTGGACCCCAAAGTTCGGTGGTTACAGAGAGGTTGTAATGAACGAAGCTCACATGACTAGATACTCCGTTCACCCACGTTCGGACAAGATGTACCTCGATCTCAAGAAACTATATTGGTGGCCAAACATGAAAGCAGAGATCGCTACATTTGTGGGCAAGTGTCTGACTTGCGCCAAAGTGAACTATCAGAAGCCCTCAGGTCTGCTCCAACAGCCGGAAATTCCTGAATGGAAGTGTGTCACACCCCAAAACCAAGAACGGCGGAAACGTTCAGGGGTGGAGGACGTCATGTACAGTATCATAACAGTGTAAAGTAGTAAACAAGCAACAACATCATTCATTGCATTAAAAGTAAAGTTTTAATACATGAGTGTTCTTTCATTGTAATAAGACACCAAAATATGTAATCAAAATAAAAGGCGAGTCTTGTCTGTGCTCCGTCTTATCAAAACCTGGTCATCGTACCTGTCTACTGGTGACCTGAGAATACAAGTTATTTTGAAAGTATAGATCAGCATAAAACTGGTGAATTCATAAGTATTTTAGTGTCATTGATTTGGAAAGCTGCTATGAAAGTTATGCAATTATTGATGAAACATTTGATATTAGTGTGAAAACCGTCGAAAATCCTATATTTCCTACTAGTATAAAAGGTAGTCTTCTACCAAGACCATGATGTTTTGAAGTTTGCATTTCTGTGTAAATGAATGTTTTTCCCGTGTGTGACTATTATTATAAATATATAGTCTACCTCATCGTTTATGTGAATGTGTCACAAAACAAAAGTAAAAGGGAAATTAAATAATCATTTAAGTATTATCCTTTGGTACTAGGATAAACACGACATGGAAGATGCCGAATAGTATTAACCGTAGACATCCGTCGATGTACATTTTCCCTCTGTAGCTAACAGCTGGGTGTAGAATGGTTAGTCCCGTACATATATAATAGTATCTACACATATAATATGTAATAGTATCTCATCATATAGTATCTATGTAAAAGTATCCATGTAATAGTATCTCTTCATATTGATGTATTAGTATCTCTTCATATTGATGTATTAGTATCTCTTCATATTGATGTATTAGTATCTCTTCATATTGATGTATTAGTATAGACTCATGAATGAACTGACTCTGGTCTAATTCCTTGTAATAGGAATAATGTTTTGTATCCCCTAAACTATACCTATAATAGTTTACTGGAATGTAAGTTGAGTGTCCAAGTAGGTTTATACACCCTTGATACCCAAAAGTGTTGGAACGGAATGAAGAATGAAAGCTCTTATATCAATACATATATACATTAAACATAGTGTATAGATGTGGTTTTAACAATAAGTTGAAAGAGGTTTTGTAAAACATTTAAGAGTTTTGAACAATAACAATGATGACTTGATGTCATCTTATAAAACATTTCAAAAGTAATTCATTTGATAACAAAGTATAACAGGACTGAAAACCGTTGTGTTTATCACATTTTGAAGTATGTGAAATCTGTTGGTTGAAAACACAGTTATAATTCACATGTGATTGATTCTATAACATGTTGTTTTCTACTTGTATTCCCCCCATATTAAAGCATTTAAAATCATTTAAAAGATTGTTTAAGGGGTATGAACTCACTTGTAGTGGGTGGTTTGGATGATCGGATGATGTAGGATGCTAGGTGTCAAGTGAAGACTTGTACACACACAATGATCCTAGTTAACATATAATAACACATATATGTATCCAATTTGTCTCTAAACAACTAATTAACAAAGTTAAGACCTCTTAGGACATGCGAAACACCTTATTTAGGTGTTATAAGTCATAAGGATTGCATCTAAGTGTTGTAGGACCTTGGTATTGAGTTTGGGGTTCAAGGGTAAACTCCCTTGGAGTTTACGGTTTTGTGACCATAACTCCTTGAGTTTACGGTCATAAACCCATGCGTTTACGGCCGTAAACTCATGTTTCCTTGACCATTTTGTTGTTTTTAAGCTCTACAAGCCATTAGAAGCATTTCCACTTGAAGTATAAGCCTATGGAAGTGATTAGGGCACCATTTCACTCCTAAATGGGAGTTTACGGTCCTTGGACCATTTCCCTTTGGGTTTACGGCCGTAAACCCATATGGTTTTGGTCTTTTGATTGTTTTAAGTCCCAAGCACAAGGAGGTAAGGATGTACGCAAGTTTCCAAGGCTTAGAAGGGGCTAGGGCACACTTTGGCATCCTTTATAGGGTTTACGGTCCAAGAACACCTTAGACCATAAACACCTTGATCTTGTGTTTCGTTGGTGATTTCATGATGTTTAGAAGTGTAACAAGCCTTATACTACTCTAGGATAGAAGTACTTACTAGTTAGAAGCTTGAAAAGGTGCTAAAAGTCCAAGAACACTAGTGTGTGTTCTTGGTGTTCTTGGTGAAACTTGAAGATCTAACCTTTTGGAATGATTTCACGGATGGAAGTGTGTTAGATCACTAGATTAAGTAATATATCAACTTAAAAGGGCTAGAAACACTTACAAGTTGAATATCTACAAGAATTGTTGGATGATACTTGAGAGAGAAATGAGTTTGGATCTTGATTTTGTGAAAAATGGCAAATAATGACTAAGTGTCATATATATACCCCCAATTTAGGGTTTACGACCGTAAACACCTTTGTTTAGGCCGTAAGCTCCAAAATATTGGAGCTTAGGGACTTTATTGTTGCACAATAAACCCTAGAGCATCCTCTCTCCTGGTATCTCCTAAAGTACTAACTTAAAAACACTCAAACTTTTTCCAAAAAGCTTGAAAGTTAGCAGAAACTGTTTTGACTTCTATTGAAGTGAATGGTTGTACAGAATAGAAATTTCGGGTTGTCACATCATCCCCCCGTTAGAAGGAATTTTGTCCCGAAATTAGAGTTTAAGCAAATAAGTAGTTACAAATAACTAAGTAAAAAGACGAGGATATTTCAGTTTCATCTGGTCCTCTCGTTCCCAAGTGAATTCAGGTCCTCGCTTGGCGTTCCAGCGAACCTTCACTATCGGGATACGGCTTTGTTTTGTTTGCTTGACCTCTCAGTCCATGATCTCTGCTGGTTCTTCCACGAAGTTGAGGCTCTCGTTGATCTCGATCTCGTCGAGTGGGATTACAAGAGTCTCGTCGGACAGACACTTTTTCAAGTTCGAGACGTGGAAAGTAGAATGTACGTTACTGAGTTCGCGCGGTAGATTGAGTTTGTAAGCTACAGGGCCGATTCTGGAAAGAATCTCGAAAGGCCCTATGTATCTTGGATTGAGCTTCCCACGCTTTCCGAAGCGTATCAAGCCCTTCCAGGGTGAGACTTTCAAAAGAACGCGGTCTCCCACCTGGAATTCCAAAGGTTTCCTTCGCTTGTCTGTGTAGCTTTTCTGTCGGTCTCTAGAGGCTTTCAATCGTTCACGAATCTGAACGATCTTCTCTGTCGTTTCCCGAATGATTTCCGGACCCGTGAGAGTGCTTTCGGGAACTCGTCATTTAGCTAACTGTGTATCACCCACCTCAACCCAGCACAGAGGGGATCTGCACTTTCGGCCATAGAGGGCCTCGAATGGAGCTGCCTTTATGCTCGTGTGATAACTATTGTTGTAGGAAAATTCAACAAGGGGTAAATGAGCATCCCAAGCTTTCCCAAAGTCGATCACACAGGCTCGCAACATATCTTCCAGGGTTTGGATAGTTCTCTCACTTTGTCCGTTGGTCTATGGATGGTAGGCTGTACTCATGTCCAGCCTAGTTCCTAGGGAACTTTGTAGCGACTGCCAGAACCTAAAGTGAATCTACTATCTCTGTCCGAGATAATGGATATGGGAATACCGTGCAGTCGTACAATCTCCCTAATGTAGGTTCTCGTAAGTTTCTCCATCTTGTCAATTTCTTTGATGGGTAGGAAGTGTGCGGACTTGGTCAGTCTATCGACGATGACCCATATGGTATCAAGTCCACCCGTTGTCTTGGGCAACTTGGTTATGAAGTCCATAGTGATCCGCTCCCACTTCCATTCCGGTATCTCTGGTTGTTGTAGAAGGCCGGATGGTTTATGGTATTCGACCTTGACCTTGGCGCAAGTAAGGCATTTACTTACGAAGGTAGCAATATCTGCTTTCATGTTAGGCCACCAGTATAGCTTTTTAAGATCCAGATACATCTTATCTGAACCTGGGTGGACGGAATAACGAGTGTTGTGTGCCTCGGTCATGACCAAGTCTCTGAAGCCACCGCGTTTTGGTGTCCAGATCCGATCCATGAGGTATAAGGCTCCGCCACCCTTGACTTCTAAGTTCTTATCCATCCCTCTTAGGGTTTCAGTCGCCACATTTTCAGGTTTCAAAGCGTCGAGCTGAGCCTCCTTAATTTGCGTGGACAAGTGTGAATGGATAGTTAGAGTCAAAGATTTGACTCTACGACCAGAATATTCTTTCCGACTTAGGGCTTCGGCTACTACGTTGGCTTTGCCCGGATGACAACGAATTTCGCATTCGTAATCACTGAGTAGCTTGACCCACCGTCGTTGTCTCATGTTGAGCTCTTTCTGGTCGAATATGTGTTGTAGACTTTTGTGGTCTGTAAAGATCGTGCTTTTTGTACCATACAGGTAGTGTCTCTAGATCTTCAGAGCAAATACGACTGCTCCTAGCTCAAGATCGTGTGTGGTGTAGTTAACCTCGTGTGTGTTCAGCTGCCTCGAGGCATAGGCGATGACCTTACCTCGTTGCATCAGAACACAGTCGAGCCCCTGATTTGAAGCATCGCAATAGACAACGAAGTCTTCTATCCCTTCGGGGAGGGATACTATTGGTGCGGTGCACAAGGCCTGTTTGAGCGTTTGGAACGCTCTCTCCTGTTTCTCTTCCCAGTTAAAGGCCACGCCTTTCTGGGTCAGTGTTGTAAGAGGTTTCGCAATGCGGGAGAAGTTCTGAATGAACCTGCGATAGTAGCCAGCGAGACTTAGAAATTGACGAATTTCCGTAGGTGTCTTCGGTGCTGACCAGTTCTCAATGGCCTTGATTTTGGAAGGGTCCACGTGTATTCCTTCTTCACTAACTACGTGGCCCAAGAATTCGACTCTTCGAATCCAAAACTCGCACTTAGAGAACTTCACATAGAGCTTCTCCGATCGTAATGTTTCTAAGACTCTTCGTAGGTGTTGACTATGCTCCTCCTTACTTCGAGAGTAGATTAGTATGTCATCGATGAAGACGATGATGAACTGATCCAAGTAAGGACGACACACCCTATTCATCAAATCCATGAATACTGCGAGCGCGTTTGTTAATCCGAACGGCATCACTACAAATTCGTAGTGCCCATAACGAGTTCGGAAGGCTGTCTTGGGAACATCCTCCTCTAACACTCGTAGTTGGTGGTATCCGGATCGTAGATCTATCTTCGAGAAGTAGTTGGCTCCTTGAAGTTGATCAAATAAATCGTCAATGCGGGGTAAGGGATAACGATTTTTAATGGTAAGCTTGTTGAGTTCTCTGTAGTCGATGCACATGCGAAACGATCCGTCTTTCTTCTTGACGAACAAGACCGGTGCTCCCCATGGTGAGAAGCTCGGCCTAATGAATTCCTTGTTGTCACACCCCAAAACAGAGAACGGCGGAATACGTTCTGGGGTGGAGGACGTCATGTGCAGTATCATAACAAAGCATAATAGTAAAGACAAGCAACAACATCCATTGCATTAAGATAATAATTGTAATACAAACGTGTTCAGTACAAATGTTAGACACCAAAAATACAATGAAAATAAAGTGGAGTCTTATATGTGCTCCGTCTTCTCAAAAGCTGCATCCATACCTGTCTACTGATGACCTGAGAATACAAGTTATTTTGAAAACGTTTATCAGCATAAAGCTGGTGAGTTCATAAGTATTTAGTGTCATTTCCTGTATAAAAATATTCACAATTGTACATTGTAAAAGTAAGCTTCGGTGTTTGAAAATAGTATGAACCCTAGAAAACCCTATGTTTTCCAGAAAAGTAGTCTTTACCAAGACCCGATGGTTTGTTGGTTCCTCCGAAAATGTACAAGTTTTCCTAGTAGTTATTCGTATGAAAATATAGTTTTTAGACTTTATTCATGTATAGTAATGAGAAAAATGTTTTACCCCAACAGTATCACTGTCGGCCATATGTAATGAAATGCAGGCTCCAGGTAGTATTAAATGTACAATACTCCTCAGGGAGTCTGTTGCCTTTAATTTTTAAAGTATTAATTAAAGGTTTGAATGTGAACTCGTACGTAACCATGCTGATTGACGATCGAATCCCTTTGACCCTCCAAGTCATATGTAAATGTGACATTTTGTCACCCCTAGGCCTAGACGGCTCAGACTGTAGCTAGTAGTCGGGATGTGGGAGTGTCTGTCCCGTATAGATCTATACACATAATGCCCGCTCTCCCTCCAGGAGACTCTGGTTACGCGGTGATAGCACAAAGATCTGTCGTATCGAGAAATAGTATGTCACATTCTATTTTAGTAAGTTCTCTTGTATAGTATGTAGTGTTCTCCTTGTATAGTATATAGTGTTCTCTTGTATAGTATATAGTGTTCTCTTGTATAGTACGTAGCATATATTGACTCACAACTAAACTGACTCTAGTAGTTGTCATGGCAATAGTAGTATTGTGTAGTGTCCCTTAACTATACCTATTATAGTTAAATAGTATGGTTGGTTGCATGTCTTTGATATCCAAAGGCATTGAACTGATATGAAAACTTTTATATCTGACACAAATATATGAGATATATAACTAAGAATTCAACGAAAGTCGGACTAATAACAAAATACCCTAAGCCCACAATCAAACAAGAACAGGAAATAAGGTGAGCTATTAGTCCTAAGTCCTTCAAGTCTTACTTATATAAATATATTGGTGTAGATATGGTTTGGGAATAAAAATAGTTTAAACGAATTTTGGAAAATAGTTTTAAAGTGATTTAACATGAAAATGAATTTGGTAAGCATTTGAAAACAGTTTAATTGGCAATATAGTTGAAAATATAGAAAATCCCTTTTTGGTGGTAAAAACAGTTAATAGTGTAGAAAATCCTTTTGGTTGCAAGTTATAGTTCACATGCGATTGTTACTATAACTTAGTTGGTTCAACTTGTATTCCCCCCCATAAAACAGTTAAAAACATTTAAAAAGATTCATTTAGGGGTATGAACTCACCTGTAGTGAGTGAAGTGGATGGAAACGCCGGGTAGGATGCTAGGTGTCAAGTGAGGACTTGAACACACACACGGATCCTATGTAACATGTAGTGATGTATAAAGTATCTAATTAGTTGTGTAATCACTAATTAAGTGAGTAAAGGTACTTTAATGTTTGCAAACACTTTGTTTCAATTGTTAGGAGTGCTAAAGGTGGCATCTGAGGAGTGTATGGCCTCACTGTGGAGTTTACACTTCACTTGGCAACACTTAAGTGTGTTTACGGTTGGGAGACCATTTCCCCCATGAGTTTACGGCCGTAAACTCATGGAAATGGTGAGTTTGTGTGTCTAAAGGTCTCATGCATCACCAGGAAGGCTCCTAGGATCAATTCGAAGGCTTAGGAAGTGATTAGGGTTCAAATGGGTACTCCCTTGGAGTTTACGGTCCTTGGACCACTCCTTGGGAGTTTACGGTCGTAAACTCTAGGAGTTTACGGTCGTAAACTCCAGGGTTTACGGCCGTAAACCCTTGACCACTTCAACCATTTCTTGTTTCAAGGTCCTAAGCTCATTTACGCTAGTTTCTAGTTCATCAAACAAGCTAAGGAAGGGTTTAGGGGCATCAAAACACCATTTGAGGTGTTTACGGTTTTTGGGTTTACGGTTTTCGAATGTTCAAGAACCGTAAACTCAAGTTTATGGCCAAAAAGTCACGATCTTGGGTTCCTTCGTCCATGCATGCAGGTATCTAGGCTTTAGAGAAGGTTTGGAAGTGTTTTGGGGCTTCGAAACCCTCATATAGTAGTTTACGGTTTTTGGGAGGCTCCCCAAACCGTAAACACATGCATGTTGGGGTATTTGGATGATCCAACTCGAAATAGCACGAATACTAAGCTAGAAAATCAAGTTAGGAAGATTACCTTTGATTTTTGAGGCTTGAAAGTGGTGTTCTTGAGCCAAACCCGATTTTAGAGAGAGAAAGTAGAGAGAGAAAGCTCCAAGGTGGGAAAAGGCTCTAAAGGTGGACACTCCTCCTTTATATATGGCTGCCCAGTGGGGACCCACCATACACTGTCGTTTAAGCGGAGCTAAATGTTTTTACCGGGTAAACTAACCGTAACCCGACTTAGTTGTTTTTATTCCGTCATTATATATTATTTATTTTACTAACTCAAAATGAATTATTTTAATAAATAAAAATTAACGGAAAATTTTAATGGAACCAACTTATTATTAACGGAAACGGGTTACAGTGACGGAGTAAATTTCGGGTTGTCACATCATCCCCCCGTCAGAGGGAATTTCGTCCCGAAATTCAGAATTCAAGTAGTTAAGTTATTACAACACAACTAAGCAAAGAGATGAGGATAGTTAAGTTTCATTTGATCCTCGCGCTCCCAAGTGAACTCTGGTCCTCGTTTGGCGTTCCAGCGAACCTTCACAATCGGGATGCGGCTTTGCTTCGTTCGTTTGACCTCTCGGTCCATGATCTCCACAGGTTCTTCCACGAAGTTGAGGCTCTCATTGATCTCGATTTCATCGAGTGGAATTATGAGAGTCTCATCGGATAGGCACTTTTTCAAGTTCGAGACGTGGAAGGTAGGATGCACATTACTAAGTTCGCGGGGTAGATTGAGTTTGTAAGCTACGGGGCCGATTCTAGCGAGAATCTCAAAAGGACCTATGTATCTTGGATTCAGGTTTCCGCGCTTTCCGAAGCGTATCAAGCCTTTCCAGGGTGAGACTTTCAAAAGGACTCGGTCTCCCACCTGGAATTCCAAGGGTTTCCTCCGTTTGTCTGCGTAGCTTTTCTGTCGGTCCCTTGAGGCTTTAAGTCGTGCTCGGATTTGTACGATCTTTTCGGTGGTTTCGCGGATGATTTCTGGACCGGTGAGAGTGCTGTCAGGAACTCGTCCCTTAGCTAATTGAGTGTCGCCTACCTCGGCCCAGCACAGAGGGGATCTGCACCTCCGGCCGTATAGGGCTTCGAATGGGGCAGCTTTGATGCTTGTGTGATAATTGTTGTTGTAGGAAAACTCGACTAGGGGTAAGTGGGTATCCCACGCCTTACCGAAGTCGATTACACAGGCTCGCAGCATATCCTCCAAGGTTTGAATAGTTCTCTCACTTTGTCCATCGGTTTGAGGATGGTATGATGTGCTCATATCCATCTTAGTTCCAAGAGCCTTCTGTAGTGACTGCCAGAACCTTGAGGTGAACCTGCTATCCCGATCGGAAATAATGGACATAGGTACACCGTGCAGTCGGACTACCTCTTGGATGTAAATTCGCGTAAGTCTCTCCATTTTGAAAATTTCCTTGACAGGGAGGAAGTGGGCGGATTTGGTTAGCCAGTCGACAATTACCCAAATGGTGTCGTACCCACTCGGAGATTTGGGCAATTTGGTAATGAAATCCATAGTAATTCTCTCCCACTTCCATTCAGGTATCTCTGGCTGTTGGAGAAGACCCGAGGGTTTCTGGTATTCGAACTTCACCTTAGCGCAAGTAAGGCACCTATTCATGAAGGTAGCGATTTCCGCTTTCATGTTAGGCCACCAGTACGATTTCTTAAGATCCAGGTACATCTTATCTGAACCTGGGTGAATGGAATATCGAGTGTTGTGCGCTTCTTTCATGACCAAGTCTCTGAAGCCACCGTGACCTGGTGTCCAGATCCGGTCCATGAGGTAGTAAGCTCCGTCATCCTTGACTACCAGATTCTTATCCATTCCTCGCAGGGACTCTCCCGCCACATTTTCCGGTTTCAAAGCTTCAAGCTGTGCTCCCTTAATTTGTGCGGGTAGATACGAATGGATAGTCATGGTTAGGGACTTGACTCTTCGCCCAGAATATCCCTTCCGACTTAGGGCGTCTGCTACTACATTGGCTTTACCCGGGTGGTAACGAATTTCACATTCGTAGTCATTGAGTAGCTCGACCCACCGTCGTTGTCTCATGTTGAGCTCCTTCTGGTTGAAGATGTGCTGGAGGCTTTTGTGGTCGGTATAGATGGTGCTCTTTGTACCGTACAGATAGTGTCTCCATATCTTTAAGGCGAACATGACCGCTCCTAGCTCGAGGTCGTGCGTGGTGTAGTTGACTTCGTGTGTCTTCAGCTGCCTTGAGGCGTAGGCGATGACCTTTCCTCGTTGCATCAGAACACAGCCGAGCCCCTGATTGGATGCATCTCAATATACTACGAAGTCTTCTGTCCCTTCGGGGAGGGACAGTATCGGCGCGGTGCACAAGGCTCGCTTCAGGGTTCGGAATGCCTTCTCTTGTTTTTCTTCCCAGTCAAAGGCCACGCCTTTCTGGGTCAATGCCGTAAGAGGCTTCGCAATCCGGGAGAAATTCTGAATGAATCTTCGGTAGTAGCCAGGGTGGCCTAGAAATTGGCGAATTTCTGTAGGCGTCTTCGGTGCTGACCAGTTCTCAATAGCTTTAATCTTGGATGAGTCCACGTGGATCCCTTCTTTGCTAACCACGTGTCCTAAGAATTCGACTCTTCGGACCCAAAATTCGCACTTTGAGAACTTTGCGTAAAGCTTCTCCGATCGTAGAGTTTCCAGGACCTGTCGAAGATGATCGCTATGCTCTTCCTCACTTCTAGAGTAGATAAGTATATCATCAATGAAGACGATGACGAACTGATCCAAGTAAGGACGGCATACCCTATTCATCAAGTCCATGAAGACTGCGGGTGCGTTGGTTAGTCCGAACGGCATCACTACGAACTCGTAGTGCCCGTAACGAGTCCGGAAGGCTGTCTTCGGAACATCCTCCTCGAGCACTCGCAACTGGTGATACCCGGACCTTAGATCAATTTTGGAAAAGTAACTCGCCCCTTGCAGTTGATCAAATAAATCGTCTATACGAGGAGGGGGATAATGGTTCTTGATTGTCATCTTGTTGAGTTCTCTGTAGTCGATGCACATGCGGAACAATCCGTCTTTCTTCTTTACGAACAAGACTGGTGCTCCCCAGGGTGAGAAGCTTGGTCTTATAAAGCCCTTGCTGAGCAGTTCGTTAAGTTGGCCGGATAGTTCTTGCATCTCAGCAGGCGCTAGACGATAGGGCGATTTAGCTACGGGGGTAGCTCCTGGGATTAAGTCGATTCGGAACTCGATTTGTCGTTTAGGAGGTAAACCTGGAAGTTCCTCTGGAAAGATGTCAGGGAAATCGCACACGACGGGGAAATCTTTGAGTTCTTTCGTTTTCCGACTCGTGTCGACAACGTGTGCAAGGAATGCGCGATATTCCTTGCGCAAGTATTTCTGGGCTTGAATGCTCGAGATGATGCGAAGGCTCGTACTGGGTTTGTCTCCGTAGATCATCAATGTTTCATTGTTGGGAAAATTCAAACGGATGGCTTTGTCGAAACACAGGATGTCGGTTCGGTGGAGACTCAACCAGTCCATGCCTATGATGACATCAAAGCTCTTGATCGCTACTGGTATGAGATCGATAGGAAACGAATGATTACCTAGCGTGAGGGTACAACCTACGTAGATTTCGTTAGAACTTTCCGTCTTGCTGTTAGCCATTTCTATGACGAAGGTTTCTTTCAGTGGTTGCGGTGATTGTTTGAGTAAGTGTTTAAAGTTTTGATTTACGAAACTTCTTTCTGCCCCACTATCGAATAGAATACAAGCATAAGAGTTATCAAGAAGGAACGTACCCGTGACTATGGTGGGGTCTGCTACAGCCTCATTATGGCCAATAGCAAGTAGTCTACCTGCTCCTCCCGCGTTGCCAGCCTTTGGACAGTCTCTTTTGAAATGTCCGACTTCGCCACAGCCATAGCAGGCCTGGCTTGCTCCCGAACTGGGAACTTGGGAAACAGGTTTGGGAGGTGCTCTGCAGAACCGGATGGTGTGGCCCTTCCGGTCGCAATTGGTGCAGTGCATTTCACGGCATGGGCCGTTATGATGAAAGGCGCACTTATCACACTTGGGTAGATTCCCCGCATATGTTTTGGCGGGCACAGGGGCAGTAGGAGTAGTGGCAGCATGGACAACCACTATTTGCTGGTTACTGGATGAAGATTTGACTGATTTTCCCTTCTTTCGATCTCCCCGTTTTCTCTTGTTGTCGGAGGCGTGAGTTGGAGTAGTAGTGATGGTTGTAGTTATTGATGGAGCACGGGGAAGCTCATGATCGTTAAGCATTTGGGCCAACTCCTTGGCACTTTCAAATGTTGCTGGCCTTGATGATAGAACGTTCCCACGATACGGAGGCACTAGGCCCCCGATGTATCGCTCGATCTTCTTGGCTTCCGAGGGGATCATGTTAGGGCATAGGGCTACCAGCTCGTAGTACCGGGTTGTGTAAGCTACTATATCGGAACCCTGCATTTTGAGATTCCAAAGTTCCTCCTCCAATTTATGAATTTCTCCCTTTGAGCAGTACTCTGTCATCATTAGGTCTTTCAGTGTATCCCAACCCATGGCGTTAGCGGCTACCAGGGAGAGGGCTTTGACATGGCCATTCCACCATGTTAGGGCCCTTAGGGTGAGGGTACAAGTAGCAAACTTTATCTTGCTCCCTTCGGGGCAGGAGCACATTTCGAATACTGCTTCGGTTCTTTCGAACCATTGGGTTAGGGCAAGGATTCCCCCGGTCCCGTTGAAGTAGGTGCATTCCCGAGCACGGGGGTGGGTTTCACCCTGGCTAGAGTTAGTGCCCAGTCCACCTCCACTGGCACCACCGGAATTGACTTGCGCCAGAGCGGCGGTCACAGCTGCAGTCACGGCTGTTTGGAACAACACCGGGTCGAACTGCGGAGGAACCGGCGGTGTAGGTGGGGGTGGTGGAGCTTGAGTTGCGGGAGTTCTCCTGGTTGGACGCTAGCGAGGCGGCATCCTGTACTGAAAGGTTACAAAAACGATGACAATAGTCAGGATCGATTTGTAAACATGATAAGAGTGTTTCTTGGACTAACTCTCTATAGTCTACCAAACAAAGGGAAATGTACTGCTAGGCTAGGGACACCCAAAGTACAGCTTCCCCATCGATTAGATACTGCCAATAGTACTGGTATTACTGATGTATAATGAGTTCGAGAAAGAAAATGACCTAGGAGTAGGTCTTACATCAAACCATCAGTGAATATGTTGGCAGTTTAGTAGTCTAGCTCGAGTGCTTCTAAAGTTAGGAATGTTTATAGGCATGCACTCTATTGACTATAGAGAGAAGGTTATTCCTTAATCGAAAGAGAGGGATGAGTTGGCATCTTTTACTGGCGACGGGGATCCTTCGGGGCAAACCCTAAGATCAGCCAGTTGGCACACAACTCCCTGAAGATGTCGCTCGTGCGTCATCTGACGTGCTCAGAGTTTCATGACTTCCGCTCGGGATGCGGTTATGCCATCTACACGAGAATAGGGAAAGAAAAGTTGATAGGCGTGCTAATCTAGGATACTTATAAGATGATCGTTATTAGTCGACCCAATATTTGCATAGTGCATACCAATTACATGTAATCGAAGCAGGATAGACCTTCGAATAAGTGACCCTAACTCCAAGCCCACAATCAAACAAGAACAGGAAATGAAGCAAAGGTCACACATTCTAAGTCTATAACGCCTTTGTCACATGTAACCGTGGTGTATCCACTTAGCAACTATTGCCCTACTAGTAACGACCCTTTTAGTTCTCACATATGTTGTAACTAGAATGCAGAATACTCCTATAGTATTCTTGTTCTGATGTTCTTGTAGCAGTATTGGTAAGTTTTAGACTTGTTGCAACACCACAACCATTCTTAGGCACATGCTAGCCACTCCTAGGAAAATGTAGTTGATCAGGCTACATCCGCCTAGTTTTGGCCATATGTCTCTAAGCCTAACTGTGCTGTTCAACAATCTTAATACTTTTGTTCTGTTCTAGTATGATACTGACCCTTTGTATGAATGAATGTATATATACTTAGTTAAATATTTTATTATTTAAAAGTATATATTCTTGTTCAGAGTGTTTAGTCCCGATGTGTTTATAGTTTGTATATCTTTTATGGGTTGATATACTTGATTCACTATAAACAGTGCTCTGATACCAATCTGTCACACCCCAAAACCGAGAACGGCGGAATACGTTCTGGGGTGGAGGACGTCATGTGCAGTATCATAACAAAGCATAATAGTAAAGACAAGCAACAACATCCATTGCATTAAGATAATAATTGAAATACAAACGTGTTCAGTACAAATGTTAGACACCAAAAATACAATCAAAATAAAGTGGAGTCTTATATGTGCTCCGTCTTCTCAAAAGCTGCATCCGTACCTGTCTACTGATGACCTGAGAATACAAGTTATTTTGAAAACGTTTATCAGCATAAAGATGGTGAGTTCATAAGTATTTAGTGTCATTTCCTATATAAAAATATTCACAATTGTACATTGTAAAAGTAAGCTTCGGTGTTTGAAAATAGTATGAACCCTAGAAAACCCTATGTTTTCCAGAAAAGTAGTCTGTACCAAGACCCGATGGTTTATTGGTTCCTCCGAAAATGTACAAGTTTTCCTAGTAGTTATTCGTATGAAAATATAGTTTTTGGACTTTATTCATGTATAGTAATGAGAAAAATGTTTTACCCCAACAGTATCACTGTCGGCCATATGTAATGAAATGCAGGCTCCAGGTAGTATTAAATGTACAATACTCCTCAGGGAGTCTGTTGCCTTTAATTTTTAAAGTATTAATTAAAGGTTTGAATGTGAACTCGTACGTAACCATGCTGATTGACGATCGAATCCCTTTGACCCTCCAAGTCATATGTAAATGTGACATTTTGTCACCCCTGGGCCTAGACGGCTCGGACTGTAGCTAGCAGTCGGGATGTGGGAGTGTCTGTCCCGTATAGATCTATACACATAATGCCCGCTCTCCCTCCAGGAGACTCTGGTTACACGGTGATAGCACAAAGATGTGTCTTATCGAGAAATATGTCACATTCTATTTTAGTAAGTTCTCTTGTATAGTATGTAGTGTTCTCCTTGTATAGTATATAGTGTTCTCTTGTATAGTATATAGTGTTCTCTTGTATAGTACGTAGCATATATTGACTCACAACTGAACTGACTCTAGTAGTTGTCATGGCAATAGTAGTATTGTGTAGTGTCCCTTAACTATACCTATTATAGTTAAATAGTATGGTTGGTTGCATGTCTTTGATATCCAAAGGCATTGAACTGATATGAAAACTTTTATATCTGACACAAATATATGAGATATATAACTAAGAATTCAACGAAAGTCGGACTAATAACAAAATACCCTAAGCCCACAATCAAACAAGAACAGGAAATAAGGTGAGCTATTAGTCCTAAGTCCTTCAAGTCTTACTTATATAAATATATTGGTGTAGATATGGTTTGGAAATAAAAATAGTTTAAACGAATTTTGGAAAATAGTTTTAAAGTGATTTAACATAAAAATGAATTTGGTAAGCATTTGAAAACAGTTTAATTGGCAATATAGTTGAAAATATAGAAAATCCCTTTTTGGTGGTAAAAACAGTTAATAGTGTAGAAAATCCTTTTGGTTGCAAGTTATAGTTCACATGCGATTGTTACTATAACTTAGTTGGTTCAACTTGTATTCCCCCCCATAAAACAGTTAAAAACATTTAAAATGGTTCATTTAGGGGTATGAACTCACCTGTAGTGAGTGAAGTGGATGGAAACGTCGGGTAGGATGCCAGGTGTCAAGTGAGGACTTGAACACACACACGGATCCTATGTAACATGTAGTGATGTATAAAGTATCTAATTAGTTGTGTAATCACTAATTAAGTGAGTAAAGGTACTTTAATGTTTGCAAACACTTTGTTTCAATTGTTAGGAGTGCTAAAGGTGGCATCTGAGGAGTGTATGGCCTCACTGTGGATTTTACACTTCACTTGGCAACACTTAAGTGTGTTTACGGTTGGGAGACCATTTCCCCCATGAGTTTACGGTCGTAAACTCATGGAAATGGTGAGTTTGTGTGTCTAAAGGTCTCATGCATCACCAGGAAGGCTCCTAGGATCAATTCGAAGGCTTGGGAAGTGATTAGGGTTCAAATGGGTACTCCCTTGGAGTTTACGGTCCTTGGACCACTCCTTGGGAGTTTACGGTCGTAAACTCTAGGAGTTTACGGTCGTAAACTCCAGGGTTTACGGCCGTAAACCCTTGACCACTTCAACCATTTCTTGTTTCAAGGTCCTAAGCTCATTTACGCTAGTTTCTAGTTCATCAAACAAGCTAAGGAAGGGTTTAGGGGCATCAAAACACCATTTGAGGTGTTTACGGTTTTTGGGTTTACGGTTTTCGAATGTTCAAGAACCGTAAACTCAAGTTTATGGCCAAAAAGTCATGGTCTTGGGTTCCTTCGTCCATGCATGCAGGTATCTAGGCTTTAGAGAAGGTTTGGAAGTGTTTTGGGGCTTCGAAACCCTCATATAGGAGTTTACGGTTTTTGGGAGGCTCCCCAAACCGTAAACACATGCATGTTGGGGTATTTGGATGATCCAACTCGAAATAGCACGAATACTAAGCTAGAAAATCAAGTTAGGAAGATTACCTTTGATTTTTGAGGCTTGAAAGTGGTGTTCTTGAGCCAAACCCGATTTTAGAGAGAGAAAGTAGAGAGAGAAAGATCCAAGGTGGGAAAAGGCTCTAAAGGTGGACACTCCTCCTTTATATATGGCTGCCTAGTGGGGACCCACCATACACTGTCGTTTAAGCGGAGCTAAATGTTTTTACCGGGTAAACTAACCGTAACCCGACTTAGTTGTTTTTATTCCGTCATTATATATTATTTATTTTACTAACTCAAAATGAATTATTTTAATAAATAAAAATTAACGGAAAATTTTAATGGAACCAACTTATTATTAACGGAAACGGGTTACAGTGACGGAGTAAATTTCGGGTTGTCACACTTGTTGAGAAGTTCGTTAAGCTGACTGGAAAGTTCCTGCATCTCTGCCAGTGCCAGACGGTATGGAGATTTGGCTACTGGAGTAGCCCCTGGCACTAAGTCGATTCTGAACTCGACTTGGCGTTGCGGTGGTAATCCCGGTAGTTCTTCTGGAAAGATGTCGGGAAAGTCGCGTACTTCTGGGATGTTCTGAATATCTTTCACTCCTTGGCTCATATCAACGATGTGAGTGAGAAATGCATGACATTCCTTTCGTAAGCATTTCTGAGCCTGGATGCACGAAATGATGCGAAAACTCGAACTAGGTTTGTCGCCGTAGATAATTAGAGTTTTACTGTTAGGAAGGTTAAGACGAACTACTTTTTCAAAGCACAAGATGTCGGCGCGATGAAGACTCAACCAATCCATGCCGATAATGACGTCGAAACTTTTAATTGGGACCGGCATGAGGTCTATCTCGAAAGTATGGCCATCTAAAGTTAGAGTACAACCTACGTATGTACAGTTAGTACTTTCTGTTTTCCCGTTTGCAATTTCTACAGTGAATGATTTATCTAATGCACGTGGTTTTTGTTTAAGCAGGGGTGCAAATTTCTGGTTTACGAAACTTTTCTCAGCTCCACTGTCGAAAAGTATGCAAGCATAAGAGTTATCGAGGAGAAACGTACCAGTAACTATTAAAGGATCAGCTACGGCTTCCTCGTGGCCTATGGCCAGAACTCTTCCTACTCCGCCAGATATCCCCGCCTTAGGGCAGTTCCTCTTGTAGTGGCCTACCTCGCCACAACCGTAGCAAGCTTGGCCCACACCGGCGTTAGGAACTTGGGCGGTCGGCCTGGATGGAGTCTTGCAGAAACGGGCAGTGTGCCCCTTTCTGTTGTAGTTATTGCACTGCATTTCCCGGCAAGGTCCATTGTGATGGAAAATGCATTTGCTGAACCTCGGAAGATTACCGGCATAGGGTTTCGCTGGTAAGAGGTTGGCAGGGACAACTGGGGTTACCGTGGCAGCATTGATTGCCACTAGTTGTTGTCTCTATGAGGATTCTTGCGAAGTCCCGCTTTTCCTCTTGTTCCACCCCTTTTTCTTGTTGTTGTTGTTGTTGTTTCCCTTTTGTGGCTCGGGTGTAGGGATTATTGGGTTCTGGTGGTTTCCGTGATCTATAAGAGATTGTACCAGCTCTTTGGCGCTGTCAAAAGTAACAGGCCTGGATGCTAACACACTTGACTGGATCTGGGGCGACAGTCCCCAGATATATCTCTCTATTCTCTTGCTCTCAAGAGCAACCATATCAGGGCAAAGAATTTCCAGATCACGGAATCTATTTGTATAGGTTGATATGTCGGAACCAACCATTTCTAGACCCCAGAGTTCCAGCTCGAGTTTTTGAATTTCCCCTCGAGGACAGTACTCTCTCATCAGCATGGCTTTCAAGTTTTCCCAGCTGATCGAATTTGCTACTATTAGAGTCAGAGACTTAACGTGGCCATTCCACCAAGTTAAATCCCTGTCATAAAAGGTACAAGTAGCAAACTTGACTTTGTTGCCCTATGGGCAGGCGCAGATTTCAAAGACCGCTTCTGTCTTTTCTATCCACTGCCTTAAGGTCATAACCCCACCAGTTCCATTGAAATTCCGGGGTTTGGCATTCGTAAAATCCTTGTAGGTGCATTCCGGGGGATGCCCATGGCTCTCGCCTTGGTTGGAAGGAGGTGCACCTGTTCCCGATCCACTAGGGACAGGAGTATGGATGTGTGACATGGCAGCCGCTACAGCCGTCGTGACAGCAGCTTGGAACATAGCAGCGTCAAACTGAGCAGGTAGTGGAGGTGGTGGTGGTGGTATTGGTGTTTCGTTAATATTTTTACGCCCTGTACTTCTGCGAGACGACATTTTTCAACTATAAGTTAAAAAGATAAAGGCAATGATAAGAATTCAATAGTATAGAAAATGAACGTGTCTCATGAACTAAATCGCCATAGTTCAACAACAGATGATAGCAATTGGATAATAATTCCCATTAGATTAGGTACCTGTCAATATTACTGGAATTACAGACGTAACAAGTTCGGGAAAAATGGCCAACAGAAAGTGGCCTTACATCAACCAAGATGGGAAAACTTTTGACAGGACTATGACCTAATCAAGACTTAACAGGTCTAAGATGTACAAAGATAGGGAATTAGACCAGAGTTTTACATAACTAGGTTATATCCAAAAGAGAAGTCGATGAGATTTTATCGGCGACGGGAACTACTAGAGTGAGTTCTCGATTCCGATAGAAGGCGTTCTATGTCCCTCACACGCCTGTCAGATCTTACTTGCCGAGCTCGAAGTTCCCTGACTTCAACTTGGGTTCCAGCAAGTTCTCTCTGCAGAGCTACATTGTGGACCAGAGTTCTTTGATGAGCAGATTCTAGTTGGCGAATGCGGACTGTGTTTACGCCAGAGTTGGCGTCAATCTCCACGACTCGGTCGATAGCAGCCCGACCCTGTTCGGTGTTCCGGGAAATCCTACGAACCATGATGGGTAGGACCCTGTCAGCTGAACCTCCCTCAGTGAGGTTGTATAAGCTTCTGTCTCCATTGTAGGGGATGGGTTGACCCTGTTCCTGACTCCATCTATTCAAGTTTGTGGCCCACAGGGGTGTGGGTCCTTGAAATGCTGGACGAGGGTTCAAGTTTGGGTTTTGAGCAGCTTGAGGTAGGTTGTTGACTTCAGGCTCTGAGTCAGAACTATCAGAAAAGCCTTCACCATGGTGATCATCCAAAGGGATTGGGTGACCATCTTCTGGTTCTTCCTCGAGCCATACAGCATTACCGTGGTTTGGGAAGTACGGGTCGCCGTTGGGATGGAATCCAACCATGATATCTACGCGAGAAAAGGGATATAAGAAATAACTAAATAGTCGAACTAACTAAGATAATTATAAGATGATCTTTATCAGTTACTCCAATATTTGTTTAGTGCATACTAGTTATATGTATTTAGGACAGGATAGACCTTCGAATAAGTGACACTAACTTTAAGCCCACAACCAAACGAGGACAGGAAGTAAAGCAAAGATTTACAGATTCTAAGTCTATGACATCCTAGTACATATAACCTTAGTTTATCCACTAAGCAACTATTGACCTATTGATAAGGATCTATTTAGTTCTCATATAAGGAATTACAGTAACACCAAATTCCCCTATGGTATTTTATTGTGGTAATGTTTGGTAAGTTTTTAGACTTGTTGCCACATCACAACCATTCTTGGGCATATGCTAATCACTCCTCGGACCAACATAGTTGATCAGGCTATGCCACTCCCAGGACTGACCATACATCCTCGAGCTTACTTGTGATATTCAACAATCGTAATACTTTTGTTCTTGTAATTGTGACACTGATTTTAGTATGAATGCATGCATGTATACTTAGTTAAATATTTTATTATTTAAAAGTATAAACTCTTGGTCAGAGTATTTTAATCCCAATGTATTTATAGTTAGTATATCTATTATGGGTTGATATACTCAATTTTCTATAAACAAAGATCTGATACCAATCTGTCACACCCCAAAACCAAGAACGGCGGAAACGTTTAGGGGTGGAGGACGTCATGTACAGTATCATAACAGTGTAAAGTAGTAAACAAGCAACAACATCATCCATTGCATTAAAAGTAAAGTTTTAATATATGAGTGTTCTTTCATTGTAATAAAACACCAAAATATGTAATCAAAATAAAAGACGAGTCTTGTCTGTGCTCCGTCTTCTCAAAACCTGGTCATCGTACCTGTTTACTAGTGACCTGAGAATACAAGTTATTTTGAAAGTATAGATCAGCATAAAGATGGTGAATTCATAAGTATTTTAGTGTCATTGATTTGGAAAGCTGCTATGAAAGTTATGCAATTGTTGATGAAACATTTGATATTAGTGTGAAAACCCTAGAAAATCCCATATTTCCTACTAGTATAAAAGGTAGTCTTCTACCAAGACCATGATGTTTTGAAGTTTGCAGTTCTGTGTAAATGAATGTTTTTCCCTTGTGTGACTATTATTATAAATATATAGTCTACCTCATCGTTTATGTGAATGTGTCAGAAAATAAAAGTAAAAGGGAAATTAAATAATCATTTAAGTATTATCCTTTGGTACTAGGATAAACACGACATGGAAGATGCCGAATAGTATTAACCGTAGACATCCGTCGATGTACATTTTCCCTCTGTAGCTAACAGCTGGGTGTAGAATGGTTAGTCTCGTACATATATAATAGTATCTACACATATAATATGTAATAGTATCTCATCATATAGTATCTATGTAAAAGTATCCATGTAATAGTATCTCTTCATATTGATGTATTAGTATCTCTTCATATTGATGTATTAGTATCTCTTCATATTGATGTATTAGTATCTCTTCATATTGATGTATTAGTATAGACTCATGAATGAACTGACTCTGGTGTAATTCCTTGTAATAGGAATAATGTTTTGTATCCCCTAAACTATACCTATAATAGTTTACTGGAATGTAAGTTGAGTGTCCAAGTAGGTTTATACACCCTTGATACCCAAAAGTGTTGGAACTGAATGAAGAATGAAAGCTCTCATATCAATACATATATACATTAAACATAGTGTATAGATATGGTTTTAACAATAAGTTGAAAGAGGTTTTGTAAAACATTTAAGAGTTTTGAACAATAACAATGATGACTTGATGTCATCTTATAAAACATTTCAAAAGTAATTCATTTGATAACAAAGTATAACAGGACTGAAAACCGTTGTGTTTATCACATTTTGAAGTATGTGAAATCAGTTGGTTGAAAACACAGTTATAATTCACATGTGATTGATTCTATAACATGTTGTTTTCTACTTGTATTCCCCCCATATTAAAGCATTTAAAATCATTTAAAAGATTGTTTAAGGGGTATGAACTCATTTGTAGTGGGTGGTTTGGATGATCGGATGATGTAGGATGCTAAGTGTCAAGTGAAGACTTGTACACACACAATGATCCTAGTTAACATATAATAACACATATATGTATCCAATTAGTCTCTAAACAACTAATTAACAAAGTTAAGACCTCTTAGGACATGCAAAACACCTTATTTAGGTGTTATAAGTCATAAGGATTGCATCTAAATGTTGTAGGACCTTGGTATTGAGTTTGGGGTTCAAGGGTAAACTCCCTTGGAGTTTACGGTTTTGTGACCATAACTCCTTGAGTCAGAAGTATCCGCATCTCTTTCCCTAATTCATGATTTGTATTC
This sequence comes from Lactuca virosa, assembly GCF_052849685.1. Taxonomy (NCBI): domain Eukaryota; kingdom Viridiplantae; phylum Streptophyta; class Magnoliopsida; order Asterales; family Asteraceae; genus Lactuca; species Lactuca virosa. The sequence goes on from NC_136430.1 coordinate 454,703, forward strand.
TATATTCGAATTTCGGGACGAAATTCCCTCTAGCGGGGGGAAGATGTGACAACCCGAAACTTCTAACTTGTAAGATCAGTTAATGTTATCAGTATTAAACTCGCTTTTATCATCATCTAACACCATTTAAGGGTGTAATGATACTTTCTAAGCCTCGTATAACCAAAGGTTGAGTTCTAGGTCGAGTAATACCAAGTCGTAGTACAACATTCGGACCATACACTCTCTCAGGAGGAGTGTACGACCGTACACATGAGTGTGTGGCCGCACACCCATCCTCCAGCCGCACACTCATCCCTTTATATATAGAGTGACCCCCTTCACTCATTCCTTTCCTTTGGCTGCACTCTACTTTCTCTCACTACTTTCTCTCTCTAAAAACTTCATCCAAGAACACTCTAAAGGCCTAAAAAACGTGAACTACTTCATCATTCAGCTTGTTATATTGGTAAAACACTTGAATCTAAGCCTAAAACTCATAGTGTTCTTCGTGTTGTTCATCCTTTGAAGGTGTACGGCCGCACACCTTCATAAGGTGGCCGTACACACCTTAAAACTCTCCAAAGTGAAGAGTTTGGCCTTCATTCACTAGTAGGACTTGGTATTAGCACTAGAACACCTCAAAATCGACATTTCGGGCACAAATGAGGAGTGTACGGTCGCACACCCCTATGTACGGCCGCACACCCTCTCTGTACGGCCGCACACTCCCATGTACGACCGCATACACAGTCTGGCCGCACACCCTGGCCGCACACACACACTGATGACCATACACCTCCCTTGTTTGGTCATTTAGGGTCCCGACAAGCATTTCCAAGTCCTTAGGGTAGTTTCCCGTCATGTATAGTCATGAAACACCCTAATTATAACCCACATATGTGTTATCACATCTGACAACCCGAAATTTCTATTATGTATAACAATTCATTTAAATAGGAGCCAGAACTATTTCTGCAAACTTTCAAGCTTTTTGGGAATAAGTTTGGGTGTTTTAAAGATAGTACTTCAAGAGATAACAGGATAGAGGATGCCCTAGGGTTTACTGTACATCAATAAAGTTCCAAAAACTCCAAGAGGTTGGAGTTTACGGCCCAAATTGTATTAGGGCCGTAAACCCTAATGACTATATAAGTGACACTTAGTTTATTTTTAGTTTTTTTTCACACTTCCAAGTCTAGAACCAATTCTCTCTCAAGTATCATCCAAAGTTCTTCAAAAATCTTCTAGAAAGTAAGTGTTTTCTTCCTTGTTTAGTTGATATCTACCATAATCTAGTGATCTTGCATGATTTCATCCATGAAATCATTCGATTTGTGTAGATCTTCAAGTGTTCTTAGTTTCACCAAGAACACACACTAGTGTTCTTGGACTTTTAGCACCTTTTCAAGCTTCAACATAGTAAGTACTCTTACCCTAGTGTATTGTAAGACTTGTTACACTTCTAATCATCTAGAAAACACCAAAGAAACACAAGATCAAAGGTGTTTACGGTCCAAGATGTTCTTGGACCGTAAACCCTAATAAAAGGGCCAAAGTGTGCCCTTGTCCCTCACCAAGCCTTGGAAACTAGTCTAGATACCTTCCTTGATGTGCTTAGGACTTGAAACAACAAAAAGACCATAAACCATATGGGTTTACGGCCGTAAACACATGGAGAAATGGTCCATGGGCCGTAAACTCCATTTAGGAGTGAAATGATGCCACAAACACTTCCTAAGGCCTATACTTGAAGTAGGATGCTCCCTTATGACTTGAAAAGCTTCAAAACACAAAATGGTAGAAGTGCCATGAGTTTACGGCCGTAAACTCATGGGTTTATGACCGTAAACTCCAAAGGAGTTGGTTACAAAACCGTAAACTCCAATAGAGGGTCCCCTTGAACCCTAAACTGAATAGCCAAGTCCTACAACCCTTAGATGCAATCCTTAGGACTTATAGCACTTAAAGCAAGTGTTTTACATGTCTTAGGATGTCTTAACTTGGTTAATTAGTTGTTTTATAACTAATTGGATACATATATGTGTCATTATATGTTAACTAGGATCCTTGTGTGTGCTCAAGTCTTCACTTGACACTTAGCATCCTATACAATCCGTTCATCCAAACCACTCACTACAGGTGAGTTCATACCCCCTTAATTAACCTTTTAAATGTTTTTCAATGTTTTTAAATGCTTTTATGGGGGGGGGGGGATACAAGTTGATCTATTATAGTTATTATATCAATCACATGTGATTAATAACTACCAGTCTAGTGGATTTCTTACTTTTCAAACTGTGTTTTCAACAAACTACTTTTCAAACGGTTTTACAAGCTCTTATACATACCAAATGGTTTTATCAAACCCTTTTACATGTCAAATACTTTACTTAAAGTCTTTTACATGTCAAATACTTTACTTAAACTCTTTTACATGTCAAATACTTTTACTTAAACTCTTTTACACTTATATTCTGTTAAATGTATATCTTTATAGATATAGTTATATAAGTAGGATTGAAAGGACTTAGAACTGATAACTCACCTTACCTCCTGTTCCTCGTTTGGTTGTGGACTTAGGGTATCGGTTATTTGTCTGAAGGTCGTTTGAATCCTAGTTATATATCATGTATATGTATATAGATATAAAAGTTACTTCTTTCTATTTCAATACCCTTGGGTAGCAAGGGTATACATTCATGTTCATACGTACAAGTCATATTACTAGTAAACTACAATAGGCGTAGTTTAGGAAGTTACTAATACTATTACTAGAACAATGAATCATACAATGAGTCAGTTCATACATGAGTCAATATATGCTAGACAGAGAGAGAACACACGATACAGCTAGTACACACAGTACATTACAATACATGCTAGACAGAGAGTGAACACATAATACAGCTAGTACACACAGTACATTACAATACATGCTAGACAGAGAGAGAACACACAATACAGCTAGTACATTCATTCCATATACAAGAATATGATTACAGTTATGTGAGCCACGTAACGGGGCATGACATCACCTGTCATGGCCCGTTTTGTATCCAGAATCTCCTTAAATGGAGAGCGTATGAGTTTGTGTATAGATCTATACTGGATTGACTATCCTACACCTTGCTGCTCGCTACACTGGGACTTGCAAGTCTACGGGTGCCAAATGTCATTTCTTCCGACGTCTTACATCTTCGCGTTCTATAGTCGGTAGCAGGATACCGGCCGATCACATAAGTACTTTAAATTACAATTGGTTTAAGGTAGTTAGTACAACAGTAGTTAATTAATACAATACTACAGTACTATTTCATTTTCCCATTGCATTCACTTTGTGATCTTCACAATATACAGTAATGTAAAAACTATATTTTTGGTTAATGATAGCCGGATTTGGGAAAATACACTCTCTTACAAGAGACACACACTCAGTACTAGATGCCTTGGTAGAAGGCTACTTTAGTAGGAAACATAGGGTTTTCTAGGAGATTCAAACCTTTTTCAAACATTCACGAGCTTTTACATACTTACACAGCACATACTTACAAGCACTTTCATACAAATACAGACATTAAAATACTTATGATCTCACCAGCTTTAAAGCTGATACTCTCTTTCAAAATAACTTGTATCCTCAAGTCACTAGTAGACAGGTACCGGAGCCAGGTTTTGAGAAGATGGAGCTCGTTCAAGACTCATCTTTCATTTTGATTTATATTTTGGTGTCTATTAAATTTGACAGGACATACTTGTATTAAAATTATATTATGAATGCAATGTATGATGTTGTTGCTTGTTTACTACTATTCATTGTTGTGATACTGTACATGACGTCCTCCGCCCTGAAATTTTCCGTCGTTCTTGGTTTTGGGGTGTGACATCACATGTTAATAGGATCCACTTGTGTACAAAACATTGGTTGACACTCAGCATTCGTAACCGATCATACACCCAGATCCTACGTCAAACGGTGAGTTCATACCCCTACGCTTTTTCCGAGTTTTTCATGTTTTCAGGGGGGGAATACAAGAAAAAGTACAAGGAAACTTGTGCTCAAATTATCTTATTTTGCATAGAATGACTATATGTTCAGCATGCTTTTAACTCGAAAAACCGTTTTACCAATCGATTGAGAAATCAACTCGTAGAAACAGTTTCTAAACTAAAGCAAGGAACTTGTTAATCTTACCATAAAATGTGATATTTTATAAAGGATTCATGCAAATCATAAACAGGATTTTCAATATTGTTACTTGTAAATTTGTTAGGCTAAGTTTGAGACATGTCCTTGGTAATACTCCACCGGATTCGTGAGTGGAGGAATACGACTTGTAACCAGAATCTCTTGGAGGGAGAGCGTGACTATTGTGTATAGATCTATATGGGACTGACTATCCCGCACCTTTGCTGCTAGCTACAGCGGGACCATTAGGTTCAGGGGTGACAAAGTCATAAAAGATACTGGCCCCGTTACGTGCCTTATCTAGTCTAAGTACGGTTATGGCACTCACAACTTAGGTAGCGAAAATTTACTTTTGTAATAATGAAACAAGTGAACTAACCTCAAAGTAATAACCGATTTGATTACTATAGGGCATCAGTAACGCCCTTAGGATCTACGTCACTACCTATTTTATTAGTTTTATTTATGTAATAAGGCTAATACATCGCACGACGAGTAACCAGGGTTTTTCAAGGAAACTACATCTATCGATACAAGTATGGTAGATACTTGTACACCTCATTTCAGAATCGATAACCAACTATCAACTTTTAAGGAAAATATAGGATTTTCCTGGGATAACTCAACCTTTCATAAACAGGCTGTTTAACTAATGGATAACCAAACTTCTTTCATAAGAAAATATAGGATTTTCTTGGGAAACACTTTTCAAAGGATCAAAGAAACATTTCTTTCACCAGAACTAAAAGCTTATGAACTCACCAGCTTTATGCTGATATTTTAAAACTGCTTGTATTCTTAGGGCAACAATAGACAGGTACTCTTGCCAACTTTTGGAGAAGACGGAGCATTTTGGAGTCACATCTTTTACTTTTGTTATATACTATTATGTATAAACCATGTTTCCAAACAATGTAAATATTCTTATTATAATGTAATGGTTGTGTTTACATCGCTTACTATGATACAACTGTTGTGATACTACGCATGACGTACTCTGCCCCGGAACGTTTCCGCCATCGGTTTCGTGGTGTGACACCGACCTCGCACAACATCGTCGCCTCCCTCGCACATCACCTGTGACAACCGTCAAATTCTAGTCAAAGTCAAACAAGTCAAACCGGTCGATTTTAATTAGTGCCTGTATGTTAGAAGTTATTCTATGAATAAAAATGTGCCTTTGTATGTCAAAAATTCAAGTGTCTCGAAAAATCTATGTGTTAACAATGTAAAAACCCTAAAAAGGGAGTTAAACGCATCAAATAAAGCTAGTACAATTACTTACCTTGTAGTTGTAGTTGATTGCTTGGAGTTTTAGAGCCTAGCACCAATAGTGTGGATGCCTCAAATGGAAATCACAAATCACCACAAACTTGGAACTTTGAGAGAATAGTAATCACCTTCTTGAAATCGGCCCTCTTACTTCAGTCACCACAACTCTTGTGATTTCAAGAACAAAAGCCTCGTTTATATAGTGTGGTGGATTAGGGTTACATTCATGTAAACCCCAATACCCATGTCTTTTCATTTCCATGAGATCCATGGGTTAAAGCTCCATGGAGTACCCATGGACTTTCCATGCAAGCCTAGCCCATTCCAAATAAGCATTAGCCCACACTATATAAATACAAGAGCCCATATTTAATTAGTCATACTTTTGATCTCTAAATTAATTCTAGATTAATTATAGATCAATACTAATTAAATAATATGATTTTATATTAATATATTAGGACTTATAATATATTAATAAATCATAACTTATCCTATTCTCAAACGATTATCCATAAATTGTTCGGGTGAAGTGCAACCCAAATGGACCATGCCGGGTCGGGTCAAGTACATACCAAATATAGTTATGGACTTAGACACTATATCCAACAGTCTCCCACTTGGATAAGTCTAATAACTATAGTTGCAAGTATGACTTCAGGAACTGATCAGCAATCGTAGCTCTTTAAACTCTGTTGAACTATGAAGTGCCATTTTAGATAAGTGATCATATAATCCTCTGTTCTAGATATCAGCCGAACAAATACATGGAACATGGTCTTGCTTATTGGCCAACATTTGTTTCCCGATTTCCGATTTGTTTGACATAGAACTTAACTGAGCACATCAATTTAGTTCTGACCGGGCCCGGTACATAGGTCAAAACAAAATCATCGAGGGGCCCAGATATCGCTTCTAATCCTAGAAGGAACAGATAAACTTCGACTCATATGTTTGCTCTACTACTTGTTGAATTACACACAAAAGCACGGTTTATAACATCGAGTTACCAATGCGTTTTCGTGCAATCAATACATAACCAACTCATAGGCAACAAATCATATCTCTAGGTTTGAAGACTTATATGATATTACCGTCTCACGATCACTCGAGATAAATTCCATGAAGTGATACAAGTGAGCGTGGGTTGAATCCAATACTCAGAACTTATGAGCACTAATGAGTGATGAGCCCCATTTTGACTAACATCTTAGACCTCTACAAGCCAACCCATGACAGTCTTGATTCATATCTACTTCCAACATATGACCGACTGTGGAGAGTTTGAATAATATGATATAAACCATTTCATAATTATTCTGGAAGTCAAAACATGCAAAAAGAAATAATAGTAAACGATTGACAAGAGATAGCAACACTTTACTCATAAATAACAGCTTTTATTTATCATCAAATGTCAATTACATTTTACAAATTTCAAGATTATCTAACTACTAAAACTAATATCATCCTTCAGACATATGCTCCGAGCATGCTGGAGATGCTTAGCCCGAGTCAGTCCCTTCGTGAGGGGATCTTCTGGGTTCTCATCCGATGATACCCTCTTTGCCACGAGGATTCCTTCTTCTATTCGATGTTTAATGAAGTGATATTTTATGTCAATGTGTCTGGATCTCCCATGATCTCTTGGTTCCTTGGCTAAGGCAACCGCACTATTGCTGTCACAGAAAATCTCCATTGGCTCCTTTATAGCTGGTACAACTCCAAGGTCTCCGATGAAGTTCTTTAGCCATATATCCTCCTTTGCTGCCTCGATTGCTGCTATATACTCTGATTCACAAGTGGAACCAGCCACTGTCTCCTGCTTGGAACTTTTCCAAGTAATTGCCCCTCCGTTTAGAGTAAAGACCCAGCCCGACTGAGAGCAGAAATTATCCCTGTCAGTCTGAAAGCTAGCATCACTGTACCCTACAACTCTCAAGTCCTCACTGCCACCGAGGGTAAGGACCCAGTCCTTAGTCCTCCGTAGGTACTTGAGGATATTCTTTACCGCAGTCCAGTGTGCCTTTCCAGGGTTCCCCTGATACCTGCTAACCATGCTCAAAGCAAAGGCTACATCAGGTCTAGTACATGTCATAGCATACATGATCGATCCTACAACTGAAGCATAAGGTATTCGACTCATTTCTGCTATCTCAGCCTCAGTACTAGGGCTTTGTGTCTAACTCAATCTGGCGTTACTCTGGATGGGTAACTCTTCTTTCTTGGAGTTATGCATGTTGAACCTTTTCAACACTTTGTCCACATAGGTGCTTTGACTAAGTCCAATTAGTCTTTTACTCCTGTTTCTCAAAATCCTTATCCCTAGGATATAGGCAGCTTCTCCAAGGTCCTTCATAGCGAAACACTTCCCAAGCCAGGACTTTACTTCCTGCAGGGTTGGGATGTCATTTCCTATGAGTATTATGTCATCGACATACAGTACCAAAAAGTTGACTATACTCCCACTAGCCTTGATATAGACACAAGATTCATCTTCACTCCTTGAAAAGCCAAATTCTTTAATTTTCTCATCAAAGCAAAGATTCCATCTTCGAGGTGCCTGTTTTAATCCATAAATGGATTTCTCGAGCTTACACACTCTACTGGGGTACTCTGTACTGACAATACCCTCTGGCTGAACCATGTAAACATCTTCAGCCAACTTTCCATTAAGGAAAGCGGTTTTGACATCCATTTGCCATATTTCATAATCATGAAATGCAGCAATGGTTAACAGAACCCTAATACACTTAATATTTGCCACTGGTGAAAAGGTCTCATCATAATCAACTCCCGGAGTTTGAGAATAACCCTTTGCAACCAGTCGTGCCTTATAAGTGTGTACATTACCATCCATGTCGGTCTTCTTCTTGAAGATCCATTTGCACCCAACTATCTTACGATCAGGTACATTGTCAACCAAGTTCCAAACTTGATTGTCATACGTGGACTGTATCTCGCTATCCATAGCCCCTTTCCATTTAGCAGCCTCAGGGCCTGCCATGGCTTCTGTGTAGCTGTTAGGCTCATCCAGATTTACCAGTGTGTTATCACTGATAAGTGTCTCACCTTATGCAGTAATATGAAAACCATAATAATGCTCAGGTGCATTCCTAACTCTGGTGGAACGCCTCAGAGGTATAGATTCTTCAGTCGGCTCAACAGGAGTTTTCTCCTCAGGTTGAGGGCTAGGGTTTGAGGTTCCTTCACCACTTGACTCTTGAAGTTCCTCAAGGTCAATTTGCCTCCCACTGTCTCCTTGGCTCATGAATTCTCTCTCTCGAAAGAATTCTCTTCTTGCTACAAAGACCACATTATCACTGGGTCTGTAGAGGATGTAACCAAAGGATTTTTGTGGGTAGCCGATGAAAATACACCTTTCGCTTCGGGGTTCGAGCTTATCGTGAGTCTCGCGTCTCACGAAAGCCTCGTAACCCCAAATCTTGATGTGGTCTAGATTAGGAACTTTTCCAGTCCACACCTCATGAGGGGTTTTGGCAACCTTCTTTATAGGGCCTAGATTAAGGATATGGGCGGCAGTCTCTAAGGCATACCCCCAAAATGAGATTGGTAGCGAAGCTCGACTCATCATGGAACGAACCATGTCCAACAAGGTCCGATTGCGCCTCTCAGCTACACCATTCAACTGTGGTGTTCTAGGAGGTGTCAATTGTGAGACAATCCCACATTCCTTAAGATAGTCAAGGAACTCAGTACTAAGATACTCACCACCACGATCGGATCGAAGCATCTTAATGTTCCTGCCCAACTGATTCTCCACTTCTTTCTGAAACTCTTTGAATTTCTCAAAGGTTTCTGACTTATGCTTGATTAGGTAGACATATCCATATCTACTAAAATCATCAGTAAAAGTCACATAGAACCGATTAGCATCTCTTGTGGCGGTTCTGAAGGGTCCACACACATCCGTGTGTATGAGGTCCAACAAACCTTCACCCCTAGCACAAGTGCCAGTAAAAGGTGACTTTGTCATTTTACCAAGCAAACAAGATTCACAACTATCATCTGACTTTAGGTCAAATGACTCCAATGTTGGGTTTTGAGCATTCTAACACTCCTATGGTGTACATGCAACCCTATAAACCTTGGATCTATGTTTTCTCTATTATACATGCAAATATTAACTATTCCAAGGTTTCATCCTAACTAGCATATTATGAAGCACCTATACTACAAAGTTCTAGTTAGATGACATACCTTTTGATGTAGCTTGATGTCTTCAAGCTTTAAGAGCTTAGCCCCAATAGTGTGGAAGCCTCAAATGGAATCACAAATCACCAAAACACCTTGGAAGAACTTGAGAGAATATGTATGCACACTAAAATCGGCCCACTCTTATTTTCACACACTTGTGCCAATTTTGTGAGCCAAGGACCCCTTTATATATTATGGAGGATTAGGGTTACATCCATGTAAACCCTAATACCCATGACCTTTCATTTACATAGGATCCATGGGTTAAAAGCTCCATGGACCATCCATGAAAGCTTAGCCCAACCTAAATGAACTTGGCCCATTCCATATATATAAGAGTCCATATTTAATTAGTTCTTTTTGATCACTTAATTAATTCTAAATTAATTCTTGATCAATGCTAATTAAATAATATGATTCCATATTAATATATTAGAACTTATAATATATTAATATAAATCATAAATATACTATTCTCAAAAGACTATGCATATAAATTATGTCGGTGAAGTGCAACCTAAATGGACCATGCCGGGTCGGGTCAAGTACATACCAAATATAGTTATGGACTTAGACATTAATCCAACATCCAAGACTCCATCCTTTTGGAGTTGGCCTATGCGTTTCTTGCTTACATGTCCAAGACGACAATGCCATAAGGATGCTTTATCTAAGCTAGTGGAAGAGTTAATACACAATACATTATTTCCTAGATTATCTACAACAGATACAGTTTCATACACGTCATCACAAGGTAATGCTTTAAAATAAAGAACATTATTAAAGAAAGCATCAATACTACCATTATTATTATCAAAATAAAAGGTAAAACCTTGTTTATACAATGCATGAAAGGAAATAACATTTCTTGCCATTTCTGGCGAATAATAACATTTATTCAAATCTAATGTAAACCCACTATTTAGCACTAAGGAATAAACTCCTATCTTGGTGACAGGTGACGCTTTCCTGTTTCCCATGATCAAGTTTATCTTTCCCTGCTCCACATTCTCACTTCTTTTTAGTCCCTGCAAATCACAACATATGTGAATACCATAACCTGTATCAAGGACCCAAGACTTAGAATGAGGTGAGTTATTAGACAATATAGTGTATATACCTGCATGGTTGGGTTTTACTTTCCCATCCTTCAAATCTTGCTGGTACTTTGGGCAGTTTCGCTTCCAGTGCGACTTTTCATGGCAATAGAAGCATTCAGCCTCATTAGGGTTAGCAGAAGGAGTGACAAAACCTTTCTTGTTTTTGCTTGAAGAGGAGCCTTCAAGGGTCTTACCCTTGGTACCCTTAGAAGGGTTCTTTCTCTTCTTCCCTTTGCCATGCCCGATTGTAAGGACATTGGCCGCAGTTGGAGTAGGAGTAGGAGTAGTAACAACCGACTTACCCTTTAGACCACTTTCGGCGGTCTTCAAGAGTCCTTGAAGTTTGCTGAGGGTGACTTCTTCCTTGTTCATGTGATATGTCATGCGGAATTGATCATAACACGATGGCAAGGAGTGCAAAATGATGTCTATTGCTAACTCCTCAGGGAAGTTCACATTCAGCTTCAGTAAACGGTCCACATACCTTTGCATTTTCTGCATGTGGCCCGTGATGGGTTCACCATCCTTCATTCGGGTTGTTATCATGGAGGAGATTATTTCATATCGCTCTTGACGAGCACTTTGATGGTAGCGGTCCATCAAGTCCTGGTGCATCTCAAAAGGATAATAGTCCTCATAGGACTTTTGGAGCTCGGCTGTCATGGTGGCCATCATGATGCATGCCACTTTTGTAGCATCTCTTTCATGTACCTCATATTCAGCAAGCTCTTCAGGAGTAGCAGTTGGCTCGGGTACCTTCAGCTCCTTGTTGAGAACATATTCTTTGTTCTCATACTGAGTGACCATCCTGATGTTTCTGATCCAATCTGTAAAGTTGGACCCATCAAAGATGACTCTCCTACAAAGATTCATGAGAGAGAAGGAGCTAGTAGGGTTTGAGCCAGAAGCATTGTTATTGGAAGACATCTGAAAAGAAGAGGGAATAGATTAGATTAGATATAGAGATAGTCCTTAACAAAACACCCAAATGTAATATTAAGGCTAGGACCCAACACAATATTTTATAACTTAGAAGAGGGATGCCGTAATCTAAGCTATAAGATATTTGAAGGTAGGTGAATGACGATTCACCAATTTCCACCATGAAAAACGAAATATTTAATTGGTTTAGAAACTCCTAGATTCTTTGAGATTCATTGAACTTTCTTCAATGGCATGCTTCAATCTCGAGTGTGCCCTTCAAGTTTTGTGACTGGGATGCCGAGGATCACAAAACAAGGTGTGAAGTAACCATGCAAATTACTTGGTACCCTTAATGTATTACCCCTCAATCGATGTGCCGGTTAACCACACACGCTGCATCGATACTATGATAAACATTAAGTCACCCTTTACCTACCTTGTTAAGTTCAAGTTAGTGTGCCAGTTAACCACACACGCTCCACTAACGACTTAAACAAAGTGTAAAGTGTAATTTCATGGATTAGCACCTTATTCACATTTTCCTAAAATAACTAAGATTGGGAATTCAATAAAGTTTAGTTACTTTAGTATTATCATTATACTTTTAATGAGAGTTTATAAGTCCTTGTCCTACCCGTTCGGCTAACGACCCTCCACCGATCAAGGAAGCGGTGGGTGAGAGTGGACACCCATTAAGTTGCCATTTTATAGGCAACAACCTTATACCCCCCTTATAGACCGGCTTCGTGAATGAGGCGTACTACCGGTAAGACGACTTGATCTTATATATATAAATATTATTAAACTTATAATATTATAAAGTATAAGGGTTGAATTTTAACTTTTAAAATTCTAGGGGTTGGAACTAAAGTTTTTAATATGACTTTACATGTTCCAAAACTTGAGGGCAAGTTTTGTAAACTTTCAAAACTTTTCATTTCTCATAACTTATGAGTTAATGGTTATTAAAAATGAAGACTCTTCATTTTTTGTAACCTATGTGTTCTTTTAATGGTTATTTATAAATGTGACTTTTGGTTATCCATAACTTAAGAACTAGTTATGGACTCCATTAAAACACATAAAGATCAAGAATTAATCTAATCAATTATTAGCACATAATTTCTATGATCTTCTAAACTCATATGTTTATGAATGTTCATATCAAAAATTTCAAGAATCGTAAGTACATATACAAAACTTGAAATTTTGATACGAGCTTTTGAACAAAACTTCGATTTTCAAGTTTTTTTTTTCGCATCAAGTATCAAATAAACAAACCTGGCTCTGATACCACTGATGGGTTTTCAGAGCATTCTAACACTCCTATGGTGTACATGCAACCCTAGAAACCTTGGATCTATGTTTGACTATGATACATGCAAATAATTATTTTTCCAAGGTTCTTATCCTATCTAGCATGGCATGGGGAACTTGAATCAAATAAAGCTAGTAGAATTACTTACCTTGTAGTTGTAGTTGATTGCTTGGAGTTTTAGAGCCTAGCACCAATAGTGTGGATGCCTCAAATGGAAATCACAAATCACCACAAACTTGGAACTTTGAGAGAATAGTAATCACCTTCTTGAAATCGGCCCTCTTACTTTAGTCACCACAACTCGTGTGATTTCAAGAACCAAAGCCTCCTTTATATAGTGTGGTGGATTAGGGTTACATTCATGTAAACCCTAATACCCATGTCTTTTCATTTCCATGAGATCCATGGGTTAAAGCTCCATGGAGTACCCATGGACTTTCCATGCAAGCCTAGCCCATTCCAAATAAGCATTAGCCCACACTATATAAATACAAGAGCCCATATTTAATTAGTCATACTTTTGATCGCTAAATTAATTATAGATCAATACTAGTTAAATAATATGATTTTATATTAATATATTAGGACTTATAATATATTAATAAATCATAACTTATACTATTCTCAAACGATTATCCATAAATTGTTCGGGTGAAGTGCAACCCAAATGGACCATGCTAGGTCGGGTCAAGTACATACCAAATATAGTTATGGACTTAGACACTATATCCAACACCGACACCTGACTTGGTGAAAAACCATTCGAAACGGAAAGATACATTCGAAACGAAGTCCCTCTATAGAGACCAAACCTTACTTGAACCTGTGACAACCCGAAAAATTTTAAATTTTGCGTGGTAAAGCTCAGCCAGTCAACTCAGCTGAGTGTCAAACTCATGTCTGCTATCATTTAGCCTTGTTTAGAGTCCATTTAAAGGTCCAAAGGTTAGTACATTCAAGCATTGAACATAGAAAAGGATCGCGTGCGCTTCTAGCATCAAAACCGGGCCTTACACTCCAACACAAGGAGTGTACGGCCGCACACATGGGTGTGCGGCCGCACACCCCTCTCCTGGCAGCACACTCATGAGTATAAGTGTAGAACTCAGACTCTTTTAATCACTTTTCACCCTCCAAGGCTTAGAACTCGATTTCTCTCTCAACTATCATCCGATTTTCAACCTAGATCTTCAAGAATGTAAGTGTTCTTCACTTAAATTGTTGTTAATCCTTCCAAACTAGTAACACACTTTGATTTCATCCATTTGAAATCGTTATTTGGCTAGATCTTCAAATCTTCATCCATTTCACCAAGAACACCTAGAACACACACTTGTTCTTGGCGATTTTGGACCTTCTCGAGCTTCCAGATCGTAAGTATTCTTTCGTTAAGCTTAGAACTTGATGAGAACACTTGTTTAAAGCCTTGAAAATGCCCAGAACTCAAGAGCATGTGGTGTGTGCGGCCGCACACACAGTGGTGGTCGTACACCCCTCAAAAACCCCTCAAATCACCCTTTAAACACACTTAAAGGCTTCCATATTGTACGGACCATTCTCAAAGCTTGTTACTACTAGTTATGAGCCTTAGAAAACGTCCAAAACATGTTCATCAAGGAGTGTGCGGCCGCACACACTCATGTGACCGCACACCGCTTTGTTTGGTGCTTTAGGGCTTCAAAATGCCTTTCTAGCTTCAACACTTGATGAGCATCAACCCTACAAGCCTCCCCACCATTTGGAAAACGTTTTGAGCACACTTTACCATGATTGTGGGCTGCACACTCCCCTGGCCGCACACCCATGGCCGCACACCCATCAAAATGGCCGTACACTCCCTTAGTTTGAATCACATGTGATTCCAACACTTGGTCAAAGTGTTTCCTAGTCCCGGAAGGTGTTTCCTTTCATATAGTTTTTTATAAACACTATATTCATGTCAATATGTGTCCTTATATGTCATTTAGGACCTATTGTGTCTCGGGACTTCATTCGTGGAACTTCTCATCCGTACACGCATACCCGTTTGAATCACCCACATCAGGTGAGTTCATACCCCGTAATGAATCTTTTAACCGTTTTAATTGTTTTAAGGGGGGGGGGATACAAGTTGAACAGAATGATAATTGTGTAAATGTTTGTTGTAAACATCTTTCAAAATGTTACTTATGTCATTTATAAGTTGTCAAAACATTTCAAAAACTCTTTTAAAGTTATGTTACTTTATAGTTATACAAAACTCCGTTTTTAAAGTACAAACATAACTTGGTAGATAAACGAGTCTTTTTAGTAACAGTCCAATTAGAACATTAGTAAGCTATAATAGGTATAGTTTAGGAGAATACTTTTCATTACTTCTAGTACAATGAAGTACAGAAACAAACAATAGATACTATGATGAGAAACAAACAATAAATACTATGATGAGAAACAAACAATAGATACTAGGATGAGAAACAAACAATACAGGCTAGACAGAGAAAGAACACACAATACAGCTAGCACATACATATACATTACTTACAGTTATGTGAGCCACTTAACGGGGGCATGGTACAACCTGTCATGACCCGTTTTGTATCAAGAATCTCCTTAAGTGGAGAACGTATGAGTTTGTGTATAGATCTGTACTGGACTATCCTACACCTCGCTGCTCGCTACAGTGGGACTTGCAAGTCTACGGGTGCCAAACGTCATTTCTTACGACGTCTTACATCGTCGTTTTTCTATAAAGTCGGTAGCAGGATACAGGCCGATCACATGGTACTTTAAATAACAATAGGTTTAAAGTAATTAGTACAGCAGTATTTACTTAATACAACACTACAGTACTATTTCATTTTCCCATTTCTTTCATAAAGTGACAGTACCACTTGAAAGTCAAACTCAAACTATTTTCGCGTCAAGATAGTTATAAACTAGGGAAAATATACATTTTTACAATCGACAAATGGAACAGGCGAGTCTAATACGTAACAGAGGATGCTTTGGTAGAAGGCTACGTTTAAAAGAAAGGACCATAATGCTAGTCTTATGATTCCTTAATGTATACATCACAGGATATATATATACCAATAGAGTCTGACAGGTAATAGGATGTGTGCTATCCGTTTCATTTCCTGTTCCTTGTTTGGTTGTGGGCTTGGAACGAATTCACCCAATCTATTTTCTACCAGATTCTATATATATGTATGCTTAGTATACATTAAGTCATCATAAGGATAGCAGGTATGGGTCAGGTTAGGACACAGAGTCAAAGCACAGTTTTTCTAGTACAAAACATACTTTCCAAAATCAGTACTTTTGGTATACAAAACTAGAAACTTCCCAGTAAAGGGTTTAATCCATTTTATTAAACCAGTACAATTTAAAGGACCTTAGGTGAGTAACTCTATAATACCTTAGTTTATACATCATGTTTATATATAAAACTAATACCCAATAGGTAGTTGGATGTGTGCTTTCCGCCTTACTTCCTGTTCCTTGTTTGGTTGTGGGCTTAGGGCAGATTCACTCAATTAACTTTCTATCTGATATTAGATTATATATCAGTATAAACTAAGCTATTATAATAGTAGTCATTGTGGTCACCATTTTATTATAAGAAATAAGGGTTTTCTTAAAGAACTTTTCATTAGATATAAAGGAACCATTACAATTAACTCCATGAGTAACAAGTGAATACACCTGGGTTATATATGACAATGATCTAACAACCAATGGGATGTGTGCTATCCGCCTAAATTTATGTTCCTTGTTTGGTTGTGAGCTTAGGGCAGATGCGCACAATCGATTTTTTGTTTACTCTGAGTCGTATATAACTTGTACCCACTTAGTACCTATAGAAAGGGTGGTAGTGTCATTTTACTTAAACTTCCATCAAAGTAGGAAATATAGGATTTTCTAGAGGAACAGGTGAGCTTTTCAAAACAGAACTTACAACTTACAACTTACAACAATTTAAAACTACATGTTACATCTACATTTTTAACAACACTTTACAACTTACTTACTTCACTAAAATCTTATGAACTCACCAGCTTAATTGTTGATCAACTCTTTCAAATAAATTGTATTCTCAGGAGACTATTAGACAGGTGCTCGTGCTGGGAATTCAGAAGATGGAGCATTATAGCTCCAAGTCTTGTTTTGTTATTTGTTTATGAATTCTATGTTTTGTGAACACACACATTGTAAACACTTTCTTTCGAAATGAAATGGTTGTTCATTACTTGCTTACCATATACATATCTCGTGGTACTAAACATGACGTCCTCCACCCCCGAACGATTCCGCCGTTCCGGTTTTGGGGTGTGACAGATTGGTATTAGAGCATTGTTTATAGTGAACTAGGTATATCAACCGATAAAAGATATACAACTATAAATACAATGGGGCTTAAGTGCTCTGGATAGTGATATATTTTTAGAATATGACTATAGATTATAAAAATGTATCTAGTTGCTTATACATGTACATAATAGAACTAGTGTCACGAGGAGAACATAACTAAAAAGTATTTAAAGGTTAGACACTGTCGTCAACCTGAACAGTTATGTAATCATAGCTAGGATCAATATAGCCTGATCAACTATATTCATTCGAGATGTGACCGACATGTGTTTGGGAATGATGTGGTGTTGCAACAGTGTTAAAACTTACCTGAACACCAGAACAAGTACATTCAGAGTTAGAATACTATAGAGTATTTTAGTCCATATAAATAACCATGTGATAACTTAAAAGACCCTTACGGATAGATTTATAATCTTGCAAGGTATATTCCTAAAGTTTTATATATAATCAAGATCTTATAGACTCAGAATCTGTGGTCTACGCTTCGCTATCCATTCCTCTTAAGGGTGTAGTGTTGGAGTAGGATCACTTATTCGAAGGTCTATTTAATCTTCAATTATATACAAACTTGTGTACCTTGTACAATTATAGGAGGACCCCGTAAGGATCACCCCATAAAGTTACCTTAAAGCTCATAGATTCTTTAGTCACTTTCATTCTCGCACGACAAGCCCAGATAGATGTAACCACTTCCTCATAGTATACAACAGAAGAGTCCAGGAGGAACAAGAACAAGTTCACGAGAAGTTTTCAAAGAGGGATCAACCGAAGTAACCAAAATGTCTTACACGTCACACTAATAAATAAAAATCTGGTTAATTTAATGAGCGAGTGGAAACACTGCTCACATTATATGTTGAGTTATTTTCTTACATACAGCTGGTAACAGTTATTCAGGAAATAGATATTCGTTCGAGGATAGTTATTTCAAATTCATAGAGTTTATTAGGTATAGACTCTTTTATGAATTGTTTCTAGAACCCTGTGGAAGTCAGGACCCGATACATCTAGAACTAGGATAACCTTGCCTTTTCAGCTTTCGGCTTGTGTCCATTGCTTTAGACTTATTCCGTCTCATCTTTGTATTCTTTTAGCAAAGATGCCTCCTCGCAGATCTAACTGACGCACTACTCCGATAACTCCAACGCCGCCTCCTTCGCAAATCAATATGGCAGCTATAAACGCTGCAGTGGCTGCGGCTGTGGCAACAGCCATGGCTCAATATCACTCCATCAGTACCAATGGAGGTGGAACACCTACTGATTCTACTCAAGGTGAGGTCCTCATGCGCTCGAGAGAGTTCTCCTACAAGGACTTCACCAAATGCCAGCCATTGTCCTTTAATGGGACTGAAGGAGTCATTACTCTCATGCAATGGTTCGAGAAAACAGAGTCAATATTCGAAATTTGTTTATGCCCAGAAGGAAGTCAGGTGAAGTTTGCTGCCTGCACCTTCTCTGGCAAGGCCCATAATGGTGGAACAGCCATGTTAAGTCACTGACCCTATCAGTGGCTAATTCAATAGGCTGGGAAAACCTAAAAGAGTTAATGCGGGAGGAATACTGCCCGTTAGGCGAAATTCAAAAATTGGAACAAGAGCTGTGGAATCTCACTATGGTCGGCTCAGACATAGTGACCTACACTGACCGGTTCAGCGAACTAGCAGCTCTATGCCCCGGGATGATTACCTCGGAGAGCAAGAAGATAGAAAGATACATTTGGGGTCTGACTGCTCCGACCCAAGGAAATGTGTTGTCTTTTAACCCAACCACGTACGATAGTGCTAAACGCCTGGCACAGCGACTCATCGACCATGGAGTCTGCCATGGTGTAAAAGTCCCTATTCCCGAGCCATCGAGGGACGAGGACTATAATCAGAAGTCGGGGAACAAGAGGAAGAAGAAGCGAACAACACAAGACACCCCGCAAGAGCAACGAGCGAGTACTATGTACGCCGCTACGACGCCTATTGCTTCAGCACCTGCCAGTCGATATGCTGGAAACCTTCCGAAGTGTGGAAAGTGCAACTTTCACCACACCGGAGTAGGTCAGGAAATGCAGTGCCTGAACTGCCACAGAAAGGGACACAGAGTCCGTTTCTGCAGGGCACCGGCTCAACCGATCTCCCAAGTCCCCGGAGCTGACGAAAACCAAGCCTGCTATGGCTGTGGTGAGGCTGGACATTTTCAGAGGGACTGCCCGATAGTAAAGAACTCAGGCGCGGATGGACGCATTCTGATGATCACCGCAGGAGAATCTACCCCCGGAGTCGTCGACGAGTAGCGGTGCGTTTTCGAAATAGTAATTACTTTTAAAAATAATTTATATTGGTATAAGATTGAAATTTGGGGACAGCACTTAAAAGTAATTATAACAACTCACATGTTAAAATAGGTCACAATATTCAAGAGAACTAAATGATCCGTTTAGAGAAGCTATTATGGCTTACCATATACATCAGGGTTGTGCATAACTAAGATGTTGCAGACTAAGAGTGAGTGACTCCGCTTAGGTCCCCATTCCTTAGTTGGTTGAGGATTTGAGGCAGAGTTACTCAGTCGACTGCCTGATTCATCTTAAATATTCATAACTTGTATATGGGAGGCGATTGTAGTGGTACCAAGGAGGATCATGATATAAAGTATCCCCACCAGTTAGTAGAGCACTTTTGTTTGTATGTATGCGCACATAGCGGTACGATACGTAGGAGTGTTAACTTCAAAAAGAAAACACGAAACACGGGAACATTTACAAAGAGTACATTGTCGAACATACTAGGAGTACAGTATCGAGCGTACAAGGGATACATCGTCGTATATCAGACGTTTCTTTCATTTTTATCAAAACTTTGTTCAGTAAAGAGTCCGTTGTTTTCATTCGTCATGAGTTGGCGTGGTCCTCACCATACTAAGTCCATATGTTTCTATCGCCTCGATCGGCAAGTTCTTGAAACTTTTGTCTTTCGTGTCGAAAGTCCGACCTAAACCTTGATTTTATCTTTCGTATTCTCAACGCCGAAGCACTCGTGCGAAGAGTACTTTGTCCTCCGAAGCCTTATCATCAGATGTCCGCAGACCGTCACGAAATACCACTCGTCCAGCAGACCAAGTTCGAGCACAGAGGCTATGGACGAATACAGCCCACCTATCATTATCCAGTGTATACGTGAGGGTAGTATATGATTATGATTACGCATATTTAGCATGTGTGTTTCCGCCCTATCTCTTGTTCCTTGTTTGGTTGTGGAGCTGGGGCAGAGTCGCACATCCAACCGTCTAACTAAATCTAATCATATACGACTTGTATACACGAGGTAATGATAGATGGACCAAGTACGAATCCTATTATGAACACTAGGGCAAAATTGCCAGGTCTACGAGTAGGTATTCCGCCAATTAGAGAAGCGAAACCCCAATAGTACGGCTGAGAAAGCTAATTTTGGGAAGAAATTCCCTCTAACAGGGGGATGATGTGACAACCCGAAAAATTTTAAATTTTGCATGGTAAAGCTCAGCCAGTCAACTCAGCTGAGTGTCAAACTCATGTCTTCTATCATTTAGCCTTGTTTAGAGTCCATTTAAAGGTCCAAAGGTTAGTACATTCAAGCATTGAACATAGAAAAGGATCGCATGCGCTTCTAGCATCAAAACCGGGCCTTACACTCCAACACAAGGAGTGTACGGCCGCACACATGGGTGTGCGGCCGCACACCCCTCTCCTGGCAGCACACTCACGAGTATAAGTGTAGAACTCAGCCTCCTTTAATCACTTTTCACCCTCCAAGGCTTAGAACTCGATTTCTCTCTCAATTATCATCCGATTTTCAGCCTAGATCTTCAAGAATGTAAGTGTTCTTCACTTAAATTGTTGTTAATCCATCCAAACTAGTAACACTCTTTGATTTCATCCATTTGAAATTGTGATTTGGCTAGATCTTCAAATCTTCATCCATTTCACCAAGAACACCAAGAACACACACTTGTTCTTGGCGATTTTGGACCTTCTCGAGCTTCCGGATCGTAAGTATTCTTTCGTTAAGCTTAGAACTTGATGAGAAAACTTGTTTAAAGCCTTGAAAATGCCCAGAACTCAAGAGCATGTGGTGTGTGCGGCCGCACACACAGTGGTGGACGTACACCCCTCAAAAACCCCTCAAATCACCCTTTAAACACACTTAAAGGCTTCCATATTGTAAGGACCATTCCCAAAGCTTGTTACTACTAGTTATGAGCCTTAGAAAACGTCCAAAACATTTTCATCAAGGAGTGTGCGGACGCACACACTCATGTGACCGCACACCCCTTTGTTTGGTGCTTTAGGGCTTCCAAAATCCCTTTCTAGCTTCAACACTTGATGAACATCAGCCCTACAAGCCTCCCCACCATTTGGAAAACGTTTTGAGCACACTTTACCATGAGTGTGGGGCTGCACACTCCCCTGGCCGCACACTCCCCTGGCCGCACACCCATCAAAATGGCCGTACACTCCCTTAGTTTGAATCACATGTGATTCCAACACTTGGTCAAAGTGTTTCCTAGTCCCGGAAGGTGTTTCCTTTCATATAGTTGTTTATAAACACTATATTCATGTCAATATGTTTCCTTATATGTCATTTAGGACCTATTGTGTCTCGGGACTTCATTCGTGGAACTTCTCATCCGTACACGCATACCCGTCTGAATCACCCACATCAGGTGAGTTCATACCCCGTAATGAATCTTTTAACTGTTTTAACTGTTTTAAGGGGGGGGATACAAGTTGAACACAATGATAATTGTGTAAATGTTTGTTATAAACACCTTTCAAAATGTTACTTATGTCATTTATAAGTTGTCAAAACATTTCAAAAACTCTTTTAAAGTTATGTTACTTTATAGTTATACAAAACTCCGTTTTTAAAGTACAAACATAACTTGGTAGATAAACGAGTCTTTTCAGTAACAGTCCAATTAGAACATTAGTAAGCTATAATAGGTATAGTTTAGGAGAATACTTTTCATTACTTCTAGTACAATGAAGTACAGAAACAAACAATAGATACTATGATGAGAAACAAACAATAGATACTATGATGAGAAACAAACAATAGATACTATGATGAGAAACAAACAATACAGGCTAGACAAAGAAAGAACACACAATACAGCTAGCACATACATATACATTACTTACAGTTATGTGAGCCACTTAACGGGGGCATGGTACAACCTGTCATGACCCTTAAGTGGAGAGCGTATGAGTTTGTGTATAGATCTATACTGGATTGACTATCCTACACCTCGTTGCTCGCTACAGTGGGACTTGCAAGTCTACGGGTGCCAAACGTCATTTCTAACGACGTCTTACATCGTCGTTTTTCTATAAAGTCGGTAGCAGGATACAGGCCGATCACATTGTACTTTAAATAACAATAGGTTTAAAGTAATTAGTACAACAGTAGTTACTTAATACAACACTACAATACTATTTCACTTTCCCATTTCTTTCATAAAGTGACAGTACCACTTGAAAGTCAAACTCAAACTATTTTCGCATCAAGACAGTTATAAACTAGGGAAAATATACATTTTTACAATCGACAAACGGAACAGTCGAGTCTAATACGTAACAGAAGATGCCTTAGTAGAAGGCTACGTTTAAAAGAAAGGACCATAATGCTAGTCTTATGATTCCTTAATGTATACATCACAGGATATATATATATATATACCAATAGAGTCCGACAGGTAATAGGATGTGTGCTCTCCGTTTCATTTCCTGTTCCTTGTTTGGTTGTGGGCTTGGAACGAATTCACCGAATCTATTTTCTACCCGATTCTATATATATGTATGCTTAGTATACATTAAGTCATCATAAGGATACCAGGTATGGGTCAGGTTAGGACACAGAGTCAAAGCACAGTTTTTCTAGTACAAAACATACTTTCTAAAATCAGTACTTTTGGTATACAAAACTAGAAACTTGCCAGTAAAGGGTTTAATCCATTTTATTAAACCAGTAAAAATTAAACGACCTTAGGTGAGTAACTCTATAATACCTTAGTTTATACATCATGTTTATATATAAAAATAATACCCAATAGGTAGTTGGATGTGTGCTTTTCGCCTTACTTCCTGTTCCTTGTTTGGTTGTGGGCTTAGGGCAAATTCACTCAATTAACTTTCTATCCGATATTAGATTATATATATCAGTATAAACTAAGCTATTATAAAAGTAGTCATTGTGATCACCATTTTATTATAAGAAATAAGGGTTTTCTTAAAGAACTTTTCATTAGATATAAAGGAGCCATTACAATTAACTCCATGAGTAACAAGTGAATACACCTGAGTTATATATGACAATGATCTAACAACCAATGGGATGTGTGCTATCCGCCTAAATTTCTGTTCCTTGTTTGGTTGTGAGCTTAGGGCAGATGCGCACAATCGATTGTTTGTTTACTCTGAGTCTTATATAACTTGTACCCACTTAGTACCTATAGAAAGGGTTGTAGTGTCATTTTACTTAAACTTCCATCAAAGTAGGAAATATAGGATTTTCTAGAGGAACAGGCGAGCTTTTCAAAACAAAACTTACAACTTACAACATTTTACAACTACATGTTACATCTACATTTTTAACAACACTTTACAACTTACTTACTTCACTAAAATCTTATGAACTCACCACCTTAATTGTTGATCAACTCTTTCAAATAACTTGTATTCTCAGGAGACTATTAGACAGGTGCTCGTGCTGGGAATTCAGAAGATGGAGCATTATAGCTTCAAGTCTTGTTTTGTTATTTGTTTATGAATTCTATGTTTTGTGAACACACACATTGTAAACACTTTCTTTCGAAATGAAATGGTTGTTCATTACTTGCTTACCATATACATATCTCGTGATACTAAAAATGATGTCCTCCACCCCCGAACGAGTCCGCCGTTCCGGTTTTGGGGTGTGACAGAACCGGAGTCCCCTTGTGTAGCCGCAACCATCTAGCCGCAACCAGCTAGCCGCAGCCAACACGCCGCAGCCTCCGAACCGCAGCCATCGGACCGCAATGACTAAGGACTGGAACTACTAAGGACCGAGGCTGCTGAAGACCGTAGCGCTGAACCGCATCCGAACTCGCCTCCGGTCCTTCCTAACGAACCCGCCTGCGGTACCTGCTCGGACCGCAGTCCGTTTCCCTTTGGATCCAATTCAGCGACCAAGCCACTCCGGTTCCAAGGCTGCCAAGACCCGAAACTAAGCCTTGACTTCGGATTTCCCATTTTCCACCCGGTTTTCGACCACGACTTCGTTTTAAGCCCGTTTCTCATGATTTTAACGTGGGATTTTCACTAAAATCCATATTTTATCATTTTTAACCCCCGGGACTCTTATTTTATTTATTTCTCAAGAATTTATTAATTAAAAATCATTAGTTTATGTTAAGAAGATATTAACCCCACAAGTAGGTCAAGTGTGCCCACTTGCCTTCCATGTGTCATCCTCTCAATAGTCCAACCCTATCCACATCACACAAACCAAGGTAAACATCCCTTCAATCTTCCAAATTGCTCCAGCAACATTTATATAAAGAAATCCTTGGAGGATTTCTTGGTTCACTTTGATAAATCCTTCACTTACACACTTCTCATATCACCTCAAGAAAGCTTCTTTCTCTCTACTTTCCACCACCTTGTGCAAGTGTTCTTGAGTTGCTACAACACTTTTTGGTAAATATTCCATCTAAACTTAATTGTCATTCCATAATTTCATAACACTCTTGGATCATTAACTCATATCTTAACACCAAAAATCGTTCTTAGGATCATCCAAACTCTCACGTGTTCATCAAGTGTTCTTGACTTGATACTCCTCGTCTTCGACCTTCCACTCTTCCAAGAATCACTCAAGGTGAGTTCATACCCCTACATTTTCTAGTTTTCTTCAGTTTTCATGGGGGGAATACAAGTTAAAACACCAAAACATATTCAAAACTCAACTTGACAGCTTCCAACAGAATAGTTATGACCTGTTCACGAACTGTTTTACCCAACTTAAACTTAATATTTTTCAAAACTGTATAATATTCAAGTAGTTCAGGTTTATACCTTTAAAATGACTACTTGCACACCTCCATACAATGTTTCTACAATTTATGGTGATTTTGACAAAACTGCCTATCACTGCAGCAACAAAATCAGACCAGGTTGTGAAAATGAACATTTTCACACTAGTTTGAGGCCACCAAAAATTATGGGAAAATTGATGAACATAGTAGAAAATTTTTCCAAATACTCAGTGTTTGAGGATTCAGTTTTCGGCTTACGATGATTTTTCTATAATTAATCAAAAACAGTGACAGTTAAGGGTAAAACTGTCAAATGCATATTTAAGGGTTATTCACACCATGTAACATGTTGAGCAAGGTGTGTAAGCTTTATACTTAGTATTTCCAATGTCCTTTATTTGAAATACATATACATACGTAACAGGGTTTCATACCATCATACAACACTTTTGATAAACTATAATAGGTATAGTTTTGAACGCTTCATTTGTCAAAGAAAACAATAACATTATCGATTTACAAAACGATCTTTCACTACACACTACGTGAACTCGTTAATGAATATTTGTGAGACATTCTCCTTCGGGGTACTCCAAGTACCACAGAAAAGTCCTTTAGTTATAATCAGAATCTCTTGGAGTGAGAACGTGATAGTTGTGTATAGATCTATACTGGGTCCGACAATCCCGCACCTAAGCTGCTTGCAACAGCTAGACCGGCAGGTCTGTGTTGACAAGTGTCATAACTTCCCGACGCCTGAAGAACGTCGCATTCAAGGCCATCTAGTCTTTAGTATGATTATAACATCTCGCATGGAATATTAACACAACATACAATTCACGGAAATTCTAAGGCTTGTTACAAAGGAGTTTTATTTAAATATAAAACACACACCTAAGTATGACGATTTACTTACACATACTAGGCCTTGTTTCAATTCAGTTTACAACAAATCTTTTAGAAAATATTGGATTTTCTGGAAACAAACTTGTAACAAACGTTAAGGAAACAACATTCATTTTTATAAAATACTTATGAACTCACCAGCTTTATGCTGATACTCTCTTTTCAAAACAACTTGTATTCTCAGGTAATCAGTAATACAGGTAACCGCAAGATTTCTGAAGTCAAGACGCTAAAGCGTAGATTATTTTGCTACATTTTATCATCATATGTAATTTATTTGGAAACATGTATTTTGGAACATGTATTTTGGCAACAATGTAATCTTTTAAATTATATCTATGATGGTTGTGTTTTACTTTCTTCACTATGGTTATGATACTGAGCATGACGTCCTCCGCCCCTGAACGTTTCCGCCGTTCTGGTTTGGGGGTGTGACAGATTGGTATCAGAGCTTTGTTTATAGTGAACTAAGTATATCGAACCACGTAAGATATACAAACTATAAACACAACGGGACAAAAATTCTCTGACGTAACTTTTCAAAAAGTACTTTAAAAATAAAAGCTTATATTTTTATAAAAAAGTACACATACAACCGCACTCATCAATTCAGTATCATAAAAGTATCAAGACAGGTCGGACACCACGGTCCAACTTCGGGGTATGTAGTCAGATCTTGGATGAATATAGCCTGATCAACTATATTCAGCCCTGGTAGGACCAATGTATGCCGAAGAAGGATCATGGTGAGCAACAAGTCTACAACTTACCAAAAATTTCAAGAATCAAACTTAAAAATACTATAGGAGTATTTTAACACAAAAAGCCGTAGTCACAACTTCGACAACTAACTTCTTGTTCCCAAAGTTTTTCTCGCGACCTTCCTCCTTATCCCCATTCTCGTACAGGTACGATGGCAGGATTCCACTTACCAGGTGTCCCCTACTTTCCCAACCAAGGGAATGTCGGTTGGATCGTGGAAGACCCAGAGGAAGATCCCGAAGAAGAACCCATGGAAGACGAGGAACCCATGGAAGAGGAAGAATCATTAGACGGTGAAGAAGAAGAGGAAGGAGAAGAAGACTCAGATGGAACCGATTCGGAACCCGAATTTTACAATCCACACCCTACCCTATTCCTCCGCGACACTACCAGGGCCCGACGCCCCATTAGGCCGAAACTATACATCGATGGAGCCGAGAGCAAGGTCAACGACCTCCCTATGGCATGCAACGAGGTTTCTACGATCTCAGCAGAGGAGGGTCAGCCGACCGAGCCCTCCCTGTCATAGTTCACCGTGTCACACACCACGAAGAGCAAACAAGAGTTAACACCCGACATCTCATGGAGGTTGGTGCCACCAGCCAAGTCAATTTTGTTCGCATCCGTCGGGAAATGGCTGCGACCCGAGCTGAAGTGCAAGAACTCTGAGAACACCGACCCACTTTTGAAGGACGCCTGGCTGAAGCAGAGCGCCAAGCGGCGGAATCCCGAGCTGAAATGAGGAACTTCGTGTCTACACTTCGTGATCCTCAGAGCTTCAACCGCCGCAAGTAGTATTGCACTGCTCGCTCCAGTTTAATCTAGTTTGCGGATAAATATTACTATTATTTTCTAGTATTCTAGGTCCGATCTCGCGATTTAAGTGTTTACACTTCCGGGATCTGTTAGGCGGTCAAAATTTTCCGTACATTGATGTAGCATAGACCCCTGGTAGGGTCAAATTTTCCCAAATATTGTATACTAAGTTATATCAATGATATTGACACGCTAATTGTTTTATTGGGAATACTACATCAAATTCATAACATGAACTATTTTCAGATAAAAATTTATTGGTGACCAACCTATGATCGCCCGAAGTATAAATCAAAGTTATATGTAATTAAGACCATGTCGACCTTGAAATTGTGGTTCCGCCTTGGATCCTGTTCCTTGTTTGGTTGTGGGCCCAGGGCAGAACCATTAGATTCGAAAGTTTATTTAATCTTAATTACATGTAAATATTATACATCAAGTGCTTGTTGGTTGGACCCGGTATAGATACTATCACGGACATTTCATGAGAATCAATACTATCGAAATTCATAAAGTCTATATTTCATTGCTTATAGACTTCTAGTATGAATGAATTCTTACAACATTCTTACAAGTCGGGATCATGATGCATATAAAGAACTAATAATGTTTAGTTTAACACTCGACTTGTATCAAAGAGTTATTGTCTTTTCATTCTTGATTATGGCAGAAAATGCCACCTCATAGAAATCCTAGACGCGGCGACGCAGCTGAGACTGCACCACCCCCACCACCACCTCCTCAGTTCGAGCCAGCCATGTTCCAGGCTACGGTGGCAGCCGCAGTGGTAGTCGTGATAGCCCAAATCAACCCCAGTAATTCAGGAGGTGCAGGTAGTGGTGCCTCGAATTCAAATAACGGGGACGGCCACGGACGCTCAAGAGAGTGTACCTACAAAGACTTTACTAACGCCAAGCCCAAAACCTTCAACGGAAGCGGAGGTTTCATAGCGTTGCTACAATGGTTCGAGAAAACCGAGACCATTTTCGAAATATGTGCATGCCCTGAAGCAAGCAAGGTCAAATTTGCTTCATGCACATTCTCCGAAAGAGCCCTCACCTGGTGGAAGGGTCACGTCAAGGCACTAACGCTCCCAGTAGCTAATGCGATAACATGGGAAGATCTGAAAACCATGTTAATGAAGGAGTACTGCCCCAGGGGTGAGATACAGAAGCTGGAAGAAGAATTTTGGGGTCTTAAAATGACAGGCTCTGACATCCTGTCGTACACCTCAAGGTTCAGCGATCTAGCCATGCTGTGTCCCGGGATGGTTCCTACTGAAAGCAAGAAGGTGGAAAGATACGTATGGGGATTATCTCAACAACTCCAAGGACACATATTGGCCTCAAAGCCAACTACCTTCGACAATGCCAAGGAACTGGCACAACAACTCATCGACCATAACGCCAGCCATAGCACTGTAACGACCACCTCCGAGCAAGCAAAAGGGGGAAACAACAAAAGAAAATTCTGGAATAAGAAGAAGGGCCAGCCTACTCAAGACCCTGCCAAGAAACAACAAGTGGTTGCTGTGAACGCTGCCACAACCACTGCCAACCCACTCCGATAAGACAATACGCCGGGAACCTGCCCAAGTGTTGTTGGATAAGGTGTCTAAGTCCATAACAATATTTGAGATGTACTTGACCCGACCTGGCATGGTCCATTTGGGTTGCACTTCACCCGAACAATTTGTTTGGATAATTTTTTGAGAATAGTATGTTCATGCTTTATTAATATATTATAAGTTATAATATATTAATATTAAATCATATTATTTAATTAGTATTGGTCATAAATTAATTTAGAATTAATTTAATGATCAAAAAGCTGACTAATTAAATATGGGCTCTTGTATTTTATGTAGTGTGGGCTAATACTCATTTGGAAAGGGCTTGGCATGCATGGGAATCCATGGATAGTCCATGGAGCTTTTAACCCATGGATCCTTGGAAAGGAAGAGTCATGGGTATTAGGGTTTACATGGATGTAACCCTAATCCTCCACACTTTATAAAGGAGCTTATGATGCTTGAAATGACACTAGTTGTGTGTGAACAAGAGTGGTGGCCTAATTTCTAGAGCACATATATTATTCTCTCAAGGTTCCAAGGTTTGTGGTGATTTGTGATTCCACTTGAGGCATTCACACTATTGGTGCTAGGCTCTCAAACTCCAAGCAATCAATCACTATCAAAAGGTATGTCATTCTTCTAGTATATTATGATTCTACTTTGCATGTTATGCTAGTTAGGATGAAAACCTTGGAAATTCTTATTTGCATGTATTTTAGAGAAAACATAGATCCAAGGTTATTAGGGTTGCATGTACACCTTAGGAGTGTTAGAATGCTCAAAACCCAACAGTGGTATCAGAGCCTAGGCTTGTTTTCTTGAATACTTGATGCAAATAGCTGAAAAATGTCGAAAAACTGCATTCTGCACAGCTGACTCGCCGAGTCCCTCATGGAACTCGTCGAGTTCATGCATATATTCAACCAACTCGCCGAGTCAGTTCATACACTCGACGAGTTGGCAGGCCTGAGTGCAGATTTTCGAGATTTTGTGTTGGAATTGGTCTAGAATCATTACCTTAAACTGTTATGGACTTGTAAAACCTATTTTTGATGTGGTAATGATTGTGGTGAACCAATTTCAAAGTTATAATCAAAGTTTCAAGTTTATATATGTTTATATGATTCTTGAAAGTTGTTGATTATGAATGTTCATGAACTTATGAGTTTTGGTAGATCATAGGAATTATGTGCAAATTGTTTGATAGTATAATTCTTGATCTTTATGACATTGAATGGACTCCATAACCTGTCCTCAAATTATGGAATTTCAAAAGTTTTTCTTTTAAAGTTTATTTAAAGAAGTTATAAGTTACACTTTTGAAGAGTTTTTCACATAAATGGTTTTATGGACTCCGTAACTTGTCCTCAAGTTATGGATGTCCAAGAGTCTCTTCATTAAAAGTTTTTTAAACCTTTATTAAAAGTCATAAGTTATGAATATCCTAAAGTTTTTGAATTGTTCAAAACTTGCCCTCAAGTTTTGGAAATTGTAAAGTCGCACACAAACTTAATTCCATACCCTAGAGTTTTAAAAGTTAAAATTCAACCCTTATACTATTTATAACATTAATGGTTAATTATTATATATATGTATAAGATTAAGTCGTTTTACCGTTAGTAGGCCTCATTCACGAAGCCGGTCTATAAGGGGGGTATAAGGTTGTTGCCTATAAAATGGCAACTTAATGGGTGTCCACTCTCACCCACCGCTTCCTTGATCGGTGGAGGGTCGTTAGCCGAACGGGTAGGACAATGACTTTAATTCTCATTAAAAGTATAAGGATTATTAAAAAGTAACTAAATATTTTTATAATTCCCAATCTTAGTTACTTTAGGAAAATGTGAATATGGTGCTAACCCATGAAATTCACACTTTGTACCTTACCAAGTCGTTGGTGGAGCGTGTGTGGTTCACCGGCACACTAACTTGGACTATTAAGGATCACGAAGGGTGACTTAATGTTTATCATAGATCGGTGGAGCGTGTGTGGTTAACCGGCACATTGATTAGGTGATAATATTAAGGGTACCAAGTGAATTTGCATGGTTATTCACACCTTGTTTTGTGATCCTCGGCATCCCAGTCACAAAATCTGAAGGGCACAATCGAGATTGAAACATGCCATTGAAAGTTCAATGAATCTCAAAAGATCTAGGAGTTTCAAATCCAATTAAAACTTAATAATTTATTTCGTTTTTTATGGTGGAAATTGGTGAATCGTCATTCACCTACCTTCAAATATTTTATAGCTTGGATTACGGCATCCCTCTTCCAAGTTATAAAATATTGTGTTGGGTCCTAGCCTTAATATTTCATATTGGGTGTTATATTAAGGACTTAAAATCAACTAACTTGAATATCTCCCATTGTAGATGTCTGGTTTAGACAATTGTGATCTTCCCAAATCTCATGGAAATCATACTTCTCTACCTCCACCTCCTCCATTTATTCTCCCTGACCCACAAGCTCGAAGACTTGAAAAATTCAAGGTCACTCAAGTCCTACTAGCGATGAAACATAAAGATGGAAGACCTGTGTGCACTCATGTCTTAGGAATGAAGTCACATTTTGACAGGTTGAGAATGTTGGGTGTCGTTGTCCTAAGGAAGTTGGCTATTGACTGGGTTCTTCAGTCACTTCCAGATTCATATAGTGAGTTCATTAAAAAACTACTATGTGATAGATCACGACATGACCCTAATAGATCTATCTTATTTGCTTGTTGCTACTGAGTCAGAAATGATGTGGCGCAATGGTCAAGCAAATATGGGTGGAAGGTCTATTTCTCAAACTTCCATGGACATGGACAATGGTAACATTGGAAGTCCAGAAAAGCCTTTTCTTCCCAATGGAAAGGGATCGGCCTTGGTCAACCCGGTTGACCAAAAGGCAAAGGGAAAGGCTAAGTCTGTGATAATCTCGTGTACCATTCCCAAAGAGTCTATATGCTTTTATTGTCATGAGAAGGGACATTGGAAGCGAAGTTGCCCTGAATACCTAAAAGATCTGAAAGCAAGTAGAAACAAAAGGCTTGACTCTGCTTCAGGATCAAGCAAAGGGAAGGACACTTAATAAAAGGAGTATGCTGAATCTGATAGCGAATATGGATTTCAATCGCATGGTTCGAAGATCGGATTCTTGAGCTGCTACATAAGAGTTATGATAGATTGCTAGAAGATATGTAATAGCATAGTTTTCATTTAAAGTTTCATTGTAAGGAAAAAGTTTTTCCGCATTTATAAATAAATAAAATTTTGTTTTATTTTATTATATCTCCTTGCAATGGCATTTTATGAAAAATTGATGTTTGTATGGTTCTAGCAATAATAAAAATGTGCATTTGATTCTTTCATTAGTGGTAGTGTCTAAATTTATCAAATAAGGAAAGATTCTCATCACCTAAGGTTTCAATTGGACTGAAACTTGGAATCATGCAGGTTGTATTGCATGATGAATGAGAATTTTCATTTTTGGAAAGTTAAGACTAATTCCCTGACCACATGTATATGTGAGACAGGTGAAAGACTTAAGGATCGGGTACACTGGGTGTGTGCAGGTCAAAGTCCACCACAAAGATCGATAAGACTATTCGTCATGATTTACTAAAGTTTAGTAAACATGGTTGTACCTACAAGTTGAAGTACAACTCTGAAACATTGGAAAAGTTTCAATGTATGGCAGGACGAATGGGAAGAATCAAATTAGGCAGAAAGATAAAAGTTTCTCAAATTTGAAAAGATGGGGGATTACTTTAGTATCTTGTTTTATGATCATCTTAATGATTAAGAAACCATGTCACAATTCATCCTCTAAGGACATCTTAGTGAATTTTATGGCTAAGAAGAGGATTCATGAATTGTTGGAATGGTTAAAATCAAGAAGATGAATCATACTTCGTTCCAAAAAACAAGTCTTAGAGTCATACTCCAAGATTGTAACTTGAGTGACACATCTTAAAGAAGGTTCATAACACTGGTCAAATGTAAGAGTAAAATGTTTTCTACTCTTGTACATTTGAGAATGGTAAGTTGTGATGTTTTGGATAAAACAAAGACCAACTGACATCAATTGTGTGAAGTGTTTATCTTGATAAGAATCCGCACGGACTCTTGAATGTTTGTTTGGTTGTCAAGGAATGGTTCTTGACAAAGAGAAACTTGCATGTCAAGAGGACAGTGGGAGTCTTAAAGGTCTTCAAAGTTTCAAAAGCTAATCAAGGATAAAAACCTATAGTTTATCACTATCACACGACTTGAGGTTCGTAACCTATCGTGTTGACATAATTCTTGTTTCTATGCCTATTCCGGTAAAGTTCAATATGTATGTGAGTTCTGTGAGTTCTCAATTGTGGGCATAACAACTTGGAAGCGATGGTGGGCCCTTGGGCTACCAAGAGGCAAGAAATCAAGGTTGAACAAGTTCAATCCATATGATTTTGAGTTTGTCACTAACCTTGTCTTGTGATTAAGGTTTTGACAAGTTCACATAGATAGGAACACATACACCATAAAATCTAAGTGTCATAAGGTTTCTTTCCGATTCATGAAAATGATGGTGAGGAAACGCTTTCACTAAGTAGATTTTAAGTAGATAAAAATTGTGTTGTTTGCATTCTCAAAGTCGTTAGTGGAGCTTGTGTGGTTAACCGGCACACTAACATGGACTTTTGAGAAATGGCAAACAGGTCTAAACATTATGATTACGGCATCCCTCTTCATAATTGTTTAGACACACATGTGAGCTATCTAAGGAAAGATGTATGAGTCTGAGAAGCTTAGATAAAGTTTTGTCGAAGCATCTCGTATCAGAAGTCTGAACTTTGGTGATGAAAGTCAATTAAGTATTGATTTCTAGAAGTAGATTTTTGAGTACATGTCAAAGCTAGTGGGAGCATAATTGTTGTGCTAAATAATTATTATGCTAGTGGGAGCATAATCAATTATGATGAGTATTGTTAATTATAGAAAACAAGAGTTTCACTTGGAAAAGGTTGTTTTGCTATAATTAAGGGAGAGGAGATTATACGTTATTTCAATCCTAAAAATTTTAGATTGAGATTTTAATCATCATTAGTCAAGGACATATATATGAGTTTTATGTTGGAATGGTTCAACATAAGGAAATTCTATATATATTGCGTTCTCAAATTCGATTATGATTACGACATTCCTCTTCATAGTCGATTTTTGAAAACATGGCAAATAAAAATATTGTAGCAAAAGACTGATCTAGTATCAGGTCTTTATGTGAGACATCATGAATCGTGTCCCATATGCTTCGGGTATAGGATCGGTCACATGTGCTATAATATTTATCCGTTCTAAATTTTTCAAAATGCTTAGAGCATTAAGAGGGAAAAAGGAATAGAACCAGATATGACTAAAATGATTAAGCAATTGTCGAGGACAATCTAAGGTTCACCAAAGATTGGTTGCTAAGGGACAGTTGGAAGTATAGTGTTAAATTTTGGAAGGACCATATAGATATATTCTGAAAAGAGGTAGCTCTTGTTCAGATATGATAATCAAAATGGGAATATGGAAATTTTCCATATTGGGAGTTGGATATTAAGAATCTATGGGAGTTGGATGTTCAAAGAAATGTACTTTGAATATGAGACTTCGTTTCCATGGAATTAATCTCCTTTGGAATACTCTGTAATGACTGTTGACAAGTTTTGTGACTTTTGTGCATAGACATTGCAAGAGGATCAATGCATATAAGTTTGGAATCTAACAGATTACAGTAAATGACAAGAATTTGGTATTCTTACATTTACGGTAAGGATTTGGGACTGTGAAATGATCATCATTGGAATCATGTTCAATTGATCTACTTCACAAAGTAAAGATCATAGACAAACATAGTGTGCATACTTGGTGTATGGCATGACTATTGTTTAGAAAACATAGTGTACATGCTTAGAGCATGGGACAACTATTGTTTTAATTCAAGTGTGAAGTTGATAAATCGAAACAGAATAATGTGGAATCAATATGGTGATAAATAAAAGGTGTTTTATTTATATTCATAAGTGCTGAGACCATATTGGATTCAATTATTCTTGTGTTTCAGTTTGCATGTTTTGACTTCCATAATAACTAGGTTATTCTTTCCGAATGATTAAGTTATTCAAACCATCCACAGTTGGTCATATGTTGGAAGAAGATATGAATCAAGACTGTCATGAGTTGGTTGTAGAGGTCTAAGATGTTGGACATGGCTACAACACTTATGAGTGCTCATAAGTTATGAGTATTAGATTCAACCCACGCTCACTTGCATCACTTCATGGAATTTATCTCGAGTGATCGTGAGACGGTAATATCATATAAGTCTTCAAACCTAGAGATATGAGTTTTTACCTATGAGTTGGTTGTACATTGATTGCACGAAAACGCATCAGTAACTTGATGTTATAAAACGTGCCTTTGTGTATAATTCAACAAGTAGTACAAACAAGTATATGAGTCGAAGTTTATCTGTTCCTTCTAGTCCTTGGAGGATTAGAAGCGATATTTGGGCCCCTCGATGATTTTGTATTGACCTATGTACCGGGCCCGGTCAGAACTAAATTGATGTGTTCGATTAAGTTCTTTGTCAAGCAAATCGGAAATAAGGAAACAAACTGCTGGACAATAAGTACGACATTGTTCCATGTATTTGTCCGGCTGATATCATGAGAGCAGAGGATTATATGATCACTTATCTAAAATGGTGCTTCATAGCTCAACAGGGTTTTGAGAGCTACGATTGCCGGTTGGCTCCTGAAGTCATATCTGCAAATATGTTATTAGACTCATCCAAGTGGGAGACTGTTGGATAAGGTGTCTAAGTCCATAACAATATTTGAGATGTACTTGACCCGACCCGACATGGTCCATTTGGGTTGCACTTCACCCGAACAATTTGTTTGGATAATCTTTTGAGAATTGTATGTTCATGCTTTATTAATATATTATAAGTTATAATATATTAATATTAAATCATATTATTTAATTAGTATTGGTCATAAATTAATTTAGAATTAATTTGGTGATCAAAAAGGTGACTAATTAAATATGGGCTCTTGTATTTTATGTAGTGTGGGCTAATACTCATTTGGAATGGGCTTGGCATGCATGGGAATACATGGATAGTCCATGGAGCTTTTAACCCATGGATCCTTGGAAAGGAAGAGTCATGGGTATTAGGGTTTACATGGATGTAACCCTAATCCTCCACACTATATAAAGGAGCTTATGATGCTTGAAATGACACTAGTTGTGTGTGAACAAGAGTGGTGGCCTAATTTCTAGAGCACATATATTATTCTCTCAAGGTTCCAAGGTTTGTGGTGATTTGTGATTCCACTTGAGGCATTCACACTATTGGTGCTAGGCTCTCAAACTCCAAGCAATCAATCACTATCAAAAGGTATGTCATTCTTCTAGTATATTATGATTCTACTTTGCATGTTATGCTAGTTAGGATGAAAACCTTGGAAATTCTTATTTGCATGTATTTTAGAGAAAACATAGATCCAAGGTTATTAGGGTTGCATGTACACCTTAGGAGTGTTAGAATGCTCAAAACCCAACGAGTGCAACAAATGCAACTACCACCACAACGGTGCATGCCGTGAAATGCATTGCACCAACTGTAACAAAAAGGGGCACACCGCCCGATTCCGTAGAACTCCAGCCCAACCGAACGCACAAGCTACCAACGCCGGAGCAAGCCGAACCTGCTATGGATGTGGAGAAGCAGGACACCTCAAACGTAACTGCCCAAAGGCAAGAAACCCCAACCCCGGCGAAGTGGTCAGAGTTCTGGCGATAGGTTATGAGGAAGTCGTCGCAGATCCAACTGTGGTTACCGGTACGTTTCCCCTCAACAATACCTATGCATGCATTCTTTTCGATAGTGGCGCGGAGAAAAGCTTCGTGAGCCACCAATTTAAACGCTTGCTTAATCAAACACCACAAACACTAAAAGACACATTCACCGTAGTAATGGCTAACGGAAAAACAGAGAACACTAACGATATTTACACCGGGTGTACCCTCACCTTAAATAATCACTCTTTCCAAATCGACCTTATGCCGGTCACCATAAAAAGTTTTGACGTTATCATTGGCATGGATTGGTTATGCCCTCACCATACGGAAATCCTATGTCACGAAAAGGCCGTTCGCCTTAATCTGCCAAGTGGCGAAGCTCTTGTCGTTTATGGCGACAAGCCTAGCTCAAACTTTCAGATCATCTCTTGTATCAAGGCTCAAAAGTATATCCGCAAGGAGTACCACGCCTTCCTAGCCCACTTGGTAGATAAGGGTCAAGGAATGAAAGACATCAAGGACATTCCGGAGGTCTGCAATTTCCCCGATATATTCCCAGAAGACCTTCCCAGAGTGCCCCCTCCTCGACCAGTCGAATTCCGAATCGACTTAATTCCCGGAGCTACCCCCGTAGCCAAATCGCCATACCGTCTAGCTCCAGCCGAGATGCAGGAACTGTCCAGTCAACTGAACGAACTACTGAGCAAAGGCTTCATTATACCAAGCTTCTCGCCTTGGGGAGCACTGGTTTTGTTCGTTAAGAAGAAGGACGGATGGTTCCGTATGTGCATTGACTACCGCAAATTAAACAAACTCACCATAAAAAACCGATACCCTTTGCCTCGAATCGATGACCTCTTCGACCAACTACAAGGAGCGAGTTTCTTCTCGAAGATTGACCTTAGATCTGGATACCATCAACTACGAGTTCAAGAGGAGGATATTCCCAAGACAGCGTTCAAAACGTGCTATGGTCACTACGAATTTGTAGTGATGCCTTTCAGCTTAAGAAATGCACCCGCAACGTTTATGGACCTGATGAATCGGGTGTGTCGACCTTACTTATACAAGTTCGTAATTGTCTTCATCGATGATATACTAGTCTACTCCCGAAGTAAGGAAGAACACAGCCAGCATTTACGTGGAGTCCTGGAGACACTGAGGGCCGAGAAATTGTACGCCAAGTTTTCAAAGTGTGAGTTCTGGATTCGAGAGGTGAATTTCCTCGGGCATGTAGTCAGCAAGGAAGGAATCTATGTGGACCTTTCAAAGATAAAGGCGATTGAAAGTTGGGCAGCACCAAGAACACCCACGGAGATTCGACAATTTTTAGGACTCGCCGGTTACTACCGGAGGTTCATCCAAAACTTCTTCAAAATCGCAAAACCACTCACCACCCTGACTCAAAAAGGGGTGACATTCGTCTGGGGAGATAAGCAAGAGGCTGCATTCCAAACACTTAAACGAACTCTATGCAGTGCTCCGATCTTGTCCCTGCCAGATGGAACCGAAGACTTTATGGTTTACTGCGATGCATCAAACCAAGGTCTAGGGTGTGTGTTAATGAAACGAGGAAAAGTCATTGCCTACGCCTCAAGACAACTGAAGACGCATGAGGTAAACTACACGACACACAGCCTTGAATTAGGAGCAGTGGTTTTCGCCCTAAAAATCTGGAGGCATTACCTTTACGGCACCAAGTGCACCATCTTCACCGATCACGAAAGCCTCCAGCATATCCTCAATCTGAAGGAACTCAACACGAGACAAAGTCGATGGGTGGAATTACTAAACGATTACGAATGCGAGATTCGTTATCACCCCGGAAAGGCCAATGTGGTTGCAGACGCTTTAAGCAGAAAGGAGTACTCGGGCCGCCGAGTAAAGGCATTAACCATGACCATCCACTCACACCTGTCCGCACAAATCAAGGAAGCTCAGGAGGAAGCCTTGAAGCCAGAGAACGTGACAGGTGAAGCATTGAGAGGAATGGACAAAAATCTTGAAGTTAGGGGTGAAGGAGTTCGTTATCTCATGAACCAGATCTGGACACTAAAATTTGGTGGATTCAGGGACGTTGTCAAGAACGAAGCTCATAAAATTCGCTACTCCGTGCATCCCGGCTCAGACAAGATGTACTTAGACATCAAGAAGATGTATTGGTGGCCGAACATGAAAGCTGAAATAACTACCTTTGTGGGCAAGTGCCTGACTTGCGCCAAAGTTAAGGTAGAATATCAAAAGCCCTCGGGACTACTTCAATAACCAGAGATACCCGAGTGGAAGTGGGAGCGGATTACGATGGATTTCATTACCAAGTTACCTAAGACCGCGGGTGGACTTGACACCATCTGGGTAATCGTCGACAGGTTAACCAAATCCGCACACTTCCTACCAATAACAGAGACAGACAAAATGGAGAAGCTGACAAGGATTTACATTAGAGAAACAGTGCGTCTTCACGGAGTACCGATATCCATTATCTCCGACAGAGATAGTAGGTTCACGTCACGATTCTGGCAGTCACTACAGAGAGCTATGGGAACTAGGCTAGACATGAGTACAGCCTACCACCCACAGACTGACGGTCAGAGTGAAAGAACCATTCAGACGTTAGAGGACATGCTAAGGGCTTGTGTGATAGACTTTGGTAAAGCTTGGGATACTCATTTACCTCGTATTAAGTTTTCCTACAATAATAGTTATCATACTAGCATCAAACTTGCTCCGTTCGAAGCCCTCTACGGCCGTAAGTGCAGATCACCCCTGTGCTGGGCCGAGGTGGGCGATACGCAACTAGCAAAAGGGCAAGTCCCTAACAGCGCACTCACTGGCCCAGAGATCATAAGGGAAACGACCGAGAAGATCGTCCGAATTCGAGAACGAATGAAGGCTTCGCAAGACCGACAAAAGAGCTACGCAGATAAGAGACGAAAACCTTTGGAGTTCCAAGGTGGAGATCGGGTACTTCTAAAAGTATCACCTTGGAAGGGTTTAATACGTTTCGGAAAACGGGGGAAATTAAATCCAAGGTATATCGGGCCATTCGGAATCCTCGCCAGGATTGGCCCGGTGGCATACAAGCTACGATTTCCACAGGAACTCAAGCACGTTCATCCTACATTCCATGTGTCAAACCTGAAGAAATGTTTGTCGGATGAGACCCTCATCATTCCGTTGGAAGAAATTGAGATCAACGAGAACCTCCACTTTGTAGAGGAACCTGTTGAAATCATGGATCGAGAGGTCAAATCGACGAAACAAAGCCGCATTCCCATTTTAAAGGTCCGGTGGAACGCCAAACGAGGACCCGAGTTTACTTGGGAACTTGAGGACCAAATGAAGCAAAAATACCCACATCTATTCCCCGACCCTTGAAGTCCCACTCAAAATGCAAAATTTCGGGACGAAATTCCTTCTAACGGGGGGATACTATGACAACCGTCAAATTCTAGTCAAAGTCAAACAAGTCAAACCGGTCGAATTTAATTAGTGCCTGTGTGTTAGAAGTTATTCTATGAATAAAAATGTGCATTTGTATGTCAAAAATTCAAGTGTCTCGAAAAATCTATGTGTTAAGAGTGTAAAAACCCTAAAAAGGGAGTTAAACGCATCAAAACACGACTAAGGACCCTTTCGGGGACTTAAAACGATCATTAACGAAGCATAACGGGGTTCACGAACCTTGCATTATGAGATTATACGATAATAATGGCTAAGATTAAATCTCTCCCAAATCTCTCCAAGTATGTGAAATCTCTCCCAAATCTCTCCATGTATATGAAATCTCTCCCAAATCTCTCCAAGTATGTGAAATCTCTCCCAAATCTCTCTCAAAACCTCTTTTGATTTATTTTAATCATTTGGGACATCCCGACACTTGACTTGGTGAAAAACCATTCGAAACGGAAAGATACATTGGAAAATAGCCTTTTAGGGCCGAAGTCCCTCTATAGGGACCAAACCCTACTTGAACCGGAGTCCCCTTGTGTAGCCGCAGCCATCTAGCCGCAACCAGCAAGCCGCAGCCTCCGAACCGCATCCATCGGACCGCAATGACTAAGGACTGGAACTACTGAGGACCGAGGCTGCTGAAGACCGCAGCGCTGAACCGCATCCGAACTCGCCTCCGATCCTTCCTGACGAACCCGCCTGCGGTACCTGCTTGGACCACAATCCGTTTCCCTTCGGATCCAATTCAGCGACCAAGCCACTCCGGTTCAAAGGCTGCCAAGACCCGAAACCAAGCCTTGACTTCGGATTTCCCATTTTCCACCCGGTTTTCGACCACGACTTCGTTTTAAGCCCGTTTTTCATGATTTTAACGTGGGATTTTCACCAAAATCCATATTTTATCATTCTTAACCCCCAGGACTCTTATTTTATTTATTTCTCAAGAATTTATTAATTAAAAATCATTAGTTTATATTAAGAAGATATTAACCCCACAAGTGGGTCAAGTGTGCCCACTTGCCTTCCATGTGTCATCCTCTCAATAGTCCAACCCTATCCACATCACACAAACCAAGGTAAACATCCCTTCAATCTTGCAAATTGCTCCAACAACATTTATATAAAGAAATCCCTGGAGGATTTCTTGGTTCACTTTGATAAATCCTTCACTTACACACTTCTCATATCACCTCAAGAAAGCTTCTTTCTCTCTACTTTCCACCACCTTGTGCAAGTGTTCTTGAGGTTGCTACATCACTTTTTGGTAAGTATTCCATCTAAACTCAAGTGTCATTCCATAATTTCATAACACTCTTGGATCATTAACTCATATCTTAACACCAAAAATCGTTCTTAGGATCATCCAAACTCTCACGTGTTCATCAAGTGTTCTTGACTTGATACTCCACGTCTTCGACCTTCCACTCTTCCATGAATCACTCAATGTGAGTTCATAACCCTGCATTTTTTAGTTTTCTTCAGTTTTCAGGGGGGGGGGGAAATACAAGTTAAAACACCAAAACATATTCAAAACTCAACTTGACAGCTTACAACAGAAAAGTTGTGACCTGTTCACGAACTGTTTTACCCAACTTAAACTTAATATTTTTCAAAACTGTATAATATGCAAGTAGTTCAGGTTTATACCTTTAAAATGACTACTTGCACACCTTCATACTATTTGTCTACAATTTATGGTGATTTTTACAAAACTGCCTATCACTGCAGCAACAAAATCAAACCAGGTTGTGAAAATGAACATTTTCACACTAGTTTGAGACCACCAAAAATTATGGGAAAATTTATGAACACAGTAGACACTTTTTCCAAATACTCAGAGTTTGCGGATTCAGTTTTTGACTTACGATGATTTTTCTACAATTACTCAAAAATAGTGACAGTTAAGGGTAAAACTGTCAAATGCATATTTAGGAGTTATTCACACCATGTAACATGTTGAGCAAGGTGTGTAAGCTTTATACTTAGTATTTCCAATGTCCTTTATTTGAAATACATATACATGCGTAACAAGGTTTCATACCATCATACAACACTTTTGATAAACTATAATAGGTATAGTTTTGAACGCTTCATTTGTCAAAGAAAACAATAACATTATCGATTTACAAAACGAACTTTCACTACACACTACGTGAACTCGTTAATGAATATTTGTGAGACATTCTCCTTCGGGGTACTCGAAGTACCACAGAAAAGTCCTTTAGTTATAATCAGAATCTCTTGGAGTGAGAACGTGATAGTTGTATATAGATCTATACTGGGTCCGACCAACCCGCACCTGAGCTGCTTACAACAGCTAGACCGGCAGGTCTGTGGTGACAAGTGTCATAACTTCCCGACGCCTGAAGAACGTCGCATTCAAGGCCATCTATTCTTTAGTATGATTATAACATCTCGCATGGAATATTAACACAACATACAATTCACGGAAATTCTAAGGCTTGTTACAAAGGAGTTTTATTTAAATATAAAACACACACCTAAGTATGACGATTTACTTACACATACTAGGCCTTGTTTCAATTCAGTTTACAACAAATCTTTTAGAAAATATTGGATTTTCTGGAAACAAACTTGTAACAAACGTTAAGGAAACAACATTCATTTTTATAAAATACTTATGAACTCACCAGCTTTATGCTGATACTCTCTTTTCAAAACAACTTGTATTCTCAGGTAATCAGTAATACAGGTAACCGCAAGATTTTTGAAGTCAAGACGCTAAAGCATAGATTATTTTGCTACAGTTTATCATCATATGTAATTTAATTGGAAACATGTATTTTGGAACATGTATTTTGGCAACAATGTAATCTTTTAAATTATATCTATGATGGTTGTGTTTTACTTTCTTCACTATGGTTATGATACTTAGCATGACGTCCTCCGCCCCCGAACGTTTCCACCGTTCTGGTTTGGGGGTGTGACATCACCGCTTCCCTGTCTCTGAGCATCGTCGTTTCCACCATCTTGAAGCCGACCTTGACATAATATTCGTCTCTCCCATCTTGTCAGACTTCACAGATGACCCCCTTCTCCCACTCCTTCGCCGATCTGCAACCGCCACCAACCATGCCTCTGATTTGCAACCTCTATCCAAGTTTCGAATTTGAACTTTTTTTTTCGATTTTTTTTGAGGAATTTGCTATGTTTGGATATGGATTGTGGAGCACACAGACTTTAGAACTCGCTCAACTTCTTCAGCCCGGATCCTTAGATCAGTAACAGATTGGGAGACATCAGCAGAAACCAAAAGTAAGTATGGTGTTAAT
The DNA here is from genome assembly GCF_052849685.1 of Lactuca virosa. NCBI lineage: Eukaryota > Viridiplantae > Streptophyta > Magnoliopsida > Asterales > Asteraceae > Lactuca > Lactuca virosa. The sequence goes on from NC_136430.1 coordinate 498,733, forward strand.
AAAAACAATTGGAAATCGGAAGCTAATCTCATACAAATACTTACTTCTTGGGAGAAGGAAAGAAACTTCTAAAGTGACTCTTCGGCTCCTAGATTCTCCAAGTTGAGATCTGTGGCTTTTGAATTCTTCCTCTTACAGGAACTCGGGGCCTTCACGGTGAGATCAATGAGAGGTTTCTTAAGAAGAAGAGGCAGGTCGGCTTTCTCTCTTTTGACTGAATCAGACCACTAGACACGTCATTTTTTAGGTCAGATAAAGCGAATCGAGCATTGGGAAAAGAAGCCTTGGAACCTACACGCCACACAAGATCATCATCAATACATGATTTTCATTTAGGATCTTCATTGATTATAAATTCCAATTGAAAATATGAAGATCGTACCGGTTGCCATCGATGCAGTGGTAGATCTGAAAGATCTTGTATTCCCAAGAGTCATTATATAATGATATTGCTAATAACATATGATCCTATAGGGTCACACTAACAACAACTTGTTGAAAATATATTATTTATAAGAATTTCATTCTTGATATTATTTATAAGAATTTGATTCTTGATAAATAAATATATATCTTGTAATTTATTGGAAATTATTTATTTCATGGAAATATTAATTTTCAATGTTAAGTATTAAAATATATCATAATATATCATAAGGTATGGTTTATTATGTCATGTACATTTTTTGGACCAAAAGGGGGTTTTGTCTTATATGGATTTATATGTTTTATAAGTTATAAAAATTAGAAGAGTTTTTATAGAAAAACTAGCTTCTTCTATTTATAAAATATTCAATGAGACAATAAAGGGAAAAGAAGACATGCTTGCATTTATTTTATCATAAAGCCATGTTCTTACACTTGTAGCCTTTTGTTGCTAGATGCATGGTGTATTAAAGCATCAAGACTCAATGGGTAAGGACTTGGATTAAGATGATTAAAAATGCTTGCATGTATTTCTTCTTTTACTAGCTAAAAGCCACGAAATTTTGTGCTTCCTATCTCCATATTCTCTCTAGTTTTTGTCTCTTAAAGTGTTAAGAACATAAAGATGAAGATGATACTTGAATACTCTCTTTCAAAAGAAACTACTTTCTTTGTATTAAGAGCTTAAGAGATTCTTTTATTACAAGAAGAAGACTAGCATCTTATCAAGTTGATTTACTGTTGGTGGATATCTGTAGAGAACTTCTACCTTAAAGTTTCATGTCATACGTTGTCAACTTCCAATATCCCATGAGAATCAAAATCTTCAAAGGTTGTAACACTTTTCTTTCTATGGTTGTTTTTTATCTTTCTAAGTCTTGCAAAAGATCCTTGGTGGGTTAAAATGGTTTTAGTTTTATTCAAGTAGTAGGTGTGAGACCCGTGTATTACACGAGTTTATTAAAAGGACCAAAAGTAACGGTGTGACAAAAAAAACCATTCACGTAAGTTTTGATAACCACAAGGACCATGTTCAAAAAAAAAAGTAACGACTGAGTTTATGACATTTGGTAAAATTAATTAATCTATACTATATACATCTACATTAATTAATATATTAATGGAAAAATAAATTCACAAATATAAAGTTATCATGTGCATTAATTAATCTATTAATAAAATTAATTAATATGTGGTGACATTTAATAAGTGGAATTTGAATAAAAAAGAAAAAAAAAACTATAAAAATGACAAGTGGTTATTAAATAATTCAAAAAAATTTAGAAAATGAAAAGTGTCAAAATGAATGAGAAGAAGACATGTGGCAAAATCATTCTTATTTATTAGGGTAGATTTTAAAGCTTCCGTTGCCGGTTTTATAGTTTGTGAAACCGAATTTTTGAATAAAAACTCAACAATTGGTATCAGAGTCATTTTTGCAATATTAGTTAGATTTTTTGTTAAGCGGATGAAATCTTTGTTTTTGGAAAACATTGATGGTTTTCTTTTTGCATGAAAAATCCATACATATTTTCTATGACAACTTTAAAATGTTTATAATTGTTATTTTTGACCAAAAGTTTACATGCATCTTTTTGGTCATAAAAGTTGTCTTACAAAAACAAACAGTTGTTTTATATTATGACAACCCGAAATTTCTATTCTGTACAACCATTCAATTCAATAGAAGTCAGAACAGTTTCTGCTAACTTTCAAGCTTTTTGGGATAAGTTTCAGTGTTTTTAAGTTAGTACTTCAGGAGATACCAGGAGAGAAGATGCTCTAAGATTTATTGTGCAACAATAAAGTCCCAAAGCTCCAAGAGTTTGGAGTTTACGGCCTAAACAAAGGTGTTTACGGCCGTAAACCCTAAATTGGGGGTATATATATGACACTTAGTCATTATTTACCATTTTTCACAAATTCAAGATCCAAACTCAATTCTCTCTCAAGTATCATCCAACAATTCTTCAAGATCTTCAACTTGTAAGTGTTTCTAGTCCTAATAAGTTGATATATTACTTAATCTAGTGATTTAACACACTTCCATCCGTGAAATCATTCCAAAAGGTTAGATCTTCAAGTTTCACCAAGAACACCAAGAACACACACTAGTGTTCTTGGACTTTTAGCACCTTTTCAAGCTTCTACCTAGTAAGTACTCCTACCCTAGTGTATTATAAAGCTTGTTACACTTCTAAACATCAAGAAAACACCCAAGAAACACAAGATCAAGGTGTTTACGGTCCAAGATGTTCTTGGACCGTAAACCCTAAAAAGGGTACCAAAGTGTGCCCTAGTCCCTTCTAAGCCTTGGAAACTAGCATAGATCCTTTCCTTGATGAGCTTAGCACTTGAAAACATCAAAATACCATAAACCATTTGGGTTTACGGCCGTAAACCCAAAGGCAAATGGTTCAAGGACTGTAAACTCCATTTAGGAGTGAAATGGTGCCCTAATCACTCCCATAGGCTTATACTTCAAGTGGAAATGCTTCTAAGGACTTGTTGAGCTTCGAAACAACACATGGTCAAAGAAGCATGAGTTTACGGCCGTAAACTCATGGGTTTACGACCATAAACTCAATGAGTTATGGTCACAAAACCGTAAACTCAAATGAAGGGTCCCCTTAAACCCTAAACTCAATAGCAATGTCCTACAACACTTAGATGCAATCCTAAGGACTTATAGCACTTATATAAGGTGTTTTACATGTCCTAGGATGTCTTAACTTTGTTAATTAGTTGTTTAAAGACTAATTGGATACATATATGTGTTATTATATGTTAACTAGGATCATTGTGTGTGTTCAAGTCTTCACTTGACACCTAGCAATCCTATATCATCAGTTCATCCAAACCACTCACTGCAGGTGAGTTCATACCCCTTTAATTAACCTTTTAAATGTTTTTAAATGCTTTTATGGGGGAGAATACAAGTTAAATCATGCTAGTATTATATCAATCACATGTGATTAATAACTAGCATACAAATGGATTTACTACACTTTTAGCTGTTTTACCAAAAATATTACTTCAAATGACTTTCCAAAACGTTTTTACTTGATTAAAACTCTTTATCAAACTATCTTACATTCTGTATGTTTTCTTTAAAAACTCTGTTACAATTATGTTTCAAACAAAGTTTTTCTTACACTTAAACTGTCTTGTCTAACTACTTTCAAATCGTTTTATAAACTGACATCAAGTCATCTTTTCTTAGTTATTAAACTTTTCAAAGGTTTTACAAAACTTATTTTATACTTTTATATTGTCAAAAGCATGCCTATATATGTATGGTTATATAAGTAATGTTTAAAGGACTTAGGAAGGCTAGCTCGCCTCATTTCCTTTTCCTTGTTTGGATGTGGCTTTAGGGTATCGGTTATCCGTCTGAAGGTCGTCTAAATATTAGTTATATATCATGTATACATATATAGACATAATAGTTCTAATCAGTCAGTTCAGTACCTTTGGGTAGCAAAGGTATACGTTCATATATTTCTAATAAGCTATTATAGGTATAGTTTTGGGTATATACATGATTATGTAATATAAATATGGATTTCGACCTAGCGATTCGTTGCGGAAGTCACTTTTAGTTTCCAAAATCTCTTCTAAGGATAACTTTTAGTATGGGGACTATCAATCATATTATTACTTACTTACAGCGGGTCTCGTGAAAAGACTACTTACTTACAGCGGGTCTCGTGAGAAGACTACTTACTTACAGCGGGTCTCGTGAGAAGACTACTTACTTGCTTACTTACTTTCAGCGAGTCTCGTTAGAAGACTATTTACTTACTTTCATTCAAGTCTTGGTAGAAGACAACTTTCAAAACAGTCGAGTCTTGGTAGAAGACTACTTTATATACTAGTAGGAAATATGGGATTTTCTAGGAAGTTCAAACATTTACACTTTTATGTATAAACCTTTTCATTGATACTTATATGAATAATGACATTAAATACTTATGAATTCACCAGCTTTATTGCTGATACTCGCTTTCAAAATAACTTGTATTCTCAGGTCACAATTAGACAGGTACGACGACCAGGTTTTATGAAGACGGAGCAGTCAAGACTCGTCTTTTATTTTGATTACATATTTTGGTATCTTAATACTATGAAAGAACACTCATGTATTAAAACTTTACTTTTAATGCAATGGATGATGTTGTTGCTTGTTTACTACTTTGCACTGTTATGATACTTTACATGACGTCCTCTACCCCTGAACGTTTCCGCCGTTCTTGGTTTTGGGGTGTGACAGATTGGTATCAGAGCTTTGTTTATAGTGAATTGAGTATATCAACCCATAAAAGACATACTAACTACTAATACATTGGGATTAAAATACTCTGACCAAGAGTTTATACTTCTAAATAATAAAATATTTAACTAAGTATACATGCCTGCATTCATACTAAAATCAGTGTCACAATGACAAGAACAAAAGTATTACGATTGTTGAATATCACAAGTAAGCTCGGGGATGTATGGTCAGTCCTGGGAGTTGCACAGCCTGATCAACTATGTTGGTCGGAGGAGTGATTAGCACATGCCCAAGAATGGTTGTGATGTGTCAACAAGTCTAAAAACTTACCAACACTACCACAATGAAATACCATAGGGGTATTTGGTGATATTATAATTACTTCTTTGAGAATTAAAGGTCTTTATTAGTATGCCAATAGTTGCTTAGTGGATACACTAAAATTATATGTATCTAGGATGTCATAGACTTAGAATCTGTGAATCTTTGCTTTATGTCCTGTCCTTGTTTGGTTGGGGGCTTAGAGTTAGGGTCACTTATTCGAAGGTCTATCATGTCCTGAATACATATAACTAGTATGCACTAAACAAGTATTGGAGTAACTGATAAAGATCATCTTATAATTATCTAATTAGTACGTCTATTTAGTTATTTCTTATAACACTTTTCTCACGTAAATATCATCGCTGGATTCCATCCCCACGGCAACCCGTACTACCCTAACAACGGCAATGCTGGATGGCTCGGAGAAGAGCCAGAGAATGATCAAGCGATTCCTTTGGATGATCACGAAGCTGAAGGCTTTTCTGATAGTTCAGACTCAGAACCCGAAGTCAACAACCTACCCCCCCAGCTGCTCAAAACCCAAACCTGAACCCTCGCCCAGCATTTCAAGTACCCACACCCCGGTGGGCCACAAACTTGAATAGATGAAGTCAGAGAACTTCGAGCTCAGCAAGTAAGATCTGACAGGCGTATGAGGGACATAGAACGCCTTCTGTCGGAATCAAGAACCCACTCTAGTAGTTCTCGTCGCCGATAGAATCTCGTCTACTTCTATTTTGGATATAACCTAGTTAGGTAAAACTCTGGTCTAATTCCCTATCTTTGTAAATCTTAGACCTGTTAGGTCTTGGTTAGGTCGTAGTCCTGTCAAAATTTTTCCATCTTGGTTGATGTAAGGCCTCCCTCGATTGGCCATTTTCCCCGAACTTGTTACATCTGTAATTCCAGTAATATTGACAGGTACCTAATCTTATGGGAATTATTATCCAAATGCTATCATCTGTTAGTTCTAGATCTACATTAAATCGTGTTGTTGGGCTATGAAGAGTTAGTCCATGAGTCATTTTCATCAACTTTCCTATTAAATTCTTATCAATATCTTCATCTTTATAAACTTATAGTTAAAAGATGCCTCCTCGCAGAAATCCAAGGCGTAACAATAATAACGAAACACCAATACCACCTCCACCACCACCTCCTCAGTTCGACGTTGCTATGTTCCAAGCAGCTGTCACGGCAGCTGTAGCGGCTGCCATGACACATATCAATACTTCTGGCGCTACTGGTTCGGGAATTGGGGTATTTCCTTCGAACCATGGCGAGAGTCATGGGCACCCACGAGAGTGCACCTATAAAGATTTTACGAACGCCAAACCCCTGAATTTTAATGGAACTGGAGGGGTTATGATATTAAGACAATGGATAGAAAAGACAGAAGCAGTCTTTGAGATCTGCGCCTGCCTAGAGAACAACAAGGTCAAGTTTGCTACTTGTACCTTTTCAGAAAGAGCTTTAACATGGTGGAATGGCCACGTTAAGGCACTGACTCTAATAGTGGCAAATTCGATAAGCTGGGAGAACTTAAAAATCATGCTGATTAGAGAGTACTGTCCACGAGGAGAAATTCAAAAACTCGAGTAGGAACTCTGGAATCTTGGAATGGTTGGTACTGATATATCAGCCTATACAAGTAGATTCTGTGATCTGGCAATTCTGTGCCCAGATATGGTTGCTCCTGAGAGCAAGAAAATAGAGAGGTATATTTGGGGTCTGTCTCCCCAAATTCAGTCAAGTCTATTAGCATCAAGGCCTGATACTTTCGATAGTGCCAAAGAGCTAGCACAATATATTATTGACCACGGAAACTATCAGAACTCAGTAATTGCTGTAGAAGATCAACAAAAAGGAAACAACAACAGGAAGCAAGGTTGGAACAAGAGGAAATACGAGTCCTCACAAGAAGCCTCAAGGAAACAACAGCTAGTTACAGTCAATGCTGCTACAGTAACTACAATAGCCTCTACTAACCCATTACCAGTAAAGCCTTATGCTGGTAATCTCCCAAAGTGCAACAAATGCAACTATCACCATCATGGACCTTGTCGGGAAATGCAGTGCTTAAACTGCAACAAAAAGGGACACACCATCCGTTACTGCAAGAATCCAGCAAGACCGATCAACCAAGTACCCAGCGCTGGTGTGAGCCAGGCTTGCTATGGTTCTGGCGAGGTGGGTCACTACAAAAGAAACTGCCCAGGGACAGCGAAAGCTGGCACAGACGGAAGGATGCTAACGATCACCGCCACAGGGGAGACTACTCCAGACCCACGTTAAAAATCTATTACGTTCAATAGCGTTTATGTTAGACTACTAAACTTTTTAAAAACTAGTGCAACTAGAGTCTTGTCTTTTGCGAGATCCCATCAGTGTTAGGGACTCTCGTGCTGCCTGTATTGGCTGTTTGCAGTATACTTTGTTTGCAGCTGTAATAGCATAGTTTAAACTAAAGTACCAAAAAAAAACTCTTTCATAGATTGCACCGTATTGTTTTGTGACACCTTTGGATCCTGTCTAACGCCTGTAATTTCGAGTACTTCGACGTCGTCATTTGACTTGGGTCGATTTGATCCTCACAGTGCCAGTTTCAAGCGAAAATCCTTTTCTTGTAATCGACACTCCAGCGAAGCCGTCGTTCCAGAACTCCGAGGCGCTCATGCATAGAGTACCTTATCATTCGTAGCCTTTCTGAAGTAACATCAGCAAACCTCTCCGGAGAACTACTCGTACAGTACGTCAAGTTCAATCCAAAGGCCTATACGGTGAACCTATCACGGAGGAAAGTATACGCTAGGGTCGTACATAATCAAGATTCTACAGGTTTAGAATTGATGATTCCACTTTAACTTCTTTTCCTTGTTTGGATGTTAGCTTAGAGAAGAATCATTTATTCGACTACCTTTTCAATCTTAATTATATACGACTCGTATACCCGAGATGGTGATTGATGAACCATGTATGAGTTCTAAAATGAATTTCAGGACGGAGACTGCCCCCAGACAACGAGTAATTGTGCTACCATACAAATAAACCTAGAAGCCAAACTTAGAACTTCCCATCGATCAGGACAGGAGATGCAGATGGAATAGAAGTACCTATTCTTTTCATGATTTAGGAGTATTCACTTTCGAATCTGAATTTCAGGACGAAATTCCTTCTAACGGGGGGATGATGTGACAATCCGAAATTTCTATTCTGTACAACCATTCAATTCAATAGAAGTCAGAACAGTTTCTACTAACTTTCAAGCTTTTTGGGATAAGTTTCAGTGTTTTTAAGTTAGTACTTCAGGAGATACCAGGAGAGAGGATGCTCTAGGGTTTATTGTGCAACAATAAAGTCCCAAAGCTCCAAGAGTTTGGAGTTTACGGCCTAAACAAAGGTGTTTACGGCCGTAAACCCTAAATTGGGGGTATATATATGACACTTAGTCATTATTTACCATTTTTCACAAATTCAAGATCCAAACTCAATTCTCTCTCAAGTATCATCCAACAATTCTTCAAGATCTTCAACTTGTAAGTGTTTCTAGTCCTAATAAGTTGATATATTACTTAATCTAGTGATTAAACACACTTCCATCCGTGAAATCATTCCAAAAGGTTAAATCTTCAAGTTTCACCAAGAACACCAAGAACACACACTAGTGTTCTTGGACTTTTAGCACCTTTTCAAGCTTTTACCTAGTAAGTACTCCTACCCTAGTGTATTATAAAACTTGTTACACTTCTAAACATCAAGAAAACACCCAAGAAACGCAAGATGAAGGTGTTTACGGTCCAAGATGTTCTTGGACCGTAAACCCTAAAAAGGGTACCAAAGTGTGCCCTAGTCCCTTCTAAGCCTTGGAAACTAGCATAGATCATTTCCTTGATGAGCTTAGCACTTGAAAACATCAAAATACCATAAACCATTTGGGTTTACGGCCGTCAACCCAAAGGCAAATGGTTCAAGGACCGTAAACTCCATTTAGGAGTGAAATGGTGCCCTAATCACTCCTATAGGCTTATACTTCAAGTGGAAATGCTTCTCAGGACTTGTTGAGCTTCGAAACAACACATGGTCAAAGAAGCATGAGTTTAAGGCCGTAAACTCATGGTTTTACGACCGTAAACTCAATAAGTTATGGTCACAAAATCGTAAACTCAAATGAAGGGTCCCCTTGAACCCTAAACTCAATAGCAATGTCCTACAACACTTAGATGCAATCCTAAGGACTTATAGCACTTATATAAGGTGTTTTACATGTCCTAGGATGTCTTAACTTTGTTAATTAGTTATTTAAAGACTAATTGGATACATATATGTGTTATTATATGTTAACTAGGATCATTGTGTGTGTTCAAGTCTTCACTTGACACCTAGCAATCCTATATCATCAGTTCATCCAAACCACTCACTACAGGTGAGTTCATACCCCTTTAATTAACCTTTTAAATGTTTTTAAATGCTTTGATGGGGGAGAATACAAGTTAAATCATGCTAGTATTATATCAATCACATGTGATTAATAACTAGCATACAAATGGATTTACTACACTTTTAGCTGTTTTACCAAAAATATTACTTCAAATGACTTTCCAAAACGTTTTTACTTGATTAAAACTCTTTATCAAACTGTCTTACATTCTGTATGTTTTCTTTAAAAACTCCGTTACAATTCTGTTTCAAATAAAGTTTTTCTTATACTTAAACTGTCTTGTCTAACTACTTTCAAATCGTTTTATAAACTGACATCAAGTCATCTTTTCTTAGTTATTAAACTTTTCAAAGGTTTTACAAAACTTCTTTTATACTTTTATATTGTCAAAAGCATGCCTATATATGTATCGTTATATAAGTAATGTTTAAAGGACTTAGGAAGGCTAGCTCGCCTCATTTCCTTTTCCTTGTTTGGATGTGGCTTTAGGGTATCGGTTATCCGTCCGAAGGTCGTCTAAATATTAGTTTTATATCATGTATACCTATATAGTCATAAAAGTTCTTTCGGTCTACTTGCAGCTATACACGTACATTACCAGTAACTATAATAGGTATAGTTAGGAGATATTACTTTCCATTCCTAGTATAAGGAATCACACAAGAGTCAGTTCATTCATGAGTCTATACTATTACATAGATACAACATGGAGGGATACTTTTACATGGATACTTTTACATGGATACTTTGTTAAAAGCATGCCTATATATGTATAGTTATATAAGTAATGTTTAAAGGACTTAGGAAGGCTAGCTCGCCTCATTTCCTTTTCCTTGTTTGGATGTGACTTTAGGGTATCGGTTATCCGTCCGAAGGTCGTCTAAATATTAGTTATATATCATGTATACATATATAGACATAATAGTTCTAATCAGTCAGTTCAGTACCTTTGGGTAGCAAAGGTATACGTTCATATATTTTTAATAAGCTATTATAGGTATAGTTTTGGGTATATACATGATTATGTAATATAAATATGGATTTCGACCTAGCGATTCGTTGCGGAAGTCACTTTTAGTTTCCAAAATCTCTTCTAAGGAGAACTTTTAGTATGGGGACTATCAATCATATTATTACTTACTTACAGCGGGTCTCTTGAGAAGACTACTTACTTACAGCGGGTCTCGTGAGAAGACTACTTACTTACAGCGGGTCTCGTGAGAAGACTACTTACTTGCTTACTTACGTTTAGCGAGTCTCGTTAGAAGACTATTTACTTACTTTCATTCAAGTCTTGGTAGAAGACAACTTTCAAAACAGTCGAGTCTTGGTAGAAGACTACTTTATATACTAGTAGGAAATATGGGATTTTCTAGGAATTTCAAACGTTTACACTTTTATGTATAAACCTTTTCATTGATACTTATATGAATAATGACATTAAATACTTATGAATTCACCAGCTTTATTGCTGATACTCGCTCTTAAAATAACTTGTATTCTCAGGTCACAATTAGACAGGTACGACGACCAGGTTTTATGAAGACGGAGCAGTCAAGACTCGTCTTTTATTTTGATTATATATTTTGGTATCTTATTACTATGAAAGAACACTCATGTATTAAAACTTTACTTTTAATGCAATGGATGATGTTGTTGCTTGTTTACTACTTTGCACTGTTATGATACTTTACATGACGTCCTCCACCCCTGAACGTTTCCGCCGTTCTTGGTTTTGGGGTGTGACATATATCTATTTTGAGTATATAAATATGTATGACGTGCATAAACAAGCCATTGACCTTTGTGTTGTTGAATGTGTTGATTTATTTAAAATGGTTGTAATTATTTATTTATTCATATAGTATGGAATAATTAAATAGATAGTTTTCATTTGTTAATTTTTGTAAGTAATATACTAGTTTTATAAATAGTTTATTTTATAAAAATGTAACAAAAATGAAGATGGTGACCATTTTGAAGATTAAAAGTTTATAAACTTGATTTTATTAAAGTTTCTTAAACTTTATAAAATTATTTTTATAAACTTGCTACAAAGTGTTGAAGCAAGTGGGAGCACATGAAGATTACACAAGATGAAGGTACCTTATGTCCCTTTAGGAATGGACTTAATATTTTTATGACGGCTCACAAAATATTACTAGTTTATGGCTTGGTTTATGCACATATGTTATAATTGTTATGCATGCTTGTGTAGTTTTATGTTTATGTTATTATTATTATGTTATGGTTGATAAATTAGTTTTTAAAATGCAAAATAATATTGAACATAAATAAACAACACAAGGAGTTTGGTTTTAATGAAATTTACCTTTTAACATAAGATGCTAAAAATAGTTTTAAAATAAAACAAGTTTTATTGTTAAAATAGAGATTTGTAAACTTATCAAACTCCAAACCTTATTTTACAAAATAAAGTTTTATTAAAAGGTTTCTAAATGTTCTAAAGCGCTCAAACGATATAACTTAATATTAGTTATTAATTTAAAACTTTGATCGCGTCAGTTATATAAAACCGAGTTTTATATATAGAACATTGTTAAAAATGTGATTTTACATGAAATAAGATTTTGTAAAGTATATCATGGTTTATTGAATGCATGAAATAACCATGATATAATATGTTTTTTAAACTATAATTATAAAAACATCAAAGACCCATTACAAACCTCAAATCTATGCAATCTTTTTGAAGAACACTCGCACGTCTCTTGTATGCACTAGTGGAATAAAGGATACCTAACTGCTCAGTGTTATCTTTTGATGGTTGGGGTGTTTTCGCGATTTCTATAACCAAGTTATAGGCCGATTACACAATTTTTTTTCAAATTAGATGATTTGATCGGAAATCTTTTGTGATAAAGGTCACCTAAGCAAGAGAGTTCCGAGGCATAGATGAGATCAAACATGTCTAATTAAAATTGTTATTAGCGATCCCATAAATCTAGGAATTATATGGTAAGATATAATTGATAATCGATATCTACCGGGTTGAATTCAAATGAATGGGATAAAGAATACCTAACCATTTATTTGTTTTGCAACTTGGATCCTAGACTTTAATAATTAATGTTTTTAGAAACTAAAAGGGTATTAATTATTAAAGATCAAATATTGAAAATACTAAATGAATTTTGTTAAAATTTTTTAGATATATAATCCACTCTCATAACCATAAATTGTCATTTCTCTTTTAATGACTTAATGAAACAATAACATTCAATAGATACAATTTCAATGTATGGGTTCATGTCTTGAGAGACAATCTCGTGAGGGATGTGAAATTCTATACACTTAAAGGACCTATTCCTAAACAAATTGCTTTAAGTAATAGACCTGAATATGATACCTAGTAAATGCATCACAATGATGCTCAAGATGCTTCTAACATCATACTAGGAACAATTATTCATGACTTTTAGGAATTTTTGGACAATTTAGATATATATCTGATAATATAATAGGTTAAGCAATATTCCAATAAATATAGTGATATTTTGTTGGAATAATGCAAGGCTAAAAGAGTCACCTTATATGATCTAAAATGCCCATGTTTTATGGACTAAACACCTTTAAGCCCAAGAAATCCAATAAGGCTGACATAGATGAATCTTGTTTCTTTTGTGAAGAAACTGGACACTGGTAGAGGAACTGCTCCTCTTATCTAGAAAGAAAGTATTGAAGAGACTAGTACTTCAGGTATCTATTGGATATAACTCATACTTTTCGTATAACACTCAAGTACTTGGTACTTAAATGTTAATCTAATATTTGTAACTGGATTGCAGATATGTACAGAAGAGTAACTAGCTGACCACAAGCAAGTTAGAACTACACTCTCGAAGTTTAGTTTATTATTTATGCTTAGAACATAAATTTCTTGTAATATAAAACAATGTTTGTTTTGGAAGAATGTATGTTTTAAATTTAGCATGTATAAATATTTATGTCTCAGTTATTTATTTAAATGTTTGATTATTTACTAGATCGTTTTTCATAATGATAATACTCATATTCTGAAATGATTGACTTCTATTTTTTAGACTAGATCTCTTAATAGAATTACAAAGTAAATATCAACATTTTATAAATAAAATTAAGTTCTATATGCAAGCACTTTTGACTTAAACTTGTTTTAAATCAAACTTATCCATGACATTGTTATCTTTATTGTATAATTGAAATCCACATATTCCAACTTCAAGAAAGGGATCTTTGAAAGCAAATAATTATGTTTATTTGACATATGTGAATCTTATTTATATATAAAAGATTCCTAATAATATTTTCACTAAAGTGTAGAGAAAATAATTATTAAAGAACTATACACCTTGGTGTATGACTTCCTTTCTAATGAATGTCTATGATTAAGCACAAGATACAACCCAATAATACCATCTAAAGCCTTTGTGATGATAAAGGGTGAATTAAACTTTACTTGATATAGTTTACTTTCTAATCGGTAGAAATGTCCTCCTTTTAACCTTTTTGGTATTATACTTCAATCACTATTAGATGTATCTAGAATACAAACACCAACTAATTACGTAATTATAGAATATTCTAAAAAGGGAATTTAGATTATTATATACAAACCCACCAAGAATGAGTTCCTTTATTCCTCTGAAAGTTGAGTTAACCATAAAGTAAGCTTCTAATGACAAAGCAAGTGGGAGGCACATGGAAGTTGAAGTAGTTCAAGAACCATAGCCTGATGTAACAATTGTTGACACTGGTTTTAACAAGAAATTGCTAAACATGAATAATAGCTATTCATGAACACAAATTGTTCACAATAATGATAGAAATCATCTACGACTTGAGAAATGTGGAATCTCTCATTGATGAGTTCTTGATGGTTTCTAGTTGAACCCTCAACTATCAAAATGTTATATCAGATCTTGGATCTGATAAATGACTTAAAGTCGTGAACATTGAGATGTAATCCAGGTTTAATAATCAAGTATGGGCTTGATTAATCTTCCTCTCTATAGCATGGCTAGAAGGAGTAAGAGATTCTTCTTGAAAGAATATATACATGGATATATATATATATATATATATATATATACATACATATTTGGCAATACTTGTTATATAAGGATTTTCTCATACTCATGCGTTGACTATGGTCCTTATCATACTCATGACATTGACTATGGTCAAACCTTTTCACAAGTAGCTATGATTAGATCAACAAGGGTATTATTTACTATAACTTCATATTCTTAATATGAGATATAGCAAATAGATTTGAAGAAAGACCGCTTTTCTTAATAGACATTTACTAGAAGATATCATTATAGCTTAGCCTGGATGTTTTCTTAATCCATGTTATCCTAACCAAATGTGTAAGGTTTAAGATCCACTTGTGGATATAAAGCAAACATCTCAAGGTTGGAATAGTCATTTTAATATAAAGATACAAGGTATGCTTTATATCAAAATGAAAGGAACGTGTGTTTACTAAGAACTAGTGGGAAGATAGTGATATTCCTAAGCTTTTATGAATGAGACATATTTAATCATTTGAAATAACATTCCGACTATGCAAGGTCGTTTTCACCTTGACTCGGAAAGTATTTCTAAAATGAAAGACTTAGGAATGACAAGATACATTCTTGGAATGTAAAATCTATAGAAATAGATAATATGAATGTTCAAAGTTTTAAACTCTTTTTCATGAATTAATAATATCGTGAATGAGGTCAAGATACAAGATTCCTTTGGATGATTCTTTGCATTGTTACATGACACCCTTTTGAGTATGTCTCAAAGGACCTAGCACATAGGTTTGATCTAGATGAAATGATTTATATTTTGTTTGCTTAGCAAATGAATCTTCCATTTATGTCATATCATGAGATACAAAATTGAATACATGGTTAAGTCACTAGATGACTGTGAGAAAATTATAAGAGTACTTAAGAAGAGCTAAGAGAATGTTTATGAGATAATTAGTTTAGAATAAAATCTTAATGTAAAGAGATACATATAATTTTGATTTTTAAATAAATATAGATAAATATGAATTATAATTGGATTATTACTTCATTGTGGAATTAAGAGTAAATTTAGTTGGAATGAGGTCCAAGCAAAACATAATGACACAATCTACCACAAAATAAGAAGACACAACTTTTAAAGTTGAAGTCAAATGTGATTGGATGAATGAGTTCATTGAAAAACTATGTTGATCTCTACCATTCAAGGATCACATAGAAATATTTGTGACTTCGAGAGTTCACTTAATCAAGCTAAGAGACTCTATGTCGCGAAAGAACACCAATCATATTCTCCAAGATATTTTACTATACCTAGAGTAAAAGTAAAATATGGAGATGATAGTATTTGAGAAATTCACACAAATTAAATTTAGTCAAACCCATTAATAAGGTCTTTCCTTTTAAGCTAAGTATGAGTGGTCACACTTCAGCCATAAGACTTTTCTTATTCTAGAAATGGGATTTTGATTTGAATTTAGTATTTGGATATTGGAACATTGTAACAACAAATATTAAATAATGTTTTGATATACTGGGATATGATCATCACATTAATACTTGTTGTGTTCTATATTAACATGTTTAATCCATGAGTAATTTTATTATTCTAAAAGTTCATTGTCGGTCATGATTGTGGGAGCAATTATGAAGTAAGACTAATATGAATTGGATTGGTTGACTCTCACTATTTGAAAGTAGGCAAGTAGTTGTAACCAAGTTTCATATGTACTTGTTAGAGAACTAGCATTGAACGGACCCACATCAAGATCAACTCATAGATCGCAGTTATGAGTGATACTTGATTTAAAGGTACTATCTTTGTAACCTTAACACCTGAGATACATAGTGGGACTTAAGTATAGGGAGTGAACTATGCAAGAGGCTTATATAGTCAAGATGGTATTTGTTCCTCTTATGTGTTGAGAGTTAGACATCTAACGCGCGCTACCCAAAGTTGAACAACAAATGACATTGTTTGCGATCCAAGTCTCATGTTCAACAGGATGTCTGTAACAAAGAGATAACTGATAAACTTAACTTAATACAGAAATTGAAGCTTGAGGCTTTTGGGAATTGGATGTTGATGAATGGCATTCTTCGTCATGTGTTATTGGGGGCAATGAAATGTTGCTAGACGTTCACCATTGTCTATATCAATCTATGATGATTCTTGTGCAAGTGGGAGATTGAAAGATCTTGTATGCCCAAGAATCATTATATAATGATATTGCTAATAACATATGGTCCTATAGGTTCACACTAACAACAACTTGATGAAAATATATTATTTATAAGAATTTGATTCTTGATAAATAAATGAGAAATTAAATTGCTTCCTACTTTTTATGCCTACAAATGTTCCTACCCAATAAAATTATGACAAGTGTCATCATTTCATATTTTTTTAACTAACTCCTTAAGGCTATATTAGGAATATATCAAATAAAATTAAATTGAATGATGATTTGTCATAATTTTAGGAATAATTGTAGGCATAACAGGTAGGAGGTAATTTAATTTCTCTAAATAAATATATATCTTGTAATTAATTGGAAATTATTTATTTCATGAAAATATTAATTTTCAATGTTAAGTATCAAAATATATCAAAATATATCATAAGGTATGGTTTATTATGTCATGTACATCTTTTTGGACCAAAAGGGGTTTTTGTCTTATATGGATTTATATGATTTATTAGTTATAAAAATTAGAAGAGTTTTTATAGAAAAACTAGCTTCTTCTTTATATAAAATATTCAAGGAGACAATAAAGGGAAAAGAAGACATGCTTGCATTTATTTAATCATAAAGCCATGTTCTTACACTTGTAGCATTTTGTTGCTAGATTCATGGTGTATTAAAGCATCAAGACTCAATGGGTAAGGACTTGGATTAAGATGATTAAAAGGATTGCATGTATTTCTTCTTTTACTAGCTAAAAGCCACGAAATTTTTTGTTTCCTATCCCCATATTATCTCTAGTTTTTGTCTCCTAAAGTGTTAAGAACATAAAGATGAATATGATACTTGAATACGCTCTTTGAAGACAAACTAGTTTCTTTGTATTAAGAGCTTAAGAGATTCTTTTATTACAAGAAGAAGACTAGCATCTTATCAAGTTGATTTATTATTGGTGGATATCTCTAGAGAACTTCTACCTTGAAGTTTCATGTCATACTTCATCAACTTCCAATCTCCCATGAGAATCAAAGTCTTCAAAGGTTGTAACACTTTTCTTTCTATCGTTGTTTTTTTTATCTTTCTAAGTCTTGCAAAAGATCATTGGTGGGTTAAAATGGTTTTAGTTTTATTCAACAATTTTAAAGCTTCTGTTGCTGTTTTTACCGTTTGTGAAACCGGATTTTTGAATATAAACCCATCAATATGAGCCTTCTTGAAGACTGGGATAATCGAGCCTGGAAGACCTATCAGCCACAGCAACAACGAAGAGCTTCCCTATCTTTTCTTTAGTATCCTCGGCAACAAGAATGAGTTCTTCGAACCTAAAAGCTGCAAAAAAACAAACAAGAGAATCCCATGATCCTCAGTATAAGGAAATTTTGGTCCTACCCTTTTTAACCCATGTCTTTGGTAAGGAATCCCCACAAAGAATCGATTCACATTTCACAAATAAATATTTCTCCTTCAAAGCACAATCATTTTGTTTTGCTTTCAGAACGAAAGGAGATTTGTGAGGTTTAAGCCTAAGAAGAAAACGGGAATTCCCAAAGGTAGCAAGATCATACACGTGAGCCAACTCAGATAGGCCTATATCTAAACCACTGGACTGGTTCAATTTCTCAATCCAAAACAAAACTCTCCAGATAATGGCCATATCCTGGATGTAAGAAATTTGAGTGATTTCAAAGAACTTGGAAATAATAATGGGAAAGGGGTATTTTGAATCTAAGCTAAAGGGATACCCAGGAAAGCATACCCAAGACGAAGAAGCTAAATCGGGTTGGTGTTTCGGATCGAAGGGTTGGAAGACAACTTCGTTAGAGAAAGCGCCAACTATTTTTAACGACTTGATACCATCGCCGTCGAAAGAATAGATCTCATCGTAGGATAAGATCCTATGGTCAATGAAATCATCCCCACTGGATGCGAGGATGTCCTTATGAGAAATAGTAATTTTCTTGCCCATTGTTAATGAAAGAGAAAAGTAAGGAGAAGATGAGAGAAATGTACCTTAAAAACGATTAAATAAGAGCTTAAAGATGAACGGAGGAGTAGACCTAATCGAATGCCGTTAATTAGGATAACGACAAAAGAAAGAGAAGGAGTTATTAGACCTGAAATCCAAGGATCCTCGAAGGCTTAGGATCCTCGAAGCTTGGGATCCCGAATATACTCTAGGATCCCGACTAATATTTTTATTAATAACAAACATATATTATTTTGTCTTTCTCACATGTGCAAAATAACAAGTCAAAATCATACTCACAACGGATAATCATCAGAACTATGCAAAAGACCCAGAGGACCAAGTCAAGCAAACAACTATAAGTAATCTCGGAGGATCCTAGAATTCTCGGAGTTCTAGTTATTAGGGTTTGACTATATAAAACACACCTAATCATCACACTACACATGATTTTTTGGCAGAACACTATTACTTGTACTGACATTCATTTCATTATACTGACATTCATTTCATTCTCTCTGTAATTTTCATTTCAATAAATAAAAAACATCAAGGTAGGTGATCGTTATCAACTCCGAAGGTTTTATGTTGGAGATCCTAACAAGGATCAAGGGCTTTCCTTGTAAACGACTCGTGTTGTTTTGATTCATATTACTTATTTGAGCATCACAGCCTTTCATACACTTCGGTCCATTTCAGTAAAATCAATTTTTGACCAAAACAGTGAGTAGGCTAAGGATCTTCACAAATTGTGTGTGAGGATTGCTTGATCTTTATGATGCCTTATTGCCAGTCGGTTTCGCTGCTCGAATTTTGCTTGCTTTGTGCTATATGAGACCTATATTGATGTTAATTAACTATTAAGCGAATACGCTAGGTTGCATGTGATAGATGCCATTTTATGCATTTTTTAGGGTAGTTTATGTTAGCATTTAGCATAATTTGTACATTTGCATGTCATTAGTTTAAATAATGTTCAACTCATGTCTTTTATCAAAATTCTGTACTACTAGAATTTTTGTGTCGTTTTCAGATAATTCGAGTGGAGCAGTACTTTGGGAGCAGTTGGATGCATATTTGGAGCCTAAATGGAGTTGGAACTGAAGAAGGATGTTGAGAAATGACTTGGAATGCTTAAACTGAAGAATCATGTCAGAAACATACCAAAAACCCAAAAATATGATCGCATTTTTGGTATCTGCGATCGCATAAATGTGTCGAGGTTTTGCAAGGTCGAAAAAATATCATCTGAGACGAAATTTTAAAAAATGCGATCATAGGGAGAAATCTGGAATCGCATATGTGATCGCATTTTCTCTTCGAAGTTAAAAAAATGCTAGAAATAGCATCGTACTTCATTAAACGACAATTCGGGAGATTTTGGTCAAATTTGCGATCGGATTTCCTATATATACGATCACAGATTCTACTTTCTTGCTCCGAAAGATTCCTGCTTGCATATAAATACGACACTCTTGATCAGATTCGAAGGCTAGACGATTCCATACGACGAAAAACCCTTCTGAAGGCGATTCCTGATACTTTTCAACATTTTCTGAAGATCTGAAGGCTGTGAATCATCTCCTACACTTAGTTTAGCAAAATTAATCAGTTCGTTTCTCTTTTTAATAGTTTTAATTCATTTTTAGCCATGTCTAGCTAAAACCCTAGTTTTCAGTTTTGCAATAGACTAGTATTTTTCATGTGATCAGTTATTAGATTTGGTTTTCATTGTGTGCTTCTACCTAGTTGTTTCAGTTTTTAACTTAATGAGCGTTTGATTTTTAATTATTGTTAGTTTGATCACCTAGCGAGGGTTTAATCATTCTAGTTAATAAAGTAATAGAATCAGTAACTGGTAATAAGTAACAAGTATTAGATTGGTTCCATGTTAGGGATTTAACTCTCATATGAAATAAAACTTCTTTTAAAAAATAAGTTATTTGGACAAAATATATGCAAATAATTAAAAAAAAAGGAGAACTTCTCTTAACAATAAAAAGTATACACGCAGCAACATCAGACCATATATACGCATTACAATAATAGTAAAATAAAGAAGAAGCAAAGTTAGTAATAATTTACAGAAAACAGATAAGCAGTCTACATGGAAGAGAGGACCAAACTCTTTTTTAGAACAAAATATATGCAAATCATTAGAAAACAAAATTTCTTTCAACAACGAAAGTAGCAAGAATACACATAATCTCATGTTAGTTTCACTTGGGCATTTCCATAAACATTTGGCATGCATTATTTATGCATTAGAAACAAATAAGAACAAATAAGCAAAGAAAATGAGAAATACCTTGAAACAAAATCCAAAGAGATCAAATCAAAACCCAACAACTGCTTTTGCTGGTATTGGTGTTGTTGTTGATTTTCATTCAGGAAAAAGTAGCATAAACCCAAAAGTTTCAAAAGACTATCTACAATAAGCAACAAAATAAACATAAGAAATTGCAGAAATCATAAAGACTCTAAATTACAGAGTTTGTGTTTTAAGAAAACAAATGGAAAGGTGGTTGTTCGATGGTGATGGTGAAGGTGAAACGTGGCGAGAGACGAAAAAAAAACCTGGTTAATTTCTTCTATGAAGTATCATATTCAGAGTTGGTTCCAAAGGTGAAATTAATCGTATCTAAACACAAATTCAACGAGTAATGTTTCATAAAATATAATTCAACTTGCCTCCAAAACATATGCACCAATCAAACTGTGACAACCTGAAATTTCAAGCCAATGTAACGAATTCCAGTCGAACATTGTAACCCGTTTTAAGTTAATAAAATATCTTCGAAAATAAAATGTTCAAAAAGTTTCAATTGGGTTGTCTAAATGATAGATATCTGTCACACCCCGTTAAAGCGGAAACACGAAGAGTGACAGGCTAAGGTCTCATCACAAAGGTAAATAGAAGTACCAACCATAAACATTAAGCGTTTTAAGTTTACATCGTGTACAAAACAAATACATTCATTTTTCACAATACATAATTTAATACATAGCAAACGTAACAATCTTAGATCATGCTAACGTCTTGTTGATTCACTGACCGTTCCCTGAAAAGCATGCAAAAACAAGGGTCAACTATAAAATAGTTGGTGAGTTCACAGGTTTATAATAATACATTATTTCAAAAATGTAGTTTATTCTATAAATGTTCCAATTTAGAAAACGATGAATGCCATTGCATTCCGTTCACAACCAAGCCTAACGACCGTTCCTGCCCCATTCCATCATGTCCATGGTTCCCATGATGTCAGTTCATGGAAATATGCACTCGCGGTTCCGGGCGAGTGGGGGCTGTCGAACCCAAATAGCGCTATCCATAAGACCATCGGCTCAAATATGAGTTAATAGGTTGTATCGGTTCTCCGGGGACTTAACATACAATTTCATAACACCATATTCATAGTACAAGTTCATAATAAAAGGTTCAGACAACAAAGTTCACATCACTAAGTTCATAACACAAGCTCGTAAAATAATGTTCATAAAAATTGTAGCATGCTTTTCACCCCAAAACATTAAAACGTAAAATAGGGGCTGTGAAAACTCACAATAGAAAGTTTGTGGCTCGGGCTTCGCGGCTTGATGTTGACGAGGGCGATTCCTACTAGCGACCTATGGAAAAAATAGTTTTAGTGAGATATAATTCACTAAGCTATATCCAACCAGTGATGTCGTAAAAGTGCCCAAAGTGTGTACGATTCATTATCGGTAACATTAGTTCATATTACATTGTGTTCAAAATTTTACAAAGGCATGGAAATAAATTCCGAAAATTACAAAAATTAGTTTTATGGTTCTAACAAAGGGCATTAGTGTCCAGAAATTTTGTAAACATTTTGAAGGTTATTTGATATATATATATATATATATATATATATATATATATATATATATATATATATATATATATATATATATATATATATATATATTAAAATAAAGCCTAAATAATGGATAAAATTCAAAATAAATAGTAAATGGTTTCTAAAATTCTCAATTTAATTTTTACAGGCTCCTAAAATGTTCCTAAGGTTGAGAAAAATATTGTTTAGGGTCTTTGAGTTCAATGACGCAAATTTGTAAGTTCATGCTCAAATTTAATGAAAAATATGGATAAAATATCAAACAATGTCGAAATCATCTGAAAATTTACATGGCTTTCTTATTCAATGAATACATTACTACTACAAATTTTTAGATTTTTATCTCTTATGAAAACGATTATTTTGAATTTATAGCCATTAAATCATTATTTTTATAGAAAAATAAGGGATTGGTTTTAGACATTGGGGTTTTACAGATCATCACTTGTATATATGAACTTTCATAAAATAATTTTCTTGAAATATATTTAGAAGCAAAACAGGGGTATTCAACCCCAACAAGTTAGGCAATGTAGCACAATATAGTGCATGAGTTCTAGATGTAGCTGAAGGTTTACGAATTTGTATAGAAAATTCTGTGGGGTTTTAACCCACAAAATTTTAGACACCATTTGGTGGATATGTTAAGTTTCTAAAATATTTTTACCCAGATTTAAGGTGGGGTTTAAGACCCTTGATCATGTAAAGCAAAAGTAATGATCAAAAAAAACATTCTGTTTGCGCAACTGTTTTATAAAAATTGTCTAAAATCATATTATTATTGTTTTACAGTAAGACCAAGTGGATTCGAAAGCTAACTCAAGGGACTAGGCCTCAGAAAAAGAATATCGTGATTTGGTTTAGTAATGAGTGAGTTGTGCCCATTCAAAGCTGAACAAAATATTCTGACAGATTGCATGTCATCCTTGGTTGCTTTTAGTCCTCCCTAAAGGTCACTTTTACAAAGACAACATGTATATTTCTTTTATGGTCGAAAATAAATAACAATAAACTAGATTTTACAGAGGAATATGAAACTTTTAGGTTCATACATCCAAGTCATAGATTTAGGGTTATTCCAAGGCCCCCAAAGTGGGTGTTTCATTCATGTGATAGAGAACTCCTTGAAACCACCGAATCTTACACTAGGATTGCACCACAAATCCAATTTCTAGCACATGCATGGAGTGAATGAGAATCCAAGATGTACTAGAAATGGTTTAAATACTTTTTGTCATGTAAGAACACAAAATAAGTGAAGAAGAAGATGTAAAACTCGATTTTTGAAATCATATGAACATATGTGCATCTTTTCACTCTTTGCATGGGTTTGATCCCGGATTTTCACCATCTCAAACACATGTATTGTGCTATGGTGAGAATCTACAAACACCAAGATGAAAAACAAGGATTTCTAGCCATATAAGGGCATAAAATCCGAAAAGTAAAGAAGAACTATGAAGAAGAGGAAGTAAAATCATAAAACTATAATAAAGGATTGTGTTGTTTACCTTGGTTTTGATCTTGAGAGAAGCAAGAACACTTCTTGACCTTCAAAAATCCGAAATTAGGACAGAGAATGGAGGATTTTCTGATGTGTAGGAGTGGTCTTGGAAGTGGGAGAGTTTTCTTGGAGAAGGAGTGTGAGATGGAGTGTGTAGGTGGTTCAAATGAGGTGTAATGATGGGTTTTAAGGCATAGGGGAGAGGGAAAAGCCTAATGGACGAAAATTTAAGAGGGATATAGTATTTTTATTGATATTAGATCAAATAATAAAAGCCTCCCTTGAATTCTTATAAATCTAGATTTTATATTTTATAAAAACTCAAACATTATCATAATCTCCTAAGGTTTTAATTATTGGGTTTTGTTGAAATATTTACACTAGGTAATAACTTGTAAATTTATATTTGTTGAATTAATTTAGAAAATGATCACCTATTATTTAATTTTTTTTTATAAAAATCAATTTCTCATATTTCAACAATTATAACAAGGATTCATAATATGTGGTTGTAAGATTTTGATATCCTTGGATTTTTCTTTTGTTTCACATTTCGAATCATGAATTATATGAATTTCTCATCAACTTTATACTTGGTTCATATTATGGTTTAATTTTGTTTATATTAGCTTAAAATACTTAACCTTGTTAAGCATTAGATTTTTTTTTCCAATATGGAAATTTTAGGGTTGCTAACTTACCTTGGGTTATGGTCTACCGAACATAGTGTTGTGTTTGGACTTAAGGTTCAAATTTGGCACTTTATCACTCAGTTGGTTCATACAAATATCAATGTGATTGTTCAATACAAGCTAAGATACACTAATTGTTCCGAGGGATCTATTAAGTCGTGAACCTAGTTCAACTTGTAACTCTAGAGCCAAGTTAAGTGCACACAAGAAAATGACAAAGTTCTAGATGAGTACTGACCTGAGTTTTGGTGGATGTCACAATATCGTTTCAAGGGTTTCAGAAATATAAAGAACACTAAAAACCGAGTTATAACGAAGAAGTTATGACCAATCTAAGATTTGCGACAAAAAACCGGCAATGCTGGTAAACGTAAAACGCTAAGTTTCAATAAAATAATTATTAGCCTTAGGTGTCTAAACAAAAGTCGTAGATTACTTTAAACCGTGAGCATGCATAAAAAGAACGCCCAAATCTGACTTCGTATGAGGAAGTTATGATTTTTCTAAGTTCCGAAGTGGTAGTAGACAGCTAAAAACTCGAAACAGTGATCGAGTAATTTGTGGCCGACACAACCTAAACGAGAATCGAAGATCTCGTCAATGGTAGCACAACGGTAAAAAGTCTGATAGAAACGGACAACGGATGATGAAGTTATGGATTTTAAACAGACTTTTCGTGTCCCGGCCTATTAAAAATATATAATTAAAAATAAAGTCAAAATTTGCCAACGAAGTCTAAACGAGAGTTGTAGAGTACATTCTCACCTACGCGTACATAAAAAGAACATCAAAAACGGAGCTCGTATCCGAAAGTTACGGATTTTACAAGTTCGAGGCACACACGCCAAGACGATTTACGCCCAGCGTACTCGGATGCTAGGCTCCAGATCGTCCACGTCGCCCCTCTACGCCTCTATGCCGTCCCGTCCGAAGTCCGGCAGTCGATGACGCGGTAAGCAGTGACGCACGAGTACGCCCCGCGTAACCTCGTACGCCCAGCGTACCGAGGGTTCCCAGCCCCTATAAAAGGGATGCAAGGGTTTCGCGCATAAGTGCTCATTTTCTCTCCTTTTCTTGCGTTTATACTCCGTTTTGCGTGCAAGAAATATCCCGAAACCCTGGTTTTCATACCCAAGCCCCGAAGGAAGTTCTACGCTCCCGAGATTCCCGAGAATCCCGAGAAATCCGCTTTCTCCTGTCAAAGTTCTGCCCGGTCTTCGTCTCACCTTCTTCAATCTATCAAGTGAGTTCATACCCCTACAAACACACTTTAAATACATTTTAAATGATTTGTTTTAAATACTTTTAAGGGGGGGAATACAAGTAAACACCCGGTTATTATCGTGTGAAAATATCTATCCATTGCTATGTATTCTATATTGTTATTTAATCAATCTTATGTGATTTATAACTAGTATACAAATGGATTTACTACACGTTTAGCTGTTTCACCAAACATATTACTTCAAAGGACTTTCTCAAACGTTTTTACATGTTAAAACTCTTTATCAAACTGTCTTACATACTTTAGGTTTCCTTTCAAACGCTGTTACAATCGTGTTTCAAACAAAGGTTTTTCTTATACTTAAAACTGTTCTTATTAAACTAACTGCTTTCAAATCATCATTTCTTAGTTATTAAACTTTTCAAAGGTTTTACCAAAACTTCTTCTATACTTTTATATTGCCAAATGCATGCCTATATATGTATAGTTATATAAGTAATGTTTAAAGGACTTAGGACGGCTAGCTCGCTTTATTTCCTTTTCCTCGTTGGGATGTGGCCTTAGGGCATCGGTTATTTGTCTGAATTTCGTCTAAATATTAGTTAAATATCATGTATACATATATAGACGTAAAAGTTCCATCAGTTGGTTCAGTACCTTTGGGTAGCAAAGGCATACTTCGGTTATACACGTACATTACTAGTAACTATAATAGGTATAGTTAGGAGATACTACTTACTATTCCAAGTACAAGGAATCACACAAGAGTCAGTTCATTCACGAGTCTATACTAATACATTACATACTATATGAATTACGAACACATTACATACTATATGAAGAGATACGATTACATAAAATCACAAGACATACAATTACAGGACGTACAATTACAACACATACAATTACAAGAGATAAGATTACATAGATACGTTTACATAAATACGATTACATAGATACGTTTACATAGATACTATTACATAGATTCTATTACATGCGTTTCGGGACTGACCATTCCACACCCAAGGCAGTTAGCTACAGTAGGGAAAATGCACATCGACGGATGTCTACGGTTGTACTGTTCGGCGAGTTACCACGCCGTGAATATCCTAGTGCAAAAGCATACAATTTTAGTTATTATATTATTTTTCCTTCTTACCTTTACTTTGTGACATATTCACATGAACGACGAGGTAGATGATATTTGATATAGATAGACTATTTTCCTTATTACCTTTATTTTGTAATACATACACATAAACGATGAAGTAGACGATAGTTTTATAATAAATATTAGTTATACAAGGGAAAAACCGTCACATTTACTGTAATGCATACTTTCAAAACAGTCGGGTCTTGGTAGAAGGCTACTTTTTATACTAGTAGGAAATATGGGATTTTTTAGGGTTTTCAAACGTTTACAATTACTTACAAACATGTTCATTGATACAAATTTTTCTCCAAACATTTACAGGTCTTTCTTTATAGTTTTACAAATCAAAGTTACATAAATACTTATGAACTCACCAGCTTTATTGCTGATACTCGCTTTCAAAATAACTTGTATTCTCAGGTCACAAATAGACAGGTATGACGACCAGGTTTTGTGGAGACGGAGCCGTCAAGACTCGTCTTTTTATTTTGAATATTCATTATGTTGATTTATACTATGAAAGAACTCTCATGTAATTAAAATTATACTATTAATACAATGGATGATGTTGTTGCTTGTTTACTACCTTGCATTGTTGTGATACATTACATGACGTCCTCCGCCCCAGAACGTTTCCGCCGTTCTCGGTTTTGGGGTGTGACAGATTGGTATCAGAGCATTGTTTATAGTGAATTGAGTATATCAACCCATAAAAGATATACAGACTATAAATACAATAGGGATTAAAATACTCTGATAAAGAGTCTATACTTTTAAATAATAAAATATTTAATTAAGTATACATGCCTGCATTCATACTAAAAATAGTGTCACTAGGACAGAACAAAAGTATTACGATTGTTGGGCAGCACAAGTAGACTTAGAGAGATATAGTCAAAACTGGGAAGATATAGCCTGATCAACTATATTATCTGAGGGTTGACTAGCATGTGCCTAAGTGTGGTTGTGAGGTTGGAACAAGTCTAAAAACTTACCCACAATACCACAATGAGAACAATAGAACATAAACCTAAAATACAATAGGAGTATTTTGTGTGTTACTATAAACTACTTATGTGTTAGATTCTTAAACCCCAATTATCGCATAGATAACATGGCTGGACCCCATCCCCACGACGACTCGTACTTCCTGAACGAAGGCAATGCTGCATGGTTTGGAGAAGAGCCAGAAAAAAATCATCCAATCCCTTTGAATGATCACCATGTTGAAAACCTTTCGGATGATGCTAACTCCGAGCCCGAAGTTGAGAACCTACCCCCGGTAGCTCCCATTCCAAATCCTAACCCTCGTCCGGATTTTCATGGCCCGACACCTCCTTGGGTTGAGTGTTTGGAGACGTGGAGCGTAGAGCAAGACCAACCTATGCCTTTTAACGGAGACAGAAGTTTCTATAACCTGAGCGAGGGAAGCTCAGCAGACAGGGTTCTGCCAATCCTGGTCCGCAGAGTTGCCCGAAACAACATTCAGGGCAGGACAGCACTCCACCAAATCACGGAAGTTGTCACCAATGCGAGAATGCATACCCTCCGTACCATTCATCTCGAAGATGCTCGCGAGAGATCTAGGGGAGACCATGAGGCTCTACTGCAAACACTAGCTGAAACTCGAGCCGAAGTCATAGAGCTCCGAGTACGCCAGAGGGTGTACGAAAGACACCTGCTAGATATGGAACGTCAACTGGCTGAACTAAGGGTTCACCAGAGGGATGACCGTCACCAGTAAAAGATGCTTTATTTTTCCTTCCTTGTTATAAGGAATCATTTTCCTGTCTATGCCCTATGTAGCACTTTTCTATGTGACTACCAAAGTACCGTGAGTACTTTTAGTTAGGCCTTTATGCTGTCAAAACTTCCCTTCTTCAGATATGATGTAAGACCTACTACAAGGTCAACTTTCCCAAACTTATTGCATCATAAATACCAACTATATGGACAGTCAGCTAATTTCTGTGTCGTCCTTTGTTCAAAAACTTTCATCCTACTATCGTTAAAACTCTATCTGAAACGCACTCTAGTCAGGTTATTGAGCTATGGTAATTTAGCTCAGGGATCATTCCCAATTCTCTTTCAAAGGTTGGATCATGTTATCCACCAACCAATGGCACCCCGGTTTGGACGACAAACGTCTTGTAACCATTCTATGAACTTACTGTTGGATAAGGTGTCTAAGTCCATAACTTATTTGGTATTTACTTGACCCGACCCGGCATGGTCCATTTGGGTTGCACTTCACCCAAACGATTTATGGATAATTTTATGAGAGTTGTATACTTACGATTTATTAATATATTATAAGTTATAATATATTAATATAAAGTCATGCTACTTAATTAGTTTTAATCTTGAATTAATTATGAATTGATTTAGTGATTAAAAGGAAGACTAATTAAATCATGGGCTATTATATTTATATGGTGTGGGCTAATGCTCATTTGTTAATGGGCTAAGCTTATATGGAAGTCCATGGATGATCCATGGAGCTTTTACCCATGGATCCTTGGAAGAGGAAAAGACATGGGTTATTAGGGTTTCACCCTAATAACCATGTACACTATATAAACAAGCTCATGTTGCATGAAAAAGACACTAATGTGTGTGTAAGTGTGGTGGCCAAAATCAAGAGTTAGTATACTCTCTCATACATTTTCCAAGTTTGTGGTGATTTGTGATTTCCATTTGAGGCATTCACATTATTGGTGCTTGGCTCTCAAACTCCAAGGAATCAACAATCAACAAAAGGTATGTAATTCATCTAGTTCTTTTATGGTTGAAAGTACCCCATGCCATGCTAGATAGGTTATAAACCTTGGAAAATAATATTTTGCATGTATCTTAGATAAACATAGATCCAAGGTTTAATAGGGTTGCATGTACACTTAGGAAGTGTTAGAATGCTCAAAACCCAACAGTGGTGTCAGAGCCTAGGCTTGTTTGTTTGATACTTGATGCAAAATAGTGATAAAAAGTCGATTTTTTGATGTCTGACTGATGAACTCGCCGAGTCCATGGGGGGACTCGCCGATTTCATGAGTAAACTCATCCTACTCGGCGAGTAGGTTCGTGCACTCGGCGAGTAGGAGCCTCAGAATGCAGATTTTCGACTTTTGCTGCTGGAAATGGACTAGAAACATTACCCTAAACTGTTTTGGTGTTTTAAAACTTGTTTTAGTTGGTGTAATGGTTGTTCTAATCCATTTACAATAGCTTATATCAAAATTTCATGCTTTGTATGTGTTCATATAATTCTTGAAACTTTGATGATCATGTTCATGTTCTTATGAATTTAGAAGATGATAGGAATTATTTGTTGAATTGTTTAGGATTAATTCTTGATCATTTATGTGTTTTAATGGAGTCCATAATTTGTCCTCAAGTTATGGATATCCAAAGGTCACTTCATTTAAACACACACTTAAAACACATAAGTTACATGGAAATGAAGAGTCTTCATTTTTATGAACCTTTAATTCATAAGTTATGAAATGAAAAGTTTTGAATAGTTTCAAAACTTGTCCTCAAGTTTTGGAATTTGTAAAGTTACACACACTTTAATATACTTTAATTCCAAACCCTTAGAGTTTTAAAAGTTAAAATTCAACCCTTATACTATTTATAACATTAACGGTTAATTATTATATATATGTATAAGATTAAAGTCGTTTTATCGCTAGTACGCCTCATTCACGAAGCCAGTCTATAAGGTGGGTATAAGGTTGTTGCCTATAAAATGGCAACTTAATGGGTGTCCACTCTCACCCACCGCTTGCTTGACTGGTGGAGGGTCGTTAGCCGAACGGGTAGGACAAGGACTTATAAATTCTCATTAAAAGTATGATGAATATTATAAAGTAACTAAACTTTTTATAAATTCCCAATCTTAGTTACTTTAGGAAAATGTGAATATGGTGCTAACCCATGAAATTCACACTTTGTACCTTACCAAGTCGTTGGTGGAGCGTGTGTGGTTAACCAGCACACTAACTTGGACTAGTAAGGATCACGAAGGGTGACTTAACGTTTATCATAGATCGGTGGAGCGTGTGTGGTTAACCGGCACATTGATTAGGTGATAATATTAAGGGTACCAAGTGAATTTGCATGGTTATTCACACCTTGTTTTGTGATCCTCGGCATCCCAGTCACAAAGCTTGAAGGGCACAATCGAGGAAAAGTTCAATGAATCTCAAAAGAATCTAGGAATTTCAAAAAACCAATTAAACCTAATAATTCATTTCATTTTCATGGTGGAAATTGGTGAATCGTCATTCACCTACCTTCAAATATATTATAGCTTAGATTACGGCATCCCTCTTCTAAGTTATAATATATTGTGTTGGATCCTAGCCTTAATATTACATTTGGGTGTATTATTAAGGATTCGATATATCTAATCTAAACTTGTTTTCTTCTTTTCAGATGTCTTCCAACAACAAAGCTTTGGGCTCTAACCCTACTGGCTCCTTTTCCCTCATGAACCTTTGTGGGAGGGTCATCTTTGATGGTTCCAACTTCATGGATTGGATCAGGAACATCAGGATGGTTACTCGTTACGAGGACAAGGAATATGTCCTCGATAAGGAGCTAAAGGAGCTTGATGAGTCCACTGCCACTCCTGAGGTGGTCGCTGAGTATCAGGCACATGAAAGAGATGCCACCAAGGTGGCATGCATCATGATGGCCACCATGACAGCTGAACTCCAAAAGTCCTATGAGGACTATTACCCTTTTGAGATGCATCAGGATCTGATGGAAAGGTACCATCAGAGTGCTCGTCAAGAGCGGTATGAAATAATCTCCTCCATGATCACTACCCGTATGAAGGATAGCGAACCAATCACGAGCCACATGCAGAAAATGCAAAGGTATGTGGACCATCTAATGAGACTGAATGTGAACTTCCCTGAGGAGTTGGCAATTGATATCATTTTGCACTCCTTGCCATCGTGTTATGATCAATTTCGTATGACATACCACATGAACAAGGAGGAAGTCACACTCAGTAAGCTTCAAGGACTTCTGAAGACTGCCGAAAGTGGTCTTAAGAGTAAGTCGGTTGCTACTCCTAATCCTACTACTACCCCTGTTTTGGCTATCGGGCAAGGCAAAGGGAAGAAGAGGAAGCATCCTTCGAAGGGTACCAAGGGAAAGTCCCTTGAAGGCTCCTCATCTGGAACCAAAGGTGGTTCTATCACTCCTTCTGCCATCCCTAAGGATGCTGAATGCTTCTACTCTCAAAATAAGGGGCACTGGAAGCGAAACTGCCCAAAGTACTTGCAGGATGTCAAGGATGGGAAAGTGAAACCATCCCATGCAGGTATTTACAATATATTGTCTAATAACTCACCATATTCTAATTCTTGGGTTCTTGATACAGGTTGTGGTATTCACATCTGTTGTGACTTGCAGGGCCTAAGAAGAAGTGAGAATGTGGAGCACCGAAAGATAAACTTAATCATGGGGAACAAGAAGGTTGCACCTGTTACCAAGATTGTAGTTTATACTTTGTTGCTAGATAGTGGGTTAAAGTTAGATTTGAATAAATGTGTGTACTCGTCTGAAATGGCGAGGAATATTATTTCCTTTCATGCTTTGTACAAACAAGGTTTTACCTTTTCTTTTGATAATGAAGTTGGTAGTATTAATGCTTTCTTTAATAATGTTCTTTATTTTAAAGCATTACCTTGTGATGGTGTGTATGAAGCTGTATCGGTTGTAGATAATTTAGAAAATAATGTATTATGTATTGATTCTTCTACTAGCTTGGATAAAGCATATTTGTGGCATTGTCGTCTTGGACATGTAAGCAAGAAACGCATAGGCCAGCTCCAAAAGGATGGAGTCTTGGAGTCGTTCGACCTCAAGTCGGATGATAGTTGTGAGTCTTGTCTACTTGGAAAAATGACAAAATCACCCTTCACTGGTACTTGTGCAAGGGGTGAGGGTTTGTTGGACCTTATACATACTGATGTATGTGGACCGTTCAAAACCACCACAAGGGATGCTAATCGCTATTATGTGACTTTTATTGATGATTTTAGTAGATATGGTTATGTCTACTTAATCAAACATAAGTCAGAAACTTTTGAAAGGTTTAAAGAGTTTAAACAGGAAGTAGAAAATCAATTGGGCAGGAACATTAAGATGCTTCAATCCGATCGAGGTGGTGAGTATCTTAGTACTGAGTTCCTCGACTATCTTAAGGAGTGTGGGATTGTCTCACAATTGACACCTCCCAGGACACCACAGCTGAATGGTGTAGCTAAGAGGCGCAATCGAACTTTGTTGGACATGGTTCGCTCTATGATGAGTCAAGCTTCGCTACCAATCTCTTTTTTGGGGTATGCCTTAGAGACTGCCGCCCACATCCTTCATCTAGTCCCAACAAAGAAGGTTGCCAAAACACCTCATGAAATCTGGACTGGGAAAGTTCCCAATTTGGACCATATCAAGATTTGGGGTTGCGAGGCTTTCGTGAGGCGCGAAACTCATGACAAGCTCGAACCTCGAAGTGAAAGGTGTATTTTCATCGGCTACCCACAAAAATCCTTTGGTTACCTCTTCTACAGACCCAGTGAGAATGTGGTCTTTGTGGCTAGGAGAGGGGTCTTTCGAGAGAGAGAATTTATAAGCCAAGGAGACAGTGGGAGGCAAATTGACCTTGAAGAAATTCAAGACTCAATTGGTGAAGGAACCTCAGACACTAGCAATCAACTTGAGGAGGAAATTCCTGTTGATCCAGCTGACGAGTCTATACTTCCGAGGCGTTCCACAAGGGTTAGGAACACACCTGAGTTTTATTATGGATTTCATATTACTACGGAAGGTGATACATTTATCAGTGACAGTACACTGGTAAATCTGGATGAACCTAATAGTGTTAAGGAAGCCATGGCAGGCCCAGAGTCTGCTAAATGGAAGGAGGCTATGGACAGCGAGATACAGTCCATGTATGACAATCAAGTTTGGAACTTGGTTGACAATGTACCAGGCCGTAAGACAGTCGGGTGCAAATGGATCTTTAAGAAGAAGACCGACATGGATGGGAAGGTGCACACTTATAAGGCTCGACTGGTTGCGAAGGGGTTTACTCAGACTCAGGGTATTGATTATGATGAAACCTTTTCACCAGTAGCAAAGATTAAGTCTATTAGGGTTATGCTAGCCATTGCTGCATTTCATGATTATGAAATATGGCAAATGGATGTCAAAACCGCTTTCCTTAACGGAAAGTTAGCTGAGGATGTTTACATGAATCAGCCAGAAGGTTTTGTCAGTGTAGAGTACCCCAATAGAGTGTGCAAGCTTGAGAAATCCATTTATGGATTGAAACAAGCATCTCGAAGTTGGAATCTTTGTTTCGATGAGAAGGTCAAAGAGTTTGGTTTCTCAAGAAGTGAAGATGAGTCCTGCGTATATGTCAGAGCTAGTGGGAGTATAGTTAGTTTTTTGGTACTGTATGTGGATGACATACTACTCATAGGAAATGACATCCCAACCTTGCAGGAGGTTAAGTCCTGGCTTGGGAAGTGCTTTGCTATGAAGGACCTTGGAGAAGCTACCTATATCCTAGGGATAAGGATATTAAGAGAAAGGAGTAAAAGACTAATTAGACTTAGTCAGAGTATCTACTTGGATAAGGTGTTGAAAAGGTTCAACATGCAGAATTCCAAGAAAGGAGAATTAACGATCCAAAGCAATGCCAAACTTAGCAAGGCTCAGAGCCCGAGTACAGAAGATGACATAGCTGAGATGAGTCGATTACCTTATGCTTCCGTTGTTGGTTCGATCATGTATGCTATGACTTGTACCCGTCCTGATGTGGCCTTCGCTTTAAGCATGGTCAGCAGATATCAGGGGAACCCTGGCAAGGCTCATTGGACTGCGGTAAAGAATATTCTCAAGTACCTGCGGAGGACTAAGGATTGGATCCTTACCCTTGGTGGGAGTGATCACTTGAGAGTAGTAGGGTATAGTGATGCTAGCTTTCAGACTGATAGGGATAACTTCCGCTCACAGTCGGGCTGGGTCTTTACCTTAAATGGAGGGGCAATCACTTGGAAGAGTTCCAAACAGGAGACTGTAGCTGATTCGACTTGTGAATCAGAGTACATAGCAGTGAGTGAAGCGGCAAAGGAGGCGAGATGGCTGAGGAACTTCATCGGAGACCTTGGAGTTGTACCAGCTATTAAGGAGCCTATGGAGATTTTCTGTGACAGCAATAGTGCGGTTATCTTAGCCAAGGAACCAAGAGATCATGGCAGATCCCGACACATTGACAGAAAATATCACTTCATAAGACACAAGATAGAAGAGGGACTCCTCGTGGCAAAGAGGGTATCGTCAGATGAGAACCCTGCGGATCCCCTTACAAAGGGACTGACGAGGGTAAAGCATTTGCAGCATGCGAGGCGCATCGAGCTGAGGGTCGATATTAGTTTAGATAGCCTTTTCTGAAACTTGTAAAATGTAATCGACGTTTGATGATGAATAAAATGTGTGATTTATTTATGAGTAAAGTGTTACTATTATTGTCAATTATTTACTATTGTTTCAGTTTTGCATGTTTTGACTTCCAGAATAATTAATTTATTCAAACCTCCACAATCGGTCATACGTCGGAAGTAGTATGAATCAAGATTGTCATGAATTGGGATTGTAGATGACTAAAGGTGTTTAGCCATAGCAATGGTTGCTACAACATTCATGAGTACTCATAAGTTATGAGTATTGGAATAAACCCACGCTCACTTGTATCACTTCATGGAATTTATCTCCAGTGATCGTGAGACGATAATATTATATAAGTCTCCAAACCTAGAGATATGAGTTGTTACCTATGAGTTGGTTGTGCATTGATTGCACGTAAACGCATCAGTAACTTGATGTTATAAAACGTGCCTTTGTGTACAATTCAACAAGTAGTAGAACAAGCATATGAGTCGAAGTTTATCTGTTCCTTCTAGAAATAGAAGCGATATCTGGGCCCCTCGATGATTTTGTGTTGACCCATGTACCGGGCCCGGTCAGAACTAAATTGATGTGTTCAGTTAAGTTGTTTGTCAAACAAATCGGAAATCGAGAAACAACTGCTAGGCAATAAGTAAGACATTGTTCCATGTATTTGTCCGGCTGATATCATGAGAGCAGAGGATTATATGATCACTTATCTAAAATGGCGCTTCATAGTTCAACAGAGTTTTCGAGAGCTACGATTGCCGGTTGGTTCCTGAAGTAATAT
Organism: Lactuca virosa; assembly: GCF_052849685.1. Classification (NCBI taxonomy): domain Eukaryota; kingdom Viridiplantae; phylum Streptophyta; class Magnoliopsida; order Asterales; family Asteraceae; genus Lactuca; species Lactuca virosa. Next base: position 535,084 of record NC_136430.1, read on the forward strand.
AGGCAAATACAGTTATTAGACTTATCCAAGTGGGAGTCTGTTGGATAAGGTGTCTAAGTCTATAACTTATTTGGTATATACTTGACCCGACCCGGCATGGTCCATTTGGGTTGCACTTCACCCAAACGATTTATGGATAATTTTATGAGAGTTGTATTAATATATTATAAGTTATAATATATTAATATAAAGTCATTCTACTTAATTAGTTTTAATCTTGAATTAATTATGAAATGATTTAGTGATTAAAAGGAAGACTAATTAAATCATGGGCTATTATATTTATATGGTGTGGGCTAATGCTCATTTGTTAATGGGCTAAGCTTATATGGAAGTCCATGGATGATCCATTGAGCTTTTACCCATGGATCCTTGGAAGAGGAAAAGACATGGGTTATTAGGGTTTCACCCTAATAACCATGTACACTATATAAACAAGCTCATGTTGCATGAAAAAGACACTAATGTGTGTGTAAGTGTGGTGGCCAAAATCAAGAGTTAGTATACTCTGTCATACATTTTCCAAGTTTGTGGTGATTTGTGATTTCCATTTGAGGCATTCACATTATTGGTGCTTGGCTCTCAAACTCCAAGGAATCAACAATCAACAAAAGGTATGTAATTCATCTAGTTCTTTTATGGTTAAAAGTACCCCATGCCATGCTAGATAGGTTATAAACCTTGGAAAATAATATTTTGCATGTATCTTAGACAAACATAGATCCAAGGTTTAATAGGGTTGCATGTACACTTAGGAAGTGTTAGAATGCTCAAAACCCAACACTTACCTCTATTCTTTATTAGGACTGCATCATAGGGATGTAGGTCAAACCCTCGAGAACACATTTTTTACTCTTTACATGAATGATCGGAATACATCTAGGTTCAACCATAATCACTCACAAACTCGTTTTCTTTTGGTTAACAGAATCCTGTCGTCACCCATAAATAACCAGCCGAACAACGAAACCCCTGTCCTTCATATCGACGCCGCTACATTCCAAGCCGCGGTAACAGCTCCCGTGACAGTTGTCCTTGCAAACCTCAACTCTGGCAACGCAAACACGACTGGCAAAGGAGTTGACAATTCCGATTGTTGTATCGATCCGAGAAGCCAACAAATGACAACAGTCACGGACTTGCAAATTCGTAGAACCGAGAAGAAGAAACGAAAGCGCCAAGCCCAAAAGGAGCGCAAGCGACCCCAAAAACTTGCCATGCAACAGCAACAAGTGGCAACCCCTGCCATTCCAGCACCGATCAGACCATACGAAGGAAAACTCCCGAAGTGTGACAAGTGTAGCTTTCATCATAATGGGGCTTGCCATGAAATGCAATGCTGCAATTACCACAAAATAGGGCACCATGCTCGTAGCTGTGGAGCACCGTCACGACCCATCACTCAAGCCCGTGACATCGGAGTCAACCAGGCTTACTATAGTGGTGGTGAAACCGGACGCTATAAAAGGAAATGTTCAAAGTGGATGAACAAAGAACACACCCGTGTCCACATAACTCTGACTCGACACATCACTTCCACCACCGATGCTAGTACTAACCAGATATGTCACAAATGCGATGAGAGAGGGCACCTCAAGAAGGATTGTCCAATAACAAAGAACTCCAGCACAGACGGGAAGATACTAAGGATCACCGCCGCAGGAGAGGCTACTCCGGACCCACGTTAAAGTAGTTGTAACAGACTCCTAAACTGTTTAAATCTAGTGCAACTCGAGTCTTATCTTTTGCAAGATCCCGTCAGTCAAAGGGACCTACGTGCTGCGTATACTTGTCTTTTGTAGTATACCTCGTTCGCAGCAGTAGTCTTGTAGTTAATCCAAAGTACTGTAAGTCTGTTAAAAGTTGCACTGTTGTCTTTTGTCTGTAGCACCTTTATGATCTCATCTAATGCCCATATTTTCCCAAGTGAGTCCGATACTATCAGATAACTTGAATCAATTCGATCCTCACAATACCAGTTCGTGCGTACATCTCTTTCTCCGTAAACGTCTTTCTAGCAAAACCGTCATTCCAGAACTCCGAGGCACTCATGCATAGATTTCCTTATGTTTCGTAGCTTTCCCGAAGTAACCTCAGCAAACCTCCCCGAAATACCACTCGTATAGTACGTCAAGTTCAATCTGAAGGCCCATACGGTTAATCTATCACTAATGAATGTATACGCAAGGGTGGTACATAATTAGGGTTCTACAGGGTTAGAATTGATGATTTTGCTTAAACTTCTTTTCCTTGTTTGGATGTGAGCTTAGAGAAGAATCATTTATTCGACTACCTTTTCAGTCTTAATTATATACGACTCGTATACCCGAGACTGTGATTGATGAACCAGGTATGAGTTCTACTACGAACTTCAGGACAGAGACTGCCCAAGACTACGAGTGATCGTGCTTCCGTGAGAATAAACTTAGAAGTACCTATCTTTTCTTCCTTAATTCATGAGTAATCATACTTTCTTTTAGATCTTCACGACATCTAACCCACCCTAAGGTTTTGATGTCATAAACAGTATGAGTTGGTTAAGTCTACGTCGAGCCGACATCATATACTTGGATAGAGCAGCTCGTCCTAACCTCCCTAAACAACGAAACCCTAGTTATTTGTAGCGATGAATCAAGTACGAACCTTCTCATCATTTCGTGTATGCAAGCTCAGTAGTACTTGCGAAAGGAATGGCATATATTCCTTGCACACCTCGTCGATACGAGCCAAGAAGTGAAAGACATTCAGAACATTCTAGAAGTACACAACTTTTCAATCACAACGCCAAGTCAAGTTTCAGAATCGACTTAGTTCCAGGAACTACCCCAGTAGCCAAATCGCCTTATCATCTAGCTCCATATGAGATACATAAACTTTCCAGTCAGCTTAACGAGTTACCAGGAAGAATTATCACCCCAGTGAAGGCAGACAAAAGAAACAAAGTCGTACCCCGATAGTGAAAGGTTCGCTGGAGTGCCAAGCGAAGACCTGAATACACTTGGGAGCACGAAGATCAGATGAAACAAAGTACCCGCATCTCTTTCCCTAATCCACAAATATGTACCTTACATTTAAATTTCGGGACGAAATTCCCCCTAACGGGGGGATGATGTGACAACCTGAAATTTCAAGCCAATGTAACGAATTCCAGTCGAACCTTGTAACCCGTTTTAAGTTAATAAAATATCTTCGAAAATAAAATGTTCAAAAAGTTTCAATTGGGTTGTCTAAATGATAGATATCGTTTCAAGGGTTTCAGAAATATAAAGAACACTAAAAACCGAGTTATAACGAAGAAGTTATGACCAATCTAAGATTCGCGGCAAAAAACCGGAAATGCTGGTAAACGTAAAACGCGAAGTTTCAATACAATAATTATTAGCCTTATGTGTCTAAACAAAAGTCGTAGATTACGTTAAACCGTGAGCATGCATAAAAAGAACGCCCAAATATGACTTCGTATGAGGAACTTATGATTTTTCTAAGTTCCGAAGTGGCAGTAGACAGCTAAAAACTCGAAACAGTGATCGAGTGATTTGTGGCCGACACAACCTAAACGAGAATCGAAGATCTCGTAAATGGTAGCACAACGGTAAAAAGTCTAACAGAAACGGACATCGGATGAAGAAGTTATGGATTTTAAACAGACTTTTCGTGTCCCGGCCTATTAAAAATATATAATTAAGAATAAAGTCAAAATTTTCCAACGAAGTCTAAACGAGAGTTGTAGAGTACATTCTCACCTACGCGTGCATATAAAGAACGTCAAAAACGGGGCTCGTATGCGAAAGTTACGGATTTTACAAGTTTGAGGCACACACGCCAAGACGATTTACGCCCAGCATACCCTCGTACGCCCAGCGTACTCGGATGCTAGGCTCCGGATCGTCCACGTCGCCCCTCTACGCCTCTATGCCGTCCCGTCCGATGTCCGGCAGTCGATGATGCGGTAAGCAGTGACGCACGAGTACGCCCCGCGTAACCTCGTACGCCCAACGTACCGAGGGTTCCCAACCCCTATAAAAGGGATGCGAGGGTTCCGAGCATAAGTGCTTATTTTCTCTCCTTTTCTTGCGTTTTTACTCCGTTTTGCGTGCAAGAAATATCCCGAAGCCCCGGTTTTCATACCCAAGCCCTGAAGGAAGTTCTACGCTCCCGAGATTCCCGAGAAACCCGAGAAATCCGCTTTCTCCTGTCAAAGTTCTGCTCGGTCTTCGTCTCACCTTCTTCAATCTATCAAGTGAGTTCATACCCCTACAAACACACTTTAAATACATTTTAAATGCTTTTTTTTAAATACTTTTAAGGGGGGGAATACAAGTAAACACCCGGTTATTATCGTGTGAAAATATATATCCTTTGCTATGTATTCTATATTGTTATTTAATCAATCTTATGTGATTTATAACTAGTATACAAATGGATTTACTACACGTTTAGCTGTTTCACCAAACATATTACTTCAAAGGACTTTCTCAAACGTTTTTACATGTTAAAACTCTCTATCAAACTGTCTTACATACTTTAGGTTTCCTTTCAAACACTGTTACAATCGTGTTTCAAACAAAGGTTTTTCTTATACTTAAAACTGTTCTTATTAAACTAACTGCTTTCAAATCATCATTTCTTAGTTATTAAACTTTTCAAAGGGTTTACCAAAACTTCTTCTATACTTTTATATTGCCAAATGCATGCCTATATATGTATAGTTATATAAGTAATGTTTAAAGGACTTAGGACGGCTAGCTCGCTTTATTTCCTTTTCCTCGTTGGGATGTGGCCTTAGGGCATCAGTTATTCGTCCGAATGTCGTCTAAATATTAGTTAAATATCATGTATACATATATAGACGTAAAAGTTCCATCAGTTGGTTCAGTACCTTTGGGTAGCAAAGGCATACTTCGGTTATACATGTACATTACTAGTAACAATAATATGTATAGTTAGGAGATACTACTTACTATTCCAAGTACAAGGAATCACATAAGAGTCAGTTCATTCACGAGTCTATACTAATACATTACATACTATATGAATTACGAACACATTACATACTATATGAAGAGATACGATTACATAAAATCACAAGACATACAATTACAGGACGTACAATTACAAGACATACAATTACATGAGATAAGATTACATAGATACGTTTACATAAATACGATTGCATAGATACGTTTACATAGATACTATTACATAGATTCTATTACATGCGTTTCGGGACTGACCATTCCACACCCAAGGCTGTTAGCTACAGTAGGGAAAATGCACATCGACGGATGTCTACGGTTGTACTGTTCGGCGAGTTACCACGCCGTGAATATCCTAGTGCAAAAGCATACAATTTTAGTTATTATATTATTTTTCCTTCTTATCTTTACTTTGTGACACATTCACATTAACGACGAGGTAGATGATATTTGATATAGATAGACTATTTTCCTTATTACCTTTATTTTGTAATACATACACATAAACGATGAAGTAGACGATAGTTTTATAATAAATATTAGTTATACAAGGGAAAAACCGTCACATTTACTGTAATGCATACTTTCAAAACAGTCGGGTCTTGGTAGAAGGCTACTTTTTATACTAGTAGGAAATATGGGATTTTTTAGGGTTTTCAAACGTTTACAATTACTTACAAACATGTTCATTGATACAAATTTTTCTCCAAACATTTACAGGTCTTTCTTTATAGTTTTACAAATCAAAGTTACATAAATACTTATGAACTCACCAGCTTTATTGCTGATACTCGCTTTCAAAATAACTTGTATTCTCAGGTCACAAATAGACAGGTACGACGACCAGGTTTTGTGGAGACGGAGCCGTCAAGACTCGTCTTTTTATTTTGAATATTCATTATGTTGATTTATACTATGAAAGAACTCTCATGTAATTAAAATTATACTATTAATACAATGGATGATGTTGTTGCTTGTTTACTACCTTGCATTGTTGTGATACATTACATGACGTCCTCCACCCCAGAACGTTTCCGCCGTTCTCAGTTTTGGGGTGTAACACAAACAAAAGAAATACATAAACAATTTGCTATGAATTGAAAAACCTAAAATTGGTTTGAAAATACCTTGGTCAGTGGGTTCCTAATCATTCTAAATCGTGAAGCCTCATTACAATTGTAACCCACGTCCGAAGTTATGTAGTAGTTTTGATGGGTTTTGAGCATTCTAACACTCCTATGTGTACATGCAATCCTAGAAAAACCTTGGATCTATGTTTGTCTAAAATACATGCAAAATACTTTTTCCAAGGTTCATAATCCTATCTAGCATACATGGGGAACTTTAATCATAAAAGATGGCTAGAATTACATACCTTGTAGTTGTTATGATTCCTTGAAAACCTTGAGAGCCTAGCACCCCAAGTGTGATGCCTCAAATGTTTCACACAACACCAAATGCTTTGGAATAACTTAAGAGAATGTATAACACTTGTAAAAATCGGATTGCCGTCAGTTGTTCTTAGTGTAACCGATTTTGGTAAGTAACATGTTCTTTATATAGTGTGTCACATCTAGGGTTACTCCATGTAAACCCTAATGTGACATGAATCTTCATTTCCATGACCCATGGGTTTGTAACTCCCATGGAGCCTCCATGGAGCATCCAATGGGTTTAACCCAACTTGATTATCCATGGAGCCTTTTAGCCCACTATACAAGTTATGGATGATTTACATAATCAACCCATATATTTAATTAGTCATCTTTTGATCACTTAATTAATTCTTGATCAATACTAATTAAATAATACTATTAATATATTAGAACTTATAATATATTAATAAACCACAAGTGTTATTTCTCTCATTTAGTCTATCCAAATGCATGATGCCGTGTAACTCAAATGGACCATGCCGGTTCGGGTCAAGTACATACCAGAAATAGTTATGGACTTAGACACCTTATCTAACAGTCTCCCACTTGGATAACTCTAATAACTATAAATGCAAGTATGACTTCATGAACCGATCAGCAATCGTAGCTCTTTTTTCAAGGTTTCTCGGAACTGAGAAGATGATGATACGCCATTTAAGATAAGTGATCATATAATCCTCTGTTCTAGATATCAGCCGGAAAAATACATGGAACAATGTCTTACTTTTGTCCAGCAGTTTGTTTCCCGATTTCCGATTTGTTTGACATAGAACTTAATTGAACACATCAACTTAGTTCTGACCGGGCCCGGTACATAGGTCAAAACAAAATCATCGAGGGGCCCGGATATCGCTTCTAATCCAAGAAGTAACAGATAAACTTTGACTCATATGCTTGTTATACTACTTGTCAAATCATAGACAAACACACGTTTTATAACATGGAGTTACCAATGCGTTTTCGCACGATCAATGTATAACCAACTCATAGACAATAAGACATATCTCTAGGTTTGAAGACTTATATGATATTACAGTCTCGCGATCACTCGAGATAAATTCCATGAAGTGATACCAGCGAGCGTGGGTTGAATCCAATACTCAGAACTTATGAGCACTCATGAGTGTTGAGGCCATGTCCAACATCTTAGACTTCTACAACCAACTCATGAAAGTCTTAATTCATATCTACTTCCAACATATGACTGACTGTGGATAATTTGAATAATATGTAAAACACAACATAAATATTCTGGAAGTCAAAACATGCAAAAAGAAATACTAGTAAACGATTGACAAAAGATACCCACACTTTACTCATAAATAAACACAACTTTTATTCATCATCAAATGTCAATTACACTTTACAAATTTCAAAACTATCTAACTACTAAAACTACTATCATCCTTCAGCCCTATGCTCCTTGCATGCCGAAGATTTTTAACCCTACCCAGTCCCTTCGTGAGGGGATCTGTCGGGTTCTCATCCGATGATACCCTCTTTGTCGCGAGGAGTCCTTCCTCTATTTGATGTCTGATAAAATGGTATTTTCTGTCAATGTGTCTGGATCTCCCGTGATCCCTTGGTTCCTTTGCTAAGGCAACATCACTTTCACTATCACAGAAAATCTCTATGGGCTCCTTTATAGCTGGTACAACTCCAAGGTCTCCAATGAAGTTCTTTAGCCATATCGCCTCCTTTGCTACCTTGCTTGCCGCTATATACTCTGATTTGCAAGTTGAATCAGCCACTGTCTCCTGCTTGGAACTTTTCCAAGAAATTGCTCCTCCGTTTAAGGTAAAGACCCAGCCCGACTGATAGCGGAAATTATCCCTATCAGTCTGGAAACTAGCATCACTATACCCTACAACTCTCAAGTCATCACTCCCACCAAGGGTAAGGACCCAGTCCTTAGTCCTCCGCAGGTACTTGAGAATGTTCTTTACCGCCGTCCAGTGAGGCTTACTAGGGTTCCCCTGATACCTGCTAACCATGCTCAAAGCAAAGGCTACATCAGGACGAGTGCAGGTCATAGCATACATGATCGAGCCTACTACAAAAGCATAAGGTACTCGACTCATTTCTACTATCTCAACCTCGGTACTCGGGCTCTGAGTCTTACTCAATCTAGCGTTACTCTGGATGGGTAGCTCTCCTTTCTTGGAATCCTGCATGCTGAACCTCTTCAGCACCTTATCCAAGTATGTACTTTGACTAAGTCCAATTAGTCTTTTACTCCGGTATCTGAGAATCCTTATCCCTAGAATATAGGCAGCTTCTCCTAGGTCTTTCATAGCAAAACACTTCCCAAGCCAGGACTTCACTTCCTGCAAGGTTGGAATGTCATTTCCTATGAGTAGTATGTCATCCACATACAATACCAAAAAGCTAACTATACTCCCACTTGCCTTAACATATACACAAGATTCATCTTCACTCCTCGAAAAGCCAAACTTTTTGACTTTATCATCGAAGCAAAGATTCCATCTACGAGGTGCTTGTTTCAATCCATAGATGGATTTCTCAAGCTTACACACTCTATTAGGGTTCTCTATACTGACAAAACCCTCTGGCTGATTCATGTAAACATCCTCAGCCAAATTTCCATTGAGGAAAGCGGTTTTGACATCCATTTGCCATATTTCATAGTCATGAAATGCAGCTGTGGATAACAATACCCTAATAGACTTTATCTTGGCTACTGGTGAAAAGGTCTCATCGTAATCAACTCCTGGAGTTTGAGAAAAGCCCTTTGCAACCAGTCGCACCTTATAAGTGTGTATATTACCATCCATGTCGGTCTTCTTCTTGAAGATCCATTTTCACCCTACTATCTTACGACCTGGTACATTGTCAACCAAGTTCCAAACTTGATTGCCATACATGGACTGTATCTCGCTGTCCATTGCCTCTTTCCATTTGGCAGACTCGGGGCCTGCCATCGCTTCCGCATAGCTGTTGGGTTCATCCAGACTTACCAGTCTCTCATCACTGATAAGTGTCTCACCTTCTGCATTAATATGGAAACCATAGTAGTGCTCAGGTGCATTCCTAACCCTTGTGGAATGCCTCAGAGGTACAGACTTGTCAATTGGATTAACAGGAGTTTCCTCCTCAAGTTGACTGCTAGGGTTTGAGGTTCCTTCACCACTTGACTCGTGAATTTCTTCAAGGTCAATTTGCCTCCCACTGTTTCCTTGGCTTATAAACTCTCTCTCTCTCTCTCTCTCTCTCTCTCTCTCTCGAAAGACACCCCTCCTTGTTACAAAGACCACATTCTCACCAGGTCTGTAGAAGAGGTAACCAAAGGATTTATGTGGGTAGCCGATGAAAATACACCTCTCACTTCGAGGTTCGAGCTTGTCGTGAGTCTCGCATCTCACGAAAGCTTCGCAACCCCAAATCTTGATGTGGGCTAGACTAGGAATTTTTCCAGTCCACATCTCGTGAGGTGGTTTGGCAACCTTCTTTGTAGGGACCAGATTAAGGATATGGGCAGCAGTCTCTAAGGCATACCCCCAGAATGAGATTGGTAGCTTAGCTCGACTCATCATGGAACGAACCATGTCCAACAAGGTTCGATTACGCCTCTTAGCTACACCATTCAACTGTGGTGTCCTGGGAGGTGTCAATTGTGAGACAACCCCACATTCCCTAAGATAGTCGAGGAACTCTGTACTAAGATACTCACCACCACGATCGGATCGAAGCATCTTAATGTTCCTGCCCAATTGATTCTCTACTTCCTGTTTAAACTCTTTAAACCTTTCGAAAGTCTCCGACTTATGCTTGATTAAGTAGACATATCCATATATACTATAATCATCTTTAAAAGTCACATAATAACGATTAGCATCCCTTGTGGCAGTTTTGAAGGGTCCACACACATCCGTGTACACAAGATCCAACAAACCTTCACCCCTAGCACAAGAACCTGTGAAGGGTGACTTTGTCATTTTTCCAAGTAAACATGATTCACAACTATCATCTGACTTTAGGTCAAATGACTCCAAGACTCCATCCTTTTGGAGTTGGCCTATGCGTTTCTTGCTTACATGTCCAAGACGACAATTCCATAATGATGCTTTATCCAAGTTATTATCATTAGTAGAATCAATACACAACACATTATTTCCTAAATTATCTACAACAGACACAGCTTCATACACACCATCACAAGGTAATGCTTTAAAATAAAACACATTATTAAAGAAAGCATTTATTCCACCAACTTCATTATCAAAGGAAAAGGTAAAACCTTGTTTGTACAAAGCATGAAAGGAAATATCATTTCTTTCCATTTCAGGCGAATAACAACATTTATTCAAATCTAAAGTAAACCCACTACTTAGCAACAAAGTATAAACTCCAATCTTGGTGACAGGTGAAACTTTCCTATTCCCCATGATCAAGTTTATCTTTCCATGCTCCACATTCTCACTTCTTCTTAGTCCCTGCAAATCAGAACAAATATGAATACCACAACCGGTATCAAGGACCCAAGAGTTAGAATTATTGGGTTTTGGTATACTACAACATCCTATGGTACACATACAACCCTAAATACCTTGGATCTATGTTTTCTCTATTATACATGCAAATGGTTTCCAAGGCATTAAACCTTTAACTAGCATGCATTTGACATAAACCATATAATATACTAGTTAGGGAAACATACCTTTTATGTGGCTTGAAGTCTTGATGTATTTGGCCTTAAGAGCTTAGCACCAATAGTATGAAATGCCTCAAATGGAATCACAACACACCTAGGACAAAGGTGGCTCTTGAGAGAGAATTCCATGCACCAAAACACCTCCATATTTATCTAAGAAAAGAAGTGGTGATTTTGGCTATGGAGTAACCTATTTATATGTAGGATTCCAAGGGTCATGGGTATAACCCATAATCCATACCCATGAGTTTTATGATCCATGGTTCATGTGGCCCAACTCTTTATGTATCCATACATAAACTTGGTCCAACATGGATCATAAGCCCAACACATATAAATATAACTAATTATCATAATTAGTCCCCATAGATTTAATTAGTCTCTTTTGATCACTAAATTAATTCCAAATTAATTCTTGATCGATACTAATTAAAACATATGATTTCATATTAATATATTATAACCTATAATATATTAATAAACCATAAATAACCTTCTCTCAAAAGTCCATCCTAACAAATTGTCCTGATGATATGCAACCCAAATGGACTATGCTACTCTCGGGTCAAGTACATACCAATAATAGTTATGGGCTTAGACATCTAATCCAACAGTCTCCCACTTGGATAAGTCTAAAACTATTATTGCAAGTACGACTTCATAACCCGAATAGCAATCGTAGCTCTTAAAGCCGCTGTCGAACTCTGAACAAATCAATGACGCGCCCATTAGATAAGGGATCATATATTCCTCCATTCTAGATATCATATGGACTGAGACATGGATTATAATCATTCTCTTTGTCCATTTGTTGTTTCCCGATTTTCGATTTATGATGACTGACTGATTGAACAAATCAAATCAGTTCTGGCTTGGCCAAGCACTCACATGTGTCATCGCTAAATCATCGAGGGGCCCACAGATATCGCTTTTATTCTGAAGGTAAAGGAATGGATAAACTTCGACTCATATGACTTGTTCTACTACTTTTTGAATCATACACAAAGGCACGTTTTATAACATCGAGTTACCAAATGCGTTTTCGTGCAATCAATGTATAACCAACTCATAGTAACAACTCATATCTCTAGCTTTGAAGAATATAAGATATTATCGTTTCATGATCACTTGTGATAAAATCCATGAAGTGATTCAAATGAGCGCGGGTTGAATCCAATACTCAGAACTTATGAGCACTCATGAGTGTTGTAGCACCACTTTGTCCACCAACTTGGACCTCTACAAACCAACCCATGACAGTCTTGATTCATATCTACTTCCAACATATGACCGACTGTGGATGGTTTGAATAACTTAATCATTCAGGAAGAGCGACTTAGTTATTCTGGAACTCAAAACATGCAAAGTGAAACACAAGAATAAATGAATCAAATATGGTATCAAACCCTATGAATATAAATAAACACTTTTATTTATCACCATACTGATTACTCATTATTCATTGTTTCGGTTTTATCAACTCTATACTTGAAATAAAAACACTAGTTGTCTCATGCTCCAAGAATGTACACTATGTTTTTCTTAAACAATAGCTTTGCCATACACCAAGTATGCACTCTATGTTTGTCTATGATCCTTACTTTGTGAAATAAACCAATTGAACATAAGTTCAATGATTCTAATTTCACACTCCCAAATCCTTATCGAAAAATGTGAGAATTTCAAATTCCTATCATTTATCGAAATTTGTTTAGATTTTAAACTTATATGCACTGACCCTCCTGTAATGAATATGTACAAAGTCACAAAGACCTGTCAACAGTCATTCTAAGGTATTCCAATGGAGATCAACTCCATGGAAACTAAGTCTCATATTCAAAGTACATTGCTTTGGACATGCTTCTTGCATTAAGTTTTCTAATCTTACACAGATAACTTCCACCTATGGAGACAACTCCGTATTCTCATTTTGACTATCACTTCTGAATAAGAGATGCCTCTTTTCAGAATATGTCAATATGGTCCTTCCAAAATTAGCACTATACTTCCAACTGTCCCTGAGCAACCAATCTTTGGTAAACCTCATATTGTCCTCGACAATTGCTTAATCATTTTAGTCATGTCCAATTCTAGACCTTTTCCCTTCTTAATGGCTCTGGGCATTTGGAAAAAGTTAGAAATGACAAATATTATAGCACATGCAATCGATCCTGTACCCAAAGCAAATGGTACACGGTTCATGATGTCTCACATAAAGACATGATTCTAGACCAGTCTTTTGCTACAATATTTTTATTTGCCATGTTTTCAAAATTTGACTATGAAGAGGGATGCCGTAATCATAATCGAATTTTGAGAACGCAATATATAGAATTTCCTTAAGTTGAACCAATCCAACATGAAATTCATATATATATTCTTGACTAAAGATGATTAAGGTCTCAATCTAAGCCTTTAGAACTGAAATGAAGTATATCCTCTCCCTTAATTATAGCAAAACAACTTTTTCAATCCCTGCAGCCTCACGAATTGAAACTTTTGTTTTCTATAATTAACATTGCTAACTTGCAACACTAACAATAATTATCATGCTCCCACTTACATGATGATTATTAGCATAACACTTATGCTCCCACTAGCTTTGACATGTACTCAGAAATCTGTTGGACTTCTAGAAATCAATACTTTCTTTACTTTCTTACCAAAGTTCAGATTTCTGATACGGGATGCTTTGATAAAACTTTATCAAAATCATACACCTTTCCTTAGATAGCATGCATGTGTGTCTAAACTGTTGGGTTATGAGCATTCTAACACTCCTAAGTGTACATGCAACCCTAAATACCTTGGATCTATGTTTTCTCTATTATACATACAATTATGAACATCCAAGGTATTATCCTAATCTAGCATACAAAATAATAAATATAACAAGATAGAATACATACCTCTTTGATGTAGAATGTCTTCATGAAGCTTGAGTGCCTAGTGCCCCAAGTGTGACACCTCAAATGGTTCACACAACACCAAATACACTTGGAATAAATTGAGAGAAACTTGAACACTCCTTGAAATCGTCTAGCCCTCACACTCACACATTAGTGCATGATTTCTTGAGCCATGGGATTCTTTTATATGGTGGCTATTAGGGTTACACCATGTAACTCATAACTTTACCCATTCCTTATGCTCCATGGATTTTAACCTCCATGGAGTATCCATGGGTCACCCCATGGACTTAGTCCAACATAAGGAATCTTGGATCACAAGCCCATATATGTAAGAATGAATGATTTACACAATCAACCCATATATTTAATTAGTCTCCTTTTGATCACTTAATTAATTCCAAATTAATTCTTGATCAATACTAATTAAATAACCTTATTAATATATTAGAACTTATAATATATTAACCAACCTTAAGTGTTATTTCTCTCATTATAGTCTATCCAAATGCATGATGCCATGCAACCCAAATGGACCATGCCGGGTCGGGTCAAGTCTTACCAATTATAGTTATGGACTTAGACATTAATCCAACAGTCTCCCACTTGGATAAGTCTAAAACTATTATTGCGTATGACTTCAGGAACCGATCAGCAATCGTAGCTCTCAAAAGCTTTTGTCGAACTCTGACCTTGTCGATGAACTCTGACCTTTGTCAATGACTTGTCCATTAGATAAGGGATCATATATTCCTCCATTCTAGATATCATATGGACTGAGACATGGATTATCAATCATTCTCTCTGTCCATTTGTTGTTTCCCGATTTCCGATTCATGATGACTGACTGATTGAACAAATCAAATCAGTCCTGGCTTGGCCAAGCACTCACATGTATCATCTTTAAATCATCGAGGGGCCCACAGATATCGCTTTTATCCCGAAGGTAAAAGGAATGGATAAACTTCGACTCATATGGCTTGTTCTACTACTTGTTGAATCATACATAAAGGCACGTTTTATAACATCGAGTTACCAATGCGTTTTCGTGCAATCAATGTATAACCAACTCATAGTAACAACTCATATCTCTAGGTTTGAAGAATATAAGATATTATCGTCTCATGATCACTCGTGATAAAATCCATGAAGTGATTCAAATGAGCGCGGGTTGAATCCAATACTCAGAACTTATAAGCACTCATGAGTGTTGTAGCACCACTTTGTCCACCAACTTGGACCTCTACAAACCAACCCATGACAGTCTTTATTCATATCTACTTCCAACATATGACCGAATGTGGATGGTTTGAATAACTTAATCATTCAGGAAGAGCGACTTAGTTATTCTGGAAGTCAAAACATGCAAAGTGAAACACAAGAATAAATGAATCAAATATGGTATCAAACCCTATGAATATAAATAAACACTTTTATTTATCACCATACTGATTACTCATTATTCATTGTTTCGGTTTTATCAACTTTATACTTGAATTTAAAACAATAGTTGTCGCATGCTCCAAGCATGTACACTATGTTTTCTAAACACTAGTCATGCCATACACCAAGTATGCATACTATGTTTGTCTATGATCTTTACTTTGTAAAATAGAACAATTGAACATCACTCCAATGATCCTCTTTTCACAGTCCCAAATCCTTACTACAAATGCAAGAATTCCAAATTCATGCCATTTACTGAAATCTGTTAGATTCTAAACTTATATGCATTGATCCTCTTAATGATTATGCACGAAGTCAGAAAGACTTGACAACAATCATTACAGAGCATTCCAAAGGAGATCAGCTCCTTGGAAACATCCTTCTTTCATTAAGTTTCCTAATCTTACACAGATTGAATAATTTCTAACTTTGAAACATTTCCATATTCCATTTTGACTATCACTTCTGAACAAGAGTTGCCTCTTTACAGATTATGTCAATATGGTCCTTCCAGAATTAACATTATACTTCCAACTGTCCTTGAGCAACCAATCTTTGGTAAACCTTAGATTGTCCTCGACAATTGCTTAATCATTTTAGTCATATCCAATTCTAGACCTTTTCCCTTCATAATGCCCTAGGCATTTGGAAATTTTTAGAAAGGATGAATATAGCACATGTAATCGATCCTATATCTGAAGCATATGGGACACGATTCATGATGTCTCACATAAAGACTAAACCAGGCTTTTGCTATAATATTTCCATTTCAATTTGCCAAGTTCTCAAAATTCAGATTATGAAAAGGGATGCCCTATTCATAATCGAATTTTAGAACGCAAATAATCGACCCATATATAGAATTTCCTTATGTTGAGCCATTCCAACATGAAATTCAGTGGGAGCATAAGTGTTATGCTAATAATCATCATGTTAGTGGGAGCATGATAATTATGACAAAGGTTGCAAGTTAGCAATGTTAATTATAGAAAACAAAAGTTTCAATTCGTGAGGTTGCAGGGGTTGAAAAAGTTGTTTTGCTATAATTAAGGGAGAGGAAATTATACTTAATCTCAATCTAAGCTTTTAGAATTGAAATGAAGTATAATTTCCTCTCCCTTAATTATAGCAAAACAACTTTTTCAACCCCTGCAACCTCACAAATTGAAACTTTTGTTTTCTATAATTAACATTGCTAACTTGCAACCTTTGTCATAATTATCATGCTCCCACTAACATGATGATTATTAGCATAACACTTATGCTCCCACTAGCTTTGACATGTACTCAGAAATCAGCTGACTTTCTTACCAAAGTTCAGATTTCTGATACTAGATTGTTTTGATAAAACTTTATCAAAATCATACACCTCTCTTAGATAGCTCACATGTGTGTCTAAACAATTTTAGAACTATGAAGAGGGATGTCGTAATCATAGTCTCAATTGTTTAGACCTTTTCCACTTCTCACAAGTCCATGTTAGTGTGCCGGTAAACCACACACGCTCCACTAACGACTTTGAGAATGCAAATATCACAATTGCTATCTAGCTAAAATCTACTTAGTGAAAGTGTTTCCTCACCATCATTTTCATGAATCGGAGAGAAACCTTATGACACTTAGATTTAAGAGTGTATGTGTTCTTATCCATGTAAATTTGTCAAAACCATAATCACAAGACAAGGTTGGTGACAAATCCAAACTCATATTGATTAAACTTGTGCAATCTTAAATTCTTGCCATTTGGCAGCTCAGGTGCCTGCCATTGCTTCCAAGTAGTTGTGCAACCAATTGAGAACTCTCCGAACTCCTATGCAAAGCCAACTTGAATAGGCACAAAAATTTCAACACGATAGGTTATAAACCTCAAGTCGTGTGCTAGTGAAGGACTTTAGGTTTTATTCTTGATTAAGTCTTGAAACTTTCAAGAGCTTTAAGACTCCCACTGTCCTCTTGACATATAAGACTCCCTTGTCAAATATTCAAGAGATAGTGCGGATTCTTTATCAAGACTAACACTTTACACAATTGGCCTAAGTTGGTCTCTGTTTTATCCAAAACATCACAACTTACCAATTTCAAATGTACAAGAGTAGATAACCTTTTACTCTTACATTTGACTAGTGTTAACAAACCCTCTTTAAGATATGTCACTCAAGTTACAATCTTGGAGTATGACTCTAAGAATTGTTTTGGAACGAAGTATGACTCATCTTTTTGATTTAACCATTTCAACAATTCATGACTCCTCTTCTTAGTCATAAGAATGCACTAAGATGACTTTAGAGGACCAATTGTGATATGGTATCTTAATCATTAAGATGATCATAAACATGATACTAAAGTACTCTCCCATCTTTTCAGATTTAAGAAACTTTTATCTTTCTGCCATACTTTGATTCTTCTTATTCGTTCTGTCTCACATTGAAACTTCTCCAATGCTACAGACTTATACTTAAACTTATAAGTATAACCATATTTACTGAACTTAAGTAAATCATGACGAATAGTCTTCTTGATCTTTTGTGGTGGACTTGACCAGTGCACAAGAATGTGTACTCGATCCCTTAGTCCTTTCCTTATTCACATAAGGAATTAGTCTTAATTTTCCAAGCTGAAAGTTCTCATTCATCATACTATACAACTTGCATGATTCCAAGTTTCGGTCCAATTGAACCTTCGGTGATGAGAATCTTTCCTTATTTGGTAATATTAGACACTACCACAACCGAAAGAATCAAATCCATTTTTCCAATATTGCTATCAATGGAATCTTATAAGCAACAACTTTTCACAAATGCCATTGTAAGGATACTTAAAATAAATAAAATCAAAACCTTTTTCTTTTATTTTAAAACTTTGCGGAAAAACTTATCCTTACAATCCATATGAAAACCTTGTTGTTATCTATTCCTAAGCAATATAAATATCATAACTCTTAAGTAATAGCCCAAAATTCTGATCATCGAACCATGCGATTGAAATCCATCTTCGCGATCAGAATCAGCATGTACTTAATAGAGTTAGACAATGGACTTTACCTGAAGTAGAGCCAAACTTATTGACTTTAACATCCTTAGGTAAATTTGGCAGCTTCGTAACCAATGCCCCTTCCTTTGGCAATAGTTACCTATGGACCCTTGATAATGGGACTATCTCAGACTTCGCCTCTCTATTTACCATTGGGTCAACCGAGTTGACTATGGCCGATCCCTTTCCATTGGGAAGAGAGAGCTTTACTGGATATCCAATGTCATCATTGTCAATGTCCATAGCGTTTTAGGAAGTTGATCTTAGCAAATAGATAAGATCATTAAGGGTCTTGTCTTAGTCTGTTTCATAGGATTCCCAAAAGAACTCACTATGTGACTTAGAAAGTAGTTGAGCCACCAACTTTCTCAAGACTTTGACACCCAACTCTCTCGGCTTGTCAATATGTGACTACATCTCCAAGATGTGATCACACCTAGACCTTGCCTTGCCAATAGGGCTTGAGTGACCTTAAACTTTTTAGGAACTTGTGGGTTAGGGAGAATAATTGGAGGAGGTGAAAGAAGTATGATATCCATGGGACATCATCTTCATTTAGGAAAGCTTGTTTCAAGAGATTTGGGAAGATCATAAATGTCTAGACGAGACATCTTTTTGGGAGATATTCAAGATAGTTGATTTAAAGTCTTTAATATGACACCCAATATGAAATATTAAGGCTAGGACCCAACAAACTATTTTATAACTTAGAAGAGGGATGCCGTAATCCAATCTATAAAATATTTGAAGGTAGGTGAATGACGATTCACCAATTTCCACCATGAAAAACGAAATAATTTATTAGGTTTTAATTGGATTTAAAAGTCCTAGATCTTTGAGATTCATTGAACTGTTCAAAGGCATGTTTCAATCTCGAGTGTGCCTTTCAGGTTTTGTGACTGGGATGCCGAGGATCACAAAACAAGGTGTGAATAACCATGCAAATATACCTTGTACCCTTAATATTTACCTCTTAATCAGTGTGCCGGTTAACCACACACGCTCCACCGATACTATGATAAATATTAAGTTACCCTTTGCCTACCTTGTTAAGTCCAAGTTAGTGTGTCGGTTAACCACACACGCTCCACTAACGACTTAAGCAAAGTGCAAAGTGTAATTTCATGGGTTAGCACCAAATTCACATTTTCCTAAGTAACTAAGATTGGGTATTAATAAGAGTTTAGTTACGTAGTATTTATCATTAATACTTTTAATGAAAGGAGAATTATAGTCTTTGTCCTACCCGTTTGGCTAACGACCCTCCACCAGTCAAGGAAGCGGTGGGTGAGAGTGGACACCCATTAAACTGCCATTTTATAGGCAGTAACCTTATACCCCCCTTATAGACCGACTTCGTGAATGAGGCCTACTAACGGTAAGAGTGACTTTACTCTTATACACATATATAAATATTATTAACTTATAATATTATAAAGTATAAGGGTTGAATTTTAACTTTTCAAATTCTAAGGGCTAACTTGGAATTAAAGTATTCATAAGTGAAAACTTTTCAAATTCCAAAACTTGAGGGCAAGTTTTGAAACTATTCAAAACTAATTAATTCCATAACTTATGAGTTTAAAGTAGTTTTAATTAAAAAAAAAAAAACTCTTCAAGTTCCATAACTTGAGGACAAGTTATGGAAGACTTTAAAAAAGTTACAATAAAAAAAAATAACTTTTTTTATTGTAACTTATGGAACTAATTAAGGTTACACTTTTTTTTTTAATTTAATGAAGAGACTCTTGAACCTCCATAACTTGAGGACAAGTTATGGAGTCATAAAACCATTTAATTAGAACTACACTCTTCATTTTGTAACCTTTGCCAACTTTTATGAGTTTTATGATTCTTAAATGTGACTTTTCATATAACTTGAGGACAAGTTACAAAAACACACTTTGGAATCAACTCTTAGATTAAAATGGATTGAAAACAACTATTTCACACAACTTTTCTATTAATCTAAGAACCTCATAAGAACAAGATAATTCAAATCATCAATCTTCAAGAAATTAGCATGAACATACAAACTAATACAAATCTTGAAATTATGACAATTATCATAGAAATTGGATTAGCATGAACATTATCACATCAAAAACAGGTTTATAAGTCCAAAAACATCTTAGGGTAATGTTCCTAGTCCAATTCCAGCCAAAACAATCGAATATATGCATCCAACTCGATTTTTCAGCTACTTTTGCAAGTATAACAAGAAAACAAGCCTAGTCTCTGATACCACTGTTGGGTTATGAGCATTCTAACACTCCTAAGTGTACATGCAACCCTAAATACCTTGGATCTATGTTTTCTCTATTATACATACAATTATGAACATCCAAGGTATTATCCTAATCTAGCATACAAAATAATAAATATAACAAGATAGAATACATACCTGTTTGATGTAGAATGTCTTCATGAAGCTTGAGTGCCTAGTGCCCCAAGTGTGACACCTCAAATGGTTCACACAACACCAAATACACTTGGAATAACTTGAGAGAAACTTGAACACTCCTTGAAATCGTCTAGCCCTCACACTCACACATTAGTGCACGATTTCTTGAGCCATGGGATTCTTTTATATGGTGGCTATTAGGGTTACACCATGTAACTCATAACTTTACCCATTCCTTATGCTCCATGGATTTGAACCTCCATGGAGTATCCATGGGTCACCCCATGGACTTAATCCAACATAAGGAATCTTAGTTCACAAGCCCACATATATAAGAATGAATGATTTACACAATCAACCCATATATTTAATTAGTCTCCTTTTGATCACTTAATTAATTCCAAATTAATTCTTGATCAATACTAATTAAATAACCTTATTAATATATTAGAACTTATAATATATTAACCAACCTTAAGTGTTATTTCTCTCATTATAGTCTATCCAAATGCATGATGCCATGCAACCCAAATGGACCATGTCGGGTCGGGTCAAGTCTTACTAATTATAGTTATGGACTTAGACATTAATCCAACATAAACAATTTCAGAACTATGAAAAGGGATGCCATAATCATAGTCTCAATTGTTTAGACCTTTTGCTATCTGCTTCAAATCTACTTGGTGGAAGTGTTTCCTCACCATCATTTTCATGAATCGGAGAGAAATCTTATGACCCTTAGATTTTATGGTGTATGTTTTCTTATACATGTGAATCGTCAAAACCATAGTCATAAGACAAGGATAATGACAAATCCAAACTCATATGGACTGAACTTATGCAATCTTAACTTCTTGCCACCTGGCAGTACAGGGCCTGCCATTGCTTCCAAGTTGTTATGCAACTAATTGAGAACTTTCAGAACTCCTATGCAAAGCCAACTTTAACTGGAATGGGCACAGAATATGTCAACACGATAGGTTATAAACCTAAAGTTGTGTGCTAGTGAAGAACCTCAGGTTTTATTCTTGATTAGTTCTTGAAATTCTTTTTAGGATCTTTAAGACTCCCACTATCCTCTTGACATATAATACTATCTTGCCAAATATTCAAGAGATAGTGCGGATTCTTTATCAAGACAAACACTTCACACAATTGGCCTTAGTTGGTCTTTGTTTTATCCAAAACAACACAACTTACCAATTTCAAATGTACAAGAGTAGGACACTTTTACTCTTACATTTGACAAGTGTTTTAAACCTTTCTTTAAGATATGTCACTCAAGTTACAATCTTGGAGTATGACTCTAAGAATTGTTTTGGAACGAAGTATGACTCATCTTCCTGATCTAACCATTTCAACAATTCATGACTCCTCTTCTTAGTCATAAGAATGCACTAAGATGACCTTTAGAGGACTAATTGTGATATGATTTCTAAATCATTAAGATGATCACAAACATGATACTAAAGTACTCTCCCATCTTTTCAGATTTGAGAAACTTTTATCTTTCTGCCTAATTTGATTATTCCCATTCGTTCTGCCATACATTGAGACTTTCCAATGTTTCAGAATTATACTTAAACTTGTAAGTATAACCATATTTACTAAACTTTAGTAAATCAAATAGTCTTAACGAGCTTTGTGGTGGACATGACCAGTGCACAAGAATGTGTACTCGATCCCTTTAGTCCTTCACTTGACTCACACATCCATGTGAACAAGTAATTAGTCTTGATTTTCCAATGCTTGAAAGTTCTCATTCATCATACTATTCAACTTGCATGATTCCAAGTTTCGGTCCAATTAAAACTTGGGTGATGAGGAACTTTCCTGATTTGGTAAATTTAGACACTACCACAAATGAAAGAATCAAATCCATTTTCCAATATTGCTGTCAGTGGAATCATATACGCAACAATTTTCCACAAATGCCATTGTAAGGATACTTCAAATAAATAAAATTAAACAATTTTTTTTTATTTTAAAACTTTGCGAAAAAACTTATCCTTACAATCCACATGGAAAATTGTTGTTATCTATTCCTTAGCAATATATCATAACTTCTTAAGCAACTGCTCAAAATTCTGATGCGATCGAAATCCACCTTCGCGATCAGAATCAGCATATACTTCCTTTAAGATTTCTCTCTATTCTTTGATTCTTAAAACATCAAAATGTGACCCAGTCACATCATGTAATGGGGATCTCAGAATAGAACTTAACAGAGTTAGATAATGGGCTCTACCTGATGTAGAGTCAAACTTATTGACTTTAACATCCTTAGGTAAATTTGGCAGCTTTGCAATCAACGCCCCTTCCTTTGGCAAAATAAACATATGGACCCTTTGGTAATGGGACTATCTCAGACTTAGCCTTTCTCTTTACCATTTGGTCAACCGGGTTGACTATGGCCAATCCCTTTCCATTGGGAAGAGAATGCTTTTTCTGGATTTCCAGTGTCACCATTGTCATTGTCCATAAATTTTTTTGGAAGTTGATCTTCTAATCAAATTTGCTTTACTATCATTCCAAATCATTGTTGATTCAGCAGCACCAAGCAAATAGATATGATCATTAAGGTTCATGTCATAGTCTGTTTCATAGTAGTCCCAAAGGAACTCACTATGTGACTTAGAAAGTGATTGAACATCCAACTTTCTCAAGACTTTGACACCCAACTCTCCCGGCTTGTCAATATGTGACTTCATCTCTAAGATGTGATCACACATAGACCTTGCTTGCCATTAGGGCTTGAGTGACCTTGAACTTGTGGGTTAGGGAGAATAATTGGTGGAGGTGGAGGAAGAGAAGTATGACTTCCATGAGCCAAACTCGGGAAGTCATATTCATTAGGAAAGCTTGGTTTAGGAAGATCATTGTTGTCTAAACCAGACATCAACAATGGGAGAAATTCACATAAAGTTGATTTAAGTACTTAATATAACACCCAATATGATATATTAAGGCTAGGACCCAACAAACTATTTTATAACTTGGAAGAGGGATGCCGTAATCCAAGCTATAAAATATTTGAAGGTAGGTGAATGACGATTCACCAATTTCCACCAAGATAAACGAAATGTATTATTAGGTTTTAATTAGTTTTGAAACTCCTAGATTCTTTTGAGATTCATTGAACTTTTCAATGGCATGTTTCAATCTCGAGTGTGCCCTTCAGGTTTTGTGACTGGGATGCCGAGGATCACAAAACAAGGTGTGAAGTAACCATGCAAATATACTTGGTACCCTTAATATTTACCCCTCAATCGATGTGCCGGTTAACCAGACACGCTCCAACGATACTATGATAAACATTAAGTTACCCTTTGCCTACCTTGTTAAGTCCAGGTTAGTGTGTCGGTTAACCACACACGCTCCACTAACAGCTTAAACAAAGTGCAAAGTGTAATTTCATTGATTAGCACCTTATTCACATTTTCCTAAGTAACTAAGATTGGGAATTTATAAGTGTTTAGTTACTTAGTATTTATCATTATACTTATAATGAAGGGAAAATTATAGTCCTTGTCCTACCTGTTCGGCTAACGACCCTCCACCGGTCAAGGAAGCGATGAGTGAGAGTGGACACCCATTAAACTGCCATTTTATAGGCAGTAACCTTATACCCCCCTTATAGACCGGCTTCGTGAATGAGGCCTACTAATGGTAAGACGACTTTATCTTATACATATCTATATAATTAAAATTATAATAATAGTATAAGGGTTGAATTTTAAACTTTTAAAATTCTAAGGTCTAGTTTGGAATTAAAGTATACATGGGGGGTAACTTTACAAATTCCAAAACTTGAGGACAAGTTTTGAAACCTTTCAAAACTCTTGGATTTTTCATAACTTATGAGTTTAATTAAGGTTTAATGAAAAAAAAAATTCAAGTTCCATAACTTGAGGACAAGTTATGGAAGACATTAAATCATTTAATGATGACATTAAAAATAGTGACTCTTCTATTTTCATAACCTATGAGACTTAATGACACTTTAAAAAGAAAAACTCTTAACTTTCCATAACTTGAGGACAAGTTATGGAGTTCATAAAAACCATTAAGATCAAATATTACAATTAACACAATAATCAAATAATTTTTCTATGATCTAGATTAAACTCATAAGTAAAGATAATTCACATCAACAATTTTCAAGAAATTAGATAATCATATAAACTAATACAAATCTTGAAACTTTGACAATTATCCTTTGAAGACTCTTGGAATTCATAACCTAAAGAGTTAATAAATGAGACATTTCACATCCATAACTTATGGAAGTTTCAAAACTCTTAAGATCATAACTTTAAAAAAAAACTTTTGAGTTCCAAAATTTTATGACAAAATTTGTAACTCCTTAAAACCATTTAGATCAAACTTTTAAAACAAATAAAATAATCATATCATTCTATCTTTTAATAAATTGACCTAATTCAACTTTTGTAGTAAAGTGACTCAAATTTTATAAATAATTAGTTTTTCATAAAATCAAGTAATTATCAAAAAATTTGACAAACTTCATGTTTTTTTTTCTTTTTTTTTCCTTGAACTTGAAAAAAAAATACATTTGCATCACATATAATAGAAAACAACCCATGGCTCTGATACCACTATAGGGTTTTGGTATACTACAACATCATATGGTGCACATACAACCCTAAATACCTTGGATCTATGTTTTATCTATTATACATGCAAATGGTTTCCAAGGCATTAAACCTTTAACTAGCATGCATTTGACATAAACCATATAATATACGAGTTAGGGAAACATACCTTTTATGTGGCTTGAAGTCTTGATGTATTTGGCCTTAAGAGCTTAGCACCAATAGTATGAAATGCCTCAAATGGAATCACAACACACCTAGGACAAAGGTGGCTCTTGAGAGAGAATTCCATGCACCAAAACACCTCCATATTTCTCTAAGAAAAGAAGTGGTGATTTTGGCTATGGAGTAACCTATTTATATGTAGGATTCCAAGGGTCATGGGTATAACCCATAATCCATACCCATGAGTTTTATGATCCATGGTTCATGTGGCCCAACTCTTTATGTATCCATACATAAACTTGGTCCAACATGGATCATAAGCCCAACACATATAAATATAACTAATTATCATAATTAGTCCCCATAGATTTAATTAGTCTCTTTTGATCACTAAATTAATTCCAAATTAATTCTTGATCGATACTAATTAAAACATATGATTTCATATTAATATATTATAGCTTATAATATATTAATAAACCATAAATAACCTTCTCTCAAAAGTCCATCCTAACAAATTGTCCTGATGATATGCAACCCAAATGGACCATGCTACTCTCGGGTCAAGTACATACCAATAATAGTTATGGGCTTAGACATCTAATCCAACAAGAATAAGGTGAGTTATTAGATAATATAGTGTAAATACCTGCATGGTTGGGTTTCACTTTCCCATCCTTCAAATCTTGTTGGTACTTCGGGCAGTTCCGCTTCCAGTGAGCCTTTTCATGGGAATAGAAGCATTCAACCTCTTTTGGGTAAGCAGAAGGAGTGACGAAACCTTTCTTGGTTCCGCTTGAAGAGTAGCCATCAAGGGTCTTACCTTGGTACCCTTCGAAGGGTTCTTCCTCTTCTTTCCTCTACCTTTCCCGATTGCCAGGACAGGTGCGGAGTTTGGAGTAGGAGTAGGAGTGGTAACAACCGACTTACCTTTAAGACCTGATTCTGCGGTCTTTAGGAGTCCTTGAAGTTTGCAAAGTGTAACTTCCTCCTTGTTCATGTGGTATGTCATGCGGAATTTATCATAACACGAAGGTAAGGAGTGCAAAATGATATCTATTGCTAACTCCTCAGGGAAGTTCACATTCAGCTTCAACAAACGGTCCACATACCTCTGCATTTTCTGCATGTGGCACGTGATGGGTTCACCATATTTCATTCGGGTTGTTATCATGGAGGAGATGATTTCATATCGCTCTTGACGAGCACTCTGATGGTAGCGGTCCATCAAATCCTGGTGCATCTCAAAAGGATAATAGTCCTCATAGGACTATTGGAGCTCGACTGACATAGTGGCCATCATGATGCATGCCACTTTGGTAGCATCTCTTTCATGTGCCTCATATTCAGCAAACTCCTCAGGAGTAGCAGTTGGCTCAGGTACCTTAAGCTCCTTGTCGAGAACATATTCTTTGTTCTCGTAGCGAGTGACCATCCTGATGTTTCTGATCCAATCAGTAAAGTCGGATCCATCAAAGATAACTCTCCCATAAAGGTTCATGAGAGAGAAGGAGCCAGTAGGGTTTGAGCCAGGAGCAGCATTGTTGGAAGACATCTGAAAAGAAGAAAAACAAGTTTAGTTTAGATATAAGGATAGTCCTTTATAAAACACCCAAATGTAATATTAAGGCTAGGATCCAATCACAATATATTATAACTTAGAAGAGGGATGCCATAATCTAAGCTAAAACATATTCGAAAGGTAGGTGAATGACGATTCACCAATTTCCACCATGAAAACGAAATATAAATTATTAGGTTTTATTTGGTTTTTAGAAACTCCTAGATTCTTTTGAGATTCATTGAACTTTTTCAATGACATGTTTCAATCTCGAGTGTGCCCTTTATGTTTTGTGACTGGGATACCGAGGATCACAAAAGAAGGTGTGAAGTAACCATGCAAATTACTTGGTACTCTTAATGTTTTTTACTTAATCGATGTGCCGGTAAACCACACGCGCTCCACCGACCTATGAAAAACCTTAAGTCACCCTTTGCCTACCTTGTAAAGTCCAAGTTAGTGTGCCGGTTAACCACACACGCTCCACTAACGACTTAATCAAAGTGCAAAGTGTAAGTTCATGGGTTAGCACCATATTCACATTTTCCTAAAGTAACTAAGATTGGGAATTTATAAAACATTTAGTTACTTTATAATAATCATTATACTTTTTAATGAGAATTTTAAGTCATTGTCCTACCCGTTCGGCTAACGACCCTCCACCAGTGAAGGAAGCGGTGGGTGAGAGTGGACACCCATTAAGCTGCCATTTTATAGGCAACAACCTTATACCCCCCTTATAGACTGGCTTCGTGAATGAGGCCTACTAACGGTAAAACGACTTGATCATATATATATATATATATATATATATATATATATATATATATATATATTATTAAACTTATAATATTATAAAGTATAAGGGTTGAATTTTAACATTTAAAATTCTAGAGGTTTGGAACTAAAGTTTATTAAGATGGCTTTACATGTTCCAAAACTTGAGGGCAAGTTTTGTAACTTTACAGAACCTTTCAATTCATAACTTATGAGTTATTAAAATGAAGACTCTTCATTTTTGTAACTTATGTGTTCTTTTAATGGCTTTAATACAAAGAGGCTTTTGGTTATCCATAACTTGAGGACAAGTTATGGACTCCATTAAAACACATAAAGATCATGAATTCAACAATAATCAAGTAATTCCTATGATCTATCAAGAACTCATAAGAACATGAATAATCATATCAAAATTTCAAGAACATATGAACACATATAATCATGTAATTTTGATATTAGCCATTGTAAATGGATTAGAACAATCATTACACCATCTAAAACAAGTTTAATAACACTAAAATAGTTTAGGGTAATGTTTCTAGTACATTTCCAGCAGCATAGGTCGAAAAACTGCATTCTGAGGCTCCTACTCGTCGAGTGCACGAACCTAATCGACGAGTAGGATGACTTTTGTCATGGAATCGGCGAGTCCCCCCATGGACTCGGCGAGTTCATCATGCAGATAGCAAGAAAATCGACTTTTTTCACTATTTTGCATCAAGTATCAAACAAACAAGCCTAGACTCTAATACCACTGATGGGTTTTGAGCATTCTAACACTCTTAAGTGTACATGCAACCCTAGAAAAACCTTGGATCAATGTTTATCTAAAATACATGCAAAATACTTTTTCCAAGGTTCATAATCCTATCTAGCATACATGGGGAACTTTAATCATAAAAGATGGCTAGAATTACATACATTGTAGTTGTTATGATTCCTTGAAAACCTTGAGAGCCTAGCACCCCAAGTGTGATGCCTCAAATGTTTCACACAACACCAAATGCTTTGGAATAACTTAAGAGAATGTATAACAGTTGTAAAAATCGGATTACACTCGGTTGTTCTTAGTGTAACCGATTTTGGTAAGTAACATGTTCTTTATATAGTGTGTCACATCTAGGGTTACTCCATGTAAACCCTAATGTGACATGACTCTTCATTTCCATGACCCATGGGTTTGTAACTCCCATGGGGCCTCCATGGAGCATCCAATGGGTTTAACCCAACTTGATTATCCATGGAGCCTTTTAGCCCACTATACAAGTTATGGATGATTTACATAATCAACCCATATATTTAATTAGTCATCTTTTGATCACTTAATTAATTCTTGATCAATACTAATTAAATAATACTATTAATATATTCGAAATTATAATATATTAATAAACAACAAGTGTTATTTCTCTCATTTAGTCTATCCAAATGCATGATGCCATGCAACCCAAATGGACCATGCCGGGTCGGGTCAAGTACATACCAGAAATAGTTATGGACTTAGACACCTTATCCAACAAGTTTTTGGTAGAAGTTCGATTTCTAGATTGGGGTAGAGGAGGGCTGATTTGTCGGTCTTCTTCTCCACCAGTGTCGATGTCATCGACATCCTTATCACTGCCACCGATGACGGTTTCTATGTCCTTTATCAACCCCATAGTTGGGTCGTCAATGGTAGAAACATCAGACGGAGCGGTGGTAATATGATTATGGTGAGGAGTGGATCCCATTTGTAGGAAGAGATGAGATATGTAAATGGCTGGCGGTGAACTATTATCAATGCGGTGGATAGGTGGACGTAACTAGAGTGGAGTTTAATTAACCCTAGGAAGAGTAACCATGATCAAGTACCATTGCTAAGGGAATTATATATATATATATATATATATATATATATATATATATATATATATATATATATATATATATATATATATATATAGAGAGAGAGAGAGAGAGAGAGCTAGGTTCAAGTATTCTAACTAAGTATTGTATGAATGTATGAATCATTGTGGAGCAATCAATTTTTAAGAAATATTAAATAATTAATAAGTTGTTTAGGGGGGTATAATAGTAATCTTAACCTATTTATTTTTAGTAAATATTGAAAACATTTAATATCCCTTTGAATTAGGAATTTAGTTTAAAACCCTACAATACATCTACGCCTCATCCCTCAACATCATCTCATTAACCATCAGACTTCTTCCTGTTAGAGTCGCGCTGTAATCCTAGGGTTAAATGATCGACCTTGATGCCTGAATCCAGTGCTCAAATGATCGACCATGTCACCAGCAGGTCACCGACTCCACCAGTGCCTCCTACTTTAATCGAGATCACCAATAGCTCATCCCTCCCGATTTTTACTCCTCCACCAATCGCCGACTTATTGGTGTCGTTTGTATCCCCCCTGTCTCAACAATTGTCGACTTATTAGTGTCGTTTGTATCCCCCCTGCCGCGGAAAGGCAACGACACAGACCCCTAGCCACACCATCATTGCTTTATCGAAGAGCCCCACGCCTCCACCCCTATGTGGCTTCAGCGACTCCCGTTTTACGTTTTTTGCTTCTGGGTTTGGGTCTAGATCATATCCATAGCGATCTCCAAGCTACATGCCCTCCTATTTCGATTCTTTTTTGCCCTAATTTTCACTCAGATTAGAGTCGTTGATGGAGTGGCAGTCGGATCCGATGACTCTCATTCAATTTGAATCGAATTGGATAAGCTCACCTCAAATATCCAATCACTTGGTTTGTCTTCTACCTTCCGTTCCTCTGAATTATCGTAATTTACTTCTTAGTATGTACTGTTGAAAACGTGAGTAGCAGTAGACCAAATGTGGCCATGGATATTCCTTTGATTTTGTTTTTTCTTTCCTTTGTTTTGACAAAAATTCAGTGAGTGTTGATGGGTTGTGGGTATGATTGTTCTTTATAGAAATGGATAAATGGAATGGATTTCTGGGGTTAATGTTTTACAGGAAATTGTTTGTTTTGCTTGACAGAATTCGATGTGGTGTCTATTGCTTGAAATTGCCATGGAAAGAAGATTAAGCAATAACAATGAGTGGTTGTATTTCCCATTTGCAGGTATACACGAAATCAAGAACAAGAATGTTCTTGTTTTCTTGGCTGGGAACGAAACGAGAGATATCAAAGAAAAACAAGGTACATATGAAACTTACAACATTCTATTGGAATGGAATCTTGAATTCTGATTATGTCAGAACAGAATGTTGAAGATGAACATTGTATGGGATGAAGATGAACAATGACCACCAATCTTCGAAAAAGAATGGATTATTCTACCAGAATAATATACAATATAATGAAAAAATATATATGTAATAGTATATATTCTGATAGAATGATTTATATATTGTGTTTTTTTGTTATTAATAAGTGTAACATTCTCATAGAATAGTATATAATTTTTTTTTCTTTTCTAAGAATGTAATGAATTTTTTTTAACTTGTATCCAAAATTTTGTTATTCTTCAAGAAGTTCATTAAATCAAAATATATATTATGTCAGAATGTGTATTCTTGTATGGTTCAATCATATTTGTTATTTGTCAATATATTTATAAACATATTCCGTTAGAATTTCTGAATTAGGAGAGTTATCATCCATACAATCAGATTTTTAAAATTAATAGAATCTATATTCCCTTAAAATGTGCAATTTTCCTTTTTTTAAATTTATGTTAATTGACTAAAATACCGTTAAAATGAAATTAGATGGTATTTTTTAATTATCTTTAATTTAATAATATGTATTATTCACTTTCCAAAAATAAGTAAAATGATTGGTCCACAATGATTCATACATTCATACAATACTTAGTTTGAATAGAATAACCTGAGCATATATATATATATATATATATATATATATATATATATATATATATATATATATATATATATATATATATATATATATATATATATATATATTATTAAAAGTCAACATTTAATTCTAAACTGAAGAAATCAGAGCCATTGATTGCATTTCAATCCTATATTTTCCACCACTGGATTATTTGTTGACATCATCTTTGTCAATTATTTTTTTTTTGTCCACCAAATTTATAAAATGTATATTACATTTTAATTTAAGAATTTTGTTAATGACAATTAAATCTCATCAAAAGTAAAATTAATTAAATTAGGAATTGTATTAATGACAATTAAATCTCACCAAAAATAAAATGAATTAAATTAGGAATTCTATTAATGACAATAAGGGAAAGAAGAAACAGAATACTTGTGGAGAAGAAAATAAGGGAAAGAAGAAACAGAATACTTGTGGGCTTCGATCTGTATGGATCAATCTTGTGTTCGATCATTATGGAAAAATTAGGAATGATATAGCGATAAATTTTATTTGGATTCTACTTTAATTTGATCGTAGTTTAGGTCGATTTTGGTTAAGTTTTATATTATGTTTATTTTATTCTGTATCAACTATGAAGTTCCAATCTGTAAAACCTTTCTATTTAAGTTTAGATCGATAATGGTTACGTTTTCTAAATCTGCTTCGATTTTTCTACTTATGATCTGTATTGTTGATTTTGATTTTTTAAGTTATAGGTATCTGAGAGCAAAAAGATGGACACAATAGCACCACTACCTCTCATCTATTGTTTCGATTTGGAAGATATGTCCACTAGGTAGTGAATTTGTATATGTCGATTTTATTTTTTATTTTTATGTTTTTTGTATATGTGTTTAGTCAATGATTTTTTTTGTGGCTTACGAAATCGTGAATGGAAGATATACCCGAGTCAATGTCTATAATGCTTTACCCATTTGATCCCTTCCTGGATTTAGAGATGGAATTCAAACCCTTATACCAGTGAGTGATCCACATATCCTACAACTCAGCAAAACCAAGTAGTGATATTTGTTTTGATTTATTGTAAAAAACATCTTTTTATAAAAACACAAATTGGGCTCTCAGAAAGGAGTTATTCATCGGTCCCTTTTTATTATTATAAAACATCTTTTAGACTCAATAGTAAGGAAAAGACAAAGTTTTAGTATAACATGTAAATAGATTACCTCGATAAACCTTATTGGAAAATGTTTAGGATTGATTACTTTTGGTTACTTAGTAGTTTTTTTTTTCTTTGGAAAAACTATCATCTAATTTATCTATTACATATTATTCTGTTTTTTCAAAGGAGAGATACATTGAACTCAGATTGCTAATTTTCGTTTTGTGTTTTTGGAATACATTTTAGTTGTGAACTTGATGCTATGCAAGTACTTGCATTGTCTGGGCATGCTGAGATGTAACACCGTAAATTTTCAAACAATTTTTTTTTCATTTTTAAAATCATATAATTCTCATAACGCACTTCACAAAATCTCATTTATTAAGTTTACAAAATGCTTCTCCATAATTGTTTGATTAATAATCCAGGATCCTCAAAACATAACTCTTTCTCTGGTGTGTACAATCGAGTCGGTGCCTTCCCGCGATCCTGATAAAACCTGAAACACATAACACATAACACGGTAAGCACGGAGCTTAGTGCGTTCCCCCAAAATACCACACACAGCTCTGTAGCCACTCGAGGCTATAACACAATAAGACCCTCCGATCAATGTGTCTCAGTGGGGCCCTCCGGTCCCACAACACAGATGGACCCTCCGGTCCTAACTCCGTAAGCTCCGAATAATACACAACATAAATCACAAAGAAATAATGTAGGATATCACAATACACAATGTAAGCACATATGACATCTCAGTTACACAAAATCACCACTCATGGTAAGTATAGTGAGAAGACTCACCTCGGATGAAGAAGAGCCCCTAAAAACGCTGCTGCTGCGCACCGGCCTCTAACTCTGAGCCAAACCCACAAATAACCCAATTAGGAACTAAGTCCAAACTCTCACTCATTAGGTCTAAGGGGAGACCATTAACCAGCCCATTAACAGCCTAAAATCCACTGGGCCCACCAAGGCCCAATAATAAATGGGCTCACCCGAGGCCCACTCTCAAAACTAAATGACATGCCCAACTTAAGGGCCCAAGCACGAATATATATTCCTTTGGTCCAATACTCTATTGCAACAAGCCCAAAATCCAGGCCCAACACTCAAGGCCCAAAATGAGACTTAGCCCAAGAGTCAACAGTGAGGTTACGCGGGGCGTACCTCCCTTGGTACGCTCAGCGTACTCACAATCCAGATTTAGCCATCGGGGACACTGGGGCAGTACGCGGGGCGTACAGGAATTACGCTCAGCGTACTCCCCAGATTCACTCTTTCTACTCCTTTGGTCTTAATCAGTTAAGACATTAACTCAAATCCCACATCTTGACTCCCTAATGCCTCTTACTCCATAAAGTCAGTGACTTTAAGCCTTTGCATGGCTGGAAAGGTCACAAACTTTCAAAATACTCACTCCCTTATCTCAAAAAGCTCATAACACATGCATGGCTTGATTCCAATGACCAAGATTGGATTTTTATGACATTACACCACTAATATACCCAAAAGGGGTTGGTCCTAGTCTCTGGAACTCAAGATCTCGTAAAGTCTCCACCTTTTTGGGACAAAACCCTAAAAGTCTCTTCTATGATGCACATAACAAAAGAGTGGTAAAGTTTGAAGCTTTATACCTCTATATGAAGCTCCCCACTCAGATTTGCTCAGATCCAAGAGCTTGGACTCCCACTCCTTCTTCTCCAAAGCTTTCTATTCTCTTCAAGAACACACAAAAACTCTCAAAGGCTCACAAATGCACTCACAAGCTCTAAAAAGAGGGTTAGGGCACACTTAGGGTTTGATGTCTGAGAATGGTGGCCAGAAATGAGGCCATCATATCCTTTATATAGGGGACTCACCCTAAATTAGGGTTTTCACTCTGGGCCTAGTACGCCCAGCATACCCTCTGGTACGCCCAGCGTACTAGGTGGCTCCGCTTGAAAATCACGCACATGAGTACGCTAAGCGTACACATATGTACGCCCAGCGTACTCAGCTGCCACCTTTCTCAAATAAGGGACTTATCCTGCCACAACTTCAAACCTCCATCGCTTCCTCGATATAATCCTAATTCCCATGAACCTCAAACCCACGGAAAGGTGACGAGATGCCCTAAGCTTCAAGCAACTCGTCACAACCCTGAGACCTCCTCATGCCCGGTTTGCAGCCCACGAACCCTAATCACGGACGATCTGAAACAGGATGTTACAATTCTCCCCCACTTGAATCCGATTTCGCCCTCGAAATCGCTCCTTATCAACACATAGATCGAACCCAAACCCGAGAATTACCACCGAATAGACCCCATAAACTAAAACAATCTTATCCAAAGCACCTGAATTCGACAGGGACTCCCGACCCCGAGGAAGGACAGACCCAACTGCCGTGGCGATACTCGATCTGATTCTCCAGAACATGAAACTCTAGTGGTCTATCTCCCTGCCAGACCACCCTCGCAAAACATCATCCTGCTAATCGCCCCTCGGCTATCAGATTCTAAGAACACTCTTCCAACTCTGATTCTCTAATCGGTCCCGATCGCAACTCAAAAGGAACGGAAATGTGATAATCCCCTAAGGATCCACCACCTGAACAGCTATCAGAACTCATCGGAAGGAAAGAACCCCAAAACTCAAACACAAGAAAAGATCATGCTCGCTTGGAAGTATGCTCTCATATTTATAAACATACGCACCATCTTTCTCTCAATTATCCCCTTCAACACTGAGCATCAGGTCAGCTCCCGACCCAAAAGATGAACCTCCAAAGGTAACTCATTGCAAACCAAAAACGTCTCACCGACTTCCTTCTCATGATAACTATCTTGGCTCATCGCGACATGCAAGTCACGAAGTTCTCTTTACCCCAAGAGAATGCTACAACTCATCTGAAATCAACTCACCTCCAACCTTTGTCTTCAACCACCCACTGGTTCCATGCGTCTCGCGGTTCTTCCCATACCAACGAAACTGATCCACTCCGACTTAAGATATCAGATGATGGTCAATACCCCCCTCAAAACGAAACCCATCCACGAATCCGAAACCTCATCTCGCCTATTCAATACACGAATGGATCCAAACTCGAGCTCGAGAGTCTGATTCAACAGCAGAATTGGAACCACTCATTTCCAATCTGGTACTCAACTCATGACCCAAAATTCGTGGATTTATGCACACACCATCTCTTTAATTCTTTCCGATTACGATAATCCCTCCTCATCCCAGGAATACAATGATTCCCAACCTACACGTATGTAACAAAATGTTATTTCAAACCTATGTAATAATATAGGTCAATTTGTAGTTCTTTTTAAAATAATAAAGAGAAATTTTAGCATACTGTGTACATTTACATAATTGACCCTCGAAAATAAAGTATTAAATAATCTCGATTGGGATGAACAAAGTGGTAGAGATTGTAACAAGGTTTCCAAAAATATAAAGAATACTAAAATCCGAGTTATAACGAAGAAGTTATGACCAATCGAAGATCCGCGACAAAACCGGCAAAACACTGTTCCGTGTAAAAAGTAAATTTTCAATAAAAGGCTGTTTAGCCAAAACAATCTAAATGAAAGTTTTAGAATATGTTATACCGATAACTTTCATAAAAAGAACATCAAAATCTGACTTGGTATGAGGAAGTTTTGATTTTTCTAACTTTTAGTATAGCAGTATATAGTTAAAAACTCGAAATAAAGATCGAGTGATTTTTAGCCAACAGAACCTAAATGAGAATTGAAGGTCTCGTCAATAGTAGTACAACGGTAAAAAGGCAGACAAAAACGGACGTCGGATGAAGAAGTTATGAATTTTTAACGAATTTTCCTGTCCCGGTCTGTTAAAAATAATAATATTAAAAATAAAGTAAAAATTAGCCGACTAAGTCTAAATGAAAGTCGTAGAGTATAATTTTATCTACGCGTACATACAAAGAACGTCGAAAATGGAGCTCGTATGCGAAAGTTATGAATTTCGCAAGTTTTGGGCACAAAAGTCGAAAAATATTGATAACCGGGAAAAATCGCATGGTGCATGTTCGGCCACGTCCCCTCGCATGCGAGGCTGCCGCGTGTCGCCTCGTGGCTGCTTCTGATTTGACCAAGTGCTCGACCTCTCCTGATCCGACACGCGCTTCGCACGGTGGCGCCTCCGAGCTCGGACCCGTGTCCACTTCTGATTCGACCGAAGTCGCGGCCCACTCCTGTTCCAATGCGCCTCGCCAGCTGTCCAAGGCGAAGCCTCCCCCTCGCCACCTATCCGAGACACACGTCTCCTTCCCCTTCCTTCGGATCCGAGGCTTCAGCCTATAATTAGCCTGCGAGACTCTCCGGTTTTAACCTTATTTTTACACCAAATTTCACACACTTTCATCTCTTTCACTCCCACAACCTCACCTACAACCCCCAAAGCCCCGGTATCAAATCTAAAACCCTAAGCAAGCCTCAAAGTCCTGAGATTCCCAAGAAAAACAACCTTCTCCAGTCGAAACTCTGTCCAAGTAAAGCCGATTTTTCTTCAAATAAACTCCTTTCCAGAAAACGAAATGCTATCCAAATCACCACCTATCAAGTGAGTTCATACCCCCGTATTTTCATAATTTTTACTGTTTTAAAGGGGGAGGGGGGGGGGGAATACAAGTCTAACACAAGAATTTTGTGTTACAATCAAATGATTTCAAATTGTGATAAAATGACATTAAGTCATTAAAATACTTCAAAATATTAAACTCTTTTATAAACTTATAATTTTCCCTAAAGTTCATATTATATATATATATATATATATATATATATATATATATATATATATATATATATATATATATATACATATTTATATAAATAAGATTTAAAAGGCTTAGGACTGATAACTCATTCTAGGTCCTTTTCCTTGTTTGGATGTGGGCTTATAGTATCGGTTATTTGTCCGAATGTCGTTTAAATTTACTTATATATAATTATATATGTATATAAATATAGAAGTTATTTCATTCAGTTTAAATACCCTTTGTATCATGTTGAGCAAAGGGTTAAATTCAAAAACAGTTAATACCAATTCAGAAAGTACATATAAATTATAATAGGTATAATTTATGATACATAAAACATTAATTCATGATTCAAGTATACTAGAATACACCGTTTTACAAGAAACAAAGGTTTGATTCAAAACAAATTAAGGGTATACAACTTTCAAATACATGTTAAGAATACTAATTCGGGAATATACAATCAATCATTATTTCAGGATGATTGGGTTTTCACAACTATTATACATGTAACGTTTATATGCTTTTTATGAGTCATTTAATTCAGGTTGTTTAATTCATGTAAACAACATAGTTAAAGTCCTGATATTATAACCAGAGTCTCCAGTCAGGGGATCGAAACAAGTTGTATGTACATCTATATTGGGATTGACAACCCCGCACTCAGGCTGCTAGCTACAGTCAGGCATACACGCCAATGAGTGACAATTGTTATCAACAGTTTTAACGCCTACAAAGCGTTTGTTTCAGGCCATCTAGTCTCAGTATGGTTATAATAACTCATTAAAAGATATTAACAATACGTTAGTGTATAATCAAGTAAACGTAAGTACATCTTCAAAGTACCAGTTTACAAAATACAAACTACAATAGTACATTACAGTTTTCAATAACAGCTGGTGGAACCAGGCACACTCTCAGTTACAAGTTTTACATAAATAAATACAAATACATAACATTGGTTTACAAATAGAACGATTTTATGGGAATAAAACTACTTTTCATATACAGCAGAAAATATAGGATTTTCTGGAATAGTTTACATATTCAAGATACAGAAACATCCTTTTAAACATAAATACTTATGCACTCACTCAACTTTATATTGATACTCTCTTTTCAAATTACTTGTATTCTCAGGGAAACAATAAAGAGGTACTCCCCGAGCTTTTTGAGAAGATGGAGCTATTTTGAGTCATATCTTCTTCTTTTGTATAACTATTTTGGTTTCAATATACAATGATTGAACACATGTAAATACTTATACTTTTTAAATACAATGGTTGTTTGTACTTTGATTACTATGATGCATGTGTTGTGATACTACAAATGAAGTCCTCCACCCCTGGACGTTTCCGGCGTCTGGTTTGGGGGTGTGACATATTGGTATCAGAGCATAAAAGATATACAAACTATAAATATATAAGGCTAAGGGCTCTGACTACAAGTATACTTTTGAAAACTTTAAGTATTTTTACAAGAAGTATACTAGCACTCATATCTACAAGTACAGTATCACAATCATAAGAACTTAAAAGTATTTGAAGGTTGAACATTATAGTCAAACCTGGGCAGTTATGTAATCATATCTGGGATTAATATAGCCTGATCAACTATATTGATTTGAGATATGACCAACATGTGTTTGGGAGTGATAGTAGTGTTGCGACATGTCTAAAACTTACCAACCATACATATTCAGAAGAACTATAGAACAATACATATTCAGAAGAACTATAGAACAGAACACAAAGATTAAAATACTATGGGAGTATTTTACTATCCTTACTTCTAATACAGACAATATAGCTGAAGAAAATTTACCTGGGGACCCCTACAATCAACAAGATACAGGTTGGAATTCAGATTCAGATGAAGAACCTTTTGAAGACAGTGAATCAAGTGGTACCGACATAGAACCACAAGTCTGCAATCCTGGGGAACGTCCCCTGAGACAAGGTGAAGCAGAACCTATACTAGAATGGGGCCAATATATAAACCACTGGAGTCGGCAAGATGGCCAACGTCCTCCTTACAGGATGGCAAGAGGTTTCTATAATGTCTCTAGAGGAGGAACAGCCGATAGAGCTCTTCCGGTTATAGTAAATCGAATATCCCGTCAAGCCGATCAAGCAAGGATTTCGATCAATCGAATCCTACAAGTAAATACGGTTGCGCAGGTTAACACTGCATATATCCTTCGTCTTGATGAAATGCAGGACGACACCCAACATCATACAGAAGCTCTTCAAAGGCAACTCAATGCTGCTCAATCTGAGATAAGGGAATTGAGAGAGCATCAAGCTGCAAAAGAAAGGCACTGGAAAGCACAAGATGAAGCAGGACCCAACAACCGCCGTAGCAACTGCCGCAAGTAGTGTTTACACTACTTCTACTTTCTATTTTAATATATCGAATGTATATACTACTTTTCATGATATGTACAAAACTGTGTATCAATAAAATAATAAGCACTTTACTTCAACAAGAGTTATTACAATTTTCATAAACAATCCTATTTCAAAGTTTTGGTTATAGTATAAATCTACATATATGTTCTAGTGTTATTTTTCATGTTTTTCAATACGACCGCGAAAATTTTATTTTTGGTAGGTCGGTTTGATGTCGACGCTTTCTCAGTATTGTGGTATATTATAGACCTACTTTAAGGTCAAGTTTTCCAGATTACATATACTTAATATACCAATACAATCGACATATATTTTCATACTCTTTGAAAAATAACCATTCAAATTCATATTATCCTGTTGCAAGTTGTACTTGCAGTGGACTTCTATTCCCAATTCTTTACAAGATTCATATTGAATTAGGTGTTTAGTTCAGAGATATCAAATTCATATTCATTCTTGATATCTTACCATCTTTTTATCTTTTAACTTTTATAGAAAAAGATGCCTCCTCGTAGAAATCCAAGACATAACAATGTTAATGAAGCACCGACGGCACCTCCACCACCACCTCCTCAATTCGACGCTGCTATGTTTCAAGCAGCGGTTACGGCGGCTGTAGCGGCTGCCATGTCTCATATCAATACTCCTGGTGCTAGTGGGTCGGGAGCTGGTGCACATCCTTCTAACCATGGCAAGAGTCATGAGCACTCGCAAGAGTGCACTTATAAAGGCTTCTCGAACGCCAAACCAAAGACCTTTAGTGGAACTGGAGGAGTGATGATTTTAAGGCAATGGATTGAGAAGACAGAAGCAATTTTTGAAATTTGCTCCTGTCCGGAGGGTAGCAAAGTTAAATTTCCTGCTTGTACTTTTTCATATAGGGATCTAACATGGTGGAACGGCCATGTTAACTCACTGACTTTGGTAGTGGCTAATACTATAACATTCTTGGTTGCTCTAACGGCTGCCTTCAACGTGCTTGCCATTTTGACTGTTGGGCCAAAGTCTGATGGTAATCCGTTAGCAAATTTCTCTATCTTGGCGAGTTCAGTTGGCACCATGTATGGGAATAACTTCATCTTCTCAGTAAACGCAGTAGCATATTCATCAATGCTTATTTTCCCTTTCTTCAAGTTTTGGAACTCATTGTTTAGATCGATTAGATCTATCTAGGAGCAGTACTGCATATTCAACTGTTCCATGAACACTTCCCAAGACATCTTCAAAGCTTCTCCTCGTGGCATCGTATCCGCCAACAATTTCCACCAGCTCAAGACTCCGGTCTTTAGTTGTCGAACCGCAAAGAGGGTTTTCTGCTTATCGCTACAGTTGCAGATTTCAAATACCATCTCCATTTCGGAGATCCAGTTCATAATCTCCACTGGTTTTAGGCTTCCAGAGAGACTCGGTGGTTTTGCACCCAAGAAATTCTTATACATCCGCCCATCCTTGTCATTTCCCTTCTCCGGGACATTCCTCCTTGCCCCTTGGGTTCCAACTTGAGTCACAGTGCGGCTATAATTTCCTTCCTCCGATTGTTCAGCGATCAACTCAGGTTGCACAATGGGCACCGTAGGTTCATCCCTCTTTTCGTGCAACATCTGCCTCATCTCTTCTCCTTGCTCAGCCAGCATAGCCCGGATCATGGCTTGTACTCCAGCCATTGTGATTGGCTCAGGAGTGGCTACTACAACAGGTATTTGCTCAATCACTGGTGGTTGATTTTTATTTCCATTCGTGTTTCCACTTCAGGTTCTTGCCATTTTCGTTCTATAACCAAATCATACGTTCGGTGTGAAACGACGAGAATTAAGATAGGAAAGATTTTATTTAGGATCGACGTGTAAATCTCCCTATTACTCCGAAAAGCTACATGCCAGTTCTAATACCGTAATTAAACGTTTAGAAGTATGAACACGTAAAGTTTCCAGATCCGGTCGGCAACATACCATAGATCCGATCATATAATGCATATCATAAATCATTTAGCACATAAAAGCATGTTAGGCATTTTCCTAAATAAGCTAGTGTTCGTGTCTAAAATATGGAAGACACTGATCTCACGATCATCGCTTAGCATTCTAAGTTTTAGTCTAGAAATCCTACAAATTCCTAGTTCGCTTATACAAATGCTCTGATACCAACCGTGACATCCCCATTTTCACGGCCAGAAAAGACCGATTTTGTTTATGCTTTATAAAAATCAGAGTACCTCTTTTAATAAATATCTTGCGGAATTTGTTCCCAGAAAAACATGATAAGTACGTTATCAAAGCATTTCCGAAGAAATGTATTTTCATTCATTTTAAAACATTTTGGATGTCATCGTCAATACAGAGACATAAGCATAAATAGAACTTACATTCATTATCACTAATGGTCTACATCTCTTTAATCTCTCGGTGTAGTGCAACTTTATATCGACACCTGTGATACAAATAAACTGAGTGGGCCAGGTTGGGAAACCTGGTGATTACATAGGGTTTTCAACCCACAATAATATAATTATTATGTTTAATCATCAAACAATCAACCAGATTACCCATCCCCATTATCTTTATTCTTAAGGATTACCCTAAGAATCAGTTATCATTCATTCATTCCTAAGGTTTATCCTAGGGAATACGCGCGAAGTCCATTACTGCTAATGTCATCTATTAGGCACAACTACCATTATTATTTTTTAGGCACAGCTGCCAGGATTGTGTTGTTCTCAACTAGGCGCAGCTGCCAGTATCATCTATTAGGCGCAGCTGCCAATGTTGTCTTTTAGGCGCGGCTGCCAATATTATCATCTAGGCGCAGCTGCCGGGATTATGACGTTCTCTATTAGGCGCAGCTGCCGATATTATCCTATAGGCGCATCTGCTAGGATGTTTAGAGTACATTGCGTTTCAAAATCATCTACAGGTTGTGATGCAGCTACCAATATTTATCTATATCATCTTTCATACCTCATCATTTATCTACCCATGTTCTACACAATATTTTTGTGGATATAAAATACATCTATAGCTTTAGATTTGAAGAAAAGGTTCAGATCTGAAAACAAAATACATCTACCGCCTAGATCTGAAGAAAAAGGTTCAGATCTGTAAACAAAGTACATCTACAGGCTAGATCTGAAGAAAAAGGTTCAGATCTGTAAACAAAGTACGTCTACAGCCTAGATCTGAAGAAAAAGGTTCAAATCTGTAAACAAAGTACACCCACAACCTAGATCTGAAGAAAAACGTTCAAATCTGTAAACAAAGTACATCCATAGCCTAGATCTGAACAAAAAGGTTCAAATCTGTGAACAAAATACATCTACAGCCTAGAACTGAAGAAAAAGGTTCAGATCTGTAAACAAAGTACATCTACAGCCTAGATCTGAAGAAAAAGGTTCAAATCTGTAAACAAAGTACATCCACAGCCTAGATCTGGAGAAAAAGGTTCAAATCTGTAAACAAAGTACATCCACAGCCTAGATCTGAAGAAAAAGGTTCAGATCTGTAAAGAAAGAAGCTAGATCTTTCATCCAACATAGATCTCAAAGTATAAAATACACATACAGCTTAGATCTTAAAAACAAAGAAGTTTAAATCTTTCATCTAGCACGGATCTCAAGTAGATATGCGCACATAACACGTAATTTATATAAAATACTTCATATCTATGTGTAAGATGAAAATAACTATGCACTCACCTGATAAGGAGTGATTCGGACAACACTTCGCTTCTTAAAATAATCTCCTTTGACGAAACCGGGAAGTTTGCTTGAAAACCGGGCTCTGCGCGGGCAGAGTTTCAAACCGAGAAACTCTTTCTCTCGGAGACTTCGGGCTCTCCGAGGCTTTCTCCTATTGCTAGGAGGTTTTCCTAGGCTTTTTGGGGGGGTTTGGGGGGGGTGTTAGAGAGTGTTTAGAGAGAGAAAGAAGTGGGTAAAGGTGTGAGGAATGAGGCAGCCCCGAGCCTCCATTTATAGTGCTCCTGGAGCGACACCACGTCGTGGTGTTTCGTAGGCTCCAAGGTTTCCCCTGGTGCTGACACGTGGCATCGCATACAGGGTGGAATTCAGCCAATTTTCAAAAATTCATAACTTTCGCA
This sequence comes from Lactuca virosa, assembly GCF_052849685.1. NCBI lineage: Eukaryota > Viridiplantae > Streptophyta > Magnoliopsida > Asterales > Asteraceae > Lactuca > Lactuca virosa. The sequence continues at coordinate 579,358 of NC_136430.1, forward strand.
TACGAGCTCTGTTTTCGGCGTTATTTATATCCACGCATAGGTAAAAACAAGATCTACAACTTTCCTTTTGATTTCCTCGACTATTTCTCGACCGATCTTAAATTTAACAGTATGAGAAGATTATACTGTTAAATGACTACGTAAAATTCAAAACTTCTACATACAGACTCCGTTTTCGTCTGTCTTTTTACCGTTGAGTTGCTATTAATAAGATATTCAACTCTCATTTAGGTCCCATAGGCCAAAAACCTCTCGAACTAAAATTCGAGTTTCGGGCCGTGTACTGCTATGCCGAATCTTAGAAAATTCATAACTTCCTCATACGAAGTCAGATTTGGGCGTTCTTTTTATGGATGTTCTCGGTTTAACGAACACTACGACTTTTGTTTAGATTACTAAGGCTAAAAAGTCCTCTATCATAAATTCACTATTTACGTCTCCCGGTGCCGTGTCGGTTTTGCTGTAAAACTTCGACGGGCCATAACTTCTTCGTTATAACTCGGATTTCGGCGTTATTTATATATACGGAACCCTTGAGACATATTCTACAACTTGGTTAAGATTATTTATTCTAAATAATCTTCTATCAAAACTCATTTTTGACGCTCATTGTCTCTAAATTGACTAGCCCGGATCTGCGGGCGTTACAATTATCTCCCCCTTAGGATGATTACGTGTCGGAATCATCAACGAAATAGGGTAGTATAATGAGTCCATACGTTATCTCTTTATCTTAGGTAATAATCGTAACTTCCTTGTTTCTTCGAATGAGTATCTAACTCTTGGACTCCTTGACTGCAGACGGTGCTCGATCTTGCACTTACTCCCTATCTCACGTTAGATTCCAAATTATGACCTTCAAGTCACAATCTCGATCCTCACTGGATACGAACATAAGATAAGTTCTTTTATTACTACAATGGAACAATGTGTCATATTCTAATGACCTATCATCGTATGTTGTAATGCTTAGACTCAAGTCTCTTGGAGTCAAACTTTGGAATGGAATATACTTTCCTTCATGTTCTGATCGCATCTTAAAAGGTAGCATTTCTAGCTACAAGCAATTATCGCGATACCTCTACTGATCGCTTTTATTTCAATCTTCTGGCTTAAGTCAGATGCTACATCGAACTTGGTTCTATGAACCACATAAGATACTCATCCTATTCGGACTCAATTGATATGACCACTATGGTCGAAATAATAATAATCTTCTTAGTCATTGCCGAAACGATGGTAGCGACGGAAATGAACAAAACAGAATCATTTACTAGCTTCTTGGTAACCTTGTGACCTTCCCTGATCCAAGTGTGAGTCTTGTGCATCCGGTAGTATAGGCCTCTACTACCATTCGCACCTACTCATACTCGTCCCAAGTATTGTCTCGTAGTTCTCCAAGTCACCATTCAACAATTTCACACAATCATTTAACACATCAAATGACAAAATAAAGGTTTTATATTATCTCTTGAAACGATTACATAGATGTTCAAGTTCACCTAGACTATGCCTTCTATATTAGGCTACATCACATGATCCTATTTATACGGATACTCTATAGATTCTTCCTCTTAATTCCTTGCATCGTCGCCTGCTTCATCAAGGATCATCTGAAATGCTCTTGCCTTTGGCTGTGCATTTGGCTTTGTAACTCCTTCCCTCTTTGGGCAGTCTTGCTTGTAGTGCCCTTCTTCATTACATCCATAACACACCCTGTGACAACCGTCAATTTTGGCCAAGTCAAAGTCAACTAAAGTCAACAAGTCAAACCGGTCAACTCATCTAACCCTTGTATATTAGGGTTTCCATTATGTTTCTTATTGAACAACTCGCAATCTTAATACAAAGTATCACTTAGAGTTTTCACGTGTTCGGAAATTCTAAACCCTAATCAAGGCAAGTGATGAAACTACTCGATAAAACATTATTCCTTAACCCTCGGGGGTATATAACAATCACAACAAGACTTAACGAGGTTTACAAACCTTGAATTACAGATCCAAACACTCAAAAAGGTCACAAAAGAAATCTCTCTAAGAATGTGAAATCTCTCCCAAATCTCTCTCTGTATGAGAAATCTCTCCAAGAATGTGAAATCTCTCCCAAATATCTCTCTGTATGAGAAATCTCTCCAAGAATGTAAAATCTCTCCCAAATTTCTCTCTGTATGAGAAATATCTCCAAGAATGTGAAATCTCTCGCAAATCTCTCCAAGTATGTGAAATGTCTCCAAGTATATCAAATCTCTTCCAAATCTCTCTCAAAACCTCTTTTGATATTTTTGTAATCATTTGGGGCATCCCGACACTTGACTTGGTGAAAAACCATTCGAAACGGGAGGATACCTTGGAAAATAGCCTTTTAGGGCTGAAGCCTCTCTACTGGGACTAAACCCTCCTTGAGCCGAAGCCTCTCTATTGGGACCAAACCCTCCTTGAGCCGAAGCCTCTCTATCGGGACCAAACCCTCCTTGAGCCGAAGCTCCAAGGACCTAATCCGAAGGCCCCTTAAGGAACCGCAGCCATAGGACCGGAACTGCTGAGGACCGAGGCGGATGAAGACCGAAGCGTGAAACCGAACCCGAAGCTGGAGCACCGCACCTGACCCCCGCCTTCGGTCCCTTCTGATGAGATCGCCTGCGGAACCTGATCGGACCGAAGTCCCTCCCCCTCCGGTTCTAATGCTGCTAAGACCGGAACCTCGCCCTGACTGCGTATTTTTCCATTTTCCACCCGGTTTTCGACCACGACTCCGTTTTAAGCCCGTTTTTAATTATTTTAACAAGAGATTTTCATCCAAACTTATATTTTGACATATAAGACCCCATATATTCATAAATTAAGCATATTTTTAGGGAAATCCTTATTTAAGAATAAAAATCTATTAAGTTAGATCTTGTGGTGGAGTGTTGACTTTGCCTTAGTGTATGACACAAGCAACCACCCCATGCCCACTCCATGACCAACCATTGTCCTTCCACCATACCTAGTCACTTCCATCGTCCTTCCCATCATTTTCTTCCAGCCATACACTTGAACAAAAGGTAGAATCATTATCTCTCCTCTCTCATTTCTCTCATTTCCACCAAAGAACAAACACCTTTCTCTCTCACTTCTCTCTCTCTCTCAAATTCGAGATTCAAGGGCTGATCATCAAGTTTTCTTTCACTTTTGGTAAGTGATATTATCCTCCTTATGATTGTTTCACTTCATTCTACCCAAATCATAGATTACTTACACAAATTCCATCACATTTGTGTTAGATCTTCGAATCTTCAAGGCATCTTCTAAGTGTTCTTGAGTTGAACACTTCCTTTTCTTCAACATCCATCCACTAAGAACACACAAGGTGAGTTCATACCCCTACATTTTCATGTTTTCTTCAAGTTTTAGGGGGGGGGGATACAAGTTAAAACACCAAGAACACAACTAAAATCAAAGTACCGGTTTAATACCAAAAAGGGGTACAAAGTACCAGGTTTTCATACGAAAAGGAGTACCAATGCAAAGTACCGGTTTAATACCAAAAAGGGGTACAAATACAAAGTACCAGGTTCACACAAAATGGTTTTTATGATATTAAAACTATTTCATCTAGAATTGTTAGACTTCAGCTATAATTGCTAAGTGTATATGCTAGAGTTATATAATAATCTAGTCATAATCGACTTAGAATTGGTGGGCCCGCCTTATCTCCTGTTCCTTGTTTGGTTGTGGACCTAGGGCAGACCCATTATATTCAACGGTTTATTTAACTTAAATTTTATATAACTTGTATACGCTGGGTGATTATGGAAGGAATCTATGGGTCTTTCTAGGGTTCATTATCGCATAACATAGGAGCATTCATTTCTCACTTAACTAAGAAAATATTGGATTTTCTGGAAACATACTTTGTCGCTTTTACAAGGAAAACGGTTTCTTTCTCAAACAAAACTCTTATGAACTCACCAACTTAATTGTTGACATTTTTTAAAACTACTTGTATTCTCAGGAAATCAGTGAAACAGGAAAACATCAGCACTTTGAGGATGGGACGTTAAATCGTCAAACAATTTATTTTGTCATCATAATGTAATTGATTTTGAAACATGTAAACATATACTATGGTGTAACCTTTTCAATTATATATATGATGGTTGTATTTACTTTGAGCACTATTATACTCGTTGTTGTGATACTTTACATGAAGTCCTCCACCCCCGAACGTTTCCGCCATCCTTGGTTTGGGGGTGTGACAGATTGGTATCAGAGCATTGTTTATAGTGAACTAAGTATATTGAACCACATAAGATATACAAACTATAAATGCATTGGGACTAAGGTCTCTGATTTAACATTTTCAAATAACTATACTTTTAGAAATAAATAGTTTCGTGTTAAAAGTATACATGCATGCATACATACTAAGGTCAGCATCATACTAGAACAAAACAAAAGTTGTGATTGTTGAATGGCACAAGTAGGCTTGGGGATGTATGGTCAGGTCTGGGAATGACATAGCATGATCAACTATGTCTATCCCAGAAGTGATTAGCAGCCCGAGAATGGTTGTGTTGTTGCAACAAGTCTAAGAGCTTACCAACTCTATCTACAAACAGACATTGAAAAACATAAGTCAAACATTTAAAATACTATAGGAGTATTTGGTGCTACTATAATCAACTTATGTGGAAACTAAAGACCCCTATTGGTAGGTCTATAATGACTGAGTGCATACGCTAAGGTTATACATAATTAAAGATATTATAGATTTAGAATCTATGACTATTGCTCTACTTCCTGTTCCTTGTTTGGTGGTGGACTTAGAGTAGAGTCATTTATTCGAAGGTCTATTCTATCTCAGATTATGTATAACTGGTATGCACTATGTGATTATAGACGTGACTAATAAGGATCAACCCCTATAAGTAATTATAGGATCAGACGTCTATTAATTATCTCTTCTACCCCTATTTCTCGCACGAGCAACGTGATGAGTAAATCTTAACGCCCGTACAAAACCTACTTCTACCCACTACCATAACTCCGTCTTAGGGACGTTAGCAGAAACACCGAGAATAGTTCAGAAAAGTGAGAAATTTATATATGTGTATATAAATGGTAAGGATATAACTAAAGTATATCAATAAAAATTGACATGCATTTTATTTCAGTGGGAGTTTACCACATATTTCATAACCTGTTATTACAAACGATTTGATTATGATAACTCTAGGATTACTTAATGTATACCTCAAGGTTATGTGTAATTAAGAGACGATCGGCTTAGAAACGGTAAGTCCGCCTTAGGTCTTGTTCCTTGTTTGGTTGTGGGCTTAGGGCAGACTCATTAAGTTCAACGGCCTGTTGGACCTTAATTACACACAACTGGTATACATTGGGTGATCTTAGGGGTGGGTCGGGCATGGCACAAATCACAAGATTATAATCGAGTCATTTCTACTAAATTCATAAGTTTATTTATATAGACCTCTAGTATGAATTGTTTTCCACATTCGAAGAATCGGGAAATACTATACTTAAAAACTAATAACCATTACTAAAAGACTTGTACTCATTACGTCTTTGAATTCTATAACAGAAAGATGCCGCCTCGAAGGTCTGTTAGACGCACTAGCGGAACGCAAACAAATCCACCACCGCCGCCTCCCCAATATGATCCTGTTATGTTCTAAGCTGCGGTCACGGCCGCGCTGGCAGCTGCTATGTCCCAAATCAGCACTGAGGGTGCAGGACGGACAGGGAGTGATACTAATAACTCCACTCAAGGAGATAGCCAAGGGCGTTCTAGAGAATTCTCCTTTAAAGACTTCACCAATGCCAGACCCGATTCATTCAATGACAATGGGGGAGTCATCGATTTGATGCAGTGGTTCGAAAAGACCGAGTCTGTCTTCGAGATTTGTGCGTGCCCCGAAGCGATCAAAGTCAAGTTCGCAGCTCGCACTTTCTCCGGCCGGGCCCTTACTTGGTGGAACGGCCACGTTAAGCCACTGACACTTACAGTGGCTAACTCGATGAGTTGGGAGGACTTGAAGGCAAGGATGCTGAAAGAGTATTGCCCAAGGGGCGAGGTGCAAAAGCTAGAGCAAGAACTGTGGAACCTCAAAATGACAGACTCTGACCTTGCAACCTGTACCGTCTGATTCTGTGATCTAGCACTCCTTTGTCCCGCTATGGTCACCCCGGAAAACAAAAACCTGGAGCGATACCTCTGGGGATTGTCCCCCCAAATTCAAGATAGCGTGTTGGCCTCAAGACCAACTACCTTTGAGAGTGCCAAGGAATTGGCACAACAACTCATCGACCATCGTGCCAGCTATGACACTACGATAACCACCCCGGATCAAGCAAGAGGAGGAAACAACAAAGGGAAGTTCTGGGACAACAAGAAGGACCATCCAGCCCAGGACTTCACTAAGAAGCAACAAAGCGTTGTTGTTCATGCTGCCACGGCCCTCGCCACGCCAGCGCCCGTAAAACAATACGCTGGAACCCTTACGAAATGCAACGAGTGTAACTTCCATCACACTAGGGCTTGCCGAAATATGCATTGCAAAAATTGCAACAGAGAGGGGCACACGGTTCGTTTCTGTAAGGCACCAGCACGACCCATCAACCAGGTCCCTGGCACTGGAGTAAGCCCAACCTGTTACAAGTGCGGCGAAACAGGACACTTTAAAAGGGATTGCCCAAGAGCACGAAATGCCGGTGATGGTGGAAGGGTGCTCGCGATCACTGCAGGAGAGACCACCCAGGAACTACCCGTAAATATCAGTACGTGTTTCTAACATCGACGTTTAAATTTTAAATTTCTTTTTATTACTAAAACTAGCATCGATTAAAGTATATCAACCATAAAACTCGAGAACACGGCGAAACCCGAATAAGTCTTATCACCTATATAAAAACGCATGGTTTTTACTAGTGAATCTATGATGGCTAGTGTAAACATTATGGTCATATATCATTAAGATTCTATGGACTTAGAATGTGTGATTCCGCCTCATTTCCTGTTCCTTGTTTGGTTGTGGGCTTAAGGCGGGGTCACCTATCCGAATGCCCTTGCAATCTTAATGATATACGACTAGTTGACACCAAGCGATTATAAAAGAACTGGTAGGACTTATAATGCGAATTTCGTCACAATTTGTTGAAACATTCGTAATGCTGGAACTCGCTAACTACATTATAAAATATTCATAATGGTAACAACAAGGATAAAACAGGGAGCATAAAGGCACAGATTGAATACACTATCATTCCAAAATAATAACTCCTTTTAAATCGACTCAGCTCAAGTTACAATAAGAAATTTCAAGGTTGTCATTTAACATCAGGCGGGTTGTTCCCCACCGTAATCAATTTCTTGTACCACGAAAGTTCCCCCATCTTTCCTCCAAATTCTTGAAGTCCCAGTCGAAACACTAATTTTGGGACGAAATTCTTTCTAACGGGGGGATGATGTGACAACCGTCAATTTTTGGCCAAGTCAAAGTCAACTAAAGTCAACAAGTCAAACCGGTCAACTCATCTAACCCTTGTATATTAGGGTTTCCATTATGATTCGTATTGTACTACTCGCAATCTTAAAATAAAGTGTGACTTGGAGTTTTCACGTGTTCGGAAATTCTAAACCCTAATCAGGGTAAGTGATGAATCTACTCGATAAAACATTATTCCTTAACCCTCGGGGGCATATAACAATCATAACAAGACTTAACGAGGTTTACAAACCTTGCGTTACAAAGCCAAACACTCAAAAAGGTCACAAAAGAAATCTCTCCCAAATCTCTCCAAGTATGTGAAATCTCTCTCTGTATGAGAAATCTCTCCAAGAATGTCAAATCTCTCCCAAATCTCTCCAAGTATGTGAAATCTCTCCCAAATATCTCTCTGAATGAGAAATCTCTCCAAGTATGTGAAATCTCTCCCAAATATCTCTCTGAATGAGAAATCTCTCCAAGTATGTGAAATCTCTCCAAGTATGTGAAATCTCTCCCAAATATCTCCCTGAATGAGAAATCTCTCCAAGTATGTGAAATCTCTGCTAAATCTCTCTAAGTATGTCAAATCTCTCCCAAATCTCTCTCGAAATCTCTCTCAACTTCTTATAATCACTCGGGGCATCCAGACCCGCGATTTAGTCGAAAACTGCTCAAAAACGGAAGTCTACGCGAAAAATAGCCTGTAGGAGCCGAAACTCCTCTTAGGAGTTGAACCTCCTGAGAACCGAATCCCTCTCAGCCGAAATGGACCGACGGCTCTGTTTATTTCGGTCCCCTGATCATGTTGAACCGAGCCTTCTCATAGAACCGAACGGCAATAGCCGAGACCGAACCTCGCCGATAGCCACCGAGACCGAGCGTCGCCTTCTGTTCCTTCTCCTCGCACTCTCGGTTCCCTCTTCGCACCTTCGGTTCCTCTTCCCCTTCTCTCGGTTCCTCTCCAGCGACCGAACCCTCCTCTCGGCTCCCACCTACTTTCCGTTCTAAGCATCAGGAACCGAACCTCCGGCCCAGACTTCGGATTTTCGCCTGTTTTTCCCGGTTTTTGACCATTTTCACGTATTAAGCCCGTTTTTCGTGATTTTAACGCGGGATTTTCTCCAAAAATCATATTTTAACATATAAGACCCTAAATATTCATAATTTAAACATATTTTTATGGAAATCTTTATTTAAGAATAAAACCTAGTGGGTGAATATTTGAGGTGGAGTGTTGACTTTACCTTAGTGTGTAACATAAGCAACCTCCCATACCCACTCCTTGACCATCCACAGTCACTATTCCACCATACCTAGTTAATCATTGTCTTCTTTCTACCATAATTCCAGCCATACTCTTGGTCAAGGTGTAGAAAACTCTTATCTCTCCTCACTCTTCTCTCATTCTCCACCAAAGAACAAACACCTTTCTCTCTCACTTCTCTCTCTCAAATTCGAGATTCAAGGGCTAATCATCAAGTTTTCTTCCACTTTTGGTAAGTGATATTATCCTCCTTATGATTATTTCACTTCCTTCTACCCAAAATCATAGAATACTTACACAAATTCCATCACATTTGTGTTAGATCTTCTAAGTGTTCTTGAGTTGAACACTTCTTTTCTTCAGCATCCATCCACTAAGAACACACAAGGTGAGTTCATACCCCTATCTTTTCATGTTTTTCTTAAGTTTTAAGGGGGGGAATACAAGTTAAAACACAAAAAACTTAACTAAACCCAAACAGCAGCTTTCATCAGAAAAGTTGAGTCTTATTCACGGACTGTTTTGACTATCTTAAACTTAATATCTTTCAAAACTGTTTAATATGCAAATATTTCAGGTTCATACCTTTAAAATGACTACTTGCACATCTCCATACGATTTTTCTACGATTTATGGTAATTTTTTCAAAACTTCCTATCATTTCAGAAACGAATTCGGACCAGTCTGTGAATATGAACATTTTAACACAAGTTAAAGACTTCTAAAAATCATAATAAAAATTATGAATAAACTAGACACATTTTGTGAACTCTCAGAATTTACGGATTCAATTTTTAACTTGGTATGATTTTTCTATAATTTTTCTAAAACAATGTAGAAAGGTCAAAATCTAGATAACAGCTTATAACTTTCAACACACTTTGTAACATGTTGAGCAAAGTGTTAATCTTTAATGACTTCATATTTTACATGTGTTTCTTGATGTGGGATAAATGTATAACAGAAAATATTCACTGAATTATAAGAATCCTTCATCATTACCAATAGTACAAAACAAGACATGATAAACATAGTTATATTTTGCTATACATTCGACGTACATAGAAAAGAGTTCTTATACACCACAAACAAACATACTAAACTATAATAGGTATATAGTTGGGATGCATATACATTAAAAACATTTTGATAGACTATAATAGGTATAGTTTATGTTCATTTACATTACGAACTCATTACAAAAGGTTTTTAAACAAAAAGGGGTACAAATACAAAGTACCGGATTCATACAAAAGGCTACAAATACAAAGTACCGGTTTCATACAAAAAGGGGTACAAATACAAAGTACCGGATTCATTCAAAAATGGGTACAAATACAAAGTACCGGGTTTATACAAAAAGGGGTACATTTACAAAGTACCAGGTTTTCATACGAAAAGGGGAACCAATGCAAAGTACCGGTTTAATACCAAAAAGGGGTACAAATACAAAGTACCAGGTTCACAGAAAATGGTTTTTATGATATTAAAACTATTTCATCTAGAATTGTTAGACTTCAGCTATAATTGCTAAGTGTATATGCTAGAGTTATATAAAAATTTAGTCATAATCGACTTAGAATTGGTGGACCCGCCTTATCTCCTGTTCCCTGTTTGGTTGTGGACCTAGGGCAGACCCATTATATTCAACGGTTTATTTAACTTAAATTTTATATAACTTGTATACGCTGGGCGATTATGGAAGGAATCTATGGGTCTTTCTAGGGTTCATTATCGCATAACATAGGAGCATTCATTTCTCACTTAACTAAGAAAATATTAGATTTTCTGGAAACATACTTTGTCGCTTTTACAAGGAAAACGGTTTCTTTCTCAAACAAAACTCTTATGAACTCACCAACTTAATTGTTGACACTTTTCAAAACTACTTGTATTCTCAGGAAATCAGTGAAACAAGAAAACATCAGCACTTTGAGGATGGGACGTTAAATCGTCAAACAGTTTATTTTGTCATCATAATGTAATTGATTTTGAAACATGTAAACATATACTATAGTGTAACCTTTTCAATTATATTTATGATGGTTGTATTTACTTTGAGCACTATTATACTCGTTGTTGTGATACTTTACATGAAGTCCTCTACCCCCGGACGTTTCCGCCATCCTTGGTTTGGGGGTCTGACATCAAAGGATCTAAAAGCTCAACAATAATATTAATAAGTTAGAGTTAGATAGTTAGAGAGTTAGTTGCGGAAAAGTAAAGAAATAGAAATGACACCAATTGTTATATCAAGTATACACTTAAGATGATTCATAACAAGGAATGCATTTAAACCAAGTTAATAAGGAAGATCAAACTTAGTGATTAAGTCACAAAAGACTTGCTCCGACGAGAGGTTATAATCAGTTGTACTCTAGTAAGATTTGAGATAAGAAGGGATGCGTAGTGAAATAGAGAGATAGGAAAGATAACTTCAGAAATGTGTATTCAGAATAGATAGATGTGTTATTTGAATACAAGAGAACAAGCTCTATTTATAGAGACTCACGATGTACACTAGATTACATCTCTATCAGTAGCCATGCAAGGCATACTGGACAATAGAGAGTATTACAATAAAAGACAAGTAAAGTAATCTAGTAAAGTGACTGCGGTAGGTAGAGACTCCGGATGCGGTTGCTGACGAAGGAGCTTGACTGCGGGTGCTTTGTTGGCTGCGGTAGCTGAAATTCAAGAGGGTCACTTTTTATGATTCAACAATTTCCCCCTAAGTGACCTCTTTAACTTTTGTTCAGCTATCAAGTTTAAGAAACTTGATTAGGATCCACCAAAACTTCCTGATGTTTTCCAACCAGATGATTCTCCTTAAAATCTCAAACTTGACTTCTGCAGTAGTGTGCTTCGATTTTTCAACTGCTTTTCGACAGATATCAAGTTGCTTCCTGGTGAGGCGATGCATGGCAGTCATAGGAATGAAGTATTTGACATTATCGATTTTCCTTTTGAAATTGACTCCAAGTTCAGGAAAGTTGGTTGCACCTAAGGATCTTTCTTGATAGCCTTCGGTAGGCATTGGTGTAGGATCGAGTGGTGGCAGATCAAATTTCTTGGCAATGGTAGGGTAGATGTCTGCATCGATTTTAGCAAAATCGCAAACAGTTTCCTTCAAGAAAATATTAGCCCTTTCAAGCGCAATCTTCATCTTCGGATGTTTCTCCGACTTGTTCTGGAACACCTTAGCTATGAGAAAGACTTCTTTCGGATTCATACAGGGGAAGTCAGCTTGGGTGCGAACATAGTCGTGTTCCCTTCTAGTGAGGGTGTACTGGATGAAGTCATCCTTCATGAACTTCCAAATCTTGTAGTTCTTGACTGCGGATGGTCTATCGTTAGACCATATTTTCTCAATGGGAGAGGCATGCTTAGCATAAAAAAGACTAAGTCTCTCAAATTCCATTGGCAGCCTTTTGTGGTCTGGAAGGCTGTGGTCGAATTGCTCAAACACAGTGAAGTATTTAGCATTTGGAGAGATTGGGAGATCCCAGTAGCCATCCAAAGGGAGTTCAGCATAGGTGAAGTGAGGTCTGTAGTCCTCATCCAGCAGTCTGCGGTGAGGATTGATCCAAGAGTTTATCAAGGATTCGTCCATGATGGTATCAAAACCGCATTCTCTCCATATGAGCTCCGCAAGTTTAGCTGCCTTCCAATCTTTTTTCCTTTAGGTGGTGGCAGGGGAGTCATTTGAGCTTGGAGAGGACATGTGCTCAACCAGGTTTTTGAAGTGAGGGGGAGTCTCTGGTTTCTCAACCGTGGTCTCTTTTTGAGGTGGAGTCTGATGAGATGGAGTGTGATGAGATGGTTGCGGTGTAGGAATTTTTTCGGTGATGATGGGGGGACTCTGATGCTGTGAGATGGAGTGATTTGAATGATGGACTTCTTCTTCACTGTGATGGACTTCGTCTTCACTTCCCCCTCTTGAGGAATGCAACCCAGGGGCTTCCTCAAGCCATTTTCGAAGGCCATCCACTTTGGCAAAAACGTTTTGAAATTGAGCTTTGAGGGCATCAGCCAACTGTTGATTATTGGGAATGGAGGAGTTGAAGAGCAGTCTATGAATTTCCTTGGTGAGCTGAAGAATCTCGGGACCATGGAAGTTGAAGGACAGGGATCGTTGCAGTCTATTGATTGTGGCTTGAAGAACTGAGATAGTGGACTCATACACAGTGTGAGTCTCAGCTATCAGTTTGTGAGACTGTGTGGCTTGATCCGCAATGGCTGCTTGGAGATCTTTCTTGATTGCGGTCACCTAAGAGATGAGGCGTTCCGCAGCAGCCATGAAGTCTTTGTGATCTGCCTGTCGATTGTTGTCAAGGGACCGGATTCCCATTTCGACTTTGAGAGAAATTCTCTCAGCAGCGAATCGCTCACGTGTTTCCAAGCGCTCTATCCGTTCGATTAATGACTGCGGTCCAGGCAGGTCTTCTGGGTGCGGTTGAGTTGGCTTGACCGTAGCCAGAATTTGATCAACTTTTGCTTGTAAGCTCAAAAATTCTTTCCTTGTGACAGCGTTCTTCTTCTTTTTCTTCTTCTCTTTGGGTTTTGTAGTTGAATGGTGAGAGCCACTGGATTCCTCTTCTTCATCGAACATCATAAGGTCATCATCAGAAGGACTGGGCTTATTTACCTCCTGAATGTCATCATCATCAAGACCGAAGGTGGGAGCGGAACTGACTTCTATTGCGGTTCCTTCGTCTTGTGATTCATGAACTATTGGAGTTGGAATTGGATTTGGAGTTGGAGTTGGAGTTGCTCTGGAGGGGCCTGCACCTTCACCTGTTGCTTGAGTTTTAAGGATTGTTTCAGCCATCTCGGTCATCTAGTCTTGATCCTTCAGAATAGTGGCTATGGTATTGGCATTATTGATTGCATCTGCCCAATACTTAGCCACTGACTGGATTTCTTGCTCCTTTTGTTGTTGTTGCTTGATCTGTTGTTCCTTGCGTGCTTGGGATGCCCTTCTGAAAGCGGCATATTTCTTGATTTCTGACTCAGTTACAGGAGTGTAGCGTAACCATGAGTCATTTGATTCATCCCCGTCAAATCCTTGGAAGCGCACCGAAGTGTCCTTCGGGTTCACGGATCCTTGCACATTTGTGCTCACCGTGCCTAAACCACCTGCTGCGGATGTAAGCAGAGTAGGATTTCCTGAGCTTCCTCGGTCTCCTTGACCCGGAGTCAAGTTTGGCCTCGACTCAGTTCTGACTAGGGCGGAAGAAGTGCCCTGCGGTTGGGGAGGTGTTTGAAGTGTTTGGGTTACGTTCAAGAGGATGGAGTGCAACTCCTCAGAAGAAAAGAAATGTAGTCGGGAAGCCCTGGAGACCTTAGGGCATGCACCAGTGTCATCCTCTTGGGAGTGAACTGGGGGGGAGTCTCCACGATGCGGTGAATCAGACTCACTTTCTGAGTCTGATTGGAAAATGATAGTGGTGTTGAATGGGTCTGCGGCCACCCCAAGGACTACCGGAGCCTTTTGAGAGGCTTCAGTATTGGTCTGGTCACGCATTTGGCCAGAGGTATTGGTTTTCCTTTTCTTGAGGATGGCAATTGGTTGCACATCCTCATCAGAATCACTATCAGGTGTGGGTGCGGTTGGTTTGATTTTACGTTTCTTGGTGGGTGCGGTTGGTTTGGGAGCATTCTTCTTGGGAGTTCTTTGTTTCTTCTTGGAGGCCAATTGCTTTCTTCTTTGAGAAAGATTAGAGAGAGTAGTGGAAGAAGGGACTGCGGTACCTTCAGGGTTAATGATTGCGGATGGATTTTGAAGAGGCGGGGTAGGAAGGTATGGGGCAATACCTTCCGTAGCCTCAATATGATCTTAGACATCAGCAGTCTCAAGACCAAGAGTGGAAAGAATGTGGGTAGGAAGTCTTCGAACTGGTCCAAAAATAGATTGATCAGAGGAGGGATGGTACCTTTTGAGATCCTTGGTGACAAAGAAATTGATGTCACTGCCCATGTTGATCCCTACATCCGCATGGAGGTCTGAAATGCAGAGGGACCAGAACCTTGCGAAAGTGAGTTCGGTTGGGTTCTCCCTTGGGCTCTCCTTGGGAATGTATTGAAGAAATTCGTCCCATAGGATCTGCCCGTAGTTCACGTCATGACCGGTGAAAATACTCCACACCAGTTCCAAAAGTTTAAGTCCCATATTATCCGTGCCTCCGGTTCTGCCGGATAGACTACGGATGACGAAGTGGCAAACAAATTGCCAGACCGCAGGCAGTTGGTTTTTGTTGAATTCCCCAATTCCTCTAATCTTCTTCTGATATCCCATTCGGTAAAGTGCAGAGGTAACGTCAGCCATGGATGGGGTGAAAATCTTGATGGAGGGATGAACAAGGAGGTTAATGGCAGAAAGAAACTTTTCTTTGGACAGAATGACCAAAGAATCGTCAACCAGGTTAAGATG
Organism: Lactuca virosa; assembly: GCF_052849685.1. Taxonomy (NCBI): domain Eukaryota; kingdom Viridiplantae; phylum Streptophyta; class Magnoliopsida; order Asterales; family Asteraceae; genus Lactuca; species Lactuca virosa. The sequence continues at coordinate 594,547 of NC_136430.1, forward strand.
GACTTCTTGTGGGTTTTCGAGTGGGTGATAGGCGGAAAAGACACATTTGAATAGGGTTGAGATTGGGACAACGTCCGTGAAAGCATCGAAGGGGCCAAACAGGGGGTCATTCTTCAGAAACTTGATCATCGGCTTGATCGGAGCATTGTAGGATGAATGATCTTCGAATATAGCTCCGAAGTTGCTTGAAGCAATCATGGGAGAGTCTGAACCAGTAGGGTTCACTGATCCAGATGCCTTGGGTTGTTTCTTAGATACACCGGATTTTACCATTGCAGGAGCTTGAGAGAAAGAGTAGAAAACAGAGTGCTTGAAGGAATTTGAGAGGGAAGATTCAATGTTCAGAGAGCGTAAAGTGAATTTGGGGAAGACGAAGGGTTTATATAGGGGTGAAGTGAAACAGTAACTGTTTTTACCCTAGGTAAAAAGAAAGGATAAGGTAAAAGGTCGTTTGGGGGGAATCTTTTGAATTGAAAATTAAATCTCAGCCACATAAGATGAAACGGTTTAAAAAGTTTTTGAGATTTTACCAAAGAGGGATTTGCATTTAATGAAAAGTCAGACGTACATCATCACGTCAGGTGATCGTGTGGTGAGAGGAAAGGGAGTTGTAACGGATGGGACGTGCTGGGTAAGAGGAAAAGACAAATTAACGATGTGTTTATGGAAAAACGTTCTTTTTGTCATCATACCTAAAATAGGTCTGACACAAGGTTTATTCAAAAAGGAGAATGAGACAGTTTCTCAAGGAATGTTTTTATTTATTTAATGTTTTCTTATTTAATGAAGGATCATTAAATAGCACACCATGAATCAAGGATTAATGAAACAGTTGAGAAATTATCAATGTGATTGCGGATGGACACTTTATTGCGGCTGACCAGATGTCATTGCAGATGAACAGATGTCATTGCGGATGAACAAATGAATGTCTGCAGTATAGGAACTGAGGAGAGCACTTGTAAAAAAGGTTAGTAATAACAAACAATAAGGACCCATGAAAGATAACTATGATTTATGGTTGCGGTACATAGACTGCGGTACCAAAACCATCTATCATAAGTAGCTTTCAGTTAGAACCACAACGGAGACCAAGGATGGTCTGCGGTATCTATCAATTCAAAAAGAATTGCGGGTCTGGATTCATCATTCCCAACATTTGCAGGAAGGTGTTAAGTTTAGTGGAGCCGAGTGCTTTTGTGAACACATCAGCAATCTCTTCATGAGTATGAACAAAGATGAGTTCAATGTTACCTTTCAAGATGTGGTCTTTGATGAAATGATACCGTAGTTCAATATGCTTAGTCTTGGAGTGCTGAATAGGATTATGAGAAATCGCTATAGCACTTTCAGAGTCACAGTAAATTGGTATCCGCAACATTCTGTATCCGTAGTCCATAAGTTGTGTCTTCATCCATAGGACTTGTGAACAACAGCTGGCTGCGGCCACATATTCAGCTTCTACTGTAGACAGAGATACACAACTTTGTTTCCTTGATGACCAGCTGACGAGTCTTCCACCCAGAAATTGACATCCACCTGAAGTGCTTTTTCGATCTAGTCTGCATCCGGCGTGATCCGCATCTGTGAATGCTTAAAGGCTGAAATCATTGTCTGCGGGGTACCATAGTCCAAGAGACTTGCTTCCTTTCAGGTACCGTAGTATCTGTTTGGCTGCGGTCATATGTGACACTTTTGGGTCAGCCTGGTACCTTGCGCATACACCTGTTGCAAAGACAATGTATGGCCTGCTTGCGGTGAGGTACATCAAAGAGCCTATGATTCCTCTATAAGTCTTGTGATCCACAGATTCGCCTGAGGGATCAACAGAGATCTTATATCCGAAGGCCATGGGGACCTTAGCCGAAGAACAGTTGTCCATAGAATATTTCTTTAACAGTTCAGTGGTGTATTTCTCTTGATGAATGAATATCCCTTGCGGAACTTGTTTCACTTGAAGTCCTAGAAAGAAGTTAATCTCTCTATTCATGCTCATTTTGAATTTGTTGGTCATGAGCTTGGCAAATTGATCCACCATTCCTTGATCAGTCGATCCGAAGATGATATCATCCACATATATTTGTACAAGCATAAGGTGGTCACCATTTGCTTTTCTAAATAAAGTGGGATCAATTACTCCTCTTTTGTATCTGGACGAGACAAGAAATTCAGAGAGAGTCTCGTACCATGCTCTTGGGGCTTGCTTCATACCGTAGACTACTTTTTCAAGTTTGTAGCAGTGGTCTGGGAATTCAATACTTTCAAAGCCTGGAGGTTGCTGAAGATAGACCTCTTCTTTTAATTCCCCATTGAGAAATGCACTCTTAACGTCCATTTGGTGTACCTTGACGTTTTTGTGGGCTGCGTATGCTAAGAAGATTCGGATGGCTTCCATTCGTGCCACCGGAGCATATGTTTCATCATAGTCAATACCTTCAAGTTGATTGTAGCCCTTTGCAACTAACCTTGCCTTGTTTCTGACTACCGCACCAGATTCATCTAGCTTATTTTTGAACACCCATCTAGTGCCAACAATGGTGTGACCACGTGGCTTCGGGATGTGCTTCCACACTTTGTTCCTTTTGAATTCTTCTAGATCTTCTTGCATTGTGGATATACAATCAGGTTCTATTAATGCTTCTTTGATCGTTCGGGGCTCAATTGAGGACATAAATGTTGTGTAGTGATAATGATCAGATAAGTCCTTGGAAGATCGAGTCTGGATGCCTGCGGATGGATTGCCAATGATTTGACCTAGTGGGTGGTCCTTCGTCCATACGTGTAGATGGGGTTGCAGATGATTAGCAGCTGCGGTAGAGGGAATATCTTCAATATCAGAAGATTCTGCGGTGGGAAGATGGCAGTTCCCCCTGGACTTTAGAACATCCTGCGGAATCATCTTGGTTTGTTGGAACGAGAATTAAATTTTCTTGAGCAGTTGGAAGAGGTTCCCCCTGGATTGCGGATGGGAGTTCCTCTGGAACCTGAGAAGGTTCCCCCTGGACTGCGGATGGAGGAGTGATAATCCTTGAATCGGTTCTTGTTTCAATGTTCTCTATGAGTTCATAATCCGAATCCGAAGATACGTTTGATGGTAATGATTCTCTGCGGATAGGAACTTGAGCAGCATCAAGTACTGGAACCTCGACGGTTGTTGCTTGATCCGGAGTAGAGCTTTCCCCATCAACCGGAGAGGTGGAAGGATTGAGAGATGCTACTTCAGATAGTGATGGACCAGAAACATCAGCGTGTTGTTGTTGAGCTGCCGGTGACACAAGAACTTCGGATAACTTGGCTGTTTCTACAGGGTCGAAAAGATCGTCATAATTGACTTCAACAAGATTTAATGGACCCGAAGAGGCAGAAATATCGCTTTCCATGATTGCGGTGGTTTCAGTGGATGGAGGGGCGTTGCGGATGTGAGAATCATCAAATTTCAGATCGAAGCTTTCAATGATTAGCCTTGTACGCCTGATGAGGACCCTGTAAGCAACTTTGTTAGTGGAATAACCGAGGAAGACACCTTCAACTTCGGTGCAAACTTGTTAAGCTGATCGCGATTGTTGATCACGAAAAATCTACACCCAAAGATATGAAAGAAGCGAACATTTGGCTTGCGGTTGTTAAGGCCCTCATACGGTGTCTTATTGAGGCGTTTGCACACAATGCTTTGGTTTTGTACAAAGCATGCGGTTGCTACAGCTTTAGCCCAGAAGTAGAGAGGAAGGTGTGCGAAATTGAGCATTGATCTGGCTGCTTCTACTAGTGTGCGGTTCCTTCTCTCTACTACTCCATTTTGTTGTGGTGTGTAAGGAGCGGAGAAGTTGTGAGTGATGCCTTTGGAAACCAAGAAACTGTTGAGAAGATGATTAGTAAACTCGGTTCCATTATCACTGCAGATACGTCTTACTGGAAGCTTGATCTGAAGCTCTATTTCCTTGATGAAATTGATGAGAATATGCGGTGTTTCTGACTTGAGTCTAAGGAAGAAGACCCATGTGAAGCGTGTAAAGTCATCTACAATAACCAATATGTATTTCTTGTGATGGAGACTGGCTACGGTTGATGGACCGCAGAGATCAATGTGTAAGAGCTCTAGAGGTTCAGATATTGAAGAATCAATCACCATGGGGTGACTTGCTTTGGATTTCTTCCCACATTCACACGCCGGACATAGAGTATCGTTGCTGAATTTGAGAATAGGGAGACCTCTGACTAGTTCTCCGGTGACCAAATTATTGATGTACCTGAAGTTGAGATGAGATAGCTTGCGGTGCCATAGCCAGCTGACTTCGGATACGGCTTTGGATAGGAAGCACAACTACGATCTACCAATGATCAGAGAGACATCCAAAGGGTACATGGTACCTTCGGATCGAGATTTGATCAAACATGTGATCCTATCACTTGTCATTACATAGGAAAATTGATCATCAAATTCAACTCGATGTCCTGCCTTACATTGTTGGCCAACACTGATGAGATTGTGCTTATGGCTTTGTACATAAGCAACCTTTTGAATAGAAAAGTTCCCCGTAGTGAGAACACCGTAACCTCGGATGACTCCATTCGCATTGTTGCCGAATGTAACATTTCCACCATTGCATATTGGCCTGAAATCCCGAAGGTATTCTAACCTTCCGGTCATGTGCAAGGAGCAGGCACTGTCAATTAACCATTCATCTTCTTGTTCCTCCTTGCACAAGGCCTGAGAATTACACGGTTAGTTTAGGCATCCAAACTAGTTTGGAGCATGGGGCAATTGGTGAATTTCTGAATGATGCATGGACCGAGGTTGCAGGGACGGGTCTCTTGTCAACTTTTGATCCTAGTTCTGGGTGTTTGTGGAGATTTGGAGTGTTGTGAGTTTTTGAAAAAGTACGAGGTTTCTGACTCCGACTAGATTTGTCACACCCCCGAAACCAGACGGCGGAAACGTTCGAGGGCTCGCGTGACTTAAATTGAATATCATTACAATGAATATACATGAATCATAACATAAACATCACCATGCATCAATACATTACAACTGATATTGTTTACATCCAGTACATTGTTTTAAATATTACACATTCATAACATAAATTGTTTGAGAGTTTTAAAAAAATACATAACATCCTAACATTACTTGATATTACCCTTCCGCTTACCTGTTACCTGAGAATACAAGTTATTTTGGAAAATGTCAACATATGAAATGTTGGTGAGTTCATAAGCAATGTTGTGATAAAAAAAATGATTTGTGTAGTTTGTAAAACCCAGAAAATCCGATATTTTCTGAAAAGGCAATAGTTTGTCAAAGTGTGAAGATCCATAAGTTGGTGCATGAATGATTTCAAAACGTGTATATAAAAGGGAGTTTTGTATTATAGTTATAGAAATTACAAGCGAGTGGTGTTGATTTCCTCGAAAAACCTGATGTTTTCCGATAACGCGCGATATATTTGTTTACCAATTGCTATACCGCTACAACGAATGATTTTTGATTACTCTTCCTTGATTACTCGGGGGGCGGGGGGTGTTGGATTAATTAATGGTTGTGAGTCGTTATAACCATGCATTGATAATGACTAGTTATAACTACAGACTACGAACGATCCTTAGAGTTGTCGCCCGTTATTACTCACTTAATCCAAACAACCTTGATTACTATTGATTAACAACCTGAATCTGTTTACTTTGATTACTCATAAGCCTAGCAAACGAAGAGGAGAGGAGTACGAAGTCCTGCTACTTTCGTGAGTTAATTTAGGTTGTTGGGTGTGGGAAGGACACGTTCGCCTATCTCGCATTTGATTACCTTGACCTTACTAGCATTACTAATGGACCACTAGGGCCCAACAGCACTTAAAAGCCATTGAAGGTCCCTTTATATGAAATTGGGTCATAGAAGGCCCAATAACATAAAATCATTATCCCTTGGGCCCAAAGATCATGTTAATGGATTTGCAAGGTCCGACAAGCATGATTTGAGACTTTCAAGCCCAAGGTTTTGGAATTTTTACTTGTCCTAGGTATTGTATAATTGTTGGAGGGTTGGATTGAACAATTTGTTATTTTTGTATCGACTCGAGACCGATCGATTTGTTTACAACGATATTTGGAGTTATACGTGTATTCATCTTTCAATTTTTGTAAGTCGTAGTTTAGTATTTTTGACTCAATACTCTAGAAATAAAATGATAGACTTAAGAATATTGGTTTGACCTTTTCAGCCCTTCTTTAATAAAAACGACAATTTTAGTCCCTTATAAAAAAAGACATTTTTGCCCTTAAACTCTTTTCTTGGCACTTTTGAGTCATAGACTTGTTCAAATGATGTTTTTAGCTCAAAGTTTATTCTTTGGCAGTTTCAGTCCTTCCAGAAAAAGTGTTTTCCGGTTTAAAACCCAAACTTTTGCAACTTTTACAATTTTGGCCCAAAATCCAAAAACTTTACATTTTTGATCCTTTTTGGAAAAGAAAAACATTTTTAACCCTTGAAATAGTTTTATTTAGCTTTTTATCCCCTGTTTTGAAGAAATTACCATTTCAGCCCTTTTAAATTCATGATTTTCGCAACTTTGGGCTTGTTGGGCCGAAAAGCCCAAAAATTAGCCCATTAAGCTAATATTTACATTTCAAGTCCTTTGAAGAGCATAATATTCATAAAAACATTTGTTGTAACTGTTTTGACTCCTTTGACCCTTAAGAAATCCGTAAATGACAATTCTTAACCCAACTTTTGTTTATTTTACAATTTAAGTCAAAAAATGGGTTTTATGTTGAAAGATGTTTATCACAATCTTATAAGTTATTATTCTTGACTTCTTTAGTGTAATATATAACTTAGATCATGTTTTTTTTCCTTGTTATGGCATAGATCTCGAGATTTCTTCCCTTTTGGTTACATATTCATCACAAAAACACATAAAATCACGCATACATGCATAAGATCATACATAGCATACACATACACATAGATCTACACATTTTCTTGTATTCTCCCCCATAAAACATTATAAAAACCAAAAAAGAGGGGTATGAAGCTCACCTTGAGTTTGTGGGTTCGGTTTTGAAGAAGAATGGGAGAAGTTTGATGTTATTCTCGGCCTAGCAAGCTCTTGGAGGATCTTTGGCTTAGATGTGCTCTAAGATGCAAGATCACGAGTTTGAATAGATTAGGAGGAGATTTTTGATGAAATAAAGTAGTTAGATCATGGATTTAAGCACCAACTTACCTTGAATGATGATTTTTGTGGAAGAAACTCCTTGAAAAGCTCTAAATATCGAAATTTTTGAAGAATGAGTGCAAGTGTTCTTGAGAGGATTTGGAAAGAGTTGAAATGAATTTTGTGAGTGTGTGTGTGTGTGTCTCCTCTCGGACGAGAATCAAGAAGAAGAAGAGAGAGAGTTGAGGTGACCATCATGGTTGCATGTTGGTCCATGCATGGAAGTATGTGGTGTATTAATGAGGTGGCAATTCTAAAGTCAACTCTTCCTCCCATGTTTTGTGGTTTGGGCCGAGAGAGGGAGAAGAAAGAAGAGAGATTGGGCCTTTTTATGCTTAAGGCCATATTATAATCCAATTAGATGATTTTTGGCCCAATTGGTCTTGTGAGAGGGTTCACGGCCCAAAATAAATCAAGGAATGATTTTTATGGTCCATTAGGGCTAATTAGATTTGTTATGGCCCAATAGGGCCCATTAAAGATAACCTAGTTCATTTTGGGCTTATAAGGCCCAAAATATTAAGTTTCATGTATATGGGTCCAATTAGAGCCCATTTAAGAGTTCTAAGCCCAAAATAATCAAATTGGAAACTTTTTGGTCCATTAGGCCCAATAAGAAAATTCCTAGTCCAAAATGGACTTAACCCGGGATTTCTAGGGTTTCCAAATCTTTGTTGATTAGTTGTAGTGCTTGTATAAAGTGTTTGATGGAATTTTTGTTGTTATTGAATAAGCATCATACATGCTTTCACATTTTTGGTTTACAAATGTTATCATTGTTGTTGTTACAAGGTGTCAAAATTCCTAGTTGTGACATCATCCCCCCGTTAGAGGGAATTTCGTCCCGAAATTCTTTTGAAAGATAGATTTGAGAATGCGAGAACAGGTGAGGGTACTTCTGCTTCCTTTGGTCTTCACGTTCCCATGTGAATTCCGGTCTGCGTCTCGCGTTCCATCGAACTTTCACAATCGGAATGCGACTTTGCTTAGTACGCTTCACCTCTCTGTCCATGATTTCGACTGGTTCCTCGATGAACAGGAGATTCTCGTTGATTTCGATTTCTTCTAACGGAATGACGAGAGTCTCGTCGGATAAGCACTTTTTTAAATATGAAACGTGGAACACGGGGTGTACACTGCTGAGCTCAGTGGGTAGCTGCAGCCTATAAGCCACTGGACCGATTCGGGCAAGAATCTCGAAGGGTCCAATGTATCGAGGGTTTAGCTTTCCCCGTTTTCCGAAACGAATCACCCCTTTCCAAGGAGAGACTTTTAATAATACCCTATCCCCGACTCTAAATTCCAAGGGCTTCCGCCGCTTATCGGCATAGCTCTTTTGTCTGTCTCGTGATGATTGCTGTCGGACCCTGATCTGAATTATCTTTTCGGTCGTCTCGCATATGATTTCCGGTCCCGTTAATGCATTGTCTGATGTTTGTCCTTTTGCTAACTGAGTGTCCCCTACCTCTGCCCAACACAACGGTGATCTACATTTATGCCCATACAAGGCCTTGAAAGGAGCGACTTTGATGCTCGAGTGATAACTGTTGTTGTATGAGAATTCGATCAAAGGCAAGTGGGTATCCCACGACTGTTGAAGCATGTCTTCAAGGGTTTGAATGGTTCGTTCGCATTGACCATCCGTTTGTGGGTGGTAGGCAGTGCTCATGTCAAGTTGTGTTCCCATAGCTTTCTGAAGCGATTGCCAAAAGCGTGAAGTAAACCTACTATCTCTATCTGAGATGATAGATATGGGCACTCCATGGAGTCTCACGATTTCCTTGATATAAATTCTTGTCAGTCGCTCCATCTTGTATGATTCTTTTATTGGCAGGAAATGAGCAGATTTTGTTAATCTATCAACTATTACCCATATGGCATCCAAACCATCAGTCGTCTTGGGTAGCTTGGTCACAATGTCCATAGTAATCCTTTCCCATTTCCACTCGGGAATTACTGGTTGCTGTAGTAATCCCGAGGGCTTCTGATATTCCACCTTTACTTTAGCACATGTGAGGCATTTGCTAACGTAAGTGGCAGTTTCCGCCTTCATGTTAGGCCGCCAATAATGTTGCTTAACATCCAAGTACATTTTATCTGAACCCGGATGGATGGAGTATCGCGTCTTGTGGGCTTCGTTCATGACTACTTCTCTGAATCCCCCAAGTTTAGGGACCCAAATGCGGTTCATGGAGTAATATGTTCTGTCTTCCTTCACTTAGAAGTTCTTCTCCATTCCGCGCAATGCTTCGCTTGTTTTGTTTTCTATCTTCATGGCATCGAACTGGGCTGCCCTGATTTGAGAGGTTAGGTGGGATCGAATGGTTATGGAGAGAGTCTTCAAACGACGATTCGAGTATTCCTTCCGGCTCAAGGCATCAGCTACCACGTTAGCCTTGCCTGGGTGGTACTTGATTTCACACTCATAGTCGTTCAGCAGTTCGACCCATCTTCGTTGCCTCATGTTCAACTTCTTTTGGTTCAAAATGTGCTGGAGACTCTTGTGGTCGGTGAAGATGGTGCACTTGGTACCATAAAGGTAGTGCCTCCAAATCTTCAGGGCGAAGACCACTGCTCCCAGTTCCAGATCATGAGTGGTGTAATTTACCTCATGCGTCTTTAGTTGTCGGGACGCGTAAGCTATCACCTTTCCACGATGCATGAGTACACAACCCAAACCCTGATTTGATGCATCACAGTAAACTATAAAGTCTTCTGTTCCTTCTGGTAGTGATAGCACCGGCGCACTGCAGAGCGCTTGTTTCAAAGTTCGGAATACAGCTTCTTGCTTGTCCGTTCATTCGAAGGGTACGCCCTTTTGTGTAAGCAAGGTGAGTGGCTTGGCTGTTTTGGAGAAGTTCTGAATAAACCTCCTGTAGTAGCCAGCGAGACCTAGGAATTGACGGATTTAGGTGGGTGTTGTTGGGATGGCCCATCCTTCAATGGCTTTAACCTTAGAAGGATCCACATGTATCCCTTCGTGACTAACAACATGACCCAGAAAGTTCACACTACGGAGCCAAAACTCACACTTAGAGAGTTTTGCGTATAACCTTTCGGTTCGCAGGGTTTCCAGGATTTGTTGGAGATGTCGGCCGTGTTCTTCTTCGCTTCGGGAGTAGACGAGGATATCGTCGATGAAAACGATGACAAAGTTATCGAGGAATGGTCGGCAGATTCGATTCATTAGGTCCATGAATGCGGCAGGGGCATTCGTTACACCGAAGGGCATTACGACAAATTCATAATGTCCATAACGAGTTCGGTAGGCGGTTTTAGGAATATCCTCATCCCGAACTTTGAGTTGGTGGTATCCACATCGCAGATCTATCTTAGAGAAGTAACTAGCTCCTTGGAGTTGGTCAAATAGATCGTCGATTCTTGGAAGTGGATAGCGGTTTTTGATAGTGAGCTTGATAAGTTCTCTGTAGTCAATACACATCCTAAAGGTATCGTCTTTCTTTTTAATAAAGAGAACCGGAGCTCCCCAACGTGAGAAGCTGGGTCGGATAAATCCTTTGTACTGAATCTTCAATTTCAGACCACCACAATCGAAATTGTATATATCAGAATGAATATCGTACCCAGACACAAATTCCGTCGACTATAGGCGTGTTCGGCAAAATTAGCTGGTAGCGGGTAGCTTGTAGCTTGTAGCGTTTTGTTAAACGCTACATGAAGTGGCATTTGGATTTGGAGTGTTTTGTTTAAACTAAACGATAGAAGCTTGTAGTGCCGAACGAGCCTTTCTGTTCAAAACGGAGCGTTTTGTTAAACGCTAGAAGCTAGAAGCTCTCAAACGCTCCCTATATATTTGTATTTCAATTTACTTTTACTTACAACCAAAATTTGTAATTATATTGATTGCTTCAAAGATGATTTTTTTCAGTAGTGATCGTGAAGAAAGTTTTGCTAATTTCTTTGTTTCTCTGCATAACTTTGGAAGGACAAACCCTCGTAGTTTTGTCTGATGTTATTAATCGTTTTCAACATTGTTTTGTGGCAATTGAATTACGTTCAAAAAGTTTTAATTTTTAATTTTAATTTCCTAATGTTTTTATAACTAATTGTTTAATTTTGCAAAAAAAAAAAAAATAATAATAACCTAGCTTCATACATTCATAAGTTGATTGTTGTCTGTCATCTTTATAGATAATGTCCCTTTAAGGGGACTACCTACTGATAATATTCATAACAGTTGCTATGGATGGAAACAACCAAACTATAACATTTTGTATAGGCATGGAAAATATTGACAAATCTTATATATTGTTCCTGATGAGGTTGAAGGAAGCTCTTAAGAACGATAGGGAAGTAGCGTTCAAAATGAATATGGACAATGTGATAACTTCTTTCGTATGTCAGGTGTTCCCTAATTCTTATCATGGACATTGTTGTAAGAGTGTGACATTGCATGTGTGCACAAGAGTTAGTCGAAACAGAACATTAGAACATTTTTTTTTGGTGTACATGCAAATCATATATAATGTTTGATATTAAGAGATATTTTGTTGGCTACCCCAAATGCATGTGAATTGTTTGCCAACATCGGTCATGAGAAATAGGAAAGACCCTATCCCGAACATATGTTGGAATGTACTCAACATGGATATTCAAAAATTTATCCACAAGTTATCTGTTTATGAACGCAATTTACCAATAACAACACTCACAGAGGGAATACGAGATTACTTGCAACAAATTTTTATTCAACGAAGTAATATGAGAGCTAAAATATTATATAAATATTGAACTATTATTTGAACAATATCATAATGTTTATTTTTCAGTGGGGTTTACCGACGTACTCACCCCGTATGCGGAAATGGTGTTTCATAGGATGATGTACAAGTTTGTTCCGTGGGAAGCAAAAAAGATCCGGTCCGACATTTTTCAAGTTTTTGATTTTAGAAAACTTGTGTTGTAGATCTAAACTGCCACACATGTATATGTGCGAAATATCATAGTCTTGGTATAGCGTACGGTCATGCCATTGCGACATCATGTTATTTAACCTTCACAGACTTTTACCATATGGTTCATATGTATTACCAGTCTATTGTGTATCGATGTACATACCAGACGCAAAATGTGCATCCTCTTCCCCTCCATCTAAATGGGAAATAGAAGACTCAATGACATATGTTTTAATCCTTATCTAACAGAATAATTTTTTTTAATTGCAATAAATTATGTTTGGATATCGATTTGGAATGACGAAAGAAATTTATTATTTCACTACAAGAAAAATGCGATTTTGCTAGGGAAGGGCGCTATGGAACGTATTTTTATTGTTAATCTACATTGGATCGTGCTATGGAATGGCATTCCATAGCAAGGTTGCTACCACATTGTCTACGAAATTTATTTCTGGTAGCGAGCATGTGACTTGCTAGGAAAATGCTACCGACTCCATATCCGTTGGTATTATGCTACCAATATTTCTATGGAAAAACATTTGTAGCAATTTTCCAACGAATTTTTTTACGAAAACACTTTCCGTTGTACTACTGCTATGAAAGTAATTATCGTGGTTAATATGCAACGGAATTTTTCAACGTAAAACAATTCCATAGTTGCTTTGCTATGGAAGTACTATTCGTAGGTATTTGCTAGGGAATTCTGTTATGGAATTTGATTTCCTTTGCTTGTTTTGCTATGGAAGAAAATGCCTAGCTAATTTATGACGACATTTATTACGAAATTAAATTTCATATTCACGTTGATAAGGATTAGTTCAAATTCATAGATATTTAGCTATGAAAATTTGCAACGGCAATAAAACTCATGGAATTTTTAGTATTGAGCAATAATATGTTGCAACTTTTGTTACCAATTTTGCTAGGAATTAGTTTTTTCTAAAGTATTTTACATTAATTATAGTGCCATATTATGGAATTTATTTTCATAAATAAAGCGTCCAATCCAACTCCCATATTTGCAAACCCATAAGCAGAAGAAGATAATTAGGGCAAATCGATGTCGTCGTCTTCAAGCAGTAACGTAAGGTTGTGCGGATGTGGACATCTGGTTCGAATGTGGACGGCATGGACGCTAAAGAATCCTGGAAGGAGGTTCCTTGGCTGCAAAAACTACAATGATGAATACATAAAATTGTGGTTTTTTTGTTGGATTGACCCACAACTGCTGAACAAGTGGTATGGAGAGAAGATGTACGAGTTGAGAGCTCAAGCCAATGGTGAAGATGTCGTTTTAGATGCCCCCTTCCCCCCGACGCTCCTGTCAATTTTCATGTCAATGAAACCCCGACTCAAGTTGTTATTCAAGATACTAATGAACATGATAACGGACCTCGAGTTGAAGGTGGTAAAGTTGGAATTATCAAGTTCATGATGGTGTGTTTGGTTTGTTTCTTTGTTGGGATGTTGTATGCTTAATTAATTTTCTTATTGTTATTATGATCAATGGAATTGGTAAGCTATGGTTTGAATGATATGTTTTTTAATTGGTAATATATTTTGTTTGTTTTTTTTTTGTGTTTTATATGTCTTTAATAGTACATGAAAGAATAAACATTTGTTATTATGTTTATGTTATCTTGAATATTTTTTTTACCATTTCAATGTAAAAAAACTAGATTATAACATAAACAATTACTTAATTGGATATTTAATGAAAATATTCTAAATACAAATATCTCAAAAACACATGTCCCCTTTTAGCAAATGCTTTAAATGTACCAAAACAAAACCATCTAGTAAATATCTTCTTCCTCCTCTTCTTCTTCCTCCTATTGTTCTTCATTGCTCGATGTACTATACTGATAACTACCCTCGCTGTCACGAACACCATCATTGTCGTCCTCATAAATTTCACCTTCTTCATCAATGTTATTTTCATTATCTGAACCGCTTCTTGACATGTCATGATCATCATAATTGTATGTATCGGCTGTAGTTGGTATAATGATTTCATTTTATTCACTTCATCTTCTTGGAAAGCAACGTCTTTCTGAGGATGATTTTCACGTACATCAGTCCAACCACGAGGTTTAACTTTAAATACAGCCCACCAGACCGAGTTTTTTGTTTTCAAACTTGGGTAAGGAATGTAACACACCTGAGTCGCTTGCATGGCTAAAACAAACGGCTCGAAGTTGTTGTATTTTCTTTTGACGTTTATTTCGACCAAGTTATATTGTTTTTGACATTTAAACAAAACTGTGGTTTTAATTGGGTAACCAGGGTACTCGACTTCTAAAATTTCCTCTACCTTATCGTAATAATCACTTCCTTGGCTACTAAGACACAATCCGCTATTGATTTTTGATTTGTTCAGACCATGAGTTTTTGTGCGAAACTTGTAACCATTGACAAAGTATACACTATATAATTTCACTCTTTTGAATGACATTTTGGAAAGGTCAAATATATACTTGTTCTTTATTTGGATCTTACGTGCCTATATGACAAATGGTAAAGCACTTAATTAGAGTTAATTATAACCATAACAAAAAATAATAAAATTAAAAAATATAAAATTAACACCCACATAGTTTTGAAACCATACTGCAAAGTTCTTCTCAACTTCAGCTGCAAGCTCCTGTTCATCCATATCCCCCAATAAGTTCATTCAAATCTTTTGTATTACCATTTAAATAACATTTTAAAGTTACTATGATGCAATAAACAAAATCATGTATGTAAATGTTATTCAGAGCAATTACACAACAAATGATTATTATAATTAAAAGCGAAGTATATGTTAATTACCTGATGTAATGTTTGATCTTATCTTCGTTAATGAGTATGTAAGTTTGGGCAGCAAGCAATTCCTCATCAGACATCATTCTATTCCCGAATCTTCCATAATGACGACCAGCATATGAAAATATATCTAAAATTTCGTTGTTATCATCAGGTTGCTCATCTCCTCCTCTATCATCATTTCGAGGCAACTTTCTATTATGTGTGGGGACACCAGTCTCGAAATAATGAGAGCAAAATATTGATGCTTGACGAAGCAAGTACGTGTTAACAACGGACCCTTCCACTCGAGATTTATTTTTCACATATTTTTTCAACTGATTTAAATATCTATAGTAAAGAAGATTTAAATTAGCTTACAAAAATAGCAACATACATTTTGATGTAATATACAAACCTTTCAAAAGGATACATCCACCGATATTGGACGAGACCGGCTATCTTTGCTTCGTATGGAAAATGTATTGGTAAATGTTCCATGGAGTTAAAAATACCAGGGAAAAAATGGTCTCTAATTTACATAGAATTATTGGGATCTCGACTTCAATCCTTTCCATGTCTTTTGTTGTGAATGATGTTGCTGTCAATATTTTGAAGAAAAGACTCAACTCTGTTAATGCTTCCCACACATGTTTTGGCAACATCTCACGAAATGCAATTGGCATCAATCTTTGCATAAAAACATGACAATCGTGACTTTTCATTCCGAACCGTCTACACCCGATTAAATCAACACACCTCCCTAAATTAGAAACATAACCATCGGGGAAACACAATTTCTCCACCTATTTGCATATGGATTTCTTTTGATTCTTGTCTAGAGCATAGTATGCTCTTTGATCATCTTTGATTCATTTTCTCTTCCTACAATACTGTTTTAGATCTCTTCTCGTTGCTACATTGTCCTTCGTCTTCGCTTTGACATCCATTACAGTGTAAAAAAAGTTCTCAAATACAATTTTCACAATACGCATAACATCAAAATTATGTCTAATGAGGTTTGTTTTCCAATATGGTAAATCCTAAATATGCTTTTCTTTTTCCAACCATGATCACCACATGCTTTGTTTACATCAACATTAAGTTCAGTCACTTTTACCAAACCTAATTGTTTAATTTCCCTTACAGTTTTTTCACTATTCTTACTTGGATGAGGACCTTCTGTCACTTCACGATTGCTCTTGAACTTATTTTTATCCTTTATATATGGTGATTTACCTGTAAAAATCTTCTACGGCAGTGAAACCATGACATCTTATTACCATTCTTTAGTCTGAATGCTTGTATATATTTCCTACAATGTGGACATGCTAGCTTACCTGCTGTAGACCATCCTGACAACATTGCATATGCTGGAAAATCGCTTATTGTCCACATCAAAGCTACTCATAAATGAAAATTTTGTTTTAAATATATATCATATGTTAATACGCCTTCTTCCCATAATTTCTCCAATTCTGCGACAATTGGTTGCAAAAATACATCTATTTTATGCTTAGGGTTTGACGGTCCTGGCACAAGTGCGGTCAAAAACATGTAAGGCTCTTTCATGAACATAGAAGGTGGAAAATTATAAGGTGTTATAATAATATGCCAAGATGAATATTGTTTTCCAAATGGTCCATGTGGTGCAAACCCATCTGTACTTAGACCTAATGTAACATTACGTATTTCTGCTGCAAATGAAGGATGAATTCTGTCAAAGTGCTTCGAAGCTTCTGAATCGGATAAATGACACATTACTCCAGCATCATGTTCATGATCCTCGGAACACCATTGCATGGAAGCGGCTGTGGCTTATGAAGCATATAATCTCTTCAACCTTGGAGTCAAAGGAAAGTAATGCATTCTCTTAAAGGGTACGCGAGAACATCTGGCTAAATTTTTTGACCGTTTGTACCTATCTGCATTGCAGAATTTGCACCGATAAAGCTGTTTGTCCCCTGTGACAACCATCAACTTCTGGTCAAGTCAAAGTCAAACAAAGTCTACGAGTCAAACCGGTCAACTCGACTAGTGCTTGTATGTTAGGTGGTACTCTATGTTTACTAATGTAAAAGTCTCTATTTTAATACAAAGTATCACTCGGAAGTTTCTGATGTTCAGAAAATCTAAATCTTAAATAGGATGGGTAACGTAACAACTCGATAAAACTCTATTACGCATCCTTCGAGGATGTATAACACTTAAAACATGGCGTAGTGGAGTTTACAGACCTTGCACTACAGGGCAAAACACTAACAAATGCTACAGACAAAGTCTCTCTAAATCTCTCTCACTCTATCTCTCTCTCTCTCTCTCCCAAATCTCTCTCAAAATTTCTTTGAACTTTATCATAAACACCCGTGCCACCCCGACCCTTCAATTGGTTGAAAACCATTCGAGACAGGTTGTTAGTATGAAAAACAGCACTTTGGATGCGAAACCCTCTCAAGAAACGAAACCCTCTCAAGAAACGAAACCTTTCGGATGTGAAACCTCTAGGATGCGAAACCTCTCGAATGCGAAACATCTTGATGCGAAGCCTCTCAGATGCGAAACCTCTCGAATGCGAAAGCTCTTGATGCGAAGCCTCTCGGATGCGAAACCTCTCGGATGCGAAGCCTCTTGATGCGAAGCCTCTCGATGTGAAACCTCTCGCTGGGAACCTTCTCAGCAGTGAACCTTCTCAGCAGCGAACGCTCTCGCTTCTCACGTCCGATTTTTGATCAGTTTCGCATTTCGAGTCTGTTTTTGACGATTTTGACGTGAGATTTTCACCCAATTCATATTTTTAACATATTAGACCCTCTAAACTCATATATTATCCAAATCTTTGATATTTATTAAATATAAATCTTATTTTTTTTTAAGATAAGATCAAAAGGACATAAAGGCACTCTTTGACTTTTCCCATAAAGTTATGGCACAAGCCACCTTTACATCTACTTTATGTCACTATTCACACTCTACCTAGTCAAATCATTGTCATTTTAATACTTCTCCCAACAATCCATCATATTACTTTAAACAAATCTATCCTAGAAATCTTCATTCTTCTCCTCCAAGATTTCCACCTTTCATAAAAAGTAAACCTCTCTCTCTCTCTCTCTCTCTCTCTCTCTCTCTCTCTCTTTCTCTCTCTCTCTCTCATGAGTTTGCAAGGGTTGTTCTTGAGTTTTTCCTCCATATTTGGTAAGTATTTTCCTTCAACCTCCAAACATCCTATACATTTCTATACGGATCATAAATCATTTACACAAATATTTACATATTTGTTCATAGGATCATCAAATCTTCAAAGATCTTTCAAGTGTTCTTGAGTTGAAACTTCTCATCTTCCACCTTCAAACACAATAAATCACACAATGTGAGTTCATACCCCTACATTTTCATGTTTTCTTCAAGTTTTAGGGGGGAATACAAGTTATAACACCAAAAACATAATCTAAACTTAAACATCAGCTTTCAACAGAAACGTTATGGTCTGTTCACGGACTATTTTGACCACCTCAAACTTAATATTTTTCAAAACTGTTTTATATACAAGTAGTTCAGGTTTACACCTTTCTAAGGACTACTCGCATGCATTCATACGACTTTTCTAAAATGTATGGCGATTTTTACAAAACTGCCTATCATTTCAGAAATGATTTTGGACCAGTCTGTGAATATGGTCAGAGACCACTAAAAATTTTAATAAAAAATATAAAAAAAGTAGACTCATTTTCTAAACTCTCATAGTTTACGGATTCAGATTTCGACTTTCGATGATTTTTCTATAAATTTTCTAAAAATAGGAATATAAAAGTTAAAACTAGAAAAATGGTTTACAAGTTCATTAACACTTTGTAAGATGTTGAGCAAAGTGTGTAACAATATAAAGATACATTTTGATTATATTATATGCTATTTTACTTTCATAAAAAGGTAATAATAAAAAACATAAGGATTTTTCATCACAACAAAACATTTGTAATAAACTATAATTTGTATAGTTTATGGGTCTTTCATACTACAGACTTACATACTATTTCATTAAGTCGGGAAACAATAGAAACACAATCATATAAACCATAACTGGTATGGTTTAAGAGACATACATTACAATATCACTATGAAAAGGGTAATACTTAGAATTTATCATTACAAAATGGTTTTTCATTATTCTACACGTAACCGTCAATATAGCTTTGTGAAACACATCTTCAAGTACTTATCTAGGTGCCAATGAAATTCCTGACTTTATAACCAAAGTCTCCTGTAGGGAGAGCATGAGTTTGTGTATAGATCTATATTGGGACTGAAAATCCCGCACCTAAGCTGCATGCATAGACCGGCAGGTCTGGGGTGACAAATGTCATAACAATTCCGACGCCTGAAGAACGTCGTGTCAGGCTATCCATCATATTAGTATGGTTATAATAACTCACAATTTGGTATTAACAATATGATTAGTGCATGGATACATAAATAAAATTCACATAGTTTTATTTAATAATTAGACTACAAGACAACACTTTACAAACTAGCGCGACATAAAGGACCCTTATTGCAAATTCTATGATTCCTTAGTTTATACGTCAGGGTTATTTATAAATAATATCCGATAGGCAGTGGAATGTGTGATTTCTGCCTTACTTCATGTTCCTTGTTTGGTTGTGGGCTTAGGGAAAAACCACACAGTTGACTGTTCGTTCGATCTTTTTTATATATAACTTGTATAACCAAGTCATCATAGGAGGAACAGATATGGGTCATACCTACATACAAGTATAGTACACCATTTTCTAACATGGAAACTTAGATTTATGGAGGAACATTTATCCAGGTGCATACATATGTAAGGGTTGCATACAAATACAACTACATTATACTACTTTTCTAGTACAAAATAAATTACATTTCTAAAAGGACCAATATTGTTAACTCCATGATTACCTAGTGAATATGTTAGGGTTGTACACAATGAAGATCTGACAGGCAGTGGAATGTGTGACTTCCGTCTTACTTTCTGTTCCTTGTTTGGTTGTGGGCTTAGGGCAGAACCACATATTCAACTGTCCGTTCGTTCTGGATTATATATAACTTATATTCACTAAGTGATTGTAGAAGGAACTGGTATGGGTCACCTTACTTACATTTCATTTACTAAGAAAATATTGGATTTCTTGAAGAACACACTAACATTTTCAAGGAACAAAGAACATACTTTCTAGTACAAAAATGGTTGTGAACTCACCAACTTAAATGTTCATACACTTTCAAAACCACTTGTATTCTCAGGAAATCAGTAGGCAGGTACACACACAGGTTTCAAGAAGACGGAGCATAGTAGCTTCTAGTCTTAGTTTTTGCTATTTACCTTTGGAATCAATCATCTGTGATTCGAATACAATGTAAATACTATATTATTTATACAATGGTTGTTGTTGCTTTGATTACTATTATTCATTTGTTACGATACTTTACATGACGTCTTCCGCCCTCGAACGTTTCGACTATTCCAGTTTGGGGGTGTGATAGATTGGTATCAGAGCATTGTTTATAGTGAACTAAGTATATCAACTCATAAAAGATATACAACTATAAATACAATGGGATAGAAACAATCTTACCAAGAGTAATACTTTTAAAATATAACCATATTTTTATAATAGTATACATACATGCATACATACTAGAAAAGTATCACAAGAAGAACATACATGCATATGCCTAGGAATGGTTGCGGTGTTGCAACAAGCCTGAAACTTACCAACTCTACATACAAGAGAACACTAGACTGAACTTAAAGTTTAAAATACTATAGGAGTATTTTAGGATACTATAAGATAACAACAAGTCTAAAAACTTACCAACTTCAGATACTAGGAAACTCTAGAATCAAACATACAATTAAAAGACTACAGGAGTAAAAACTAAAAGACCCTTACTGGCAGGTCTATAATTGCGGAGTGCATGCTCCAAGGGTTATATATAATTAAGATTTTATAGACTTAGAATTTGTGATTTTCTCTCTACTACTTGTTCTTTGTTTGGTTGTGGTCTTAGAGTAGGATCACTTTTTCGAAGGTCTATTCGATCTTAGATATATATAACTGGTATGCATTACGTAATTATAGGAGGACCCGGTAAGGATCACCCTATAAAAATTTCATTACGAACGCTTCTATTAATCTCATAGATTCTTTATACACCCCTATTCTTGTACCAACGACATATCTAGACATCGCAACCCCACTACAACAACCAACAGAGGAGTTAATGAAGAACCAGAAGTGGATTCACGAAGAGGATTCCGAGAAGGGATCAGACGGAAGGATAGCCACAATGAGACAACAAACCTTTGTAGCTGAAGCTAAGGAAATCACAACGGAACAGAGAACAGAAGAGATCACTCGCGAGTCGTGCGAGGTGGCATAGCCCTTTATGCGTCACGTTAATAAACAAACTAATATAACTTAGTCAGTTAGTGACTACACTACTCACACTATGTGTTAGGCTTATTGCCTCTTTCATCGTAATTAGTAATAGTAAATCAAGTCACAAAATTTCATTTGAGGGTGGTTACTATTAAAAATTCATAAGTCTATTGTACATAGACCTCTGTTATGAATTGTTTTCAAAACGCTGTAAAAGTCGGAACATGATACACACAAAACTAAGATAACCGAGTTCTTATAACATTCGACTTATAACCACTACTGGAGACTTACCACCATTTCATCTTTTAAATCTTATGGGAGAAAAATGCCTCCACGTAGACCAATCAGGCGTGTCAACAACAACACATCAACAAATTCACCACCGCCACCACTACAGGACGGCCCTGCTGTTTTCCAAGCAGCAGTAACAGCCGCCATGGCGCAAATCAACGCAAGTAGTGCTAGTGGAGCGGTTAGTGGTTCCAACAATTATAACCTCGAATAAAGTCAAGGACACCCAAGGGAGTGTTCCTATAAATACTTCACGAATGCCAAACCCAAATCCTTTGATGGCACCGGAGGTGTCGTTGCTCCAACACACTGGTTCGAGAAAACAGAATTGGTGTTTGAAATATGTTCGTGCACTGAAGCTAGCAAAGTAAAATTTACAGCATGCACTCTCATGGACAGATCCCTCTCATGGTGGAACGGCTATGTCAAATCATTTTTGACTCTCTCAGTAGCCAACGCCATGAGCTGGGAAAATCTAAGGATCCTGATGCTAGCACAATACTGCCCAAGGGGCGAAGTGCAAAAGCTAAAACAAGAGCTCTGGGGTCTGATGATGAAGGACTCCGACATTACGGCTTACACTGCCAGATTTAGTGACCTGACTATTCGATGCCCTGGGGTGGTCACACCGGAAAGTAAGAAAGTGGAAAGGTAAATATGGGGACTATCTCCTTAGATTCAAGGAAACGTGATAGCTGCAAACCTACTTACTTTCGACAGTGCCAAACGTCTGGCACAAACACTCGTGGACCATGGAGTTCGCAAAGGCTTCATGATAACCATCCCTGAGCAACCCAAAGAAGGTGGTAACAAAAAGAAATTTTGGAACAAAAGAAAGGGCCAGTCATCACAAGAGTCCTCAAAGAAGAAGCAAACTGTGGCAGTCCATGCTGCTAATGTTCCTGCTGTTGTTCCTGCCACTCCAACACCTCCCACTCGATATGCTAGAAACCTTCCAAAGTGTACCAAGTGCAACTTCCATCACACGGGAGTTTTCCGAGAAATGCACTGTAAATACCGCAACAAGAAGGGGCACACTGCCCATTTTGTAGGTCATCGGCACAACCAATCTCCTAGGTCCCTGACATTGGAGTAAGCCAGACCTGTTACGGGTGTGGCGAATCTGGACACTTCAAGAGGGACTGTTCAATAACAAGGAACTCTGGCGGGGATGGAAGAGTGCTGATGATCACCGCAGGAGAGACTCTTCCGGAACCACCTGTGGACAGCGGTACGTTTTCAAAATAAAAATATTTTAAAACTTAAATTTTTTACGAAAACTGTTGCCAACTAAATCTTAATCATAAATTGCTTCCTCGTCCGAACAAAGCACATCGTTCATATAAAACTAAGGACCCTTGCAGGTAAGCTATGATGGTTTAGTGTAAACATTTGGGTCATATACAATTAAGATTACAAGCTTAAAGTGCACGATTCCGCCTTATTTCCTGTTCCTTGTCTGGTTGTGGATTTAGGGCAGAGTCACTCAGTCGACTGTCTTCTCGGTCTTAATTTTATATGACTTGTAGACACCCAATGATTATAGAGGGACCTGGTAGGGATCATATTATTAAATTTCATCACTATCTATCGGAACACTCTTACTGCTAGTACTCGCTAAAAGCGGTACAAAATGTTCGCAATAGTAATAACAAGGATAAAACTGAAAGCACTAAAAAGTACACACATAATGCACTATCGCTCTAACAAATACTTCTTTTGAATCTACTTAACACCCGTTAAAATAAGAAGTTTCGACGTCGTCATCCAACATGGATTGGCTTGGTCTTCACCATACCAATTGTATGTGCTACGAAATGACCCTTCGCCTTAACCGACCGACTAATGAAACCCTCGTCACTTATAACTATAAAACCGACACAGACCTTAAAATCGTCTCTCGCTTCAAACCTTAGAAGTACTCATGCAAGGAGTACCACATCTTTCGTAGACTCCCCAAAGTATTTTTCAGCATACCTTTCGGGAATACCACTCGTGTAGCAAGTCAACTTGAAGGGTAGAGACAAAGGACCCATACGGTTAACCTATCACTACTAGGGGCATACGTGAGGGTGGTATATAATTAAGATTCTACGGACTTAGGATGTGTGATTCCGCCTTACCTCTTGTTCCTTTTTTGGTTGTGGACTTGAGGCAGAGTCACCCAACCGACGGTCTTGTCGATCTTAATTATATATGACTTTTATACACAAGGTGATGATAGAGAACCAGGTATGAAACCTACCATGAACTTTAGCACGAAGCTTCCCAGGACTACGAGTGGACACCCTACCATTGGGACGAACGTAGACAAGTAAACCCAAACCTACACACTCTCTACCGATCAAAACCGTAGATGCAGTAGTGAAAATCCGCTGGAACGCCAAGTGAGGATCTGAATTCACTTGAGATCGAGAAGACCTGATGCAACAAAATTTCCCACATCTTTTCCCCAACCATTGAAGTTCCACTCAAAATGTTAATTTCGGGACGAAATTCCTTCTAACAGGGGAATGATGTGACAACCGTCAATTTCTGGTCAACTCAAAGTCAAACAAAGTCAACGAGTCAAACCGGTCAACTCCACTAGTGCTTGTATGTTAGGGCTTACTCTATGTTTACTAATGTACAACTCTCTGTCTTAATACAAAGTATCACTCGGAAGCTTCTGATGTTCAGAAAATCTAAATCCTAAATAGGGTGGCTAACATAACAACTCGATAAAACTCTATTACGCATCCTTCGGGGATGTATAACACTCAAAACATGGCGTAGTGGAGTTTACATACCTTGCACTATAGGGCAAAACACTAACAAAGGCTACAGACAAAGTCTCTCTAAATCTCTCTCACTCTATCTCTCTCTCCCAAACCTCTCTCAAATCTCTCTCAAAATATCTTTCAACTTTATTATAAACACCCGTGCCACCCGACCCTTCAATTGGTTGAAAACCACTTAAGACGGGTTGTTAGTATGAAAAACAGGACTTTGGATGCGAAACCCTCTCAAGAAACGAAACCCTCTCGGATGCGAAACCTCTCAGATGCGAAACCTCTCAGATGCAAAACCTGTTGATGCGAAGCCTCTCAGATGCAAAACCTCTCGGATGCGAAACCTCTTGATGCGAAGCCTCTCGATGCGAAACCTCTCGATGCGAACCTTCTCGTTGCGAACCTTTTCAGCAGCGAACCCTCTCGCTTCTCAAGTTCGGTTTTTGACCAGTTTCACATTTCGAGTCCGTTTTTGATGCGTGATTTTCACCCAATTCACATTTTTGATATATTAGACCCTCTAAACTCATATATTATTAACATCTTGGAGATTTATTAAATATAAATCTTATTTTTGTTTAGGATAATATCAAGAGGACATAAATGTTGAGTTTTGTGTACTACAACATCCTATGGTGCACATACAACCCTAAATACTTTTATGTTTTCTCTAATTATACACGCAATATTGTTTCCAAAGCATAAAGCCTACAACTAGCATAAAATTGACATAAACAACATAAAATACTAGTTAGGAGTTTACCTCTTTATGTAGCTTGTAGAACTTGTTGTATTTGGCCTTTAAGAACTTAGCACCCCAAGTGTGATGCCTCAAACGGTTCACAACACACCTAGGACAAAGGAGAACTTGAGAGAGATGTTGCTAGCTTCAAAATCGGCTCTAATGAACTCCAAGAACTCTAGTGGCCGAGTTTGGGAGCTAAGGGAGTCCTTTTATAGTGTGGCAAAGTCTAGGGTTACATCCATGCAAACCCTAATGCCCATGACTTTTCATATTACTTAGGCTCCATGGGTTAAACCTCCATGGACTATCAATGGACTACCATATTGGTTTAGCCCATCCTAAATAACAATTGGCCTACATTATAAGAATCATTGATTTACCAAATCAATCCTCATATATTTAATTAGTCTCTTTTGATCACATAATTAATTCCAAATTAATTCTTGATCAAAACTAATTAAATAATATGATTTCATATTAATATATTAGAACTTATAATATATTAATAAATCATAAGTAACCTATTACTCAAGTATCCATCCTATCAAATTGTCCTGGTGATATGCAACCCGAAATGGACCATGCTACTCTCGGGTCAAGTACATACCAATTATAGTTATGGCCTTAGACACCTAATCCAACAGTATCCCACTTGGATAAGTCTAATAAATATTATTACAAGTATGACTCCAAAATGCCGACTGGAAATCGTAGCCACTAAAACCCGCTATCAAACTCTGACCCAGTCAATGACGCGTCCTTTAGACAAGGGATCATATGCGCCTCCATACTACAAGATATCATATGGACTGAGACATGGATTATAATCATTCTTTCTGTCCATCTGTTGTTTCCCGATTTCCAATTTATGACTACTGACTAATTGAACAAGTCAAATGAGTCCAGGGTTGGCCAAGCGCTTAGGGTTGTCATCACTAAATCATTGAGGGGCCCACATATATCGCTTTTATCCCTCTTAGGGAAAAAGGAATGGATAAACTTCAACTCAAATGCTTTCTTGTACTTACTCATCAAATCACACACAACAATATGCTTTATAACACCAAGTTATTGGTGTGTTTACATATGTCAATGTGCAACCGACTTGTAAACTACAACTCACATGTATTGGTTTTAAGAATATAAGATATTATCGTCTCACAATCACTCGTGATAAAACCCATGAAGTGATTAGATGAGCGTGGGTTTAGTCCAATATTCGAATCTTATTCCAGGAGTACTCATGAACACTGTAGAAAACTTGTGCTATGTCTAAAACACCTAGACAATCTACAGTCAGATTCATCACAATCTTGCTTTAATACCTACTTCCAAAGTATGATCGACTGTGGATGGTTTAAATAACCTAGTTATTCGGGATGTCAAAACATGCATAGTGAAACACGAGAATAATCGAATCCAATATGGTCTCAGAACTTATAAATATGAATTAAACACCTTTTATTTACTCACCATATTGATTACACATTATTCATTGTATAATGTTTCGATTAATCAACTTAATACTTGAATTAAAACAACAGTTATGCCATGCTCCAAGCATGCACACTATGTTTGCCTATGGTCCTCTCTTTCTGAAATAGATCAATAAACAACATTTCAATGATTCTCATTTCACAATTCCAAATCCTTATATGCAATGATCCTCTTGTAATGACTATACACAAAAGTCACAGAGACTTGGCAACATACATTACAAAGTATTCCAATGGAGAGCAATTCCATGGAAACAAGGTCTCACATTCAAAGTACATTCCTTTGAACATCCTTCTTGCATTAAGTTTTCTAATCTTATACAGATTTAAAGAATAACTTTCACTTATGGAAACATTTCCATATTCCCATTTTGACTATCGCTTTTGAATAAGAGTTACCTCTTCTCAGAGTATGTCAACATGGTCCATCCAAAATTTACAATATACTTCCAACTGTCCATAAGCAACCAATCTTTGGTAAACCTCAGATTGTTCTCGACAATTGTTTAACCATTTTAGTCATATCCTGTTCTAGTCCCTTTTCCCTCTTAATGCCCTAGGCATATGGAAAATTACAACATATTTATATTATAGCTTATGTAATCGATCCTATATCCGAAGCATATGGAATACGATTCATAATGTCTCACATAAAGACATGATACTTTACCAGTCTTTCGCTATAATATTTCCACATATAGAATTTCCTTATGTTAAATCATTTCAACATAACATTCAAATATTTCCATGACTAAATTCGATTAAACTCTCAATCTAAGCTTTTAGATCTGAAATGAAGTATGAATTCCTCTCCCTTAATTATAGCAAAACAACTTTTCAAACCCTACATCTTTGCAAATTGAAACTTTTGTTTTCTATAATTAACATTGCTAACTCGAAACTTTTAACGTAATAATTGTGCTCACACTAGCATAATAATTACATTCTTATTAGTATAACACTTATGCTCTGTAACGCCCGTAGATCCGGGGTAGTCAATTTAGAGACGATAAGCGTCAAAACTGACTTTTTGATAGAAGAGTGTTTAGAATAAATAATCTTAACCAAGTTGTAGTATATGTTACAAGGTTTCCGTACATATAAAGAACGATGAAATCCGAGTTATAACGAAGAAGTTATGACCTGTCGAAGTTTCGCGACAGATTCGACACGACACTGTGCGACATAAATAGTGAAATTACGATAGAGCGATATTTGGCCTTAGCGCTCTAAATGAAAGTCGTAGAATACGTTAAAC
Source organism: Lactuca virosa (assembly GCF_052849685.1). Classification (NCBI taxonomy): domain Eukaryota; kingdom Viridiplantae; phylum Streptophyta; class Magnoliopsida; order Asterales; family Asteraceae; genus Lactuca; species Lactuca virosa. Next base: position 622,453 of record NC_136430.1, read on the forward strand.
CGACAGTGTGCATAAAAAGAACGTCCAAATCTGACTTCGTATGAGGAGGTTATGATTTTTCTAAGTTTCAGCTTAGCGGTATGCAGCCCAAATCTCAAAATTGAGATCGAGTGATCTTTAGCCGAAACAATCTAAACGAGAATCGAAAATGTCGTTGATAGTAGTCCAACGGTAAAAAGACAGACGAAAACGAACGTCAGATGAAGAAGTTATGAATTTCTAACGGAGTTTTCCTGTCTCGGCCTACTAAAAATAATATAATAAAAATAAAGTCAAAATTAGCCGACGGAGTCTAAACAAGAGTTGTAAAGCATAATCGCACCTATGCGTGGATATAAATAACGTCGAAAGCAGAGCTCATATGCGACATATATGCATTTCCGAAGTTCGGGGCACGAACCCCGACACTGTGTCAGAGCTCACGATGTGAACATAGGGTTCACGACGTGAACTCAGTGATGACGTCTCTTGGAGCCTGACAGACCCAAGTTGCGATGACGCACCTGATGACGACTGAACTCACGACATGAATATTTGAGATTCACGATGTGAATCCAGATATTCGACCCTATAAATAGAAACAGAAGGTCAGCCGGCCATGGTTTCTAATTCACTTACTCTCTCACTCTCTACACCCTCTCTATCCCTCTTGAAGCACCCCCGAAGCCCCGATATCATCTTGACACCCGAAGCAAGTCCCGACGCTCCGAGGATCCCTAGAAGAAAAGAGCTTACGAGCCGAAGCTCTGCCCGCGAGAAGCCCGGTGCTGTCCGACAATCGTCTTAACAAGTGAGTGTATAGTCTCTTTCATCTTACACATAGATATGAAGTATTTTATAAATACGTGCTATGTGTATATATATATTGTTTGCTTATTAAATAGATCAGACATACCCGATCCGGGAATATGGATTAGGTAAGGAGGTAAATTTTAGATCCGGGAGTACGGATCATGTATTTTTGAACTATGTGTTCATCCGATAAGGTATCATATGCATATTCCCTTTCATCGACATGATTTTAATATAAGTATTGATTAAAGTATTAAATATATATGTATGTGAAATATTTGTTATTGCCTGAAATACGTGTTAGATATATATTTGATGATATACAACGTGTGAATCAGTTATGGTTCAATATGTGTTAAGATGTGTATATATGATATTATTACTTAAAACTCTTTGTTAAGTATACACTAGTTAGCGTTGCCTAAACGGAGATAGTATCGAAAATTGATTATAAGCATTGTAGGTTTGCCTAGTGATGGGTTAAGACTTAAAAAGGGATGTTTAGTTCAATTAAGTTTGGACATTGGGTAGCCTCTTATTAAGAGTACGTGTGTGGTGAGATTGTGTAACACCTAGTATCATAAAGGCCAAGAAAGGAAAGGAAAACCCTAAGTCAAAGGGGGGTCAACTCGTCGAGTCCAAGGAAGAACTCGACGAGTCGGAGCGGGATCCGTGTGCAAGATTAAGTGACCGACTGGACGAGTCGGCGAGTGGACTCGGCGTGTCAGGTCTGGGTTAGGAAGCCCAAATTCCGGGACTTGGTACCCTATTTAAGCATCTTATTCTCGTCCCTAGGGTTCATTTACAACCTCTCTCGTCCAGAACACAAATCCCTAGCCACCCAACTCCATTGTTTGAGCTTTTGAGAAGATTAAGGGCCTTTAGAGTGCGTCTTGGAAGCTTGGAGAGAAAGGAGCAAGGAAGGAAGAGTAGATCTAGCCTCCATATCAACTTGGCAACTGTTAGGAGGTAAAAAGTCTGAACCTTGAGATTTCAATTGATAGATCCCCTTTCTAGCATGCCTTTTTGTCACAATTGGATCATTTCCAAGTAGAATCCGAGTATTAAGCCTTTGAGGATGGATTGGACAACAGATCTGGACACTCTTGAGCTTTAGAAGCTCAAAGTTGTTGGCTTTATCCAGCTAAGGTCCCAATTCATGACCTAGGCCTTCATTGTACCTTGGATTAAGTGTTCTAGCCTCATAAAACCTTGCATGCACGTAAAGTTAGCAACTTTACGTGCAATGCTAGCATTAGGAGTCCATATCTATGAGTTGGAAGTGTTGGAATGGACTGTAATCGATAGAATAGAGATGTCACAAAGTGGACTCGACGAGTCCGTTCATGGACTCGACGAGTCGGGTCGCAAACCCAAACCCTTCTGTTTATGATTCGGATCAGTGAGTGGAGTTAGTAAAGGATTCAGCCAGACTGGGTCCATAATGGACATGAAGATCATAGTACTCGACGAGTTCGAGGAGGAACTCGGCGAGTCCAACACAATCTCTTTAGTTATGAAGATGAACTCGACGAGTTGTTCATACAACTCGGCGAGTCATGGTCTAGACATTCATACGATGATGATGAACTCGATGAGTTCAAGGATGAACTCGGCGAGTCGGTGGAAGATGGTCCCAAAGTGTTAGTGTCGGGCGGGTGCCTGAGAAAGGTTTATGTGTTTGTTATTCCGGATCATTATCCGATGCCGGGGTAAGCCCGAGGAAAGTTGCATGTTAGATTATACTCGTTGTCTGTGTGATACTTGTATGTGCCTGGTAGGGAGGTGAGTGTGGGCGAGGTACTGTATCTTACCATCAGTAGAGTATGGATGGGGTTCCGTATCAGAGCAGGGGCGAGGCCCGAGTTAGGGAAAGAGTGAGTGTGGGCTGCGGCCCGTATCTCATTATGAGTAGGAGTGTGGACGGGGTTCCATGACTCATCAGTAGTAGACAGGGGCGGGGCCCAAGACAGGCGAGGCCTTAGATCAGTAATGCAGTTGAGTACTATAGCTTATGTGTTATGCGATATGTTATATGTTTGTATATGTTTAGCGGCCGAGGCCCAGAGACAGGCGAGGCCTAAGTGAGACAGATCTGTATACCGAGCGGGGCTCGATGCCAGGCGAGGCCTGATGCCGGGCGGGGCCCGATGCCGGAGCGAGTCCAATGCCAGGTTAGTCCCGATGCAGCAGGGGCGAGGCCCAATATGTGATTATGAGTATGGTATGTGGTAGGTTGGGGAACTCACTAAGCTTCGTGCTTACGGTTTTCAGTTTTGGTTTCAAGTACTTCCGGTAGCCGAGGGAAGAGCTCAGGGTGATCGCATGGCACACACCATTGTTTAGTCAGCCTTGGGATGTTTTACTCTGATAATAAGAATATGTTTTGAATTAAAACTCTGATCTTATGTGATGATTTATGTTATGGATTGACAAATATGGTTTAAGTAATGTTTTAAAAACAAAATTTTTGGTCATGATTTTTGGGTTGTTATAAGTTGGTATCAGAGCCTTGGTTTGAGGGATTCGGATACGCTCTCGGGTGTGTCTGGACTCAAACTGAGGAATTGGTATGAAAATTTTCAAAAGGAAAATCATTTTTGGAAAAGAGCTTTGAGAAAAGAAATGAATTTCTAGAAAAATAAAAGAGTTTTGAAAAAGAAGAAAAGAGGTGTGGTGCATGCAATCAGCCGAGCTCATGTAAGTACCCCAAAATACCCATACAAGTTATGTTATAAGATGCTTATTAGAACTACGTGCTAGATTAGGAATAAGGATCTAGGAGGATGCCTTATGTGCCTGTTATACGTGTATGAGCCTTATGAACTGAATGGTAGTACAGATTCCTGTTTAGAGGATAGAACAACTTGATTGTATTATGTGGTTATCTTTCCCAATGCCCGAATGCTGCTTGCTTTGTGCTATTAAGAGTTTTAGTTATCTCTAATTAACTAGTAAATGAAAATGTTAAGTTACATATCGCAAGGACTAAATAATTTCAGAAGGTTAGGTCTAGCCCTATTTGGTAGCTCTTGTCTGAGTCTAACCGTTGTAAGGTAGGACCTCTCATTAGAAGAATTATCTAGTCTAAGCAATATGTAATGGTATCCGCGAGTTAGTTAAGGGGAGGTAACAGGGACTTCTTATGCAACTGATGGCAGATAGTGAGTTGGAGGTTACCCTAGGGCAAGCCTAGGATGAGAGTAGTGCTGGGAGCGGTGTTAGTAGCAGTGAAAGGGACTTGGTGTAGTCAAGGCAATTCTTAAGGAAAGTACGGATAGATGTGGAAGGTAGTAGGGGCCCATACTACTGAAAGCAGAGGATCTGTACTCTATTCAAGAAGGGCTGAGATGAAACCGGGAAACTTGTAGTGTGAGTGTGATCCCTCGGTAGAAAGGTGTATTCTGATGGTAGTTATGATTTGTTGCAGAATGGTGACACTACGGGGTAGACCAGTTGGTGGATCAGGCGCCGGAGAGGGATCAGTCTCGGGTTCAGGGACCGAGCAGCTCGAGGAGCGGATGAGGGAGTTTATATCAGCCGAGGTTACGCGCAGTATTCTAGATCAGACTCCTGTGATCTTTGGCACGGTCAAGGAGGGCATACTGGAGATATTGGTTGAGAGGGTGGGAGCCTTCCACGCCAAGATGGTAGCCATGTTGGGAGCACGTACTTTGACATTTCGAGAGTTTAGAGCTTGTGGCGCACCAGATTACCATGGGGCTCGGGACCCCATCGCTAGCAGCAGGTGGTTGGCCGATGTTGCCAACGCTTTCTGTACGAGCCGATGTCCCGAGGGGGATAAGGTCCGACTTGCCTCTTGTCTTCTGAAGGATAGAGCACGAGATTGGTGAGAGCAGGTTGGACATGCCATTGGAGATGATGCCGCGTTGGACGCAATGACATGGACTGACTTCTCAACCAGTTTCAGGGCCGAGTTTGCACCAGTGATCGAGGTGCATCAGCTAGCACGAGAGTTTCAGGATTTGAAGCAGACGACTAAGACTGTGGCGGAGATCACCGCCAAGTTCAGAGAGAGAGCCCTTCTCGTGCCGCAGCATGTGGCGGACGAGGAGATGAAGAAGGCTCGGTATCACGAGATGTTGAGATGTGACATCAGGCAGTTTGTGAGCAGGTCCAGCTGCAAGAGACTGGAGGATATGGTTGCTCGTGCCAGGGAGAGAGAGATTGATTTGGAGTTAGAGAAGAAGAGGAAACCGGATGAGATTCAAGTAGCCACAGGTTCAGGCAAGAGACCCAAGGGGTCAGATTCGAGATCGAGGGATTTCCAGAGCCGCAGCCGCTGTGGCTAGTGTGGCAAGACGCATGAGGGTGCGTGCAGGAGCGATAGTGGTGGTGATTCTGGCTGCTTCAAGTGCGGCCGGACTGGTTATTTTAGTAGAGATTGTACATCCACCACCACGCAGGGATCAGACCTGATATGTTTTCATTGTAGTCAGAGGGGCCACAAGAAGGCCCAGTGTCCGAGTTTACTTTCAGCAGGACAGGTGATAGCACCTGCTCCTGCGAATTTGAGGATCACCGATGGTCGGCAGGGCTGGGCATAGGCGCCTACGGCACGGAGCAGGGCATACCATTTGGTTTCAGATGACATGCGAGTAGCCCCGGATGTGGCAGGTGCGTATCCTTTATCTGGTTGACAATTTTATTTATGATTTAATTGCTATGGTACTACATCGATATTAGTGATTGTACTTTGGATTCTGTTTCCTGCTTATGATTGAGTTAAATGCCATCTGCATACCATGGGTTTAGAGTAGTAGTTCGTAGTTATACCCCTTTTAGAGCAGGTCACTCAGGATGCAGTTGCTGTAGCAAGCGTGAAATTGGGACTCTAGAAGCATTTCGCCAGCTTTCAAGGATGTTGACGTTATGGTATTGGTTAGCTTTGGAGCACTGGCAGCGGTAAACCTCAGTTTTTAGTAGAACGATTATGGAATGGTAAGAAGGATTGGGAATCCTTGCTACACAAAAAACTGCAAGGAGCTACTTGAGTCAAAGTGGTGGAGAGCCCTCCAAGTATTCAGGATCATAAGTAAGTAAGGAGTTGGAATGAGTTCGCAACTCTAGTGAGCATGGTAATAGTCTGAGTGGCTGTTCGGATGAGAAACGCATGAGTTGGGAGTTTGGGAAACTTCCCAGTGTTGAGTGCACGTAATAGCGATCAGTAGATGATTGGTTTGGGAAACCAGGTTGAAGATTTTCTCGGTAGGACGTGATTTTAGCTAGGATGTAAGACTACGGGACAGCCGTAGCATTCACCAGCAGGTAGACAGTACGGGAAGTGTAGTGAGGCTAAGGGATGACCATAGTAATCACGTTAGACGATAGCTGGTTCAGAAAACTAGGTTGGAGGATCGCCGGCAAGACTCGAGTGAGTCAAGATGCAGATTGAGTGAATGTCCGACATGGGATGCATCAGATTAGTAGTCAGTATAGAGATAGCATGGGGAGTGTGGTAAGACTGCGGGATAGCCACAACATTTGTTAGTAGCCAGTTAGAGGAGGGTGGGCGAGGGCCTGTATCTCCTAGATAGGGGAGTGTGGGCGAGGGCCCGTATCTCATAGTTAGCGGAGTGTGGTCGAGGCCCGTATCTCCTAGTTAGTATGGTAAGGATCAGGTAGACATAGTTCGTTGAGATTTAGTGTGGAGGCAGGCCTGCATAGCCCTAGATAGGTGAGACCTGAGGGAGAGGCCACTCCAAGATACAATTGGGTGAGACCCGTGGGTGAGGCCCATGAGATTATAGTAGCGTAGATGGGACCTGGTAGGGACCTTAGGGTCAAGATAGGGGATCGAGGATCCCAAGACTTGTAATGTTAGAGTGGCAGGATAGATAAAGCAGTTTAGATAGCCAAAGTTTCTTCAGAAGTCGCTGGGAGTGACTAAGAGATTGCGTTAGGTGTAGTAACCGGTGGGTATCCGGTAACCCAGTTATCGGTAGAATCAGTTGGGACCAGGGTGGTCTCGGTTCATCCGGAAGGCGGATGAGAGAGAGTAGAACCTTCAGGCAGGGACAGTGGTCATAATAGAAGTATGGTAAGAGGCAGCTAATTGACCGAGGGTGCTACGCCCCTCACAGCAGGGTTAAATAATCTCAGAGGGAAGGGTTTGACCCTATTGCGCAACTCTTGTATGAGTCCTAACCGTTTTAGGGGTGAATATTTTACTCGAAGGATTATCTGATCCATTCGTTGGGATGGGTACTCAGCACTAAGTTATAGTAGTAAGAAGTATTCAGTATGTATCGACAGTAGTGACCAGCACTGGGAGTGACTCGAGTAATGGATACCACGAAGGATATGTCCTTCACCGTGATAGAGGAAATGATTAGTTATGGAACGTTGCCTTGGGAAGGCCAGTAAACGTGCAAGGAAAAGGGGGTGAATCCCTAGAATGTCCAACATAAGTACTCGGCGAGTACTGGAAGGATTGTCAGTTGAGTAAGTTGTGTTCTCAGGATTAAGGGGACCAGAGTGCACTTGAGGATTGTTATTTGCAAGGACTAGTGTTAATCTGAATGACCGGGCGGAAGGTCAACGGAAGTGGTCAACAAGAGTTAGATTCATCAGGCAGGAAGGTTGAAAGCAGATTGCAGGACAGTTGGTCGTAGCGGACTTCAAGGACGAAGTCTAGTTTAAGTAGGGGAGAGTTATAACACCCAGTATCAGAAAGGCCAAGAAAGGAAAGAAAAACCCTAAGTCAAAGGGGGGTCAACTCGCCGAGTCCAAGGAAGAACTTGACGAGTCGGAGAGGGATCCGTGTGCAAGATTAAGTGACCGACTCGACGAGTCGGCGAGTCAGGTCTGGGTTAGGAAGCCTAAATTTCAAGACTTGGTACCCTATTTAAGCATCTTATTCTCTTCCCTAGAGTTCATTTACAACCTCTCTCGTCTAGAACCCAAAACCCTAGCCACCCAACTCCATTGTTTGAGCTTTTGAGAAGATTAAGGGCCTTTAGAGTGCGTGTTGGAAGCTTGGAGAGAAAGGAGCAAGGAAGGAAGAGTAGATCCAGCCTCCATATCGACTTGGCAACTGCTAGGAGGTAAAAAGTCTGAACCTTGAGCTTTCAATTAATAGATCCCCTTTCTAGCTTGCCTTTTTGTCACAATTGGATCATTTCCAAGTAGAATCCGAGTATTAAGCCTTTGAGGATGGATTGGACAACAGATCTGGACACTCTTGAGCTTTAGAAGCTCAAAGTTGTTGGCTTTATCCAGCTAAGGTCCCATTTCATGACCTAGGCCTGCATTGTAGCTTGGATTAAGTGCTCTAGCCTCATAACACCTTGCATGCATGTAAAGTTAGCAACTTTACGTGCAATGCTAGCATTAGGAGTCCAGATCTATGAGTTGGAAGTGTTGGAATGGGCTGTAATGGACAGAATAGAGATGTCACAAAGTGGACTCGACGAGTCCATTCATGGACTCGGCGAGTCGGGTTGCAAACCCAAACCCTTCTGTTTATGATTCGGATAAGTGAGTGGAGTTAGTAAAGGATTCAGCCAGACTGGTTCCGTAATGGACATGAAGATCATAGTACTTGACGAGTTCGAGGAGGAACTCAGCAAGTCCAAGAAAATCTCCTTAGTTATGAAGATGAACTCGACGAGTTGTTCATACAACTCGGCGAGCCATGGTCTAGACATTCATACGATGATGATGAACTCGACGAGTTCAAGGATGAACTCGGCGAGTCGGTGGAAGATGGTCCCGAGTTGACCTAGTTGACTTCTGGAGGACAATTAGGCTAAGTGTCCCGAGTTGACTCGGCGAGTTGGTAGAACAACTCGATGAGTCGAGTCAACTGGAAGGTTGACTTTGACCGGGACTTTGACCTTGAGAAGGACTTGACCAGAGTTGACCTAGTTGACTTCTGGAGGACAATTAGGCTAAGTGTTATTATTGGTATTGGCAGCTCGGGGAGCTAGAGGAGCAACGGTTCGGAGAGTTGTCTGATAGCAGCCAGAGGGTTATCAGCAGAGTTCAGCAGTGCAGGTGAGTTTCCCTTTGTGTGTATGGGTCTACGGCCACAATGCCGACCCATGTAGTTATGAGTAGGAAGACCCGAGGGTTAGCCCTAGGCACTGTATGCTAGTATGTTATTCCGGACCTAGGTCCGATGCCGGGCGGGTGGCTGAGGAAGGTTTATGTGTTTGTTATTCCGGATCAAGATCCGATACCGGGGTAAGCCCGTGGAAAGTTGCATGTTAGATTATACTCGTTGTCTGTGTTATGCGATATGTTATATGTTTGTATATGTTTAGCGGGCGAGGCCTAGAGACAGGCGAGGCCTAAGTGAGACAGATCTGTATACCGAGCGGGGCTCGATGCCAGGCGACGCCTGATGCCGGGCGGGGCCCGATGCCGGAGCGAGTCCGATGCCGGGCTAGTCCCGATGCAGCAGGGGCGAGGCCCAGTATGTGATTATGAGTATGGTATGTGGTAGGTTGGGGAACTCACTAAGCTTCGTGCTTACGGTTTTCAGTTTTGGTTTCAGGTACTTCCGGTAGCGAAGGGAAGAGCTCGGGGTGATCGCATGGCACATACCATTGTTTAGTCAGCCTGGGATGTTTTACTCTAATAATAAGAATATGTTTTGAATTAACACTCTGATCTTATGTAATGATTTATGTTATGGATTGACAAATATGGTTCAAGTAATGTTTTAAAAATGAAATTTTTGGTCATGATTTTTGGGTTGTTACAGATTGATGATCGGTGGAGTACGTCCTACGTATAGAAGTATATTTTATGTAAGAAGTCCTTTTCAAAACTCTGTGTCTTTGGTGCTGCTTATGCCAGGGTATTATTATGTTCTCGGGTACGAGTCCTACGCATACCGGAGTACTATAATGTGCCAAAAGTACTATCATGTACAAAGTCTTTTTTTGACACTATTGTGTGTCAGGTTACGGGAGCATACGAGAGTACTTTATTAGTATTTCCCTATACTTTTTATTTTGGAGAGCTTTGGAGTCTTCGTTTCTTTTATGAAGTAATCGGACGAGCTTCATGTGTCAGCGTTTTCTTTCACGAAGTAAGTAAGGGAACTTCGTAGACTGCCTAATAAAGTGTGTCCGTAATAGAGCACTACCAGGTATGTCTGATGTTGTATTGCCGGATAGGGTGAGTCGTGGGGTAAAATACCTCACGATATTCAGACCATTGCTAGGCAAAGTTCGATGCTGGATATGGTGAGTCTTGGGGTAAAATACCTCACGATATTCGGACCACGACTAGGCATTGTTATCTAGATAAATATCCCTAAATTAATTGTCTTGTGGTTCTTTCTTTTACGAACGAAGGTTCGTGGTGAAACTTATTCCATTCCCCTCATTTGAAGTCTTTATTGATCCTCGTTTGCTGTCAGGGAATTTCCGAAGCAGCTTCGTCAGTTTGTTGTTCATATCGATTCCTTAGGCTAGATCTCGTAAGATCATTGTATAGGGTCAGTATGTGGGGATCGACGGGATGAGATAAATTGTTTTAGAAATATGATATATATGTGTTAATAATAATAGTGGTCTTGCAGGATTTTGATATACATTATTATCACATTGTTTGAACTAGGTGTTCATTAAGTATTTTCAAACGGAGTGTTTACCAAGTATTTTGATTTAAGTGTTCACTAGTTGTAATCTAAATATCCTGATAGCTACGCCTAAAGGATTATATTGGCAACTATAGATTGAGTGTCTTATAGATGTACATTGGAAGCTATAGATTTAGTGTCTTATAGATGTAAGTTGAGAGTATGGATTTAGCATTATATAGATGAATATTGGTAGCAATGGAATTAGTGCCTGTTGTATAATCCCTGGCGACGATGTACTTCGTGCCTATTTGACATAAATTGCTAAAGAAACCCCGAAGCAGTGTTTTCGCCTCATTGAAAAATCCTTAGACTAGGTCTCTTATAAATAGATACTTTAGGGACGTGAAGTGAGGAATACGGGAACGGGTAATCACCTTAGGAGAATCCTTATGAATGAATGAATGGAGGATGGATGATTATTAAGATTTTTAAGAATAAAGAAGATAACGGGGATAGGAAAATTTGGTTAGTTGTTTGATGTTTAAACATAATAAATTTACTTATTGTGGGTTGAAAACCATATATGCTCACCAGGCTCCCAAGCCTGAGCCACTCAGTTTTTCTGTATTACAGGTAGTGGAACAAGATCATAGTTGGACGATGACGAGGGATTTTGGATTATAGGTCAGTAGATATAAATAAATATTGTAAGGCCTTTATGGTACTGTTTATGCTTTTGGTCTGTATCGGAACATGACATCCCGAGGTTTTATAATATAATGAAAATTCATTTATTTAAGAAATGCTTTGATAAACTTTTATCATATTTTGTTTTGGGAACAAATTCCGCAACTCTTTTAATCAAAGGATTACTCTGATTTTCTTTTAAAAGCATAAATTAAATCGGTCTTTTCTGGCCGTGAAATTGGGGATTTCACATGCTCCCACTAGCTTTGACATGTACCCAAAAATCAGCTGGACTTCCAGAAATCAATACTTATTGACTTTCTTACCAAAGTTCAGATTTCTGATACGAGATTCTTCGATAATACTTTATCTAGGCTTCTCAAACTCATACACATTTCTTTAGATAGCTCACATGTGTGTCTAAACAATTTTAGAACTTATAACAATAAGTCTCAAATGTTTAGACCTTTTCCATTTCTCACAATTCGAACTATGAAAAGGGATGTCGTAATCATAATCGAATTTGAGAATGCAAATATCACAGTTGCTAACTATTTAAAATCTACTTAGTAAAAGCTTTTCCTCACAATTATTTTCATGAATTGGAGAGAAACCTTATGACACTTAGATTTTATGGTATATGTATTCCTATCCATGTGAATTTGTCATAACTATAGTAATAAGACAAGGTTTGTGACAATCCAAACTCATATGGACTGAACTTTTTCAATCTTAATTTCTTGCCACCTGGCATCACAAGGGCCTACCATGTCTTCCAAGTTGTTAAGCAGCTCACCCATACTGATCAATGAAACTTTCATGGATCCAAGTGCTTTGCCTTATGCAAACAATTGAGAACTCATAGAACTCGCATGCATAGTCAACTTTAATTACTGGAATGAGCACAGAAATAAGAATATGTCAACACGATAGGTTATAAACCTCAAGTCGTGAGCTAGTGATTAACGATAGGTTTACTCTTGATTAGTCCTTGAACCTTATCAAGATCTTTAAGACTCCCACTAACCTCTTGACATATAAGTTTCTCTTTGTCAAGAGACATTACTTGACAAACAAATATTCAAGAGTTAGTGCGGTTTCTAATCAAGACAAATACTTCACACAATTGGTCTTACTTAGTCTTTGTCTTATCCATGACATCACAACTTACCAATTTCAAATGTACAAGAGTAAGAAACAATTTACTCTACATTTAATGAGTGTTTTAAACCTTCTTAAGATTATGTCACTCAAGGCACAATCTTGGAGAATGACTCTAAGACTTGTTTTGGGACGAAGTATGACTCATCTTCTTGATTTTAACCATTTCAACAATTCACGATTCCTCTTCTTAGCCATACAAATGCACTAAGATATCCATAGAGGATCAATTGTGATATGGTTTTCGATAATCATTAAGATGATCATAAAACACAATACTAAAGTACTCTCCCATCTTTTCAGATTGGAGAAACTTTTATCTTTCTGCCTAATTTGATTCTTCTTATTCGTTCTGCCATACATTGAAACTTTTCCAATGATTCAGAATTACACTTAATCTTGTAAGCATAACCATATTTACTAAACTTTAGTAAATCATAACGAATAGTCTTATTGTTCTTTGTGGTGGACCTGATCAGTGCACAACCGAGTGTACCTGATCTACTAGTCCTTCACTTGACTCACATATACATGTGAATAAGGAATTAGTCTTAATTTCCTAAAGATGAAGTTCTCATTCATCACACCATACAAGTTGCATGATTCCAAGTTTCTATCTAACAGAAACTTGGGTGAAGATAATCTTTCCTTATTTGGTAAATTATGACACTACCACAAACGAAAGAATCAAATCCATTTTTCCAATATTGCTATCAATGGAAACATATAAACAACAATTTTCACAAATGCCATTGTAAGGAAACATAAAATAAGATAAATTTCAAAAATTTTCTTTATTTATAAAAATTTCGGAAAACTTATCCTTACAATGCAAATACATATGAAAACTATGTTGTTATCTATTCCTGAGCAATCTATCATAACTCTTAAGCAGCAGCTCAAAATTCTGATCATCGAACCATGCGATCGAAATCCATCTCTTCACAATCAGAATCAACTTACTCTTCCTTTAAGCTTCCTTTCTTTCCTTCGATTCTACAAAACATCAAAATGTAATTACATTACATCGTGTATTAAGAATCTCCAAATAGGAACTTAACAGAGTTAGATAGTGGACTTTACCTGAAGTAGAGTCAAACTTTTTGACTTTACCATCTTTTAGGTAAATATGGCAGCTTCGCAAGCAGTTCCCCTGCTTTTGGCAATAGAAACATATGGACTCTTTGGGAATGCTACACGGGACTATCTCAAACTTAGCCTTTCTCTTTACCATTTGCTCAAATGAATTGACCATGGCCGATCCCTTTCCCTTGGGAAGAGAAATCTTTTTCGGACATCCAATGTTTCCAATGTCCATGGAAGTTTGAGAAGTAGATCTTCCAATCGCTTTACCAGTGCGCCAAATCATTGCTGATTCAGCAGCAACACGCAAATATGTTAGATCAATAAGGGTCATGTCATGATCTCCCATATAGTAGTCCTTAAAGAACCCGCTATATGACTTAGGAAGTGATTGAAGATCCAAGTCAACAACCAACTTCCTTGAAACAACGACACCCAACATTCCGAGCCTGTCAATGTGTGACTTCATCTCCAAGACATGTGCACACACAGACGTTCCATCTTGGTGTTTGCTAGCCAATAGGGCTTGAGTGACCTTGAACTTTTCAAGTATTTGAACTTGTGGGTTAGGGAGAATTATTGAAGGAGGTGGAGGAAGTGAAGTTCCACTACGACACAAAGAAGGGATTAATCTTTCACCTTGATCGTCTTTGTGGAATATCATCTTTATGAAGAAAGATTTTTCCAAAAGGATGAGGAAGACCATTGTTGTCAGAACTAGACATCTATAAGGTAGAAATTCAAGTTAGTTGATTTAAGTCCTTAATATAACACCCAAAATGAAATATGAAGGCTAGGACCCAACACAATATTTTACAATTCGGAAAAGGGATGTCGTAATCCAATTGCAAAATATTTGAAGGTAGGTAAATGACGATTTACCAATTTCCACCATGAAAAAGAAAAATGAACTTTAGGTTTTAAATAAATTGAAATTCCTAGATCCTTTTAGATTCATTGAACTTTTCAACGACATGTTTAATCTCGATTATACCCTTTAAGTTTGTGACTGGGATACCGAGGATCACAAATAAGGTGTGAATAACCATGCAAATTAGCTTGGTACACCCAATGTTACAAATCACCTAATCAATGTGCCGGTTAACCACACACGCTCCATTAATCTATGATTAACATCAAGCTACCCTTTGCCACGCACTGTCAGTCCCAGATTAGTGTGCCGGTTAACCACACACGCTCCACTAACGACTTAAAAAGGTGCATAGTGCAATTTCATGGGTTAGTACCAAATTCATATTTTTCCTAAGTAACTAAGATTGGGAATTTATAAGTGTTTAGTTACTTGGTATTTTTCATTATACTTTTAATGAGAATGTCCTATCCTACCCGTTCGGCTAACGACCCTCCACCAGTCAAGGAAGCGGTGGGTGAGAGTGGACACCCATCAAACCACCATTTTATAGGCAGTAACCTTATACCCCTCTAATAGGCTGGCTTCGTGAATGAGGCCTACTAACGGTAACACTGACTTGTCTTATACATATATATAATAATTAAACTTTTAATATTATAAAGTATAAGGGTGTATTTTAAACATTTAAAATTCTAGGGTTTGGAATTAAAGTACTCATAAGGGTGACTTTACAAATTCCAAAACTTGAGGGAAAGTTTTGAACTATTCAAAAACTTTTGGTTTCTACAACTTATGACTTTAATGCATTTTTAATGGAAAAAAAACTTTTCATGTTCCATAACTTGAGGACAAGTTATGGAAGACTTTAAAACAATTTAAAAGAGTGACTTTTCATTTTCCATAACTTGAGGATAAGTTATGGAGTTCATAAAAGGCATTAAGATCAAATATTCTAATTAATAAAGCTATCAAATAATTATTCTATAATCTAGTTAAACTCATAAGTCAGGATAATTCATATCAACAATTTGCAAGAAATTAGCCTAATCATATAAACTAATACAAATCTTGAAATTTTGACAATTATCTTCTAATTGGATAAGCATGATCTCTACCATATCAAAAAATCAAATTTTATGAACTAAAACATTTTGTGGTAATGATCCTAATCCAAAACAGGCCAAAAATCCCGAAAATCTGCCATCAGAAGCATCAACTCGTCGAGTACATGAACATGACTCGCCGAGTTGACCTTTTACTGAGTGGACTCGTCGAGTCAACCAGTGCACTCGGCGATTTCATCAGTCAGATGGCCAGAAAATCAATTTTTTCAGCTTTGAAAAATGACCAAGATGTATGTGCACTGTTGAGTTTTGTATACTACAACATCTTATGGTGCACATACAACGCTAAATGCTTTGGATCTATGTTTTCTCTAATTATACATGGAATATTGTTTCCAAAGCATAAAGCCTACAACTAGAATACAATTGACATAAACAACATAAAATAATAGTTAGGAGTTTACCTCTTTATGTAGCTTGTAGAACTTGTTGTATTTGGTCTTTAAGAACATAGCACCCCAAGTGTGATGCCTCAAACGGTTCACAACTTGAGAGAGATATTGCTAGCTCCAAAATCGGTTCTAATGAACTCGAAGAACACTAGTGGGCGATTTTGGGTTCTAAGGGAGTCCTTTTATAGTGTGGCAAATTCTAGGGTTACATCCATGAAAACCCTAATGCCCATGACCTTTCATATTACTTAGGCTCCATGGGTTAAACCTCCATGGATTATTCATGTACTACCATATTGATTTAGCCCATCCTAAATAAGAATTGGCCCACACTATAAGAATCATTGATTTACCAAATCAATCCTTATATATTTAATTAGTCTCTTTTGATCACATAATTAATTTCAAATTAATTCTTGATCAATACTAATTAAATAATATGATTTCATATTAATATATTAGAACTATTAATATATTAATAAATCATAAGTAACCTCTTACTCAAGTATCCATCCTATCAAATTATCCTGGTGATATGCAACCCGAAATGGACCATGCTACTCTCGGGTTAAGTACATACCAACTATAGGTATTGGCTTAAACACCTAATCCAACAATAAAGGAACTATTTGAATTTTCCCATAAAGTTATGGCACAAGCCACCTTTACATCTACTTTGTGTCACTATTCAAACTCTACCTAGTCAAATCATTTTCATTTTAATACTTCTCCCAACAATCCATTATATTATTTTAAACAAATCTATCCAAGAAATCTTCATTTTTCTCCTCTAAGATTTCCACCTCTCATCAAAAGCAAACCTCTCTCTCTCTCTCTCTCAGTCACGAGTTTGCAAGGGTTGTTCTTGAGTTTTTCCTCCATATTTGGTAAGTATTTTCCTTCAACTTCCAAACACCCTACACATTTCTATACAGATCATAAATCATTTACACAAATATTTACATATTTGTTCATAGGATCATCAAATCTTCAAAGATCTTTCAAGTGTTCTTGACTTGAAACTAATCATCTTCCACCTTACACCACAAGAAATCACACAAGGTGAGTTCATACCCCTACATTTTCATGTTTTCTTCAAGTTTTGGGGGGGGGGGGGGGGCATACAAGTTATAACACCAAAAACATAATCTAAACTTAAACATCAGCTTTCAATAGAACGTTATGGTCTGTTCACAGACTATTTTGACCAACTCAAACTTAATATTTTTCAAAACTATTTTATATACAAGTATTTCAGGTTTATAACTTTCTATGGACTACTTTCACACATTCATACGACTTTTCTGCAATTTATGGGGATTTTTACAAAAATGCCTATCATTTTAGAATTGATTTTGGACCAGTCTGTGAATATGAACATTTTCACACTTTTTAGAGACCACTAAAAGTTATAATAAAAATTATTAAGAAAGTAGACTTATTTCCTAAACTCTCATAATTTACGGATTCTGATTTCGACTTTAGATGATTATTCTATAAATTTTCTAAAAACAGGAATATAAAAGTTAAAACTAGAAAAATGGTTTACAAGTTCATTAACACTTTGTAACATGATGAGAAAAGTGTGTAACAATATAAAGATACATGTTTATTGTATTACATGCTATTTTACTTTCATTAAAAGGTATTAATCACACACATAAGGATTTTTCATCACAACAAAATATTTGTAATAAACTATAATAGGTATAGTTTATGGGTCTTTCATACTACGGACTTACATACTATTTCACTAAGTCGGGAAACAATACAAAAACAATCATATAAACCATAATAGGTATGGTTTAAGATACATACATTACGATATCATTGTGAAAAGGGTAAAACATACAATTTATCCTTACAAAATGGTTTTTCATTATTCTACACGTAACCGTCAATATAGCTTTGCGAGACACGTCTTCAAGTACTTATCTAAGTGCCAACGAAAGTCGTGGCTTTAGAACCAGAGTCTCCTGGAGGGAGAGCATGAGTTTGTGTATAGATCTATATTGGGACTGAAAATCCCGCACCGAAGCTGCATGCAACAGCTAGATCGGGGACTGGGGTGACAAATGTCATAACAATTCCGACGCCTGAAGAACGTCGTATCTGGCCATCCTTCATATTAGTATGGTTATAATAACTCATAATTTGGTATTAACAATACGATTAGTGCATGAATACATAAATAAACTTCACATAGTTTTATTTAATAATAAGACTACAACAGAAGACTTTACAAACTAGCGGGACATAAAGGACCCTTATTGCAAATTATATGATTCCTTAGTTTATATGTCAGGGTTATTTATAAATAATATCCGATAGGCAGTGGAATGTGTGATTTCCGCCTTACTTCTTGTCCTTGTTTGGTTGTGGGCTTTGGTCAGAACCACACAATTGACTGTTCGTTCGATCTTGTTTATATATAACTTGTATAACCAAGTGATCATGGGAGCAACAGATATGGGTCTTACCTACATACAA
This sequence comes from Lactuca virosa, assembly GCF_052849685.1. Classification (NCBI taxonomy): domain Eukaryota; kingdom Viridiplantae; phylum Streptophyta; class Magnoliopsida; order Asterales; family Asteraceae; genus Lactuca; species Lactuca virosa. The sequence goes on from NC_136430.1 coordinate 640,615, forward strand.
GTATAGTACACTATTTTCTAACATAGAAACTTACATTTATGGAGGAACGTTAATCCAGGTGCATACATACATAAGGGTTTCATACAAATACAACTACATTATACTACTTTTCTAGTACAGAATAAATTACATTTCTAAAAGGACCAATATTGTTAACTCCGTGATTACCTAGTGAATATGTTAGCGTTATACACAATGAAGATCCGATACGCAGTGGAATGTGTGACTTCCGCCTTACTTCCTGTTCCTTGTTTGGTTGTGGGCTTAGGGCAAAACCACACATTCGACTATCCGTTCGTTCTGGATTATATATAACTTATCTTCACTATGTGATTGCAGAAGGAACTGGTATGGATCACCTTACTTACATTTCATTTACTAAGAAAATATTGGATTTTCTGGAAGAACACACTAACATTTTCAAGGAACAAAGAACATACTTTCTAATACAAAAATGCTTATGAACTCACCAATTTAATTTTTATACACTTTCAAAACCACTTGTATTCTCAGGAAACCAGTCGGCAGGTACACGCACAGGTTTCAAGAAGACGGAGCATAGTAGCTTATAATCTTAGTTTTTGCTATTTACCTTTGAAATTAATCATCTGTGATTCGAATACAATGTAAACACTATATTATTTATACAATGGTTGTTGTTGCTTTGATTACTATTATTCATTTGTTATGATATTGTACATGATGTCTTCCGCCCTCGAACGTTTCCGCCGTTTTGGTTTGGGGGTGTGGCATCTCCCCTCCAATATAACATACATCCAGACCTGCAACAGACAATCATCTCCATAGGCAAATCTAGTGCATGTATTAACTTTTTTCTCTCGTATAAACTACATACCATATTATTCTCCTCCGGTAACACATCATTTATCAATTGGAAGATAGCATCATAACTTTGTTTAGGTATGCAATAATCTGATTTTATATTCAATAGTCTAGCTACAGCAGATAGTTGTGTGACTTTTTTACATCCAGACCACAACTCTTTATCCGCTGCCTCTAGCATATCAAAGAATTTTTTATCTAGTGCATTTGACTCCTCCTCAGGATTACTAGTAATAAAATCAGGAGCCATTGCATCTATGACCATTTATCTATAAGTACATTCTCCTTCATTCAAATTTATGTTTGAATCATCCACCCCTAAAGACGTATTGTCATCATCAATGGTAGTTTCGCCATGTTTATCCCAAAACCATTATTCCTTAACAAAACCTGACTTGTACAAATGATGCTTAACAATATCAGGGTCTCTATATGGTATGTTACGACATTTGATGCATGGGCATTTGATTCTATTTTTGTCCATGAACTTTTGTTGACTGGTAGCAAAGTCTTTGAATTTTGTCACTCTTTGTATGAAAACAGATGATACACAACTGCCATTATCTTTTCTTTCATACATCCACATTCTATTGGTATTGTTCATGATGTTAAATATGTAAAATATACATTTAAATAACACAATATTATGTTCATTAATATGGCTTCGAATTGATAGATGGTATTTGAAGTAAATATATGTGTACAATGTAAAAATGGCAAAGGTACATTTACTACAAATCGTTTCACAAAAATAATGAACGATTGATGAACCAATCTTCAAAGTTTTGTCGTTTGTATGGATGAATCACTTTGATGATTTGATAATGGCGTAGAATATTTGTCGAATGCTTTAATTGAATTTGAGAATTGTACACCACAGTTTCAAAGAAAAAGCGTATGAGGGAACCTTCGACAACCCTTGATTTCGTTGTGGTGGATGGATACTAGGTCAAAGTTTTTGGTCGATATTATTCAATATTTGAACGAAAGTATATATGTTGCGCTTTATTAACCAAATTGACCATCCTTTATAAACAAAAAAAAACATCTTGATGCGTTTCACATTTGATCAATTGTTACCTGTTAGGGTAGATTGTAAAAATATTTGTATTTCCTAACAAACATACAAACTTTATTATACTACTTAATAACAAAATAACAACCTAAACCAAAATAAAATCGTATACAGTTATTTATACTAATATAATATAAACACAACTATCGAAAGTCATTAAGACTTAATAATTACAAACATTTTTCTTTTTGTCTTACAAAAAATATATATGTTGAAATATATGTACAATATAAAGAGTGTCCACAACACTTACACACTATTAATGTCCATTATGAACTACATGTTTTTAAAAACCTACAAATGTTACCATACTCCACATACCAACAACAAACCTTGCAATACATCTATGGATCCTCACCCTCTTCTAGTCCATCCGTAAATTCCCCTTCAACAGAATGACCTTCCTTTTCACATTGGAATGTGATGTTATTCGTTGCAAGTTTATGAACAACTTGTACTTTGATCAAGAAATATCTGGCACTTTCAGCAACATCTAACTACTCCCCATAATCCGAAAATGCCCTGCCAAAGTATTCATCAAGTAGTTGTAAACCTATACCTTAAAAAACCTATCAATCCAATTTAGTCGTTTCAACACAACACTAATATTATACAACACAACACTAATATTATCAACCACAAAGTATAAACATGTACTAATTAACTATATACAAAATGTAATATGTAAATATACTATACATACCTTGATCACACTGAGGAGGCCCTCTTCAAATGTAGATCATCCCAAGCAAATACATTGCGTCGAGATGATGCTCATCTACTTCCTCTGTCAAGAAAGTTATTCCCAAATCAAAATTGCCATTACATAAGCACTCGTCCTGTTAACAGAATAAAAATATTATTAACATCAATGACACCAAAAATAAATTAAATCAAATTACATAAAATTACTCAAATTAGACATACCACTCCTTGCTATACAAGGATTCAAGTTTATTATGCTTTGCACATGTGCGTATAAATACAACAGAACTACGATGTTTGGGACCTATCCCTTCAATCATGTCTAGGGATGTTGTTCTGAACACTTCAGGATCTCCCTCCGCTGCATACAAATTTTTTAAACTTCAAAAATTGAAATGTACAGTTAATAACTAATAAATCAAGTTATATTTCATCAAACATACATTCATAAGTTAATGTTTATTGAGAATTACCAAATTCTTGTAGATATGATGTCTTTTACAGATTCTGACCCTAACATTACAATAATACGACTCCGAAGCTCTATTGGAAGATCATCCAACGAACTACAACATCTTGTATTTGACATTCTACTAACAACATACAAATCTCATAAGTTGATATCAATTTTTAAGAAAAAATTAGGCGGAAATGTTAATATGGTAATAAAAAACCTTACTTGTGATGCACTAGTTGTGGACTAAGTACCAGCTTTAATATTACTGGGGAAAATCGATTATTAGAGCGACTATCTATCGACGGTTTTGGGGTTTTCTTTGATCGTCGCCAGTTTGATCATATGGAAGATTGCCGACGTTCTAAATGGCTTGAAGAAGTGAAACGACGTGATGGCGTGAGAAACATCATGGCGCCTAAACGGTGTAGAGTGCAAAAAGACAAAATTGCCCTTGAAATAATTCCAAATATGTGATTATTAAGGGTAGTTTTGTCAAATCACATTATTCAAATAATAAAATATTTTAGGGGTCAAACTGGAACTTTGAATATCTAAATGAAACAGATGGAGTTAAATAAAAAGATTGAAGTAAGTAGTAATCCAACTTGCGAGTTCCGGAAAGAAAAAAGACGCGTCAACCAACTGAACTAAAGTATCTTATGTTTCTTAAAATTGAATAACACTAATATATATTTACAGTTAACCCTAATAGTTTGACACTTTAACCAACTACCATATGATCCATTACCCATATGTCATCCATTGTCATTAAAGTTGTTGGATTTAGTGTCTAAGCCCATAACTATAATTGGAATGTACTTGACCCAATTGTAGCATGGTCCTTTTGGGTTGCCTTCACCAGTGGAATTTGATAGGATGGACATTGAGAATAAGGCTATTTGTGATTTATTAATATATTATAAGTATAATATATTAATTGAGAAATCATATTGTTTAATTAGTATTGATCAAGAATTAATTTGGAAGTAATTTAGTGATCAAAAGAGACTAATTAAATATACGGGGACTGATTAAATAAATCAATGATTCTTATAGTGTGGGTGAATGATCCATGGTTAATTAGGATGGGCTAAACCAATGTGATAGTCCATGGATAGTCCATGGAGGTTTAACCCATGGAGCCTAAGTAATATGAAAGGTCATGCTGCATTAGGGTTTTCAAGGATGAAACCCTAGCCTTTGTAACACTATAAAAGCAACCCCTATAGCCAAAATCCGTGACACCATTCATTCTAAGAGAGTTATATTGATTTTGTGCTAACTAGCTTATTCTCTCAAGTCTCCTCTTGCATTTGGTGTTTGTGACACATTAGAGGCATCACACTTGAGGTGCTAAAGCTTTCTAAGGCCAAGAACTACAACTACATCAATAGGTATTCATCTAACTATGAGTTTTGTATTGTATATCCTCCATTGTATGCTAGTTAGGATTTATGCTTTGGAAAATTGAAAATGCATGTATAATTAGAGAAAACATAGATCCAAAGCATCTAGGGTTGCGTGTGCACCATAGGAGTGTTATAGTGCTTAAAACCCAACAGTGATATTAGAGCCTAGGATTGTTTTCTGTTATATCTGATGCTTGTTAATTTTCAAAGTTGACAAAATCGAGTTACTGGCCTCTAACTGATGAACTCGCCGAGTCCACTGGCTGACTCGTCGAGTCTACTCAGTAAAAGTGCAACTCGACGAGTTATGTTCGTGTACTCGTCGAGTAGATGGCTCTGGTTGCAGAAATTCGAGTTCTTGGCTAGAATTGGACTAGGATCATTACCACAACTAGTTTTGTAATCATAAAAAATATATTTTCTGATTTGGTAATGATGATCCATATCCAATTAAAGGGCAATTGTCAAATTTTAAGATAACTAAGTAATTATTTGTATTATTTGATATGAATTGTCTTGCTATGAGTTAGATTAGATCAATAGTTAAATTATATGATAATCTTGTTGGCTAAAATTGATCTAAGTTGTTCTTGAAGTGAGTTTTTGTAACTTGTCGTCAAGTTATGTGAAGAGTCTCATTCATGAACATTAATAACGCATAAGTTTTCATAAAGTAACTAAACTTTTATTAATTCTCGTTAAAAGTATAATGATAATTATAAAGTAACTAAACTTTTATTAAATTCCCAATCTTAGTTACTTTAGGAAATATGTGAAAATGGTGTTATTCCATGAAATTGCACTTTGCACTTTGCTAAGTCGTTAGTAGAGCGTGTGTGGTTAACCGACACTTTAATCTGGGACTGGAAAGAGTGGCAAAGGGTAGCTTGATTTTAATCAGAGATCAATGGAGTGTGTGTGGTTAACCGACACATTGATTTGGTGATTTGTAACATTAAGAGTACCAAATACATTTGCATGGTTATTCACACCTTGTTTGTGATCCTCAGCATCCTAGTCACAAACTTGAAAGACACAATCGAGATTTAAATATGTCATTGAAAACTTCAATGAATCTCAAAAGAATCTAGGAGTTTCAATCCAATTAAAACTTAATAATAAATTTCGTTTTTCATGGTGGAAATTGGTAAATCGTCATTTACCTACCTTCAAATATTTTGCAATTGGATTACGACGTCCCTCTTCCGAATTGTAAAATATTGTGTTGGGTCCTAGCCTTAATAATTCATTTGGGTGTTATATTAAGGATTCTCATCTAATCTGATCTTTGTTCTTTTTCTTTTCAGATGTCTATCCCAAACAATGCTTCAGGCTCCAACCATTCTAACTCATTCTCCCTCATGAATTTGGTTGGGAGAACTATCTTCTATAGGTCAAACTTTAACAATTGGATAAGAAACATTCGTATGGCCCTTCGCTATGACGACAAATAATATGTCCTGGATAAAGAGCTGAAGGAGATTGATGAACAAACTGCTACTCCCTAACAAATTAAGGAATACATGGTTCATGAGAGGGACGCGATAAAGGTGTCATGTATAATGATTGCTACCATGATTGCTGAGCTTCAAAAGTCCTATGAGGACTTCTGGCCCTACGAAATGCACCAAGATTTGATGGAAAGGTACCATCAAAGTGTTAGGCAGGAAAGGTATGAGATCATTGCTTCCATGATCACAACACAAATTAAGGATGAAGAGTTCGTCATGGCCCACTTGCAAAAGATGCAAAGATACGTGGACCGCTTGCTAAAGTTGAATGTGAACTTCGATGAAGAGTTGGCCATTGATATCGTCCTACATTCGTTTCCTTCTTGTTATGATCAGTTCCGTATGACCTATCATATTAACAAGGAGGAGGTCACTCTTAGCAATCTTCAAGGCCTTCTAAGAACTGCAGAAAGCAACTTGAAAGGCAAGTCAGTTGTACCTACTCCTACTGCTGCTGCCCTTGTTCTGGCAATTGGACATGGGAATGGGAAGAAGAGGAACGCTCCTTCTAAGAGTCGTAAGGGAAAGTCTCTTGATGGATCCTCTTCCAATGGGACCAAAGCTCGTTCTGCTAATCCTCTTCCAATCCAAAGGATGCAGAGTGCTTCCATTGTCATGAAAAAGGGCACTGGAAACGAAGCTACTGTTGGGTTTTGAGCATTCTAACACTCCTATGGTGTACATGCAACCCTAAATACCTTGGATCTATGTTTTCTCTATTATACATGCAAATATCAATTTTACAAGGTATTGTTCTAACTAGCATAATATAAAGTACATATAATATAAAATCTAGTAGAATTACATACCTCTTGTTTGGTGCTTGATTCCATGGAGCTCAAGAGCCTAGTGCCCCAAGTGTGACACCTCAAATGGTTCACACAACACCATGAACATTTGGAATAACCATGAGAGAAGATATTAGTCTTATATCTCTATGAAATCGGCTTGCCCTCTATGTAATACACTAGTGCCAATTTCACCAACCAATGGGGTCTTTATATAGTGTGCACATTAGGGTTACACCATGTAACCCATGACTTTACCTATTCCTTATGCTCCATGGGTTTTAACCTCCATGGAGTATCCATGGGCCACCACATGGGTAAACCCAACATAAGGAATCATGGATCATTAGCCCACATATATAAGAATATATGATTTACACAATCAATCCCCATATATTTATTTAGTCTCTTTTGATCACTAAATTAATTCCAAATTAATTCTAGATCAATACTAATTAAATAATATGATTTCATATTAATATATTAGAACTTATAATATATTAATATGTCACAAATATCTTCTTCTCATTAAAAGGTCTATCCAATTGTTCTGATGCCATGCAACCCAAATGGACCATGCCGGGTCGGGTCAAGTATATATCAATTATAGTTATGGACTTAGACACTAATCCAACAGTCTCCCACTTGGATAAGTCTAATAACTATTATTGCAAGTACGCCTTCACAACCTGACCAGCAATCGTAGCTCTTAAAAGCTGCTGCCGAACTCTGAACAAATCAATGACGCGTCCATTAGATAAGTGATCATATATTCCTCCATTCTAGATATCATATGGACTGAGACATGGATTATAATCATTCTCTCTGTCCATTTGTTGTTTCTCGATTTCCGATTTATGACGACTGACTAATTGAACAAATTAAATCAGTCCAGGCCCGACCGAGCAGTTACGTTTTGTCATCACTAAATCATCGAGGGGCGCACATATATCGCTTTTATCCCGAAGGTAAAAGGAATGGATAAACTTCGACTCATATGCTTGTACTGACTACTTGTTGAATCATACACAAAGGCACGTTTTATAAGATCGAGTTACCAATGCGTTTACGTGCAATCAATGTATAACCAACTCATAGTCAACAACTCATATCTCTAGGTTTGAAGAATATAAGATATTATCGTCTCATGATTCACTCGTGATAAAATCCATGAAGTGATTCAAATGAGCGTGGGTTGAATCCAATACTCAGAACTTATGAGCACTCATGAATGTTGTAGCAACCACTGCTATGTCTAATGCACATTAGACAAATCATACAAGCCAAATTCATGACAGTCTTGATTCATATCTACTTCCAACATATGACCGACTGTGGATGGTTTAAATAACTTAGTCATTCGGGAAGAATGACCTAGTTATTCTGGAAGTCAAAACATGCAAAGTGAAACACAAGAATAATACTAATCCTATATTGCCCCAACACTTTGAGTGTAAATAAAAAACATCTTTTATCTAAGCACCATATTGATTACTCATTATTCATGTTTCGATTAATCAACTTAATACTTGAATTGAAGCAATAGTCATGCCATGCTCCAAGCATGCACACTATGTTCGTCCAAACAATAGCTATGCCATACTCCAAGTATGCACACTATGTTTACATGTGGTCCTCTCTTTGTGAAACAGATCGATTGACAATATTTCAATGATGCTCATTTCACAATCCCAATCCTCTTGTCATTTACTGTAATATGTTAGATTCTAAACTTATATGCAATGACCCTCTTGTAATGAATATGCACACAAGTCACAAAGACTTGGCAACAAACATTACAAAGAATACCAATGGAGATCAATTCCATGGAAACGAAGTCTCAAATTCAAAGTGCATTCATTTAAACATCCTCCTTGCATTAAGTTATCTAATCTTACACAGATTCAAAGAATAACTTCAACCTATGGAAACAATTCCACATTCCCATTTCGATCATCACTTTTGAACAAGAGTTGCCTCTTTTCAAAATATGTCCATATGGTCCTTACTCTATACTTCCAATTGCCCATGAGCAACCAACCTTTGGAAAACCTTAAATTGTTCTCGACAATTGCTTAATCATTTTAGTCATATCCAGTTAGGAAGATTTAGAAAGGATAACTATTATAGCTCATGTAATCAATCCTATACCCAAAGCATATTGGACACGATTCATGCTATAAAAATTTTTATTTTCCATGTTCTCACAATTCGAACTATGAAGAGGTATGCCGTAATCATAATCGAATTTTGAGAACGCAACATATATAGAATTTCCTTATGTTGAACCATTCCAACATAACATTCTTATATATCCTTGACTAAAGTAGATTAAAATCTCAATCTAAGCTTGTAGAATTGAAATGAAGTATAAAATCCTCTCCCTTAATTATAGCAAAACAACCTTTCAAAGCGAATTGAAACTTTTTGTTTTCTATAATTAATATTGCTAACTTGCAACATAATCATCATGCTCCCACTAGCATAATGATTATTATCTAACCAGCATGACACTTATGCTCCCACTAGCTTTGACATGTACTCAGAAATCAGCTGGACTTCTTGAAAAACAATACTTTATTGACTTTCTTACCAAAGTTCAGATTTATGATACGAGATGTTTTGATAAGACTTTATCAAAATCACACACCTTTCCTTAGATAGCTCACTTGTGTGTCTAAACAATTATGAAGAGGGATGCCGTAATCATAATGTTTAGACCTTTTGTCATTCTCCCAATTGCTATCTACTTAAAATCTACTTAGTGAAAGAGTTTCCTCACCATCATTTTCATGAATCGGAGAGAAACCTTATGACACTCAGATTTTATGGTGTATGTGTTCCTATCGATGTGAATCTGTCATAACCATAATCACAAGACAAGGTTAGTGGCAAATCCAAACACATATGGACTGAACTTGTTCAATCTTAATTTCTTGCCACCCGACAGCACAAGGGCCTACCATTGCTTCCAGGTTGTTATGCAAACAATTGAGAACTCATAGAACTCACAAGCATAGTTAACTTTTAACTGGAATAGACACAGAAATAAGAATATGTCAACACGATAGGTTACAAACCTCAAGTCGTGGGCTAGTGATTAACAATACTCTTGATTAGTTCTTGAAACTATTTCAGGATCTTTTAAACTCCCACTGTCTTCTTGACATATAAGACTCTCTTGTATAATATTCAAGAGATAGTATGGATTCTTTTACAAACACTTCACATAATTGGCCTTAGTTGGTCTTTGTTTTATCCAAAACATCACAACTTACCAATTTCAAATGTACAAGAGTAAGAAAACATTATACTCTACATTTGACAAGTGTTTTAAACCTTTCTTAATATTATGTCACTCAAGGCTCAATCTTGGAGTATGACTCTAAGATTTTATTTTGGAACGAAGTATGATTTATCCTTTGATTTAACCATTTCCACAATTTATGATTCCTCTCCTTAGCCACCAAATGCACTAAGGTGTCCTTAGAGGATCAATTGTGATATGGTTCCATAATCACTAAGATAATCATAAAAAAAGATACACAAGTACTCTCCCAGCTCTTCAGATTGGAGAAACTTTTATCTTTCTGCCTTATTTGATTCTTCTTATTCAACCTTTGTGGTGGACCTGACTAGTACACAACCTAATGTACCCGATACTTTAGTCCTTCGCTTGACTCACATGCGAATGTGAACAAGGAATTAGTCTTAATTTACCAAAGATGAAAAATGTCATTCATCACACAATACAACTTGCATGATTCCAAGTTTCTATCCAACTGAAACTTGGGTGATGAGAATCTTTCCTTATTTGATAAATTATGACACTACCACAAACGAAAGAATCAAATTCATTTTCCAATATTGCTTATCAATGGAAACATATAAACAACAATTTTTCACAAATGCCTTTGTAAGGATACTTAAAATAAATCAACACTTTTCTTTTATTTTAAAACTTGCGGAAAAAACTTATCCTTATAATGCAAATTCATATGAAAACTTTGTTGTTATCTATTCCTAAGCAATATCTCATAACTCTTATGTAGTGGCTCAAAATTCTGGTCATCGAACCATGCGATCAGAATCAGCACACCTTTTCTTTAAGCTTCCTTCGATTCTTCAAAAACATCAAAATGTAATTACATTACATCATGTTTTAAGAATCTCCAAAAAAGACTTAATAGAGTTAGATAACGGACTTTACCTGAAGTTGAGTCAAACTTTTGACTTTACTATCCTTATGAGGTTTCAGGTAAATTCGGCAGCTTCGCAACCAATGCCCCTTTCCTTTGGCAATAGGCACATATGGACTCTTTGGGAATGGTACATGGGACTATCTCAGACTTAGCCTTTCTCTTTACCATTTGGTCAACCGAGTTGACTATAGCCGATCCCTTTCCATTGGGAAGAGAAAGTTTTTCTGGATTTCCAGTGTTACCATTGTCAATGTCCATGAAGTTTTGGGAAGTCGATCTTCTAATCAAATTTGCTTTACCAGTGTTCCAAATCATTGCTGATTCAGCATCACCAAGCAAATAGATAAGATCATTAAAGGGTCATGTCGTGATCTGTCATTAGGGAGTGACTGAAGAACCAAGTCAACAGCCAGCTACCTCGAGACTTCGACACCCGACTCTCCCAGCTTGTCAATATGTGACTTAATCTCCAAGACCTAAGCACATATAGACTTTGTTTGCTAATAGGGATTGAGTGACTTAGAACTTATCAAGTCTTGAAACTTGTGGGATAGGGAGATTTATTGGATTGATCTTTCACCTTGATTGCCATTTGGGATATCATCTTCATTAGGATAGCTTGTTCCTAAAGATGTGGGAAGACCATAGTTGTCTAAACTAGACATCTATAAGGGAGAAATTCAAGTTAGTTGATTTAAAGTCCTTAATATAACACCCAATATGAAATATTAAGGCTAGGATCCAACAACCCATTTATAATTGGAAGAGGGATGCTGTAATCCAAATTATAAAATAGTTGAAGGTAGGTAAATGACGATTTACCAATTTCCACCATAAAAACCGAAATATAATTAAGTTTTAATTGGATTTGAAACTCCTAGATCTTTTGAGATACATTGAACTTTCAATGGCATGTTTGAATCTCGATTGTGCCCTCTCAAGTTTGTGACTGGGATGCCGAGGATCACAAACAAGGTGTGAATAACCATGCAAATTGACTTGGTACCCTTAATTTTATCACCTAATCGATGTGCCGGTTAACCACACACGCTCCACCGATCTATAATAAAGTCAAGTTACCCTTTGCCACTGTTACCAGTCCTTATTAGTGTGCCGGTTAACCACACACGCTCCACTAACGACTTGGTAAGGTACAAAGTGTAATTTCATGGGTTAGCACCTTTTCACATTTTCCTAAGTAACTAATATTGGGAATTTTTAAGTGTTTAGTTACGTAGTATTTTTCATTATACTTTTAATGAAGGGAGAATTATAGTCCTTTTCTACCCGTTCTGCTAACGACCCTCCACCAGTCAAGGAAGCGGTGGGTGAGAGTGGACACCCATTAAACTGTCATTTTATAGGCAGTAACCTTATACCCCCCTTATAGACCGGCTTCGTGAATGAGGCCTACTAATGGTAAGATTGACTTTATCTTATACATATCTATATAATTAAAATTATAATAATAGTATAAGGGAGTAATTTAAACATTTAAAATACTTGGTGGTTTAATCTATTAATTAAACTATACTCTTAATTTAATTAAATTTAAACCATGTCTTTATGGAATTATTAACTCTTTTAATTAAACACTTTAATTAATTTAATGAAGTCCATAAAGTTTGAATTTTAACTTTTAAAATTGTAGAGTTTGGAATTAAAGCATTAATGTGTGTGAGACTTTACAAATTCCAAAACTTGAGGGCAAGTTTTGAAACTATTCAAAACCTTTCATTTCATAACTTATGAGTTGAATGGTTCATTAAAATGAAGACTCTTCATTTTTATGTAACCTCTTATTCTTTAATAACACTTTTAAAGAAGTGACTCTTTAACATCCATAACTTGAGCACAAGTTATGGAGTCATAATACTATTTAATGAAAAAGACTCTTCACTTTTATGTAACCTATGGCACTTTTATGACTTTTAAGATTCATAAATATGACTTTTCATATGACTTGAAGACAAGTTAGAAAAACATATTTTATGAACCAACTCTAGATTAATTTGGATCAAAAACAACTAAAACACAATATTTTTTCATTAATCTAAACTAACTCATAAATCAAGGAAACATAAAAAACTTTTGGTAATCCATAATTTGAGGACAAGTTATGGACTCCTTAAAATTTCATTGAGATCAAGAATTATAATAACAAACAATTTGCACATAATTCCTATGATCTACCAAAACTCATAAGCATGAACATTCACAATCAACAATTTTCAAGAATTACATAAACATATATAAACTTGAAACTTTGATTATAGCATTGAAATTGGTTTAACATAATCATTACCACATTAAAAACAGGTTTTATAAGACCAAAACAGTCAAACGTAATGATTCTAGACCAATTCCAGCACCAAAACTCGAAGATATGCTGTTTAGGGGTCCAACTTGTCGAGCGCACGAACCAACTCGGCGAGTTGGATGCATTTTGTCTTGGACTCGTCGAGTCCCTTAATGGACTCGTCGAGTCCCCTGTTCAGACAGCACAAAACTTCGATTTTTAAGCAGTTTGCATCAAGTATAAGTGAAAACAAGCCTAGGCTCTGATACCACTGTTGGGTTTTGAGCATTCTAACACTCCTACGGTGTACATGCAACCCTAAATACCTTGGATCTATGTTTTCTCTATTATACATGCAAATATCAATTGTCCAAGGTATTGTTCTAACTAGCATAATATAAAGTACATATAATATAAAATATAGTAGAATTACATACCTCTTGTTTGGTGCTTGATTCCATGGAGCTCAAGAGCCTAGTGCCCCAAGTGTAACACCTCAAATGGTTCACACAACACCATGAACATTTGGAATAACCATGAGAGAAGATATTTGTCTTATAACTCTATGAAATCGGCTTGCCCTCTATGTAATACACTAGTGCCAATTTCACCAACCAATGGGGTCTTTATATAGTGTGCACATTAGGGTTACACCATGTAACCCATGACTTTACCCATTCCTTATGATCCATGGGTTTTAACCTCCATGGAGTATCCATGGGCCACCACATGGGTTAAACCCAACATAAGGAATCATGGATCATGAGCCCACATATATAAGAATCTATGATTTACACAATCAATCCCCATATATTTATTTAGTCTCTTTTGATCACTAAATTAATTCCAAATTAATTCTAGATCAATACTAATTAAATAATATGATTTCATATTAATATATTAGAACTTATAATATATTAATATGTCACAAATATCTTCTTCTCATTAAAAGATCTATCCAATTGTTCTGATGCCATGCAACCCAAATGGACCATGTCGGGTCGGGTCAAGTATATACCAATTATAGTTATGGACTTAGACACTAATCCAACAGCTACCCCAAATACTTGTAGGACATTAAGGATGGGAAGATAAAGCCCACCTTCGCAGGTATTTACACTATTCTGTCTAATAACTCCTCACATGCTAATTATTGGGTCCTTGATACAGGTTTTGGTATTCACATTTGTTCCGATATGCAGGGATTAAAAGGAAGTAGGGATGTGGAGCACGGGAAGATAAACTTAATCATGGGGAATAGAAAAGTGCCATCTGTGACCAAGATTGGAGTTTACTCTTTATTGCTTAGTAGTGGGTTAAATTTAGATTTGAATAATTGTTGTTACTCGTCAGATATAACGAGAAATATTATTTCCTTTCATAGTTTGTATAAACAAGGTTTTACCTTTTCTTTTGATAATGAAAGTGGTAGTATTAATGCTTATTATAATGGTGTCTTTTATTTTGAAGCATTACCTTGTAATGGTATATATGAAACTGTGATGGTTGTAGATAACCTAGGAAATAATGTGTTAAATATTGATTCGTCCAATGTTTTGGACAAGGCATGCTTGTGGCATTGTCGTCTCGGACATGTCAACAAGAAGCGCATAGGCCAACTCCAAAAGGCTGGAGTTTTGGAGTTATTCAACTTGAAATCGAATAACACTTGCGGATCTTGTTTTCTTGGAAAGATGACCAAGTTACCCTTCACCGGTATTTGTGAGAGGGGTGAAGGTTTGTTGGATCTCATACACACAGATGTGTGTGGACCCTTTAGAACCGCCACAAGGGATGAAAACCGCTTCTATGTGACTTTTACTTATGATTATAGTAGATATGGGTATATTTACTTAATCAAGCATAAGTCATAAACTTTTGAAAAGTTCAAAGAGTTTAAACAAGAAGTGGAGAATCAATTGGGCAGGAAGATAAAGGTGATGCGATCCGATCGAGGAGGAGAGTATCTTAGTATCGAGTTCCACGACTATCTTAAGGAATGTGGAATTGTTTCACAATTGACGCCACCCAGGACACCACAACTTAATGGTGTGGCTGAGAGGCGCAATCGAACCTTGTTGGATATGGTTCGTTCCATGATGAGTCGTGCTTCGTTACCTATCTTATTCTGGGGGTATGCCTTAGAGACTGCCACCCATATCCTTAATCTAGTCCCTACTAAGAAGGTTGCCAAAACACCTCACGAGATGTGGACAGGGAAGGTTCCCTCATTGGATCACATGAAGGTTTGGGGTTGCGAGGCTTTCGTAAGACGAGAGACTCACGACAAGCTCGAACCTCGTAGTGAGCGATGTATTTTCATCGGCTACCCACAGAAGTGTTAGATTAGGTGTCTAAGCCCATAACTATTATTGGTATGTATTCGACCCGAGAGTAGCATGGTCCATTTGGGTTGCATATCATCAGGACAATTTGTTAGGATGGACTTTTGAGAGAAGAGTATATATATGATTTATTAATATATTATAAGTTCTAATATATTAATATGAAATCATATGTTTTAATTAGTATTGATCAAGAATTAATTTGGAATTAATTTAGTGATCAAAAGAGACAAATTAAAACTATGGGAACTAATTATGGTAATTAGTTATATTTATATTTGTTGGGCTTATGATCTATGTTGGACCAAGTTTATGTATATAAAGAGTTGGTCCACATGAACCATGGATCATAAAAACCATGGATATGTGTTTGGGTTATACCCATGAATCTTAGAATTCAACACATATAAATACATATGTTATGACCTAAAAACCATAACCACTAGTGTGTGTGCATGTTCTTGGAGTTCATGAAAGGTTTTAGAGTGCATGGAGATTCTCTCTCATGTCCTAACTTTGTCCTTGATGTGTTGTGACTTCATTTGAGGCTTCCATACTATTGGGGCTAAGTTCTTAAGGCCAAATACATCAAGACTTCCAGCCACACAAAAAGGTATGTTACTTTATCTAGTATTTTATGTAGTTTGTATGACAATTGCATGCTACCTATAGGTTCAATACCTTGGAAACCATTTGCATGTATAATTAGTGAAAACATAGATCCAAGGTATTTAGGGTTGTATGTGCACCATAGGATGTTGTATTATACCAAAACCCAAAAGTGGTATCTGAGCCTAGGCTTGTTTTCTTGTTATACTTGCAAAAGTGGCTGAAAAATCAAAGTTTGTTGCTGTCTGCTCAGCGGACTCGCCGAGTCCATGAAGGGACTCGACGAGTCCAAGGCTAAACTCATCCAACTCGCCGAGTTGAGTTGGACCCCCAGACAGCATATCTTGGACTGTTTTGGCTGGAATTGGACTAGGAACATTTTCTAAGCTGTTTTTCAACTTATAAATCTGTTTTTGATGTGGTAATGTTCATGCTAATCCAATTTTTAAAGATAATTTTCAATAAATTCATGTTTTGTATTAGTTTAATGGTTAGGCTAGTTACATGAAAAAGATTGATTGAATTATCGTGTTCTTATGAGGTTCTTAGATTAATAGAAAAATTATGTGAAATTGTTGTTTTCAATCCAAATTAATCTAAGAGTTGGTTCTAAAATGTGTTTTTGTAACTTGTCCTTAAGTTATATGAAAAGTCACATTTAAGATTCATAAAACTCATAAATATTTCCATAGGTTATGAATAAAGAAAACTCATATTCTTTTTATAGTTTAAAGTCTTCCATAACTTGTCCTCAATTTATGGAACTTGAAGAGTATTTTGAATTAAAACTACTTTAAACACATAAGTTATGGAATTGAATAGTTTTGAATAGTTTTGAAACTTGCCCTCAAGTTTTGGAATTTGTAAAGTTTCCCCCCATTAATACTTTAATTCCAAGTTAAGCCCTTAGAGTTTTAAAAGTTAAAATTCAACCCTTATACTATTATAATATTAATAGTTAATAGTTATATATATATATATATATATATATATATATATATATATATATATATATATATATATGTATGTATGTATGTATAAGAACAAAGTCAGTCTTACCGTTAGTAGGCCTCATTCACGAAGCCGGTCTATAAGGGGGGTATAAGGTTACTGCCTATAAAATGGCAGTTTAATGGGTGTCCACTCTCACCCACCGCTTCCTTGACTGGTGGAGGGTCGTTAGCCGAAACGGTTTGACAGGACTATAATTCTCCCTTCATTAAAAGTATTAATGATAAATACTAAGTAACTAAACACTTATAAATTCCCAATCTTAGTTACTTAGGAAAATGTGAATTTGGTGCTAACCCATGAAATTTACACTTTGTACCTTACCAAGTCGTTAGTGGAGCGTGTGTGGTTAACCGACACACTAACATGGACTAGTAAGAGTGGAGAAGGGTAACTTAATGTTTATCATAGATCGGTGGAACGTGTGTGGTTAACCGGCACATCGATGAGGTGATAATATTAAGGGTACCAAGTGAATTTGCATGGTTATTCACACCTTGTTTTGTGATCCTCAGCATCCCAGTCACAAAATTTGAGAGGGCACAATCGAGATTGAAACATGCCCTTGAAAAGTTCAATGAATCTCAAAAGATCTAGGAGTTTCAAAACCAATTAAAACCTAATACCTATTTCGTTTTTCATGGTGGAAATTAGTGAATATTCATTCGCCTACCTTCAAATATTTTATAGCTTGGATTACGACATCCCTCTTCCAAGTTGTAAAATATTGTGTTGGGTCCTAGCCTTATTATTTCCTATTGGGTGTTATATTAAGGACTTAAACCAACTAACTTGAATATCTCCCATTTTAGATGTCTGGTTCAGACAACTATGATCTTCCCAAATCTGTTTCCTCCACCTCCTCTAATTATTCTCCCTAACCCACAAGTTCAAGGTCACTCAAGCCCTATTGGCAAGCAAAGTGTATGTGTGCTCACATCTTGGAGATGAACTCAAACCCTATTGGCAAACAAAGTGTATGTGTGCTCACATCTTGGAGATGAAGTCACATATTGACAAGCCGGGAGAGTTGGGTGTCAAGGTCTTGAGGAAGTAGATTGTTGACTCGGTTCTTCAATCACTCTCTAAGTCACATAGTGAGTTCCTTTAGAGCTGCTATATGACAGACCATGACATGACTCTTCTAACTCCTGTGTTTCTAGGCTAGGCATTAATGATGATTTAATAGTCTAGGTTAACCTTTGTAACCCGTCTTGAAATAATAAAGATGTATTATTTGAGTATTATGTGTTTTGTGCTTAATTATGTGACTTAAATGAATTAAGGATAAAAATAAGCGTCAAAATGAAATGTTAGATAAACCCGATATCGATACATGAAGACGGAGTGGTCGTGACAAGGTTTTCGAATATATAAAGAATGCCGAAATCCGAGTTATAACGAAGAAGTTATGACCTGTCGAACTTTCGTGACAGAACCGACACGACGTTGTATGATGTAAAATACGAATTTAAGATAGAGAGATATCTAGCCATGGTAATCTAAACGAAAGTCGTAGAATACATTAAACCGAGAGCGTGCATAAAAAGAACATCTAAATGTGACTTCGTATGAGGAAGTTATGATTTTTCTAAGTTTCAGCTTAGCAGTATGCAGCCCGAAGTTCGAATATGAGATCGAGTGATTTCTAGCCGAAACAATCTAAACGAGAATCGAAGATCTCGTCGATAGTAGTTCAACGGTAAAAAGACAGACAAAAACGGACTTCAGATGAAGGAGTTATGAATTTATAACGGAGTTTTCCTGTCCCGGCCTACTAAAAATAATATAATAAAAATAAATTCAAAATTAGCCGACGAAGTCTAAACGAGAGTTGTAGAGCATAATCTCACCTACGCGTGCATATAAAGAACGTCGAAAACGGAGCTTGTATGCGAAAGATATGAATTTCTGAAGTTTGGTACATGAAACCTGATATTGTGTCAGAGTTCACGACGTGAACCCATAAATGACGTCACCTGGACTCTGCGAGACCGCACTTGTGATGACGCATGCAGTGATGATCAAGCCCACGATGTGGGAGTACTGTTCACGACGTCAATTTCCAGAAAACAGCCCTATAAATAGAGTTGAAGGGGCAGCCGGCCAAGGTTGCCAATTCACTCATCTCTCACCCGTATTACCTCGATTTACGTGCAAAGAAATACCCCGAAGCCCCGGTATCATCCCGAGACCCGAAGCAAGTCCCGAAGCCCGATGAAAAGAGTTTCTGAGCCGAAGCTGCTCTGCCTGCGAAAAGCCCGGTGTGTGAAGATCTTCCAGTTTCACCGAAGAAATACTACTTTTAAAGCCGTAGTGTTGTCCGATCATCTTCTGATCAAGTGAGTGTGTAGTCACTTTCTTCTAACACATAGATATGAAGTATTCTTTATAAAATATGTGCTATGTGTTTATATATTATTTGTTTATTTGAAATAATTATTGAATGAATAATTTGCACAGGTTTAAGCTGTATATAAATGTATATATTTTTATCTACTAAAATGTTGGGTAGAACATGGGTAGACAGTTGGTGTGTGATGAAATAAAATTATGAGAAGCCTCGTTGTTGTTGCTGAGTCAGTCATCTAGCGGAGTTTAGATGACGACCACGAATTTTTCTAGACAGTCCAGTGGAACGCTAGCAGGCTCATAACCTGTAGGTGTTAAAGAACTTGTGTGTTCATTTGTTGTACTCCATCCCCCCCATGGTTGCCTTATTTGACATAAATTGATGGGAAATCCCCAAAGCAGTGTTGTCGCCCCGATGAAAATCCTTAGGCTAGGTCCCTTGGGTTAATTGTTTTAGGGACGTAAAGTGAGGATAACGGGAATGGGTAATTGGGTTATTATTGGTTAATGAAATTAATATAATCATTTATTGTAGGTTGAAACCCCTATATGCTCACCAGGCTCCCAAGCCTGACCCACTCAGTTTTTCTTTGTATTATAGGTAGTGGCACGAGAGCATAAGTTGAATGACTTGTCAAGATACTTTGGATTATAGACCATAGTTAAATATAACTGTTGTAAGGTCTATTTTGTATTGTTTATGCTTTTGGTCGGTATCGGAATATGACATCCCGAGATTTTGTTATATAATGAAAATACATTTCTTTATGAAATGCTTTGATAAATTTTGTCTTATCATATTTAGTTTTGGGAACAAATTCTGCAACACTTTTAATCAAAGGATTACTCTGATTTTACTTTAAAAGCATAAATTAAATCGGTCTTTTCTGGCCGTGAAATTGGGGATGTCAAAGTTGGTATCAGAGCATTAGTTTAAGCGAACTAGGAATTTGTAGGATTCTAGACTTAAACTTAAAATGCTAAGTGAAATTGTAAGATGTGTGTCAGTTATATTTCAAACACGAGCACTAGTTTATTTTAGGAAAGATGCCTAAAATGCTTTTATGTGCTAAATGTTGTATGTTTTCCATATATGATATTATTTGTTCAGATCTATGGTCTGTTGTCGATCGGATCTGGAAACCTTATGTGTTTAGGATTCTAAGCGTATGACGACGGTATTAGAACTAGCATCTAAACGTTTCGGAGTGATAAGGATGATTTAAATATCTATTATGAATAAAGTTCTAAATTCACCTTATTCGGTGTATTGATCAAGAATGGCAAGAACAAGAAGCGGAGTTGGAAAAGCTAACGAAAACAGGAATCAACAGCCTCAACCACCAGTGATTGAGCAAGCTCCTATAGTAGCTGCAGCACCTGAGCCAAGGACAATGGCTGGGGTACAAATGATGATTCAGACGATGTTGGATCGTCAGATGGAAGAAACGAGACGTCGGCTTCAGCAGAATCGTGAAGAACCTTCAATGCCGATTGTGCAACCCGAATTAAGTGAAGGGCAGTCAGAAGGAGGTAACTTCAGTGGGACTGTTGGTCAAGCCAACCCATCGTTAGTTAGACAAAACCACCAGGAGGGAGGAATTGATTGACTTGGATGCAAGTACAAAGATTTTCTGACTTGAAAACCATCGACCTTCACTGGAAAGGAGGATCCGATCAGAGTTATGGATTGGATCTCGGAGATGGAGCTAGCCTTCATGACGTGTGGTTGCAGAGGCAAGCTGCAGACCACGTTCGCAGTATGTCAGTTCAGGGGTGGAGCTGTTCATTGGTGGAACACTCTCGGGAAGACCCTAAGCCCTAATGAGCCACTGCAACTAACTTGGGCAGAGTTCTTGGTGCAATTCAAGCGCAAGTTCTGCTAGGCCCAAAATCTACTGGAGTTGGAGAACAAGTTTCTGACATTGACAAAAGGCAGCATGTCAGTTGATGAATACACTAACGCATTTACCGACAAAATGGAGTTTTATTTGCACATCGCCCCAGATGAGCTGACAAAAGTTGATCGATACGCAAGGGGACTCCCATGGGAGTATGCAGTGCCCGTACGTCAGGCACCTACTCTGGAGGCAGCTATTTGGGCTGCCAAGTCCGTTGAGGACATGATCAAGGGAAGAACCGCCAGCAAATTTGAAGTTGGTCAAAAGAGAAAGTTTGAAGGAACTTCAGGTTCCAGCTAGAAAAGCAAATTTTCGAAGTCTGATTCGAAGAAGTTTGGAGGAGGAAAAGGAGGCTAATCGAAATGGTGTGAGAAGTGAAATAAAAAGCACTCTGGGAAATGTAGCGAGGATGTGACCTGCTACAAGTGTGGAAAGACGGGGCATTATGCCAATGAGTGTCTGTCCAACAAGAGAGTGTGCTTTGGGTGTAATGAAGAGGGGCACATTTTGAAAGACTGTCCGAGAAAGAAGGAGGCAGCAAAACCCAATATTCCCCCAAAGCCTAAAGCAAGAGCTTTCCAGATGACACTAGAAGCTGCTAAAGAAGAAGCTGATGTCGCTTCAAGTACCTTTCTCGTAAACAATTTGCCTACCCAAATTTTATTTGATTCTGGAGCCAACTACTCCTTTATATCGCATGAATTTGGTAGAAAACTAGCTTTGCCTGTTGATAGACTAGATAATGCTTTATTAGTCGAAGTTGCTTGTGGCAAGTTTGTACCTGTTAGCCATCGTATGAAAAAACATCTTAATCGACCTGAATGGGAATAAGTTCCACGAGGATTTATTGCCTATCGAACTTAACGGTTTCGACATCGTGTTGGGAATGGATTGGCTTAGCGCCAATGACGCTTAGATATTATGCAGAAAGAAGATAGTCAAAGTAAAACCGCCAGGGAAAGAGTCATTTATGGTGTATGGGGACAAACACAGAGTGAATTCTGGGATCATTTCTCTAATGAAAGCCAAAAAGTGTTTGGCCAAAGGATGTACATCATATTTGGCATTTGTGATTGATGCAAAGAAGGAGAAAAAGGAGATGCAGAGCATTCCTATCGTGTGCGATTATCCGGAAGTATTTCCCGAAGATTTTTCTGGATTACCGCCTGATCGACAAGTAGAATTCTGTATTCACTTGTTACCAGGAACGACGCCAATAGCAAAAGCACCGTACCGATTAGCACCAACGGAGATGAAGGAGCTGATGATGCAACTTCAGGAGTTATTAGACAAAGGTTTCATTAGACCTAGTTCATCACCCTGGGGAGCTCCGGTGTTATTCGTAAAGAAAAAGGACGGGAGTATGAGGATGTGCATTGATTACAGAGAGCTGAATAAGGCGACGATAAAGAATAGATATCCATTGCCAAGGATTGATGACCTATTCGATCAGCTGCAAGGCTCAAGTTATTTTTCAAAGATCGAGCTAAGGTCAGGATATCATCAGCTGAAAGTAAGAGAGCAGGATATCGAGAAGACTACATTCAGAACACGATATGGACACTACGAGTTTTTGGTTATGTCGTTTGGACTAACCAATGCTCCCGAAACATTCATGGATTAAATGAATAGGGTTTGTAACCCATTCCTTGATAAATCTGTGATAGTGTTCATAGATGACATTCTGATTTATTCGAAAAGCCAAGAGGAGCATGGCAGACACTTGCGAGAAGTGTTGGAAGTCTTGAAGAAGGAGAAGTTGTATGCTAAGTTCTCCAAATGTGATTTTTGGATTCGGGAAGTCCAATTCTTCGGTCACGTGGTTAGCCAAGAAGGGATAATGGTTGATCCAGCAAAGATTAAAGCTGTGATGAAGTGGGAACAACCGAAAAGTCCCACGGAGATCCAAAGCTTTTTGGGATTAGCTGGATATTACCGAAGGTTTATCTAAGGCTTTTCTTCGATCGCTACTCCATTAACAGCTTTGACTCACAAAGGAGCTACTTATGCTTGGAGTGATAAGCACTAACAAGCATTCGAGTTGCTAAAGAAGAAGCTATGTGAAGCACCAGTTCTTTCTCTACCCAATGGATTTGAAGACTTTGCTGTCTATAGCGATGCATCTGGTGTTGGGTTGGGTTGTGCTTTGACCCAAAGAGAAAAGGTGATAGCATATACGTCTCGACAGCTGAAGGAGCATGAAAAGAACTACCCCACACATGATTTGGATTTGGCAGCGGTAGTATTTTCTCTAAAGATATGGAGGCATTACCTCTATGGCACGAGGTGCAAACTTTTCACTGATCATAAGAGTCTCCAATATCTCTTTAATCAGAAAGAATTGAATATGAGGCAAAAACGTTGGCTAGAGTTACTTAAGGACTACGACTGTGAGATACTTTACCATCCCGGTAAAGCTAATGTTGTCACTGATGCTCTTAGTCGGAAAGTCAATCTTGAAAGGAAAAGGCCAAGAGCGTTGAGAATAGAAGTTGTCTCGACAATTCTGGAGAGTATAAAGAAAGCTCAAGAGGAAGCTTCAGAAAAGAATGACCGAAAAGAGGAACGTTTGGGCAAAACGTTAGTGTTCGGTACAAACGGTCATGGACTGAAGGTATTCCAAGATCGTATTTGGGTACCTAAGTCAGGAGGAATAAGAGATCTTCTGATGGAAGAAGCTTACAAAACCATGTACACAATTCATCTTGGCAGCACTAAAATCTATAGGGACCTAAAACCCTATTACTGGTGGCCGACGATGAAGCTCGATATTGCAAAGTATGTGGCCGAGTGTGTGACATGTGCGAGAGTTAAGGAACAACATCAGAAACCATATGGGAGTTTAGAACCTTTACCTGTACCGATGGGTAAGTGGGAAGACATTGCCATGGATTTTGTCACTAAACTGCCCAGAGCAAAGAATGGTCACGACATGATTTGGGTGGTCGTTGATCGCTTCACTAAGAGTGCGCACTTCATAACAGCCAATGAGAAATGGTCTATGGATAAGCTTGCGGATTCTTACATGAAGGAAATTGTGAGGCTACACGGTGTTCCTTTAACGATCGTATCAGATCGTGACAGCCGTTTCACCTCAAGGTTTTGGAGAAGTCTACAAGAGGAATTGGGTACCAAGTTGTGTTTAAGTACAACTTACCATCCACAGACTGATGGTCAGAGCGAACGAACGATACAAACGCTTGAAGATATGTTGAGAGAATGTACCCTGGAATTCCAAGGTATTTGGGATGAACATTTACCTTTGGTAGAATTTTCCTACAATAATAGTTTCCACTCGAGCATAAAGATGGCACCTTATCAAGCTTTGTACGGACAGAAGTGTCGTACGCCGTCTTTTTGGCTTGAGGCTGCGAAAAAGCAATTTATGGGGCCTGAGATAGTCCATCAAACTGCTGAAAAGCTTAAAATAATCAGGGAAAGAATGTTAGCAACTCAGGATCATCAAAGGAGTTATGCTGACAAGAAAAGACGACCGATGACTTTTGAAGTTGGAAATTCGGTTTTGCTTAAAGTCTTGCCGTGGAAGGGACTTATAAGATTTGGTAAAAGGGGAAAGTTAAGTCCAAGGTTTATTGGACCATTTAAGGTTCTTCAGAGGATTGGGAACCAAGCTTACAAGCTGGAATTACCCGAAGAACTGAATGGAATTCATAACACTTTCCATGTGTGTTATTTGAGGAAGTTCACGGGAGAAGTTCCCGATATAATTACAATTTCTGAGTTAAGAATTGATGAGAACAAAAGGTTAATTGAAGAACCAGAGGAAATCATTGACCGAAAGACTAAGAAGTTGCGACGCAAGATGGTCGAATTAGTGCTTGTCCGATGGAAACATACGAATGGGCCAAATCTCACCTGGGAAACGGAGAGTGACATGATGACTCGCTATCCGCATTTGTTTGTTGATGTGTGATTTTGGGGACGGAATCATCCTAAGGGGGAGAGAATTATAACGCCCATGTTTCTAGGCTAGGCATTAATGATGATGTAATAGTCTAGGTTAAAAGATCGAGTGATTTCTAGCCGAAACAATCTAAGCGAGAATCGAAGATCTCGTCGATAGTAGTCCAACGGTAAAAAGACAGACGAAAACGGACTTCAGATGAATGAGTTATGAATTTATAACGGAGTTTTCCTGTCCCTGCCTCCTAAAAATAATATAATAAAAACATAATAAAAATAAAATCAAAAGTAGCCGATGAAGTCTAAACGAGAGTTTTAGAGCATAATCTCACCTACGCGTGCATATAAACAACGTCAAAAACGGAGCTCGTATGCGAAAGATATGAATTTCTGAAGTTTGGGGCACGAAACCCGATATTGTGTCAGAGTTCACGACATGAACACTGTGTTCACGACGTGAACCCAGAAATGACGTCACCTGGACTCTGCCAAACCCCACTTGTGATGACGCATGCAGTGACGATCAAGCCCACGACGTGGGAGTACTGTTCACGACGTGAATTTCCTGAAAAAAGCCCTATAAATAGAGTTGAAGGGGAAGTCGGCCAAGGTTGCTAATTCACTCATCTCTCACCCGTATTACCTCGATTTACGTGCAAAGAAATACCCCCGAAGCCCCGGTATCATCCCGAGACCCGAAGCAAGTCCCGAAGCCCGAAGATCCCGAGAAGAAAAGAGTTTCTGAGCCAAAGTTCTGCCTGCAAAAAGCCCGGTGTGTGAAGATCTTCCAGTTTCACCGAAGAAATACTACTTTTAAAGCCGTAGTGTTGTCCGATCATCTTCTGATCAAGTGAGTGTGTAGTCACTTTCTTCTAACACATAGATATGAAGTATTGTTTATAAAATACGTGCTATGTCTTTATATATTATTTGTTTATTTGAAATAGTTGTTGAATGAATGATTTGCACAGGTTTAAGCTGTATATAAATGTATATATTTTTATCTACTAAAATGTTGGGTAGAACATGGGTAGACAGTTGGTGTGTGATGAAATAAAATTATGAGAGTCCTCTTTGTTGTTGCTGATTCAGTTATCTAGCGGAGTTTAGATGACGACCACGGATTTTTCTAGATAGTCCAGTGCAACGCTAGCAGGCTCATAACCTGTAGGTGTTAAAGAACTTGGGTTTTCATTTGCTGTACTCCATTCCCCCCCCCCTCCATGGTTGCCTTATTTGACATAAATTGATGGGAAATCCCCAAAGCAGTGTTGTCGCCCCGATGAAAATCCTTAGGCTAGGTCCCTTGGGTTAATTGTTTTAGGGACGTAAAGTGAGGATAACGGGAATGGGTAATTGGGTTATTATTGGTTGATGAAATTAATATAATCATTTATTGTGGGTTGAAAACCCTATATGCTCACCAGGCTCCAAAGCCTGACCCACTCAGTTTTTCTTTGTATTATAGGTAGTGGCACGAGAGCATAAGTTGGATGACTTGTCAAGATATTTTGGATTATAGACCATAGTTAAATATAACTGTTGTAAGGTCTATTTTGTATTGTTTATGCTTTTGGTCTGTATCGGAACATGACATCCCGAGATTTTGTTATATAATGAAAATACATTTCTTTAAGAAATGCTTTGATAAATTTTGTCTTATCATATTTTGTTTTGGGAACAAATTCCGCAACACTTTTAATCAAAGGATTACTCAGATTTTACTTTAAAAGCATAAATTAAATCGGTCTTTTCTGGCCGTGAAATTGGGGATGTCACAACTCTTAATGATCTTACCTATTTGCTTGGTGCTGCTGAATCAACAATGATTTGGTACACTGGTAAAGCAAATTTGATTGGAAGATCGACTTCCCAAACTACCAAGGACATTGATAATGGTAACATTGGAAATCCAGAAAAGCTTTCTCTTCCCACTGGAAAGGGGTCGGCCGTTGTCAACTCGGTTGACCAAATGGTAAAGAGAAAGGCTAAATCTGAGATAGTCCCGTGTACCATTCTAAAAGAGTCCATAGGTTTCTATTGCTTAAAGGAAGGGGCATTGGTTGCGAAGCTGGCCAAATTTACCTGATAGTCTGTAAGGATGCTAAAGTCAAAAATTTTGGCTCTACTTCAGGTAAAGTCCACTATCTAACTTTATTAAGTTCCTATTTGGAGATTCTTATTACATGATGTGACTAGATCACATTTTGATGTTTTAAGAATCAAAGTGAAGATGAAGCTTAAAGGAATAATATGATGATTCTGATCGCGAAGATGGATTTCGGTCGCATGGTTCGGTGATCAGAATTTTGAGCTGTTACTTAACGAGTTGTGATAGATTGCTTAGGAATACATAACAACATTGTTTTTCACATGCATTTGCATTGTAAGGATAAGTTTTTCCGCAAAGTTTTAAAATAAAAGAAAAGTTTTTGATTTTATTTATTTTAAAATATCCTTACAGTGGCATTTGTGAGAAATTGTTGTTTATATGTTTCCATTGATTGCAATATTGGAAAAATGGATTTGATTCTTTCGACTGTGGTAGTGTCATAATTTACCAAATAAGGAAAGATTCTCATCACCCAAGTTTCAGTTGGGTAGAAACTTGGAATCATGCAAGTTGTATGATGAATGAGAATTTTCATCTTTGGAAACTTAAGACTAATTCCTTGTTTACATGTATATGTGAGTCAAGTGAAGGACTAAGGGATCGAGTACACATTCTTGTGTACTGGTAAAGTCCACCACAAAGATCGATAAGACTATTCGTCATGATTTACTAAGGTTTAGTAAATATGGTTATACTTACAAGTTTATGTATAATTCTGAAACATTGCAAAAGTTTCAATGTATGTCAGAACGAATGAGAAGAATCAAATTAGGCAGAAAGATAAAAGTTTCTCAATCAAAAAAGATGGGAGAGTACTTTAGTATCATGTTTTGTGATCATCTTAATGATTAAGAAACCATATCACAATTGGTCCTCTAAGGACATGTTAGTGCATTCCTATGGCTAAGGAGAGGAATCATGAATTGTTGAAATGGTTAAATCAATAAGATGAGTCATACTTCGTTCCTAAACAAGTCTTAGAGTCATACTCCAAGATTGTAAGTTGAGTGACACATCTTAAAGAAGGTTTATTAACACTAGTCAAATGTAAGAGTAAAAAGTGTCCTATTCTTGTACATTTGAAATTAGTAAGTTGTGATGTTTTGGATAAAACAAAGACCAACTAAGGCCAATTGTGTGAAGTGTTTGTCTTGATAAGAATCCGCACTATCCCTTGAATATTTGTTTGTCAAGGAATGGTTCTTGGCAAGAGAGTCTTATATGTCAAGAGGATAGTGGGAGTCTAAAAGATCTTGAAAGAGTTTCAAGATCTAATCAAGAATAAAACTTGTAGTTTATCACCAGCACACGACTTGAGGTTTATAACCTATCGTGTTGACATATTCCTATTTTCTATGCCCATTCCAGTTAAAGTTTGGTTTGCATTGGTTGCATAACAACTTGGAAGACATGGTAGGCCCTTGTGCTGCCAAGTGGCAAGAAGTTAAGATTGCACAAGTTCGGTCCATATGAGTTTGGATTTGTCACTAACCTTGTCTTGTGATTATGGTTTGACAAATTCACATGCATAGGAACACATACACAATAAAATCTAAGTGTCATAAGGTTTCTATACGATTCATGAAAATGATGGTGAGGAAATGCTTTTAAGTAGATAGCAATTGTGATATTTGCATTCTCAAAGTCGTTAGTGGAGCGCGTGTGGTTAATTGGCACACTAACATGGAATTGTGAGAAATGGCAAAGGTCTAAACAATTGAGACTATGATCCCTTTTCATAGTTCTGAAATTGTTTAGACACACATGTGTGCTATCTAAGGAAAGGTGTTACATTTTGATAAAGTTTTATCAAAGCATCTTGTATTAGAAGTCTGAATTTTTGTAAGAAAGTCAATAAAGTATTGATTTCTAGAAGTCCAACTGATTTCTGGATACAAGTCAGAGCTAGTGGAAGCATGAGTGTTATGCTAATAATCATCATGTTAGTGGGAGCATGATAATTATGATAAGTGTTGCAAGTTAGCAATGTTAATTATAGAAAACAAAAGTTTCAATTCGTGAAGTTGCAGGGGTTGAAAAGGTTGTTTTGCTATAATTAAGGGAGAGGAAATTATACTTCATTTCAAATTCTAAATAGCTTAGATTGTGAGATTTTGATCGAATTCAGTCATGATTACATTATTTGCGTTCTAAAATTCGATTATGATTACGACATCCCTTTTCATAATCTGAATTATGAGAACATGGCAAATAGAAATAGAAATATTATAGCAAAAAGACTAGTCTAGTATCATGTCTTTATGTGAGACATCATGAATCGTGTCCCATATGCTTTGGATATAGGATCGATTGCACGTGCTATAATATTCATCCTTTCTAAATTTTCCAAATGCTCAGGGCATTAAGAAGGGAAAAGTCTAGAATTGGATATGACTAAAATGATTAAGCAATTGTCGAGGACAATCTAAGGTTTACTAAATATTGGTTTCTCATGGACAGTTGGAAGTATATTGTTAATTTTGGAAGGACCATATTAACATATTTTGGAGAGAGGCAACTCTTGTTCAGAAGTGATAGTCAAAATGGGAATCTGGAAAGGTTTCCATAGGTGGAAGTTGTTCTTCAAATCTGTGTAAGATTAGAAAGCTTAATGCAAGAAGGATGTTCAAAGTAATGTACTTTGGATTTGAGACTTCGTTTCCATGGAATTAATCTCCAGTGGAATACTTTGTAATGTCTGTTGACAAGTCTTTGTGACTTTGTGCATAATCATTACGAGAGGATCAATGCATATAAGTTTAGAATCTAACAGATTTCGGTAAATGGTAGGAATTTGGAATTCTTACATTTACAATAAGGATTTGGGATTGTGAAATGAGAATCATTGGAATTATGTTCAATCGATCTATTTCACAAAGTAAAAGATCACAGAAAAACTCAGTGTGCATACTTGGTGTATGGCATAACTAATGTTTGGATAAACATAGTGTGCATGCTTGGAGCACGGCATGACTATTGTTTTGATTCAAGTATAAAGTTGATTATTTGAAACATTATGCAATTATTCTTGTATTTCACTTGGTGTATGGCACAACTAATGTTTGGATAAAAGGTGTTTTATTTATATTCATAAGTTCTGAGACCATATTGGATTCAATTATTCTTGTGTTTCACTTTGCATGTTTTGACTTCCAGAATAGCTAGGTTATTCTTCCCGAATGACTAAGTTATTCAAACCATCCACAGTCGATAATACGTTGGAAGTAGGTATTAAGGAAAGACTGTCATGGATTGGGTTTGTAGATGTCTAAGGTGTTGGACATAGCAAAAGTTGCTGCAACATTCATGAGTGCTCCTGGAATGAGATTCGAGTATTGGATTAAAACCACGCTCATTTGTATCACTTCATGGATTTTATCTCGAGTGATCGTCAGACGATAATATCTTATATTCTTCAAACCTAGAGATATGAGTTATTAACTATGAGTTGGTTATACATTGATTGTACGAAAACGCATTGGTAGCTCAATGTTTTAAAACGTGCCTTTGTGTATGATTCAAAAAGTAGTAGAACAAGCATATGAGTCGAAGTTTATCCATTCCTTTTACCCTTGGAGGGATAAAAGCGATATCTGTGGGCCCCTCGATGATTTAGTGATGACAAACTTAAGTGCTCGGCCGGGCCTGGACTGATTTGATTTGTTCAATTAGTCGGTCGTCATAAATCAGAAATCGGGAAACAACAGATGGACAGAGAGAATGATTATTATCCGTGTCTCAGTCCATATGATATCTAGAATGGAGGAATATATGATCCCTTATCTAATGGATGCGTCATTGATTTGTTCAGAGTTCGACAACGGCTTTAAGAGCTAAGATTGCTAGTCGGGTTTTGGAGTCATACGCAATAATAGTTTTAGACTTATCCAAGTGGGAGACTGTTGGATTAGGTGTCTAAGCCCATAACTATTATCGGTATGTATTCAACCCGCGAGTAGCATGGTCCATTTGGGTTGCATGTCATCAGGACAATTTGTTAGGATGGACTTTTGAGAGAAGAGTATATATATGATATATTAATATATTATAAGTTCTAATATATTAATATGAAATCATATGTTTTAATTAGTATTGATCAAGAATTAATTTGGAATTAATTTAGTGATCAAAAGACACTAATTAAAATGATGGGGACTAATTATGGTAATTAGTTATATTTATATGTGTTGGCCTTATGATCCATGTTGGACCAAGTTTATGTATGGATACATAAAGAGTTGGGCCACATGAACCATGGATCATAAAAACCATGGATATGGGTTTGGGTTATACCCATGACTCTTAGAATTCAACAAATATAAATACATATGTTATGACCTAAAAACCGTAACCACTAGTGTGTGTGCATGTTCTTGGAGTTCATGAAAGGTTTTAGAGTGCATGGAGATTCTCTCTCAAGTCCTACCTTTGTCCTTGATGTGATGTGACTTCATTTGAGGCTTCCACACTATTGGGGCTAAGTTCTTAAAGCCAAATACACAAAGACTTCCAGCCACACAAAAAGGTATGATACTCAATCTAGTATTTTATGTAGTTTGTATGCCAATTGCATGCTACCTATAGCTTAAATACCTTGGAAACCATTTGCATGTATAATTAGTGAAAACATAGATCTAAGGTATTTAGGGTTGTATGTGCACCATAGGATGTTGTATTATACCAAAACCCAACAAGAAGTCCTTTGGATATCTCTTCTATAGACCGAGTGACAATGTTATCTTTGTTGCGAGGACAGGAGTCTTTCGAGAGAGAGAACTCATATGACAAGAGGACAGTAGGATGCAAATTGACCTTGAAGAGCTTCAAGAGTTAAGTGATGAAGGAACCTCAAACACTGGCACTCAACTCGAGGAAGAAACTCCTGTTGAACCTATTGACGAGTCATTACCTCTTCGACGTTCCTCTCGAGTTAGGATTTCACCTGAGTTTTATGGCTTTCATATTACTATTGAAGGTGATACGTTTATCAGTGATAGCACACTCGTAAATTTGGATGAACCATCTAACTACAAGGAAGCCATGGCAGGCCCGGAGTTTGCTAAAATGGAAAGAGGCATGGGACATCGAGATTCAGTCCATTTATGACAATCAAGTTTGGAACTTGGTTGACAATGTACCGGGTCGTAAGACATTCGGATGCAAATGGATCTTCAAGAAGAAGACCGACATGGATGGGAAAGTACACACATATAAAGCACGACTGGTTGCGAAGGGATTTACTCAAACTCAGGGAGTTGAATATGATGAGACCTTCTCACTAGTAGCAAAGATTAAATCAATAAGGGTTATGTTAGCCATAGCTACATTTCATGATTATGAAATATGGCAAATGGATGTCAAAACCGCATTCCTTAATGGAAAGTTGTCTGAAGATGTTTACATGTGTCAGCCAGAGGATTTTGTCAATGCAAAGTACCCTAATAGAGTGTGTAAGCTTGAGAAATCCACCTATGGATTGAAACAAGCATCTCGCAGATGGAATCTTTGTTTTGATGAGAAATTCAAAGAGTTTGGATGTTCGAGAAGCGAGGATGAGTCTTGTGTATATGTAAAAGCTAGTGGGAGTATAGTAAGTTTTCTGGTGTTGTATGCGGATGACATACTACTCATAGGAAATGACATCCCAAGCTTGCACGAGGTTAAGTCTTGGCTTGGGAAGTGTTTCGCTATGAAGGACCTTGGAGAAGCTGCCTATATTCTAGGGATAAGGATAATGAGAAACAGGAGTAAAAGACTAATAAGACTTAGTCAAATTACCTACTTGGACAAGGTGTTGAAGCATTTAAGCATGGAGAACTCCAAGAAAGGTGACTTACCTATCCAAAGCAATACCAAACTGAGTAAGACTCAGAGTCCGAGTGCAGAGGCTGAGATAGTAGAGTTTAGTCGAGTACCATATGCTTCCGCAATTGGCTCGATCATGTATGCTATGACTTGTACTCTCCCTGATGTGGACTTTGCTTTGAGCATGGTCAGTAGATATCAAGGGAATCCTGGTAAAGCTCACTGGACTGCAGTGAAGAACATTCTTAAGTACCTGCGGAGGACTAAGGACTCGGTCCTTACCCTCGGTGGGAGTGATGAATTGAGAGTGACAGGGTATTGTGACGCCGGTTTTCAGACAGACAAATATAATTTGCGCTCTCAGTCGGGCTGGGTATTTACCCTAAATGGAGGAGCAGTAACATGGAAAAGTTCCAAACAAGAGACTGTGGCTGATTCAACGTGTGAATCAGAGTACATAGAAGCAAGCGAAGCATCGAAAGAGGCGATATGGTTGAAGAACTTCATCGGAGACCTTAGAGTTGTACCAACCATAAAGGAGCCTGTGGAGATTTTCTGTGATAATGAAGGCACGGTTGCCTTAACCAAGGAACCGAGAGATCATGGTAGATCCATGCATATCTATAGAAAGTACCACTTCATAAGACATCAAGTAGAAGAAGGACACCTCGTTGTGAAGAGGATATCGTCAGAGGACAACCCAGCAGATCCCCTTACGATGGGACTGAGTAGGGTTAAGCACTTACGGCATGCAAGGGGCATCGGGCTAACAGCCGAAATTAGTTTTAGTGATTAGATAAATATTTTGAAACTTGTAATAGCTAAATTGTAATTGACATTTGATGATTGAATAAAAGAAGTATTATTTACAAGTAAAGTTATTGTCTTGTGTCAATTCTTTACTATTGATTCACGTTTGCATGTTTTGACTTCCAGAATAATAAGATTATTCAAACTATCTACAGTTGATCATACTTTGGAAGTAGGTTATGAGGTTAGACTGTCATGAATTTAGCTTGTATATTGTCTAAGGTGTTAGAAATAGTAAAAGTATGCTACAACGTTCATGAGTGCTCCTGAAATAAGATTTGAGTATTGGATTAAACCCACGCTCACCTGAATCACTTCGTGGAATTTATCACGAGTAATTGTGAGACGATAATATCATATAGTATTTAAACCAAGATATATGAGTTGTTTACTACGAGTTGGTTGTGCATTGATGATACGAAAACGCATCAGTAACTTGATGTTATAAAACGTATCGTTGTGCATGATTTGATGAATAGTTAGTACAAGCATATAATGTCGAAGTTTATCTGTTCCTTTTATCCTAAGAGGATTAAAAGCGATATCTTGGGCCCCTTGATGATTTTGTTTTAACTTATGTACCGGGCCCGGTCAGAACTAAATTGATGTGTTCAGTTATGTTCTATGTTAGACAAATCGGAAATCGGGAAACAAACTGCAGAACAATAAGTATGACTATGTTCCATGTATTTTTCCGCATGATATCTTGAGAACAGAGGAATATATGATCCCTTATCTAAAGGACGCATCACTGACTGGATCAGAGTTCGACAACGAATTTGGAAAGCTACAATTGCTAATACGATCTTGAAGTTACATTGGCAGTTATAGTTATTAGACTTATCCAAGTGGGAGACTGGTTGATTTAGTGTCTAAGCCCATAACTATAAGTGGGATGTATTTGACCCGATTGTAGCATAGTCCTTCTGGGTTGCCTTCACCAATGGAATTTCATAGGATGGACTTTGAGAATAAGGCTATTTGTGATTTATTAATATATTATAATATAATATATTAATTGAGAAATCATATTATTTAATTAGTATTGATCAAGAATTAATTTGGAACTAATTTAGTGATCAAAAGAGACTAATTAAATATACGGGGACTGATTAAGTAAATCAATGATTCTTATAGTGTGGGCCAATGATCCATGGTTAATTAGGATGGGCTAAACCAATTTGATAGTCCATGGAGGTTTAACCCATGGAGCCTAAGTAATATGAAAGGTCATGGTGCATTAGGGTTTTCAAGGATGAAACCCTGTAACACTATAAAAGAAACCCCCTATAGCCAAAATATGTGACACCATTCATTCTAAGAGAGTGATATTGATTTTTTGCTAACTAGCTTATTCTCTCAAGTCTCCTCTTGCATTTGGTGTTTGTGACACATTAGAGGCATCACACTTGAGGTGTTAAAGCTTTCTAAGGCCAAGAACTACAACTACATCAAGAGGTATTCATCTAACTATGAGTTTTGTATTGTATATCCTCCATTGTATGCTAGTTAGGATATATGCTTTGGAAAATTGAAAATGCATGTATAATTAGAGAAAACATAGATCCAAAGCATCTAGGGTTGCATGTGCACCATAAGAGTGTTATAGTGCTTAAAACCCAACAAAAGGAACATACACTAAATTAACATATATGTTGAAATTTGATAATTATAAAACAACCATTTAATTTTACTAACCTAATATAAACAGTAATATGTATATATATTATAGTTTGACCAAGTTAGGAATAGTAAGCTTTTTTTGACTTTCATTTTGCCACACGAGTTTCCAAAATTTTACTCTTTTAGTCCCTTATTAACAACACGCCATATTTACTAATCAAGTAACAACATCAACTAACTCCTTATCAACTAACTTACTTTACATTCATATATTAAACCAAAAGAGTGTACATATCTTCAATTGTCATAATATCAAAGTAGATATCAACAAACTATACATAAGTGATCCCAAACTCCCTAGAAAACCTAACGAAACAAGCCTCCCACAAACAAATTTCACACCTAAACACCCATTTGTATCCATACACAAAAGCATCTGACACACTTATCATAGACATATGCATTACACAAGTTTTATGGAAGCCATGGAAGTGTACATCTTTTCTCCCGTCCCTATTTAAGTGGAGATGAACCTCAGAACAAGTTGCTCTAAGATTCCAAGTACCTTTTGTTTGGCAGTAGGCATCGTTAAACATGTCCAAAGCTTCCTGCTTCCTCTGTCTGCCTTCTGCCATCATCATCATTCTCGGGACAAATGTTGCATCCAAATGTCCCAATGCGTACGCTTCTTCAAGCATCGTTTTCGCTTCATCACCTTTCAAGAAAAATAATTTCATCTGAAAAAAAATTAAACACACAATTTCTAGTTAAAGTAATGCAAAATAAGAAACAAATTAATACTATGCAGATATCAACGTACCAATCCATCCCTGATAAAAATATTTGGGTTTCTCAACTCTTTGCATTTATTGACAACTGCATATTTCTCATCAAACCAACGACGAAAACGTAATCCATCTATCTCCATCTCTTTGTATATGTCTTCCGTTTTTCCTGCCTCATTCAACATTCTGTAACTGAAAACAATACACAATATTGGCCCCTAGCTGTAATCACAAATCAAATATACACGTGTAATAGAAGGATTGAAGACAAAACTTACACAACCTTCATCTTAAAAGTGTCGACTGCTGAAAGTTTTCCCACCTCGACTATTATCTTCTCAATCGCTTACAATGGCATGCAGTTAGCGTTGTACTTTGATTTCTTTGTTGCATCTTCGAAGAAGTACCGGCGTCCATAATATTATTCCTCGACTAAGACAACGATTCTCTAAAAACAATTTTAGGCTTTTTTTAAGGTCGGAATTTTGAAATTGGGGTTGATTGCAAGTGACTGAAATAACCCTGAAGAACTGAGAAGACGTGATTCGACGAAAAAATTATGGCGCTTACAAGATGTTGACTATAAAATGACCTAATTGCCCTCATACATACCATGACTCATATTTGATTAGTAAGGGTAGTTTTGTAAAAAATCAGAATTAAAAAAAATCAACCTATTTTAAAACACAATTGATATATGCCTTTTTAATCTAGAAACTACCACATTGACCCATGACCCATATGTGATCCATGGGTATTACCATGACACTATAACCAACTACCACATTGACCCATGACCCATATGTCATCCATGGGTATTACCATCACACTATAAGAAACTACCACATTGACCTATGAACCATATGTGATCCATGGGTATTATCATGACACTATAACCAACTACCATATTGACCCATGACCCATATGTCATCCATGGGTATTACCATGACACTATAACCAACTACCACATGACCCATGACCCATATATGATCCATGGGTATTACCATGACACTATAAGAAAACTACCACATTGACCCATAACCCATTTATCATCCATGGGTATTACCATGACACTATAAGCAACAACCACATGACCCATGTCCCATATGTGATCCATGGGTATTACCATGACACTATAAGAAACTACCACATGACCCATGTCTCATATGTGATCCATGGGTATTACCATGACACTATAACTAATTACCACATATGACTCATGACCCATATATCATCCATGGGTATTACCATGACACTATAAGAAACTATCACATTGACCCATGACCCATATGTCATCCATGGGTATTACCATGACACTATAAGAAACTACCACATTGACCAATGACCCATATGTGATCCATGGGTATTACCATGACACTATAACCAACTACCACATTGACCCATGGCCCATATGTCATCCATGTGTATTACCATGACACTATAAATAACTACCACATGAACCATGTCCCATATGTCATCCATGCGTATTACCATGACACTATAACCAACTACCACATGACCCATGACCCATATGTCATCCATGGGTATTACCATGGCACTATAACCAACTACCACATTGACTCATGACCAATAGGTGATTCATGGGTATTACCATGACACTATAACCAACTACCACGTGACCCATGACCCATATGTCATCCATGGGTATTACCATGACACTATAAGCAAATACCACATTGACCCATGACCCATATGTCATCCATGGGTATTACCATGACACTATAACCAACTACCACATTGACTGATGACCCATATATGATCCATGGGTATTACCATGACACTATAACCAACTACCATATTGACCCATGATCCATATGTCATCCATGGGTATTACCATAACACTATAACCAACTACTACATGACCCATGTCCCATATGTCATCCACGGGTATTACCATGACACTATAACCTACTACTATTGGATTAGTGTCTAAGTCCATAACTATTATTGGTATATACTTGACCCGACCCGGCATGGTCTATTTGGGTTGCATGGCATCGGGACATTTGGATAGACCTTTTGTGAGAAGAGGATATTTGTGACATATTAATATATTATAAGTTCTAATATATTAATATGAAATCATATTATTTAATTAGTACTGCTCAAGAATTAATTTAGTGATCAAAAGAGACTAATTAAATATATGGGGATTGATTGTGTAAATCATTCATTCTTATATATGTGGGCTTATGATCCATGATTCCTTATGTTGGGTTTAACCCATGTGGTGACCCATGGATACTCCATGGAGGTTAAAACCCATGGAGCATAAGGAATGGGTAAAGTTATGGGTTACATGGTGCAACCCTAATGTGCACACTATATAAAGACTCATTGGTTGGTGAAATCGGCACTAGGGCATACACAAAAGGGCAAGCCGATTTCTAAGAGTCAAGTATCTCTTCTCATGGTTATTCCAAATGTTGATGATGTTGTGTGAACCATTTGAGGTGTCACACTTGGGGCACTAGGGTCTTGAGCTCCATGGAATCAAGCTACAACAAAGAGGTATGTAATTCTACTAGATTTTATATTACATGTACTTTATATTATGCTAGTTAGAACAATACCTTGGAAAATTGATATTTGCATGTTTAATAAAGAAAACATAGATCCAAGGTATTTAGGGTTGCATGTACACCATAGGAGTGCTAGAATGTTCATAACGCAACAGTGATATCAAAGCCTAGGCTTGTTTTCAATTATACTTGATGCTATTTTCAAGAAAAATCGTTTTTTGGAATTTGCCAGTTTACCACGAGGTGGTAAAATTTACCACTAGGTGGTGACTGTTCAGTGAAAAAAAAAATTAGTTTTTTTGGCATGTTTTGGATTACAATCATTACCACAAGTGTTTTTGTTCATAAAACTTGATTTTGATGTTATGGTAATGTTTATTCTCATCCAAATAAATGATAATTGTCAATAGATTCATGTTTTGTGTTAGTTTAATGGTTAGGCTAATTTCATGAAAAGTGTTTGATTTGACTTATCTTGTTCTTATGAGTTGATTTAGATTAATAGAAAAGTTATGTGATAACATGTTTTCAATCCAAATTGATCTAAAAGTAGTTCATAAAATGTGTTTTTGTAACTTGTCCTCATGTTATATGAAAAGTCACATTTATGAATCTCAAAACTCATAAAAGTGCCATAGGTTACAAATGAAGAGTCATCTTTGTCATAAATAGTTTTATGAACACCATAACTTGTCCTCAAGTTATGGATGTTCAAGAGTCTCTGCATTAAAGTCTTTAAAACTTTAATTAAACTCATAAGTTATGAAAATCCAAGAGTTTTAAAAAGTTTCAATACTTGCCCTCAAGTTTTGGAATTTGTAAAGTTTTGCTTATGAATGCTTTAATTCCAAATCAAACCCTAGAATTTTAAAAGTTTAAAATTCAACCCTTATACTATTATTATAATTTTAATTATATAGATATGTATAAGATAAAGTCAATATTACCGTTAGTAGGCCTCATTCATGAAGCCGGTCTATAAGGGGGGTATTAGGTTACTGCCTATAAAATGGCAGTTTAATGGGTGTCCGCTCCCATCCACCGCTTCCGTGACTGGTGGAGGGTCGTTAGCCGAACGGGTAGGAAAGGACTATAATTCTCCCTTCATTAAAAGTATAATGATAAATACTAAGAAACTAAACATTTATAAATTTCCAATCTTAGTTACTTAGGAAAATGTGAATTTGGTGCTAACCCATGAAATTACACTTTGCACCCTTGTTAAGTCGTTAGTGGAGCGTGTGTGGTTAACCGGCACACTAACATGGGACTGACAATGTGTGGCAAAGGGTAACTTAATGTTTATCATAGATTGGTGGAGCGTGTGTGGTTAACCGACACATCAATTAGGTGATAAAGTTAAGGGTACCAAGTTAATTTGCATGGTTATTCACACCTTGTTTATGATCCTCGGCATCCCAGTCACAAACCTGAGAGGGCACAATCGAGATTTAAACATACCATTGAAAGTGCAATGAATCTAAAAAGATCTAGGAGTTTCAATCCAATTAAAACTTAATAATTTATTTTGTTTTTCATGGTGGAAATTGGTAAATCGTCATTTACCTACCTTCAAATATTTTATAACTTGGATTACGGCATCCCTCTTCCAGTTATATTAAGGAATTAAATCAACTAAACTTGAATTTCTCCCTCATAAATGTCTATTTCAGACAACTATGGTCTTCCCAAATCTTTAGGAACAAGCCTTCCTAATGAAGTTGATATCCCACATGGAAATCAAGGTGAATGATTAATCCCTTTGTTGTGCATTAATGGGAGTGGAAATCATGCTTCACTTCCTCCACCTCCTCCAATAATTATCCCTATCCCACAAGTTTCAAGACTTGAAAAGTTATAAGTCACTCAATCCCTATTGGCAAGCAAAGACTATATGTGCTTACATCTTGGAAGTTAAGTCACATATTGGCAAGCCGGGAGAGTCGGGTGTCGAAGTCTCGAGGTAGCTGGCTGTCGACTTGGTTCTTCAGTCACTCCCTGATGACAAATCACGACATGACCCTTAGTGATCTTACCTATTTACTTGATGCCGCTAAATCAGCAATGATTTGGAGCAGTGGTAAAGCAAATTAGATTATAAGATCTACTTCCCAAGCCTATTTGGATATTGACAATGGTGACATTGGAAGTCCAAAAAGGTTTTCTCTTCCCAATAGAAAGGGATTAGCCATGGTGAAGTCATTTGACTAATGGTAAAGAGAAAGGCTAAGTCTGAGACAATCAAGTGTACCATTTCCAAAAGGTCCATATGTTTCTTTTGCAAAAGGAAGGGACATTGATTGCGAAGCTGCCAAATTTACCTGAAAAGTTCATAAGGATTAAAGTCAAAAAGTTTGACTTTGCTTCAGGTACAGTCCACTATCTAACTCTATGAAGTCTCTTTTGGAGATTATTAATACATGATGTAATGTAAATTACATTTTGATGTTTTGGAAGAAACAAAGGAAACCTAAAGAAAGAGTATGCTGATCTGATCGCGAAGATGGATCTCGATCGCATGGTTCGATGATCAGAATTTTGAGTTGCTACTTAAGAGTTATGATATATTGCTTAGGAATAGATAACCACATGTTTTCATATGTATTTTCATTGTAAGGATAAGATTTTTCCCCAAGTTTTAAAATAAAAGAAAAGATTTTGATTTATTTTAAGTATCCTTACAATGACATTTGTGAAAAATTGTTGTTTATATGTTTCCATTGATAAGCAATATTGGAAAAAGGATTTGATTCTTTCATTTGTGGTAGTGTCATAATTTACTAAATAAGGAAAGATTCTCATCACCCAAGTTTCAGTTGGATAGAAACTTGGAATCATGCAAGTTGTATTGTATGATGAGTGAGAATTTTCATTTTTGGGAAATTAAGACTAATTCCTTGTTCACATGTATGTGTGAGTCAAGTGAAGGACTGAAGGATTGGGTATACTAGGTTGTGCACTGGTCAGGTCCACCACAAAGGTCGATAAGATTATTCGTCATGATTTACTAAAGTTTAGTAAATATGGTTATACTTACAAGTTTAAGTGTAATTCTGAAACATTAGAAAAGTTTCAATGTATGGCAGGACGGATAAGAAGAATCAAATTAGGAAGAAAGATAAAAGTTTCTCGAATCTGAAGAAATGGGAGAGTACGTGAGTATCTTGTTTTATGATTATCTTAGTGATTATAAAACCATATCACAATTGATCCTCTAAAGACACCTTAGTGCATTTGTTTGGCTAGGGAGAGGAATCATTATTGTTGAAATGGTTAAATCAAAAGATAAAGCATACTTCATTCGAAAAATCAAGTCTTAGAGTCATACTCTAACATTGTAACTTGAGTGACATAAAAAGTTTATAACACTTGTCAAATGTAGAGTAAGATGTCTCTTATTCTTGTACATTTGAAGTTGGCTAGTTGTGGTGTTTTGGATAAAACAGAGACCAACTAAGACTAACTGTGAGAAGTGTTTAACTTGATAAGAATCCGAACTAACTCTTGAATATTTGCTTTGTCAAGGAATGATTATTGACAAAAGAGAATCTTATATGTCAAGAGGCCAGTGGGAGTCTTTAAAAATCTTGAGATGGTTTCAAGAACTAATCAAGAGTATTGTTAATCACTAGCCCACGACTTGAGGTTTGTAACCTATCGTGTTGGCATATTCTTAGTTCTGTGCCTATTCCAGTTAAAGTTGAATATGCTTGTGAGTTCTATGAGTTCTCAATTGTTTGCATAACAATGTGGAAGCAATGGTAGGCCCTTGAGCTGCCAAGTGGCAAGAAATTAATATTGAACAAGTTCAGTCCATATGAGTTTGGGTTTGTCACTAACCCTATCTTGTGATTATGTTTTTGACAAATTCACATGGATAGGAATACATACACCATAAAAAAATCTAAGTGTCATAAGGTTTCTCTCCGATTCATGAAAATGATGGTGAGGAAACGCTTTCACTAAGTAGATTTTAAGTAGATAGCAATTATGGTATTTGCATTCTCATGTCGTTAGTGGAGTGTGTGTGGTTAACCGGCACACTAACTAGTGAGAATGGAAAAAGGTCTAGACAAACA
The DNA here is from genome assembly GCF_052849685.1 of Lactuca virosa. Classification (NCBI taxonomy): domain Eukaryota; kingdom Viridiplantae; phylum Streptophyta; class Magnoliopsida; order Asterales; family Asteraceae; genus Lactuca; species Lactuca virosa. The sequence continues at coordinate 683,804 of NC_136430.1, forward strand.
TGTGAGCTATCTAAGGAAAGGTGTATGATTTTGATAAAGGCTTATCAAAGCAATCTGTAGTGGTGTTGATTATGATGGCATGTGCAGAATTAAGAATGATTTAGTGAATCATCAAGTAAAATCAAGAACATGAACACAAGATCTAAATAATTCTTTTAAGCTCTCATTAGTTTCATAGAAAGAGTACAAAATGGGTTTTGCAAATTCTCTCTCTAAACTAATCTCTCAAAATGTCATTAGATAGAATGAGTGTCACTCACTTCCTTATAAAGGAAAGACAACTCATTTTTCACAATCAAAGGAGTAAGCCCTCATAACATCCAAGAGTGACTTTGCACCCTTACATTCTCCCCCTCAAAGTTAGGATTGGATGTCCGGCTTCAATCTCCAACGAGCACGCGCGATCAAGACCAAACCCCCCCTCGAAGTAAACACCAGTCTTCAAATCCGCAAAAAAAAGATCCGCTTCGAATACCCATCATTCTCCCCCTTTTTATAATCAAAAAAATGATTAGAAAACCCATTAAGGGTGAAAAGCGCTCGAGGAATGAACTTTACAAAAATCCCCCTTGATGTGTGCCAAAAATGAAACACCAAAAATCTTGCACGGAAAAACAATCACGAAAAATCCACAAAAAATTTCCAATTTATGAAAATTTTTGACTTTTTGGGTGAAAGTTGCAAGATTTTTCAAAAACCGGGTAAAAATTGTCACTTTCTGAAACTTGCAGGGACCCATTGCGCCAAAACCAGCCTAATATGCGAAACACTATCCCATTTACGAAACCGGGCATAAAGCGTAAATTCGCACAAACTGTAGGGACCGGAACTGTAAAATCTTCATTTTCTCAGAAAATTAGCCCAATTTCGAAGTTAGGTATCTGCTGCCAACTTTTCGAAACTACAGGGGCTAAATGAGAAATTATGCCATTCTTCACAAATTTTTACTCCAATGACGAAGTTGGACCATTTTGTGTCATTTCGTGAAAAGGGCAAGGGTGCAAACTGAAAGCATTTGTTTTCTTCCCCAATTTTTGTTATACAGGGACGAAGGATGAGATTGACTAATAAAAGTCAAAATCGACTTCCAACCCTTCGTTAATATTCATTACCCCTTCGTACAAACAATATCATCTGTCCATTTTCTCTCTCCCCTTCGTTAGAAATCTATAACACTCTTCATTAATTTTCTTCCTTATTTTCGTTAGTTTCATCCAATCACCAAGTACAGTCTTCGATTTCAGTTAACAACCTCATTAACAACTCCAAATCAAATCCTCAAAATCAAGGCTTCGTTAACAAACCCATCTAATCCTTGACACCAATGATTCGTTACTAGACATCAAAACAAACTTTTAATTTGACACATCAATAACGAATCCTTTAAAACTCATGCTTAGCATATCAACGTCAAACACCCCCTTTACATAGCGACCAACAGGGCTTTGTTTTTAGAGTTCATACCAAAACAATTACCATAGACCATTTAACTGATAGGCAACCAAAATCGACACCTAAAAGCATTCATCCCTTCGAAATTACATCCGGTAAACCCAAATCGATCATTTAACCCTTCGATATATGAAATCCAAACTCATCGACATTAACAATTCTTCGAAATCAAAATCAATCAACCATCGATTCTTTACATCTCGTTCCATATTACCAGACCCTTCGCACATTGAAATCAAATTCATCATGTCGATGATCTTCGAAATCAAACTTGGAATCATCAACATCAAAATCCATTCACGATTTCAACATCGATCACCAATCGACATCCTTCACTTGACTTCACATTCTTCGCTTTTCCCAGTCGATTACATTTGAATACTCACCATTTGATCATCAATCTAACCCCAAAATCGATTCCGATTGTGACTTTAATAGACCTTAGAACCGATTTATTCATCAAACTCAAAATTGCTTCAAATTCCGATATGCGAGTCTAAATCTGTGGCCTTCGAAATCAGATTACAAGCAACAACCTTAAATCTTCGATTTTTCATCTCGTTATCAAGCGATCGACTTTGATATCAGATGCAAACAACGAACCATCGGACTCAATGAATTCAAACACCAGTCGGAACTTCAAACTGATTTTGACTTTTCCAAATTCCTTTGACTATCAAACCAAATTACAGTCGAGATCGACATGAAAACTTTTTCAGATCCTTCAATTCACAAAGTCTTCGATCGTACAACTTTCCCATTTGAAATCGACTCCTAAGCTTAATTCCAGATCTTCGAACAAACCAAATAGTCATCGACATTAAACCCAAAATCCAACAGGTGACCATCGACATCGATCCAAAAACAAACAACCCTCAATATCGATACCAAACCATCGATCAACATACTGTCGAAATCGATTTCTCATAATGACCCTCAACCCTTTGAAATCAAGTCTAAATTCATACCAAATATGAAAGAACGAGATCAATCAAACTAATGTTGACTCGAAAAAGTCAACTACAAGTCGATTTCGTCAAATTGTTTGATTCATGAAACGTACATTCGACTTCTTTGATTTGGAATGAAATTGATATATCAAACACCGATATTTACAAATGGATTGTGGATTAGGCTGATTGAATTAAATATGAACAGTAACAATATTCAAATGATTTGGGCTAAAGACTTGGATCTGTGAACAGTAAAAAAAAATACTTTGGGCTCGAATTTTGGATCAAACAAATCATAATTTGTTTGGGCTTGATCTAAAAAAAAATTTGTTGGATCAACAATGAAGTTGAAACGAAACAGATCTAACGAAACGAGACAATCAAAAATGAAAAACGCAAAGCACGAATTGAAATCAATAACGTTTTGGAATCCATTTGAGAATTTGAGATACCTTTTTGACGAATCGATTTCCATTTTCAACGAACGAATCAAATTTAGAAGTTCTTGGTTCTTTTGTTGGAATGAGAAAATCTCCAATTTGAACATTGTACCACCCACTATGCGTGATGTACAACTCGTTCTTCATGTTCTTCGTGTTCTTTAACAAACCAAGAACATCTTCAAAAGAACCACCAACACTTTTGGGTTTTGACTTCAAATTCAATGCAACCTTTGGAGATTGTTGCTTTGGAACCCAAATTTGTTTCACGGATTTCGGCTTCACAACATTTGACGATTTTTGTGAGTAAACCCGCTTGTTTTTGCGATTGATCTTCTTCTTCTTTTTCTTTCTCATCTTTTTGAATCTTGAAGACTTGACTTCATGAACAAACCCACTTTACACAACTTCTTGAGTTTGAATCAAATCTTTTGGAGTTTGATACTTGTGAATTTCTTGGATCACCGGCTTCCGATAAGGAATCATTCCTTCAAACGAATGACAAGAATACAAAATATCATCGGTTTGAACTCCAATTGAGCAAAATACCTTTTTATCTTGAAAATCAACTTGAACTCCTTTTTCTTGAACATCAAGAACATCCGGAACATCAAGAACATCTTCAACAACCTTAAGAGCATGAAGATCACTTGGATTTTCAACAAGAGAAATGTATCTTTTGTTATACAAATCTCTTTCTTCTCCTTCTTTTCGGTTATTACTTGCAACTAACTTCATAATGAAAAGATCATACAAACATTCAATATTCAAAAGTGGTTGAAATATCAATCTTCCATGATCATCCTTCAAACCTCCATAAGAAATCAAAGTTTCTTTTGAAATCAACCCACTTAACACCAATCCATATAATTGATATTCGTTGACTTTGTATTTCAAATCTTTAACGATCACAACCCAAGAATCATACTCCAAACGCACCATGATCACAGAAACTTGAAGATTTCTAGAGAGAGAAAGTGATTTTGAATGGGTTTTCTAGAGAGAGAAATTAAAAATCACTTGAATTCTAGTGAAGAAAATCGAATTATGAATAGAATCAAAGATGAATTCAATTTCTAGAATCCAAAAACTCTCTAAATCATTAAGATCAAAAACTCAAAATGAAGAATCACCAAATCTAGAAAGCCATCAAGGATCAATTCTTGATCCAATCAAGAACACCCGCTCTGATACCAATTGTAGTGGTGTTGATTATGATGGCATGTGCGGAATTAAGAATGATTTAGTGAATCATCAAGTAAAATCAAGAACATAAACACAAGATCTAAATAATTCTTTTAAGCTCTCATTAGTTTCATAGAAAGAGTACAAAATGGGTTTTGCAAATTCTCTCTCTAAACTAATCTCTCAAAATGTTCATTAGATAGAATGAGTGTCACTCACTTCCTTATAAAGGAAAGACAACTCATTATGCACAATCAAAGGAGTAAGCCCTCATAACATCAAAGAGTGACTTTTCACCCTTACACAATCTTGTATCAGAAATCTGAACTTTGGTAACAAAGTCAATAAAATATTGATTTCTAGAAGTCCAACTGATTTCTGAGTACATCTCAAAGCTCTAAGGAAAGGTGTATGATTTTGATAAAGGCTTATCAAAGCAATCTTGTATCATAAATCTAAACTCTGGTAAGAAAGTCAATAAAGTATTGATTTCTAGAAGTCCAACTGATTTCTGAGTACATGTCAAAGCTAGTGGGAGCATAAGAGTTATGCTAATAATCATCATGCAAGTGGGAGTATGATAATGATAATAAGTATTGCAAGTTAGCAATGTTAATTATAGAAGACAAAAGTTTCAAATGGGAAAAAGTTGTTTTGCTATAACTAAGGGAGAGGAAATTGTACTTCATTTCAAATCTAAAAGCTTAGATCGTGAGATTTTAATCAAATTTAGTCAAATAAATATATGAATGTTATGTTGGAATGGTTCAACATAAGGAAATTCTATCTATGGGAACATTATTTGCATTCTAAAATTCGATTATGATTACAACATCCCTTTTCATAATCTGAATTGTGAAAACATGGCAAATAAAATGGCAAATAAAAGGACTGGTAAAGTATCATGTTTTTATGTAAGTCGGGTCCCATATGCTTTGGGTATAGTATCGATTACATGTGCTATAATATTTATCCATTCTAATTTTTTCAAATGCCGAGGGCGTTAAGAGGGAAAAAGGAATAGAAGTGGATTTGGCTAAAATGATTAAGCAATTGTCGAGGACAATCTGAGGTATGCCAAAGATTGGTTGCTCATGGACAATTGGAAGTATAGAGATAGGACCATATTGACATATTCTGAAAGGAGGCAACTCTTGTTCAGAAGTGATAGTCAAAATGCGAATATGGAATTGTCTGCATAGGTGGAAGTTATTCTTTGAATCCGTGTAAGATTAGAGAACTTAATGCAAGAAGGGTGTTCAAAGGAATGTACTTTGAATGTGAGACTTCGTTTCCATGGAATTGCTCTCCATTGGAGTACTTTGTAATGTTTGTTGCCAAGTCTTTGTGACTTGTGCATAGTCATTACAAGGGGATCATTGCATATAAGTTTAGAATCTAACAGATTACAGTAAATGGCAAGAATTTGGTATTCTTACATTTACAATAAGGATTGGGATTGTGAAATGAGCATCATTGAAATATTGTCAATCGATCTGTTTCACAAAGTAAGGATCATTAGACAAACATAGTGTGCATACTTGGAGTATGGCATGGCTATTGTTTGGACAAACATAGTGTGCATGCTTGGAGCATGGCATGACTATTGTTTTAATTCAAGTATTAAGTTGATAAATCGAAACATTATACAATGAATAATGAGTAATCAATATGGTGCTTAGATAAAAGGTGTTTTATTTACTCTCAAAGTGTTGGGACCATATAGGATTAGTATTATTCTTGTGTTTCACTTTGCATGTTTTGACTTCCAGAATAAGTAGGTCGTTCTTCCTGAATGACTAAGTTGTTCAAACCATCCACAGTCGATAATACGTTGGACGTAGGTATTAAGGCAAAAGTGTCATGAAGCTGGTTTGTAGATGTCCAAGGTAGTGGACATAACAAGAGTTGCTACAACATTCATGAGTGCTCATAAGTTCTGAGTATTGGATTAAACCCACGCTCATTTTAATCACTTCATGGATTTTATCACGAGTGAATCATGAGACGATAATATCTTATATTCTTCAAACCTAGAGATATGAGTTGTTTACTATGAGTTGGTTATACATTGATTGCACGAAAACGCATTGGTAACTCGGTGTTATAAAATGTGCCTTTGTGTATAATTCAACAAGTACTTAGTACAAGCATATTAGTCAAACTTTATCCATTCCTTTTACCCTTAAAGGGATAAAAGCGATATATGTGGGCCCCTAGATGATTTAGTGATGACACCCTAAGTGCTTGGCCAAGCCTGGACTGATTTGATTTGTTCAATTAGTCGGTCGTCATAAATCAGAAATCGGGAAACAACAAATGGACAGAGAGAATGATTGTAATTCATGTCTCAGTCCATATGATATCTAGAATGGAGGAATATACGATCACTTATCTAATGGACAAGTCATTGATTTGTTCAGAGTTCAACAACGACTTTTAAGACCTACGATTGCTAGTCGGGTTATGAAGTCGTACTTGCAATAATAGTTATTAGACTTATCCAAGTGGGAGACTGTTGGATTAGTGTCTAAGTCCATAACTATTATTGGTATATACTTGACCCGACCCGGCATGGTCCATTTGGGTTGCATGGCATCGAGACATATGGATAGACCTTTTGTGAGAAGAGGATATTTGTGACATATTAATATATTATCCGTTCTAATATATTAATATGAAATCATATTATTTAATTAGTATTGCTCAAGAATTAATTTGGAATTAATTTAGTGATCAAAAGAGACTAATTAAATTTATGGGGATTGATTGTGTAAATCATTCATTCTTATATATGTGGGCTTATGATCCATGATTCCTTATGTTGGGTTTAACCCATGTGGTGACCCATGGATACTCCATGGAGGTTAAAACCCATGGAGCATAAGGAATGGGTAAAGTCATGGGTTACATGGTGTAACCCAAATGTGCACACTATATAAAGACCCCATTGGTTGGTGAAATAGGCACTAGTGCATACACAAGAGGGCAAGCCGATTTCTAAGAGTCAAGTATCTCTTCTCATGGTTATTCCAAATGTTGATGATGTTGTGTGAACCATTTGAGGTGTCACACTTGGGGCACTAGGCTCTTGAGCTCCATGGAATCAAGTTACAACAAAGAGGTATGTAATTCTACTAGATTTTACATTACATGAACTTTATATTATGCTAGGTAGAACAATACCTTGGAAAATTGATATTTGCATGTATAATAGAGAAAACATAGATCCAAGGTATTTCGGGTTGCATGTACACCATAGGAGTGTTAGAATGCTCATAACCCAACAACCACATTGACCCGTGACCCATATGTCATCCGTAGGAATTACATGACACTATAAGAAACTACCACATTGAGCCATCACCCATATGTGATCTATGGGTACTACCATGACACTATAACGAACTACCACATTAACCCATGACCCATATGTCATCTATGGGTTTTACTATTACACTATAACCAGCTAGCACATTAACCTTTGACCCATATGTCATCCATGGGTATTACCATGACACTATAAGCAACTAACACATAACCCATGACCCATATGTCATCCATGGGTATTACCATGACACTATAACCAACTAACACATGACCCATGACCCATACACCTTTTATTTGTTTCAAACATAGTAACATAAAGATGTATATTTTATTAGTGTCTAATTCTCGTTTATAATTTTAAATTAAAATTATGGTATGAAAACATCGTATGTCATCCATGGGTTTTACCATGACACTATAAGCAACTAACACATGACCCATGACCCATATGTCATCCATGGGTATTACCATGACACTATAACCAACTAACACATGACCCATGACCCATACGCCTTTTATATATAATTTTTTTTTCAAACATAGCAACATAAAGATGTATATTTGATTATTGTTTAATTCTCGTTTATAATTTTAAATTAAAATTATGGTATGAAAACCTCGTTACTCTTTTTTTCTTTCTTGACGTTATATATCCTTTCTATCTCAATGGAACTACTTTAAAAAAAATTTGAATTACTAAATATTTAGCGCTAATTTGTATAGTTTGAATTTTTCATTAGTGGAGCTTCAAAAAATTTCGCAATTCCTTTCCCTCTAACCTACACACGTTAAGGCTGCATATTAGGGTAAGTTAAGTTATTAGAAATAGGGATTTACATTTTCTGTAATCATCCCGGACGACTAATTGATCGAAATCTACATTTCTTCATTACGTTTGTGCACTGACTTTGGCGATATAGGTTTTCACTCATCTAAAAGTTATTTTTATTTAATTTACTATTTTCGTGATCATCGTTTTTTGCTCTCTGATCATCTTCATATATATTATAATCTTAAATTAGAACTAGATTGGTTTTGCTTTCATAATCTATGATTTCCGCACTATAATTACATGTTAACGAAGTAGGAAATATTATTCAAAAGTTGTATTTAATAGGAAGCATGCGTAGTAATGCCTTCATCTATAAATTATTTTTATTATATGATTGTTCTCTGCTCATCAATAGTTTATCATCTTTAATTAATTGGTATTGACTATAGTTTTTTGTTTATTTTTAAGCAAGAAAGATGTCGAACCTGAAGCAAAATGGAGCATAAGGTGTGAAGCCAACTAAATTCATTGCAGCTCAGGTTTTGAACCGCAACAGGATTTCAACTACAAAATTCATAAGTAGACAGTTACAAGATGAAGAAGTTGACTTCTCAAAATCATCAACCACATCCAATGCACCTATAACATCTAGCACCAAAACCCCTAAACCTAAATCATTAACACCAATGATCACTAGCACTTCCTCAACATCACTTACAACATCCACACCATCCTCAACAAATACATCTAAAAATTCAGCAACTGGACCAGCGATACCATCTTCAACACCTACATCTACAACCAAAACTTCAGCACATACATCATCGAAACCATCCTCAGCACCTACATCGACTAACACATCATCAACACCTATATCTACTACCACAACCTCAACACCTTCACCGACACTACCATCCTCAACAACTACAATAACTACCACATCCTCCTTACCTAAAGGAACTACCACATCCTTTACATATACATCTATCCCAACACCTACCCCAGAATCTACCCCATCACCAATACAACCAACAGTGAATGGATCTGTTGTGGAAAATGTAGAAGGTGAAAACATTTCCTCTGAAGATGTGGACCAGAAGGACGTTTAACTATTCATGTTTGTCAAAAAATGTGAGTTACCAGTCATATCTTAGAACGTTTTTCTATGTATAACCTTTTGGTGTACACGTACATATTAACTTAAAACTAAAACGATCACATGATTATTTACAGGCTCATGCAACCAGGACCTTGTGCACACATTATTAGTCGGTCCTTTTTTACAAAGAGTAGATCCATAATCGTTTATCATCTTTAATTAATTGGTATTGACTATAGTTTTTTGTTTATTTTTAAGCAAGAAAGATGTCGAACCGGAAGCAAAATGGAGCATAAGGTGTGAAGCCAACTAAATTCATTGCACCTCAGGTTTTGAACCGCAACAAGATTTCAATTGCAAAATTCATAAGTAGACAGTTAGAAGATGAAGAAGTTGACTTCTCAAATGTTCGATTAATGTCTAAGTCCATAACTATATTTGGTATGTACTTGACCCGACCCGACATGGTCCATTTCGGTTGCACTTCACCGACACAATTTATATGGATAGTCTTTTGAGAATAGTATATTTATGATTTATATTAATATATTATAAGTTCTAATATATTAATATGGAATCATATTATTTAATTAGTATTGATCAAGAATTAATTTAGAATTAATTAAGTGATCAAAAAGAACTAATTAAATATGGACTCTTATATATATGGAATGGGCCAAGTTCATTTAGGTTGGGCTAAGCTTTCATGGATGGTCTATGGAGCTTTTAACCCATGGATCCTATGTAAATGAAAGGTCATGGGTATTAGGGTTTACATGGATGTAACCCTAATCCTCCATAATATATAAAGGGGTCCTTGGCTCACAAAATTGGCACAAGTGTGTGAAAATAAGAGTGTGCTGATTTTAGTGTGCATACATATTCTCTCAAGTTCTTCCAAGGTGTTTTGGTGATTTGTGATTCCATTTGAGGCTTCCACACTATTAGGGCTAAGCTCTTAAAGCTTGAAGACATCAAGCTACATCAAAAGGTATGTCATCTAACTAGAACTTTGTAGTATAGGTGCTTCATAATATGCTAGTTAGGATGAAACCTTGGAATAGTTAATATTTGCATGCATAATAGAGAAAACATAGATCCAAGGTTTATAGGGTTGCATGTACACCATAGGAGTGTTAGAATGCTCAAACCCCAACAGTGGTATCAGAGACTGGTTGTTTTCTGTTATATTGATGCAAATGTTTTATTTTCAAGTTGAAAAAAAAAGGAAAAAAAAAACATGACGTTTGTCAAATTTTAAGATAATTACTTGTTTTGTGAAAAACTAATTATTTGTAAAATTTGAATCATTTGCTATATGAGTTGAATTAGGTCAAATTTAGTAAAAGATAAAATGATATGATTATTTTATTAGTTTTAAAAGTTTGATCTAAAGAGTTTTTTGAAACCTCCATAAGTTATGGATATGAAAAGGTTTTTAAAAAAATTGATTCAAAGCTTTTTATGGAGTTACAAAATTTGGTCTTAATGTTTTAGAGAATTCCATAACTTGTTCTTAAGTTATGGAACATGAAAAGTTTCATCATAAAACAAGTATTTAACTCCATAAGTTATGGAATCCAAAAGTTTTCAAGAGTTACAAAACTTGGCCTCAAGTTTTGGAATTTGGAAAAAGTTTTTTGATGATAAAAAAAAGAATTGAATTCTAAAACTCTTGGGTTCATAACTTAAACAATTAATTAAATGGTTTTAATTTTGAATTTAATAATTGGAATTATGATGTTTTTATTGAATAATTCAATTAACTCTTATGGACTTTATTAATAGATAATTAAAGTGTTTAATTAAAAGAGAATTAATAATTCCATAATGACATGGTTTAAATTTAATTAAATTAAGAGTATAGTTTAATTAATAGATTAAACCACCAAGTATTTTAAATGTTTAAAATACACCCTTATACTATTATAATATTAAAAGTTTAATATATTATATGTATAAGAGCAAGTCGTCTTACCATTAGTATGCCTCATTCACGAAGCCGGTCTATAAGGGGGGTATAAGGTTACTGCCTATAAAATGGCAGTTTAATGGGTGTCCACTCTCACTCACCGCTTCCTTGACTGGTGGAGGGTCGTTAGCCGAACAGGTAGGACAAGGACTATAATTCTCCCTTCATTAAAAGTAGTAATGATAAATACTAAGTAACTAAACTTTATATAAATTCCCAATCTTAGTTACTTAGGAAAATGTGAATAAGGTGCTAATCCATGAAATTACACTTTGCACTTTGTTTAAGCTGTTAGTGGAGCGTGTGTGGTTAACCGGCACGCTAACCTGGACTTAACAAGGTAGGAAAAGGGTAACTTAATGTTTATCATAGTATCGTTGGAGCGTGTGTGGTTAACCGGCACATCGATTGAGGGGTAAATATTAAGGGTACCAAGTATATTTGCATGGTTACTTCACACCTTGTTTTGTGATCCTCGGCATCTCAGTCACAAAACCTGAAGGGCACACTCGAGATTGAAACATGCCATTGAAAAGTTCAATGAATCTCAAAAGAATCTAGGAGTTTCAAAACCAATTAAAACCTAATAATACATTTCGTTTATCTTGGTGGAAATTGGTGAATCGTCATTCACCTACATTCAAATATTTTATAGCTTGGATTACGGCATCCCTCTTCCAAGTTATAAAATAGTTTGTTGGGTCCTAGCCTTAATATATAATATTGGGTGTTATATTAAGGACTTAAATCAACTTTACGTGAATTTCTCCCATTGTTGATGTCTGGTTTAAACAACAATGATCTTCCCAAACCAAGCTTTCCTAATGAATATGACTTCCCGAGTTTGGCTCATGGAAGTCATACTTCTCTTCCTCCACCTCCTCCAATTATTCTCCTTAACCCACAAGTTCAAGGTCACTCAAGCCCTAATGGCAAGCAAGGTGTATGTGTGATCACATCTTAGAGATGAAGTCACATATTAACAAGCCGGGAGAGTTAGGTGTCAAAGTCTTGAGAAAGTTGGATGTTCAATCACTTTCTAAGTCACATAGTGAGTTCCTTTGGGACTACTATGAAACAGAATATGACATGAACCTTAATGATCATATCTATTTGCTTGGTGCTGCTGAATCAGCAATGATTTGGAACGATAGTAGAGCAAATTTGATTAGAAGATCAACTTCCCAAAAACTTTATGGACAGTGACAATGGTGACACTGGAAATCCAGAAAAAGCATTCTCTTCCCAATGGAAAGGGATTGGCCATAGTCAACCCGGTTGACCAAATGGTAAAGAGAAAGGCTAAGTCTGAGATAGTCCCATTACCAAAGGGTCCATATGTTTATTTTGCCAAAGGAAGGGGCGTTGATTGCAAAGCTGCCAAATTTACCTAAGGATGTTAAAGTCAATAAGTTTGACTCTACATCAGGTAGAGCCCATTATCTAACTCTGTTAAGTTCTATTCTGAGATCCTCATTACATTATGTGACTGGGTCACATGTTGATGTTTTAAGAATCAAAGAATAGAGAGAAATCTTAAAGGAAGTATATGTTGATTCTGATCGCGAAGGTGGATTTCGATCGCATCAGAATTTTGAGCAGTTGCTTAAGAAGTTATGATATATTGCTAAGGAATAGATAACAACAATTTTCCATGTGGATTGTAAGGATAAGTTTTTCCGCAAAGTTTTAAAATAAAAGAAAATTGTTTAATTTTATTTATTTGAAGTATCCTTACAATGGCATTTGTGGAAAATTGTTGCTTATATGATTCCACTGACAACAATATTGGAAAATGGATTTGATTCTTTCATTTGTGGTAGTGTCTAAATTTACCAAATCAGGAAAGTTCCTCATCACCCAAGTTTCAATTGGACCGAAACTTGGAATCATGCAAGTTGAATAGTGTGTTGAATGAGAACTTTCAAGCATTGGAAAATCAAGACTAATTACTTGTTCACATGGATGTGTGAGTCAAGTGAAGGACTAAAGGGATCGAGTACACATTCTTGTGCACTGGTCATGTCCACCACAAAGCTTGTTAAGACTATTTGATTTACTAAAGTTTAGTAAATATGGTTATACTTACAAGTTTAAGTATAATTCTGAAACATTGGAAAATTCTCAATGTATGGAAGAACGAATGGGAAGAATCAAATTAGGCAGAAAGATAAAAGTTTCTCAAATCTGAAAAGATGGGAGAGTACTTTAGTATCATGTTTGTGATCATCTTAATGATTTAGAAATCATATCACAATTAGTCCTCTAAAGGTCATCTTAGTGCATTCTTATGACTAAGAAGCGGAGTCATGAATTGTTGAAAAGGTTAGATCAGGAAGATGAGTCATACTTCGTTCCAAAACAATTCTTAGAGTCATACTCCAAGATTGTAACTTGAGTGACATATCTTAAAGAAAGGTTTAAAACACTTGTCAAATGTAAGAGTAAAAGTGTCCTACTCTTGTACATTTGAAATTGGTAAGTTGTGATGTTTTGGATAAAACAAAGACCAACTAAGGCCAATTGTGTGAAGTGTGTGTCTTGATAAAGAATCCGCACTATCTCTTGAATATTTGGCAAGATAGTCTTATATGTCAAGAGGATAGTGGGAGTCTTAAAGATCCTAAAAAGAATTTCAAGAACTAATCAAGAATAAAACCAAGTTCTTCACTAGCACATGACTTGAGGTTTATAACCTATCGTGTTGACATATTCTGTGCCCATTCCAGTTAAAGTTGGATTTGCATAGGAGTTCTAAAAATTCTCAATTGGTTGCATAACAACTTGGAAGCAATGGCAGGCCCTGTACTGCCAGGTGGCATGAAGTTAAGATTGCATAAGTTAAGTCCATATGAGTTTGGATTTGTCATTATCCTTGTCTTATGACTATGGTTTTGACGATTCACATGGATAAGAACACATACACCATAAAATCTAAGGGTGATAAGGTTTCTCTCTGATTCATGAAAATGATGGTGAGGAAACACTTCCACCAAGTAGATTTGAAGCAGATGGCAAAAGGTCTAAACAATTGCGACTATGATTACGACATCCCTTTTCATAGTTCTGAAATTGTTTAGACACACATGCATGCTATCTAAGGAAAGGTGTATGATTTTGATAAAGTTTTATCAAAGCATCTCGTATCAGAAATCTGAACTTTGGTAAGAAAGTCAATAAAGTATTGATTTCTAGAAGTCCAGCTGATTTCTGAGTACATGTCAAAGCTAGTGGGAGCATAAGTGTTATGCTAATAATCATTATGTTAGTGGGAGCATGATAATTATTGTTATTGTTGCAAGTTAGCAATGTTAATTATAGAAAACAAAAGTTTCAATTCGTGAGGCTGCAGGGATTGAAAAAGTTGTTTTGCTATAATTAAGGGAGATGATATACTTCATTTCAGTTCTAAAGGCTTAGATTGAGACCTTAATCATCTTTAGTCAAGAATATATATATGAATTTCATGTTGGATTGGTTCAACTTAAGGAAATTCTATATATTGCGTTCTCAAAATTCGATTATGATTACGGCATCCCTCTTCATAGTCAAATTTTGAAAACATGGCAAATAAAAATATTGTAGCAAAAGATTGGTCTAGAATCATGTCTTTATGTAAGACATCATGAATCGTGTACCATTTGCTTTGGGTACAGGATCGATTGCATGGGCTATAATATTTGTCATTTCTAAATTTTTCCAAATGCCCAGAGGCATTAAGAAGGGAAAAGGTCTAGAATTGGATATGACTAAAATGATTAAGCAATTGTCGAGGACAATCTGAGGTTTACCAAAGATTGGTTGCTCAGGGACAGTTGGAAGTATAGTGCTAATTTTGGAAGGACCATATTGACATATTCTGAAAAGAGGCATCTCTTATTCAGAAGTGATAGTCAAAATGAGAATATGGAGTTGTCTCCATAGGTGGAAGTTATATGTGTAAGATTAGAAAACTTAATGCAAGAAGCATGTCCAAAGCAATGTACTTTGAATATGAGACTTAGTTTCCATGGAGTTGATCTCCATTGGAATACCTTATAATGACTGTTGAAAAGTCTTTGTGACTTTGTACATATTCATTACAGGAGGGTCAGTGCATATAAGTTTAAAATCTAAACAGATTTCGATAAATGATAGGAATTTGAAATTCTCACATTTTTCGATAAGGATTTGGGAGTGTGAAATTAGAATCATTGAAATTATGTTCAATTGGTTTATTTCATAAAGTAAGGATCATAGACAAACATAGAGTGCATACTTGGTGTATGGCAAAGCTATTGTTTAAGAAAAACATAGTGTACATGCTTGGAGCATGGGACAACTAGTGTTTTTAATTCAAGTATAAAGTTGATAAAACCGAAACAATTAATAACGAGTAATCAGTATGGTGATAAATAAAAGTGTTTATTTATATTCATAGGGTTTGATACCATATTTGATTCATTTATTCTTGTGTTTCACTTTGCATGTTTTGACTTCCAGAATAACTAAGTCGCTCTTCCTGAATGATTAAGTTATTCAAACCATCCATAGTCGGTCATATGTTGGAAGTAGATATGAATCAAGACTGTCATGGGTTGGTTTGTAGAGGTCCAAGTTGGTGGACAAAGTGGTGCTACAACACTCATGAGTGCTCATAAGTTCTGAGTATTGGATTCAACCCGCGCTCATTTGAATCACTTCATGGATTTTATCACGAGTGTTACTATGAGTTGGTTATACATTGATTGCACGAAAACGCATTTGGTAACTTGATGTTATAAAACGTGCCTTTGTGTATGATTCAACAAGTAGTAGAACAAGCCATATGATTCGAAGTTTATCCATTCCTTTTACCGTCGGGATAAAAGCGATATCTGTGGGCCCCTCGATGATTTAGCGATGACACATGTGAGTGCTTGGCCAAGCCAGGACTGATTTGATTTGTTCAATCAGTCAGTCATCATAAATCGAAAATCGGGAAACAACAAATGGACAGAGAGAATGATTATAATCCATGTCTCAGTCCATATGATATCTACAATGGAGGAATATATGATCCCTTATCTAATGGACAAGTCATTGACAAGGTCAGAGTTCGACAACGGCTTTAAGAGCTACGATTGCCAGTTAGGTTTTGAAGTCATACTCAATAATAGTTTTAGACTTATTGTTGGGTCAAAATATGGTTTATACTTTGCTTTTCTAGTTGATTGTAATTTTATGTAATATTATATGTGTTTACGGTCAGGTTTACGGCCAGATAGTGTTTACGGCCGTAAACAGGTTTACGACCGTAAACTCTGTTTACGGCCCAATGGGTGTTTACGACCGTAAACTCCGTTTACGGCCGTAAACCCAAGGCCGGCCCAGTCGAGTATATATAGGGGTGAGGGGTGTGAGGAATAGATTGATGATGGATAAACACTAGAGGAGCTTAAGTGTGTGTATTCTAAGGTGTGTTCTAGAGAGAGAAAGTGAATCTTGTATCCGGATCTTCATTCATATCAATACATACAAGATTCATCATATTCTTCTTCTCCTTCTCTTCTATTTGATCTGACATCATCCGTTTGATTGGGATTCCGCACCATCAAACGGATCTGATTGATACACAAGCAGATTAGGGACTTACAATTGGTATCAGAGCTTGGATTGTATCACTCATTTTTGTCAGATCTGGAGCTTATTTGATCTTATTTTTGAAGGATTCTTGCGTTTTTGGATAGATCGTGGCAAAATAAGGGGGGTTTCTTCTTCGCGTTTTTCCTAAAAACGAGTTTTTGATCGAGTTTTGGAGCAAAAAAGGTGAAAAATCGCGTTTTCCGTCGTAAACAGTAAAAACCCCGTTTCCGACCGTAAACCCCGTTTACGGCCGTAAACCCCGTTCACGACCGTAAACCCCGTTCACGGCCGTAAACCCCGTTTTCGACCATTAAACCTCGTTTTCGGCCAAAAACCCCGTTTTCGATCAAATAACCAAAAAAAAAAATAAAAAAAATAAAAAAATAAAAAAATAAAAAAAATAAAAAAAATAAAAAATAAAAAATAAAAAAAATAAAAAAAAAATATATTATTAATTAGCTTTTAATTTTTTTTTAAATTTCTAAATTGACTTTGACTTTTCAAGTTTAACCTTTGTCTTTAAACTCTGATTTTTAAATTTTCAAATTTAGGTTTTCGGTTTGTTTTTTTTAAGTTTGACTTTTAAGTTTAATTTTAGCTTCTAGTTGTGTTTTAATGACTTTTGAGGTCTACGAAGACATGAAAGAGAGTCGTCAGGAGATGTTGAGACAAAATTTCAACATGTTCGATTATATCCCCGGAGAAACCCTGGAAGCTCAGTTGCAGCATTTTACCACACTCACTACTGAGATGAATATAGCTGGGATCTTCTTGACCAAATCTGAGATAAACAAAAAGCTATTGAATGCACTTCCGAAATCATGGGATATGAACGTGGCTGACATCAAGAAGACAAAAGATCTCAATCGTCTTAGTCTTGCTGCTGTAATTGAAGAACTTGACGCTTTGAATTGTCGAAAAACAATGAGTTCCACAAACCTTCCGGTCAATGAAGTTTCTTGTTCTCAATCATGTGAAGTTTCATGTTCTCAATCATGTGAAGCCACGATTAAACTTCTTCGTGAGCATAATGATTTATTAAAAAGAGAAGTTGAGGACCTGAGATATGAAGGTTATCAACTCAGGAAAGGACAGAAACCCCTAAAGGCCCAGTTAGAAACAAAAATAAAGGACTTTAGGAAGCTTCAGGAAGAATTCAGCAACAAGTGTGAAAATTATGACTATATTAAGAGACAACTTGATGCTGTAACCGAAGAACTTGACGCCTTGAAAATTAAGTGTGGAAAAACTGATGTTAGTTTCAAAAATTATACTGCGTCAAGTAAGACAGTCGACTCCTTATTTGAAACCCAATTAAAATTCAAAGATAATCAAAACAAGGGTCTAGGGTATGGTAGTGTTCCTCCACCTTTCAATCATAACTACACATCCATCCCTTCGACACAGGAAGAAATTGACAGGGAGGCACATCTTCAATATGGCAAACCAGCTGGTTTTGTATCAGGAGGCATTATTAATGTTGATAATCCTGATGCTCCTGATGTTTCTGTTACATGTGCAGGTAAAGTAGTAGAGGATGAGAACAAGGAGAACACCATTGAACAAACCAACATCTCCTTGAACTCTGAATCGGTTGCTTCAAACTCAGTTGCTTCTGATCAACCTGCTGTTCAGAAATACAGGCCACCAATTCCAGTGAAACAGAGTGCCTGTTGTAACTGTGCGAAAAACAAGAGACAAGGCAAGGATACGCCACCAGGGGCAGGAAGAAACAACTTCACAGTGAAGAAAAAGACATGTTTTCACTGTGGAACACCTGGACACATTGCCAGAAACTGTCCAAATCGCGCATACGTTCCTTACTACACACAAGGCTGGCAGAACGCGCCAAGAGGGAGATACTCCAAAAGAAACTCCTCAAGGTCACGTTCAGACCATGATGACTGGAACGCGCAGAAGGTCAAGAATCAAACCCACAAGGCCAAAAATCCAACTCCCAAGGGAAATAAGGGAATGCCGGCCAAGAAGCCAAATCCAAGAGATGCTCCCGTGAAGCCAAAATCAAAGTCATCTCGAAGATGGGCTTCAAGTTCCAAATCAAGTATTGAGCCACCCATCAGATCGAAAAAGAAATGGGCTAAACCCAACTACAAATGGGTTCCAAAGGCTCACTCTCCCAAATCAACTAATGACTCTAATATTTCTTCATCTTCTGTTTGTGATAAACAGGATATGTCATGGGAGAGAGTACCCTGCAAGGATGACAAAGGTCGACCCAGTTTCAAAATGGACTGGGTTCCAAAGACCAACTGATCCCGCTCTGTGTCGGAGCAGCTATGGAGGCATATCATCAGACTTTGGTTTGTTGGTAGTGGCTGTTCCAGGCACATGATAGGAGACATCTCTCAACTGTACAACACTCAGAACATTGTCTGGGAGTATGTGTCCTTTGCGGGAAAGGAAGAAAAGAAGGGATCACACATGGGGTTAGTGCTTAACGACATGAAGAATTTTTGGATCTGTTCTGAGATTACACGTGCTGTTCTCAGACCTTCTGGATGCAAATTCAATCGGTGACTTACGGTTTGAGTTTTCTTCTCTATACTCCTGAGTTTTTCTTAAGCTGATTCGCTTTAAAGACTAATTTTTGTTTTAGGATAGTTTAAATTTGTGCATTAACGTTCGTTTCTCTCCTATGCACAAATTTAGGGGGAGAAATAAAAACAAAACAAAAATTAGAAAATTTTAAAAAAAATCCAAAAACATTAGAAAATCGAAAAATCAAAAATATGTTGGTTAATGAAATGAGTTTGAATGAGATGTTTTGGGAAGTGATATTATCAAGTGATAACAGGCAATCTGAGTCTGCGTAACGTACCCAAAATTAAAGGGTCTTTACTCTGGGCTGATGCGTCGGTAGGCACGAAAGATTTTAAATGGACTTGACTAGGGAAAGTTGAACTTAAGAAATTCTTAGTCTTGACAAATCTTGACCTAGTTAGATCCGTTTAGCCTGACAATACGACGCTCGAATAGATTGAGCAGGGAGATATATATGGGAATCTACTCGTCACATTAAATGAACCCGTACTTGGAACCGTGGATTAACTTTTCCTCGATGTGCGGATTTTGTCCTTAATTCCGGTATTGATGGGGTGACTGGTAAATTCCGATGAGTTAGGTCTGTAGAAAATTGTTTTCTTTCTCTTCTTATCTGTCAGTCATATGTTGCCTCCTTTACGTGATTGGAAGAGATCCGACCTGGACTGCAACATATGCAAATCTATTTCTCTGCAAATTATATCTATGAAATTCCTCCTATCTGTTAGCCATATGCTGTCTCCTTTGCATGACTCACAATCCGACCTGGTATACAGCATATGCAACCTTCTACATCTCAATCCCTCTAAGAACTATAATTAATAATAATTTGAATCCATTCTCTCTCTTAATGATTGTCTGCTCACCCGATGTAAGGAGTACTCTGGAAGTTCTTGATTACTGGGGCATATCGGGAAGCGGGAAACATGTTCCAGTACAATTAAAATTGAACACTCAAAGATTGTCTATAGATCTCGCTGCTCAATTTAGGTGGACAACAATATCTCTGGTCGTCGTCAGGTGAATGGTCCTTAAGATATAGTATCTAGGAACTTAGGATCAGATTTAATATCTAGGAACTTAGGTTCACCTTGTCTTATAACAAATAGTATGTCCTAAAATTGTCACAATTTTTCGTGTTTAAGTGGACCACAATACCGGCGATCGACCAGACAAAGACGTGAAGATAAAAGGTACCGAAAAGTGGATTAAGGTTGTCTAAAAACTTTGATCCCAAATCATTCTTAAAGTTAGATATCATTTTATTTTTGTTAAATTTGTTCAAAGTTTCTTCTAATTTAAATATTAGGGGAGAATTAAAAATTTTGAAAACCAAACAAAAATTAAAAAAAATTAAAAAAAATAGTGTTATTTTGTTTTATTTCTTTTCTAGAAAATATAAAAAAAAAAACAAAACAAAAAATATTGTGTGCTAAATTTTTCTTTTAGTTTTGTTTTGTCTTGAAAAGTGAATTCAGGTGAAGATGAAACTCATGGAGTTTGCGTCGAAGATTTCTGAGCCAAGGCTTCATCCGTGAGCATCGAAGAATTCGCATTCGAAGGAGCAAGAAATGAAGATTATTCTTTCGACATTCAATCCTTCAACCCCAGAAGCAAGGTGAAGCTGCAATTGAAGATTATGTGACAGATTGCATTGAAGCCTCCTCAATCAGTCTGCTGATATCTTAAACCTGCTGAAGTGATCCAAAAGATTTGTTCTCTCTGATGTTCTCTCTGAAGATTCTCAAGCTGAAGGTGCTATTTTTCAAGAATCAGTACGTCAAGCCTCCTCACCCAATGTGCGTTCAATGCCAAATTCTGAAGAAAAGCCCAACTGCTCAAGATGAAGTCATTCATTGAAGATTCATCAAGTTCATCTTGAAGTCGTGAAGAATTTGAAGATTAAAGCTGAAGCCAAGCTCCCAATGAAGATTATGAAGAAAAGCCAGCTAATTTTTAGGGGGAGCTTGTTGGGTCAATTAAGAAAAGAAAAGAAAGCTATAAACCAAGGGGGAGATTGTTGGGTCAAAATATGGTTTATACTTTGCTTTTCTAGTTGATTGTAATTTTCTGTAATATTATATGTGTTTACGGTCAGGTTTACGGCCAGATAGTGTTTACGGCCGTAAACAGGTTTACGACCGTAAATTCTGTTTACGGCCCAATGGGTGTTTACGACCGTAAACTCCGTTTACGGCCGTAAACCCAAGGCCGGCCCAGTCGAGTATATATAGGGGTGAGGGGTGTGAGGAATAGATTGATGATGGATGAACACTAGAGGAGCTTAAGTGTGTGTATTCTAAGGTGTGTTCTAGAGAGAGAAAGTGAATCTTGTATCCGGATCTTCATTCATATCAATACATACAAGATTCATCATATTCTTCTTCTCCTTCTCTTCTATTTGATCTGACATCATCCGTTTGATTGGGATTCCGCACCATCAAACGGATCTGATTGATACACAAGCAGATTAGGGACTTACACTTATCCAAGTGGGAGACTGTTGGATTAATGTCTAAGTCCATAACTATATTTGGTATGTACTTGACCCGACCCGGCATGGTCCATTTGGGTTGCACTTCACGGGCACAATTTATATGGATAGTCTTTTGAGAATAGTATATTTATGATTTATATTAATATATTATAAGTTCTAATATATTAATATGGAATCATATTATTTAATTAGTATTGATCAAGAATTAATTTAGAATTAATTAAGTGATCAAAAAGAACTAATTAAATATGGACTCTTATATATATGGAATGGGCCAAGTTCATTTAGGTTGGGCTAAGCTTTCATGGATGGTCCATGGAGCTTTTAACCCATGGATCATATGTAAATGAAAGGTCATGGGTATTAGGGTTTACATGGATGTAACCCTAATCCTCCTTAATATATAAAGGGGTCCTTGGCTCACAAAATTGGCACAAGTGTGTGAAAATAAGAGTGGGTCGATTTTAGTGTGCATACATATTCTATCAAGTTCTTCCAAGGTGTTTTGGTGATTTGTGATTCCATTTGATGCTTCCACACTATTGGGGCTAAGCTCTTAAAGCTTGAAGACATCAAGCTACATCAAAAGGTATGTCATCTAACTAGAACTTTGTAGTATAGGTGCTTCATAATATGCTAGTTAGGATGAAACCTTGGAATAGTTAATATTTGCATGTATAATAGAGAAAACATAGATCCAAGGTTTATAAGGTTTCATGTACACCATAGGAGTGTTAGAATGCTCAAAACCCAACATCAAAATCATCAACCACATCCAATGCACCTATAACATCTAGCACCAAAACCCCTAAACCTAAATCATTAACACCAATGATCACTACCACTTCCTCAGCATCACTTACAACATCCACACCATCCTCAACAAATACATCTAAAAATTCAGCAACTGGATCAGCGATACCATCTTCAACACCTACATCTACAACCAAAACTTCAGCACATACATCATCGAAACCATCCTCAGCACTTACATCGACTAACACATCATCAACACCTATATCTACTACCACAACCTCAACACCTTCATCGACACTACCATCCTCAACAACTACAATAACTACCACATCCTCCTTACCTAAAGGAACTACCACATCCTTTACATATACATCTATCCCAACACCTACCCCAGAATCTACCCCATCACCAATACAACCAACAGTGAATGGATATGTTGTGGAAAATGTAGAAGGTGAAAACATTTCCTCTAAAGATGTGGACCAGAAGGACGTTTAACTATTCATGTTTGTTAAAAAACGTGAGTTACCAGTCATATCTTACAACTTTTTTCTATGTATAACCTTTTGGTGTACACGTACATATTAATTTAAAACTAAAACGATCACATGATTATTTACAGGCTCATGCAACCAGGACCTTGTGCACACATTATTAGTCGGTCCTTTTTACAAAGAGTAGATCCATAAAGGCTACACTTGGGGAAAAGTAAGCAAAAAATGCGTGAATTATATTGGGAGGAGTTCGAGGTAGTTAACTATATGTGATAAATTGTTGTTTGGTAAACATATACATTTAAACTTATGTTTATATTGTTAATGTGTAGAAAAAATGTTGTTGGGGTGAAACAATAGGCTCGCTGGTGAGACAAGGTTGGGTAAGTAAAGCGACACAAAGTTATGGCCAATATCTCTACAACATGCGGAGCCCACAAAGAAACCCACATGCCTTTAAACCAACTCATATTTCACAAGAATTCTTGAACTCCTGGCAAGCAAAATGGAATACAGATGAATACAAGATGAAATCTGAGGAGAACAAGAAAAATAGGCGTAACTGTGTGGCTGATGGAATAGCACAACCTACCCATAACGCTGGATCCACAAATCATTTGAAGATAGCTTCTGATTTGGTAATTTTTTAATGGTACATCAATGTTTATGTTTATGTGTATGTTTTACGTTTTATGGTATTTATGCAAAAAAGGAAATTAGGACGTGATCCACCCCATAGTGAATTGTTCATGCATACACACATGAAGAATCACGATGGAGGCACATTTACAAATGAAAAAGATAGACAAATTCAAGTAATATTCATTTAAGTGCAATTAAACTTTTATATTGTATTCCTTAATGTTATTCATAAATTTGATATCTTTTAATTTCAATTATTATTATTTTGTAGGCGGCCTATACAGAAAAACGGGAGGAGTTGGAAGCTGAAGGTGCTGGATTTGAGGATAACAAAATATTTTATGATGTTGGTGGGCATGACAAAAAAAGAAGACTTTATGGATTAGGCTCTTTTGCAAAGGCGGTTCCCAAGATTAGCGGTACAACGGATGTATCTTACATTAATAAAATGATGAAATGCAAAAGGGAGCTTGTTGCTAAACAAAAAGAGAAAAACGAAGAGCTTAAAGAAATAATGAAGGCTCAAGAATACTAATACAACGTAAGAGTCGCTCAACTTGATAAACAACTTAAATCGGCAATGGATCTTATTAATGCTATTAGAGAACAACGAAACAAGTAGGGATTTTCGATGTAATAAATAATTATTGTATTATTTTATGATATAATGTTATTTGATTTTTTTAGTTATTTTTGTTTTTCATATATTACTACAAAATAATTTGGATTTAATTTATAAATCGATTATCCATCCGTCCCTATGGAATCTTTGCTATGGAATTTGCTATATAATATACACCACGAAAATTATTAGGGATTCATGACCATGAATTTTTCTAGGGAGTCATCACCATGGAATTTGCTAGGGATTCACCACCACAAAATTTTCTAGGGATTCATCACCACAAAATTTGCTAGTGAATCACCACCACAAAATTTTCTAGGGATTCACCACAACGGAATTTTGCCAGGGATTCACCACCACAGAATTTGCTACGGATTCACCACCACGGAATTTGCTAGAGATTGACCACCATAGAATTTTCTAGGGAATCACCACCACATAATGTAACATACACATTCAGTTATCGTGTTTTGTTTAAAAATGAATATTATTTAATATATGATTTTGAGTGTTGAGTTCTAACAAGATAGTTTTATGAAGAATTGAAGTAAAACTATGTTTAGAATCATTCGAAAAATATTGGAAGTCTTATGAGATTCCGATCAAAAGTCAACTATTGAATTTAACGAAAATATAAAGTTGGAAATAAATAAAAATAATTTTATTGAAATTTGTAGATTTTCTCGTTAAAAACATTTAGGCGAAAACCTCATCGAAATCCGAGTTATAACGAAGAAGTTATAACCAATCGAAGATCCGTGACAAAACCAGCAAAACACTATTTAACGTAAAAAGTGAGTTTTCGATAAACTACTTTTTAGCCTTAGTAATCTAAATGAAAGTCGTAGTATTCGTTAAACCGAGAATTTTCATAAAAATAACGTCAAAATCTGACTTCGTATGAAGAACTTATGATTTTTCTAAGTTTCGGTATAGCAGTATACAGCTAAAAACTCGAAATAAAGATAGAGTGATTTTTAGCTGACACAACCTAAACGAGAATCGAAGGTCTTGTCAATTGTAGTACAACGGTAAAAAGACAGACAAAAACTGACGTCGGATGAAGAAGTTATGAAATTTTAACGACTTTTCATGTCCGTGTCTGTTAAAAATAATAATAATAAAAATAAAGTCAAAATTAGCCAACGGAGTCTAAACGAAAGTTGTAGAGTATAATCTCGCGTACGCGTGCAAATAAAGAACGTCAAAAACAAAGCTCGTATGCGAAAGTTATGAATTTTTGAAAATTTGGGCACAAAATCCGAGAAGCTTCGTATACTAGGCTCGGACTCGGCCACGTACAAGCCTCACATGCATGACGCGTGTCCGACTCGTGGCGCGTCCCAAGCTCCGGAGCGAGCCACCTCACCTGCGCATCCGACGCGTGCCTCGCCTTCGCTGCTGACGCGTGTCTTGGCCTCACATCCGACGCGTGTCCTCCCTTCCCCCTTCGGTCCGAAGCCTCGCCCTATATAAAGGGAGGTGCGAACCCTCCCAGTTTAGTTTCGAAATTTCACACTTTTTACCCCTAAATCCATTTTTATGCTATTCCAACATCCCCCGAAGCTCCGGGATCATACCTAACACATGAAAAACATCCCGAAGTGCCCGAAGACGCCGATAAATTTATCTTTTCGGTTTGAAGCTCAACCATCGCAAGGCCCCGTTTTCAATAAAGCTCCCGGTTTTCAATTAAGCTCCCGATTTTCATCAAAGGAAGTTAATTATAGAAACGAAGTGCTGCTCAAATTACTATTTTAACCTCCGGTTATTTCATGGTGAGTTCAAATTATAGGAACAATTGTATGTTGTGTGTTATATGTGCAATATGGTTTCCCGTGTTATTATGATAATGAGCTATACCTTTGACTACGAAGTGAATGACTAAGCATCACTTGGGTATTGGTATGTAGCCTTTGACCATGAAGTGAATGAGTAAGCATGACTTTGGCATTGGCAGAATGCTAGGTAGGGCTGAAAGCCTGTAAATTCTAGCAAAAATGTTAATTCAGAAATCGTTTATTTTCTGTGCCACTTGGGCTGAAGTCTTATTGATGTATATCAAGTTGAAATTGATGTATCTCATTAATTGTAAATCTTTGAATCAGATCATTTCTTGATATGGAAAGCTTGTCACATGATTCACATATGCCTTTGTTGTTCTTTGTTCCTCTTTGCTTCTGTCATATTGGTATATATATATATATGGCATAACGTTATATTATATCTATTTTTGAACTCACTAAGCATCACCGCTTACCCCTCTCACTGTTTAATTATTGCACGTGATAAGCATCCGGTATAGTTATGTAGTATTAGAAGATGTAGAATAGATAATATTATAGCTTTTGTATTTAGTGCATAAGTTCCTGCGAAGTTATGTAATATATAAAACTTTGTAAAAACCTCATTAGTCGGTTTGTATCCAGTCTTTTGTAATAAGACCATTTATGTAAAATATGTTTATGAATATGCATCTAGCATGTTTGGAGTAATAATGTTAAGTATGGAAAAAGGGTCTTTCAGTCATGGTATCAGAGCTAGGGAAGGGGTCGATGTGTTCGACAGGGATGTCGAACCCTATAATGGGGGGGGGGTGAAGGTGAGTTGCACCTGATCCCACATCGGCTGGGAAGGAGAACGAAACATTTCCTTAAAAGGGGTGTGAATACCTTCCTTGTGACAACTCGTTTTAAAGCCGTGAGGGCAGCAGATCCCATAAGAACTCTACAGTTAAGCGTGCCCGGGAAAGAGCAATCCAGGGATGGGTGACCCCCTGGGAAGTTTTCATGCCGGGAGCCCAAAGCGGACAATATTTTGATACGTGCCAGAGAGGATGTTAGACAGAATTTGCTAGGGATTCACTAACACATAATTTGTGATGGAATCCTACTATAGAATACATGACGGAATACCATCTACTACGGATTTCATTCTGTTGTCACATTTGCGACGGAATGATTGTTTCCCTAGCAAGCCCTCGCTATAGGGTTTTTTGGGATGGAAATCGGTCGTCGCAAATTCCGTCGCTATTCATCCTTTACAACGGAATTTCAGCTTTTTGCAACAGAATCCTTCCGTAGCAAAATCGGGTTTTTCTTGTAGTGTTTATTACAAAGAAAAAAAATAATTTAGAAATACATGACATCTTTTAAAATATTCCAAGCGTGTTCGTATGCAAAATCAACCACGTCATTTTGGATTTTGTATTGCACCCTAGGAACCTGTAAAATTACCTCTCCATCTTCATTAAATAATTCATTTGTCGATCTTGTGATAAATTTTATTAAAGATCTTCACCTTTTCTCTTATATCGTTAAATTTAGACTTAATTTTTTCTTATTTTCGATGTTGTTTATGAGATAACTCATAGTGAAACATATTTTCAAGCGGACCCAAAGTGATCTATACATCAAATGTTGGAGACCGACGATAAAAATATCATCCTTGATGATAATCCAAGACCAAACAAACACGATATCTTCTTCTAAAGTCCATGGAAAAAGTTGTTCTACACCATGACACATATTCCGTGGCAATTATTCCTAACAATCATTCCAGATTGCCATTCCAGATATATATTTCGGATACACGCATTTCGGATACATAATCTTCACCCTATAAAAATGCATCTACCATATACTACATAACCAGCTGTAAATGAAGTACATTATCAAATTAATTACTTGAGCATGAGTTCAAATAAATTTTTTGTTTGACATTGTGAAGAAGAAGATTTTTATGTTTGTTGGTATATTAACCCTTTCCCAAAGGACCAAATTTCCCACTCCCATGTAAAATGTTTGATGACATTTTCTAAGCAATGAAGAACACCAAAGAAATCAACCTAAGGGACATTAAAATTAGTCGGATGCTCAATCAACATTCAAACCATCTAGCATAACAGATAAATGAAAAACAAAAATGAGTGGTTGAATCTTGGAGAAGCTGAATGTAATCTCCCAAAAATACTAAGAAAAAAAATTTCATTTTTCAACCACCAAAACCAATCATTCATTTGTTTAAAAGCCAATCAGAGTATAATGTGTTCTCAAATATCAATGTAAAATCATAAAATGATAGTTCAAAATAAAACTCCAAGGGATGCAATGCAATCAAGTCGGACCCTTCCCTTTGTTACCAGAAGTACCTGAAAACATTTAAACATGAAATCGTAAGCGCAAAGCTTAGTGACTTCCATAAACTACCACATATCATACATAACATTGGGTCCTACCCACACAATAAATGGGCATTAGCCACATAACGTGCCTCACCCAGATAACAGGCCCCGCCGAACATACATGCAAGAGTCACAAAGACAATCTAGCATCCTACATAGTATAGTGAGAAAACTCACCTGAACTACTCAATAGAAGCTCAACAGCTACCTCAACAACATTATAGCTAACCCATGCTACCTAATGCCAAACAGATACTATTCCTTAGACAAAAACTCAATCCTACTCAACTTTGATCAAATATCAAACCGGTGAAAAGTCAACGGTCAACAATCAGCAACCACGCTGTGGCCAACCACTGACCACACCGTGGCATCCATATGACAAAACAGCCATGGAGAAACCCGCCGCCATGCCGTGGCGAGAATCGTGCCATGTCGTGGGTACATCTGGATAAAACAGACACGTTACATCGCACCACCTTGTCGTGGGCCTTCCTTGGACATGCTATGGTTTTTTGTCAGAAAGACATTTAATCTTTAAGAGCTTAATCCATTAACACAATCCTTAATACTTTCCAGAAAGATTCTTTGCATAACAAAGGACCATACAAATCATGACTTTATTGACATGCATATCCAATGCACGTCTCACCCAAAACTATGTCAAAATGGTAAGAAATGAAGTCAAAACTTCACGCATGACATCAAAACAACTTGTGAGTCTAGATCTGAAACATATGATGTTCTTGGGACCTTTGAGAGTAATAAAGTTGCAAACTTTATTCCCAACTCTCACTCAAAACTCTTCAACATGGACTAAAACTCATAATATTTCAAGATCTAAAGAGAAAGTACCAAAAACCAAGAAACTTTATGACTTGCAAAGGTCCAATAGATAAATGAAGGTAGCAATTCACAAGCTTCAAGCTTCCTAGCACAACCTTTATTGCTTCCTTCACCAAACCAACCAAAATGTACACCAAAAGAGGTTCAAGGAGAGAGGAGGAGCTCAAATCATGAAGAGGGGGGCTAGGGTTGCTCTCAAGGAGTTGTAGATGTGATTGAGGGTTAAGAAAATGCCCTAAAACATGAATCATTACCTTTAAATATGTTAAAAACCCTAACAATCATTGGCTTGGGCCTGCCCAACATCCGCTCTGTGGAAAATAGTTCTCCGCTTCATGGTGATTACCATGGGGTGGAGATCTGCTCTCCACCCCGTGGAGACAAGTTTTCACCAAAATCCATTCCAACTTCAGACATTCATAACTTCTTCGTTTCAACTCCGTTTTCGGAGATCTTTATATTCACGCGAAGGTATTCACAAGCCCACAATTCTATCTAATTACTTTTGACTAAAACTATATTGAACTAAAATCATTAATTCATGCACGAAACCCTAAATACCACCTTTCCCATTTTACCCGTTGCTTCAAAGCATGATTCGCGGGCTTTAATCACTTAATCAACATTACAACTTTCGATAGGGTCTAAACTCTATTCCCTTGAAGCCCAAGACCTTTACTCAATCAAATTACGACTCGATATCCCAAAATTAGAAACATCATGGAAATTAGGTGTTACACTTAAGGAGGCTGAGAAGTAGATTTGAGATGAAAATGTGGAGATTTATATGCTTCGGGCAGAACGGGATCATTTTATAGATGTTAGAATTAAAGGAGATTTTATTGATCGCGAACAAAATATGTATCCCTTACAATTTCCAAATTTGTGGAAACCAAGTTAAGTATGTAATAGCTTTTTGTAAGGTTCTTTTACCTAATGAAATTAAAAAGTTTTTCCCTTTAAGAAAAGCATACCAGTCAATTTTTATCGCTCTTTTATTATTGTTTCTAACCTACTTGCTTCTTCGATGATATTGTGTTCATAAACCGTCATATATCTTCAGACATTGTTATGAGGAGCATTTGCATATTATACAATGCCACTTTTCTACGCTCCTCGACCGCAAAAGGTGATCATGGGTTTTCAATATTACCATTCGCTCCTTCACACGTTGAAAATCATGAATCATTTCTAACGCAGTCGTATCAAGACTACCACGTTGGTCGTCCTCAAGGCATAATAGTTTATTTTCCATAAACAAAGTATCCTCATCACTCAACTTATTGAATATTGCAGAATGTGATTAGAAAATATACAGAGATATTATGAAAGTGAATTGCTATAAAAATAACACCAAGCAATATGAAATGTATCCATATAAAAATTTATAAAATCACAACTACTCTAAAATAACCGCTTGTTCTAAACATGATATGGTCCCATCTTATGAAGTTCTATTAGTTTTTCAACTTAAGATTTAACACCCACTCTTATTTCCTTCTTAGTTTTATTGGTGCCTTTGGTGGTTTAGTGTGTGATGTTTTTTCAATTTTCACATCCTATTTTTTATGGGAAATTGCAAGAAAGTAATTATATTACCACAAAATTTTGATTATGACACCGAGTTTTTTTAGTTATGTCATTATATTTACAATTTGTTTGCAATACCAAGCAAATGACCGTTCTCTCTGTTATCCCAATAACCACTTTTTCCAAAAAGTCAATAAGTTTACCAAAATTTCAATTTTGATATCGAGTTCCAAATTAGAAGAAAATCACTATATTACCACATAATTTTGATTTTAACACCGAATTGTTTTCTCAATTATGTCATTACATTTACAATTTTGTTGCAACGTCAATAAATTGACTGATTCAGGAGATGTTATGATGGTTTAGAAGCTTGATTTGTACAACAAATAAATGAAGGTTGATCGAGTGGTGCAAACTCACGAAGCATCTCCTGGATCGACCTTGTAGGGGTTTTCATATACTTGTACAAATCGAGTTTCTAAACAAAAATTACATCTCCTAAAAGGGTGAGTACGCACTTCTCAATAATTTTTAGTGAGTTTGAACCAATAGATTGACCTTCACATGCCATTCGTGAAGAAATATTCTGACGGAAAATAAGAACTAAACATTATAATAAAAAGTGTCACCTAAAAGGGTGATTACACCCTTTTCGTTGACTTTTAAGTCATTTTCAACCAATAGATCGGCCTAAAAAGATATGTGAAATTCGGTTCGATGCAAACCATATAATTGAACCTCAATCCTACCAGATAAGATCTTATGTGACTTCCATATCATAATATTTTCATGTTATTTATTTGGTAACCTGCTAGACTGTTATCCAAAGCGCCATATCGTTCAATGGTGGTGTTGGTTTCGAAAAATGTTGTTTGAATTAGGAGTTCACGAGTTCTCGCAAATCTTTATGTTCTGAAAATAACTTCCCACCCCCTATATATATATATATATATATATATATATATATATATATATATATATATATATATATATATATATATATATATATATATATATATATATATATATATATATAGGTTCCGTTGATATTCCGAAAAAATAGAGACCCTGAGATTCAGCCTCAATTACATGTTTCTCATTTGCTGTTCTAACACTCCAGCATACCGGTGTGGTGGGATAGTTTTAATCATAAACGATTATGCAACACTGTTCGTTACTTTTTTCCCCACCACCACAATCACCACCGCCACCACCACCACCACCAACCGACCCCACCACTGCCACCACCACCTTCTCTGCCACTAACCACCATAATCATATATTATTAATCAATTTCTGAACATACATATGTGTGTAATCATTTATGATTAGGAATATATGTATAAACATGTATAATCATATATAACTATTGTCACAACTAGCATTTTAGGGCTAGAAATTTCTATCCATGTACAAATAGTTTCTTTGTGTAACTAAGAGACACTATGTGTAGTATAAATTAACTTCAATACTATACAAGTTTATACATCCAAAATTTTGTTTCAAGTCGAAACTTCCTCGTGTATGCCCAAAATCTAACCCAATAAGACATGATCACTCAACTTTGGGCCTTAACCCAAGCCTTCTCGGTTCAAATCTCTTAATGGACCAAGACCTTCTTATTGGGCGCTTCTGGTCACACCCCCCAAACCGAACAGCGGAAACGTTCGGGGGCTGAGGACGTCATGTACAATATCACAACAATTGAATAATAGTAATCAAAGTAACAACAACCATTGTATTATTAGAATAAAGTTTACATTGTTTTCAAATCATATATGACTGACTCCAAAAGTAAATAACAAGTAAAGACTCGAAGCTACTATGATCCATCTTCTTGAACCCTGTGCGTGTACCTGTCTACTAGTGCCATATGAATAGAAGTAGGTTTTGAAAGAGTATCAGCATTAAGCTGGTGAGTTCATAAGCGTTTTTTTTTTAGAAAACAGGTTCTATGTTCTTGAAAAGTACGTTGTGTTTCTCCAGAAATCCTTATAATTTCTGATTTAATGAATGTTAAGTAAAAATATTTGTACCGGTTTCCTTCTGCGAGTACTTAGTGTGTAAAAATCATATAAAATCCAGATCGAACAAACAATCGATTGTGTGGTCCTGCCCCAAGTCCAGAACCAACAAAGAACAGAAATGAGGCGGAGGCCACACACTCCACTGGTTGTTGGATCCTCATGTACATAACCCTGATGTATTCACTATATACTTACAAAATTGACTGTGTTGGTCCTTTGAATCTGTTGAAAGTGCTCCTCAAGAAAATCCAATATTTTCTTACTAAAAGTATGATAAAATCCAATTCCCTCTATAACCTCTTAGCTCACACTAGCCATGTATAAACCAATATCGGACAGACAGTTAATTGTATGGATCTGCCCTAAACCCACAACCAAACAAGGAACAGGGAATGAGACAGAAACCACACATTTCACGGTCTATCGGATATTCTTCATACGTAACCCGGATGCATAAGCTAAGGAATTATAAAATTATTAATGAATATTATTTTGTTGAATGGTAAACCGATTGTTTGTAAAGTACTGATGTTGTCCTGGAAAATCCTATATTTTCCCTAAGTGTGAGTTGTTGTCTTAACTATTCCAAAATTTAAAAGTACAAGTATCTTCCATACTTATGTTGTTAAAGTATTTTTCTGAATGAAAACCCTTGCTACTACCAATAAAGTATAGTAGTTTTATTACATAAAATAAAACTAATTGAAACGTATTGATCTGTATGGTGAAAACGTTGTTAATACCCTCCTGTGATCACTTAGTACATACGAGTTATAAAAATCTAGATTGAACAGACAGTCGATTGGGTAATTCTACCCTAAATCCACAACCAAACAAGGAACATAGAATGAGGCGGAAGTTACACATCCCACTGCATGTCGGATGTTAATTTCATATCCCTAGTTATTAACCCTGATGACTGATTGTTAAGTACATTATTACGTGAACGAGTCATTGTTTCCCATGTGAGTTCTTATAAACATACTAATGGACAATAAACACTACAACGTACTTCGGACGTCGTTTAACTGAAATGACGTTTGTCACCCTCGGTTGACTGTAGATAATAGTCAGGGTGCAGGATTGGCAGTCCCGTATATATCTATACACAAAATCACGCTCCCCCTCCAGGAGGCTCTGGTTCTGAAGGAGTAGACTTCCCAGAAGTCGTGTCTCACAATGTAGTTCTCTCAACGATTTCGCGAATAATACTATCAAAACCCCTTTTTTTTATTATCAAATATTCTTGTAAAATAGTATCTAAATAAGAAAATATAATAAACTGAATTATATTTTTAAACTTCGATTTCTTGTGTTTTACTTTTATTTCCCCCTAAAAATGTTAAAATAGTAAAATCGTAGGGCTATGAACTCACAGTTGGTTGCGTGTGCGTGCCGAACCACGAGACTGGATATGATGACCCTCGAGTTTGTTTAATGCAAGGTAACGGAATCCTAATAATAATTAAACACATATTTGTATCTAAATTAACGAGACCATTAATCAAAGTGTTAGAAAACACTTGCTTTTGGGTTAGGCATGTTACCGAGACTCGATTGAAGTGGAAAAAGTGGGTTTACAGCCAAAATTCGAACTTGGGAAGGTTTACGACCGTGAAGGGGATTACGACCATGAACTGTTCTCGGCCGTGATTAGTTCTCGCCCGTGAACGATGTACTGCCCTTGAAGGGTTCACAGTCGTGACCTCAAGAACATCAACACTTGATTTGACGAAAAACGGATGTTTTGATGCTCCACATCGAGTTCCAAGGCGGATGGAGTGATAGATGAAGACAATTCTTGTGTTTTCGGGTGATGATTTTTAGAGAGAGAAAGGGTATTCGCGGCCAGAAAAATATAAATGAGGGTAGGGGTCACGTATATATAGGGGGGGTTCATGGTCTGTGGTGGGGCCACCAGCCGTGAACGAGTTTACGGCCGTGATCGGGTTCACGGCCGTGAACACCAGTCAGGCCAAATTTTCGTTGATTTTCGAAGTAACTCGGGTTTTCGTGCGATTTTGGTTCCGACTCATAAAAGAAAATTCAATTATCTAACTTAAATGATTTTGCAAACCATAGGAATTTGATGGAACTAATTAAAAATTTAAAATTTATTTAACGGAATCGGGCTAACGTTAACGGAAAAAGGTTCGGGTTGTCACACTTCTTGGGCCAAAAGCCCTAGTTAAACTTTTTATGGGCCGAGAACCCATATTTGGGCCATAGTTGGGCCAAAAATCCATGTTTAACACAGTTTTCGGCCATGAGACCCTTATTGGGGCTTATTGGGCTGTGAAAATTCTTCTTAGGCTTTAATGGGCCTAAAACTTTATGTTCATCAATAATGGGCCGCAATTTGCTATTGGAGCTTTTATTGGGCCGAAGACCTCCTAATGGGCTCTATTGGGCCAAATGCCCTCCCACTTAGTGCTAATGGGTCAAACCCATTTCTTTTGGGCCTAGTTTTGAACCGAAATCATTTTTGGATCAGAACCAAGCCCAAATTCGCATGTAAACCGAAAATATAATTGGGACCAATGTGTATTCGGCTATCCATGGAAAAACCGAAGCCCAATTCCTTTCCCTTCCCATAAAGTCCGATCGGATATAAAAAAAGAAAAGAAATGGATTAATATGCTCATGACACCTCATCTTTGCATGGAAAATATCCATGTAATTGGCCTCCATGTATCTAGGAAAGTAGTTTTGCACAAAATGTGTCAAGGTTGGATCATCTCTCCCTTCTCCTCTCTATATTCGGCCGAAGCTATACTCCCCACCACCATCCTTCTCAAAATTCAATCATATCTCTTCATTCCTCTCACTATTTTCTGCTAAAAACCGTGAATTTGTGTGTGTCTTCAAGGGGTTTTCTTCAAGCCTTTCATCCACTTGGTAAGATCATATATCATTCAAGTTGTTTTATTCCAAATTTCACTAAGATTATTCGTCATAACCACCTCATTTTTGTGTTTATGCTCCTAGAACCACCACAATTTCAAAGATCTCCTCAAAGAAGCACTTTAGGCCGAAAACTTACTCCATTTTCCTCTTTAAAACCGAAAAAGCCCTAAGGTGAGCTTCATACCCCTATTTTCAAACTTTTCTTTCTTTTGGGAGAGGATACAAGTCAAATATATTTGCTTATATGTGCATGTGTTGTATGATGTGTGTGTTAAATGTTGTGAAATCCATGCTAATAGTTCAAGAACTCGATATTTTTGGTTAAATCTCAAGATGTTGGACTTAGTTAACATAAAATTTTGTTAAA
Organism: Lactuca virosa; assembly: GCF_052849685.1. Taxonomy (NCBI): domain Eukaryota; kingdom Viridiplantae; phylum Streptophyta; class Magnoliopsida; order Asterales; family Asteraceae; genus Lactuca; species Lactuca virosa. The sequence goes on from NC_136430.1 coordinate 720,050, forward strand.
AATTATAACTAGCTCCTAAATGAAACTTTATCACTTGATGCATGGTAAATGTCACAAAGATTAGTCCAAGAATATGTTTTAAACAAATTTTTGGCATGAAAACATGAAAAATGATAAAATGTGGAAGTCTCACTAAAAATTGGACTATTTTTGGCCATAAAGGTACAAATGGGCCATTTTTGAACATTTTGATAAACTTGGGCCTTTATTGAGCATTTTAGTAAAAATGGGCCGAAAATGAGCTTTTTAGTAAAATTGGGTCATTTTTGAACATTTTGGTAAAAGTGGGCCGAAAATGAACTTTTTAGATAAAAATGGGCCTTTCATGACTTTTTCGGTATTAATGGGCTAAAATTGACATTTTCGGTAAACATGGGCCTTATTTGACAAAATTGGGTCATTTATGTTATTTGACATAAATAGGGGCATTTTTACCATTTTCAAAAATATTGGGCCATTTTTGACAATAAGATCAAAATGGGAAATTTTGTAAACTATAGCAAACCGTATATTTTACGACATAAATTATTGTGTATCACAAACTGCGGTCGTAAATAAACACTATTAACATTACTAATAATATTAAATAATAGGATCAACTAGTTGCGTAAATTGTTGTTGGGACTCTTGTGAGACACACTTTCACTGTAACACCGTAAATTTTCAAATAAATTTTTCGTTTTAAAATCACATAATTCTCATAACATATTTCACTAAATCCCAAGTATCTAATTATCAAAACACAACTCCATAAATGTTTGATTGAAAATCTAGGATCCTTAAAACATGACTCTTCTTCTCGTGTGTACAATCAAACCGGCGCCTTCATGCGATCTTGAAAAGTACCTGAAACACATATCACACAACACTGTATGCACGAAGCTTAGTGAGTTCCCCAAAATACCACGTACACAAATAGTAAGCCTCTCATTGCTATAGCTCGGCATGGACACTCCGGTCATGTGTCTCGGTGAGGACCCTCCGGTCTCACGGCTCAGTGTGAACCCTCTGGTCATGTCTCTTAGTGAAGACCCTCCGGTCTTCACAGCTCAAGTCGGACCCTCCAAGCCTGTATCTCAATGAGGACCCTCCAATCTCACAACTCAGTTTAGACCCTCCGGTCCTACTCAGTATGGCACTGGTTCGTTCCCTAGCTTGATACACTACATATCATTCCTTTCTGTAGATCTTCCCCAGCTTTAGCTTCTCAAAGTCTTTTGGAGATTCCTTAAGAACAGCATAAGGCTTCTTTCGCAACACCGCTGCAACCTCTACGTCCATATCCCCAATCTCTTGAATGTAAGACTTGATCATTATTTGGAGATGAGACATGATAGGTTCGTATTTGTCTTTTTCTTTCAGCAGCATGTTGTAAAGAACGAACCAGTCATTGGGGTTGAGACAGGGTAAGTCAGCAAGAGTGAACTCGTAGCACTGACTGGTTGAACCTCTTACGAATTTGAATTTCGCATTCGGAAAGCTGCCAGTCTCGATTAGTCCAGTGACTTTCACACCAGTTTTTTTGCTCAGGGAACAAGTTGTTGGGTTATGAGCATTCTAACACTCCTAAGTATACATGCAACCCTAAATACCTTGGATCTATTTTTTCTCTATTATACGTACAATTATGAACATCCAAGGTATTATCCTAATCTAGCATACAAAATAATAAATATAACAAAATAGATACATACCTCTTTGATGTAGAATGTCTTCATGAAGCTTGAGTGCCTAGTGCCCCAAGTTGACACCTCAAATGGTTCACACAACACCAAATACACTTGGAATAACTTGAGAGAAACTTGAACACTCCTTGAAATCGTCTAGCCCTCACACTCACACATTAGTGCACGATTTCTTGAGCCATGGGATTCTTTTATATGGTGGCTATTAGGGTTACACCATGTAACTCATAACTTTACCCATTCCTTATGCTCCATGGATTTTAACCTCCATGGAGTATCCATGGGTCACCCCATGGACTTAGTCCAACATAAGGAATCTTGGATCACAAGCCCACATATATAAGAATGAATGATTTACACAATCAACCCATATATTTAATTAGTCTCCTTTTGATCACTTAATTAATTCCAAATTAATTCTTGATCAATACTAATTAAATAACCTTATTAATATATTAGAACTTATAATATATTAACCAACCTTAAGTGTTATTTCTCTCATTATAGTCTATCCAAATGCATGATGCCATGCAACCCAAATGGACCATGCCGGGTCGGGTCAAGTCTTACCAATTATAGTTATGGACTTAGACATTAATCCAACAGTCTCCCACTTGGATAAGTCTAAAACTATTATTGCGTATGACTTCAGGAACCGATCAGCAATCATAGCTCTCAAAAGCTTCTGTCGAACTCTGACCTTGTCGATGAACTCTGACCTTTGTCAATGACTTGTCCATTAGATAAGGGATCATATATTCCTCCATTCTAGATATCATATGGACTGAGACATAGATTATCAATCATTCTCTCTGTCCATTTGTTGTTTCCCGATTTCCGATTCATGATGACTGACTGATTGAACAAATCAAATCAGTCCTGGCTTGGCCAAGCACTCACATGTATCATCTTTAAATCATCGAGGGGCCCATAGATATCGCTTTTATCCCGAAGTTAAAAGGAATGGATAAACTTCGACTCATATGGCTTGTTCTACTACTTGTTGAATCATACACAAAGGCACGTTTTATAACATCGAGTTACCAATGCGTTTTCGTGCAATCAATGTATAACCAACTCATAGTAACAACTCATATCTCTAGGTTTGAAGAATATAAGATATTATCGTCTCATGATCACTCGTGATAAAATCCATGAAGTGATTCAAATGAGCGCGGGTTGAATCCAATACTCAGAACTTATGATCACTCATGAGTGTTGTAGCACCACTTTGTCCACCAACTTCGACCTCTACAAACCAACCCATGACAGTCTTGATTCATATCTACTTCCAGCATATGACCGACTGTGGATGGTTTGAATAACTTAATCATTCAGGAAGAGCGACTTAGTTATTCTGGAAGTCAAAACATGCAAAGTGAAACACAAGAATAAATGAATCAAGTATGGTATCAAACCCTATGAATATAAATAAACACTTTTATTTATCACCATACTGATTACTCATTATTCATTGTTTCGGTTTTATCAACTTTATACTTGAATTTAAAACAATAGTTGTCCCATACTTGAATAATGAATACTCATTATTCATTGTTTCGGTTTTATCAACTTTATACTTGAATTTAAAACAATAGTTGTCCCATGCTCCATGCATGTACACTATGTTTTCTAAACACTAGTCATGCCATACACCAAGTATGCATAGTATGTTTGTCTATGATCTTTACTTTGTAAAATAGATCAATTGAACATCACTCCAATGATCCTCTTTTCACAGTCCCAAATCCTTACTGCAAATGCAAGAATTCCAAATTCATACCATTTACTGAAATATGTTAGATTCTAAACTTATATGCATTGATCCTCTTAATGATTATGCACAAAGTCAGAAAGACTTGACAACAATCATTACAGAGCATTCCAAAGGAGATCAGCTCCTTGGAAACATCCTTCTTTCATTAAGTTTCCAAATCTTACATAGATTGAATAATTTCTAACTTTGAAACATTTCCATATTCCATTTTGACTATCACTTCTGAACAAGAGTTGCCTCCTTACAGATTATGTCAATATGGTCCTTCCTGAATTAACATTATACTTCCAACTGTCCTTGAGCAACCAATCTTTGGTAAACCTTAGATTGTCCTCGACAATTGCTTAATCATTTTAGTCATATCCAATTCTAGACCTTTTCCCTTCATAATGCCCCAGGCATTTGGAAAATTTTAGAAAGGATGAATATAGCAAATGTAATCGATCCTATATCTGAAGCATATGGGACACGATTCATGATGTCTCACATAAAGACTAAACCAGTCTTTTGCTATAATATTTCCATTTCAATTTGCCAAGTTCTCAAATTTAGAATATGAAAAGGGATGCCGTAATCATAATCGAATTTTAGAACGCAAATAATGGACCCATATATAGAATTTCCTTATGTTGAGCCATTCCAACATGAAATTCATATATATATCCTTGATTAAATACGATTAAAATCTCAATCTAAGCTTTTTAGAATTGAAATAAAGTATAATTTCCTCTCCCTTAATTATAGCAAAACAACTTTTTCAACCCCTGCAACCTCACGAATTGAAACTTTTGTTTTCTATAATTAACATTGCTAACTTGCAACCTTTGTCATAATTATCATGCTCCCACTAACATGATGATTATTAGCATAATACTTATGCTCCCACTAGCTTTGACATGTACTCAGAAATCAGCTGACTTTCTTACCAAAGTTCAGATTTCTGATACTAGATTGTTTTGATAAAACTTTATCAAAATCATACACCTCTCTTAGATAGCTCACATGTGTGTCTAAACAATTTTAGAACTATGAAAAGGGATGCCGTAATCATAGTCTCAATTGTTTAGACCTTTGCCACTTATCACAAGTCCATGTTACTGTGCCGGTAAACGACACACGCTCCACTAACGACTTTGAGAATGCAAATATCACAATTGCTATCTAGCTAAAATCTACTTAGTGAAAGTGTTTCCTCACCATCATTTTCATGAATCGGAGAGAAACCTTATGACACTTAGATTTAATAGTGTATGTGTTCTTATCCATGTGAATTTGTCAAAACCATAATCACAAGACAAGGTTAGTGACAAATCCAAACTCATATTGATTAAACTTGTGCAATCTTAAATTCTTGCCATTTGGCAGCTCAGGTGCCTGCCATTGCTTCCAAGTAGTTGTGCAACCAATTGAGAACTCTCAGAACTCCTATGCAAAGCCAACTTGAATAGCCACAAAAATTTCAACACGATAGGTTATAAACCTCAAGTCGTGTGCTAGTGAAGGACTTTAGGTTTTATTCTTGATTAAGTCTTGAAACTTTCAAGAGCTTTAAGACTCCCACTGTCCTCTTGACATATAAGACTCCCTTGTCAAATATTCAAGAGATAGTGCGGATTCTTTATCAAAACTAACACTTTACACAATTGGCCTAAGTTGGTCTCTGTTTTATCCAAAACATCACAACTTACCAATTTCAAATGTACAAGAGTAGATAACCTTTTACTCTTACATTTGACTAGTGTTAACAAACCCTCTTTAAGATATATCACTCAAGTTACACTCTTGGAGTATGACTCTAAGAATTGTTTTGGAACGAAGTATGACTCATCTTTTTGATTTAACCATTTCAACAATTCATGACTCCTCTCCTTGACTTTAGAGGACCAATTGTGATATGGTATCTTAATCATTAAGATGATCATAAACATGATACTAAAGTACTCTCCTATCTTTTCAGATTTGAGAAACTTTTATCTTTCTGCCATACTTTGATTCTTCTTATTCGTTATGTCTCACATTGAAACTTCTCCAATGCTACAGACTTATACTTAAACTTATAAGTATAACCATATTTACTGAACTTAAGTAAATCATGACGAATAGTCTTCTTGATCTTTTGTGGTGGACTTGACCAGTGCACAAGAATGTGTACTCGATCCCTTAGTCCATTCCTTATTCACATAAGAATTAGTCTTAATTTTCCAAGCTGAAAGTTCTCATTCATCATACTATACAACTTGCATGATTCCAAGTTTCGGTCCAATTGAACCTTGGGTGATGAGAATCTTTCCTTATTTGGTAATATTAGACACTACCACAACCGAAAGAATCAAATCCATTTTTCCAATATTGCTATCAATGGAATCTTATAAGCAACAACTTTTCACAAATGCCATTCTAAGGATACTTAAAATAAATAAAATCAAAACCTTTTTCTTTTATTTTAAAACTTTGCGGAAAAACTTATCCTTACAATCCATATGAAAACCTTGTTGTTATCTATTCCTAAGCAATATAAATATCATAACTCTTAAGTAATAGCCCAAAATTCTGATCACCGAACCATGCGATTGAAATCCATCTTCGCGATCAGAATCAGCATGTACTTAATAGAGTTAGACAATGGACTTTACCTGAAGTAGAGCCAAACTTATTGACTTTAACATCCTTAGGTAAATTTGGCAGCTTCGTAACCAATGCCCCTTCCTTTGGCAATAGTTACCTATGGATCCTTGATAATGGGACTATCTCAGACTTCGCCTCTCTCTTTACCATTGGGTCAACAGAGTTGACTATGGCCGATCCCTTTCCATTGGGAAGAGAGAGCTTTACTGGATATCCAATGGCATCATTGTCAATGTCCATAGCGTTTTAGGAAGTTGATCTTAGCAAATAGATACGATCATTAAGGGTCTTGTCTTAGTCTGTTTCATAGGATTCCCAAAAGAACTCACTATGTGACCTAGAAAGTAGTTGAGCCACCAACTTTCTCAAGACTTTGACACCCAAGTCTGCCGGCTTGTCAATATGTGACTACATCTCCAAGATGTGATCACACCTAAACCTTGCCTTGCCAATAGGGCTTGAGTGACCTTAAACTTTTTAGGAACTTGTGGGTTAGGGAGAATAATTGGAGGAGGTGAAAGAAGTAGGATATCCATGGGACATCATCTTCATTTAGGAAAGCTTGTTTCAAGAGATTTGGGAAGATCATAAATGTCTAGACCAGACATCTTTTTGGGAGATATTCAAGATAGTTGATTTAAAGTCCTTAATATGACACCCAATATGAAATATTAAGGCTAGGACCCAACAAACTATTTTATAACTTAGAAGAGGGATGTCGTAATCCAAGCTATAAAATATTTGAAGGTAGGTGAATGACGATTCACCAATTTCCACCATGAAAAACGAAATAATTTATTAGGTTTTAATTGGATTTGAAAGTCGTAGATCTTTGAGATTCATTGAACTGTTCAAAGGCATGTTTCAATCTCGAGTGTGCCCTTCAGGTTTTATGACTGGGATGCCGAGGATCACAAAACAAGGTGTGAATAACCATGCAAATATACTTGGTACCCTTAATATTTACCCCTTAATAAGTGTGCCGGTTAACCACACACGCTCCACCGATACTATGATAAATATTAAGTTACCCTTTGCCTACCTTGTTAAGTCCAGGTTAGTGTGCCGGTTAACCACACACGCTCCACTAACGACTTAAGCAAAGTGCAAAGTGTAATTTCATGGGTTAGCACCAAATTCTCATTTTCCTAAGTAACTAAGATTGGGTATTAATAAGAGTTTAGTTACTTAGTATTTATCATTAATACTTTTAATGAAAGGAGAATTATAGTCCTTGTCCTACCCGTTCGGCTAACGACCCTCCACCAGTCAAGGAAGCGGTGGGTGAGAGTGGACACCCATTAAACTGCCATTTTATAGGCAGTAACGTTATACCCCCCTTATAGACCGGCTTCGTGAATGAGGCCTACTAACGGTAAGACTGACTTTACTCTTATACATATATATAAATATTATTAACTTATAATATTATAAAGTATAAGGTTTGAATTTTAACTTTTAAAATTCTAAGGGCTAACTTGGAATTAAAGTATTCATAAGTGAAAAATTTTCAAATTCCAAAACTTGAGGGCAAGTTTTGAAACTATTCAAAACTAATTAATTCCATAACTTATGAGTTTAAAGTAGTTTTAATTAAAAAAATAAACTCTTCAAGTTCCATAACTTGAGGACAAGTTTTGGAAGACTTTAAACTAATTAATAAAAAACAAATAACTTTTTTTTATTGTAACTTATGGAACTAATTAAGGTTACACTTTTTTTTTAATTTAATGAAGAGACTCTTCATTTTGTAACCTTTGCCAACTTTTATGAGTTTTATGATTCTTAAATGTGACTTTTCATATAACTTGAGGACAAGTTACAAAAACACACTTTGGAATCAACTCTTAGATTAAAATGGATTGAAAACAACTATTTCACACAACTTTTCTATTAATCTAAGAACCTCATAAGAACAAGATAATTCAAATCATCAATCTTCAAGAAATTAGCATGAACATACAAACTAATACAAATCTTGAAATTATGACATATATCTTAGAAATTGGATTAGCATGAACATTACCACATCAAAAACAAGTTTATAAGTCCAACAACATCTTAGGGTAATGTTCCTAGTCCAATTCCAGCCAAAACAATCGAATATATGCATCCAACTCGATTTTTCAGCTACTTTTGCAAGTATAACAAGAAAACAAGCATAGGCTCTGATACCACTGTTGGGTTATGAGCATTCTAACACTCCTAAGTGTACATGCAACCCTAAATACCTTGGATCTATGTTTTCTCTATTATACATACAATTATGAACATCCAAGGTATTATCCTAATCTAGCATACAAAATAATAAATATAACAAGATAGAATACATACCTCTTTGATGTAGAATGTCTTCATGAAGCTTGAGTGCCTAGTGCCCCAAGTGTGACACCTCAAATGGTTCACACAACACCAAATACATTTGGAATAACTTGAGAGAAACTTGAACACTCCTTGAAATCGTCTAGCCCTCACACTCACACATTAGTGCACGATTTCTTGAGCCATGGGATTCTTTTATATGGTGGCTATTAGGGTTACACCATGTAACTCATAACTTTACCCATTCCTTATGCTCCATGAATTTTAACCTCCATGGAGTATCCATGGGTCACCCCATGGACTTAGTCCAACATAAGGAATCTTGGATCACAAGCCCACATATATAAGAAGGAATGATTTACACAATCAACCCATATATTTAATTAGTCTCCTTTTGATCACTTAATTAATTCCAAATTAATTCTTGATCAATACTAATTATATAACCTTATTAATATATTAGAACTTATAATATATTAACCAACCTTAAGTGTTATTTCTCTCATTATAGTCTATCCAAATGCATGATGCCATGCAACCCAAATGGACCATGCCGGGTCGGGTCAAGTCTTACCAATTATAGTTATGGACTTAGACATTAATCCAACACAAGTGTCGTATTGAGGCTTCATGTGCTTCAAATAAAATGAGAACAACATCTGATCAGCTCCGTTGTCTGTGATAGGAACGTTCGCAATTTTCATGAAAGCACGAAACCTGAAATCCTTTGGGGTGATTGATAGATCCAATTGCGAATCTTGTGTGTTTTGAAGATCAAAAGACACAATTGGCTCTAACCAATATTAGCTGGGTAAATCGACTGCATCATTCTGGATTCGCTTCATGGTCCATTCGGGAAACAGAAGCTTCTTCCTTTGAAGAGTGGCATCAGCCTCTTTCTCAGCTCTTTCTTTTTCTTCAGCCTCTTGAATGATACGTTGGTGCTCATCCAGTTCGGCTTCACGAGCCTTTCATCTTTTCAGTTTGTTTTCATCAGGCACTTCTTCTTCTTCTTCATTATCAATAAAGGGATCATCACTGAACAATTTTTCTTTGAGCTTAGGTTCTTTCTTGACAACAGGATGAGCTGGAGCAACTGGTTTAACATGAGCTTTGGGATCTACTTTCTTTGAAGCCCCTTCTCCCCCTTGTATCGGAATGAAGCCAGATTCCGGAACACCCTCTAATCTGTGAAGCATTGCAAAAAATGGTCTCACCATTTCAAGTAGATGCTTGCGAACTGTGATGGTGAGCATTGAGTCCCTGGTCTCAAGGATATCTGAGAGCATGCGTGTAACATTAGAAATACATCTTGGCATGATAGCCCTCTCAGATAACAAGTCATTGACGTGTTTCTCTGAAGCTTCCAGTTTGGCACTTAACATCTTTGCTTCTTCTGACTTGAGTGCGAGAGAGTCCTTGATGTTACTTTCCTTTATCAGTTTGTCTTTAATTTGTGAAATCTGAGAGGAGATAGTTGCTTAAAATTTTTCATGGTCAGTTTTCAGACCAGTGCGAATCTCTTGCAGTTTAGTCTTCTTAGTTTTGAAGAGAGAGCCCAGACTCTTTAAAGCGTCATTGGCTAATGTGGTGTTCGAGTTGAAAGTGGTTTCGAATTTGTCCATGAAAGTGGTAGTTTCAGCAATTAGTTTATCGACTTTTTCGTTCGTGGTCTTGCAAACTTCAGCAGAAGCAGCAACAACCTCGTTCATCTTGTCAGCATTGGTTGTATGCTCCTGCGAGATTCGTTCAAAGAGTGAATCAACTGTGGCTTTAGCATATGCATCAGAAGAGGAAGCCTTGGCAGAGGGAATTAATTTGTCAATCTTTTCATGAAGGGACTGAATTTCCCTTTTGTAACCTGCACCTCATCTTCACTCTTAGTCCGTATTTGAAAAGGACTGTAAGTAAACCCCCTAAGATCTTCGACTTCATCATCACCAAAGACCATATCTAGGTCATCTCGGTTAATAGGGGAAACAGGAGGAGAAGTATGAGACGAGAGACTTGAAGTTTGAGCCCCCGTATTAGATATGTTGACTGAAACAAAAGGTGGGGTTGTGGTAGTAGGAGGAACTGTTGAATCAGTGAATAGTGGGATAGAGATAGGAATGCTAGTGTGTTGTGAAGAAACTGGTGGAGGGCATGGGGCAATGGTAATTGGGATAGATGTCTTTTTGGGTGAAGGAGGTGGAGAAGGAACAAAATCATTGAAAGTTGGAGTTACCTAAGGATTGGATGTCTCCTCTGTGTTGTGAACGATTCCATCTTCATTATGAACGTTAACATTCTCCTCGACGCGAATGTCTGACTGAGTTTCAGACTCCGAACCTTCGCTTGCACTTGGTGTTGGGGTATTTCGCCTGCGAGCAGGCTGCTTTCGCTTTTTGGGATTGGTTGCAGAAGGAACAGTTTTCTCCTTTCGCTTCTTTGGAGTGATAGCTGGCTCAGATGGACCCTCTTTCGTTTGCTTTTGCTTACCCCCCTTTTTCACTTTGTCAGCTTCATCAATTGTTGAGCGCATCACATGAGTAATGGTGTGAGATACTGAAGATGGAAGCTTCTTGTATTCCTCCATGATTTTACTTGCAGCTGGCACACAACGAAACATGGTCTCCAGAATGAAACCAACAAAGGGAAACTTCGAGTTCTCAGCAATAATGATCTTGGTGGTGTGAAAAGTAGTAATCGAAGACATCAGGGAATCTTTCATCATGGAATTTGGTGTTTTTCTATTTCCCTTTGAACAAAAATGGTCAAAAAACGAGCATAGGAAATCTCACTGTGTCGTGTCGTGGAGTGAGTATTTTGTACCAGTTGAGCCTATAGAACGGTGCAATAATCGAGATTGATGCCGTGGTAAAAACCATACATCAAAGTCATGAACAACTTACTGGCACAGTCTGAACCTGTGACTCTTTCAGAAAAGGCTTTGAAGAGAAGAGTGAACAAACCATTCCATTGAGGAGGCAAGTTGGGTTTCTTGAACTTGGAGATAGAAGGAATAAGATCTTTATACCCCATCTCATAGAACATCTCCAAAATAGCTGCGATGGAGATTGAGTCTGGATTCACCATGGAGTCATCGTATGCAAGCCCTAGCAGAGAACAGAACCTTGACTTGGTGATAGATGTTTTCTTGTCAGAGATTTCGAAGGTGGTGCGTTCTTCTTCCGTGATGTACGATGCTGAGAAATAAGCCTTCGAGAGTAGAGACATTGGGATGCACTCATCCTTAGTTAAAGCATTGACCAGAGGGGAATACTTTAGGCATTCAATAATGGGTAGCATGAAAGAATCGTATTTGATTGGAGACAAATCAAGAATCAAGTTTTGATTTAGTTTGATGGCAAGTAGTGAAGAGTGAGTGGTCTTATCATGAACGGATGAAGAAACAGCCATTGTTGCATGTTGATGAAGAAGATGAACAGTAGAGAGAAATCGCCGTTAGGGTTCTTGAGAGAATGTGATAGTGGTAAAAGGTAACTTTGTGAATGAAAAGTCCTTTTATACGATTACGCAGGAGAGAGAATTTGAAGCGTCGATTGAGTGATTTCCTTTGAAACGACGCCAGAAAAAGCGGGATTTTACAACTGTAGCCCCGATAAAGGTGTCAGGCGGTGTGATAAGTGGAAGCGTTTCAAATTCCACGCGCCTAAATTTCGAAATTTTATCCACCAACAGCCGTGTCATCATTATCTTGTTCTCATCCTTTCAATCTCCATTCGTTGCAGTAAATATTCATACGGCCGTTCGCATTTGAGAAACTGAAAATGCCATAAGTACCACAAGCAAGACTTTAGGAAAATCATAGAGATCTTCGTGCCAGAGTGTGCCAAAGAAAAAGAAATAAAGCAAGATATATTTGTGGGATATTAGTGATGGCTTAAAAGACACGAACTATAGATCCCAGGCAACGATCTCTTCCTTCAAAATCAAGAGAGACTAAGAAGTGTTTGTGTAGTTTCCCGTTGAAATACAATAAAATGTTTGACAAGAAACATTGAAAGACATCTTTTAATTAGGCTTAATGGCTGGCCAACTCTCCAACCAAACAATGAACTTGACATAAGAATGAATGTTGGATGAAGTACTCCTGTGACCAGTGTAGTCAGTTAAACGAGTAGGTGTGGAATTATTTTAGTGACAAGATTAAACTTTTGAAATCTAAAAAAAAAATAAAAATAAAACAGGATCTTATGGGAAGAAGTATCTTGGAACCAGAACACTTCATAAAGATCCTGCAAAAGAAAAAGAGATTCCTTGATATAGACCACAAAAGTGGCTTTCGTTAAATCCATGGTGAAAATCTAGAACATTTAATTGTTCACCGTCAATTCATGTAAGTGTGTTGGATTTAGGATTTCACTCAGTTCGTGGTGAACGAAACTAAGATCATTAACATAGATGTTGTGCAACCATAAACCTCAGTGGTATAGCTGAGAGTCTCAAGGGTTACATTGATGAGTACGAAGGTAATGGAGAAATGTGAAGATGGTTCAATAGAAGCGAATGTACCTCTGCTAAACGAAAGTGACTAAGCAAATAACTCTTAACTCAAAGCGAGAAGAGTAAGGTAGCTCATGACTAATGCAATTTTAACAGCCTAATTGGTAGAATCGATTCATTAAGGCTTGACATCGAGTCAATTGAGGCTTTAGACAACATACAGCAGCATGCTTCTAGGGACACTTAGCTAATACATAGATAAAGAATGTTATACCTGCCCTATCACACGAATATGTGCCTCCATGATTTTGTTAAGATATTTTTGGTGTTTTGAAATTTGTGAAAATAAAAGAAATAAACACAAATAAAATATTTTTGTAGTTTCAGATTTTCTGAAAAAGAAATAAAAATAAAAAAAATATTTTTGAATTTTGAATAAAATAGAATAATGAACAAAAGAAAATAAATTAATATCAAACAAAACAAAAAAAATAATAAAATAAAAAAAATGATGATGCGAATTAGGGAAAATGTTCGTGCCAATTCGTGTCCCGAAAAAATCGGAAACGAATTAGGGCGAGCGTTCGTGCCAATTCGCGTGATAAAAATAAAATTGAAAGCGAGTAAAAATTATTTGATACGAATTAAGGCGAACGTTCGTGTCAATTCGTGTCCCGGAAAAATCGGAAACGAATTAAAGCGAGTGCTCGTGCCAATTCGCATAACAAGAATAAAAACGAAAAGGATACCAAGAGAGAAAAAGAAAAAATATTTTTGTATTTTTGGATTTTTCAAATAAAAGATTTTCGAAGTTTTGAAACATTATACATAAAGTACAAAAAGGATATTGGTTAAACCGAACCACAAATGAACAGTGAACGGCGAGTCCCTGCGAGCGTTCACATAGATTCACGTCAACAACTTTATTAAAGCGAAGGTGGTTTCGGTACAGATTCAGCTTCCATCATTCCAAGGCCTTGAAGAATTCTGTTGAAGGTTGTTTCAAATAAGGCTTTTGTAACATCCCAATTTTCAAGGTCAAAAATTTGATTTTAAATTAAGTGACTTATAATAATCGTTTAACAAAAATAGTGTAGATAGCATATCAATCCATAAAAACCAACATGACATGTCTCAAAACGTAACATCAAATAGTAATAAAATCATAGTACAATCCCATGGATCACATAGTGCGGAATCTGGTGTGCGTGTGATGTGCCGCTACCGCGCCGGCTCCTTCCCCTTCGCTGAGGAGGTACCTGAAACAAAACTGAAAACTGTAAGCACAAAGCTTAGTGTGTTCCCCCATCATACCACATACCACATAATAGTGCCTATTCCTCGGTATCTTTCAACCGGTAACCGAGAGCTAACCTCTCCTTCGGTATCTTTCAACCGGTAATCGGGAGCTAACCTCCCCCTCGGTATCTTTCAACCGGTAACTGGGGGCTAACCTCCCCCTCGGTATCTTTCAACCGGTAACCGGGATCTAACCTCCCCCTCGGTATCTTTCAACTGGTAACCGGGGACTATTTCACCCCTACCGCTATCACATAATAATGTAACATGATAATACTGCTAGGCATGCATGGGTACTATCCACCCCTTCAGTATCTAATGAAAGGAGAAGCAAGGTCTGGACTTTTTACCTCCAATAAACAGGAAATGAAGCAAAACCTCAGGATCCCCTTGCCCCTTCTGAAATCCCAAGCTCCTTCTTCTTCTCTTCAACCTTCTAACTTGCACAAAATAGCACAAAGAGCTCAAAATCACTCAAAAGTGGTTAGGGTTTCGTAGAGGTGGTTTGAGGGTGTTGGAGGTTGTAAAGGGAACCACTTAAGGTGTTTAAATAGGGTGCAAACCCTAAATATTAGGGTTTCATCCGGAAAACCCTACTCGCCGAGTAGGGCTCCCGACTCGTCGAGTAGGTCACTTAGCCCCGCGACCATAAATCCAGTCTACTCGACGAGTTGGGCCTCCAACTCATCGAGTCCAAGAGAAAAACATGAAATTACTTAAATTTAAATACGTACCATAAACCGGGTGTTACAAGTCTCTCCCACTTATTTTAGACTTCGTCCTCGAAGTCTGCTGCTGAATCCGGAAAAAGCTCGGGGTAGTACTCCCTCATCTCGTCCTCCGGCTCCCAAGTCCATTTCGAGCCCTTACGGTGTTGCCATTGCACATTCACCAGCTCCACCCTCTTGTTCCTCATATCCCTCAAGTTCCTGTCGTGGATAGCTACTGGCCACTCGATGTAGTTTAGGCTGTCATCCACCTGAATATCCTCGAAAGGCACCACTGCTGAATCATCTACCAGCCACTTCCGCAGCTGGGAGACGTGAAAAGTACTGTGAATCTGGCTGAGTTCGGTTGGCAAGTCTAACCTATATGCCAGCTTGCCCACCCGGGCTACAACCCTGAAGGGTCCAATGTACCTGGGGCCCAACTTGCCCCGCTTCCTGAACTGAATGAGGCCTTTCTAAGGCGACACCTTTAGAAGCACCATATCCCCGACCTGGAACTCCAGGTCCGAAGAACGCTTGTCATCATAACTCTTCTGCCGACTCTGAGCAGTCTGAAGCCTGCTCTGAACCTGCTGGATCCTCTCTGTAGTCTTGAGTACCACTTTGGTACTCCCCATGACCCTTTGTCCAACCTCACCCCAGCATATCGGGGTCCTGCACTTCTTCCCGTACAACATCTCGAAGGGGGGACGGTCGATACTCGAATGATAGCTGTTATTGTAGGAAAACTCTGCCAATAGAAGGTAAGTATCCCAACTACCTCCGAGGTCTAAAACACATGACCGCAACTTATCCTCCAAAGTCTGGATGGTCCGCTCACTCTGACCATCCGTCTGCGGGTGAAAAGCGGTGCTAAAGTGCAGACGAGTACCCAGCTCGGCGTGAAACTTCTTCCAGAATCTGGAAATGAACCGCACATCTCTGTCAGAAACCACCGAGACTGGCACCCCGTGTCGAGCCACTACCTCCCGAATATAGATGTCGGCCAACTTTTCGGCCGAAATGCTCTCCTGAATCGGAATGAAATGGGCGCTCTTGGTCAATCGATCCACGATGACCCAAATCGAATCCACTCCCCGTGCTGTCCTGGGAAGCTTCGTGATGAAATCCATAGTGATATGTTCCCATTTCCACATCGGAATATCCAACGGCTGGCTCTTTCCATGGGTCCTCTGATGCTCGGCCTTGACCTTCCTGCAGGTCAAGCATTTCTCAACGTACCAAGCTACATCCCGCTTCATGCAGGGCCACCAATAATCATTACGAAGATCCCTGTACATCTTCGTCACCCCAGGATGGATGGAAAACCTGGATTTGTGCGCCTCCTCCATCAATACCAGGTGCACACCTCCATGATATGGGACCCACACCCAACGGTGTAGTGTCAACAATCCACGGATGTAATAATCGAAGGAGGGAACCTGACCCATAATAGGCTCACTCTTACGATGTTCCTCCTTCATAGCCTCCTGTTGGGCCTCTCGAATCTGCTCCAACAGTGGAGTCACCACGGTCATCCTCAAGCAAAGATCTCTGATCGGTGCTGCCTTGCAGCTAAGCTCATCGGCCACGACATTTCCCTTACCCGGGTGGTAAATGATCTCGCAATCGTAATCCTTCACCACATCTAGCCATCGACGCTGTCTCATATTCAGATTTAGCTGATCCATGAGGTACCTCAAACTCTTATGGTCCATGTAAATAGTACAGGGGACCCCATAGAGGTAATGATGCCAAATCTTGAGGGCGAAAAAAACTGCCCCCAACTCCGAGTCATGTGTCGGATAGTTCGCCTCATTAGGCTTCAGCTGCCTCGAAGCGTAGGTGATAACATGCCCTCTCTGCATCAATACCGCGCCCAAACCCGAGATGGACGCATCCCAATACACCATAAAATCATCCAGGCCCTCTGGCATGGATAAGATTGGCGCCTCGCACAATCTCTGTCTCAGTGTCTCAAATGCGGCCTGCTGCTCAGGCCCCCAACAAAAGACCACGAATTTCCTTGTCAACCGGGTCAAGGGCACGACTATCTTGGAGAAGTCCTGAATGAATCTCCGATAATATCCTGCCAGTCCCAGGAAGCTCCGAATCTCAGATGGTGACCTCGGAACCTCCCACCTCATCATGGCCTCTACTTTGGCCGGTTCGACCGAAATCCCATTTTGGTTGACAAGGTGCCCAAGAAACTGCACCACGTGCAACCAAAACTTGCACTTGGAGAACTTGTCATACAAGCTCTCCCTCATCAGAGTATCCAACACCTCTCATAAGTGCTCCTCATGCTGATCTTGCATCTTGGAATAAACCAAGATGTCATCAATGAAAACTATCACAGACCGATCCAACATCGGTCTGCACGTGCGGTTCATGAGATCCATGAATGCGTCAGGAGCATTGGTGAGCCCGAAAAGCATCACCACGAACTCATAGTGAGCATATCGTGTCTAAAAAGCAGTCTTCTGCACATCCTCCTCTCTGACCCTCATCTGATGATAACCTGAATGTAGATCTATCTTGGAGAACCAAGATGCTCCCTGAAGCTGGTCAAAGAAATCATCAATCCTCGGGAGTGGGTAACGGTTCTTCACCGCTACCTTATTCAGCTACCTATAATCTATACACATCTGATGCGACACATCCTTCTTCTTCACAAATAGAATTGGGGCTCCCCAGGGTGAACTGCTCGGTCTGATGAATTCCTTGACTAACAGCTCCTGGAGCTATGTAGACAACTCCTGCATATCGGGAGGAGCCAACCGATACGGTGCCTTGGATATCGGAGCCGCACTGGGGACTAGGTCGATCATGAACTCTACCTGCCTCTACAGAGGTATCCCAGGCAGCTCCTCTGGGAATACGTCCGCGTACTCTCGTACCACTGGAACATCAGTCACCGTCGGCTTACCTGCCTCTCGGGTATCCAAGACATAGGCGACATATCCTGCGCACCCCTGCTGGAGATAGCGCCTAACTCTGGCTGCTGAACATAAAGCTGGTCCACGCTGTGGCCTCTCGCCCTGAATCACCAGCTCTCCCCCCTTGGGGTCCCGACCCAAACCAACTGCTACGCGCAGTCGATCACTGCCCCATTGGGGCTCAACCAATCCATGCCTATAATGACCTTGTTCCCCCGTAATGGTATGGGAACCAAGTCTACCAAGTAGCACTCCTCGATCAACCTCAAAACACAATCCCTGAAAACCTATGGTACTCAGATTGATCGGTCATCCGCAATCTTGACCTCTAGAGGGCAATCCAACATGCCAAAAGACTCAGGAAACCTCTTGCTAAGCGCAAGAGAGACAAATGATCGGGTAGCACCCGAATTAAACAGCACCTGAACTGGGATACCGTTCATATGGAACGATCCTAAAAAAAACATATAACATGACATATCAAAAGGCATGTATTAAAAGTTAGAGAGAAGAAGCCATACCCGTCACCACATCGGGTGCGGCGCGCGCCTCTTCGGCTGTCAACTGGAAAGCTCGGCTCCTCACCACTGGAGCCTCTGACTTGACCTTCCGGCCATCCGTAACCCGAGTAGTCCCTGGAGTTGGCGCCACCACTGGCGCTGCTGCTGCTGTCAACCTGGGGCAGTTGGCCTTTTATGGCTCCTTGATTGCAATGAAAGCAAATCAGGTCTGATGTCTGAACAGTGGGGGCAGGGGCAGTACAATCCCTCCCAAAGTGCCCCGTCTTGCCACACTTGTAGCAGCCTGATCCCAACCCAATACGGAAAAACTCCCTCGTGTGACCTGCCACATTTCTCACTGCTCCTCCGACCCTGCTGGCCCTTTGACCTAGAGTCGAATCCCTTGGGTTTCTTCCCAGAAACCCGTTTCACCTGTCCCTCCTCTGCCTTACTATTTCGAATGTCCTCCAAGTCAATCTCCCTCTCCCTCGCCCTGACAATCACAGAGTCCAGAGTCGGGCAAGCTAAGTAGCTGACATGCTCCCGAATATCAGCCCTCAACATGTCATGGTAGCGGGTTTTCCGCATCTCTTCGTCCCCCACATACTGGGGCACCAATAATGCCCTCTCCCGGAACTTGGCGGTGATCTCCGCCACGGTCTCAGTCGTCTGCCTCATATCAAGGAACTCCCTGGCCAGCTGCTAAAGCTCCACAGCTGGCGCGAACTCATCCCTGAACCGGGATACAAAATCTGGCCAAGTCATTGCCTCGATGGCTGGGGCTCCCAGTGAGTCACCAACCGTCTCCCACCAATCCCTAGCTCTGTCTCTCAAACAAACCGCAACAAAGCAAACCTTCGACCCTTCCGGGTAGAAGCTCGTCAACTATGCAGACTCGATGTCTGCGATCCATCACCTAGCAGCAATGGGGGTCCTTTGCCCTGTGAAAGTCTGGCACACCACTCCCCCTGAAGTGCTTGAAGGACAGTGTGCGCGTCCCTATCTGGATGGACGCCAAGTCACTCCTGAATGTCGGGAGGCGATCCGCCATCAGCTCAATAATCCCCTCCTTGATCGACCCAAAAATGACCGGGGTCGCCTTAAGGATACATCTCGTGATCTCAGACGCGATGAACTCATGTAGCCCGTCATCAACCTGCTCGGATCCCGCACCCAAGCCTGATCCTGATCATGATCCAGACCCTGAACCTCCTGCCCCGGGATGCTTAATCACCATTCTGGAATAAAACACATAAACGTTAGTGTCAAACGTACTCTCGAGAGGTGTTACACACTCTCGAGGTTCCCTGGTTTCATCTTAGCCCTCCTTGATTCGAGTACGGATCCTCTGCTTCCAGTAGTACGGGCCCATACTACCTTCCACATCTATTTGTACTTTCATCAAGGATTGCTTCGACTTCACCAAGTCCCTTACACTAATACTGCTTTCCAAACTAACCTCATCTTAGGCTTGTCCTAGGGCAATCGCCGACCTACTCTCTGCCATCAGCTGCATAAGGAGTCCCCACCACCCTTCCTTAACTAGCTTGCGAATACTATTACATATTCGCTTACTAGTTAGTTAAAGCAAGCTAGAACTCCTATTAGCACAAAGCAAACAACATTCGGGCATTGAGTAGCCCAAACCAAGCATATCCTATTCAGGCTATCATGCAACTCAATAGGCATATACAAAAGGCATAACATGCATCTTCCTAGATCCTTATCCCTATTCTAGCATCCAGTTCTCATATACACATAGCAGGCATAAAAAGGCATCCTTCCTAGATCCTTAGCCCTATTCTAGCATGCAGTTCTCATAACCATATCATAATATAACATAACATGTATGGGTATCTTGGGGAAAACTTACTTGAGCTCGGCCGGTCGCGCACATCACACTCCTTGTTCTTTCTTGAAACTTCTTACTTTATCTTTAGAAATATATTTTTCTTGTGAAAAACCTTTCAAACCCTCGGTTTTAGTCTAGACACCCCCGAAGGTGTGTCCGAATCCCTCAAAACAAGGCTCTGATACCAACTTCTAACATCCCAATTCTCAAGGGAAAAAATTTCATTTTAAATTAAGTGACTTATAAAAATCGTTTAACAAAAACAGTATCGATAGCATATCAATCCATAAAAACCAACATGACATGTCTCAAAACGTTACATCAAATAGTAATAAAATCAGAGTACAATCCCATGGATCACATAGTGCGGAATCTGGTGTGCGTGTGATGTGCAGCTACCGCACCGGCTCCTTCCCCTTCGCTGAGGAGGTACCTTAAACAAAACTAAAAACTGTAAGCACAAAGCTTAGTGTGTTCCCCCATCATACCACATACCACATAATAGTGCCTATTCCTCGGTATCTTTCAACCGGTAATCGGGAGCTAACCTCCCCCTCGGTATCTTTCAACCGATAACCGGGAGCTAACCTCCCCCTCGGTATCTTTCAACCGGTAACCGGGATCTAACCTCCCCCTCGGTATCTTTCAACGGGTAACCGGGGACTATTTCACCCCTACCGCTATCACATAATAATGTAACATGATAATACTGCTAGGCATGCATGGGTACTATCCACCCCTTCAATATCTTTCAACATGTAACCGGGGACTATCCCACCCCTACCACTACTACACATATATCATAGCATCCTAGCATATAATATAATAGATTCAACATATCATACAATTATCACAAATACAATCGTGTTTACTACGTACTCCTGCTAATGGGTCGGCCTTGGTGCCTTAGACCCATTTCTACTGGAAGGTAACTCACCTCGATGTCGTGTAGTGTCTGCACTGTCCTCGGTATGGAAATCAACTCTTCTCGACTCCTCAATCCGTACACAACATCCTCTCTACATCACTATTTCATACTCAAAACCCTTACAAGGGTCACTCAAGTCCAAGTCAAAGTCAAGGTCAAAACCCTGGTCAAAGTCAACTTTTGGTTAACTAGACTCGCCGTATTGGTTCACCAACTCGTCGAGTCCTCACGTCTACAAAACGCTACAACCCCTACCTTACTCGTCGAGTCTAACAAGAGCTTGACGAGTTCGCATTCAATAAGACATCGGGACCTTCTTCAACTGACTCGTCGAGTTCATCATTAAACTCGTCGAGTTCATCTCATCCGTATGAAGGTGTTTAGTCTATGACTCACCGAGTTCTCCTTGAACTCGTCGATTCCGTCTTCATGTGGTTCGGACATTGCCTTGAACTCGTCAAGTGCTTTGATCTTCAAGTCCATAACAAACCCTAACAGGCTGAGTTTTCTTTCAACTCATCCAAAGACCATTTCCAAAAGACATTTGGGGGAAAACAGCAACCCAACTCGCCGAGTCACCTGAGCGACTCGTCGAGTCCATCTTTGTCCAAAACTATACAGTCGACTTCAGTGGGTCTCAAGGCATCTAAGCCATAGATCTGACCTCCTAGGGTCCATATTATACATAAAGTTACGAACTTGATGTCCATGCATGGGGTTTTTGGCTCAAAAGGCTCTAAAATGGGGTTAATATGGTGCATGGGGTTCTTATGGCAATAAAGTTGGCACCTTTATGCCATAGGAACCCCCAATGGTTCCACATCTGAAGTTCTTAACCCAAAATCGTGGTTGCATCCAAGAGTGGCTGTAAAATGGCTTCTAAAAACCCTAAGTTACTCCAAAAAGAGTATCTAATGAAAGGAGAAGCAAGGTCTGACTGTTTACCTCCAATAAACAGGAAATGAAGCAAAACCTCAGGATCCCCTTGCTCCTTCTGAAATCCCAAACTCCTTCTTCTTCTCTTCAACCTTCTAACTTGCACAAAATGGCACAAAGAGCTCAAAATCACTCAAAAGTGGTTAGGGTTTCGTGGGGGTGGTCTGAGGGTGTTAGAGGCTGTAAAGGGAACCACTTAAGGTGTTTAAATAGGGTGCAAACCCTAAATATTAGGGTTTCATCCAGACAGCCCTACTCGCCGAGTCGGGGCTCCCGATTCGTCGAGTAGGTCACTTAACCCCGCGACCAGAAATCCAGTCTACTCGCCGAGTCGAAGAGAAAAACATGAAATTACATAAATTTAAATACATACCAGGAACCGGGTGTTACAGCTTTTATGAATATGTCAGCCAACTGATCAGCGGATCTCACGAAGTGAATTTCAAAGTTGCCGTCTTCTACGTGATCCTTGATGAAATGATACCTCGGTGCTATGTGTTTCGTCTTTGAGTGTTGCACTGGGTTGTGACAAATACGAATAGCACTTTCAGACTCACAGTATAGTGGGATTCGTTTCATGCTTAAACCATAGTCACGAAGCTGACTTTGAATCCAAATGACTTGAGATGTACATGAGGCAACATCTATATATTCAGCTTCAACTGTTGGAAAGGACACACACGTTTGCTTCTTGGATTTCCAACTGACAAGTTTGCCATCTAGAAATTGGCACCCTCCAATTGTCCTTTTTCTATCTAATCCACATCCCCCAAGGTCAGCATCCAAAAATGCTTGTACGTAGAAGCCTGATTTCGCACGGTACCATATGCCAAGTGATGAAGTTTGTTTCAAGTATCTGAAGATATTCTTGACGTCCACCATATGAGGTTCGCATGGATTTTCTTGGAACCTAGCACAATAACAAACGGAAAACATAATATCTGGTCTACTAGCTGTTAGATACATCAATGATTCTATCATTTGACGATAAAGGGTCATATCAGCAACTGGTTTTTCCAGAGATGGTGTTAGTTTCATTCCGAATACCATTGGAACCTTCACTTTAAAGTCGCCCACCATGCCAAACTTAGCTAGTAAGGTCTTCGTGCATGCTTCCTAATTTATGAAAATACCTTCTGGTCCCTGTCTTATGTTCAATCCAAGGAAAAAGTTAATTGGACCCATGGAGCTCATCTCAAATTTTGTTTCCGTCAACTTTCAGAATTTAGCTGTTAAGCTTGGATTCGTAGAACCGAAAATGATGCCATCAACATAAATTTGGACGATCATCAAATGGTCACCCTCTTTCTTGCAAAAGAAGGTTGGGTCAACCAACCCTCATTTAAATTTGGACATTTTAAGGAAACGAGTGAGAAATTCATACCAGGCTCTCGGAGCTTGCTTCAGACCATAGACTGCCTTATCCAAGATGTAGCAGTGATTGGGATATTTATCGTTTACGAACCCTGGCAGTTGTTCCACGTATACAGTCTCTTCTAATTCTCCATTCAAGAATGCACATTTAACATCCATCTGAAACACCTCAAAGTTCATGTGTGCTGTGTATGCCAGGAAGATGCGAACATATTCCAACCTTGCAACAGGTGCAAAGGTTTCTTCATAGTCCATGCCTTCTTCTTGAAAATATCCCTTAACCATGATTCTCACCTTGTTTCTTATGACGTTCCCTTATTTATCTATTTTTTTGTGAAACACCGACTTTAAACCTACAACCGATGCATCTGGTGGAGTTGGAATTAGCCTCCAAACTTTGTTTCGTTCAAACTCATTGAGTTCATCTTGCATCGATTACACCCAATCAGAATGATCAAGAGCAGTATGGACGGTTTGGGGTTCTACCTTGGAAACAAATGAGTTAAACATACAGTATTCTACTTTAGAGAATAATGGAGTTTGTTTCGCTTTTTATTGAGATCTCGTAAGAACACCTGCAGAAGTTGCACCAATAACTTGGGTTTTCGGGTGATCTCTGGTCCATTTGGTTAGTGGAGGATAGTTTGGATCACAAGAGGGATCCAATTCAGTATTTACTTCTTTGAATTCTGATTGATCATCCGAATCGTCATTCACATCCCTATTCTCCCCCTAGAATGACGAGTGGTCCTCTTCTTCAGGAATTGAAGTATCTCCTGTGAATGGAGGTTCGAGAGACACTGTGGGAGGTGAGTCATTTGTATCAGAGGGAGGATCAGACGAAAGAGACGAAGTGTAACCCTCCCGCTGCAATGGAATGTTCATATCTTATGGAGTTGGTTGCTCCCCCTGAGGACGTGCATTGGAGTCAGAATTCTCCCCCTGGAATGGAGTGCTCGTGTCTTGAGGCATGTTCGTAGTTGATGGCTGATTGTGCATGTCTTTCGCAGCGTCATCAATTATCTTATTTAATTCATCCGCTTTGTTGTCAGCTGCTTTTGCTTTGGATGTGACAGCCTTTTCTGGTTCCTAAAAAAGTAGCATGAATTCGTCATACATATTGGAGATTGGAATAGTGGTCGGACTTGGCTTAGGAAAGATTTCCTTTGATTGATGCTCTTTCGACTGAATCCTCTTCAAGTAGTTGTCATCGAACATAGCATAGTAGGTTTCTTCCATCTTCTTTGAACGTTTATTAAGAACCCTATATGCCTTGGAGGTCAGCGAATATCCCAGAAATATACCCTCGTCAGCTTTCACATCAAATTTCTTTCGTTGTTACTTGGAATTGAAAATGAAACACTTGGAACCAAATACATGGAAAAAGTTAACATTAGGTTTGCAATTGTTTAAGATCTCATAAGGAGTAACAAAGAATCGCTTATTCAGAATAGATATGTTTTGGGTGAAACAAGCGGTCGCAATTACATCCGCCCAGAAGTATAGAGGTAGACATGCGAATGTGAGCATGGTTCGTGCAGCTTCGCACAAAGAGCGGTTTCATCTTTCAACTACACCATTCTGTTATGGAGTGTAGGGAGCAGAGAAGTTGTGTGAGACTCCCTTTTCAGCAAGAAATTCTTCAAGCGCTTGGTCTTTGAATTCTAGCCCATTGTCGCTGCAAACATTACGAAACAGCTTTCGTAGTTGAAGCTCAATTTGCTTTATAAAGTCCTTGACTTTAGGAGTAGCTTCTGATTTCTGTTTAAGAAAGAACACCCAAGTGCAACATAAAAAATCATCAACTGTTACGAGAATGTACTTACTACCACCAACACTTTCTATTACAAAAGGTACACAAAGGTCAATATGTAGAAGTTCCAATGGTTCAATGACTTTCGTGTTTACTATCGTAGGATGACTTTTCCTGCTTTGCTTCCCCATTTCACAGGCTGCACATAAATGATCCTTATCATACTTAAAAAGAGGAAGCCCTCGCACATGATCACCAAGCACAAGCTTGTTGATGTCTTTGAAGTTGAAGTGCGAAAGTCTTCTATACCATAGCCAGCTATCATCAGAGTGAGCTTTCTTAAGCAAGCATATGGCAAGCTTCCTTCGTATTGGGTTCAGATTCAAAGGATACATTTCTCCCTTTCCCTGCAAATTTAATAAAGTTGCTTTCGTTTTCTTTTCGATTATCTCAGATCCTTCATCGTCAAAGGAAACTTTCAAGCCTGTCCCTATAGCCAATTGTGAAACACTAATTAGGTTGTGTTGTAAGCCTTCCACATACGCCATCTTACGAATCGAAAAATCTCCGTTCGTAATCATCCCATAGCCTTTGATCGCTCCAAATGAATTGTTTCCATAGTTTACGTTTCCACCATCTTTGAGAGCTCGAAACTCTCGCAGCTCCTCCTTCCTCCCAGTCATGTGACATGAGCAGCCACTGTCGATATGTCATTCAGAATCGAACTGCTCGTCATGAATTACCTGCAAAAATCAAGCAGATTTAGGAACCCAAAGTTGCTTGGGTCCTTGTGATCCTTTTACAGAACGAGGAAAAGTAATTGTATGATCAACCAAATAAGTTTGTTTGATTAAGGTGGTTTCATCTTTCTTAGTAATGGTGAAAACTTTTACTTTATTATCTTTCATTTTCGTCTCTTTTGAATTAGATTGTTTCTGTTTGTTTTTTGTTTTGATTCTTGACGAATTCTTTCTCAACTTTCTTAGTGTTAGTAGTCGACTTCTTGATCTGAGCGTCAGAATCCGAGACTAACTTTCCCTTTCCCTTGACATATTTGAGAAAAGCCTTCGTGGGTTGAGAATGATGAGATTTTGGTTTCTTATTGGGATTCTTTGAAAAAGAGGATTTTGGAGCAAAGTTCCTTGTTGGTTTCTGTGGATTGCAGGAATGACAGTGCGATCATTGACGAGGCTTCACATGCGAATGAGCTTTCGCATTCTGATTGGAAGATTTTTCTCGGCGAACATAGTTGGAATTTTGGGATTGCCAAAATTGCTTCCTTTCATTGAGATTTCTCTGATATCTCCGATTTCTTTGACGTTTTGCTTTGGAGGTTGCTCAGTGGACTTGTGAATATTCGCCTTGGGTTTTGTTTTTCTTGCATGAGATTCATCCTTCACTGACTGAGGTTCGTTTGAACTTTCCTTTGTTCCACTTGAACTTCCTTTTTTATAGCCTGAACGATTGTTCAGTGGTTCAGCCATGTATCTTCCTTTTACTCTCCATCAGGTTCGTTCAGACAGACCCTTCGTTTCGTCTACATTGTCTATAGAAGCGGACCAAAAGAAATCGTCGCAACCATCTTTGTTGTCTTTGTTGATGATGTACATTAGTTCTATGGTTTGATTTTTTAACAGTCCTTTAGTAGCAAACACTTGATTAGGGACAGTTTGAACCCTGGGAAAAACGGTTGCTTTAGCTTTCAAAATTGCAGGTTTGTTTTGAGAAATACGTGTGAATTCAACCGAATTTTCAGAAATCAAAGGTTTCGCAGGTTCATTTTCAGTTTTAACAAACTCTGAGCAATCCACCTCATCCTTACAGAGATTTCGCTCATATCACTGTCATCATCCTTACAGAGATGTGCTTTCAACATTTATTTTGTATCCTGAACTTAATTTGGTACTCAATGAATCAAATTTCTGTATTGTATCAGATTTGATTTGCTTTTTATTATTTTCGTCCAAAATCTATTTTATCATGTTTTTGTGGTCTTTGGACTTAATGTATGATTCAATTCGTTCCAGTCCTACCCTGTAAGCATAAGAAGTCTCATCAGACGAGACAATGGATTCGCATTTATAATAGTCGGCGTCAATTTCGTCTTCCTTTATTTCGAGGAATGGTAAAATCATCTTGTGAATTTTCTTACCAATCTCACAATCAAGGCGCAACTGAGTAATGTTAAAGTAAAGACTTTTAGAAATCAAACAAAAAATGTTACATTGTTTTAAAAGCATCAAATTGTCACGTTGCAAGTAAATTAACTGATCCCTAGACTAAGACAACTCCAACTCGATCTTCTCAATCCACATTCGCCTCTCATCGCTTTTCGTCGAAACCCTGCTGATTTGATCAGTATGGTTAGAGTTTGTCAAACAAGTTCTTTTTAGACTATCGCTAATGTTTGAAAAAGTGAATTTTAGATCGTTTAATTCAGTTTCGTATCTAGACACAGGTATGTTCAGTGATTCGTGAATTAGGTTTACCTTGTTGATCAGTTGTTCACATTCATTGATTTGTTCAGGAACTATCCTTGCAATGAAACAACCATCATCCCTTCCTTCACTCCTGGTAGCATTCTCCTGCGTTTGTGAACCTTCATTCGTCACCATCAAGCACCTTCCTGCAAACTGCGAACTCTCCTCTTTTGCAACGAATGCCCTGCCATGTGTGAGCTTGCGAACCTCATCATCTTCAGAGTCAGTTGACCACACTTCAACTACTCCAAACTCATTCTCAGCCATACTATCTTGCACAATCAAAGAAGGCATAGAGTTATCAGTGACCTTTTTCTTCTTCATCTCCTCCAACATTCGCATGTGGTAGGACTCATCATCTTCTCCTTCTATTTTCTCATTTATCCTTCTAAGCATGCAATCCTTGGCCAGATGATTTTTGCCATGAAATTAGTCGCAGTCATAGCCGGAGTCGCCCATGAGCTTTGTTTCCTTCTTTTCTTCCTCCTTTTGAGAAGTGCTTTTGTTCTCCTCTTTCACCTTTTCAGAGCTATAGCTGCCCTGCCAGTTTCAGTTCTTGTTTGATGGAAATTTCTTTCTGGAGAACCACTTGTGATTTGAGACCATTAAAGCATACTCTTTGCTTGTGAGATCACACTCAAAGTGATCAGACTTAGGATTTTCCTCTGCAACAGTCTTGCCCTTTGCGACAAGAGCTAGAGACCCCATACCAGAAACAACTTTCGCTTCTTTCGACACCTCACTTTCATGTGCCTTAAGAATCCCAACAAGCTTGGCTAAAGTGTAGCTTTTGAACTGCTCGTCTGCTTTGACAGTAGAAACCACTGCCATCCACTCAGATCTAAGCCCATTCATGAGAGTAACCTTTTTCTCGATCACCTCGCATCCAATACCATGCTTCATCATCTTGCTAAGAAGATGATTGTAGTGATTGAATGTCTGGCTTAGATTTTCTTCTGGCTTCTGCCGAACGCAACGAACTCCGAAAGAAGAAGTGTTTAAGTTGAATGCTCAAGATTTGCGTCAGTGGAGTAAAGTTCTTTAAGCCTTTCCCAGATGGCTTTTGCAGTATCACACGAACTAACAAGACGAAAAGTATCGGCCAGCAAAGTGAATCTAATGATCCTCATTGCTTTGACGTTGCTGATCAGTTTATCTTTTTCGTCTTGAGGAACATCCTTCACATCAAGGAGAAGCTGGTTGTATTCCTTTTGAGTTTTGATGGTTCTTTTGGTCTCTTTGTGAACAAATGGACCTAGAGTAATGGCTTCCCATATCAAATAACCATTGTCGTCTGAACCGAGAACATAATCTTGAAAATGAAGCGCCCATACTTCATATTGATGAGGAAAGAGAATCAGGATCCTTGTTGTTGATACAATACTGCTTGAGATATTAATGGAGTTGATGTTGGAATCGTTGTGCTGCATGATGATATATTCTTTGATACCTGTAAAGAGTCAGACGTGTAAACTGAGATTGTTTATAGGGTAATATCAAGATCACTTTAAGCCGTCAATGTGACAATGAAGACGACTTGAACAAGATCCTATCTTAACGGAAACTCTAAAACTCTGTAAAGAGATGCGTATAGATTACACAGTCTCCTGATCTGATACCAATTATTAGGATTAGAATCCTTAATCGATTAGATTCAAAAACAAGTAAATCAAGAACACAATAAAGATTGAAGAAGGTCGAATGATTAAACATCACGCCTCAGAAGAACTCGATAAGGAATTGCTACTGTAGAGGCGTGATTAGGGTTACAACGTAATGATAAGAGTTAACTAAAATACGATGCATGCATGCACCTTAAATACTCTAACCCTAGTAATAAACACGAGTGGACAGCACCAACTCGTTAATACACAAGTCTAAATAAAAAGCTCAATGACGCAACATCTAATACCCAACAGTTGTAATGACTCACATAGAGAATAACAATATTATATTAAAATTTACGTAATACATATACTTTACTCACGTTACAAAATACAAAACTATGTGTCGGCTATGTTGCATCTAATTTCACTACTCGGGTCTTAGGGTTCAAGACCACTATTTATCGTATAAAAGAAAATACAGGATCTTCTGGGAACACTTCTTATATAATTTCAATCAAGGAAAAACAAAGAACACACTCGCAACTATACATGATTTGAAAACAAGACTCACAAACTATTTTTATAGAAAATATTGGATTTTCTGGGGTTTTAACTATTATAAAGTTTTCTTCAAAACATGATTATGAACTCACCAACATTTTATATCTTGACGCTTTTCAAACGACTTGCATTCTCAGGAACACTGTGAGCCGGTTCTTTACAACTATGGATTTGAATGAATGTTGTATTTTGGTTTCATCATACATTTGTTATTTTGGGATGTAATTTAAATGAACAAACATAATGTTGTAAACCATGTATGTTGTTATCTTGAATGTATGATAATGATGGTGGCTATGTTTCATTTATATACATTTGTTATGATATTACAAGATGAAGTCGCCCGCCCCCGGACGTTTCCGCCGTCCCGGTTCGGGGGTGTGATCCATGATAGGGTCTGGTTCCTGTGATGACTTATTTTAAAGTGAGGACTCGTGAGGACACCTTAAAAAATCTAAAAAAATATAATCATAAAATCGAGCATAGATATATGTCCGGGAGAAAATATATTGGAAAAAAAATTGCATCATTAAAATTGATCCATGATTCAATTTTAATTTTTTATTTTGCATCATTATGATCCATGATTCAATTTTAATGATCCAATTTTTTTTCTCCCAGACACAGATCTACGCTCGATTTTATGATTTGTATTTTTTATTAATTTTTTTTAAAATTTTTTTAAGGTGTCCTCACGAGTCCTCGTTTTAAAATGAGTCGTCACCCGATCCTATATATATATATATATATATATATATATATATATATATATATATATATATATAGTAACACGAAATCTTTTATATTATTTTTTATAAAACATTTTATGTTAATGGACTCCATTTATAAAATATGGTCCCGAAATTTTTTCATTTCATTTACAAATACATTTGTAAAAAAATTCTTTCGGGCATTACAATCGGTACAAATAAGACACAATAAAGT
Organism: Lactuca virosa; assembly: GCF_052849685.1. Taxonomy (NCBI): domain Eukaryota; kingdom Viridiplantae; phylum Streptophyta; class Magnoliopsida; order Asterales; family Asteraceae; genus Lactuca; species Lactuca virosa. The sequence goes on from NC_136430.1 coordinate 750,789, forward strand.
TGGAAGGTTACTTACGTCATAGAAACTATCTCCAGTTTCTATCCATTGGCTCTCTTATATGTGTCAATATAGCCTTCTATGCTATTTTATAGAACCTAGAATACATGGCATTTCAAACAAAATTCATAACAAAAAACATGTCTTGTGAGGTACATGGGTTTAGACAAAAATCGTTATCAAAATCATTTGATAAAATTTTCATTGACATACATTAATAAACATAATCCATAGCATGTTATGCATGCCCTCACGTAATGAAAATATCCTCAGGCCTTCCCGAGCCTCAGCTATCTACCGATTGTAATGCCTATAAGAGCGACCATGAATTGGGCTAGTAACATAAAGTGAGAACTGACATGTAACGTCCCAAAACCCAAGTAAAATTTTTAAAATTTTAAACAGAGTTAAAAATCATTTTCATAAAAGTATTAGTTTCACATCGTAGAATACAAATCAAAGTATCACATAATATCATCTCTCAAATCCTGGAAGCTACTAGATAAAGGGTACAGTCACGCCATTGTCTTGCCCCAATGCTCAGAAGCACCTTGTGTAAGATCTATATGCCCATTAATCATTATGGAGTGATATTGCTAATAATATATGATCCTATATGGTCACACATTTATCAAGTTGGCACATTTTGTATATTTATTATTAATATGATTAGGATTGTCTAACATATTTTGAACTAACTTCGTGATACCACCCTCTTTTCCCCATGTATCCAAGGTTGGAGCTATGAGACAGGGTGGAGGCATCCTTTAGAAGTAGTCTACATCATGTAACACCAACATCAGACATTGTCTCCATAAGGTTGCAGATGGTCATTTTACCGCAGTAGTGAAAGTGTTATGATCATCGGGTGTTGCACCATATAATGGTGATACTATTAAAGCTTTGGAGGACAAACACCCTTTCAGGCCACCCACATCCATGCCGAGCCCAATAATTTCTGAACCTCCCCTTGTAGCAGACTTTGACTGTGTATTTGGTTGCATCAAATCCTTCCCTAAAGGAACTCCTTGCGGGAGAGATGGCTTGAGGGCTCAACACTTACTAGATGCCCTTTGTGGAGACGGTGTTTTATTGCCACATATCTCATACATGCTATCACTTCAATGATTAATTTATGGTTAGCGGGAAGATGTCCAACCATTTTGGCAGAGTTTGTTGCGTCCGCTCCTCTCACGCTTCTACTTAAACCTGCAAACGGGATCCGTCCGATTACAGTAGGCACTATATGGAGACGCCTGGTTTCCAAGGTTGCCATGAAAGGTGTGAGTAAAGAAATGGCCAAGTACCTTAATGATTTTCAGTTCGGGGTTGGTGTATCCGGCAGTGCTGAGGCTGTGTTACACAGTGCCAATAAGTTGTTGAGTGAACACCATGCTGATGGGTCTCATGTAATGCTGACTGTGGATTTATTGAATGCCTTTAACCTGTTGGATCGATCAGCATTGCTCCACGAGGTTAAGAAGATGTCCCCTTCCATTTCTTTGTGGGTTAATTTCTTGTACGGGCAAGCAGCGAGACTTTATATCGGAGACCAACATATATGGTATGCCACTGGGGTGCAGCAAGGTGACCCATTGGGCCCTCTTCTTTTTGCCCTCGTTTTTCACCCGCTTGTGCACAAGATTAGAGACAATTTTAAGCTCCTTCTCCATGCTTGGTATCTAGATGATGGGACTGTCATTGGGGATTTAGAGGAGGTGGCTAGAATGTTGAACATTATTCGGTTGCATGGTACAGGCTTGGGTCTTGAGTTGAACATCAAGAAAACGGAGATTTTTTGGCGCTCCTGTGATGGCATGAAGCTTCGTGCCGATTTATTCCCAACGGATATAGGGAGACCTTCTTTGGGGGTGAAGCTCCTTGGGGGGGGGGGGCTGTTAGCAAAGACGCAGGGTTTATTAGCGGGCTGACCATGAAGAGAGCGGTCAATGCTGTTGATTTGATGGTCCTTCTTCCACAATTATGTGACTCGTATAGTAAGCTCCTTTTGCTCCGATCATGTATGGGCATTGCAAAACTTTCTTTTGGTTTATGGACATGCCAGACGGTACACATAGAATAGGCAGCTTTGTTCTTTGACAAACGATTACGCAGGTCTATCGAGGATATGGTGGTATGTGGAGGCCCCTTCTTTGGAGAATTCAGTGGCGTCTGGCTTCCTTACCTATTCGTTTCGTTGGTTTGGGTTTGTACTCGGCATACAAGGTTTCCTCATACGCATTTGTAGCCTCGAGGGCCCAATCTTGGGCATTACAAGACCACATCTTACGTGACAGTGGCGTAGTTGGTATGGACTCGGATTACCTATGTGCTATGACTCGTCTTCGCGATACGATTCTGGGATTTGACTGTAGCGGTTTCACTAATAAGGACACCGCCCCGCCTAAATCCCAAAACGCTTTGGTGTGTGCCCTTTTTAGCAAAATCGTCCAAGATATGGAAGTCGACTTCGACATGACTGTCAGACAGAAAACAGTCTTTGAGTGTCTGCGGGCACCTCATGCTCGGGATTTTCTACTAACTATCCTTATTGATGATATTGGCCAACATATGTCTCCTGTGGAGTATCGAATTATCCTTCGCTACCGGCTCATGATTCCCCTATTCCCAATTGACGAGATATGCCCAGTTTGCCGCAAGGCATGTTTGGATACTTGTGGGGAACACACGGTTCATTGTAGAGAGCTCCCTGGTTTCAAGTACACACATGATGTGGTCCGGGATGTTCTCTTTGGTGCTTGTCGGCGTGCTGGTATTTCTGTGAAGAAAGAAGCGCCAATGAACTTTTTGACGGACCCGCAGGATGGAAGGTCCACTCTTAGACCGACTGACATTTTGGTCTTTGGATTGATAGGAGGGAAGCATGCCTGTTTGGATCTTACTGGGGTCTCTCCTCTCGTTGGTTTGGGGAGAGGGGGTTTCACAGCAGCGCATGCCGCTTTGAAACCCCCTGCATGTAAAGTGGTAAAGCACGAGAATGCATGTATAGAAACTCAACATGTGTTTGTACCTTTTGCATTCGATACATTTGGTTTTCTCGCACCAGAGGCGGTAGAGCTCCTCAATAGAGTCCAACGGGTCATGCATTCTAATGTCATATCCCCTAGATCCACAAATGTTGTTTTCAAAAGAATTGATTTTGCCATCTAGAAAGGGCTAGTAGCGCAGCTTGTTGCCCGTTTTCCTTCAATCGATATGTATTAAACTATTATAATTAATATGTATTTTGAGTTTACCAAAAAATTAGGGAATAATTATTGTTTTGTGAAAATAATAATTATAAGAAAGTATTACTAGTTACTATTTCATATAGTATGAATTAATAAGTCATGCACAACGTTTTGGACTAGTTGGATTCTTTTGTCTTTTACCTAAAGACAAAGTTTATATTTTATAAACTTGGAGTTTATAAAAAATTAAGAATCTTACTTTTTAAAAGGCATAATAATGGTGTAGGAGGTTGCTTTTTCAACCTTCCACCTTTTGTCTCCCATGCTTCTAAAGGATACCATTACTTTAGACTATTTTAATGGTTTGTCATTACTTTTCATGGGCTATATAAGAGATGCATGAGGCTTGCATTTTTGTAAGAGTGAAGCTCTTCTTTCTTTCCTTCTTTCTCTCTAAATTCGTGAGCATGTAGAAGATCTTTTCCTTTGAAGTTTGGTGCTTTGCTTTGGTGATTAGAAGACCTATTGAGTTGTTCCCTTTAGTGCTTAATTGAGTTAAGCACTTAAAGGCTTTAGACACTCAAGAATACAAGAAGGAACTAGCATTCCAAGTGCTTTACTCTTGATGGTGGATACTTGTAGAGAAGATCATACACTTTGATCTTTTGTTATCTTCATCAACACTCCAAAACCAAGTGGGTTCAAAGGCTTCAAAGGTTATCTCTAAAACATCCTATGGTTGGTTTTATTTCATTCTAACCTATATAAATGGATCCATGATGGTTCGGTTTTGTTATGAACTAAAAATAAACTCGTTATTTTTAAAGTCTTTCGTTGCCGGTTTTTGTGAAAAATAAACTTTTATTTCGTATCAAAACCCAATAGTGGTATCAGAGCCATCTTTTATATGTTAGAGTATTTTTTATACTTGATAATATTTGGTTCTTGGAAAACAAGCATGGATTTCTTTTGGTTAAGAAAAATCCATATTTGTCTTCTTTGGCAATTTCTTGGTTAAAATTGTTATTTTTATATATAAGCATTTTTCATGCATTTTGGTTATATAAAAGTTGCCTTAGAAAAAACAAAGAGTTGTTTGTTATAATATTTTACATGTTTTGTGTATAAACAAGCCATTTGGACATTTGTGTTGTGTTTGGTTGATATTTATTTATTCATAAGATCTAATACATAAATATGTATTTTTCATTTGTTGATTTGATGTAATAAATTAGTTATACTAGTTGTATTTACTTTAAATGTAACAAGATGAAGAAATTACCACCTTGAAGACCTTTTGAAGTGTCCCTTAAGTCCTTTAAGAAAGACTTATTAATTCTTGTGATGGCTCACAAAAATTATTAGTAGACATGGTTTGGTTTATACACATTATAATGCATGCTTGTGATATTTATTTTATGTTAAATGTATGTTATGTTTTATGTATGAAAATAGTTTTTACATGTCAATTAACATTTTTTCGTAAGATAATATCACTTGGAGTTTGAGTAAAAAAATATTTAAAAGATAACATAAGATGTTTATAAATGGATATTTATAAAAACGTTTTACTGGTTTACCGGTTAAAACTCAATTTTGTTGAAAATAGTTTTATTGTAAAACTTATAAATACCCTAATTTAAAATATTTGAAATGGTTTAAAAGATGTTTAAACTTTATATAAACTACATGTCTTTATAATAAATAAAGAGTTTTTATTAAAAACACTAAAATCGGTTTATAGCGTTATAACGGCAAATAATAAAACTAGTGATTATTTTTTGCGTCGAAACTTAATATATGATATTGGTGTTTTAAACATATCACAAGATGTTGATATTATTTTTTATGCATGCTAAATGAGATTTAAAACATAAGTATCATCACCCAAGTTTTGGTTTATCAAAATATGACTTTTATCATAAGATGCACAAAATTGAATTTATAAAATAAAATGAGTTTATTCTATAAATTCATAAAGTCATAAGTTTTTTGATTGTTAAAAGGAGATTTAAAATAGTGATTTTATAACTCATCCAAAACTCCAAATCTTAGGTATAAAATATAGTTTTATAAGACTATTAACGGTTCTTAAAACCGATCTACGACTAAGCTTTAAAATACCGGATTTTATTTTATAATTGATCGTGGTTAATGACAAAAAATAAAGTTTTATTTGGCACCTTAAGAACCTCATAACAAGTGATATGAATTTTACAAAAGGGTACATGAATTGTTGGATGCATGCAATATTAATGAGACCATGTTTTTATAAACTATAATTGTAAAACATATATAAACCCTTATTTACCAAATTTCAAATCTATGAAATCCATTGAAAATTCACTTGGGATTTTTGTGAAGTTCATATGAATTTTTGGGTCACCATATTCATTTGGGTTGTCAAAAAGAGTCAAGGTCTTTTTTATTTGATTATGGGAAAAAGGCCACCTAACCATTTGTGGAATAGAACTCACATTTTTTTTAAATGTATGATTTGATCAATTTCTTATGTGATAAAGGTCGCCTAAGCATAAGAGTTTTGAGGCATAGATGGGATAGACATGCCAAACTAAACAATAGTTGTTTAGGATCCCATAATCTAGGAGTTACATATCGTATGCAATTGGTAATCTCTACGTACCGAGTTTGATTAAGTTTATGGGAAAAAGGTCACCTAACCATTTACTTGTTTCGTTACTTGGATCCTAGACTTTAATAAATTAATGTTTTAAGAAACAATATAAGGTATTAATTTTTAAAGACTAAATATTGAAAATACTAAATGAAACTTTATTAAATTCTGTTGATAACTGTTAATAATTTTACGCCCTGCAAAACCTCTCTCTTGTTGAGTTTCAAGAGACAATAACATTTGCTTGTTATAATTTATGTAACTGGTATAATATCTTGAGGTTCTACCTTTAACATAAATAGAAATTATATATACTGAAAGATCTCATACCTAAATAACCTCTACAACCAGTTACTCTGATCATGATACTTTGATGGAAGTATTATTGTGATGATGATGATGTGTCTCACATCATACTGAAGAAATTAATCATGACTTGCAGAAAGTCTTGGATAATTATGAAACATATCAGATGTCTTATCAAGTAAAGCAGATATTCAATCAGAAACTGGACAGTAAAGAAGGAATTGCTCCTCTCATCTCATCAAGTTGAAGAAGTGTGACTTGGACAAGACTTCAGATATCTATATGATAGAACTATTTATTTTTCCATAATTCACTTGAGTATGTAATACTTCATATTATACTAATAATTGATATTATGTGTTGATGATTGGAAGAAATAATCAACTGATTACAAACGAATGGTATTTTGTTTTGAAGATATAAAAAGTGTTGTTATAGTCTTTTATTTAAACAATAGATGTATTGTACCTATCCTTATAAGGTGTAACATCCGGATTCCCAGGTATCTTATTTTAAGTATTTTATATTGAATTTTAAAGACGGACTCGGCGAGTAGGCGCCAAGACTCGCCGAGTGGGATAGCGCATGTTTTGGTCTGATTTAATGAAGGACTCGGCGAGTCCATGCTGTTTAATGAAACCCTAATTTCTCGGGTTTGGGACCTATTTAAGGACCCTTATAGTCACCATTTGCGGCTACCAGACCCTTGAGAGAAACCCTAATAGTGCTTGAGCGTGTGTGAGAGAGAAGAAGCCATTATTGGACCTTTGTGGGTTGGTTTTGCAAGAAGAAGTTGATTCCAGCTTAGAGGAGGCCAAGGAGGTTGCATATATGTGGATTTCAAGCAAAGGACATCATCCTTGAGGTAGTATATCAATCCCCTTTCTGTTTTGTTAAAGAATCCATGGATCTAGGGTTTTCTATACCCTTTATTGGGATGATTTGTTGGAGATATGGTCCCTTATCATGTTTAGGCTTCAGATATGGACCCACAGTGGTCCAGAGAACCTTATCCATCTTGCTTTATGATGAGATATGAAAGAAATGGACTTAGGATGTTGTATTTGGGGCTAAATCATCAAGTAGAGTCATTTGGACGTTGCATGAGTATCAAGTTCGAACCTTTACGTGTTTATTGAGCTTGGGAAGGTTAGATCTATGGATTAGAGGAACAGATCTGACTTCAGAAGGTTATTTGAGTGTGAGCATGGAATGAACTCGCCGAGTCCATGAGCAGAATCGACGAGTCGAGTCGGGTTTCCCCGCGACTCGCGACCTGTGACGACCCGTGGAGTATAGGGTTGACTCAGCGAGTCAAGAGAGGACCAGGGGCAAAGAGGGCAGGCGTGTACTCGCCGAGTCACCCTAGTGCACTCGGCGAGTCGGGTCAAAGTTGACCGTTGACTTTCGTTGACTTTCGTTGACTTTAGGGTTCTGGTCAAGACTGATTCAGGAGAGTTCAAGGAAGGGTAGAATGGCCTTCTACCCAGTCTGTAGAGATGAGATCATGAGAGAGTATTGATCGGGAATGTTATTTGAATAATAGGAGGAGGCTAAGTCGGGACGTTGAGCACGAGAGGTTATCCGACTTCATTGAGGTGAGTCTTCTCACTATACTGTACCTGGAAGGGTACCTATGTGTAACCGGAAGGTCTTGTATGCTATGATGTATGTGCTATATGCGATCATGTGATATGTATGTGTTATGTATGTTATGAATGATAAGGACCGGAAGGTCAAGATGATATGTATGTATGTGCTATGTATGTTACGTATGGTAAGGACCGGAAGGTCGAGATGATATGGACCGGAAGGTCAAGAGGTTACGGACCGGAAGGTCTAACGGGAATTGGGACGGAAGTCCCCTGAGACACATGGATCGGAAGATCCTACAGAGTTGTGGCCTGGAAAGGCGTATGTGGGGTATGTGGTATTTTGGGGAACTCACTAAGCATTTATGCTTACGGTTGTTGTGTGATGTGTTTCAGGTACTAGCGAGGATCGCGGGAAGGCGCCAGCATGATCCGTACACACTTATGGAGTTTATAATATTGAGATCTTGGGACATGTTTGGTTATGTTATAGTGGACACATTATGTTTTTATGATTATCGTGTGAATGAAAGTATGTTTTTAAATGAAAAATTGTTTTGAAAAATTACGTTGTTACAAGTTGGTATCAGAGCCTTGGTTTGAGGGATTCGGGTGCATCTTCGGATGAATCTGAACTCAAACTGAGGAATTGAGAAAGTTTTTCATAAAATAAACAATTTTTCTAAGAAAGTAAAAGATTTTGAGAAAAGCAGAAGGAAGCAGTGTGTACGATCAGCCAGCGCCTGAACGGTGATTTTCCAAAATACCCTTACATTGTGTGTTATGAGATATGTTATGATATGATATGCATGCTAGAGTAGGCTAGGTATTCATATTAGGACTAGAGTGGCCTGATTTGTGATGCCTTAGCCTAGGAAGAAGTTTGCTGCTATGTGATGCTTGAGAGCGAGTAGGTAGCAGTGAGGAGCTGATGAGAGGTCTACCAAAGGGTAGCCTATGCCAGTGAGATATAGAGTACTTGTGATCTGGAATCCAAGGAGGAGGACTTAGGGTGAATACTGATGCGGTGTGGACGGTAGTATAGGGCCTTTACTACTGAAGACACCGGAGCAGTGCGCACTCTAAGTAAGAATCCATTGGGTACTAAGGAACAAGTAGGGTTGAGTATCGAGTGCGAGTATGCTCGAGCGAGTCTCTGATATTTTTATGTTGTGTTACAGAGACATCATGGTTGGGACACGGCACAGACCTGAGTCGAGCGGCGTGAGTGACGAGGAGCTTCGTCAGATGATCCACGATGAGGTGGCGGCGGCGATCAGGGCCGAGATTCTGGAGATGTTTGGGTCTATCAAGACCACACTGATTGAGACTTTCGATGAGCGGTACGCCGCGGTGACTGAGGCTGCTGCTGCTGCAGCTACTACAGTTGTGGCTGCTGCCAGACCTCAGGGAGGTGACTCGTTGTTGCTTCGAGAGTTCAGCAACACGAAGCCACAAGAGTTTGATGGGACGCAGGATCCGATCGCTGCGATGAGATGGATTGCTGATATCGAGGGATGCTTCTACATGTGTTCATGTCCGGAGCATCTGAGGGTACGGTTCGCGTTGAACCAGCTTCGATTGGGAGCGAAGGATTGGTGGAAGTTCGTGACGGCGAGCTTCACTCTTGCAGAGATTTCAGCGGTGACCTGGGAGAGGTTCACCACCATGTTCAGAGATGAGTATGTTCCCCCTGTGGAGAGGGAACGATTGGTTCAGGAGTTCTTGACCCTCAAGCAGGGTACTAATTTGGTTACTGTGGTTACCAGGAAGTTTCATGAGAGGGCAATGTTCTGCCCTGAGCAGGTGTCTACTGAGCAGGCACGTATGAGCCGGTATTTGGGCGTTTTGAGGAGAGACATTCGGGAGTTTGTGTCAAACTCGACTTACCGGACATTTGCTGAGCTCCAGGCAAATGCCCGGAAGCGGGATATTGGGTTGGAGACTCAGGCCAGGGAGGAGGCCGAGTCTCAGAGGATGGATCGGCGGCCGACACAGTCTCAACCGGCAGCCAAGCGGGCCAAGTCCGCTGATACGAGATCTGGAGGCCAGAAGGGCCGCACTTGCGGAAAGTGTGGCAAGGGACATGATGGGTTCTGTCGATCGGGTGCTTGCTACAAATGTGGCAAGGAGGGGCATATCGCTAAGGATTGCCCCAAGGGATTTATGGTTTGCTTTCATTGCAACCAGACTGGCCATCGGAAGGCCGAGTGCCCGCAGTTACATCAGGGATCAGCACAGGGATCTGCCCCTGCTGCTAGGGTTACCGAGGTTTGGCCAGTGAAGGTCGAGGCACCGAAGGCTCGTGGGAGAGCTTTCCAGTTGACAGCGGAGGAGGTCCGCACAGGGCCCGATGTTGTGGCTGGTATGTATTCTTATTTATTTATTTTATGCTGAGATGAGATATTGTGCTTATTTGATGATATGCGTAGGTACTTTTCTTGTGAGTTATGTACCTGCCTTAGTGTTATTTGACTCGGCTGTGAGTCGATCATTTGTGTCGATAGCGTTTAGTCGGCACATCAGTAGCAGATGAGAGGCGATGAGTCGACCTCTGCGAGTTTCCATAGCTGACGAGTGAGCGGTGTATGCTACGGAGTGATACGAGGATGTGTACTCGAGATCTTCGGTGTTGAGTTCCTGATAGATCTGGTCCCGATAGCGATCGGGGACGTGTGTGTCATAGTGGGCATGGATTGGTTGAGCCGATTTGGGGCTGTGATAGACTGCGAGCGACAGTTGGTGACGATACGAGACCCCAGTGGGGGAGTACTTACGGTGTACGGCAAGGGTACCCGATGTGGGTCAGCGTTATGTTCGGCTGCCAGAGTGAGACAGAGTTTACAGCAGGGCTGCAGCGGGTTTGTAGCCTATGTGATGGACACACGAGAGGCCGCTGGGAGGCCGAGTTCGGTGGATGACGTTCCGATAGTGCGCGAGTTCCCGAATGTTTTTCCCGAGGAGTTGTTAGGTGTGCCTCCCGAGAGGCAGGTAGAGTTCCGCATTGATTTGGTTCCGGGGGCAGCGCCTATCGCCAAGGCGCCTTATCGCCTTGCGCCGCCAGAGATGCAGGAGTTATCCTCGCAGCTGCAGGAGCTGCTGGGGAAGGGGTTTATTCGACCGAGTAGCTCGCCATGGGGAGGGCCGATCTTTTTTGTCAAGAAAAAGTATGGTTCACAATGGATGTGTATTGATTACCGGGAGTTGAACAAGTTGACGGTCAAGAACCGTTATCCATTACCGAGGATCGACGATTTGTTCGATCAGTTGCAGGGAGCATCTTGGTTCTCCAAGATCGATCTGAGGTCTGGATATAATCAGATGAGAGTGCGTGATGAGGATATCCAGAAGACGGCGTTCAGGACTCGTTATGGGCATTACGAGTTCGTGGTGATGCCTTTTGGGCTCACCAATGCACCGGCAGCTTTCATGGATCTCATGAACAGGGTGTGTAGACCGATGTTGGATCATTCGGTGATCGTGTTCATCGACGATATACTGGTGTATTCGAGATCTAGAGAGCAGCACGAGGAGCATCTGAGAGAGATTCTCGGGGTATTGAGGACGGAGAGGCTTTATGCCAAATTCTCCAAGTGCGAGTTCTGGTTACGGGAGGTCCAGTTCTTGGGACATCTCGTCAACCAGGATGGGATTTTGGTCGATCCGGCCAAGATTGAGGAGGTTATGAGTTGGGAGGTGCCGAGATCTCCCACCGAGATCAGGAGTTTTCTAGGATTGGCCAGATACTATAAGAGATTTATCAGGGATTTCTCCAAGATTGTCGTGCCTCTCACGAGGTTGACCCGGAAGGGTGTTGCTTTTCATGGGGTCCGGAGCAGCAGACCTCATTTGAGACACTTCGCCAGAGATTGTGCGAAGCCCCTGTGTTAGCCCTCCCAGAAGGGATGGAGGATTTTGTGGTGTATTGTGACGCATCGATATCGGGGTTGGGTGCGGTGCTTATGCAGAGAGGGCATGTGATAGCGTATGCATCGAGGCAGCTGAAGCCTCATGAGACGAGGTATTCCACCCACAATCTGGAGTTGGGGGCAGTGGTGTTCGCCCTCAAGATCTGGCGTCACTATTTGTATGGGGTGCGGTGTACCATTTATACGGACCATAAGAGTTTGAAGTATCTGATGGATCAGTCCAATCTGAACATGCGTCGGAGAAGATGGTTGGATGTGGTAAAGGATTATGATTGTGAGATCCTGTACCACCCGGGCAAAGCTAATGTGGTAGCCGATGCGCTTAGCCGTAGGGCGGAGAGTGCCCCGATTCGAGGCACTTGTATGAGGTTGACAGTGATAACCCCGGTGTTGGACACCATTCGGGAGGCCCAGGCAGAGGCCGTGATACCGGAGAACCGCAAGAGGGAGCGGGTGATCGGGCAGGTGTTCGAGTTCGTGACGGATTTGGGTGCTGTATGCAGGCGGGGCACGTACCATTCTGATGGAGGAGGCGCATAGATCGAGGTTCTCGATCCATCCCGGGGCCACGAAGATGTATTTGGACCTGAAGAAATATTATAGGTTGCCCTGTATGAAGAGGGATGTCGCGTGGTTTGTTGAGAGGTGCTTGACCTGTCGCAAGGTTAAGGCCGAGCACCAGCGTCTGCATGGCAAGTTGCAGCCGCTTGAGGTTCCCCAGTGGAAGTGGGAACAGATTTCCATGGATTTCATCACCAAATTGCCAAGGACTGCAAGGGGTGTCGATGCAATTTGGGTGATCGTCGACCGGCTGACGAAGAGCGCACATTTTCTTGCTATCAGTGAGAGCTCTTCTGTTGAGAGGTTGGCAGAGTTGTATGTGAGAGAGGTGGTATCGCGTCATGGAGTACCGATCTCGATTGTGTCTGATCGAGATGTATGTTTCACTTCTAGGTTCTGGAAGAAGTTCCACGAGGAGTTGGGTACGAGGTTGCATTTCAGTACCGCCTACCACCCACAGACGGACGGGCAGAGTGAGCGGACGATTCAGACGCTCGAGGACATGCTCCAAGCATGTGTGTTGGACTTCGGGGGAAGTTGGGACACGTATTTACCCTTGGCCGAGTTTTCCGACAACAACAGCCACCATTCTAGTATTGGAATGCCTCCCTTCGAGTTGTTGTATGGGAGGAGGTTTCGGACTCCCATTTGTTGGGGAGAGGTAGGGCAGCGTGTGATGGGTAGCACTGAGATAGTGCTGCAGACGACAGAGCAGATACAGCAGGTGAGACAGAGGTTACTGACGGCTCAGAGTCGTCAGAAGAGTTATGCGGATCGGCGACGATCCGAGCTGGAGTTCCCGTTGGGGGACTTTGTACTCCTGAAAGTATCTCCTTGGTAAGGAGTGATCCGATTCAGGAAGAGGGGCAAGCTGGGGCCCCGGTACATCGGTCAATTCAGGGTGACCGCGAGGGTGGGCAAGGTAGCATATCGGTTAGAGCTACCTGCGGAGTTGAGCCAGATTCATGATACCTTCCACGTGTCCCAGTTGAGGAAGTGTATAGCCGACGAGTCGGCGATGGTACCACTTGAGGATATTCAGGTGGATGCGAGCCTGAATTATGCGGAGAGGCCAATCGCGATCCGGGATCGGAAGATCAAGGTTCTGAGGAACAAGGAGGTGTCACTGGTGCAGGTCCAGTGGCAACATCGGAAGGGGTCCGAGCTGACCTGGGAGCCGGAGTTGGAGATACGGGAGCAGCATCCGGAGTTGTTTGTCGAGCAGGACTTCGAGGGCGAAGTCTGATTCTAGTAGGGGAGAATTATAACATCCGGATTCCCAAGTATCTTATTTTAAGTATTTTATATTGAATTTTAAAGAGGGACTCGGCGAGTAGGCGCCCAGACTCGCCGTGTGGGATAGCGCATGTTTTAATCTGATTTACTGAAGGACTCGGCGAGTCCATACGTGGACTCGACGAGTCCACGCTGTTTAATGAAACCCTAATTTCTCGGGTTTGGGACCTATTTAAGGACCCTTATAGCCACCATTTGCGACTACCAGACCCTTGAGAGAAACCCTAATAGTCCTTGAGCGTTTGTGAGAGAGAAGAAGCCATTATTGGACCTTTGTGGGTTGGTTTTGCAAGAAGAAGTTGATTCCAGCTTAGAGGAGGCCAAGGAGGTTGCATATCTGTGGATTTCAAGCAAAGGACATCATCATTGAGGTAGTATATCAATCCCCTTTCTGTTTTGTTAAAGAATCCATGGATCTAGGGTTTTCTATACCCTTTATTGGGATGATTTGTTGGAGATATGGTCCCTTATCATGTTTAGGCTTCAGATCTGGACCCATAGTGGTCGAGAGAACCTTATCCATCTTGCTTTATGATGAGATATGAAAGAAATGGACTTAGGATGTTGTATTTGGGGCTAAATCATCAAGTAGAGTCATTTGGATGTTGCATTAGTATTAAGTTCGAACCTTTACATGTTTATTGAGCTTGGGAAGGTTAGATCTATGGATTAGAGGAACAGATCTGACCTCAGAAGGTCATTTGAGTGTGAGCATGGAATGAACTCACCGAGTCCAGGAGCAGACTCGACGAGTCGAGTCGGGTTGCCCCTCGACTCGCAACCTGTGACGACCTGTGGAGTATAGGGTTGACTCAGCGATTCAAGAGAGGACCAGGGGCGAAGAGGGCAGGCGTGTACTCGCCGAGTCACCCTAGTGCACTCGGCGAGTCGGGTCAAAGTTGACCGTTGACGTTCGTTGACTTTAGGGTTCTGGTCAAGACTGATTCAGGAGAGTTCAGGGAAGGGTAGAATGGCCTTCTACCCAGTCTGTAGAGATGAGATCATGAGAGAGTATTGCTCGGGAATGTTATTTGAATAATAGGAGGAGGCTAAGTCGGGACGTTGAGCACAAGAGGTTATCCGACTTCATTGAGGTGAGTCTTCTCACAATACTGTACCTGGAAGGGTACCTATGTGTGACCGGAAGGTCTTGTATGCTATGATGTATGTGCTATATGCGATTATGTGATATGTATGTGTTATGTATGTTATGAATGATAAGGACCGGAAGGTCAAGATGATATGTATGTATGTGCTATGTATGTTACGTATGGTAAGGACCGGAAGCTCGAGATGATATGGACCGGAAGGTCAAGAGGTTACGGACCGGAAGGTCTAACGGGAATTGGGACGGAAGTCCCCTGAGACACATGGATCGGAAGATCCTACAGAGTTGTGGCCTGGAAAGGCGTATGTGGGGTATGTGGTATTTTGGGGAACTCACTAAGCATTTATGCTTACGGTTGTTGTGTGATGTGTTTCAGGTACTAGCGAGGATCGCGGGAAGGCGCCAGCATGATCCGTACACACTTATGGAGTTTATAATATTGAGATCTTGGGACATGTTTTGTTATGTTATAGTGGACACATTATCTTTTTATGATTATCGTGTGAATGAAAGTATGTTTTTAAATGAAAAATTGTTTTGAAAAATTACGTTGTTACATAAGGACATGTAATAGTTGTAATTTATGAATAAATCTATATTTAGTTATCGTTTACTGGATGTTCACATTCATGTTCCGAAACGATGTATTCTGTGTTAAAGAATATTTTCTCATAATGTTATTTATGAAGTAGATCTATAATCTTTCATTAAATTAATAGTTATGATCATAACACTTATATAATCAAATGATATTTGATTGGAACTTATCTATGTCATACCATCATGACGATGTAAATAAGAAATACATATACCAACTTAAAAAGGATGGAATTTTTGAAGGCAAATGGGCTTGATTCATTTGATATATGTGAATCCTATTTATATGGGAATATGATTCACAAGTGTCTTTAGCTATTAGTAGTTAAAGAACAAAAGGCTTGACAAAGAGTTATACATAAGTTATGTATGTAATCTTTTTCAATCCATAAATAGATTTGGTGATAGATGTTTATTCAATTTCATTGACGACTTTTATTCGTGATTGTTGAAACCTTTTGATTTGATCAAATATTTCATAGTGAAGATTGAAATACACATTAATGAGATCATCATTAACCTTTCATTGTGATAAAGAAAATGAGTTATTGTAGACCAAGTTTTCTTGGAACATCTTAGGAGTTGTGGAATTGGTTCACAACTCATTCCGACAAAAACACTCACTCGTCATTAGTATGGTTCTTGTGGCACAAGATCACTTGGTTACTTGAATCTATATTTTGATATTCGAGGTAGCCTTCGTATTCTCTAGTGGGATACGGTCACCTGGCCACTAGCTGAATATCGATTGTACAAGTTTTCAAGGATAAAACATAGACCTTGCAGTCCATTGTATGATGTTTTAAAAGTACTATTTACTTTATAAAATTTTTGGAATTATGCTCACTGCAAAAAATATATATTTGCAACCAAACAAGTGGATTAAATACTTATATTGGACTGAGGATGAAATGCTTTATCCTTATCTAAATTGTATAGAGTTATAGAGTTTATGCTAGACAATAAGTTTAACCACTCTAGCATCTACTAACTGCACTTATGTAGAATATCCTAAATGATTGTTTAGGATGATGTTTTTACTAATCCCACTAATTGTCATTCCAGAAGACAAGTGCTTAAAAAGTTCTTTTTCTAAGTGGGAGCAATTTGGAGATTTAAGAGCTAAAGATCCGTAAGCTAAATGCATCACAGTTTAGAACTAGAAAGTTTTCAACTGTTATTGAATCTGCTCAATAGTTGATCAGAAAATAATAAAACACATAGAGATGCATTCATGTATGATTATCAAGTATGGGCTTGATTAATCTTCCTCGATATAGTTTGACTATAAAGAATAAGTGAGTTTTCAAGGGAGAAAACATACATGATTGAAAATCTTTTCAGATTTAAGCTAACATCTCAAAGTAAGAATCTTCTTTCTTATAAGATAATTACATGGTATGATTTAATTATGAATCTAGACGACTCTTGTGTTTTTCTACAAACCTAGTGGGAGCGCAGTAACATTCCTAATGTTATATGTAGTCGTCATATTAATTCATGGAATAAGGATCTATATAGATATATAATGGCAAGTTAAAGGCTTAAATGAAATTTCATTAATTGTCAACGATCTTAAAGAGCATAAGATAAAGGTCTCTGAGAGAGTCATCTTGTCAAATACCACATGACATGATTTTGAGCAAAATCCTAGTGTAAATATTTTTGTACTAAATAATATGATTGTATTTTGTATGATGATGCAATTGGATTAATCATATATCTCATAATTATGCATGAAGGCCAAATAAGTCGTATGCTTAGAGTATGTCAAATGATACCAGTATAATTTGAGAACAAGTCATTGTGTGACTTATAGGAACATTCTAAATTACTTGGGAAAACTAAATAAATATTCCTAATATGCGGAGTATTTGAAAGAAAGCTATGTTTAAAGTTGTTACACATGTGCTAAATTTTCAAATAGATTGAGATGACTCTCAGTCACAATCAGGCGTGTCCTCATTATGAATGAAGATATAGTTACATGGATAGTGGTTCCATGTAGATTTTAAATACTGTTACACATCAGAGTTAGATTACCTCGTGGTTTGGAGAACCACGTACAAAGATGCTTAATGTATTGTTCATTATGACTATGAGTAATCCCATTACACAAGTATTGGTATCTAAGTCATATTCAAGCATCTAATTCATTCTCAATTGTTTTTCTTTATATATGAGTTATATATATATAACCGAAAATGATTGTATTCGCAAAGTTTACACAAATCAAGTTTCTCAAATCTACTTAACAAAGTTGCTTCATTAGCTAAAGCATGAAAGTCAAGTTGGTGCTGTAGAGCATTGTTGACACAAGTATATGTATTTGATTGAAATTTAGTATTTGGATATTGGAACAATAAAGCAACATATATCGTAATTAATGATATATTGGATATGAGTCTTTCATTAAATAATTATTGTGTTCTATATTAGCATGTTTAAATCCTTGAATAACTAGGTTATTCTAAATGTTCATAGTCGTTCATAGTTGTGGGAGCATCTATGAGGTAAGACTAATATGAGTGGATTGGTGGATTCTCATAGAGATGAGAATGACAAAGAGCTGCTACCAACTTCATAGGTACTTGATTGGGAGAATAAGTATCGGACTTGACCCGCATCAAAACCACTTTATGGATCGTAGTCAAGAGTGATGTTTTGATCAAGGTTGTATCTTTTTAATCTTAGACATGAGATACATATTTGGGACTTGAGGTGTAGGGATTATTGTGCTTAGACATGGTTCAAAGGTGTTTCGTAAAGGGGAAGTCATAAAGGTCATCGTTGGGTATGACATTAACTGCATTGATAGGCGTATGCAGTCAGCATGATCTTTGTATTCTTAGACATGAGATGCATATTTGGGACTTGAAGTGTAGGGATTGTTGTGCATAGACATGGTTCAATGCTGTTTCGTAAAAGGAAGTCATAAAGGCCATCGTTGGGTATGACATGAACTACATTGATGGGCGTACGTAGTCAAGATGGGATTTGTCCCTCTTATTAGTTGAGAGCATGACATCTAAGGCCTTAGTTAAAGTTGAACACTAAATGAGATTGATTGGGATCCATATCTCATGTTCGACATGATGTCTGAGACAAAGGAATAATAGATACCATACCTTTAGTAACAATTGTAGCTTAGAGCTCCTGGAATTGGATGTTGATGAAATGGCACCCTTCATATGTTGTTAGGGGCAGTAGCTCGTTGCTAGACGTCAGCTACTGTCTATGTCAGTCTATAATGAATCATGTGGAAGCGGGAGATTGTTGGATCTATATGCCCAAGGATCATTATGGAGTGATATTGCTAATAATATATGATCCTATAGGGTCACACCTTTATCAAGTTGGCACATTTTGTATATTTATTAGTAATATGATTATTAATAAATAATATCGATTCTTGTATTTTAATTAGGGAATAATTATTGTTTTGTGAAAATAATAATTATAAGAGAGTATTACTAGTTATTATTTCATATGGTATGAATTAATAAGTCATGCACAACATTTTGGACTAGTTGGATTCGTTTGTCTTTTACCTAAAGATAAAGTTTATATTTTATAAACTTGGAGTTTATAAAAAATAAAGAATCATACTTTTTAAAATGCATAATGATGGTGTAGGAGGTTGCTTTTTCAACCTTCCACCTTTTGTATCCCATGATTCTAAAGGATACCATTACTTTAGACTATTTTAATGGTTAAGCCTTACTTTTCATGGGCTATATAAGAGATGCATGAGGCTTGCATTTTTGCAAGAGTGAAGCTCTTCTTTCTTTCATTCTTTCTCTCTAAATCCGTGAGCATGAAGAAGCTCTTTTCTTTTGAAGTTTGGTGCTTTGCTTTGGTGATTAGAAGACCTCTTGAATTGTTCCCTTTAGTGCTTAATTGAGTTAAGCAATTAAAGGCTTTGGACACTCAAGAATACAAGAAGGAACTAGCATTCCAAGTGCTTTACTCTTGATAGTGGATACTTGTAGAGAAGATCATACACTTTGATCTTTTGTTATCTTCATCAACACCCCAAAACCAAGTGGGTTCAAAAGCTTTAAAGGTTATCTCTAAAACATCCTATGGTTGGTTTTATTTCATTCTAACGTTTATAAATGGATCCATGATGGTTCGGTTTTATTACGAACTAAAAATAAACTCGTTATTTTTAAAGTCTTTCATTGCCGGTTTTTGTGAAAAACAAACTTTTATTTCGTATCAAAAACCAATAGTGGTATCAGAGCCATCTTTTATATGTTATTATATTTTTTATGTTTGATAATCTTTGGTTCTTGGAAAACAAGCATGAATTTCTTTTGGTTAAGAAAAATTCATATTTTTCTTCTTTGGCAACTTCTTGGTTAAAATTGTTTACTTTTATATATAACCATTTTTCATGCATTTTGGTTATATAAAAGTTGCCATAGAAAAAACAAAGAGTTGTTTGTTATAATATTTGATATGTTTTTGTGTATAAACAAGCCATTTGGACCTTTGTGTTGTGTTTGGTTGATATTTATTTATTCATAAGATGTAATAGATAAATATGTATTTTTCATTTCTTGATTTAATGTAATAAATTAGTTCGACTAGTTGTATTTACTTTAAATTTAACAAGATGAATAAATTACCACCTTGAAGACCTTTTGAAGTGTCCCTTAAGTCCTTTAAGAAAGACTTATTAATTCTTGTGATGGCTCACAAAAGTTATTAGTAGACATGGCTTGGTTTATAAACATTATAATGCATGCTTGTGATATTTATTTTATGTTAAATGTATGTTATGTTTTATGTATGAAAACAATTTTTACATGTCTATTAAAATTTTTTCATAAGATAATATCACTTGGAGTTTGAGTAAAAAATATTTAAAAGATAATATAAGATGTTTGTAAGTGGATATTTATAAAAACGTTTTACTGGTTTACCGGTTAAAACTCAATTTTGTTGAAAATAGTTTTATTATAAAACTTATAAATACCCTACTTTAAAATATTTGAAATGGTTTAAAATATGTTTAAACTTTATATAAACTACATGTCTTTATAATAAATAAGGAGTTTTTATTAAAAACACTAAAATCGGTTTATAGCGTTATAATGGCAAATAATAAAACTAGTGATTATTTTTTGCGTCGAAACTTAATATATGATATTGGTGTTTTAAACATAACATAAGATGTTGATATTATGTTTTATGCATGCTAAATGAGATTTAAAACATAAGTATCATCACCCAAGTTTTGGTTTATCAAAATATGACTTTTATCACAAGATGCATAAAATTGAATTTCTAAAATAAAATGAGTTTATTCTATAAATTCATAAAGTCATAAGTTTTTTGACTGTTAAAAGGAGACTTAAAATAGTGATTTTATAACTCAACGAAAACTCCAAATTTTAGGTATAGAATATAATTTTATAAGACTATTACCGGTTCTTAAAACCGATCTACGACTAAGCTTTAAAATACCGGATTTTAGTTTATAATTGATCGCGGTTAATGACAAAAAATAAAGTTTTATTTGGCACCTTAAGAACCTCATAACAAGTAATATGAATTTTACAAAAGGGTACGTGATTTGTTGGATGCATGCAATATTCAGACCATGTTTTTATAAACTATAATTGTAAAACATATATAAACCCTCATTTACAAAACTTCAAATCTATGCAATCCATTGAAAATTCACTTGGGATTTTTGTGCAGTTCATATGGATTTTTGGGTCACCATCTTCATTTGGGTTGTCAAAAATAGTCAAGGTGTTTTTTTATTTGATTATGGGAAAAAGGCCACCTAACTATTTGTGGAATAGAACTCACATGTTTTTTAAATTGATGATTTGATCAATTTCTTATGTGATAAAGGTCGCCTAAGCATAAGAGTTTTAATGCATATATGGGATAAACATGCCAAACTAAATAATAGTTTTTTAGGATCCCATAATCTAGGAGTTACATATCGTATGCAATTGGTGATCGCAACGTACCGAGTTTGATTAAGTTTATGGGAAAAAGGTCACCTAACCATTTACTTGTTTCGTTACTTGAATCCTAGACTTTAATAAATTAATGTTTTAAGAAAAAATATAAGGTATTAATTTTTAAAGACTAAATATTGAAAATACTAAATGAAACTTTGCTAAATTCTGTTGATAACTGTTAATAAATTTACTCCCTGCAAAACCTCTCTCTTGTTGAGTTTCAAGAGACAATAAAATTTGCTTGTTATAATTTCTGTAACTGGTATAATATCTTGAGGTTCTACCTTTAAGATAAATAGAAATTACATATACTGAAAGATCTCATACCTAAATAACCTCTGCAAGCAGTTAGTCTGATCATGATACTTTGATGGAAGTATTATTGTGATGATGATGATGTGTCTCACATCATATTGAAGAAATTAACCATGACTTGAAGAAAGTCTTGGATAATTATGAAACATATCAGATGTCTTATCAAATAAAGCAGATATTCAATCAGAACACTAGAAATAGTTTCAAGTATGTTCAAGCATTGATTAAAAGGAAGTCTAAGAGATTGTGCACTCATATA
Source organism: Lactuca virosa (assembly GCF_052849685.1). Lineage (NCBI taxonomy): Eukaryota > Viridiplantae > Streptophyta > Magnoliopsida > Asterales > Asteraceae > Lactuca > Lactuca virosa. Next base: position 772,562 of record NC_136430.1, read on the forward strand.
GACTTATAGTTCAGTTAAGGGAGATAAAACATAAACCCATAAATCAAGAAAGGACCAAATGATCAGTGTTGTTTCTATTGTGGAAGAAATTGGACACTAAAGGAGGAATTACTCCTCTCATCTCATCAAGCTGAAGAAGTCTGACTTCGATAAGACTTTAGATATCTATATGATAGAACTATTTATTTTTCCATCATTCACTTGAGTATTTAATACTTCATGTGAGACTAATAATTGATATTATGTGTTTATGATTGGAAGAAATAATCAATTGATTACAAACGAATGATATTTCGTGTTGAAGATATAAAAAGTGTTGTTATAGTCTTTTATTTAAACAATAGATGTACTGTACCTATACTTATAAGGACATGTAATAGTTGTAATTTATGAATAAATCTAGATTTACTTATCTTTTACTGGATGTTCACATTCATGTTCTGAAACGATGTATTTTGTGTTAAAGAATATATTCTCATAATGTTATTTATGAAGTAGATCAATAATCTTTCATTATAATAGTTCTGATCATAACACCTACATAATCAAATGATATTTGATTGGAAGTTATCTGTGTCATAATCATCATGACGATGTAAATAAGAAATACATATACCAACTTCAAAATGATGGAATTTTTTAAGGCAAATGAGTTTGATTCATTTGTTATATTTGAATCCTATTTATATGGAAATATGATTCACAAGTGTATTTATCTATTAGTAGTTAAAGAACAAAAGGCTTGACAAAGAGTTATACATAAGTTATGTATGTAATCTTTTTCAATCCATAAATAGATTTCGTGATAGATGTTTATTCAATTTCACTGACGACTTTTATTCGTGATTGTTGAAACCTTTTGATTTGATCAAATTTTTCATAGTTAAGATTGAAATACACATTAATGATATCATCATTAACCTTTCGTTGTGATAAAGAAAATGAGTTATTGTAGACCAAGTGTTCTTGGAACATCTTAGGAGTTGTGGAATTGATTCACAACTCATTCCGACAAAAACACTCACAATTCATTATAATAGTTCTGATCATAACACCTACATAATCAAATGATATTTGATTGGAAGTTATCTGTGTCATAATCATCATGACGATGTAAATAAGAAATACATATACCAACTTCAAAAGGATGGAATTTTTTAAGGCAAATGAGCTTGATTCATTTGATATATTTGAATCCTATTTATATGGAAATATGATTCACAAGTGTATTTATCTATTAGTAGTTAAAGAACAAAAGGCTTGACAAAGAGTTATACATAAGTTATGTATGTAATCTTTTTCAATCCATAAATAGATTTGGTGATAGATGTTTATTCAATTTCACTGACGACTTTTATTCGTGATTGTTGAAACCTTTTGATTTGATCAATTTTTTCATAGTGAAGATTGAAATACACATTAATGATATCATCATTAACCTTTTGTTGTGATAAAGAAAATGAGTTATTGTAGACCAAGTTTTCTTGGAACATCTTAGGAGTTGTGGAATTGATTCACAACTCATTCCGACAAAAACACTCACTCATCATTAGTATGGTTATTGTGGCGCAGGATCACCTGGTTTCTTAAATCTATATTTTTATATTCGAGGTAGCCTTCGGATTCTCTAGTGGGATAGGGTCACCTGGCCACTAGCTAAACATCGATTCTACAAGTTTTCGAGGATAAAACATAGACCTTGCAGTCAATTGTATGATGTTTTAAAAAAACTGTTTACTTTATAAAATTTTTGGAATTATGCTCACTGCAATAAATATATATTGAATATATATTTGAAACCAAACAAGTGGATTAAATACTTATATTAGACTGAGGATGAAATGCTTTATCCTTATCTAAAATGTATAGAGTTATAGAGTTTATGTTAGAAAATAAGTTTAACCACTCTAGCATCTACTAACCACATTTATGTAGAATATCCTAAATGATTGTTTAGGATGAAGTTTTTACTAATCCCGCTAATTGTCATTCCAGAAGACAAGTGCTTAGAAAGTTCTTTTTCTAAGTGGGAGCAATTTGGAGATTTAAGAGCTAAAGATCCATAAGCTAAATGCATCATACTTTGGAACTACCAAGTTTTCAACTGTTGTTGAATCTGCTCAATAGTTGATCAGAAAATAATAAAACACATAGAGATGCATTCATGTATGATTATCAAGTATGGGCTTGATTAATCTTTTCAGATTTAAGCTAACATCTCAAAGTAAGAATCTTCTTTCTTATAAGATAATTACATGGTGTGATTTAATTATGAATCTAGACGACTCTTGTGTTTTTCTACAAATCTAGTGGGTGCGCAGTAACATTCCTAATGTTATATGTAGTCGACATATTAATTCATGGAATAAGGATCTATATAGATAGATAATGGCAACTTAAATGATTAAGTAAAATTTCATTAATTGTCAAGGATCTTAAAGAGCTTAAGATAATGGACTCTGAGAGAGTCATCTTGTCAAATACCACCTGACATGATTTTGAGAAAAATCCTACTACAAATGTTTTTGAACTAAATAATATGATTGTATTCTGTATGTTGATGCAATTGGATTAATCATATATGTCATGATTATGCATGCATGCCAAATAAGTCGTATGCTTAGAGTATGTCGAATGATACCAGTATAATCCAAGAACAAGTCATTGTATGACTTATAGGAACATTCTAAATTACTTGCGAAAACTAAAGAAATATTCCTAATCCACGGAGTATTTGAAAGAAAGTTATGTTTAAAGTTGTTACACATATGCTAAATTTTCAAATAGATTGAGATGACTCTCAGTCACAATCAGGTGTAATCTCATTATGAATGAAGAGATAGTTAGATGGATAGTGGTTCCATGTAGATTTTAAATACTATTACACATCAGAGTTAGATTACCTCATGGTTTGGAGAACCACGTACAAAGATGCTTAATGTATAGTTCATTATGACTATGAGTAATCCCATTACGCAAGTATTACTATCTAAGTCATATTCAAGCATCTAATTCATTCTCAATAGTTTTTCTTTATATATGAGTTATATATATATATATAAAACCGAAAATGATTGTATTCGCAAAGTTTACACAAATCAAGTTTCTCAAATCTACTTAACAAAGTTGCTTCATTAGCTAAAGCATGAAAGTCAAGTTGGTGCTATAGAGCATTGTTGACAGAAGTAGATGTATTTGATTGAAATTTAGTATGTGGATATTGGAACAATAAAAGAACATGTATCGTAATGAATGATATATTGGATATGAGTCTTTCATTAAATAATTGTTGTGTTCTATATTAGCATGTTTAAATCCTTGAATAACTAGGTTATTCTAAATGTCCATAGTCGTTCATAGTTGTGGGAGCATCTATGTCGTAAGACTAATATGAGTGGATTGATGGATTCTTAGGGAGATGAGAATGGAAAAGAGTTGCTACCAACTTCATAGGTACTTGATTGGGAGAATAAGTACTGGACGTGACCCGCATCAAAACTACTTTATGGATCGTAGTCAAGAGTGATGTTTTGATCAAGGTTGTATCTTTTTAATCTTAGACATGAGATACATATTTGGGACTTGATGTGTACGGATTATTGTTCTTAGACATGGTTCAACGGTGTTTCGTAAAGGGGAAGTCATAAAGACCACCGTTGGGTATGACATGAACTGCATTGATAGGCATATGTAGTCAAGATGATCTTTGTATTCTTAGACCTGAGTGCATATTTGGGAGTTGAAGTGTAAGGATTGTTGTGCTTAGACATGGTTCAACGATGTTTCATAAAAGGCCATCGTTGGGTATGACATGAACTATATTGATGGGCGTATGTAGTCAAGATGGGATTTGTCCCTCTTATTAGTTGAGAGCATGACATCTAAGGCCTTAGTTAATGTTGAACACTAAATGAGATTGATTGCGATCCATATCTCTTGTTCGACATGATGTCTGAGACAAAGGAATAATAGATACCACACCTTTAGTAACAATTGTAGTTTAGAGCTCCTGGAATTGGCTTTTGATGAAATGGCACCCTTCATATGTTGTTAGGGGCAGTAACCCGTTGCTAGACGTCAGCTACTGTGTATGTCAGTCTATAATGAATCTTATGCAAGTGGGAGATTGTTGGATCTATATGACCAAGAATCATTGTGGAGTGATATTGATAATAATATATGATCCTATAGGGTCACACCTTTATCAAGTTGACACATTTAGTATATTTACTATTAATATGATTATTAATAAATAGTATCGATTCTTGTATTTTAATTAGGGAAAAATTATTGTTTTGTGAAAATAATAATTATAAGAGAGTATTACTAGTTATTATTTCATATGGTATGAATTAATAAGTCATACACAACATTTTGGACTAGTTGGATTCGTTTTTCTTTTACCTAAAGATAAAGTTTATATTTTATAAACTTGGAGTTTATAAAAAATAAAGAATCTTACTTTTTAAAGGCATAATGATGGTGTAGGAGGTTGATTTTTCAACCTTCCACCTTTTGTCTCCCGTGCTTCTAAAGGATACCATTACTTTAGACTATTTTAATGGTTAAGCCTTACTTTTCATGGGCTATATAAGAGATGCATGAGGCTTGCATTTTTGCAAGAGTGAAGCTCTTTTTTCTTTCCTTCTTTCTCTCTAAATCCGTGAGCATGAAGAAGCTCTTTTCTTTTGAAGTTTGGTGCTTTGCTTTGGTGATTAGAAGACCTCTTGAGTTGTTCCCTTTAGTGCTTAATTGAGTTAAGCAATTAAAGGCTTTGGACACGCAAGAATACAAGAAGGAACTAGCATTCCAAGTGCTTTACTCTTGATGGTGGATACTTGTAAAGAAGATCATACACTTTGATCTTTTGTTATCTTCATCAACACCCCAAAACCAAGTGGGTTCAAAAGCTTCAAAGGTTATCTCTAAAACATCCTATGGTTGGTTTTATTTCATTCTAACCTTTATAAATGGATCCATGATGGTTCGGTTTTGTTATGAACTAAAAATAAACTCGTTATTTTTAAAGTCTTTCATTGCCGGTTTTTGTGAAAAACAAACTTTTATTTCGTATCAAAACCCAACAGTGGTATCAGAGCCATCTTTTATATGTTAGTATATTTTTTATGTTTGATAATCTTTGGTTCTTGGAAAACAAGCATGGATTTCTTTTGGTTAAGAAAAATCCATATTTTTCTTCTTTGGCAACTTCTTGGTTAAAATTGTTTACTTTTATATATAACCATTTTTCATGCATTTTGGTTATATAAAAGTTGCCTTATAAAAAACAAAGAGTTGTTTGTTATAATATTTGATATGTTTTTGTGTATAAACAAAGCATTTGGACCTTTGTGTTGTGTTTGGTTGATATTTATTTATTCATAAGATCTAATAGATAAATATGTATTTTTCATTTCTTGATTTAATGTAATAAATTAGTTCGACTAGTTGTATTTACTTTAAATTTAACAAGATGAATAAATTACCACCTTGAAGACCTTTTGAAGTGTCCCTTAAGTCCTTTAAGAAAGACTTATTAATTCTTGTGATGGCTCACAAAAGTTATAAGTAGACATGGCTTGGTTTATACATATTATAATGCATGCTTGTGATATTTATTTTATGTTAAATGTATGTTATGTTTTATGTATGAAAACAATTTTTACATGTCTATTAAATTTTTTTCATAAGATAATATCACTTGGAGTTTGAGTAAAAAATATTTAAAAGATAACATAAGATGTTTGTAAGTGGATATTTATAAAAACGTTTTATTGGTTTACCGGTTAAAACTCAATTTTGTTGAAAATAGTTTTATTATAAAACTTATAAATACCCTACTTTAAAATATTTGAAATGGTTTAAAAGATGTTTAAACTTTATATAAACTACATGTCTTTATAATAAATAAGGAGTTTTTATGAAAAACACTAAAATCGGTTTATAGCGTTATAACGGCAAATAATAAAACTAGTGATTATTTTTTGCGTCGAAACTTAATATATGATATTGGTGTTTTAAACATAACACAAGATGTTGATATTATGTTTTATGCATGCTAAATGAGATTTAAAACATAAGTATCATCACCCAAGTTTTGGTTTATCAAAATATGACTTTTATCACAAGATGCATAAAATTGAATTTCTAAACTAAAATGAGTTTATTCTATAAATTCATAAAGTCATAAGTTTTTTGACTGTTAAAAGGAGACTTAAAATAGTGATTTTATAACTCAACCAAAACTCCAAATCTTAGGTATAAAATATAATTTTATAAGACTATTACCGGTTCTTAAAACCGATCTACGACTAAGCTTTAAAATACCGGATTTTAGTTTATAATTGATCACGGTTAATGACAAAAAATAAAGTTTTATTTGGCACCTTAAGAACCTCATAACAAGTGATATGAATTTTACAAAAGGGTACGTGATTTGTTGGATGCATGCAATATTCAGACCATGTTTTTATAAACTATAATTGTAAAACATATATAAACCTTCATTTACAAAACTTCAAATCTATGCAATCCATTGAAAATTCACTTGGGATTTTTGTGCAGTTCATATGGATTTTTGGGTCACCATATTCATTTGGGTTGTCAAAAATAGTCAAGGTGTTTTTTTATTTGATTATGGGAAAAAGGCCACCTAACTATTTGTGGAATAGAACTCACATGTTTTTTAAATTGATGATTTGATCAATTTCTTATGTGATAAAGGTCGCCTAAGCATAAGAGTTTTGAGGCATATATGGGATAAACATGCCAAACTAAATAATAGTTTTTTAGGATCCCATAATCTAGGAGTTACATATCGTATGCAATTGGTAATCGCAACGTACCGAGTTTGATTAAGTTTATGGGAAAAAGGTCACCTAACCATTTACTTGTTTCGTTACTTGAATCCTAGACTTTAATAAATTAATGTTTTAAGAAACAATATAAGGTATTAATTTTTAAAGACTAAATATTGAAAATACTAAATGAAACTTTGCTAAATTCTGTTGATAACTGTTAATAAATTTACGCCCTGCAAAACCTCTCTCTTGTTGAGTTTCAAGAGACAATAAAATTTGCTTGTTATAATTTCTGTAACTGGTATAATATCTTGAGGTTCTACCTTTAAGATAAATAAAAATTATATATACTGAAAGATCTCATACCTAAATAACCTCTGCAACCAGTTAGTCTGATCATTAGACTTTGATGGAAGTATTATTGTGATGATGATGATGTGTCTCACATCATACTGAAGAAATTAACCATGACTTGAAGAAAGTCTTGGATAATTATGAAACATATCAGATGTCTTATCAAGTAAAGCAGATATTCAATCAGAACACTAGAAATAGTTTCAAGTATGTTCAAGCATTGATTAAAAGGAAGTCTAAGAGATTGTGCACTCATATAGACTTATAGTTCAGTTAAGGGAGATAAAACATAAACCCATAAATCAAGAAAGGACCAAATGATCAGTGTTGTTTCTATTGTGGAAGAAATTGGACACTAAAGGAGGAATTACTCCTCTCATCTCATCAAGCTGAAGAAGTCTGACTTCGACAAGACTTTAGATATCTATATGATAGAACTATTTATTTTTCCATCATTCACTTGAGTATTTAATACTTCATGTTAGACTAATAATTGATATTATGTGTTTATGATTGGAAGAAATAATCAACTGATTACAAACGAATGATATTTCGTGTTGAAGATATAAAAAGTGTTGTTATAGTCTTTTATTTAAACAATAGATGTATTGTACCTGTACTTATAAGGACATGTAATAGTTGTAATTTATGAATAAATCTAGATTTACTTATCTTTTACTGGATGTTCACATTCATGTTCTGAAACGATGTATTTTGTGTTAAAGAATATATTCTCATAATGTTATTTATGAAGTAGATCTATAATCTTTCATTAAATTAATAGTTCTGATCATAACACCTACATAATCAAATGATATTTGATTGGAAGTTATCTGTGTCAAAATCATCATGACGATGTAAATAAGAAATACATATACCAACTTCAAAAGGATGGAATTTTTTAAGGCAAATGAGCTTGATTCATTTGATATATTTGAATCCTATTTATATGGAAATATGATTCACAAGTGTATTTATCTATTAGTAGTTAAAGAACAAAAGGCTTGACAAAGAGTTATACATAAGTTATGTATGTAATCTTTTTCAATCCATAAATAGATTTCGTGATAGATGTTTATTCAATTTCACTGACGACTTTTATTCGTGATTGTTGAAACCTTTTGATTTGATCAAATTTTTCATAGTGAAGATTGAAATACACATTAATGATATCATCATTAACCTTTCGTTGTGATAAAGAAAATGAGTTATTGTAGACCAAGTTTTCTTGGAACATCTTAGGAGTTGTGGAATTGATTCACAACTCATTCCGAAAAAACACTCACTCATCATTAGTATGGTTATTGTGGCGCAGGATCACCTGGTTTCTTAAATCTATATTTTTATATTCGAGGTAGCCTTCGGATTCTCTAGTGGGATAGGGTCACCTGGCTACTAGCTAAATATCGATTCTACAAGTTTTCGAGGATAAAACATAGACCTTGCAGTCATTTGTATGATGTTTTAAAAAAACTGTTTACTTTATAAAATTTTTGGAATTATGCTCACTGCAATAAATATATATTGAATATATATTTGAAACCAAACAAGTGGATTAAATACTTATATTAGACTGAGGATGAAATGCTTTATCCTTATCTAAAATGTATTGATTTATAGAGCTTATGTTAGACAATAAGTTTAACCACTCTAGCATCTACTAACCACATTTATGTAGAATATCCTAAATGATTGTTTAGGATGAAGTTTTTACTAATCCCGCTAATTGTCATTCCAGAAGACAAGTGCTTAGAAAGTTCTTTTTCTAAGTGGGAGCAATTTGGAGATTTAAGAGCTAAAGATCCATAAGCTAAATGCATCATACTTTGGAACTACCAAGTTTTCAACTGTTGTTGAATCTGCTCAATAGTTGATCAGAAAATGATAAAACACATAGAGATGCATTCATGTATGATTATCAAGTATGGGCTTGATTAATCTTCCTCGATATAGTTTGACTATAAAGAGTAAGTGAGTTTTCAAGGGAGAAAACATACATGATTGAAAATCTTTTCAGATTTAAGCTAACGTCTCAAAGTAAGAATCTTCTTTCTTATAAGATAATTACATGGTGTGATTGAATTATGAATCTAGACGACTCTTGTGTTTTTCTACAAATCTAGTGGGTGCGCAGTAACATTCCTAATGTTATATGTATTCGACATATTAATTCATGGAATAAGGATCTATATAGATAGATAATGGCAACTTAAATGATTAAGTAAAATTTCATTAATTGTCAAGGATCTTAAAGAGCTTAAGATAATGGACTCTGAGAGAGTCATCTTGTCAAATACCACCTGACATGATTTTGAGAAAAATCCTACTATGAATGTTTTTGAACTAAATAATATGATTGTATTCTGTATGCTGATGCAATTGGATTAATCATATATGTCATGATTATGCATGAATGCCAAATAAGTCGTATGCTTAGAGTATGTCTAATGATACTAGTATAATCCGAGAACAAGTCATTGTGTGACTTATAGGAACATTATAAATTACTTGCGAAAACTAAAGAAATATTCCTAATCTGCGGAGTATTTGAAAGAAAGTTATGTTTAAAGTTGTTACACATGTGCTAAATTTTCAAATAGATTGAGATGACTCTCAGTCACAATCAGGTGTGTTCTCACTATGAATGAAGAGATAATTAGATGGATAGTGGTTCCATGTAGATTTTAAATACTATTACACATCAGAGTTAGATTACCTCATGGTTTGGAGAACCACGTACAATGATGCTTAATGTATAGTTCATTATGACTATGAGTAATCCCATTACGCAAGTATTACTATCTAAGTCATATTCAAGCATCTAATTCATTCTCAATAGTTTTTCTTTATATATGAGTTATATATATAAAACCGAAAATGATTGTATTCGCAAAGTTTACACAAATCAAGTTTCTCAAATCTACTTAACAAAGTTGCTTCATTAGCTAAAGCATGAAAGTCAAGTTGGTGCTATAGAGCATTGTTGACAGAAGTAGATGTATTTGATTGAAATTTAGTATGTGGATATTGGAACAATAAAGGAACATATATCGTAATGAATGATATATTGGATATGAGTCTTTCATTAAATAATTGTTGTGTTCTATATTAGCATGTTTAAATCCTTGAATAACTAGGTTATTCTAAATGTCCATAGTCGTTCATAGTTGTGGGAGCATCTATGTCGTAAGACTAATATGAGTGGATTGATGGATTCTCAGGGAGATGAGAATGGAAAAGAGCTGCTACCAACTTCATAGGTACTTGATTGGGAGAATAAGTATTGGACGTGACCCGCATCAAAACTACTTTATGGATCGTAGTCAAGAGTGATGTTTTGATCAAGGTTGTATCTTTTTAATCTTAGACATGAGATACATATTTGGGACTTGATGTGTACGGATTATTATTCTTAGACATGGTTCAAAGGTGTTTTGTAAAGGGGAAGTCATAAAGACCATCGTTGGGTATGACATGAACTGCATTGATAGGCATATGTAGTCAAGATGATCTTTGTATTCTTAGACCTGAGTGCATATTTGGGACTTGAAGTGTAAGGATTGTTGTGCTTAGACATGGTTCAACGATGTTTCATAAAAGGCAGTCATAAAGGCCATCGTTGGGTATGACATGAACTATATTGATGGGCGTATGTAGTCATGATGGGATTTGTCCCTCTTATTAGTTGAGAGCATGACATCTAAGGCCTTAGTTAATGTTGAACACTAAATGAGATTGATTGCGATCCATATCTCTTGTTCGACATGATGTCTGAGACAAAGGAATAATAGATACCACACCTTTAGTAACAATTGTAGTTTAGAGCTCCTGGAATTGGCTTTTGATGAAATGGCACCCTTCATATGTTGTTAGGGGCAGTAGCACATTGCTAGACGTCAGCTACTGTCTATGTCAGTCTATAATGAATCTTGTGCAAGTGGGAGATTGTTGGATCTATGTGACCAAGAATCATTATGGAGTGATATTGATAATAATATATGATCCTATAGGGTCACACCTTTATCAAGTTGACACATTTTGTATATTTACTATTAATATGATTATTAATAAATAATATTGATTCTTGTATTTTAATTAGGGAATAATTATTGTTTTGTGAAAATAATAATTATAAGAGAGTATTACTAGTTATTATTTCATATGGTATGAATTAATAAGTCATACACAACATTTTGGACTAGTTGGATTCGTTTTTCTTTTACCTAAAGATAAAGTTTATATTTTATAAACTTGGAGTTTATAAAAAATAAAGAATCTTACTTTTTAAAAGGCATAATGATGGTGTAGGAGGTTGATTTTTCAACCTTCCACCTTTTGTCTCCCGTGCTTCTAAAGGATACCATTACTTTAGACTATTTTAATGGTTAAGCCTTACTTTTCATGGGCTATATAAGAGATGCATGAGGCTTGCATTTTTGCAAGAGTGAAGCTCTTCTTTCTTTCCTTCTTTCTCTCTAAATCTGTGAGCATGAAGAAGCTCTTTTCTTTTGAAGTTTGGTGCTTTGCGTTGGTGATTAGAAGACCTATTAAGTTGTTCCCTTTAGTGCTTAATTGATTTAAGCAATTAAAGGCTTTGCACACTCAAGAATACAAGAAGGAACTAGCATTCCAAGTGCTTTACTCTTGATCGTGGATACTTGTAGAGAAGATCATACACTTTGATCTTTTGTTATCTTCATCAACACCCCAAAACCAAGTGGGTTCAAAAGCTTCAAAGGTTATCTCTAAAACATCCTATGGTTGGTTTTATTTCATTCTAACCTTTATAAATGGATCCATGATGGTTCGGTTTTCTTATGAACTAAAAATAAACTCGTTATTTTTAAAGTCTTTCATTGCCGGTTTTTGTGAAAAACAAACTTTTATTTCGTATCAAAACCCAACAGTGGTATCAGAGCCATCTTTTATATGTTAGTATATTTTTTATGTTTGATAATCTTTGGTTCTTGGAAAACAAGCATGGATTTCTTTTGGTTAAGAAAAATCCATATTTTTCTTCTTTGGCAACTTCTTGGTTAAAATTGTTTACTTTTATATATAACCATTTTTCATGCATTTTGGTTATATAAAAGTTGCCTTAGAAAAAACAAAGAGTTGTTTGTTATAATATTTGATATGTTTTTGTGTATAAACAAGTCATTTGGACCTTTGTGTTGTGTTTGGTTGATATTTATTTATTCATAAAATGTAATAGATAAATATGTATTTTTCATTTCTTGATTTAATGTAATAAATTAGTTAGACTAGTTGTATTTACTTTAAATTTAACAAGATGAAGAAATTACCACCTTGAAGACCTTTTGAAGTGTCCCATAAGCCCTTTAAGAAAGACTTATTAATTATTGTGATGGCTCACAAAAGTTATTAGTAGACATGGTTTGGTTTATACACATTATAATGCATGCTTGTGATATTTATTTTATGTTAAATGTATGTTATGTTTTATGTATGAAAACAATTTTTACATGTCAATTAAAATTTTTTCATAAGATAATATCACTTGGATTTTGAGTAAAAAATATTTAAAAGATAACAAAAGATGTTTGTAAATGGATCTTTATAAAAACATTTTACTGGTTTACCGGTTAAAACTCAATTTTGTTGAAAATAGTTTTATTGTAAAACTTATAAATACCCTACTTTAAAATATTTGAAATGGTTTAAAATATGTTTAAACTTTATATAAACTACATGTCTTTATAATAAATAAGGAGTTTTTATTAAAAACATTAAAATCGGTTTATAGCGTTATAACGGCAAATAATAAAACTACTGATTATTTTTTGCGTCGAAACTTAATATATGATATTGGTGTTTTAAACATAACACAAGATGTTGATATTATGTTTTATGCATGCTAAATGAGATTTAAAACATAAGTATCATCACCCAAGTTTTGGTTTATCAAAATATGACTTTTATCACAAGATGCATAAAATTGAATTTATAAAATAAAATGAGTTTATTCTATAAATTCATAAAGTGATAAGTTTTTTGACTGTTAAAAGGAGACTTAAAATAGTGATTTTATAACTCAACGAAAACTCCAAATCTTAGGTATAAAATATAATTTTATAAGACTATTACCGGTTCTTAAAACCGATCTACGACTAAGCTTTAAAATACCGGATTTTAGTTTATAATTGATCGCGGTTAATGACAAAAAATAAAGTTTTATTTGGCACCTTAAGAACCTCATAACAAGTGATATGAATTTTACAAAATGATACGTGATTTGTTGGATGCATGCAATATTCATGAGACCATGTTTTTATAAACTATAATTGTAAAACATATATAAACCCTTATTTACAAAACTTCAAATCTATGAAATCCATTGAAAATTCACTTGGGATTTTTGTGCAGTTCATATGGATTTTTGGGTCACCATATTCATTTGGCTTGTCAAAAATAGTCAAGGTGTTTTTTTATTTGATTATGGGAAAAAGGCCACCGAAGTATTTGTGGAATAGAACTCACATGTTTTTTAAATGGATGGTTTGATCAATTTCTTATGTGATAAAGGTCGCCTAAGAATAAGTGTTTTGAGGCATATATGAGATAAACATGCCAAACTAAATAATAGTTTTTTAGGATCCCATAATCTAGGAGTTATATATCATATGCAATTGGTAATCGCAACGTACAGAGTTTGATTAAGTTTATGGGAAAAAGGTCACCTAACAATTTACTTGTTTCGTTACTTGGATCCTAGACTTTAATAAATTAATGTTTTATGAAACAATATAAGGTATTAATTTTTAAAGACTAAATATTGAAAATAATAAATGAAACTTTGCTAAATTCTGTTGATAACTGTTAATAATTTTACGCCCTACAAAACCTCTCTTTTGTTGAGTTCAAGAGACAATAAAATTTGCTTGTTATAATTTCTGTAACTGGTATAATATCTTGAGGTTCTACCTTTAAGATAAATAGAAATTATATATACTGAAAGATCTCATACCTAAATAACCTCTGCAACCAGTTAGTCTGATTATGATACTTTGATGGAAGTATTATTGTGATGATGATGATGTGTCTCACATCATACTGATGAAATTAACCATGACTTGATGAAAGTCTTGGATAATTATGAAACATATCAGATGTCTTATCAAGTAAACCAGATATTCAATTAGAACACTAGAAATAGTTTCAAGTATGTTCAAGCATTGAATAAAAGGAAGTCTAAAAGATTGTGCACTCATATAGACTTATAGTTCAGTTAAGGGAGATAAAACATAAACCCATAAATCAAGAAAGGACCAAATGATCAATGTTGTTTCTATTGTGGAAGAAATTGGACACTAAAGGAGGAATTACTCCTCTCATCTCATCAAGCTGAAGACGTCTGACTTCAACAAGACTTCAGATATCTATATGATAGAACTATTTATTTTTCCATCATTCACTTGAGTATTTAATACTTCATGTGAGACTAATAATTGATATTATGTGTTTATGATTGGAAGAAATAATCAACTGATTACAAACGAATGGTATTTCGTGTTGAAGATATAAAAAGTGTTGTTATAGTCTTTTATTTAAACAATAGATGTATTGTACCTATCCTTATAAGGACATGTAATAGTTGTAATTTATGAATAAATCTAGTTTTACTTATCTTTTACTGGATGTTCACATTCATGTTCTGAAACGATGTATTTTGTGTTAAAGAATATATTCTCATAATGTTATTTATGAAGTAGATCAATAATCTTTCATTAAATTAATAGTTCTGATCATAACACCTATATAATCAAATGATATTTGATTGGAACTTATCTGTGTCATAATCATCATGACGATGTAAATAAGAAATACATATACCAACTTCAAAAGGATGAAAATTTTTAAGGCAAATGAGTTTGATTCATTTGATATATTTGAATCCTATTTATATAGGAATATGATTCACAAGTGTATTTATCTATTAGTAGTTAAAGAACAAAAGGCTTAACAAAGAGTTATACATAAGTTATGTATGTAATCTTTTTCAATCCATAAATAGATTTGGTGATAGATGTGTATTCAATTTCACTGACGACTTTTATTCGTGATTGTTGAAACCTTTTGATTTGATCAAATTTTTCATAGTGAAGATTGAAATACACATTAATGATATCAACATTAACCTTTCGTTGTGATAAAAAAAATGAGTTATTGTAGACCAAGTTTTCCTGGAACATCTTAGGAGTTGTGGAATTGATTCACAACTCATTCCGACAAAAACACTCACTCGTCATTAGTATGGTTCTTGTGGCACAGGATCACTTGGTTTCTTGAATCTATATTTTTATATTCGAGGTAGCCTTCGGATTCTCTAGTGGGATAGGGTCACCTGGCCACTAGCTAAATATCGATTCTACAAGTTTTCGAGGATAAAACATAGACCTTGCAGTCAATTGTATGATGTTTTAAAAAAACTGTTTACTTTATAAAATTTTTGGAATTATGCTCACTGCAATAAATATATATTGAATATATATTTGAAACCAAACAAGTGGATTAAATACTTATATTAGACTGAGGATGAAATGCTTTATCCTTATCTAAAATGTATTGATTTATAGAGCTTATGTTAGACAATAAGTTTAACCACTCTTGCATCTAGTAACCACATTTATGTCGAATATCCTAAATGATTGTTTAGGATGAAGTTTTTACTAATCCCGCTAATTGCCATTCCAGAAGACAAGTGCTTAGAAAGTTCTTTTTCTAAGTGGGAGCAATTTAGAGATTTAAGAGCTAAAGATTCATAAGCTAAATGCATCATACTTTGGAACTACCAAGTTTTCAACTGTTGTTTAATCTGCTCAATAGTTGATCAGAAAATAATAAAACACATAGAGATGCATCCATGTATGATTATCAAGTATGGGCTTGATTAATCTTCCTCGATATAGTTTGACTATAAAGAGTAAGTGAGTTTTCAAGGGAGAAAACATACATGATTGAAAATATTTTCAGATTTAAGCTAACATCTCAAAGTAAGAATCTTCTTTCTTATAAGATAATTACATGGTGTGATTTAATTATGAATCTAGACGACTCTTGTTTTTTTCTACAAATCTAGTGGGTGCGTAGTAACATTCCTAATGTTATATGTAGTCAGCATATTAATTCATGGAATAAGGATCTATATAGATAGATAATGGCAACTTAAATGATTAAGTAAAATTTCATTAATTGTCAAGGATCTTAAAGAGCTTAAGATAATGAACTCTGAGAGAGTCATCTTGTCAAATACCACATGACATGATTTCGAGAAAAATCCTACTGCAAATGTTTTTGAACTAAATAATATGATTGTATTCTGTATGCTGATGTAATTGGATTAATCATATATGTCATGATTATGCATGAATGCCAAATAAGTCGTATGCTTAGAGTATGTCGAATGATACCAGTATAATCCAAGAACAAGTCATTGTATGACTTATAGGAACATTCTAAATTACTTGCGGAAACTAAAGAAATATTCCTAATCCGCGGAGTATTTGAAAGAAAGTTATGTTTAAAGTTGTTACACATATGCTAAATTTTCAAATAGATTGAGATGACTCTCAGTCACAATCAGGTGTATTCTCATTATGAATGAAGAGATAGTTAGATGGATAGTGGTTCCATGTAGATTTTAAATACTATTACACATCAGAGTTAGATTACCTCATGGTTTGGAGAACCACGTACAAAGATGCTTAATGTATAGTTCATTATGACTATGAGTAATCCCATTACGCAAGTATTACTATCTAAGTCATATTCAAGCATCTAATTCATTCTCTATAGTTTTTCTTTATATATGAGTTATATATATAAAACCGAAAATGATTGTATTCACAAAGTTTACACAAATCAAGTTTCTCAAATCTACTTAACAAAGTTGTTTCATTAGCTAAAGCATGAAAGTCAAGTTGGTGTTATAGAGCATTGTTGACACAAGTAGATGTATTTGATTGAAATTTAATATTTGGATATTGGAACAATAAAGGAACATATATCGTAGTGAATGATATATTGGATATGATACTTTCATTAAATAATTGTTGTGTTCTATATTAGCATGTTTAAATCCTTGAATAACTAGGTTATTCTAAATGTCCATAGTCATTCATAGTTATGGGAGCATCTATGACGTAAGACTAATATGAGTGGATTGATGGATTCTCTGGGAGATGAGAATGGCAAAGAGCTGCTACCAACTTCATAGGTACTTGATTGGGAGAATAAGTATTAGACGTGACCTGTATCAAAACTACTTTATGGATCGTAGTCAAGAGTGATGTTTTGATCAAGGTTGTATCTTTTTAATCTTAGACATGAGATACACATTTGGGACTTGATGTGTACGGATTATTGTTCTTAGACATGGTTCAAAGGTGTTTCGTAAAGGGTAAGTCATAAAGGCCATCATTGGGTATGACATGAACTGCATTGATAGGCATATGTAGTCAAGATGATCTTTGTATTCTTAGACTTGAGATACATATTTAGGACTTGAAGTGTAAGGATTGTTGTGCTTAGACATGGTCCAACGATGTTTCGTAAAAGGCAGTCATCAAGGCCATCGTTGGGTATGACATGAACTATATTGATGGGCGTATGTAGTCAAGATGGGATTTGTCCCTCTTATTAGTTGAGAGCATGACATCTAAGGCCTTAGTTAATGTTGAACACTAAATGAGATTGATTGCGATCCATATCTGATGTTCGACATGGTGTCTGAGACAAAGGAATAATAGATACCACACCTTTAGTAACAATTGTAGCTTAGAGCTCCTGGAATTGGCTTTTGATGAAATGACACCCTTCATATGTTGTTAGGGGCAGTAGCCCGTTGCTAGACGTCAGCTACTGTCTATGTCAGTCTATAATGAATCTTGTGCAAGTGGGCGATTGTTGGATCTATATGACCAGGAATCATTATGGAGTGATATTGATAATAATATATGATCATATAGGGTCACACCTTTATCAAGTTGACACATTTTGTATATTTATTATTAATATGATTATTAATAAATAATATCGATTCTTGTATTTTAATTAGGGAATAATTATTGTTTTGTGAAAATAATAATTATAAGAGAGTATTACTAGTTATTATTTCATATGGTATGAATTAATAAGTCATACACAACATTTTGGACTAGTTGGATTCGTTTGTCTTTTACCTAAAAATAAAGTTTATATTTTATAAACTTGGAGTTTATAAAAAATAATGAATATTACTTTTTAAAAGGCATAATGATGGTGTAGGAGGTTGATTTTTCAACCTTCCACCTTTTGTCTCCCATGCTTCTAAAGGATACCATTACTTTAGACTATTTTAATGGTTAAGCCTTACTTTTCATGGTCTATATAAGAGATGCATGAGGCTTGCATTTTTACAAGAGTGAAGCTTTTCTTTCTTTCCTTCTTTCTCTCTAAATCCTTGAGCATGAAGAAGCTCTTTTCTTTTGAAGTTTGGTGCTTTGCTTTGGTGATTAGAAGACCTCTTGAGTTGTTCCCTTTAGTGCTTAATTGAGTTAAGCAATTAAAGGCTTTGGACACTCAAGAATACAAGAAGGAACTAGCATTCCAAGTGCTTTACTCTTGATGGTGGATACTTATAGAGAAGATCATACACTTTGATCTTTTGTTATCTTCATCAACACCCCAAAAAGAAGTGGGTTCAAAAGATTCAAAGGTTATCTCTAAAACATCCTATGGTTGGTTTTATTTCATTCTAACCTTTATAAATGGATCCATGATGGTTCAGTTTTGTTATGAACTAAAAATAACCTCGTTATTTTTAAAGTCTTTCGTTGCCTGTTTTTGTGAAAAACAAACTTTTAATTCTTATCAAAACCCAACACCTTAAACATTTCAATCCATAAATTTAAGCCAAAGCTTAGTGAGTTCCCCAAAGTATCATATACAACA
This sequence comes from Lactuca virosa, assembly GCF_052849685.1. Classification (NCBI taxonomy): domain Eukaryota; kingdom Viridiplantae; phylum Streptophyta; class Magnoliopsida; order Asterales; family Asteraceae; genus Lactuca; species Lactuca virosa. The sequence continues at coordinate 791,668 of NC_136430.1, forward strand.
TTGCCCAATTAATAAATAAGAAAGTTATGGATTATAAGCAACCCATAGGTTGTGAGCAACCCTGAGTTATCAGCAACTCAATTACAACAATTTGGGTTATCATCAACTCGAGCTATCAACTACTCATATACATCATATTGGGTTATCAGTAACCCCATGCCTATCAGCAACACACATACAACACACTATAGTTAGTCGTCATAAATCGGAAATCGGGAAACAACACATGGAGAGAAAGAATGATTATAATCCATGGCTCAGTCCATATGATATATTGAAGAATGGAGGAATATTTGATCACTTATATAAAGGAGGCGTTACTGATAAGACCAGAGTTCGACAACGGCTTTTGAAAGCTACGATTGTTGATCAGATTCTGGAGCCATACTTGGTATAATAGTTATTAGACTTATCCAAGATGGATACTGTTGGATTAGGTGTCTAAGCCCATAACTATGTTTGGTATGTACTTGATTTGATTATGAGCATGGTCCTTTTGGATTGCCTTCACTCATGCAACTTGACAGGATGACAAGTGGAGAAAGAGTAGGATTTATTATATGAATAATAAATTGGTACTCAAAATTATTTTATTAATATATTACAAGGTTAATATATTATTTGGAAATCATATTATTAATTAGTAATTAATCAGAAATTAATTTAATATTAATTATGGGATTAAAAGGAACTGATTAATAATGGAGGGGTTGGTTTTGCGGATCATTGATAGTTGCAAAACTGGGTTGATGGACTCCATAGATTGGAGTGGACGAAATCCAATAGGAATCCCTATAGATTTCGTCCAAGAACTCTAAAGAAGAAGTCCATGGGCTGCTTAAGCCTTAAGCAGGAATTAGGGTTTCCTACAGAAACCCTAGCACCTCACGCAACTATTTAAAGACCCCTTCACATGTGGAATTCAGCCCATATGCATAAGATACATACCCTAGCCGATTTCATCACCTCTCCAAGTCATCCTTGTTATGTATAGTGTTTGTGACTCCATTAGAGGTGCAACACTTGGCGCACTAAGCTTTCAAGAGTCAAGGAGTTCTTGTTATTACAGTATAACAAGTGAGGTAATCATCAAACTCTAATTTATATGTCAATTTCGAATTGTATATGCTAGATATAAGGTTATTTCTTTGGAGTTGGTATTTGCATGTTCAATAGAGAAAAACTTAGATCCAAAGCATTAGGCTTGCATGTACACCATAGAATTGTTGTAATGCTCATAACTCAACAAAATCACCTTACAGACAAAGTAGAAACCTCTACCACTCACAACATGGAAAGGCAGGAACAACGTCCACCTATACATGTATTCCAAGGTCAATTGTCATCCTATGACCTAAAAACCTTAAAATTTGACCGAAGGTCAAACCTAATCAAAAGTCAACGGTCAATAGTCAACTCAGCAGACCACCACATTGTGGCAAGATCCTTGCCACGTCGTGGTCTAAATAGATTAGTCATGATCCTTATACCTATAACGCCATGTCCAAATACTTGCAACGTTATGGTAAAGACTGTCACACCCCGCTAAAGCGGAAACACGAGGCATGGCAGTATAAAGGGTTTCATAGCAAAAGTTAGAAGACAACACCAACCATAGTATTAAAAATCTTTACAATTTACAATGGTTTGAACAAATTTTAAAAGAAATAACAATGTAAATTGAAATACAACACATGCGAATGCTCCTAACAATGATGTGTCCCTAAGTGCCACTTACTCGATGATTCCGGAAAAAGCATGTAAAACGAGCGTCAACTATAAAAATAGTTGGTGAGTACTCACAGATAAACAAAATAATACTGGTTCCATGAATTGAAATCAAAGTTTTGATAAAAGTTTCCAATAATAAAAGTATATTGTTAAAATGAGTAAATAAGTTTGTAAAAACAAAGTTCTTTGTCATCATGAGAGATAAGGTATGTTGCCCAAATAAGATGCAACATTCATATTCTCATGGAAGATAAAGTTCGTTACTCAAACGAGTAAACAAGTTTCATTGCTAAAATGAGCAATCAATTTCGTTGCTACAAGGAGCAAACAATTTCATTGCTAAAACATGTATATAAGTTTTCAGTAATAAAAGTTCGTTGTTGTAATGAGAAACAAAGTTCATTGCTATAATTAATAACAAGTTTATTGCTATAACGAGAAACGAGTTTGTATGTGTATGAGCAAACAATGAGTCTCAACCAAACCTATGACTGAAGCCCTATCAAGATCTATGCTTATCGTTCCATAGATGAATATGGTATCATGCACTCCAGCAATAGGGCGAGTGAGGAGTTGTCAATTCCTAATAGCGCTATCCATAATGATCATTGGCTCAAAGAGTTAATGGTTAGAGATAAGGGAAGGGCCTTAGTACGATAAGTTCTCATGTTCCGTGTTGCATAGACATACATAGAGAGACATAGCAATAAAATAGCAATCATGTTTGATACAAATCAATTTAAATACAACATTCAAATAATAGTTTTTCGGGACATGCTTTTCCACCCCAAAACATAAAAACTGAAAATAGGGGAGTACGTGAATACTCACAATGCATTTAGATGATGCAAATGGTGCCTTGAACTACGTTCCACGTGTACCACTACCGATTCCTACAATAATGGTATTCGCTAGTGAGTCTCTAATCGAAATCTAACACTAGTATACTTACTACTACAATAGAATTATGCCAATAATGTGTCAAAATTTAATATTGATAAGTTACAAACATTTTTCTGTGGAAATTAAGTTTCAAAGAATCATTTGTTATATAACAATTTAAGTGGAAATTTTCCATTATTGAAATGTTAATATTTAACATTTTAGAGGTGTTCCAATGATTAAATATTCAAAACTAAATCAATTTAGTTCTAAACTTTCCCAAACTTTGCATTTAAGTTTTAATTGAATTCAAAGACCTTAAGATAAATTTTCTCGAATTTTTGATTTGTCTGACTATTTTTCACGATTTTAGTTTCTTGAATAACCATAAAATCTTGAAAAATACTAAACAGTTAATAAAAATTACCAAACTTCAGATTTTGGTTCTAAATGTACTAAAAGACTTCTAGATAAATTTTCATGTAGTATGAATCTGTATAACCATTTTTCATATATTTAATTCTCTAAATAGATACAAATTCATGAAAAATAGAAATCAATTTCCAAAATTACCCAAACTTTTTGTATTACTGTTATTAAACATTATTAAGCTGGGAAAAATATAAAAATTGATTTCTAAATTGTTTAACCCAATTTTATGATTTTTTAGCATTTATTCTAATAAAAATTGAAATAAATAGAAATCAGTTTCCAAAATTGCCCAAAATTTTTGTAACACTTTTATTACACATGTAAAAGCTGTGAAAAATATAAAATATATTTTTCAATTAGTCTTTCTATTTTTCTTTGTTTTATCCTCTTAAATAATCATTAATTAGAGAATAATTATCAAACAGTTAAAGTAAATTACCAAAATTTTTGTACACTTCATTTACAGAGTAAATAATCTGGGAAAAATATCAAATGTGGTTTTTATATACTGAAATCCGATTTTGTGTATTTAAGTGTATTTCATCTTAGAAAATAGGAGAAAAATAGTATACAGAAGAGAAAAATCATCACAAATTTTATGTAGCCTCCTAATGTACTAAAAAGTGTTCTGGTAAATGTTCATGAATTTTGGGTGATCAAAACTATTTTTTCTATTTTTAGGCCATTATAAATACAAAAATCGGGGAAAAATAGAAATGCATTATGAAAAATTCTGAAAATATTTTTCTAAGTCTTATACCTCTAGTAGAAGCTGCGAAAATTGTTATACAGCCTTTTCCAATTGTCTAAAGTGGTTTTATGATTTATTGGGGCTAAACAAAAAGAAAATTCAAAACCATATTAAACAGTAACAAAAGTCATTCAAACTTCATGGGAGATGTTTATTAACTTAAAGAACCATCCAAGAATTTTTACAGAATTTATTTACTAGTGTAAGTATTTTATATGATTTAACACTCTATTTTCTTATTATTTTCATATAAAAATAAAGAAAATATATATTGAGCTGAAAATTTCCAGAATGCATCTTCATACAATTTAACAACAATGAAAAATTGTTTTCTTATTTTTGATGTTGAAAACCATGCCTAAAGACTCAATAAAATGTATAGAGAAAACTTGGTTCTTGTGATTTATGTAAAGATTATTGATGTTACTTTGACAATTTTTGCAACATGTTACAAAGACTTTTGAATCAAGATCTTTTTGTTCCTATTAATACATGATATTAAGAGTTTAAAATAATTTTTGAATGATTTGTAGTGATGAATAAGTCCTTTGAACATGCAACACAAAACAAATGTTCATAAGGAAAGTGCTGTTTGAGCAACAGTTTTGTAAAAATTGGTAAAAATCGAAATATTGGAATTTTCCAGTGAGGTCAGATGGGTTTGAAAGCTAACTCAAAATATTATATTTCAGAAAAAGAATCACGAATTTTGGCTAAGAAATGAGTGAGATATGACAGTTTAAAGTCAGGTAAAGAAATCTGGCAGATTGCATGCATGATGATTGGTTAGAAAAGTGGGTTTTCATCATTTCCTTGAGTAAATCTTTTCAAGTATTTTAAATATATCATGATAAACTCATATTTTACTCATGTTTCCAGAGATCAAAAGATTAAAACTTATCAAAATGTATACATGCATTTATGAACAAAATTTTGTTTCTCAAAAACTCTTAACTTGAGTTTGATGTTTTACTCCTTAAAATCGATTTTTGCACTAAGATCATGAACATGCAACCTTGTTTATCATACATTCATGGTGTTAAAACACATCCATCATGTTGTAAAAACCATTTTAACAAAAAGAAAACAAGTTTGAAGAAGATGAAGAAGGAGAAAGTGTAAGAAAAAGAGCAAAACTTGAAGGAAAGGTGAAGTAGAAATCGATTTTACCTTCAAGAATACCACAAGATGATGAAGATTTCGAGTTTGAGGAGTGTTCTTGGGTTTGTTTTCTGGAAAATTTCTTGGTTCTTAGAGGGAGGAAGAGAGAATGGAGTGGTGTTTGGAGAGAAAAAGTAGAGAGAAGGTAGAGAGAGTTTTCTAGAGAGAGAAAGAAGAGAGATGTGTGTATGTTGGAGAATGAGAGTGTGAGAGAGATATGGGGAGAGAGGGATCCGATTTTAGGGGAGGAGAGGCTCTCTCTCTCTTGTTTCTTTTATAAAAATTCAAATCTTTTATAAAAATATCAAACTTTTTATAAAATGTGCACCTTAACCTAGTTTTTATGCATAAAACTCTTGATTTTTGACTTATAAATCAAGGGTAAATGTTAATAACTAAATCTTTATTTTTCATTGAATTTTATTTCATAATAATTATTATGATAAGATAATATTATAAGGTTCATAATTGTTTTTTATAGGATTTTTAAGGTTAAAGTTTATAAATATGAGTTTTTAGGGCTTTTAGGGTTTTGGGTTTAATAAACTTTGAATATCAAAATAAATAGAATATTGGAGACTTTAAATTATCTTATGGTATTATAACTCTTTTATAGTTATAAATAATGTTTGTAATTTATTTTTATCGGTTTATTGGCATTCTATGTAGTGATTCCGAGATTCAAGCGAAATTGAGGAATCAAGTATACTAGTCCTAGTCTTCAAATTTGACTTAAGTTTCTATGAGACTTTGAACTAACTTCTACTTCTAGGTCAAGTGCATGATGTGTGTACATGATTCATGAAATATTGTTCGAGTCAAAGAGTGATCCAAATATGGATAGTCACTATAGCTTAGTAGATGTAGAATTCACATATCAAGGTGAAATCTAAGTACACCATCCATTGTTTCTATCTGTTTCCAAGTTTCTAGTAGGTTATAACTTAGCTTCTAATTACTAAGTCTAATATGTGTTGTGCCTATATGTGTAACTAAGTTTAGTCAAATCTAAAACCAACTCGAATTTTGACGACTGTCACAGTCTCCCCCGGTTGAAAGAATTTCGTCCCGAAATTAAATTCGTGACGTATTCTATTAGAACTCAGCCGAATACAATTGTATCGTTCGGGAGGTGGTGACTTGAAGTGTTCTTTGATTATTTTGGGTTTATTTCCTCAAAGGAAGAGCCCAATTCTTTAGCTATAGTCAAGTTAGTGTTTCCTTAATTCGAGTTCTTTCGTCTAGATTATGGAAAATTTGGGTCGTGGAATCATGATCCAACCATAGCGACCTATTCGAAAAAGATCATCTAGTTAGATATTATCTGAATTAAGAGAGCGGTAGAAGTTTTGCTGAAGCACCAACTGCACTGAGCGTTAAATCCGCATTGATGCTTAAGTCGCATTCTAAATTAGCACTAAGTGTAAATTCGCCGCTTAAAAAAAAAGAGATTATGAACAATTTGTTCACTTCCGGGTTGGCTACTACATCTGGAAAAGATATATTTTGAAATAAGAAGGGGTAGCACGAATGAAAATAAATGATCAAGGGTAAGTTCCTAAAGATACGTACTAAGGGTAGGCAACGAAGTTTTGGTACCTCTCGAATGTAAAGGCTTTTTAAGTGTCGTCTACAAAATAAATTACGAAATTATTGAGGATCTCCGAGACTATAATTACTACTACAGTTACTCTTACAATAATAAAACCTTATTCGAAGAATAAATATATTTAGAGAGTCATTTTTGCAAATGGAGGCGATGAAAGTTTATGAGAAATTAAATTATATTGTGTAGATAGCATTTTAAGTGCTTAGAAGTGATAAAAATCTCACTGTTATCAAAATGTGTGTTTAGAAATGATAATTAATCTCACTATTATGAAAATGTGTAATAATTCCAAGATAATGAAGATACATGTGTGGCGATCCAACGGAGTAGTAAAATAATATAAAGATTAATTAAGGTTAAAGGTTTAAGTCGTCATTAAAGGAATTTGTATAGAAATATTTGTATTAAATTTTTGAGAAATTGTCCAATTGTCTAAGTCAGAACAAATTCAAGTTTACGAGGAGTTAGAATATTTATGAAAACAAGTTGGAGAGTTTAGGAACTCACTGAAAATTGCAAAGTAGAATGTTATTTTTAAGAAATGAATAAAAATACCGATCATTGAAAATAGTGCATTCTTAGTTTAGTGTTTCTACAAAAACAATCATTTAGAGAATAGATCATAGTAAAATTCAAGACTTTTGATGTATTTAAAGAAAACAAGAAGCATAAGAAAATGTATTCTTTCACATATATTTTACGGATTTAGAAAAATGATAAGAACAATGGTATTCATCTTGTGTATTAATTGTAAGAAAAATACAATAAAAATTACATTTTAAATCAAGTTTCCGAATTCAGAACGAAAGAGAAAATGTAAATAAGGATCACTTGTTTATAGTAGATTTCAAAATAAAAGCAAGATGTATATGATAAAATGCGTAATTGAATATAGCAAAGTTGACTAAATCAAAATTATGTCTCACGACTATACACGTATTAATCGCTCAAAACAAAAGTGTAGACTTCTAGTCTTTATGTGTACGAACATGATACAACGAGAAGCAAAATAGACAGAAACAAAGTTAGACAATGTATTATGTTACTATCATGGGCGTGCGAGATCTAAAATCAGAAGGAGAGCGAGAAATCAAGTTCGGAGGAAAGAAAAAGGAAGGTAGCGGCAACAATGATTGTTATTGTTAAAATTTTAAGAACAATACATATAGGTAGATTTAAAACCAGGTTGAGATATATTTCAAACTTTAATGTTTGATGTATATTGATGATTAAATAGACATGTAGGAGTTCTAAAGTGTTTGCTAAGGATTGCTAAAAATTCATAAGTTACATATTAAGTTAAACTCCATTTATGAAAAAGAAGAAGCCCTACAAATGACGATTGAAAATCTGACAATTTTGACCTTTTAAACGGAAGTCCAACAATGATTAAAATGGATAAGGTAAAAACTCAATATATTTAGAAGAACAACTATTCATTGTTGAGAGTGTATCACTGGAAATTTAAAAGTGAATACTAAGTTTTCAAATGCTATAATTTTTAAAAACTTTATAGATTATAAAACTATATTGAAGCAAAGTACACAAATAATGTATGTTTTGAAATACAAGCATTAGAGATGTCTTATAAACATGTTTGAAGTAGAAATTTGCATAAATATCATGTTGGGTTTCGAGAAAACACATTAAAGTAAATTACAATGTCTAAATGAGAAAGCTGTTAAAAATGTCAAACAAAAGTGTTTTGAAGATTCAATGAAGCTTTTACACATAAAATGAACTTCAATGTCATAGGTCTATGTTTTGTAGCAAAGAGTTTAAACACGATTATAAAAGAAAATGTTTCTAGTTTTTCGAAGACGTGTCAAAATGGTAAGCAATGTTTAAAATGGTTTATGTGCCCTCAAAAGCACATTTATCCATTGAAATGGATTTGAAATGAGATTGTAATAGCAAGATTAAAAACAATATTGGTTAAATTGAGTTTTGAAGAAAAGTGTTAAGTTAAAACAAGTTGTCAAATGATTTTTAGCGAGAATATGGCGTAAATTGTTAAGAAATGTCTACTAAGTTGATTGAAGTGGTTATAAAATATTTTCTTGATGATAAATAAAACCGATGAAGCGAAATAATTTTTCGATGGAAGATTAAGAAGTAAGGAATAAGTATATTAGTGTAGCTGATCGTACCTAAATACTAAGGCGAGTACAAGGCGAGTATAAGACGAGTACCGATGTCTTTTTCCCAAAGATAAAGGGCAAGAAAATTGTTTGAAAAACGTTTTATGATGTCAATGCAGTTTACGACCTTTTATAGAGGTCCAAGGGACATCCTATGTTAAGTTTTAAGCTCAAGGTGGAAACAACGTAGAGCTAAATCGTAGCGTAGAAATAAGATCTCACATATAGGTTAAACCTCCGTGTCTCCTTGTGAGTCGAATCCAGAATGCCCGCCAATGGTATCCAAGTGATTATTTAGTGGAGACTCATCTACCTCCTTACGCGATGCTCCAATTATCATTCGTGTCGGTATCGAAACGCTTTTTCCTAGTTGTAACTCTAGTACGAAGAGGATGAAGAGGTATTGAGGGATAACTGGTATTGGTTTCGACTTAAGATTATTACTAGTGTATATCTAACTACTAACCTTATATCTAAAGTCAATAGCTACCGAGGAATACCCATTATCAGTACTATGTGCATTGCTCTTAGAGTGGCTAGTGATATAACCTAAGTGGTTAACCTAGCACTTGATAAGGGATAAGAATATTTCTAAATAAGGGCATTGATATAACAGTGAACTTGGTTTCTAAGTGTATCTAGATGAATGCCTATAATATGCAATGCCCGTACGCACACTAAAAATTTTGTTTTTCAAAAGTTTAAGTTGAAAATTGTTTTGAACATAATTCTACTATAACCGTTTCAAGCCTCGCATTAAGTTTCCTTAATTAAGCATAGTTGGCCAGGCTATACTTAATTAAAGTTCAATAATGCGTACTCGAATTAGTTATACCAGTAGTATGTTCAGTATTTTAAAAACATTTTGAAATTTTTTGGCTATAGTTGTGGTTCTCCAAAGGAAAACCGGTATTCTCTATAACCTTCGGCTCTGATACCATTTTCTGTCACACCCCGCTAAAGCGGAAACACGAGGCATGGCAGTATAAAGGGTTTCATAGCAAAAGTTAGAAGACAACACCAACCATAGTATTAAAAATCTTTACAATTTACAATGGTTTGAACAAATTTTAAAAGAAATAACAATGTAAATTGAAATACAACACATGCGAATGCTCCTAACAATGATGTGTCCCTAAGTGTCACTTACTCGATGATTCCTGAAAAAGCATGTAAAACGAGCGTCAACTATAAAAATAGTTGGTGAGTACTCACAGATAAACAAAATAATACTGGTTCCATGAATTGAAATCAAAGTTTTGATAAAAGTTTCCAATAATAAAAGTATATTGTTAAAATGAGTAAATAAGTTTGTAAAAACAAAGTTCTTTGTCATCATGAGAGATAAGGTATGTTGCCCAAATAAGATGCAACATTCATATTCTCATGGAAGATAAAGTTCGTTACTCAAACGAGTAAACAAGTTTCATTGCTAAAATGAGCAATCAATTTCGTTGCTACAAGGAGCAAACAATTTCATTGCTAAAACATGTATATAAGTTTTCAGTAATAAAAGTTCGTTGTTGTAATGAGAAACAAAGTTCATTGCTATAATTAATAACAAGTTTATTGCTATAACGAGAAACGAGTTTGTATGTGTATGAGCAAACAATGAGTCTCAACCAAACCTATGACTGAAGCCCTATCAAGATCTATGCTTATCGTTCCATAGATGAATATGGTATCATGCACTCCAGCAATAGGGCGAGTGAGGAGTTGTCAATTCCTAATAGCGCTATCCATAATGATCATTGGCTCAAAGAGTTAATGGTTAGAGATAAGGGAAGGGCCTTAGTACGATAAGTTCTCATGTTCCGTGTTGCATAGACATACATAGAGAGACATAGCAATAAAATAGCAATCATGTTTGATACAAATCAATTTAAATACAACATTCAAATAATAGTTTTTCGGGACATGCTTTTCCACCCCAAAACATAAAAACTGAAAATAGGGGAGTACGTGAATACTCACAATGCATTTAGATGATGCAAATGGTGCCTTGAACTACGTTCCACGTGTACCACTACCGATTCCTACAATAATGGTATTCGCTAGTGAGTCTCTAATCGAAATCTAACACTAGTATACTTACTACTACAATAGAATTATGCCAATAATGTGTCAAAATTTAATATTGATAAGTTACAAACATTTTTCTGTGGAAATTAAGTTTCAAAGAATCATTTGTTATATAACAATTTAAGTGGAAATTTTCCATTATTGAAATGTTAATATTTAACATTTTAGAGGTGTTCCAATGATTAAATATTCAAAACTAAATCAATTTAGTTCTAAACTTTCCCAAACTTTGCATTTAAGTTTTAATTGAATTCAAAGACCTTAAGATAAATTTTCTCGAATTTTTGATTTGTCTGACTATTTTTCACGATTTTAGTTTCTTGAATAACCATAAAATCTTGAAAAATACTAAACAGTTAATAAAAATTACCAAACTTCAGATTTTGGTTCTAAATGTACTAAAAGACTTCTAGATAAATTTTCATGTAGTATGAATCTGTATAACCATTTTTCATATATTTAATTCTCTAAATAGATACAAATTCATGAAAAATAGAAATCAATTTCCAAAATTACCCAAACTTTTTGTATTACTGTTATTAAACATTATTAAGCTGGGAAAAATATAAAAATTGATTTCTAAATTGTTTAACCCAATTTTATGATTTTTTAGCATTTATTCTAATAAAAATTGAAATAAATAGAAAACATTTTCCAAAATAGCCCAAAATTTTTGTAACACTTTTATTACACATGTAAAAGCTGTGAAAAATATAAAATATATTTTTCAATTAGTCTTTCTATTTTTCTTTGTTTTATCCTCTTAAATAATCATTAATTAGAGAATAATTATCAAACAGTTAAAGTAAATTACCAAAATTTTTGTACACTTCATTTACAGAGTAAATAATCTGGGAAAAATATCAAATGTGGTTTTTATATACTGAAATCCGATTTTGTGTATTTAAGTGTATTTCATCTTAGAAAATAGGAGAAAAATAGTATACAGAAGAGAAAAATCATCACAAATTTTATGTAGCCTCCTAATGTACTAAAAAGTGTTCTGGTAAATGTTCATGAATTTTGGGTGATCAAAACTATTTTTTCTATTTTTAGGCCATTATAAATACAAAAATCGGGGAAAAATAGAAATGCATTATGAAAAATTCTGAAAATATTTTTCTAAGTCTTATACCTCTAGTAGAAGCTGCGAAAATTGTTATACAGCCTTTTCCAATTGTCTAAAGTGGTTTTATGATTTATTGGGGCTAAACAAAAAGAAAATTCAAAACCATATTAAACAGTAACAAAAGTCATTGAAACTTCATGGGAGATGTTTATTAACTTAAAGAACCATCCAAGAATTTTTACAGAATTTATTTACTAGTGTAAGTATTTTATATGATTTAACACTCTATTTTCTTATTATTTTCATATAAAAATAAAGAAAATATATATTGAGCTGAAAATTTCCAGAATGCATCTTCATACAATTTAACAACAATGAAAAATTGTTTTCTTATTTTTGATGTTGAAAACCATGCCTAAAGACTCAATAAAATGTATAGAGAAAACTTGGTTCTTGTGATTTATGTAAAGATTATTGATGTTACTTTGACAATTTTTGCAACATGTTACAAAGACTTTTGAATCAAGATCTTTTTGTTCCTATTAATACATGATATTAAGAGTTTAAAATAATTTTTGAATGATTTGTAGTGATGAATAAGTCCTTTGAACATGCAACACAAAACAAATGTTCATAAGGAAAGTGCTGTTTGAGCAACAGTTTTGTAAAAATTGGTAAAAATCGAAATATTGGAATTTTCCAGTGAGGTCAGATGGGTTTGAAAGCTAACTCAAAATATTATATTTCAGAAAAAGAATCACGAATTTTGGCTAAGAAATGAGTGAGATATGACAGTTTAAAGTCAGGTAAAGAAATCTGGCAGATTGCATGCATGATGATTGGTTAGAAAAGTGGGTTTTCATCATTTCCTTGAGTAAATCTTTTCAAGTATTTTAAATATATCATGATAAATTCATATTTTAGTCATGTTTCCAGAGATCAAAAGATTAAAACTTATCAAAATGTATACATGCATTTATGAACAAAATTTTGTTTCTCAAAAACTCTTAACTTGAGTTTGATGTTTTACTCCTTAAAATCGATTTTTGCACTAAGATCATGAACATGCAACCTTGTTTATCATACATGCATGGTGTTAAAACACATCCATCATGTTGTAAAAATCATTTTAACAAAAAGAAAACAAGTTTGAAGAAGATGAAGAAGGAGAAAGTGTAAGAAAAAGAGCAAAACTTGAAGGAAAAGTGAAGTAGAAATCGATTTTACCTTCAAGAATACCACAAGATGATGAAGATTTCGAGTTTGAGGAGTGTTCTTGGGTTTGTTTTCTGGAAAATTTCTTGGTTCTTAGAGGGAGGAAGAGAGAATGGAGTGGTGTTTGGAGAGAAAAAGTAGAGAGAAGGTAGAGAGATTTTTCTAGAGAGAGAAAGAAGAGAGATGTGTGTATGTTGGAGAATGAGAGTGTGAGAGAGATATGGGGAGAGAGGGATCCGGTTTTAGGGGAGGAGAGGCTCTCTCTCTCTTGTTTCTTTTATAAAAATTCAAATCTTTTATAAAAATATCCAACTTTTTATAAAATGTGCACCTTAACCTAGTTTTTATGCATAAAACTCTTGATTTTTGACTTATAAATCAAGGGTAAATGTTAATAACTAAATCTTTATTTTTCATTGAATTTTATTTCATAATAATTATTATGATAAGATAATATTATAAGGTTCATAATTGTTTTTTATAGGATTTTTAAGGTTAAAGTTTATAAATATGAGTTTTTAGGGCTTTTAGGGTTTTGGAGTTTAATAAACTTTGAATATCAAAATAAATAGAATATTTGAGACTTTAAAATTATCTTATGGTATTATAACTCTTTTATAGTTATAAATAATGTTTGTAATTTATTTTTATCGGTTTATTGGCATTCTATGTAGTGATTCCGAGATTCAGGCGAAATTGAGGAATCAAGTATACTAGTCCTAGTCTTCAAATTTGACTTAAGTTTCTATGAGACTTTGAACTAACTTCTACTTCTAGGTAACGTGCATGATGTCTGTACATGATTCATGAAATATTGTTCGAGTCAAAGAGTGATCCAAATATGGATAGTCACTACAGCTTAGTAGATGTAGAATTCACATATCAAGGTGAAATCTAAGTACACCATCCATTGTTTCTATCTGTTTCCAAGTTTCTAGTAGGTTATAACTTAGCTTCTAATTACTAAGTCTAATATGTGTTGTGCCTATATGTGTAACTAAGTTTAGTCAAATCTAAAACCGACTCGAATTTTGACGATTGTCACAAAGACAGACCAACCGCGAAAGAATAGCTCACCACACCTTGGACAGCCTCTGGCCTCACCGTGGTTCGCCTAGAAGATTTAACTCTTTTTTAAATCATGAATTCTTTAAGACCAACACTTAAGATTTCCATAAGGCTTAATCTTGTTGATATGAGCCATAAAAATCCTAAATTTATGAACTTACATGCTCCATGAAAGTCCTACGCCACTTTAGGTCAAAAATGGGCAAAAATGTGACCTTGTTTCATTGCATGTCTCCAACACACACTTTGGCTTTAGATCCAAAAGATGAAATACTCTAGTGAAACATAAGATTGATAAAGTTGTAAGCTTTATTTGAAGTTCTTCTCTCAACCTCCACCAAAACCGTAAAAAGGGACCAAAATGGCCAAAATATGCTAGATCTATGAATTTTAGCCATCAAGACAAAGGATGGGACACTTACAAAGGTCCAAGAGATGCACAAGATGTTGGACATCTTCAAGAATCACTTATAAATCTCCAAGGGATGATACTTATTCCATTAATAATGATACTAAAACACACCAAAAGGCTAAGAAAAGAAAAGGGACACCACGTCGTGGTGATAAGGATTTTGAGCCCTATCATTCCGTAAAATAAGGCTCAAGGTCCATGCCCTAGGATATTGAGCCCATGATGGTGCCACGTCATGGTCATAATGGACACCACGTCGTGGTGACAAGGCAATCACCACGTCGTGCTAAGATTATCACCACGTCGTCGTCTGGTCCAAAGGACCAAACCCTACTATTAATATTAATACACAAAACATAAGTTCATACCAGGATTCAGGTGTTCCAATTCTCCCCAACTTGAATGAGATATCGTCCTCAAAATTCATAGTCATAACAGCTCTAGGTAATTCTTGCGCATCTCCACATCAGGCTCACAAGTCCACTCTGAGCCCTTCCGACGCTGCAAATTCACCTTAACCAATGGAACCACCTTGTTGCCCAAGGGCTTCGTCTTCCTATCCAAAATAACTATCGGTCTCTCCACATAATTCAGATGTTCATCAACAGAATGTCGTCTAAAGGCACTACTACCGAATCATGAACTCAACACTTCTAAAGCCGAGAGACGTGAAAGGTATTATGAATATGACTGAGCTCCTTTGGTAAGTCTAATAGGTAGGTCACCTTTCCCACCCTAGAAAGCACTCAGAATGGTCCAATGAATGCGCGGCCTAGATTTCCTCGCTTCCTGAAATGAATAACACCCTTCTAGGGTGACACCTTTAGTAGCACCATATCCCCGACCTAAAACTCCAACTCAGAACGATACCTGTCAGTATAACCCTTCTGGTGGCTCTATGCTGTCTGCAAACTCTGTCTGAACTGTTTTATGAGCTTTGTCGTCTTGAGCACAACCTCCATGCTCATCATGACACTTTTTCCAACTTCTCCCCAGCAAACCATGGTCGGACACTTCCTTCCATAAAGAATCTAATAAGGAGGAGCATCAATGTTGGAATGCTAGTTGTTGTTGTATGAAAACTCTGCCAAAGAGAGATAGGAATCCCATCTCCTACCAAAATTAATGATACAAGCCCTCATCATATTCGCAAGTGTCTGAATGGTTCACTCATTCTGGATATTTGTCTACGGATGATATTCCATACTAAAATGCAACCGAGTACCCAACTCATCATGGAACCTCTTCCAAAACATGAAAGTAAACTAAACATATCGATCTGAAATGATGGAAATAGGTACACGGTGGAGAGCAAAAACCTCTCTAACTTAGATGTCGACCAATTTCTTGGCCGAGGAACACTCCTGAATAGCAAGGAAGTGTGCACTCTTGGTTAGATGGTCAACGATCACCCAAATAGTATCAAATCCATTCGCCTTCCTTGGTAACTTTGTGATAAAATCCTTGGTGATCTGCTCCTATTTCCATATAGGAGTCTCTAGAGCCTGCATCTTGTTGTGATGCCTCTGGTGTTCAACCTTGACTTTCCGAAAAGTCAAACACCTCTCAAAATACCAGACTATCTCCCTCTTTATGCATGGACACCAACAACTAATCTCAAGTCCCGATGCATTTTCGTCACGCTCGGATGAATCGATAACTTAGACTTGTGCGCTTCCTCTAGCAATGTAAGATGAACCCCGCCATAAACTAGAACCCAAACCCTACTACGCCGAGTAAATAATCCATGCATATTAGTAATAAAGGTAACAATCTGACTCCTTATCTTCTATTTCTTCCCATTCTCATCCTTGATCCCCTCAATATGCGTCTCTCTGATTAAATCCAACAGTGGTGAAGTGATTGTCATTCGAAAACATAGGCCTCTGATAGGAGTACTAGCCGACTTATAGATCAAGGCATCATCCACTACATTGGCCTTCATCGGGTGATACAAGATCTCACAGTCGTAATCTTGCACCACTTCAAGCCACCTATGTTGCCTCATATTCAGATTTGGTTGATCCATAAGGTACCTCAAACTCTTGTGATCCATGTTGATGGTACAACGGACCCCATATATGTTGGGTTTTGAGCACTATAAAACTCCTATGGTGCACATGCAATCCTAAATGATTTGGATCTATGTTTTCTCTAATTATACATGCATTTTTAATTTTCCAAAGCATTCTCCCTAGCTAGCATACAATTGAAGTTGTATAATATAAAACTTAGTTTGGATGCTTACCTCTTGAGTAGGGTAGAGTTCTTGACCTTTGATCGCTTGAGAACCTCAAATGTGATGCCTCTATTGGTTCACAAACACCAAAATGCAAGAGGAGGTTTTAGGAGAATAAGATACTTGACTCCAAAGAGTGTGTAGCCAATTTTGGCTTATGGGGGCACTGTTTATAATGTGGCAAACACTAGTGTTACACTTTGTAACCCTAATGTTCCATGACTTTTCACATTCTTATGCTCCATGGGTTAACCTCCGTGGACTATCCATGGATTATCTTATTGGTTTAGCCCAACCATCTTATTGGTTTAGCCCAACCATATAGTCATGGATCATTAGCCCACATTACAAGAATCATTGATTTACATAATCAATCCCCATATATTTAATTAGTCTCTTTTGATCACAAAATTAATTCCAAATTAATTCTTCATAAATACTAATTAAATAATATTAATATATTATACTTGTAATATATTAATAAACAACAAAAAAACCTTATTCTCAAAAATCTTTCCTATCAAATTGCACTGGTGAAGGCAACCCAAAAAGGGACCATGCTACAATCGGGTCAAGTACATACCAGTTATAGTTATGGGCTTAGACACCAAATCCAACAGTCTCCCACTTGGATAAGTCTAATAACTATTACTGGTAATGCACTTCAGGATCCAACTTATCAATCGTAAGCTTTCAAAAGTCGCTGTCAACTCTAACCCAGTCAATGACGTATCCTTTAGATAAGGGATCATATACTCCTCTGTTCTCAATATATCAGCTAGACAAATACATGGAACAATGTCGTACCTATTGTCCAGCAGTTTATTTCCCGATTTCTGATTCGTCTGAAATAAAACATAACCGAACACATCAATTTAGTTTTAATCGGGCCGGCCACATAAGTCAAAACAGAATAATCGAGGGGCTCAAGATATCACTTTTAATCCTCTTAGGCTAAATGGGAACAGATAAACTTCGACATTATATGTTTGTACTAACTACTCATCAAATTATACACAACGACACGTTTTATAACATCATGTTACTGATGCGTTTTCATGCCATCAATGCACAACCGAGTTGTAGTCAACAACTCATATATCTTGGTTTGAAGACTATATGATATTATCGTCTCATCTTATTTCAGAAGTACTCATGAATGGTGTAGCAAATTGTTGCTATGCCTAACTCCTTAGACAATCTACAAGCCAACTCATGACAGTCTTCTTTCATACTTACTTCCAACGTATGATCGAATGTGGATAGTTTGAATAATAATAATAATCATAATTTTATTATTTTGGAAGTCAAAACATGCAAAGTGAATCAATAGTAAATAATTGGCACAAGACAGTAACTTTACTTATAAATAAAACTCCTTTTATTTAATCATCAAATGTCAATTACAATTAGCTATTACAAGTTTCTATTTATCTAACCATTAAAACTAATATCGTCCGTTAGCCCAATGCCCTTTGAATGCTGCAAGTGCTTAACCCAAGACAGTCCCTTTGTAAGAGGATATGTTGGGTTGTCCTCCGACGATATCCCCTTTACCACGATGTAACGTCCCAATTTTCGAGGCCAAAAATTTCATTTTTAAATAAGTTATTACATAACCATCAGTATAAAAACATTCATAATAATATCTCGTGTTAAGCCAAAGTGTCAGTAATCAAAACATATTATCATAAAACCATATCAGAGTGTGATCCCAAAGATCTCATGTGCGGAAAACATAGTGTGATGCGCTACGATCGAGCCGACTCCTTTCTTGAAAACAAAGTACCTGAAACCAAAACTGAAAACCGTAAGCACGAAGCTTAGTGAGTTCCCCAGATACCACATACCATACAATCCAACTGATCCATACATGCCATAAATAGCCAAGGGCCATACATAACCAACATATCCATAATCAAGTAAGGTGCTATGTGCCAAACATAGTCTTGCCAAGGTGCTACGTGCCAAACATAGTCTTGCGGTTATGCCACGGGCCGCACGTGGTCTTCCTGGTCAAGCCTGGGGCCACTCCCTGGGTCTTACAGACAGGTGCCAAGGGCCACCCCCTGGTCTTCCATGCAAGCATCACAAAGACAACTATACAGACTACTCTATTAGGCTACTCCGCATATAGTGCGCCAGGAGCCACCCCTGGTCTTTCATACAATAGCATACAGGGCGCCAGGAGCCACCTCCTGGTTTTTCATACATATTGCCTAGGGCTAACCCCCGGGTCTTCCTATCATACATAATAACATACTGTGTGCCAGGAGCCTCCTACTGGTCTTCCATGCATAATGCCTAGGGCTAACCCCCGGGTCTTCCTGTCATACATAATAACATACTGTGTGCCAGGAGCCTCCTCCTGGTCTTCCATGCATAATTCCTAGGGCTAACCCCCGGGTCTTCCTACTATACATAAACTAAATGGGTCGGCATTGTGGCCGTAGACCCATACAAACAGTGAGGAGACTCACCTCGCACTGCTGAACTTTGCTGATAACCCTCTAGCTGCCATCCGACCACTTTCTGAACCGCTGCTCCACTAGCTCTCCGAGCTACTAATATCAATAAAACACTTAGTTCCAAACTGAACTCTAGAAGTCAACTAAGTCAACTCTAGTTAAAGTCAAAGTCCTGGTCAAAGTCAACCTTCCAGTTGACTCGACTCGCCGAGTCAACCTGAAGACTCGCCGAGTCCTTAAACTCAGAAGCTCTCAAAATACGATCCAACTCGCCGAGTCACCCCATGACTCGTCGAGTTCAACGATCTCTGAGTCCCATCCTGTCCAACTCACTGAGTCACCACTCGACTCACTAATCTGCGTCTTAAACAGAAGAGGTTGGGGGTTCTGCGGCCTGACTCGTCGAGTCCAAGAACAGACTCGCCGAGTCCAAGGCAATCTTCAACAGACTCGCCGATTCCAAGGCAATCTTCAACAGACTCGCCGAGTTGTTCTTCCAACTCGCCGAGTTCATGCACATATTCATACAACTCGTCGAGTGCACCCATGTGACTCGCCGAGTCTCTCCAATTCTCAATCCATACAGTGGCTTTTCGAGCCATGCAGGGGCTCCAATCCATAGATCTACTCTTCTACAGTTTATCCCCCACATAAAGCTGCAAACTTTATGTGAAGCCATGGAGATATAGGCCCAAAACACTCTAGGGCTAGGGTTTAAGGCAATGGGGCTTCACCAATGACTCATTGACTGCTGCTTTAAGACATTCTGGACCATCACAACCCTAGATCTGAAGTAGCAACCTCAGATCTAAGCCCCAAACCCGAAATAGATCTTCATCTTACCAAAATAGCCCCAAAATCTCATTCAAGAATAGATCTAGATGAAAAAGGGTGAAGGTAACAGCTTATTACCTCCAAAATGACCTCCTACTGAAGGATAATCCAAATCTCTGTAAATCCCATTGATCCAAGCTTCTCGATCGTCAAGATCTCTTCACAAAAACCACTTATCTAAGCCCAAATTGCTCCCAAGGACTCTCACTCACGATTTAGGGTTTCTGGATCTCAAAGGGGGAGTAAAGAGGCTGGGGAAGGGATTTAATGTTCTTTAAATAGGGCACAACCCCCGGGATTAGGGTTTTTCTCGCCCAGACCAGACTCGCCGAGTCCACTCGCCGAATCGCCGAGTCGATCACTTACTCTATGTCCCGGATCCCACTCTGACTCGTCGAGTTCCTCCCTGGACTCGACGAGTTGACTCTTGATTTAGATCCTTTCCTTTCTTTTCTTGGTCTTTCTGATTCTGGGTGTTACAACACTCCCCCACTTAAACTAGGCTTCGTCCTCGAAGTCTGCTACGGCCAACTACCGTACCATCTGGTCGCCACTTTACCACTAGGTACACACTTCGCCCATCTGATCCAAACCTTGAAGATGTCATCTTCGGAATAACCCGTCACTTACTACCTTCGAATACAACACTTTTATCCAACCGGTAATCATACCGATACTCCTGATACACTTACCCTTGATTCGCAAGAGGTTCACCATTTACCCTACACTGTCACTGGCCTTTCTAAGGCACTTTCTACAAGCAACAACCTTCCCAATGCCCTTCGAGGACCGATCCTCTGCCGAAACCGCAATCCCGGTCACTCCCAGTGTCGGCCATCATACCAATACTCACGGAATAACCCCATACAGTGCTCCCATACTGAGAGCTCCACCCAATCGGGAGAATTCAGACAATCCTTCGGGTAGCAGATCCCTCTCTGCTACGTTTAAGGCTTAGACGAGAACGGCGTCACCGAGCCAAATCCTTTACTCTGAGATCATCCGATCCCGCGATGTGCAGCTTAGCATTATCTGATCAGCTCACGGCTTTTCACACCGAATCCCTTACCATCATTCCTGCATGTAGTCCTGTTGTCTCCCATCCGCCTACCGGATGAACCGAGACTGCCCTGGCCCCAACTGATCTACCATTACCCGAAATACCGGTTTCCCCCATGCTACCTCGGAGATACGGGCCCTCGCTCACACTCCACGAACTAAGCTACTAATAAATGTCAGGGCTTACCTGCAGTCTTACGCCACTATTGGTCTCCAATGACCTACCGTCTTCCGGACCCAATCATAATATGGCCCGCTCACATCCGGGCGGCTGCCCCGTCCTGAACTTAACTACCTGAAGACCCTGCCACTGAATCATACACCTGATACATTCGCACTAGCGAATAGGGACCGATGAATGCTACGGGCCACCCCGTAGTCTTACTATACTCGCTCTGCCAACTAGTGAATGCTACGGCCACCCACATAGTCTTACAACACTTCTGCGCTGCCAGCCAACTAAAGCTACGGGCCGCCTCGCCGTCTTGCTATACCAGTGCTACGGGCCACACCGCAGCCTAACTGTACTCACATACGATTGCTACGGGCCACACCGCAGTCTTACTAAACTAATGCTACGGGCCACACCGCAGTCTTACTAACTATCCTCACATACGATTGCTACGGGCCACACCGCAGTCTTACTAATCTAATGCTACGGGCTACACCGTAGTCTTACTAAACTAATGCTACGGGCCACACCGTAGTCTATTATCCTCACACACGATTGCTACGGGCCACACCGCAGTCGCACCACACTTCGACGCAATATGTTAACCATTGCTACGGGCCGCCCCGCAGTCTTACCACATTCCTCTTACTATCTGACCACTGGTGAATGCTACGGCCATCCGGTAGTCTGACAACACATTTCCACACCGACTGGCTGCTAGTGGATGCTAGGACTAGCCCATAGTCGAGCATACAAGCACAATCTAGTACCCCCAAGTGGTACTCATGTCCCAAATGGAACTCCCAACCGATTCCTCTGCAATCTGCTACCAGACATCTCGATAATGAGGTCTTACAATTGGCAAGTCTTCCAAACTTCCAATTCACACTGTCCTCAATTCATACAGCCACCTGGGCCGTCTTTCTTCCTGACAGGGGAGCGAAACTTATCCTAGTTTCAAAACCTCTTATGCTCCCATAACATGATTGTTTCTCCCCCACTTAGCTTCAGCTAAGTCTTTACTGCACGCGAAAATCCAAGGATTTCCATTCCTTCCTTCCTTACACGATAAGCATGATAACCACTATCGCCCTAATCTTGCTAGCGATCCGTCACTAGCCCACTCCAAATATCGTGCGATTACCGAATACTAGATGAACACCTCCCGCATCCCTGATATTGATAATCCCCTGAGCTTAATATGACGTCCTTAAAGTCTGAATAACTAATGCTTAGAGCAACCTCCTCAGTGATAGGCCACTCCCTTTGATGCTTCCAAAAGCTATCCCAAACACCAAGACTAGAACCATCAAACCCTAATGATGGTGGCTGACTACTCCCTGAACCATTTTCAGCCGTAACCGAGATGATACTGGACACTTCGAACCCGCAGTGAAAGATGACCTACACTAGCTACTAATAGCTTCTGGTATGCAATTGGCATATGACAATTCCAAAATACAATCCGAATACAAGCAGAGAGATAACTCATACATACTATCACCTGAGTCCGGGGTAAGAACTTCCCTAATTCACATAGAAGTGAAAATAGCCATAGATACATACCTGCAACATTCCCTGCTGTAATCCAGATATCCCTCATTTGTCACTGCAAGGCCCTACCCTCTCGCCCATCCGTAATCCTCATAGTCGTCGGGGCAGACGCACTCCCTACTCCTCCCCTCATCGTCGGGCACTTGGCCCTCTTGTGGCCCACCTGATTGCAGTGAAAACATAATGGGCTTGCCCCCTGTGGGCAGTCCCTGCTGACGTGACCATCACTGCCACACTTGTAGAAGACTGAACCCCTGGAACGACAAACTCCCTCGTGCGGTTTCCCGTACGTGCTGCACTGACTTCGGACCTGCCGACCTACTAATCGCTGATCTGAAGTCTTAGGTCTCTTCCTGGGACCCTCCAAAGCATATGTCTGATCTGACCTCCTCTTCACAATGTGCTCCAAATCAATCTCCCTTTCCCGCGCCCTGGCAATCATAGAGTCCAGGGTCGGGCATGCCGAGAAGCTGTCATGCTCCCGAATATCAGCTCTCAACATGTCATGATAGCGGGTCCTCTGCATCTCATCATCCCCTGCATACTGAGGCACCTGTAAGGCCCTCTCCCGAAACTTGGCGGTAATCTCCGCCACCGACTCTGTCGTCTGTCTCATGTCTAGGAATTCTCTGGCCAGCTGCTGAAGCTCCACCGCCGGTGCAAACTCCGCCCTAAACCTGGTCACAAAGTCTGACCAGGTCATAGCCTCGACGACCAAGGCTCCCAATGAGTCACCAACTGACTCCCACCAATCTCTAGCTCTGTCTCTCAAACATCCAGCTGCAAAGCGGACCTTCGACCCCTCCGGGCAGAAGTTCGTCAACTGTACAGACTCAATGTCTGCGATCCATCTTCTGGAAGCAATGGGGTCCTTCACCCCGTGAAAATCCGGCGCACCACTCCCTCTGAAGTCCTTGAAGGACAGTGTGCGCGTACTCGCCTGGCCAGACGCCATATCACTCCTAAAAGCTCGGAGGCGATCCTCCATCAGCTCAATGATCCCCTCCTTGATCGACCCGAAAATGACCGGGGTCGCCTCAAGGATGCCTCTCGTAATCTCAGACGCGATGAACTCGCGTAACCCATCATCAACTTGCTCGGATCCCGCGCCCGGGCCCAATCCTGATCCAGATCCTGAGCCTCCTGCTCCATGTCGCGTGGTCACCATGCTGAAAATACACGCATAAATGTCACGATCATACATACTCCCGAGAGGTCTCACTCTCCAAGGTTCCTGGTTCCATCTAGGCCCTCCTTGATTCGAGTACGGGTCCTCTGCTTTCAGTAGTACGGGCCCATACTACCTTCCACATCTACCCGTACTTTCCTCAAGGATTGCTTCGACTTTACCAAGTCCCTTCTACTACTGCTGCTCTTTGCTACCCATATCATCCTAGGCTTACCCTAGGGAAATCTCCAATCCCAAACCCAGTCCTTAGCTGCTGAAAGACTCTTCATAATGCCAATTAACCACTACATGAATACCATCACATGTGACGAGGCTCGGATAATCCTTCGAGTAAAGGACTCGTCCCTACAACGGTTAGACTAAGACAAGAGCTACGCAATAGGGTCAATTCCAACACTCTGAGATTATTCAACCCTGATCATACGCAATAGGCTATCCTATTACTGACTGATCAGTACTAGCATGCAAGTCTACAAGCTCATACCGTAGGCATATAAGGCATGCTCCTAGATCCTCAGCCCTAATCTAGCATGTAGTTCTCATAACCATAACATAACATAACATAACATAACATGTATGGGTATCTTGGGGAAAACTTACTTGAGCTCGGCTGATTGCACGCATCACACACTTTGTTCTTTTCAAAGTTCTGCTCTTTTATCAGATTCTTTTCAACTTCTTTTCAAAAAAGAGTTTTTACTTTTGAAAATTTTCATACCAAGCCCTTAGTTTGAGTTCAGACACACCCGAGAGTATGTCGGAATCCCTCAAACCAAGGCTTTGATACAACCTTGTAACGTCCCAATTTTCGAGGCCAAAAATTTCATTTTTAAATAAGTTATTACATAACCATCAGTATAAAAACATTCATAATAATATCTCGTGTTAAGCCAAAGTGTCAGTAATCAAAACATATTATCATAAAACCATATCAGAGTGTGATCCCAAAGATCTCATGTGCGGAAAACATAGTGTGATGCGCTGCGATCGAGCCGGCTCCTTTCTTGAAAACAAAGTACCTGAAACCAAAACTGAAAACCGTAAGCACGAAGCTTAGTGAGTTCCCCAGATACCACATACCATACAATCCAACTGATCCATACATGCCATACATAGCCAAGGGCCATACATAACCAACATATCCATAATCAAGTAAGGTGCTATGTGCCAAACATAGTCTTGCCAAGGTGCTACGTGCCAAACATAGTCTTGCGGTTATGCCACGGGCCGTACGTGGTCTTCCTGGTCAAGCCTGGGGCCACTCCCTGGGTCTTACAGACAGGTGTCAAGGGCCACCCCCTGGTCTTCCATGCAAGCATCACAAAGACAACTATACTGACTACTCTATTAGGCTACTCCGCATATAGTGTGCCAGGAGCCACCCCCCTGGTCTTTCATACAATAGCATACAGTGCGCTAGGAGCCACCTCCTGGTCTTTCATACATATTGCCTAGGGCTAACCCCCGGGTCTTCCTATCATACATAATAACATACTGTATGCCAGGAGCCTCCTCCTGGTCTTCCATGCATAATGCCTAGGGCTAACCCCTGGGTCTTCCTGTCGTACATAATAACATACTGTGTGCCAGGAGCCTCCTCCTGGTCTTCCATGCATAATGCCTAGGGCTAGCCCCCGGGTCTTCCTACTATACATAAACTAAATGGGTCGGCATTGTGGCCGTGGACCCATACAAACAGTGAGGAGACTCACCTCGTACTGCTGAACTTTGCTGATAACCCTCTGGCTGCCGTCCGACCACTTTCTGAACCACTGCTCCACTAGCTCTCCGAGCTACTAATATCAATAAAACACTTAGTTCCAAACTGAACTCTAGAAGTCAACTAAGTCAACTCTAGTTAAAGTCAAAGTCCTGGTCAAAGTCAACCTTCCAGTTGACTCGACTCGCCGAGTCAACCCGAAGACTCGCCGAGTCCTTAAACTCAGAAGCTCTCAAAATACGATCCAACTCGCCGAGTCACCCCAGGACTCGTCGAGTTCAACGATCTCTGAGTCCCATCCTGTCCAACTCACTGAGTCACCACTCGACTCACTAATCTGCGTCTTAAATAAAAGAGGTTGGGGGTTCTGCGGCCTGACTCGTCGAGTCCAAGAACAGAGTCGCCGAGTCCAAGGCAATCTTCAACAGACTCGCCGAGTCCAAGGTAATCTTCAACAGACTCGCCGAGTTGTTCTTCCAACTCGCCGAGTTCATGCACATATTCATACAACTCGTCGAGTGAACCCATGTGACTCGCCGAGTCTCTCCAATTCTCAATCCATACAGGGGGTTTTCGAGCCATGCAGGGGCTCCAATCCATAGATCTACTCTTCTACAATCTATCCCCCACATAAAGCTGCAAACTTTATGTGAAGCCATGGAGATATAGGCCCAAAACACTCTAGGGCTAGGGTTTAAGGCAAAGGGGCTTCACCAATGACTCATTGACTGCTGCTTTAAGACATTCTGGACCATCACAACCCTAGATCTGAAGTAGCAACCTCAGATCTAAGCCCCAAACCCGAAATAGATCTTCATCTTACCAAAATAGCCCCAAAATCTCATTCAAGAATAGATCTAGATGAAAAAGGGTGAAGGTAACAGCTTATTACCTCCAAAATGACCTCCCACTGAAGGATAATCCAAATCTCTGTAAATCCCCTTGATCCAAGCTTCTCGATCTTCAAGATCTCTTCACAAAAACCACTTATCTAAGCCCAAATTGCTCCCAAGGACTCTCACTCACGATTTAGGGTTTCTGGATCTCAAAGGGGGAGTAAAGAGGCTGGGGAAGGGATGTAATGTTCTTTAAATAGGGCATAACCCCCGGGATTAGGGTTTTTCTCGTCCAGACCAGACTCGCCGAGTCCACTCCCCGACTCGCCGAGTCGGTCACTTACTCTATGCCCCGGATCCCGCTCCGACTCGTCGAGTTCCTCCCTGGACTCGACGAGTTGACTCTTGATTTAGAGCCTTTCCTTTCTTTTCTTGGTCTTTCTGATTCTGGGTGTTACACACGAGGTGTCATTCTTCTACTTGATGTCTTTTGAAATGGTATTTTCTGCCGATATGTATGAATCTACCACGATCTCTTGGTTCCTTGGTTAATGCAACCGCCCCTTCATTATCACAGAAAATCTCCATAGGCTCTATTGGGGGTCAGAAATGGCATCGACCAAGTCCTCGCACGATGGCCTGGAGTGCCGCAATAGAATGCCTGGTCCTGGAGGGCTGAATGCGCTAAATGGGTAAGGTTATGCCCTTTCTAACACCAATTGGTTTTAGATCAACTGGTAGCGCTGATGCTCAACAATTGGTATCAGAGCAGGAGACTGTGTAATCAATACACATTCTTTCTGTTTGAAGAATTCTTAAGGGTTTCCGCTTTTATCGAATATAAAGAAGCCGTCTTCTTCCTGTCGACGGTAACTCTTGTGTTTGATAAAACCGTAATCTCAAGTTTACAGGTCTGATTCTAGCAGTTCCAAGGAAGGGCTCATCATATCTCACAACAATTCACAAACTAATCCCATCAACATCTCCAACAGCATTGGATCCACTACAAGGGTTCCCATCCTTTACACTCAAGACTATGAAGTATGGGCGCATCACTTTGAGGATTACGTAGTTGGATCTGAAGATAATGGTTATCTCATCTGGGAAGCTATCACGATTGGGCCATTTGTTCACTCTGGAACGAACAGGACAGTGAAAACTCAAAAAGAATATAATCAGCTTGTGGCGGACGTAGATAAGATGCCACAGGATGAAAAGGACAAGGTTCTATGTAATGTGAAATCCATGAGAATGATCATATTTGCATTGCAATCTGACACTTTTCGTTTAGTCGGTTCATGCACGACAGCTAAAGAAATCGGGGATAGGTTAAAAGAACTGTACTCAACCGATGAGGATCTAAAACACTCGATACAAACCTTGTTGCTCTCAGAATTTGGAGTTTTCAAACAGAAACCTGAAGAGAAACTGATACAAACCTTCGATCGCTTCAATCATCTCCTTAGCAAGATGATCAAGCATGGTATTGAAAGAAAATTGATTGAGCAAAAGGTGACCTTCATGAATGGTTTAAGAGCAGAATGGATGACAGTGGTTTCAACAGTGAAAGCTCATGAACAATTTAAATCATACTCGCTAGCGAAACTGGTGGGTATTCTTAAATCCCATGAAAGCGTGGTAACCAAGGAGGCGAAGATAGTTTCGGGTGTGGGATCGCTGGCCCTTGTCTCAAAAGGCAAAAGTGTCGCAGAAGAAAAGGAGGATTCAGATATGTATGAGTGTGACCTTACATGCGAAGAATATGCAATGATGGTCACCAACCCAAAGAAGTTTGCACGAAAAAAGTTCCCTGTCAATAAGAACAGAAACTGGCAAGGAAGTTACAGCTCTGAGAAGGTGAAAGAAGAAACGAAGAACACCTCTCAAAAGGATGACGACAAGAAAGAAAGCAACCTTGCAGGAGACTCTGGATTCGACTGCAATTACTGTCATGGCAAGAACCACTTTGCCAAAGATTGCATGTTGAGGAAGATGGCTGAGAAAAGGGACGGTGAAGATGATGAGGCGTATTACATGCGAAAGTTGGAAGAAATAAAGAAAAAGAAGGAAACTAATAGTTCAATGAATGCCTTGATTGTGCAGGAAAATGTGGATGAAGATGAGTTCGGTGGCGTTGAAGTCTGGTCAACCGATTCTGAGGATGAAGAAGTGAGAAAACCCATACATGGAAGAGCTTACTTGGCGAGAGAGGAAGCTACTACTTCGGTTGGGAAATGTTTGATGGTTACTGGTGGAAGACCAACCGAAGGTGAGCATAAGGAGTCGAACCTGACTGAGGACAAGTGCTTTGCAGCCAAGCCCGTGAGTGAGAAGATCAACGACTGTGATCGGCTGATCAAAAAGGTACAATCCATCCTTGAATCACTTAATGTTCCTGCAACAAATTATGAAGAAGAATTAAATGAACTAAAATTTAAATTTTCTAACTTAAGTGGTAGTCTCATGCAAACTCGCTTAGCGAACTCTAACCTAACTGACCAACTCAGTAGGGTGTCTTCGAAGAGTGAGGAGAGAAGGATGTGGATTGAGCTGAAGGAGACGGAGTTAACTAGGGATAGGGATGAGATTATTTATTTGCAACGAGATAATTTAAAGTTTTTAAAACAACAGAATGTTTTTTGCTTGATTGCTAAACGCTTATATACGATTATTACTCAGTTGCACTTAAATTGTGAAATAGGGAAAAAGATTCATAAGATGATCTTACCCTTCCTTGAATTTAAGGAGGATGAGGTCATCGCTGAGTGTGAATCCATAATGTCCTCAGAAGAGACTTCCATCACTTATAAAATCGGACTGGACAAGATAGAGACATTTATTGACTCTAAGGAACATAAATGTATGCTCAAATATCTTTTAGATGAAAATGATAGGTTGAAAATTAAGTCCAAGACCATTCAAACATTTGACTCATCTAACGCCAAATTAATTTCAGAACATAAAATGAATATAGAAAACACGTCTGAATTTGATGAGGAAAGTGAGATGAGCGAAATCTCGGTGGAAGATGTGGTTGATTGCTCTGAATTTATGAAGAGCGAAACCGAGAATGAAAAACCACTCATATCTGAGAACTCGGTTGAATATGATCGCCTGTCAAAGGACAAGCCGCATAAACTCAAAGAGAAAGCAATGGTCTATCAGAAAGTTCAAACAGTGCCAAATCAAGTATATGCTGTTACAAGGGTCACTAAAAAACAAACAGCATAATAGAAAATCTTGGTCGACACAGAAAATGCTGAAGGATGCGACGATTACTTCTGGTCTGCCCCTATCGATAATGCAGATGAAACCGTCGGCTTATCAGAGCGAACCTCGTGGAGGGTAAAAGGTAGATACGTTGCTGAACCCATCAACAAGCCCTCAAGTTTTGATAAACCAAGCACGAGTGGAACAAAAGAGATACCAGAAGAACCAAAGAAAGTATCCAATGTATCTTCCAAGACAACCAAAACTCAAAAGGAGAAGGCAAAGTCAAGCTTCAATATTCATGAATCTCAAAAACAGCTGGCCGAACAGAAACGCCAAAGAAATCAGAGATACATGAAGAATCTGAATGAGCGAAAACGGTTTTGGCAGTCTCAAAACCCTAACTACGTTCCTTCCAAGAAAGAGTTAAACGTCAAAGAAAATGACAAGCCAAAACGAAAGGAAAATTTTAGTCCAAGCTCCTATTATTCCAAAGCTCAGAACCAAACATCCAGTTTTAGTTCCAACACCAAAGCTCAGAACCGAACATCCAATTTCGGTTCCAACACCAGTTTCGGTTACAATACCAGATCTCAGAACCGAACATCCAATTTCGGTCACACCATCAAGGCTAAAAACCGAAAGTCAAGCTTCGGTCCTTCCTGCTACCAACAAAAGCCGAATTTAATGAAGGACATCAAAGGAAACGGAAAGCTTGATTCGAATTCTGATATCAATAATAAGAAAAAGTCAGCTACCCCTAGGATTCAAAAGAAGATTCCAAAACCATCTAACAACACACCATCTGATACACCACAATTTAAACAAGATAAAAACAAAATCAAGGTGTATACCATCAAAAGAAAAGACGAAACCACTCTAATAAAAAGAACTTATTTGGTTGATCTTTATGTTGCTATTCATGTTTCTGTAAAAGACTCACCAGGGCCCAAGAGACTTTGGGTTCCTAAATCTGCTTGAATTTGCAGGTTATAAGTGACGAGCAGTTCGATGACGAATGGTACATTGACAGTGTCTGCTCTATCGTCACATGACAGGAAGGAGGGAAGAGTTGAGGGAGTTTCAGTCCTTTAAGGATGGTGGATGTGTGAAGTATGGAAATAATTCTTTTGGCACAATCAAAGGATATGGAATGATAACCAACGGAGAATTCACGATTCGAAAAGTGGCTTATGTGGAAGGGTTGCAGCACAACCTCATCAATGTATCTCAATTGGTTGTGGGAACCGGTTTGAAAGTTTCATTCGATGATGAGGGATCAGAAATAATTGAGAAGCAATCCAAAAGAGTTCTGTTGAAGTCTGAACGCAAGGGAGAGATGTATCCTTTAAATCTCAACCTAATTCGAGGAAAACCAGCAATATGCCTGCTGTCAAAGGCGAACTCTGATGAAAGCTGGTTATGGCATCGACGCCTATCGCACCTGAACTTCAAAGACATTAATAAGTTGGTGCTCGGTGATCATGTTCGAGGCCTTCCTCTTCTCAAGTTTGATAAGGAACACCTATGTGCAGCGTGTGAGATGGGAAAACGAAGCAGAAAGAGCCATCCTACACGTATCAATACAAAGATTGTTGGAGCTCTTGAACTTCTGCATATTGATTTATGTGCACCTTCGGCTATCGAAAGCTTCGGTGGTAGTGAGTTCATTCTTGTAATAGTAGATGATTTTTCACGCTTCACCTGGGTTTTCTTTCTTAAATAGAAATCAGACGCGACTCCCAAGTTGAAGGCGTTTATCAAGCAAGTGGAACTGCAGCTGCGAAAGCTGGTGAGGAATATTAGAAGCGACAATGGGCTTGAATTCAAGAATAAAGATTTTGAGGATTTTCTGGCTGAAAAGGGGATATCTCACAACTTCTCGGCCCCCTATACACCACAACATAATGGAATTGTTGAAAGACGAAACCGTTCCTTGTGTGAGGCAGCCCGAACCATGCTAAGCTTCACTTCTCTTCCACTATACTTCTGGGCCGATGCAGTTGCAACCGCGTGCTATACTCAGAACCGATCCTTACTTAAAAAATGATTCTCCATCACTCCATATGAAATTCTGAACAATCGGAAGCCCAACGTTAAATTTTTCCATGTGTTCGGTTCAAGATGCTTCATTTTCAATTCTAAAGAGAACCGAAACAAGTTCGACGTCAAAGCCGATGATGCAATTTTTCTTGGTTATTCACTCAATTCAAAGGCATATAGGATTTTGAATAAACGCTCCAAACGTATTGAAGAATCCTACTATGTAACCTTTGATGACAATTACATGAAGAAAGTTCAAACAAGCGAAAGTACCATGGGGGAAATATTTCCACAATCCAGACAAGTCTTAGTTCCCAATTCAAACTTGTTTGAAGAGTACATAAGGCTATTTGACGAACTAGAAAAGGCCATACATTCAGAAGCGAAAGCAGCAGACAACAAAATTGACAATCTGAAAAAGATCATCGATGAAGCTGCAAAAGATATGGAAAATGAACCTACTAAACCGAATGATGGTCAACCCGAAACTGACCCTCCAAACAATAGCTCAATGTTCGAGGGGGAGGGTTCATCTGCACCAAAAACAACCGATTTGCCTTTCGAGGGGGAGAATCCAACTCCAGCTCCAACCCCTAATAGTCCAATCGAGGGGGAGAATCCAATTCCAACCGAGGGGGAGAATCCTGAACCTGGCATGGGGTACGCTTCGCCATTTGAGGGGGAGAATGACAATACAAATGACAAAGGTGATCCATTAGAATTTGAAGAAGAGGTAAATGCAGAGTTGGATTCTGCCTATGACCCTAATTACCCTCCTCTAACGAAATGGACTAAGGATCATCCCAAAACACAAATAATTGGTGAATCATCCGAGCGAGTTCTCACACGTTCTCAATTGAAAGCAAAACAAACTGCATTATTCTCTCATGTTGAATTATGTATGTTTAATTCGTTTGTCTCCAAAATCGAACCGAAGACGGTTAATGCTTAACTTGATCACGCTGATTGGTTACAAGCTATGCAAGATGAACTCCATGAGTTTGAACGTAATCGAGTTTGGAGACTGATTCCCACTCCAAAGGATGTTTCTGTGGTCGGCTTAAAATGGGTATTCAGGAATAAGTTGGATAAAGAGGGCAACGTAATTCGCAATAAAGCTCGGTTGGTGGTAAAGGGATATTGCCAAGAAGAAGGGATAGACTATGAGGAGACCTTCGCTCTTGTAGCAAGGTTGGAATCCATTAGAATCTTTCTGGCATATGTTGCACATAAAAAGTTCGAAGTTTTCCAGATGGATGTGAAATGTGCTTTCTTAAATGGAGAACTAGAAGAAACGGTGTATGTTGAGCAACCACCTGGGTTCGTGAACGAGAAATACCCCAATCACTGCTATGTGTTGGATAAAGTTGTATGTGGTCTGAAGCAAGCACCGAGAGCCTGGTATGAAACATTAACTCGCTTTCTTAAAATGTCAAAATTCAAGCAAGGTTCGGTTGACCCAACCTTCTTCCGAAAGAAAGAAGGAAAACATCTAATGATAGTTCAGATTTATGTCGATGACATCATCTTCGGCTCCACGAATCCTAGCTTAACGGCTGAATTCAGGAAGTTGATGGAGACTAAATTTGAAATGAGCGCAATGGGTCCAATTAACTTTTTCCTTGGATTGAATATAAGACAGGGACCGGAAGGCATTTTTATCAACCAGGAGGCCTACACGAAGAACTTGCTGGCGAAGTTCGGTATGACGGGAGATTCGAAGGTGAAGGTTCCCATGGCGTTTGGCACAAAGTTAACACCATCTCTGGAAAAACATGTTGTTGACGTAACACTCTATCGTTAAATGATAGGGTCTCTTATGTATCTAACAACTAGTATACCAGACATTATGTTCTATGTTTGTTATTGTGCCAGGTTTCAAGCAAATCCAAGAGAACCTCACATGGTGGCAGTGAAAAATATGTTCCGTTATCTAAAGTGAACCTCTTCTCTCGGTCTTTGGTACCCTGCTAAATCCGGATTCTTTGTTCAAGCCTTTTCTGACGCCGATCTTGGAGGATGCGGTCTAGACCGAAAGAGCACAACTGGAGGATGCCAATTCCTTGACGGTAAACTTGTTAGCTGGCAGTCCAAGAAGCAAACCTGTGTGTCTCTTTCAACAGTCGAAGCTGAGTATATAGCTGCAACATCCTGTACCTCACAAGTGATATGGATACAAAGCCAACTAAGAGACTACGGACTGAGTATGAAGAAAATACCACTCTATTGTGACTCTGAAAGCGCGATAAGAATATGTCACAATCCAGTGCAACACTCAAAGACAAAGCATATTGCACTAAGATACAATTTCATCAAGGACCATGTTGAAGATGGAAACGTAGAAGTACATTTTGTTCGGTCCTCTGATCAACTGGCTGACATCTTCACTAAAGCCTTACCAGAAGCAAGCTTCAATAAAATTCTACAAGGTTTGGGAATGATGGAAGCAGAATCGGTACCGAACCCTCAAACCTCTCTCTAAAAATTAGACAAGCGAAATAGAGCGAACGCTCGGTCTATTTTGGTTCCGGATTTTTCTGGAACCGAAATGAACTGAACGCTCGGTCTATTTCGGCTCCATAATTTTCGGGATCCAAAATGAACCGAACGCTCGGTCTATTTCCTCTCCGGAATTTTAGGGAACCGAAATGAACCGAACGCTCGGCTTATTTCGCTTCATTCCTTTAAGTTTGATTTCGGCTGTATACTATGTATACTCTATTTTAAATCTTTTTCTTGCTCTATTTTCTCTTTTATTTTTATTCCAAGAGTGTTTAGTATTAATTTCATTTTGTTTATTTTTCTGTTTTTATTATTTTTCAGAAACTTCAAAAATCCAAAAATATTTTCTGTTTTTATTATTTTTCAGAAACTTCAAAAATCCAAAAATATTTTCTGTTTTTATTATTTTTCAGAAACTTCAAAAATCCAAAAAGATTTTAACTTTTATTTTTCTCTTAATTATCTTTTTGTTTGTTTTGTTTGTGTGGTTTGTTTGTTTGCTTATTTTCTCTACTAGGTACCAAGTACCTCGTTACTACATAAATTGGAGCTAGGGCAGGTACGACCATTTTTAATTTGAACTAGTTAAGTGTCCCTAGAAGCATGCTGCTGCATGTAGACCGAAGCCTCTAAGACTATGAGTAAGGCCTTAATGATTCGATCTATACCTATCGTTTCTTCCCAATCAGGCTACTAAATTCACTCAAGTCATGAGCTACCTTACTCTTCTCAAATGAGTTAAGAGTTTTCTGCTTTGTCACTTTTATATATAGCAGGGGTACTTTCGGTTCCTTAACCACCTCCTTTACTTTCTCCATCAACTTTCGTTTCGACAAGGTAACCCTTGAGACTCTCAGATATTACCACTGAGGTTTATGGTTACAAAAAATCTGTGTTTATGATCTTAGATGCGTATACCACGTGCTAAGTGAGTGTAACATCCCGAAATTAAGGTACAACTATTTAACCCTTCTCTTTTGTCAAGTTGTCAAGATTAGCCCTTGAGTGGAATTTGTACCAAATGAGTACGCTGGGCGTACTGGAGAGTACGCTGCGCGTACTCATGCGCTTAATTTGGACGCGGACTCGCCTAGGTACGTTGGGCGTACCCAAGGTTACGCTGGGCGTAGCGAGCCCAGATGCAAACCCTAATTTTGGCTTGTGCACTATATAAGGAATGCTAAAGCTTTATCCTCAGCCACCATATCAGAGAGTGAAACCCTAAGAGAGCATTTCCTTCGTCCTAAAGCTTGTGTGTGAGTGAGTTGAGCTAAAAGTGCCTTTGTGTGTTAGTGAAGAAGAAGGAGAGGAGCTTGTGGAGGCTAGGGTTTGAAGTGCAAGTTTGGATCTGAGTTCTTCAGAGGGAGGAGCTTCATTTTGCGGTAAAAAGCTCAAAACTTTCCTCTTCATTTTGGTTTGGTGTTGCATGGACCATTTCTAGGGTTAAAGTCCCAAAGGTGGAGACTTTATGAGCATAAGGGACTCCATGGACCTAGATCTGTCCCATTTCAGTGATATATGTGTTGTAGATCCATAAAAATTCCAACTTGGTCGTCATTAGGGAGTCATGTTTGAGTTATGGGCTTTAAAGTGTTGAAAGTGGAATGATTTGGGTGTTGGTGACTCATACAGCCATGCAAAGGCTTAAAGTCACGAACTTTATGGATTAAGAGGCTTAGGGATGGTCAGATCTGAAAGTTGGACGTGTGTCTTAACTATTTAAGACCCCAAAAGCTAAGGAGTCTGAAACTGGGAGTTACGCTGGGCGTAATCCCAGTACGCACGGCGTAGGGGGTCGCGTTCCCCGTTTCTGTGAGGTCGCCGGGTACGCCCAGCGTAGAGGTTCGGTACGCGCAGCATAACCCGGAGAGTTGACTTTTGTTGACTTTTAGGGTTTGGTTAACATTTGGGTCTTTGAGCCATGAGAGGGGTAAAATGGTCTTTTACCCTTCTGAGAGTGCTAAGAGAGGGAACAGTCTAGCCTTGAGAGTTGTGTTGATTAGAGTGCTTATTCCATGTGATTAGGCGGAGGCTAGAGCAGATTTTACCGAGTTCGAGATTACCGAGTTACCCGAGGTGAGTCTTCTCACTATACTGTACCTGGAAGGGTACTTATGTGTGACCGGAAGGTCTTGTATGCTATGAGATGTATGTGCTATATGCGGTTATGTGATATGTATGTGCTATGTATGTTATATATGGTATGGACCGGAAGGTCAAGATGATATGGAACGGAAGGTCTATACGGGTAGGACCGGAAGGTCTACCGGGATTTGGGACGGAAGTCCCTGAGACACATGGATCGGAAGATCCTATAGAGTTATGGCCTGGAAAGGCGTATGTGTGGTATGTGGTATTTTGGGGAACTCACTAAGCATTTATGCTTACAGTTGTTATGATATGTGTTTCAGGTACTAACGAGGATCGCGGGAAAGCGCCGGCATGATTCGTACACACTTATGGAATTTATATTATTGAGATTCTGGGACATGTTTTGTTATGACACAGTGAATACATTATGTTATATGATTATCGTGTGATTGAAAGTATGATTTAAAAATGAAAAATTGTTTTGAAAAATTACGTCGTTACAGTGAGACCCAAAATCCAACACTAATAATGAATTGACGGTGAATATTTATATTCAAGATCTTACTTGTTACCTAATGAAATCTCATTTTTTTAGTGGTCTTTATGAAATTGTCTAACACCAATGCATTACTTCCCAAAAAAAGATCCAGTTTGGTTTTTGTTTTCGAGATGTTTTTATATACCATCATTAGTCACAACAAATTATATCCAACCTACTTGTTCAACAGACCACATCGGTCTCACAAGTAGTTCATCCAACTTTCAGTCTTATGTTAAGTATCTATTTTCGGTTGAAGATAAGCCACCCTTTAAACCTATTATTTCAAAAGAAGCCTTTCGGTGTTTCTTTACAAACACTCGATCGTATTTTCTCGGGGAACCACACAAGCACTTCAAGTCTCTCTTGACTTTGAAGGAAGAGATTCTTGCCCGGAATCATCTGCTTCATGTCTTATTAAAGACACCACTCACATCCTATACACATTTTGCTTTATTTCTTTATTTTTTGGCACACTCTTACACAAAAATTATTTGTGATTTTCCAAACTTCTGGTTGATGTTCTTTATGGCCCTTTTAAAGTTTTTTTGGAGCGACAGTGGTTATTTTGACATATGGAGCAAACGTGAATTTGAAAAGACGATATGTGGATAAGATTTTGCATCACGTCATCGGATAATCATTCATATTGGGCGCGTGAATTTGAAACGGTTCCTAAACCCACGCTTGATGATGTCTATCTGGGGAAACCAAGCTGTCAAATCGCGCTTTTTCAGGTGACGTTTCAGTGATCGTATCATCATCACGAAGATTCTTTATCTCTCCTGGCAACGGTATATAAAGGGTTTCTCGCACATATTGTACCTTCCTTCCTTCTTCAAACTCTCTCAAATACAACAGGCGATCTTCAACTATTCATATGCTTCCTTACATCAACAATGGTGGAATCATCATCTGTTCAAGATCAAACTGCTTCATCGTCATTGCTCGTGATCAAACCTAATCAGAACATGATCATTCAACTAAACCCCTTTTTGTATGATTCGTACATGCTCCATGTTGTTGAATGTTTCAAGTACTCCCCACTGGTTATCGCTCTTACGCAGGTGGAATCTGTTCCCATGTCTCTGTTGTAACAAGTGTAT
This sequence comes from Lactuca virosa, assembly GCF_052849685.1. NCBI lineage: Eukaryota > Viridiplantae > Streptophyta > Magnoliopsida > Asterales > Asteraceae > Lactuca > Lactuca virosa. The sequence continues at coordinate 829,782 of NC_136430.1, forward strand.
TCTACTGCGTCTTACGACAAGAACAATGAGAGGATCTATTTTCAAATCTTCACTCACAAGCAATCAATTTCGAAAGGCCAATTTTGTTCCCTGTTAAGGCTTGCCGTCGATGCTTCTGTCATCTCTCCTGATTTCATCACTACAACCCAGTTGTTTATGATGCTTTATGAGATGGGGTATACTGATGTTCTTACCACAGTGACGAAGTTTAAGAAGTCGTGTTTGCCGCCACAATGGAATGGGTTACTTACTCTTATCAACAAAGGTTTAGCAGAACGGGTAGTTGGGTCAGATGGTACGAGTAAGTGTTTTCTGACCATTCTCTATGGTCTCTAAAATGGTATTAATCTGGATTATGGCTCGATTATTTGGTCGCAACTGGTGTAAAGTCTCAACACCTCAACTAGACATTCAGAGATTTCATGTGGTCGTTTCTGGACCATCGTCACCCGACGGGCCATTGACAACATACAGATTCCAGTTATGAAAGATGCATTGGTCTCCTCTGTGGCTACTTTTCATACAAATAAGATTATCTTCTCAGATGCCACCAAGTTTTCTCACATTGGTTCGATACCTGAACCAATGTACAGGTGTGCATCGAGCGAAAGTAATGTGATGGCTGACTACCGGAAGCTTACTCCCAAGGGCCCAAGAGAACTGACTCCTAAACAGAAGGCTGCCTTAGATGCTGTGGAAAAGCCAGCAAAGAGAGGGAAGAGGGCAGATCCCAAAAAGGTTGAAATTGAAGGTCCTTCTTCTAAGCTTGTCAAGTCCAAAAAGCGAAAGGCTGAAAAGGCTGATTCTTCGGCTCCAAAGAAAGTTAAGAAGATGGCTAGGAAATCAAAGAGTCCTTATCCTTCAAGTTCAGATCATGCTGAGGAGAAATCGGCTGATGAGGAAGAAGAGGTTCAACATCACGGTTCACCAAGAGGTAATACACCTCCTCGTTCTCCAACTCCCACTGAACCACTCAATGACGAAATTCCAACTCCTCCTCTATCTCCACCGAAGACTACTGTTCCAGTTTCGGTTGCTCCAATTCCACCACCACCACCAGTTAGTACCATACCAAACTCTACAACTCCTTTACCCCCTCCCATCTTTTCACAAGCAACTACCACAACTACACCTATTTCCACCACTCCAACCGAACCTCCAGTAAACGTCACCGTATCTGATACGGAGGCTAATACTAAAACTGAAACCCCTGTTACATCCAAACCTCTTTCACCCTCACCCTCAACTGATTCTGGTGCTACTCTCGGTGGTGACAATCTTAAGTTTGACTCAAACTATTACAGTCCTTATAGACCTCCCACTGATAAAGATGAAGAGGCTCCAGTAACCAGACAACAAGTGCAAAGTCTCGATGAAAAGCTTGATCAATTGCTCGCTTCTTCTTCGAAGTATAATGATGTTGTGCTGAAGGCTTTCCTGGACACTGCTTTTGAACAGTATACAGGAGCAATTGATAAATCCATAAAGGCGGTTGAAGCATCCACATCTTCATGTCAGAAGGCTAATACAGATGTTGCTGAACTCCTTCACAGTTCTCAGATCTTTCTTGAATCCTTTAAGGGTCATGCTGATGCGAATGCAGCTAAAGTGACTGCTTCAGTTGACTCTCTCTCAAAGTCACTACAAGGGGAGCAAGCCAAGTTCGAGACTGTTCGTTCTGAAATTCAAGCTGAGGACACTTCTCTTCTTAGTTCAGTGAATTCTCGTCTGGAAAAGCTCCATGCTGATTTAGAAAATGAGAACGCATTAAGGTAGGATCTTGCTCGTCAAACATCTACCGTTGAAGTCCATAAGGTTCAATTAGCTCAAGCTGAGCGGGAGATTTCATTGTTGAAAACTGAGCGTGCTGTTTTCCGGAGTTGTGTTGGTGACGTTCAGAATATGCTGCATAATGTTCTTAATGCTCATGATCCGATTCTTACACTGACCATTCGGAATCACCTGACCTCCAAGCTTCTTCCTGCCCTTGAACTTCTACATGAGATTATGGGTGTTTCGGAGCGATTCGTACCTCCAAAACAAGGGGAGAAGGTGCTCAGAAAACTCAACCGAAGGTCACTGTCAAAACAGAACCAAAGGGTAATGAAGCTTCGGGTTCTGGGAATCAAGAAAAGAAGAAAGGACTTGTTGATGATAGTGATGATGAAGAAACTATTGCTGATGCCCTGAAACGGAAGAAAAAGGGGTAAGCAGTTAGATGAAAACCTTCGAGTTGCAAAGGAAGAAGAAGAGAGGGAGCGAAAGAACATGGAAGAGCAAGATGCCTTAAATTGCAAAAAGGCTTTGTTTCCTCCTTGGACTAGGGAAACGCTCATCAAAGAAGAGATAGAGTTTCCAAGCGTGTACTGGCTGGAACCTGTAGCTTCATTTGATTGTGAGAATACGAGGGACTCACAGTTTGATATGCCTATAACACGAAAGGCATTTACTTTTCACTGTTTTGATTCAACAGTTCAAGTTCCCTGACCTCACCCTCAAGTTGATCGTGAACTTATTGATTTTTATCTCAAGTTCGGTCAGCCGCAGTATCTGACTTGGAGTGCACAGAAGATTACAATTGTCAAGGTGCTGAGACCTTCGCCTGCAGGGAAGTTTGTTAATGTTAATTTCAGGATAACCCGAGGTTCAGACAACTCGGTTTCTGTGATTTCCCTGGCAGATCTTCCTAACTTGATTCCTCATGATTCGATCTTATTGTACAACATTTCGCTCACTAATGCGAAGGAGTATGAGCCGATCCTAGATCATCTGAAGAGGATGTTGGCTTCCTATGTCCATGAAGTTGCTACAATGGATCAGGAGATTGCTAAAGTTTTGAAGAAGAAACCAACTGTGAAGCCAACTGGAAAGCCCGGAGATGTAAACAAGATGTAGATGGGTCGAATTGATTCTACACATCTCACAGTGATGTTCACAAAAGGCGAAGCTAACAGATTTCTTTTCGCTCTTTTTGATAAGCATCTGTTCTCAATTGATTGCTTGGAGCATATAATCAATATTATCCATCGATGCAAGCAAAACACTGAGTCAGACAAGAAGAACTTCACTGACATGCTTTGGTGGTATATTACTTTTCGTCATACTCTACTGGCCATTATACTGAAGGTGTTCAAGACTATCAAGAAGTCTTCTATAGCTCAACCAAACTGAGCTCTCGTCTCCATTGACGCAAAGGGGGAGATTGTTGGGTATTTTGTGTTGCGTCATGGGCTTAGTTTGTGTATATCCGGATTGGGCCTGTCCATCCGTGATTATTAATTAGGGTTAAGCTATATATAGTGCATGCATGTATTCTTTAGAAACGGTCGTGATTATTATCATTATTGCTTTGTAACCCTAAACACCTCTACAGTCGAAGTTCTTAATCGAGCTCTTCGGAGGTGTTAAAGTTTAATCATTCGACATTAGTTAAACCATTCTTGTGTTCTTTATTACGTAATTTATTACTTTTCTGCTTAGAATCAATCGATCCTACTAGAACGTTGTTCTAACAAGTGGTATCAGAGCTAGTGACGAGGGTTCTATTCTCTCAGGGAGCAATTTCTGAGGGGGATTCTTGGGGGTTAGAAATGGCATCGACCAAGTCCTCGCACGATGGCCTGGAGTTCCGCAATAGAATGCCTGGTCCTGGAAGGCTGAATGCACTATATGGGTAAGGTTGCGCCCTTTCTAACACCAATTGGTTTTAGATCAACTGGTAGCGCTGATGCTCGACATGCTCCTTTATGGATGGAATGACTCCAAGGTCTCCAATGAAGTTTTTCAACCATATTGCCTCCTTCGATGCTTCGCTTCTTGCTATGTACTCTGATTCATACGTTGAGTCAGCTACAGTCTCCTGCTTGGAACTTTTCCATGTCACTGCTCCTCCATTCAGGGTAATCACCCATCCCGACTGAGAGCGGAAATTATCTCTGTCGGTCTGAAAGCTGGCGTCACAATACCCGGACACTCTCAAGTGATCACTCCCACTGAGAGTAAGGATCCAGTCCTTAGTCCTCCGCAGGTACTTGAGAATGTTCTTAACCGCAGTCCAATGAGCTTTACTAGGATCCGCTTGATATCTGTTGACCATGCTCAAAGCAAATGCGACATCAGGGCGAGTACAAGTCATAGCATACACTATCGAACCCACTGCGGAAGCATACAGTATATGACTCATCTCTACTATCTCAGCCTCTGTACTCGGACTCTGAGTCTTACTAAGTTTGGTATTGCTTAGGATAGGTAGGTTACCTTTCTTAGAGTTCTCCATGCTAAAACGTTTCAACACCTTGTCCAAGTAGATACTTTGACTAAGTCCTATTCGTCTTTTACTCTTGTCTCTCAATATCCTTATCCCTAGGATATAAGAAGCTTCTCCGAGGTCCTTCATAGCGAAACACTTCCCAATCCAGGACTTATCCTCCAGGAAGGTTGGGATATTGTTTACTATGAGTAGTATGTCATCTACATACAATACCAGAAAGCTCACTATACTCCCACTAGCTTTGACATATACACAGGACTCATCCTCGCTTCTCGAAAACCCAAACTCTTTGACTTTCTCATCAAAACAAAGATTCCATCTGCGAGATGCTTGTTTCAATCCATAAATGGATTTCTCAAGCTTACACACTCTATTGTGGTACTTTTCATTGAAAAAACCCTCTGGCTCACTTATGTAAACATCTTCAGCCAACTTTCCATTAAGGTAAGCGGTTTTAACATCCATTTGCCATATTTCATAATCATGAAATGCAGCTATGGCCAACATAACCTTTATAGATTTAATCTTCGCTACTGGTGAGAAGGTCTCATCATAGTCAACTCCCGGAGTTTAAGTAAATCCCGTCGCGACCAGTCGCGCTTTATATGTGTGTACTTTCCCATCCATGTCAGTCTTCTTCTTAAAGACCCATTTGCACCCGGCTATCTTACGACCCGGTACATTATCAACCAAGTTTCAAACTTGATTGTCATACATGGATTGAATCTCGCTGTCCATAGCCTATTTCCGTTTTGCAGACTCGGGGCCTGCCATGGCTTCCTTTTAGTTGTTAGGTTCATCCAAATTTACCAGTGTGCTATCACTGATAAATGTATCACCTTCAGTAGTAATATGGAAACCATAAAACTCAGGTGTATTTCTAACTCTACTAGAACGCCTTAGAGGTAAGGACTCGTCAATTGGATCAACCGGAGTTTCCTCCCCAGGTGGATTGCTAGTGTTTGAGGTTCCTTCACCACTTGACTCTTGAAGCTCCTCAAGGTCAATTTGCCTCCCACTCTTTCCTTGGCCTATGAGTTCTCTCTCGCGAAAGACTCCTCTCCTCGCAATGAAGACAACATTGTCACTCGGTCTGTAGAAGAGATATCCAAAGGATTTCTATGGGTAGCCGATGAAAATACATCGCTCACTCTGAGGTTCGAGCTTGTCGTGAGTTTCTTTTCTCACAAAAGCCTCGTAATCCCAAATTTTGATGTGGTCTAATGTGGGAACTTTCCCTATCCACATCTCGTGAGGTGTTTTGGAAACCTTTTTGGTAGGGACTAGATTAAGGATATGGGCAGCAGTCTCTAAAGCATACCCCCAGAATGAGATAGGTAATGAAGCTCGAATCATCATGGAACGAACCATGTCTAGCAAGGTTCTATTGCGCCTCTCAGCCACACCATTAAGCTGTGGTGTCCTAGGTGGCATCAATTGTGAAACAATTCCACATTCCTTAAGAGAGTCTAGGAACTCGATACTAAGATACTCTCCTTCTCGATCGGATCGCAGCATCTTTATCTTCCTGCCCAATTGATTCTCCATTTCTTGCTTAAACTCCTTGAACTTTTCAAAAGTTTCCGACTTATGCTTTATCAAGTAAATATATACCCATATCTACTATAATCATCAGTAAAAGTCACATAGAAGCGGTTATCATCCCTTGTGGCGGTTCTGAATGGTCCACACACATCAGTGTGTATGAGATCCAATAGACCTTCACCCCTTTCACAAGTACCAGTGATGGGTGACTTGGTCATCTTTCCAAATAAACAAGATTCGCAAGTGTCATCCGACTTTAAGTCGAATGACTCCAAAACTCCATCCTTTTGGAGTTGGGCTATGCGCTTCTTGTTGACATGTCCAAGAAGACAATGCCACAAGCATGCCTTATCCAAATCATTGGAAGAATCAATATTCAACACATTATTTCCTAAGTTATCTACAACGATCATAGTTGCATATATACCATTGCAAGGTAATGCTTCAAAATAAAATACACCATTACAATAACCATAAATACCAACATTTTCATTATTAAAAGAAAAGGTAAAACCTTGTTTATACAAACTGTGAAAGAAAATAACATTTCTCACCATATCGGCTGAGTAACAACAATTATTCAAATCTAAATTAAAACCATTACTAAGCTATAAAGAGTAAACTCCAATATTGGTCACAGGCGACACTTTCTTATTTCCCATGATTAAGTTTATCTTCCCGTGCTCCACATCCCTACTTCTATTTAGTCTCTGCAAATCAGAACAAATGTGAATACCGCAACCTGTATCAAGGAACCAAGAATTAGCATGTGATGAGTTATTAGATTGGATAGTGTAAATACCTGCAAAGGAGGGTTTGATCTTCCCATCCTTAATGTCTTGCAAGCACTTGGGGCAGCTTCATTTACAGTGCCCTTTTTCATGACGTAGAAGCACTCTGCTTCCTTCGGATTGGAAGAGGGATTAGCAGAACCAGCTTTGGTCCCACTTGAAGAGGATCCATCAAGAGACTTTCCCTTTCGACTCTTGTAGGAAGCCTTCCTCTTCTTTCCCTTCCCATGTCTGATAGCCAGAACAGGGGCAGAAGTAGTAGTAGGAGTAGACATAGCCTTCCTCTTCTTTCCCTTCCCATGTCCTAAGAAGGCCTTGAAGCTTGTTAAGAGTGACCCCCTCCTTGTTTATATGATAAGTCATATGAAACTGATCATAACAAGAAGGTAAATAGTGTAGAAGAATATCTATGGCCAACTCTTCATCAAAATTAACATTTAATTTAAGCAAGCGGTCCACGAATCTCTACATCTTCTGCAAGTGGGCCGTGATAGGTTCACTATCCTTCATTTTTGTTGTGATCATGGAGGCAATAATCTCATACCTCTCCTTCCGAGCACTTTGATGGTATATTTCCATCAAATCATGATACATTTCATAAGGATAGTAATCCTCATAGGACTTCTACAGCTCAACAGTCATGGTTGCAATCATAAGACACGACACCTTTGTCGCATCCCTCTCATGAGTAGTGTGCTCGGTGATTTGTTCAGGAGTAGCAGTGGTGACATCAATATCTTTGAGCTCTTTATCTAGGAAATATTCTTTGTCCTCATAGCGAATAGCCATCCTGATGTTACTAATCCAGTCATTGAAATTCGAGCCATCGAAAATGACCCTCCCACATAGGTTCATGAGGGAGAAAGAGCCTAAGGGGATTGGGTTGGAAGCGTTGTTTGGGATAGACATCTGTAAAAGAAGAAGGAAAAATTTAGATTAGATGATAATCCTTAATATTACACCCAATATGAAATATTAAGGCTAGGACCCAACACAATATTCTACAATTGCGAAGAGGGATTCCGTAATCCAATTATAAAATATTTGAAGGTACGTAAATGACGATTTACCAATTTCCACCATGAAAAACGAAATAGATTATTAAGTTTTAATTGGTTTGAAATTCCTAGATCTTTGAGATTCATTGAACTTTTCAATGGCATTTTTAAATCTCGATTGTGCCCTTCAAGTTTGTGACTGGGATGTCGAGGATCACAAACAAGGAGTGAATAACCAAGCAAAAGAGCTTGGTACACCCAATGATACAAATCACCTAATCAATGTGTCAGTTAGCCACACACGCTCTATTGATCTATGATTTACACCAAGTTACCCTTTGCCACACATTCTCAGTCCCAAATTAGTGTGCCGGTTAACCACACACGCTCCACTAACGACTTAACAAGGTGCAAAGTGTAATTTCATGGATTAGCACCATTTCACATTTTTCCTAAAGTAACTAAGATTGGGAATTTAATAAAAGTTTAGTTACTTTATATTTATCATTATACTTTTTAATGAAGGAGAATTAATGTCCTATCCTACCCGTTCGGCTAACGACCCTCCACCAGTCAAGGAAGCGGTGGGTGAGAGTGGACACCCATTAAACTACCATTTTATAGGTAGTAACCTTATACCCCCTTATAGACCAGCTTCGTGAATGAGGCCTACTAACGGTATGACCGACTTTGTCTTTTATATATATATATATATATATATATATATATATATATATATATATATATATATATATATATATATATATATATATATATATATATATATATATATATATATATATATATTACTAAACTTATAATATTATAAAGTATAAGGGTTGAATTTTAACTTTTAAAACACTAGGGTTTGGAATTAAAGTTTCATTAGTGTGACCTTACAAATTCCAAAACTTGAGGGCAAGTTTTGAAACTTGTCAAAACTCTTCACATTCATAACTTATGAGTTTAATTGGGTTTTAATGTATGAGACCTTTCATTTTCCATAACATGAGGAAAAGTTATGGAGGTCATTAAAATGCATTTAGATCATTATTCTAACAACTAAAATTATCACATAATCTATGATCTAACTAAACTCATAATCAAGATAATTTTTAGTCAACAATTTGAAAGCAATTTTGTTTATCATATAAAAAAATTATTTTAAAACTTTGACAATTATCTTGTGGTTGGATGAGTACAAGCACTACCATATTATAAAAAACATTTCCAATTATCTAAAACAGTTTGTGATAGTGTTCCTAATCCACACCAGGCCAAGAAACTCGAAATTCTGCACACAGAGCCTTCAACTCGTCGAGTACATGAACTGGACTTGTCGAGTTGCTCTGTTACTGAGTGGACTCGTCGAATCTGTTCATGTACTCGACAAGTTCACCAGTTAGAGGCAAAAATTTCTACTTTTCCAGCTTTGAAAAACCAGTAAGCATCAAATACAATAGAAAACAATCCTAGGCTCTGATACCACTGTTGGGTTTTGAGCACTATAACACTCCTATGGTGCACATGCAACCCTAAATGCTTCGGATCTATGTTTTCTCTAATTATACATGCATTTTAAATTTTCTAAATCATTCTCCCTAGCTAGCATACAACTGAAGCTATATAATATAAAACTTAGTTTGGATGCTTACCTCTTGAGTAAGATAGAGTTCTTGACCTTTGAAAGCTTGAAAACCTCAAGTGTGATGCCTATATTGGGTCACAAACACCAAAATGCAAGAGGAAGTTTTAGGAGAATAAGATACTTGACTCCAAAGAGTGTGTAGCCGATTTTGGCTTATGGGGGCACTATTTATAATGTGGAAAACACAAGGGTAACACTTTGTAAACCCTAATGTTCCATGACTTTTCACATTCTTATGCTCCATGGGTTAACCTCCATGGATTATCTTATTGGTTTAGCCCAACCATATAGTCATGGATCATTAGCCCACATTACAAGAATCATTCATTTACATAATCAATCCCCATATATTTAATTAATCTCTTTTGACCACAAAAATAATTTCAAATTAATTCTTGATCAATACTAATTAAATAATATTAATATATTATACTTGTAATATATTAAAAAATCACAAAAAACCTTATTCTCAAAAATCCTTCCTATCAAATTGCACTGGTGAAGGAAACCCAAAAAGGGACCATGCTACAATTGGGTCAAGTACATACCAGTTATAGTTATGGGCTTAGACACCAAATCCAACAATATAGATAATGTTGCCAAATATTGAGGGTAAAACCACCGCCCCCAACTCCAGATCATGCATAGGATAATTAGCCTCAAGAGGCTTCAAATGTTTGGACGCATATGAAATCACTCTACCCCACTGCATGAATATCGCCCCCAATCCCGTGATCGAAGCATCATAGTATACCACAAAGTTCTCTACACCCTCTAGAAGGGTCAACACTGAGGCTTTACACAACTTCTGCCCTCAGGGTCTCAAATTTTGCTTGTTGCTCAGGCCCCCAACGGAAATCAACACTCTTCTTTGTCATGTGAGTGAGAGGAACATATACCTTGGAGAAATCCTAAATGAACCACTTATAGAAGCCAACCAAAGCAAAGAAACTCCAGATCTCATATGGAGACTTCAAGACCTCCCATTCCATCACCACCTCGATCTTGGTCGGATCGACCATAATTACATTTTGGTTGACAACGTATCTCATAAATTGAAGCTTGAATAACTAAAACTCACACTGGGAGAACTTAGCATATAATATCTCCTTCCTCTATACTCCAAGAATCTCTCGTAGGTGCTCTTCATGCTGCTCCTGGTCTTGTAATAGACCAGGATATCATCAATAAACACAATAACTTATTGGTCAAGCAACAACCTAAACACCCCATTCATAAGGTCCATAAACGTTGTTGGTGCCTTGGTGAGCCCAAATGGCATCACCATGAACTCATAATGGCCATACCGAGTTTGAAATGACATCTTCTCTATGTCCTCCTCCCTGCCCTCATTTGGTGATACCCTGATCACAAATCTATCTTTGAAAACCAAGATTCACCCAGCATATGATAATCCTCGGGAGTTGTTAACGGTACTTTACTATCAACTTATTGAACTCCCAGTAGCCTATACACATGCAATGAGAACCATCCTTCTTCTTCACAAACAAAATCGACACTCCTTAGGGCGAACTAATCGGTCGGATAAACTCTTTCCCTAACAGCTCCAGAAGCTGAGAGGATAACTTCGGCATCTCCGGCGGTGCAAGGTGATATGGCACCATGGGGCCGCCCCAAGGATCAGATAGATCATGAAATCAAACTGTCTCTTTGGAGGCACACCAGGAAAATCCTCCAGGAAAATATCATGGAACTCTCGGAACACTAACATATCGGAGATCGAGTGCTTCTTCTCCTCTCGAGGATCGACCACATATGTAAACTCCGGAATCCCAGGTACATCATTTTGATCTTTTATTTTGAGGTTTATAGAGTGACTCAGCGAGTTGATGTGACTACTCGTCGAGTCAAGTCGCGCATGGCCATGTGGTTTAATGACCTACTCGACGAGTCCAAGGGGGGCTACTCGCCGAGTAGGTGCTGGAATGAGAAACCCTAAATCCCCGGGTTTGGGACCTATTTAAAGGCACTTATAGCCTCTTTGGGCTGCCACACTTCACAGAGAGAAACCCTAACATGCCCGTTTTCGTTGTAGAGAGAGAGAGAGAGAGAGAGAGAGAGAGAGAGACCATTGAAGCATTCTTGCGTATTTAGAAGGAAGGATTGGAGCAGATTGGTGGATTTGACCAAGAGAAGGTTGTGGATCTTGCATTCTCCTTTCATTAGCTTCTCTTCAGAGGTAAAAAGCTCTCATCTTGTCCATTTATTCGTTAGATCTCTTATGTGGGAGTTTTTAGGGTTTTTCTTCCCAATCATCTTGTGTTCTTCAGTTGTGAGCATGGTTTGAGGTTAAAACCTCAGATCTGGACTAGAGAAGGCTGTGAGAGTCCAAAGATTTGAACTTTATGGAGCTAGAGGCAGATCCACATGCATTAAACCCTCCTAAGAGCTTGTAATGGCATTTTGGAGCAAATATGCCATGCATGAATGTAAAGATCGAAGCTTTACGTGACATTCGAGCCTAGGGAGCCTAGATCTAGTGTTTGGAGTGATGGATCTACCCTGAAACGTCTGAATGGGAGTATGGACTGGATGAACTCGTCGAGTCCATGAGCGGACTCGACGAGTCGCTTAGGGTTTACCCGATGCAGTCTGAGCACAATGCAACTCGTCGAGTTGACGGGTGTACTCGACGAGTAGAGTTGGCTTTCATAAGATCTCTAAGGAAACGAAGGGACTCGATGAGTTCTTCCGATGCACTCGACGAGTTGAGTCAACATAGACTGTTGACTCAAGTTGACTTCCGTTGACATTTGGAGTTTGGACCAAATATGAGTAATGAAGATCAGGGAAGGGTAGAATGGTCTTTTACCCTTACCACGAGTGAGAGGGGGGTTAGTAAGAGTTTATTAGAATATTGGTCTAATTAGAGATAATCACCTCATGTATTAGGCGGAGGGTATTTCGGTGATTCGTGTACAAGGTGTACTAGCTTCCTTACTTCGAGGTGAGTCTTCTCACTATACTTATCATCAGTGGTACTTATGTTTGACCAGAGGGTGATATTTGCATGTATTATGTTTTGAGATATCCTGCTATTTGATTTGAGTTGTGCATATTGTGTATTATATTGAGTTGCTGAGTTGAGGGACTAGTGGGTCCAAATGAGTTGTGGGACTGGAGGGTCCCATTGAGACATATTGACCGGAGGGTCTTATCGAGTTATAGCCTCGAGTGGATGACAAGATGTGTGTAGTATTTTGGGGAACTCACTAAGCTTTATGCTTACCGTGTTATGTATTATGTGTTTCAGGTAGTTCCGAGGATCGCGGGAAGGTATCGGCATGATTGTACACACTGACAAGAGATTGTTATATGATTCTGGGCTTTGATTTTATGTGTGTGAATTGTTGACATTGAGATACATATGATTTGAGAATATTAAACTGGGTTTTATGGTGTTTGAAAAATGAAATTTTTGTTTGAAAAATTACGTCGTTACAAGTTGGTATCTGTCACACCCCGAAACCGATGGCGGAAACGTTCCGGGGCGGATGTGACGTCATGTAGAGTATCACAAGCAATGTAAACACAACCATTACATTACATAAGAAAGTTTTACATTTGTTTGAAAATAAAGTACTACAAGTTTTCTTAGATACATAGGTTAGAACAAAAGTAAAGACGAGTCTTCTATATGCTCCGTCTTCTTCAAAAGGTTAGCAGGAGTACCTGTCTATGGATGCCCTGAGAATACAAGCAGTTTTAAAATATCAGCATAAAGCTGGTGAGTTCATAAGCGGTTTGTTTTCTGGAAAAAAAGATTCAGTTTCCTTTTGTTTCATGAACAGTTGATATCCAAGAAAATCCCGTATTTTCTTATAAAAGTATTTTGGTTATCCCTTTGTTACACAATTTGAATTAAGAAAATCCTGCAAATTTCCTTATGAAAATATGATTTGATTTCTCGTTCGATGTACCATACAACCTTGTTTATGAAAAGTTTCGTTATCCCAAGAAAACCCTATGTTTTCTTATGTTGAGCTTTCATTGGTTATCGATTCTGAAATGATGTGTACAAGTACCTACCATACTTGTATCGTTTGAGTGAAACACACTGAATGACTGGTATCCCGTAGTAAGCGTATTAGTTTTGACACGTACACAAAACTAATAAGTAAGTAGTGAACTAGTAGTAATCAAAGACAGTTATTACTAGGAGGTTAGTTCACTAGGTTCGTTATTACTTTATCAGTAAATCTTCATTATCTACGTTGCGAGTTCCATAACCATACGATAGACTAGACATGGCAATAAGAAGTCCATCGTCATTTTATGACTTTTGTCACCCATGGACCTGACGATCCAACTGTAGCTAGCAGCAGGGTGCGGGGTAGTCAGTCCCGTATAGATCTATACACTCAAGTCACGCTCTCCCTCCAAGAGATTCTGGTTACGGGAGTAGTCCTCCACTCTCGTATCCGTTGTGGAGTGTTACCGAGGACGTGTCTCCAATCATAAGAATAATGAGTTTTACAAGTAATAGTATAGAAAGTCCCGGTTTATGAAAAGACACGAAATCCTTGTGAAATGTAAAAATATAACATTTTATAATGAGTTTCACAATTTGTTTTGAAAACTAACTCCACGAGTTAGACGGTTGGTTAAAACGGATTTTCATTGTTTAAAACATATTGAACATGTAGTTATGTTATACGAAATAACAGATTTGAGTACAAGTTTCCTTGTACTTTTGCTTGTATTCCCCCCCCCCCCCTGAAAACATGAAAAACACAGAAAATGGTGTAGGGGTATGAACTCACCTGACGAGAATGTGCCGATTTAGATGCTATGTATCAGTTTAGGGCTTGAACACGCGTGAGGTTCCTATGTAACATGAAGAGATACATAATTGTATCTAATTAGACTTTGTTTTTACCAGGATAGTAGGATAATACACTCCGAGGCACGAAAACACTTCAATTCAAGTGTTAGGAATGATACGGGTTGTATCTAAGGAGTGTAGGGCCTAGATAAGGTGTTTACTCTTCAAGTGTAAACCCTTAGGGAGTTTACGGTCCAAAGACCATATCCCCCATGAGTTTACGGCCGTAAACTCATGGGTGTGGTGGTTTGAGTGATCCAAGGTCTCATCTTGCACACGGGAAGGTTCTAAGGTTGATTCTATGGCTTAGAAAGTGATCGGGACATGAAATGGCCTTGGAAATAGGGTTTACGGTCCTTGGACCACCCTTGGGGAGTTTACGGTCGTAAACTCAAGGGTTTACGGTCCTTGGACCACCTTTGGGGAGTTTACGGTCGTAAACACATGGGTTTACGGCCGTAAACCCACCTTTGCCCATGTTTGTCCATTTTCCAAGTGTTTTTGGTGGTTTGTAGGCCATTCATGCAAGTTCTAGACTCAAATGCAAGCCATGCAAAGTGTTTGGAGCATTAAAACACCTTTGGAAGGTGTTTACGGTTTTGGGAGACGTTCCCAAACCGTAAACTCATGTTTACACTTCTTTGGACATGTTTTAGGGTTCTAAGATCATTCAAACAAGTTTCAAGGCCATTAGACATGCATTGGAAGGGTTAAGGAGCATCAAAACCCCATTAAATGGTGTTTACGGTTCTTGAATATTCAAGGACCGTAAACTCATGTTCATGGCCAAAAACTCATGATCTTGTGGATCTAACTCCATGCATGTAAGGATCTAAGCATTAGAAGATGTTTGGAAGGGTCTTGGGGCTTCAAAACCCCCCATTGAAGGAGTTTACGGTTTTTGGGAGGCTCCCCAAACCGTAAACACGAGTTGCTGATGCATTTGAGAGTTTAAGACATGGATTTGCATGCATGTTAGGATAAACCACTAGTTAGGAAGGATCACTTACCAAATTGGAGCTTGAAAGTGAAGATCCTTGAGAGAAATCCGATTTTAGAGAGAGAAAGTAGAGAGAGAAAGTTCAAGTGTGGGAAAAGCTCAAATGGTGGTCACTCCACCCTTTTTATGTGTGACTAGAGTTAGTGACCCGGTGGGAATACACCCAATACGGACATTAAACGGAGCTTAATATTCTACCCGGGTAAATAACCATTACCCGTATTAGTCGTAGTCTAGAAATTTTCAAAAGATTATTTAGAGTGTTT
Source organism: Lactuca virosa (assembly GCF_052849685.1). Lineage (NCBI taxonomy): Eukaryota > Viridiplantae > Streptophyta > Magnoliopsida > Asterales > Asteraceae > Lactuca > Lactuca virosa. The sequence continues at coordinate 845,146 of NC_136430.1, forward strand.
TCACTCAAATAAATATTTCGTTCTGCCACATACGAAATTATAATAATAATTCTAAATGAATTATTTAATTTGAAAATTAACGGAAAACCCAAAATAAAAATGAAATTTTTATTAACGGAATGAGTTACGTTAACGGAATATCTTTCGGGTTGTCACATTATCCCCCTGTTAGAGGAAATTTCGTCCCGAAATTTAGAATTTAGATGCAAATCATGGAATTGGAAAGAGGTGCGGGTATTTCGTTTTCATCGAGTCTTCGCGTTCCCAAGTGAATTCGGGTCCCCGCTCGGCATTCCAGCGAACTTTCACTATCGGGATGCGGCTTTGTTTCGTTCGTTTGATCTCTCTATCCATGATTTTGATGGGATCTTCCACAAAGTTCAGGTTTTCGTTGATTTCGATCTCATCCAAAGGAATCACAAGGGTCTCATCAGAAAGACACTTTTTAAGGTTTGAGACGTGGAAGACAGGGTGAATATTGCTAAGTTCATGAGGTAAATGGAGTTTGTAAGCTACGGGACCAATCCTGGCTAGGATTTCGAAAGGTCCTATGTACCTTGGGTTAAGTTTTCCACGCTTTCCGAAGCGTATCATGCCCTTCCAGGGTGAGACTTTCAACAAGACACGGTCTCCAACTTGGAATTCCAAGGGTTTTCGTCGTTTATCGGCGTAGCTCTTTTGTCTATCTCGGGAGGCCTTAAGTCGTTCTCGGATTTGTACGATCTTTTCAGTGGTTTCGCGGATGATTTCTGGACCAGTGAGAGTGCTGTCAGGGACTTGTCCCTTGACCAGCTGCGTGTCACCCACCTCAGCCCAGCACAGAGGGGATCTGCACTTGCGGCCGTAGAGGGCTTCGAACGGCGCAGCCTTGATGCTGGTATGGTAGCTGTTGTTATAAGAAAATTCAACCAAAGGAAGATGAGTATCCCATGACGCGCCAAAGTCGATTACACAGGCTCTCAACATGTCTTCCAAGGTTTGGATGGTTCTCTCACTCTGTCCATCTGTTTGAGGATGGTAAGCTGTGCTCATATCCAGCTTAGTTCCAAGAGCCTTCTGTAGTGACTGCCAGAACCTAGAAGTGAACCTGCTATCCCGATCGGAAATGATGGACACAGGTACACCGTGCAGTCGGACCACCTCTTGGATGTAGATTCGCGTGAGTCTTTCCATTTTGAAGTTTTCTTTGATAGGAAGGAAGTGAGCAGATTTGGTCAGTCGGTCGACAATTACCCAAATGGTGTCGTACCCACTCGGAGATTTGGGTAACTTGGTAATGAAATCCATAGTAATTATTTCCCATTTCCATTCAGGTATTTCGGGTTGAAGGAGTAGACCGGAGGGTTTTTGATATTCGACCTTCACCTTGGCGCAAGTCAGGCACTTGCCCACGAAGGTAGCGATTTCGGCCTTCATATTTGGCCACCAGTACAGTTTCTTGAGATCCAGGTACATCTTATCCGAACCTGGGTGTACGGAGTATTTAGTATTATGAGCTTCGTTCATGACAACCTCTCTGAAGCCTCCGAAATTTGGGGTCCAGATCCGGTCCATGAAACAATAGACTCCATCGTTTCTGATCTCAAGATTCTTATCCATTCCTCTCAGGGCTTCGCCTGACACGTTTTCTGGTCTTAAGGCTTCCAGCTGAGCCTCTTTGATTTGCGCGGATAAGTGGGAATGGATAGTCATAGTCAGTGCCTTCACCTTACGACCTGAGTATTCTTTTCGGCTGAGGGCATCTGCCACCACATTGGCCTTGCCGGGATGGTAGCGGATTTCACACTCATAGTCGTTGAGTAGTTCAACCCATCGCCGTTGTCTCATGTTCAGCTCCTTTTGGTCGAGGATGTGCTGTAGACTTTTATGGTCGGTGAAGATAGTGCACTTAGTTCCGTAGAGGTAATGTCTCCAGATTTTTAATGCGAAGACCACTGCTCCCAATTCTAGGTCGTGAGTCGTGTAGTTGACTTCGTGTACTTTCAGTTGTCTGGAGGCATAGGCGATGACCTTGCCTCGTTGCATTAGGACACAACCGAGACCTTGATTGGATGCATCGCAGTAGACAACGAAGTTTTCCGTCCCATCGGGACGGGACAGGATAGGTGCGCTGCACAAGGCTCGTTTCAGTGTTTGGAACGCAGTGTCTTGCTTTTCGCTCCAACAAAAGGGTACACCTTTCTGAGTTAGAGTGGTTAAGGGTTTGGAAATTTTGGAGAAATTTTGGATAAATCTGCGATAGTAGCCAGCGAGACCCAAGAATTGACGGATTTCAGCGGGTGTCTTTGGTGCTGACCAGTTTTCTATCGCTTTGATCTTTGAAGGATCCACGTGTATGCCCTCCTTGCTTACCACGTGACCAAGGAAAGTAATCTTCCGGATCCAGAATTCACATTTGGAGAATTTCGCGTACAGTTGCTCCGATCTAAGAGTTTCCAACACTAGCCTCAAGTGTTGTTTGTGATCCTCTTCGCTTTTGGAATAGACAAGTATGTCGTCGATGAACACGATAACAAACTTGTCCAGAAATGGACGACACACCCGGTTCATCAAATCCATGAACACCGCCGGCGCGTTGGTTAGACCGAAGGGCATAACTACGAATTCGTAGTGACCGTATCGAGTCCGAAAGGCTGTTTTGGGAACATCACCCTCATGGACTCGCAGCTGATGGTACCCTGATCTTAAATCGATTTTGGAAAAGTAGCTAGCTCCTTGAAGTTGATCGAAGAGGTCGTCTATCCGAGGAAGAGGATAGCGGTTTTTGATCGTGAGCTTGTTCAGTTCTCGGTAATCGATACACATTCGAAAAGATCCATCTTTCTTTTTCACGAATAAGATCGGGGCTCCCCATGGCGAGGAACTCGGTCTGATGAATCCTTTACTGAGCAGCTCATTGAGTTGACTAGATAACTCCTGCATTTCTGCCGGAGCTAATCGATGAGGAGATTTGGCTACGGGGGTAGCTCCGGGGATTAAGTCGATACGAAACTCCACCTGGCGTTCAGGAGGGATTCCTGGGAGATCTTCTGGAAAGACATCAGGAAAATTGCAGACTTCGGGGATGCTCTCAAGGTCTTTAACTTCCTGCTTTTCGTTAACGACATGGGTTAAGAATGCATAACACTCCTTCCGCGGGAGTTTCTGGGCTTTGATGCACGAAATGATGCGAAGATTTGAACTGAGTTTATCCCCGTAGATTACAAGAGTTTCATCCGAAGGAAGATTGAGACGGATAGCTTTTTCGAAACAAAGGATGTCTGCACGATTGAGGCTCAACCAATCCATGCCAACGATGGCATCAAAGCTCTTTATGGAGACTGACATAAGGTCAATGAGAAATGAACGGTCGTTTAAGGATAGGGTACACCCTACGTATATCTCGTTAGTGCTCTCTTTCTCACCGTTAGCCATTTCGACGGTAAACTTTTCGGTTAATGGTTGGGATTTTTGCTTAAGAAATTGTTTGAATGCATGACTAACAAAGCTCCTTTCAGCACCAGAATCGAAAAGAATGCATGCATAAGAGTTGTCGAGGAGAAACGTACCCGTGACAACGGTGGGGTCAGCGACTGCCTCTTCTTGTCCCATTGTTAGAACTCTTCCGGTGTTGTTGGTTGTTGCTACTTTGGGACAGTCCCTCTTGAAATGTCCGACCTCCCCACAGCTGTAGCAGGCTCGACCAACACCCGCTCCAGAGGCTTGATTTGTTGGTTGGGCTGGGGTTCTACAGAATCGCATCGTGTGCCCCTTTTTGCCACAGTTTGTGCATGACATCTCCCGGCACGGGCCGGGATTATGGTGGTAGTTACACTTTTCACACCGAGGAAGGGTGCCATTGTACCTGTTGGTAGGAGTCTGAGCGGCAGGAGTAACAACAGGGGTAGTAGCAGCGTGGACCGCTACAGTTTGCTGTTTCTTTGAGGATCCTTGCGAACCCTGACCCTTTCGTTTGTTCCAGGATTTCTTCTTGTTTTCACCGCTCCCTTTAGCCGGATCAGAAGCGGTGGCTATCTCCTCGGGATCGTCGCTATGATCAATCAGAATTTGTGCCAAACACTTGGCGCTATCGAAGGTTTCTGGGTTCGCAGACAAAACATTTCCCTTGGTTGGCTGGGTCAGCCCCCAAATGAATCGTTCGATCTTTTTGCTTTCCGGGGATACCATTCCCGGACAAAGGAGTGCTAGGTCCTCGAACCTAGAAGTGTAGGAGGCAATGTCAGAACCCTTCATCTTTAGGGTCCAGAGTTCGTGTTCGAGTTTCTGCATCTCGCCCCGTGGGCAATACTGGGCTATCATGAGTTCCTTCAGTTTGTCCCAACCCATGGCATTTGCCACTGGCAGGGTTAAGGACTTGACCCGGCCGTTCCACCAGGTTAATGCTTTGTTGAGGAAAGTGCAAGCGGCGTACTTCACTTTGTTGGATTCGGAGACTGCGCAAATCTCGAATATGGACTCAATCTTTTCAAACCATTGGGTCAGAGCAATAACACCTCCTTTGCCGTCGAAAGATGTGGGTTTTGCGTTCATGAAGTCTTTATATGAGCACTCCTTTTGGTGTCCCTGACCACCTTCCTGTAATTGAGGATGCATACCACCTCCCTGACCACCAGATCCACCGGGATTCATTTGTGACATGGCAGCAGCCACTGCAGCAGTAACAGCTGCCTGAAACATGACAGGATCAAATTGGGGAGGAGGCGGTGGTGGAGGAGTGTCGTTGTTTCTCCTGGTAGATCTCCTTCGGGGAGGCATCTTGATCTGAAATGACCAAGAAAGAGGAGGATGGAATTTAGAGATATGAAACAAGGATATATCTCATAATGATTTTTAGAGTGTTCTACTAAGCGATAGGACAGGAACATTACTTAAAGTAAGTAAACTATCGCTAAAGGAGGAATGAGTAGTAACACTCGGACGGATTTCCATGAGGTATTTGGTTCGGACTAAGATACTCCCATAGTATTTTATGTTGAATGGTTATTAGGTAAGTTATAGGCCTGCTATACACCACAGTCACTCCCAAGCACATATTGGCCGTGTCTCGAATGAATATAGTTGATCAGGCTATATTGACCCTAGACATGACTACATAACTGCCCAGGTTTAACTACAGTGCACAACATCCAAATTACTTATGCTTTGTTCTCTTCGCGTTACGGATTTCGGTACTCGGGAATACTTGTATACTTTTATAAAAATACTTATTTTTTTTTTTTAAAAGCATACTTTTAGTTAGAGCTCTTAGTCCCCTTAGTGTTTATAGTTGCATACCATGTAAGGTTCGGTATACTTAGTTCACTATAAACAAGGGCTCTGATACCAATCTGTCACACCCCGAAACCGATGGCGGAAACGTTCCGGGGCGGATGTGACGTCATGTAGAGTATCACAAGCAACGTATATAGCAAGCAATGTAAACACAACCATTACATTACATAAGAAAGTTTTACATTTGTTTGAAAATAAAGTACTACAAGTTTTCTTAGATACATAGGTTAGAACAAAAGTAAAGACGAGTCTTCTATATGCTCCGTCTTCTTCAAAAGGTTAGCAGGAGTACCTGTCTATGGATGCTCTGAGAATACAAGCAGTTTTAAAATATCAGCATAAAGCTGGTGAGTTCATAAGCGGTTTGTTTTCTGGAAAAAAGATTCAGTTTCCTTTTGTTTCATGAACAGTTGATATCCAAGAAAATCCCGTATTTTCTTATAAAAGTATTTTGGTTATCCCTTTGTTACACAATTTGAATTAAGAAAATCCTGCAAATTTCCTTATGAAAATATGATTTGATTTCTCGTTCGATGTACCATACAACCTTGTTTATGAAAATTTTCGTTATCCCAAGAAAACCCTATGTTTTCTTATGTTGAGCTTTCATTGGTTATCGATTCTGAAATGATGTGTACAAGTACCTACCATACTCGTATCGTTTGAGTGAAACACACTGAATGACTGGTATCCCGTAGTAAGCGTATTAGTTTTGACACGTACACAAAACTAATAAGTAAGTAGTGAACTAGTAGTAATCAAAGACAGTTATTACTAGGAGGTTAGTTCACTAGGTTCGTTATTACTTTATCAGTAAATCTTCATTATCTACGTTGCGAGTTCCATAACCATACGATAGACTAGACATGGCAATAAGAAGTCCATCGTCATTTTATGACTTTTGTCACCCATGGACCTGACGATCCAACTGTAGCTAGCAGCAGGGTGCGGGGTAGTCAGTCCCGTATAGATCTATACACTCAAGTCACGCTCTCCCTCCATGAGATTCTGGTTACGGGAGTAGTCCTCCACTCTCGTATCCGTTGTGGAGTGTTACCGAGGACGTGTCTCCAATCATAAGAATAATGAGTTTTACAAGTAATAGTATAGAAAGTCCCGGTTTATGAAAAGACACGAAATCCTTGTGAAATGTAAAAATATAACATTTTATAATGAGTTTCACAATTTGTTTTGAAAACTAACTCAACGAGTTAGACGGTTGGTTAAAACGGATTTTCATTGTTTAAAACATATTGAACATGTAGTTATGTTATACGAAATAACAGATTTGCGTACAAGTTTCCTTGTACTTTTGCTTGTATTCCCCCCCTGAAAACATGAAAAACACAGAAAATGGTGTAGGGGTATGAACTCACCTGACGAGAATGTGCCGATTTAGATGCTATGTATCAGTTTAGGGCTTGAACACGCGTGAGGTTCCTATGTAACATGAAGAGATACATAATTGTATCTAATTAGACTTTGTTTTTACCAGGATAGTAGGATAATACACTCCGAGGCACGAAAACACTTCAATTCAAGTGTTAGGAATGATACGGGTTGTATCTAAGGAGTGTAGGGCCTAGATAAGGTGTTTACTCTTCAAGTGTAAACCCTTAGGGAGTTTACGGTCCAAAGACCATATCCCCCATGAGTTTACGGCCGTAAACTCATGGGGGTGGTGGTTTGAGTGATCCAAGGTCTCATCTTGCACACGGGAAGGTTCTAAGGTTGATTCTATGGCTTAGAAAGTGATCGGGACATGAAATGGCCTTGGAAATAGGGTTTACGGTCCTTGGACCACCCTTGGGGAGTTTACGGTCGTAAACTCAAAGGTTTACGGTCCTTGGACCACCTTTGGGGAGTTTACGGTCGTAAACACATGGGTTTACGGCCGTAAACCCACCTTTGCCCATGTTTGTCCATTTTCCAAGTGTTTTTGGTGGTTTGTAAGCCATTCATGCAAGTTCTAGACTCAAATGCAAGCCATGCAAAGTGTTTGGAGCATTAAAACACCTTTGGAAGGTGTTTACGGTTTTGGGAGACGTTCCCAAACCGTAAACTCATGTTTACACTTCTTTGGACATGTTTTAGGGTTCTAAGATCATTCAAACAAGTTTCAAGGCCATTAGACATGCATTGGAAGGGTTAAGGAGCATCAAAACCCCATTAAAGGGTGTTTACGGTTCTTGAATATTCAAGGACCGTAAACTCATGTTCATGGCCAAAAACTCATGATCTTGTGGATCTAACTCCATGCATGTAAGGATCTAAGCATTAGAAGATGTTTGGAAGGGTCTTGGGGCTTCAAAACCCCCATTGAAGGAGTTTACGGTTTTTGGGAGGCTCCCCAAACCGTAAACACGAGTTGTTGATGCATTTGAGAGTTTAAGACATGGATTTGCATGCATGTTAGGATAAACCACTAGTTAGGAAGGATCACTTACCAAATTGGAGCTTGAAAGTGAAGATCCTTGAGAGAAATCCGATTTTAGAGAGAGAAAGTAGAGAGAGAAAGTTCAAGTGTGGGAAAAGCTCAAATGGTGGTCACTCCACCCTTTTTATGTGTGACTAGAGTTAGTGACCCGGTGGGAATACACCCAATACGGACATTAAACGGAGCTTAATATTCTACCCGGGTAAATAACCATTACCCGTATTAGTCGTAGTCTAGAAATTCTCAAAAGATTATTTAGAGTGTTTTCACTCAAATAAATATTTCGTTCTGCCACATACGAAATTATAATAATAATTCTAAATGAATTATTTAATTTGAAAATTAACGGAAAACCCAAAATAAAAATGAAATTTTTATTAACGGAATGAGTTACGTTAACGGAATATCTTTCGGGTTGTCACAGTATCAGAGCATTGGTTTGAGGGGTTCGAATGCACTTCCGGGTGTGTTTGGACTCAAACTGAGGATTTGAGAAGAATTTTCAAAAAGAGATTAATTTTTCTAAAAACGAGAAAGGGTTAAGAGAAAGCGAGTTGGAGCAGTGTATATTTTGAAATAATATGTATGCTAGAGAGTAGGCTAGGTATTCCATATATTACGACTAGGGTGGCCTAATTTGTGATGCCTTAGCCTATGGATTTCTGCTATCGGTGTTCCGCTTTGAGTATTTAGCAGGAGCGATCTTATGAGAGATATTCTATGAGAGTAGCTTGTGTCTAGTGAGGTATAGAGTACTTGTTGTTGGGATCCGAGGGGGAGGACTTGGGGTGAATACGGGTGCGGTGTGGAAGGTAGTATTGGGCCCGTACTACTGGAAGCACCGGATCAGTGGGCAGTCCAAGTAATAATCCTTAGGATGCTAAGGAACAAGTATGGGAGATTAGTCGAGTGTGAGTGTACTCGAGCGAGTCTGTGATTATTTTGTATTGTGTTTCAGAGACATCACGGTGAGTACACGCTACAACCCTGGAGGCAGTGGTACTAGTGACGAGGAGATACGTAGGATGATTCATGAGGAGGTGGCTGCAGCTATCCGAGCGGAGATTCCAGAGATGTTTGGGTCTATTAAGACCACCATGATTGAGACCTTTGATGAGCGATATGCTACTGTCACTGAGGCCGCTGCTGTTGTCGCCACTGCAGTCGTCGCTGCTGCTAGGCCTCAGGGAGGTGACTCGTTGTTGTTTCGAGAGTTCAGTAACACGAAGCCACTAGAGTTCGATGGGACACAGGATCCGATTACGGCGATGAGATGGATCTCCGACATCGAGGGTTGTTTTTACACATGTTCATGCCCCGATCACTTGAGAGTTCGGTTTGCGCTGAACCAACTTCGCTTGGGAGCGAAGGACTGGTGGAAGTTTGTGACAGCTGGTTTTACCATTACAGATCATGCAGCGGTGACATGGGAGAGGTTTGTTCAGATGTTCCGAGACGAGTATGTTCCCCCGGTGGAGAGGGAACGTTTGGCACAGGAGTTTCTGTCTCTTAAGCAGAAGAGAGAGTTAGTGACTGAGATTTCGAGGATGTTCCATGAGAGGGAAATGTTTTTCCCTGAACACGTGTCCACTGAGCAGGCACGTGTGAGCTGGTATTTGAGCATACTGAGGAGGGATATACGGGAGTTCGTGGCAAACTCGTCGTACAGGACATTGGCTGAGCTTCAGGCCAATGCCAGGAGGAGGGATATTGAGCTTGAGCTGTAGACCAAGGAGGAGGAGGAGGGGTCCCGGCGTAGCGACCGGAGACCGGTACAGTCGCAGCCGGTGACGAAGCTGACCGGCCACCAGAAGGTCGATTGCCCTCAGCTCATGCAGGGATCAACCCAGGGATCCGCACCTACTTTTGTACGTGCTACTGAGAGCAGGCCAGTGAAGGCCGAGGCACTGAGGGTTCGTGGGAGAGCCTTTCAGCTGACGGCGGAGGAGGACCGTGCAGCACCTGATGTCATGGCTGGTATGTATTTTTATTATTATTCTTTTGGGATATTTTGTGCTTACGTTGTGATGGTGTATAGGTACTTTTCTTGTGAGTTTTGTGCCTGCCATGGTATCATTTGACTCGGGTGCGAGTCGATCTTTCGTATCATTAGCTTTTAGTCGTCATATCAATATCCGGCGAGAGGCGTTGAGTCGGCCTCTGAGAGTCTCCATAGCTAATGAGCATGCTGTGTTCGCTACCGATGTGTTCCGGGGATGTGTGCTTGAGATTTTTGGAGTTGAGTTTCCGATAGATCTGGTACCAATCGCGATGAGGGATGTTTGTGTCATCGTGGGCATGGACTGGTTGAGTCGATTTGGAGTTGTGATCGACTGTGAGTGTCAGGTGGTGACTATACGAGACCCTAGTGGGGGAGTGCTTACAGTGTATGGTGAGGGTACCCAATCTGGGTCAACGTTTTATTCGGCCGCCAGAGCGAGACAGAGTCTACAGAAGGGTTGTAGGGGTTTTGTGGTGTATGTGGTGGATAAGCGGGTTACTGCCGAGAGATCGAGTTCTATCGCTGAGGTTCCAATAGTGAGAGAGTTTCCGGATGTTTTTCCCGAGGAGTTACCAGGTGTGCATCCCGAGAGGCAGGTGCAGTTCCGGATTGATTTGATTCCGGGAGCGGCGCCTATTGACAAGGCCCCTTATCGCCTTGCTCCGCCTGAGATGCAAGAGTTATCCTCGCATCTCCAGGAGCTGTTGGGGAAGAGATTCATCTGACCGAGTAGTTCGCCGTGGGGAGCGCCGATCCTTTTTTTCAAGAAAAAGGATGGTTCACACCGGATGTACATTGATTATCGGGAGTTGAACAAGCTGACGGTCAAGAACCATTATCCACTTCCGAGGATCGACAATTTGTTCGATTAGTTGCAGGGGGCGTCTTGGTTTTCCAAGATCGATTTGAGGTCTGGGTATCATATATGAGAGTCCGTGAGGAGGACATCCAGAAGACGGCTTTTAGGACACGTTATGGGCATTACAAGTTCGTGGTGATGCCTTTCGGGCTCACCAACGCACCGGCAGCGTTCATGGATCTCATGAACCGGGTATGCAGGCCTATGTTTGATCGATCGGAGATCGTGTTCATCGATGATATCTTGGTGTATTTGAGATCCAGAGAGCAGCATGAGGAGCTTCTGAGGGAGATTCTTGGTGTGCTGAGATTGGAGAGGCTCTATGCCAAATTCTCCAAGTGTGATTTCTGGTTATGAGAGGTCCAGTTTCTAGGAAACCTCGTCAATCAGAATGGTATTTTGCTTGATCCGGCCAAGATTGAGGCAGTTATGGGATGGGAGGCGCCGAGGTCCCCCACCGAGATTAGGAGTTTTCTAGGACTGGTCTGATACTACCGGAGATTTCTCAGAGATTTCTCCAAGATTGTTGTCCCTTTCACCAGGTTGACCTGGAAGGGCGTTACTTTTACTTAGGGTCCCGAGCAGCAAACCTCATTTGAGACTCTTCGCCAGAGATTGTGCGAAGCTCCGGTGCTAGCCCTTCCGGAAGGGATGAAGGATTTTCTGCTCTATTGCGATGCATCTATTACAGGCATGGGTGCGGTACTGATGTAGAGAGGGCACGTGATAGCATACGCATCGAGGCAGTTGAAGCCTCATTAGACGAGATATCCTACCCACGATCTAGAAGTATGGGCAGTGGTGTTTACCCTCAAGATCTGGCGTCACTATCTGTACGGGGTGCGATGTACTATATACACGGACCACAAGAGTTTGAAGTATCTTATGGATCAGCCCAACCTTAACATGAGACAGAGGAGATGGTTGGATGTAGTGAAGGATTATGACTGCGAGATCCTGTATCATCCGGGCAAAGCTAATGTTGTAGCCGACGCCCTGAGCCGTAGAGCGGAGATTACCCCGATCTGAGACGTATGTATGAGGATGACAGTGATGACTCCAGTATTGGACATCATTCGAGAGGCATAGGCGGAGGCCGTGAGATCAGGGAACCGCAAGAGGGAGCGGGTGTTTGGGCTGGTATCCGAGTTTGTGACGGATAGCCGAGGACTTATGACTTTCCGTGGGCGGATTTGGGTGCCCTATACGGGCGGAGCTTGTCATATACTGATGGAGGAGGTACATAGATCGAGATTCTCGATCCATCCTGGGGCCACAAAGATGTATTTGGACCTGAAGAGAGATTTCTGGTGGCCCTGTATAAAGAGGGATGTTACTTGGGTAGTGGAGAGGTGCTTTACCTGTCGTCGGGTCAAGGCAGAGCACCAGCGTCCACATGGTCCACTGCAGCCTCTGGAGATTCCCCAGTGGAAGTGGGAACATATTTCAATGGACTTTATCACAAAAATACCTAGAACCGCGCGTGGAGTTGACGCGATTTGGGTGATTGTGGACCGACTGACGAAGAGTGCTCACTTCCTTGCTATTAGTGAGAGCTCTTCTACGGAGAGATTGGCGAAGATTTATGAGAGAGAGGTGGTAGCACGGCACGGAGTGCCGATCTCGATAGTGTCGGACCGATACGTGTGATTTACTTCCAGATTTTGGAAGAAATTTCATGAGGAGTTGGGCACGCGTCTACATTTCAGAACTGCGTATCACCCGCAGACAGATGGGCAGAGTGAGCGGACGATACAGACACTCGAGGACCTGCTGCGTGCGTGTGTCATGGACTTCGGAGGAAGTTGGGACACCTACATACCACTGGCTGAGTTTTCCTACAACAACAGCCACCATTCGAGCATTGGTATGCCTTCCTATGAGCTTCTTTACGGGAGAAGGTGTCGGACTCCCATTTGTTGGGGAGAAGTGGGACAGAGAGTGATGGGTGGCACCGAGATAGTGCTGAAGACGACTGAGCAGATTCATCAGGTCAGACAGAGATTACTGACGGCCCAGAGTCGCCAAAAGAATTATGCGGTGTTGGTGCATGGAAATGCTGCACAAATAATGAGTGTTTATTAGGTTGTATTTTCCATTTATTATATTTATGGTGTAAATACTCTCCCTCCTATATAAAGGGAGAGTTGGTCATTTCTTACTTTAGCTAGCTCACTTTTTCTTAGATTAGAGATTACTTTTCTTACAATGTAATCTAGAGAGAGAGAAAAGTGGTGGGTTCTCCCACCCAGGGGGAGTTTCTCTCCTACCATGTTCTTCATGAATATTATTATTATTCTCTCTTGTTCTTAGTCTTCTTCAACGAACTCATAATATGTTCTTGGTGTTCATACTTACAAAAACACGAGAAATCTCAAGATTATTCTTCCGCATCCACTGTTCGTATAAAAATGGGTCTCTACAATTGGTATCAGAGCCATAGTGGTTGCTTTTTGAAAAACAAAACTCTGATTTTCAAAGAGCCTTCTATACCACTGAAGCTCATTTCTTAAAGAAAAATTTAAAAAAAAAAACAAGGAAAAATGGCACAATCGTTGTCTCTGAATGTTTCCAACAGTGTTGGTGGTTCAAATCGAGCCCCAATATTGGCGGCAAATGAATATCATCCCTGGTTCCAGAGAATGGAAAGATACTTAAGAAGACTTGGTAGAGATGTATGGCGATCCGTAGAAGAAGGACCACATGTCCCCGTTCTTACACCAGTTCAAACTGACGGCGCCACAGCCAGACTAGGAGGAGGTCAACCAGTCATGAATCGTCCCACCAAAGACGATCTCGATAAGATGGAAAATGATGTTGTTGAACCACTATCGCAGTCCTTCAGGCTACCATCAACAGACTGCAACGATCTTTATCTTCAAACTTCCATGGCCCCGAAATTCTTCAACTCACCAAGCTGATTCACCGGTTGCTCTTCAACCCCACCATACCCAACAATCAGCAACTGGCTGATGCTCTGAAAACTCAGTTCCAGGAAGTATGTGCCAAGGTAGATGGTCTCAAACAATAGCTTGAGGAAGCTCCGGTGTTGCATTCCTCAAGAGGGGGAAGTGATGAAGAAGACCATCATTCCAACATCATTTCTCATCATCAAAGTCCTTCCATTACAACTGAAAAAATTCCATCACCACCACATCAGTCACCACCGCATCAGTCTCCACCGCAACACAAAATCACTCAAGAAAGTTCCTCTGAGCGACCGGAGATTCCTCCCCACTTCAAAAATCTTGCATCCAATATGTCATTCGACCACTCCAACGACTCTCTCACAACAAAACAGAAGAAAGCAGATTGGAAAGCAGCCAAGTTTGCTGAACTCATCTGGAGAGAGAACGGACTCGACATCACCCTGGATGAATCTTTAATCAACTCTTGGATCAATCCCCACCGAAGACTCCTAGATGATGACTACAAACCATACCTTACCTATGCTGAACCCCCCTCTGATGGTTATTGGGATGTTCCAATCTCTCCCAATGCGAAATACTTCACAGTATTTGAGCCATTTGACCGCAACCTACCTAACCACAAGAGACTGCCTATGGAATTCAAAAGACTTAATCGATTCTATGCCAAACATACCTCTTCCATATAGAAAATTTGGTCTAACGATAGACCATCAGCAGTCAAGAACTACAAGTCCTGGAAGTTCATGAAAGCTGACTTCATCCAATGCACTCTTACAAAAAGGAATCAGGACTATGTCCGCACCCAGGCTGACTTCCCATGTATGAACCCTGAAGAAGTCTTTCTGATAGCCAAGGTGTTCCAAAACAAATGAAAAAAGCATCCGAAGATGAAGATAGCACTTGAAAGGGCAAGCACATTTTTGAAGGAAACTGTCTGCGACTTTGCGAAAATTGATGCGGACATTTATCCTACAATTGCCAAGAAGTTCGATCTGCCACCACTTGATCCAGCACCGATGCCTACCGAAGGTTATGAAGAAAGATCCCTAGGTGCAAAAAACTTCCCTGAACTTGGAGTCATTTTCAAAAGGAAGGTCGATAAGGTCAAATACTTCATTCCTATGACTGCCATGAATCGTCTCACAAGGAAGCAACTTGAAATCTGTCGAGCCGCAGTTGAAAGATCAAAGCACACTACTGCCAAAGTCAACTTCGAGATTTTAAGGAGGATCACCTGGTTGGAAAATATCAGGAAGTTTTGGTGGATACTGATCAAGTTTCTAAAACTTGACAACTGAAGAAAAGTTAAAGAGGTCATTTAGGGGGAAATTGTTGAATCATGAAAAGTGACCCTCTTGAACTTCAGCTACCGCAGCCCACAAGGATCCGCAGTCAAGGTCTCATCAGCAACCTCATCCGAAGTCATCATCAACCGTAGTCACTCTTAGATACTAGATTACTTTACTTTGTCTACCTTACTTGTAATGCTCTCTATTGTCCAGTATGCCTTCCATGGCTACTCTTAGAGACGTAATCTAGTGTAATTCTTGAGACTCTATAAATAGAGCTCATTCTCACTTACTCAATACAACCTTTGTTGCTATCATTTTCTATCTCTCTAATTACCCATCTCTCCTTACTTTCAAAATTCTCTAGAACGTAACTGATTACTACTTCTCTTTGGAGCAAGTCACTTGTGACTTAATCACTAAGTTTGATCTCACTTACTAACTTGGTCTGAATGCATTCCATGTTATGAATCAGCTTATGTGTATACTTGATATATCACCTGCTGTCATTTATGTTTCCTTACATTTCCGCATCTAACTTTCTAACCTTCTAACTCTAACTTATTAATATTATTGTTGAGCTTTTAGATCCTTCGAGATAAACTATTCCGCAATTACACTTGTTCTAACGTTTGTTCAAGTGTGTCTCAAAGTTTTTCTCTCTACAATTGGTATCAGAGCCGTACCTTGAAGATCTCACGATTAGTTTAAGGGAACGACTCCCGTTCGGTGATTATCTTGTGATTTTTCCGTGTTTCTGCAAGAAAAATTTTCGGGTTTCAAACCGGAATTTTTTTTATGAAGTTCGTTCTTAGTTCTATTTTCGGGGTGATTCTTACTTAATAAAATAAATTGTTGCTGCTGCTGCTCGTTCTATTTGTTGCTGGAAAAAGATGTTCTTAAAAGATTATTATTGTTGCTGTTGAAGTAATGAAGAAAAATGGAAGAGAAATTATTTTTGTGGTCTCCAAAAAGTTGAAGATGTGCTCCAGTCATTTTATTTATGCCTTGGAAATGAGACACAAAAATTAATGGGCTTATTTTCTTTGAAGTGGTGCTCTTTTTTTACCCAGCAGCTTGGAAATCTTCTTGAGGTATGAAGACTTTTATTCCTCATTATTCTTGCTGTAGATCTTTAATTGAAAAAATATTGGACGTATATTGTGTTTGCAAAAAGCACTTTGTCCTTTTTGCTCTTTTGGGTAAAGAGTAATTCACTCTTATTTGCTTTCCCAAGCAAAAACCATGTGACATTGTCCTTTCCCATCACCTTTTGTCCCCTAAAAACCCCCTGCACACTCTTCTTTTTGCCTTCCCAAGACCCACCTTTGACTTAGAATGCTTTATAAAAAGATTTCATTATTAAAATATGAATAAATGGCCTTTGCGGTACCATTTTTCATGAAAAAATAGCATTTTTCGTCACCTGTTCAGCCCTTCTAGGAGCCTAGAACCGCAGCCAAAAACTACCTACCGGAGCCTCCTAAGAAGCCTACCCGCAGCCCCTTCTTAGCACTGATCCGAAGTCCCTATCCGCAGCCTCGGACCGCAGTGTCGACTGAAGTCACTGACCGCAACACTCCTACTGCAGCTCGTATCCGCAGCTACCTAGCCTTCGCATACCGCAGCCTTCGCCCATCAGCAGCCGAGCTACCCACAGTCAGCACTATCCGCACCTAGTCTAGACCCGCAACCAGACCACCTCACCGCACCCACTTCGTCCGCAATCACCTCCCACCGCAATCACCCTCCCAGTAGACTCCGGATCTCCTTTCTCCCACCAGCCTTCAGCCCCTTCCCTCCTCCCCTCTCCTCCTTGTTCCTTCTTCCTCCTTGTTCCTGTCCCCTCCTCCCCTCCTTTCTTTTTCCTCCCCTCTCATAAGCCCCTTTTTTTAAAAAAAAAAGCCTCTTATTTTTTTTAACTTCCTTTTTATTTATTCAGTTTTTTTTAGTATTATTTTTTTTCAGTTAATTTTTTTAATGCCAATTATTTATTATTCAGCTATTATTTTTTTTAACACAAATAATTTTTATTTATTTAGCTAATTTTTTTTTCTTAAAACCAATTTTTTTTACACCAATTTTCGCCACAACCGAACCTTGGATTGTCACATTGGTTCATTTCATGCCGGTTATTATTGAAAGAATACTCCTACCGCAGTCGGACTTCATATTATTTTTTGTGATGCTTGCACCGCAACGGCGATTGATCAACAAAGTTGTTTCGCATTCATCACTTTATGGGATTTTATGACTTGTCGCTCTTGATTTTTGGTTGACGAATCATGTATCTTGAGCATGTGGACTTTACTCTCTATTGAAGACCACTTCAAGTGTTCCGGCACCACAGTTTGGATATTTGGATATATTTTTGGCACAACAGATTATTCTCAGCACCGCTTCAGCACCTATGTCACCCGCCTCCTCATGACCGCAATAGTATCTCCTTTACTCTTTCTCGTTTCTTATCGAGAGCCTTCATACATCTAGGGAGAGCTTCTCTGTTAGCTCTTGGTATCCGACACTCTCCATCCGATGATTTGTTGATTTTGATATCCGGTCATTGGTTATCAAAAATAGGGAGAGAATATCATCCAAATTTGGTTATTATTATTGTTTGAGTTTGGATTTTTCAACACTTCTGAAGACGATTAGTTATTTAGTCATGCGATGTGGCACTTATTTTTGGTCCTTATGGATCAAATTTTTGGCATTACTCGATGTTTTCCGATTCAGATTATTTATTATTTGGACTCTACCACAGGATGATTTTGTGTTCGCATCCGGTTCAGATCTTATGGTTTCACGAGTTTGGATTTGTGATATGTTGAAGACGAAGATTATTTGGCAATGTGACGTGGCACTTATTTTTGGTCCTTGGATCAAATTTTCGGCATTGCTAGACCATGTTTTTGGACTCACATTATTTTTATCCGAACTTCATTTTATGGATGCTTCACATTTTTAGCAGGTTATTCTTTGAAGAATTTCGGTGTATTATGATTCGAGAACTCGAGATGTTTTTCAGACTTTTTGAAGCCGAAGTGTTTCTTTTATTGGATCTTCTACTTGCTCATGGTGGCCTCCTTCTTCGGGTGATTATGACTGGTTTGAAGATTTGGATCTTATTTTTTCTGCTCCATTGGTTGTGCTTTGAAGCCGAAGACCTTCATTGTTAGAGATTCATGGCCAGTTTCAGACTTCACAGACACTTTAGAGTTTCAGAGACATTTCAGCACTTGATTTCATTTTATTACCACACTTGCTAGTCAGATTACTGTATTATAGCCTTGTATCACTTATTGTATCTCTCATCATTTGTAAGCATTTAGAGAGAGAATGTTGGTGCATGGAAAAGCTCCACAAATAATGAGTGTTTATTAGGTTGTATTTTCCCTTTATTGTATTTATGGTGTAAATACTCTCCCTCCTATATAAAGGGAGAGTTGGTCATTTCTTACTTTAGCTAGCTCACTTTTTCTTAGATTAGAGATTACTTTTCTTACAATGTAATCTAGAGAGAGAGAAAAGTGGTGGGTTCTCCCACCCAGGGAGAGTTTCTCTCCCACCATGTTCTTCATGAATATTATTATTATTCTCTCTTGTTCTTATTCTTCTTCAACGAACTCATAATATGTTCTTCGTGTTCATACTTACAAAAACACGATAAATCTCAAGATTATTCTTCCGCATCCACCGTTCGTATAAAAATGGGTCTCTACATGCGGACAGGCGATGATCCGAGCTAGAGTTTCAGGTCGGAGACTTCGTACTCCTGAAGGTATCCCCTTGGAAGGGGTGATCTGATTCAGGAAACGGGGCAAGTTGGGCCCCCGGTACATCGGCCTATTCAAAGTGGCTGCCAGAGTGGGCAGGATGGCATATCAGTTGGAGCTACCTGCGGAGTTGAGCCAGATCCATAACACCTTCCACGTATCTCAGTTGAGGAAGTGTGTGGCCAGTGGTGCCACAAGAGGACATCCAGGTGGATGCGAGTCTGAAATATATTGAGAGACCGGTCGCAATTTTGGATCAAAAAGTGAAAGTTCTGCGGAACAAGGAAGTGCCCCTGGTTTAAGTCCAGTGGCAACATCGGAGGGGGTCAGAGTTGACGTGGGAGCCGGAGACAGAGATGCAGGAGCAGCATCCAGAGTTATTCGCGGAGCATGACTTCGAGGGCGAAGTCTGATTCTAATGGGGGAGAATTGTAATATCCGGAATCCCAGGTACATCATTTTGATCTTTTACTTTGAGGTTTATAGAGTGACTCGGCGAGTTGATGCGACTACTCGTCGAGTCAAGTCGCGCATGGCCACGTGGTTTAATGACCTACTCGACGAGTCCAAGGGGGGCTACTCGCCGAGTAGGCGCTGGAATGAGAAACCCTAAATCCCCGGGTTTGGGACCTATTTAAAGGCACTTCTAGCCTCTTTGGGCAGCCACACTTCACAGAGAGAAACCCTAACCTGCCCCTTTTCCTTGTAGAGAGAGAGAGAGAGAGGCCATTGAAGCATTCTTGCATATTTAGAAGGAAGGATTGGAGGAGATTGGTGGATTTGACCAAGAGAAGGTTGTGGATCTTGCATTCACCTGTCATTAGCTTCTCTTCAGAGGTAAAAACCTCTCATCTTGGCCATTTATTTGTTAGATCTCTTATGTGGGAGTTTTTAAGGTTTTTCTTCCCAATCATCTTGTGTTCCTGAGTTCTAAGCATGGTTTGAGGTTAAAACCTCACATCTGGACTAGAGAAGGCCGTGAAAGTCCAAAGATTCGAACTTTATGGACCTAGAGGCAGGTCCACATGCATTAAACCCTCCTAAGAGCTTGTAATGGCATTTTGGAGCAAATATGTCATGCATGAACATAAAGATCGAAGCTTTACGTGACATTCGAGCCTAGGGAGCCTAGATCTAGTGTTTGGAGTGATGGATCTGCCCTGAAACGTCTGAATAGGAGTATGGACTGGATGAACTCACCGAGTCCATGAGCGGACTCGACGAGTCGCTTAGGGTTTACCCGATACAGTCTGGGCACGTTGCAACTCGTCGAGTCGACGGGTCTACTCGACGAGTAGAGTTGGCTTTCATAAGGTCTCTAAGGGAACGAAGGGACTCGACGAGTTCTTCCGATGCACTCGACGAGTTGAGTCAACATGGATGTTGACTCAAGTTGACTTCCATTGACTTTTGAAAGTTTGGACCAAATATGAGTAATGGAGATCAGGGAAGGGTAGAATGGTCTTATACCCTTACCACGAGTGAGAGGGGGGTTAGTAAGAGTTTATTAGAATATTGGTCTAATTAGAGATAGTTACCTCATGTATTAGGCGGAGGCTATTTCAGTGATTCGTGTACAAGGTGTACTAGCTTCCTTACTTCGAGGTGGGTCTTCTCACTATACTTATCATCAGTGGTACTTATGTGTGACCAGAGGGTCATATTTGCATGTATTATGTTTTGAGATATCCTGCTATTTGCTTTGAGTTATGCATATTGTGTATTATGTTGAGTTGTTGAGTTGAGGGAACAGTGGGTCCAAATGAGTTGTGGGACCGGAGGGTCCCACTGAGACATATTTTCCAGAGGGTCTTATCGAGTTATAGCCTCGAGTGGTTGACGGTATGTGTGTGGTATTTTGGGTAACTCACTAAGGTTTATGTTTACCGTGTTATGTGTTATGTGTTTCAGGTAGTTCCGAGGATCGCGGGAAGGCACTGGCATGATTGTACACACTGGCGAGAGATTGTTATATGATTCTTGGATTTGATTTTATATGTGTGAATTGTTGACATTGAGATACATATGATTTGAGAATACTAAACTGGGTTTTATGGTGTTTGAAAAATGAAAATTTTGTTTGAAAAATTACTTCGTTACAACATAAGCATGGTATCCTACACAGCCCTACTGCAAATATCTCCTTGCTCTCGCGTAAGAATAGAAAGTCAAACCAACTGTAGTACCGTCACCGTAGATAGTCAACTCTCCCCCACATGGGGTACGCACCACTATTAACTATCGATATGGGTGAGCATAATAGCCAAAAAACCAAACCAAAACCAAATAACTGAAAAAACTAAACCAATATAACCAAACCATTTTTAAATCGATTATTTGGTTTCTATTTTTGTTAACCGAAAAATATTGGTTCAATATCGGTTTTATAGGGAAACCGCCCCAATATTAACTTAAACGATCTTTAAAAAATAATTACATATAATTTAGAAATTATATTTATAAATTTAGAATAGTAAGTATAGATTGATAACTTAATATCCCTAATTCGCCGTTAGACCATTATCCACAACAACAAGACAAATTAAAAAGTAATAAAAGAGAAATGCCTAATAGGGTAGAATACCAATCAAAGTCTAAACAATTTAATGTTAAAGTTGTTTATTTGGGTTGCATTTTTGTATCAATTGTGATACTAATACATAAATGTTGACAACTCTAAGGAAAAATGTCCATTTGATGATTGCATTTTTAGTACTAAAAGTGTGAAAGAAAATTAACATGATTTTCAATTTCGTTTTATGTTTGAACTTGTAATTCATGTCATTTACTTTTGTATTTTTGTAGTTTTTGTTTTTCTATAACGTTAAATCATGTTTAACAAAGAGTAACCAGTATCCACAACCGATTTAACTGAAAAAACATTTAACCGAAACCATTAATAACTGATATCCAATGGCTACCAAAACACGTTAACCGATTGTAATGGTTATGGTTTCGTTTTAACCAATAATCGAACCAAACCACCCCATACACACCCTTAACTGTCGCTCACAGTCGATCAGATCCTTGAACTGGCTCTACCAATCCATGCTCACAATCAAAAAAAATTCCCCATAGGGATGGGGACCATATCAATTGGAAAATGCACCACGAATATCTCAAGAACATAGCCGCGGAAGACACTAGTAGCGTAAACGTTGCTTTTTTCTGCGATGGAAACCTGCAATGAGAACTAATACCTCAAGAGCATCATCAAATCTCCTACTGAATGACAGCGATACAAATGATCGATTCGCAGCTGAGTCGAACAACACTAAAGTAGACATGAAATTTACTAGAAATGTATCTAGATAGAAACTTAAACATAAGCATGCAGATTTAGATTACATGAATATAAATTGGTACATACCTATAATGAAATAAAACACCGCCCTTGCCTCCTCTGTTGTCAGCTAATAAGCACCATCGCTGGCCTTCGAGGCCTAAATTCTACCATGTCATCCATCAGTGATCCGAAAAGTCATAGGAGCCAGTGCCTGTATTGGCATGGCAGCAAGCAATGGAAAATTGGCCTGTGCATGGCCCGCCTGATCGTAATAGAAACAAACCCTAAACCCATGCGTGCAATCCTTCACCTGATGGCCATCCTTGCTATACTTGATACACCCGGACCCTGATCGACATGTACCCTCATGAACCTTACCCCACTTGCTGCAAGTGTGACCCCTATTGATGGGTTTTATGTGTTACAAAATTTTATTTTGGTGGAAAAACATAAACCCTAAGTTCACATGCACCCTAAAGGATCGATGTTCTCACTATGATTTGCAAAACACTATTGAATATCAATAACCCTAAATACATTGCTATTTTTGAAATTAACAAAAAGGGTTATAAGAAAACATACCTTTAGTTTATTATAGCAAATAAACTAATGTTCCTTCTTTGTTTCTCATCAGAAAGCAAACACTAGAAGTCTCATGCCTCTAATGGATCACACCCAAACCCTAGCAAGTTGGAGGCTTAAGAGGAGAGAGGGGGAGGAAGGAAATTTTCGAATTCTATCTTTGGAATGAGATGATGTTCGAAAATCATAACCCAAGGGTGTTTATATAGGTGATAGCGAGGCTAAGGATAAGGCATGTTCCTTTTAGATAACCCTAATCCTTTTGCTTTCCCCCTAAGGCATCCAAGTTTCCATTGAGCCCAAGAAAAACTCTAGAAACCCTCTAGAACTCCTCTAGAACCGTCCCCCCTATGGGAGGTTCTATAATTGGTCAATGTTCAACTTTTGAACCTTGACACATTTAGTCCTTCTACTTTTAATTAATCCAATTAACCCCAAAATTAATTCCAATTAATTTATAATTAAGTTTTAATTAAACAATACTATTTCTAATTAATATATTATTCTCATAATGTATTAATAAATTATTTATTTTTATTTCTAATTAATTTATTAACCATATAATAAATTAATAAATCAGTCTCTCTCTCCAAAAAGTATTCCAGTCAATTACTAGGTTTGAGGGCAACACAAAAGCACTTTGCTAATAATTCAAGATTATTCTAATTAGTTATTATGTTAGACACCTAATCCAACAGTCTCCCACTTGGATAAGTCTAACACTAAATTACAGTCATAACTTCTAAATTAAATAGCAAAGGGTGCTTTCCAAAGCAACTATCGAACTCCGATCCAATCAGATATTTATCCTTTAGATAAGTGATAAAATATTCCTTCGTTCTTGAAGATATCATATGGATATGAGACATAGATTAAAATCAATCTCATTGTCCAAAATTCTGTTTCCCGATTTCTTGATTTGTGATGACATCATAAGACTTCTAATTGAACGCATCAATTTAATTCTGGATGGGCCCATCACTATAAGTCAACACCAAATCACCGAGGGGCCCATAGATATCGCTTTTCCTGTCAAGGCAAAAGGAATGAATCTTTTACTCACCAAATGGCACATGACACTACGTTTTATAACATCAAGTTACTGATGCATTTTCACAATAACAATGTACTACCGAATTGTAAATTCCAACTTATATATCTCCGTTTCAAGAATACAAGATGTTATCGTCTTAGAATTATTTGTGATATAATCCATGAAATAATTCTCTAAGAGTGGGTTTATCCAATACTTTAATCTCCATTTTCTAAGTACTCATGAACGTTGTAGCAACACAATTGCTATGTTTAAACTCCTTAGACAATCTACAATCCAATTCATGACAATCTTCATTCACTACTTACTTCCCAAAGTATGAGCGACTGTGGAGCTTCAAATAATCAAATTATTCAGGAAGTAAAACATACAAAGTGAAACACAATAATAAACTAATTAATTAATGTATCAAAACTATTGAATATAAATAATCTCTATTATTTAATCACCATAATAATTACAAATTTATTCATTGTATAATGTTTCAAGTAATCAATTAATCAATTGAATTAAACATCGGTCATGCCATGATATGAACATGCATATTAGGCCTCTATATGGTCCTTCCTTTGTGAACAGATCAACTGGACATTATTCCAATGGTGCTTATTTCACAGTTCCAAATTCTTATCACTATCCAAGATGTTATGGAATTCCAACATAACATGCATTAATTCCCTATGATATCAAGATTCCAAAGTCTCAAAGACTGAGTCTTTGATATTACCGAATATCCTATTGAAATCAATTACATGTTAATGAAGTTTCTAATTCAAGGTACATTCCTTGAACACTTATCTTGCATTAACATTTCCAAATCACATGTAGACTTTTCAACTCTCTCCCATTATGGCCCATTTCCATATTCCTATATGACTATCAATTCTGATCATCTTAATCTAGAATTATGTCACTATGGTCCTTCCAAATTAATATAATATTTCTACTATCCACAGGCAACCAGTCTTTTGGTATAACCGTAGAATGTTCTTGACAGTTGTTCAACAACTTTAGTAACACAAAATTCTAGTCCTTTTTCTTACAATGCTCTGAGCATTTGAAAAATTAGAATAAGTGAATATTATATCATATGTAATCGATCCTATATTCGAAGCATATGAGACTCGACTCATTATATCTTATATAAGGATCTGATATCTGTCCAATCTCTTGCTATAATATTTCCATATATTGAATGTCCTATGTTGAACCATTTCAACATGATATTCATATATGTCTATGACTAAGTTCTACTAAACTATACGATTTAAACTTTTAGATTCGAAAAGAAGTATGACTGCCCTCTCAATTTACTTTACTATAGCGCACAATTCCCAAACTTTTCAATTTTAAATTAGAAAAATTGTTCCCTACGAACATTATTGTCAACATGCAATACTAGCATAATAATTATGCTCCCACTAGCTTTGATATGTACGTAGAAATCAACTGGATTTCTAGAAATCAATACTCTTGACTTTCTTACTGAAGTACAGATTTCTGTTATGTGATGCTTGGATAATTCTCCAACTAGAATTCTTAAGCTTATACACCTTCATTTGATAGCATATATATGTGTGTATTTAAACCCTTTCAGAAGTTATAGATATATATCTTGAAATGTCAAACAATTCCTTGCCATTCCTCATAATTCGAAATATGAAGAGGGATGTCGTAATCATATTATGAATTTGAGAAGGCAAATAACACAACCAATATCCATATCGATCTTTATCAAATCTTTAAAATCTACTAGGGAAAGTATTTCCTAATACTAATTCTCATGAATTTGAGCAAAACCTTTCTCACCTAGATTTTATGGTGCATATGTTCTTATCCATGTGAATCTATCATTTCCAACCTGCAATCATAATACAAGGTTTAGGATAAAACCAAATTCGAATTCAGCTTTCTTCATGGACTAAACTTCGCTATTTCTAAATTTCTTGCCCTGTGGTAGCACAAGGGCCTACCAATGCTTCTATGTTGTTAGAAGCTCACCCATATTGATCAATGTACTTTCACTGACCAACGAGCTTTCGCTTTTGTAGTTAAATGAAAACACAGAACTCATAATCTTCCTAACTCAACTAGAAGTGCATAGAAATAAGAATGTGTCAACCAAACACGATAGGTTATCAACCCCAGGTCGCGTTCTAGTGATAACTAAAAGGTTTATTGTTGATTGACTCTTGAAACTTTCAAGATCAGCATGACTCCCACTGACTTCTTGACATATGATTTTTCTCTCAAGTAACATTCCTTAACGAGCTAAAACAAAAGTTCTTTGGATTCTCGACAAAAAACACTCCATAGAATAGATTTCAACTTATCTTTTGTTTCTCGATTAACGAAAACATTAGAACTCCAATTCTATATGTGCTAGAGTAATAAAACATTTTACTCCACATATTTTGAGGTTTTTTCAACCTGCTTAGTTTGAAATGAATTTCAAGATATGATTCATAGTTACTAGAGCATGGATCTACAATTTGATTTGGAACAAAGTATGACTCATCTATGATCGAACTCTTTTCAACAATATCTGATTCCTCTTCTTAGTCATACAATTGCACTAATATGTTCTTCGAGGATCAATTGTGATATAAATCCACAATTACTAAGATGATCATAAAACATAAAACTAAAGCATTCTCCTTTCTTATCAGATTGGAGAATCTTTTATCTTTCCACCTAATAGATTATTCTTTTTCGTTCTGCTACTCTTTGGATCTTTTCAAAGTATCAGAATTATACATGATCTTATAAGAACAACCATGTATACTGAAACATCAAAAAATCATGACAAATAGAGTTATCGTCCTTTGTGGTGGATGTGAGTAGTCCATATCAACATGTACGAGATGTATTAGTCCTTCACTTGACTCACATAAACATGTGATCAATGAATTAGTTATAATTTTCCAATGAACAAGATTCTCATATACTATACAATACGACTTGTACAATACCAAGTATTTGTCCAGTTGGTGATGAGATTTATTTTCACTTGGTCAATTATGACAATACCACACGCGATATCATAATAATCAAATCCATAATTAACATTGCTAATATTAGAAATGTAACTAACACTTTCATAAATGTGATTGCAAGGAAATATAAAATAAGGCAATCAGATAAACCAAAATTTCACTTTTATTGAACAAAAACAAAAATTTGGAACTTGTCCTTACAACGCATAAAATGAAAACTATGTTTCTAGACAACTCTAAAGAGTAACAACAATCTATTAAATTATCCCAACTCCTTAGTAGTAGCTCCAAATTTTGATCTTCAAACCATGTGACTAAAGTCCATTTCTCTTGATCAAATCAGCTCACCTTGCTCAAGCTTCATTCTTTTCGCTTATCTCCTTTAGTACCATCAAAATGTGATCATCACCTCACGTATTAAGAGTTTATGAATAGGAACTTAAAAAACAATGGAGTCAGATAATGGATGTACCTGAAGTAGAGTTACACGATTTGAATTTTACTATGTCTAAGATCTTTTAGGTATTTTGGGAAGCTTCGTTTCCAATGTCCCTTCAATTGGTAGTAGAAAAAAATAGACTCT
The DNA here is from genome assembly GCF_052849685.1 of Lactuca virosa. Taxonomy (NCBI): domain Eukaryota; kingdom Viridiplantae; phylum Streptophyta; class Magnoliopsida; order Asterales; family Asteraceae; genus Lactuca; species Lactuca virosa. The sequence goes on from NC_136430.1 coordinate 872,211, forward strand.
TTGGGGTTAACACATGGAATAATCTTAGAACTAGTTTTTCCTTTTACCATACAATCAAACAATTTGATCTTTGGACGATCCCTTTCCATTGGGAGGATAAATCTTCTTTGGATCACCATTGTCACCATTATCAATGTCCATGGAAACCTTGGAATTAGACCCAATAAGCACATCTGCTTTAGATATGCTCTTAAGCATTTATGCTTTAGCAACAGTCAACATTTGGGTCAGATCAATTACGGTCATGTTGATATTCCTTCTCAGTCATATGATCATATGACTTCGGAAGCGAGAGAAGAACCAAGTCAATTGCTTGCTTCCTTGGGAAAACGACACCCAATATGTCCAACTTGTCAATGTACGATTTCATTTTCAGAACATGCGCACACACAAAGTTTCCATCTTAATGTGTACATGCCAATAGGGCTTGTAGTCTCATATCTTTCAATTTAAGGAAAAAACATGATGTTGGGAGAGTCACAGGAGGAGGTGGAAGAGTTAAATAAGTATGGTGTCCAGTTCCATCATTTCCTAATGAAGGGAAAACAATTTCACCTTGACTTGAAATTGGAGGACCATCTCTTAGAAGATTGAGAAAAACCATTTCCATAAGAATGAGGAAGACCATATCAATATTCATAAGACATCTAAAAATGGGAGAAAAGTGCATTCAAGTTAGTTGATTTTAATCCTTATTTATTAACCCATAAATTTAAATTAAGGCTAGGATCCAAATTTTCGATTCGAACTTTGAAGAGGGATGTCGTAATCAAATGCAAATATGTTTTGAGTAGGTAAGGCTTTTACCAATTCCAATCTTATGAAACTCCTAGATCTTTTGAGATTCGTTGAATCATATTAATGGCATGTTTAATCTCGGGTTATGCTCTCACTTTTGTGACTAGGATGCCAAGGATCACAAACAAGATGTGAATAACCATGCAAACCCACTTGACAGCCTCGATGTCATTTATCATCTCACAATTATGTTCTGGTTACCCACACACACTCCATCAATAATTATAATTTTCAAGATGTCCATCATATCTCTTTATAGTCTCTATTAGTACGTCGGTTAACCACACATGCTCCACTAATGACATATAAAACATGATGTTCGTTTTCATGGATTAGCATACTTTTCACATTTTTTCTAAATTAACTAAGAGTGGGATTTTAAAAATGGTTCAGTTACTTTATATCATTATACTTATTAATGATATTATGTCCTAACAAATCCGTTCGGCTAACGACCGTCCACCATACAAGAGAGCGGTGGGTAAGAGAGGATACCCAATTGCGGTCATTTTATAGGCCACTTCCTTAAACTCCCCTTATAATATGGTTTCATGAATGAGGCGTACTATCGATGTGACTGACTTGTCTTACACATATAATATATTAATCTTTTCATTATATATAGTATAAGGTGTATTTTAAAACTTTTCTAAAATACTAGGTTTAGATTTAAATTTTCAAAATTAATAAAAAATAATTTAATTAAAAAACAAACCAATTTTGATTTAATATTTATCTTTTAATTAAACAATTAACTAAATTAATTAAATCATTGTGGATTAAATAATTATTTACAATTAAAAAATTAATAAAATAATTCAATTTAATCCTAATCCTAAGCCTTATAGTTTTCGAAAAATAGGCTAAGGTTTATCATGTTTTAATTGTTCAAATTTTAAGGCTTTTAAAATAATAAATAAGGAAACAAGGCAAACCCTAAAAGGGATCCTCAATTTTGAAAAATTAGGAAAAGGGGGCTAGGGTTTCTAACACCCTTGCAAAATTTGAAAATATAGGGTGGAGACTAGGGTTTCAAGAACCCTAGGGATTTTCAAAAATTTACTCCTTAGGGTTTAGTTTCTATAAACCGTAATTTTGATCTATTCAACTTTGTGCAAGATTAATGAGAACAATGGCTCTGATACCAATGATGGTTTTATATGTTACAAAATTTTATTTTGGTGGAAAAACATAAACCCTAAGTTCACATGCACCCTAAAAGATCTATGTTCTCACTATGATTTGCAAACAACTATTGAATATCAACAACCCTAAAGTACATTGCTATTTTTGAAATTAACAAAAAGGGTTATAAGAAAACATATCTTTAGTTTGTTATAGCAAAGAAACTACTTTTACTTCTTTGTTGGCCTTCAGAAAGCAAACACCAGAAGTCCCGTGCCTCTAATGGCTCACACCCAAACCCTAACAAGTTGGAGGCTTAAGAGGATAGAGAAGGAGGAAGGAAATTTTCAAATTCTCTCTTTGGAATGAGATGATTTTCGAAAATCATAACCCTAAGGGGGTTTATATAGGTGATCGGGAGGCTAATGATAAGGCAATTTGCTTTCCCTTAAGGAATGCAAGTTTCCTTAGAGCCCAAGAAAAGCTCTAGAAACCGTCTAGAACTCCTCTAGAACCGTCCCTCCTATGGGAGTTTCTAGAATTAGTTAATGTTCAACTTTTGAACCTTATCACCTTTAGTCATTTTACTTTTATTTAATCCAATTAATTCCAATTAATTTTAATTCAACTAGACTATTTATAATTATTATATTATTCTCATAATATATTAAGAATTATTTATTTTGATTTCTAATTAATTCATAGCCATATAAAAATTAATAAATCAGTATCTCTCTCCAAAAAACATTCCAGTAAATTATTAGGTTTGAGGGCAACCCAAAAGGACTTTGCTTATAAGTCAGGATTATACCAATTTAGTTATTGGCTTAGACACCTAATCCAAAACATATGACATCCAGATTGGGAATCATTGGGCTTGAACTGCTTTTCTGTTGGCTAGGTTTAAACTGGGGTCTGCCTCTTCTCCTTCCTATGTGTCTCCAACTCTATCTCCCTCCTCCTAGCATGCGACTACAACTCTGCTAGGGTCCGATACTAGGTGGTCGATACGAACTCGTTAATCTCATTCTTGATCATGCTCAATTATCGTGGTATCTACACCTGCTCCGAGGCAGCATACTCAGGAAAAATAGGGCCCACTCGGTGAACATCTTAGTGATCTTCGTCACTAACTCTGTCGTCTGCTTGAGCGATAGATACTCATAAGCCAATCTCTCTCGCTCTCTCTCTCTCTTTCTTTCCACCAGTGGAACATACTCGGCTCGGAACATCTCTAAGAACTACTCCCAGGTCACTACGGATCGATCTGCTAGGGAAAACGCCTAGGTTGTATACTCATCCTTCTCTCCCAATCGAAGATGGTTCAGCGCAAATCTGACTTGCAGGTTCCCCGGGTAAGAACAAGTATAGAAACATCATTGACGTCTGAAATCTACCTAGTGGTAAGGATCGTGTCATTGACCCCGGGGGCTTCGTGTTATTGAAGTCCTAATACTACATCGTTCCAACCCCTGAGGTCCTGCAGTAACAACAACCATAGTGGCTGCTACAACAGAATCATCGGTGACAATGTAATAATAATGCTCGTCGAAATTGTCAATCAATGTAGTCTTGATAGACCCAAATAACTCTAGAATCGCCTCCCTGAATGATATGGTCACCTAGGTGGAGATCAACTCCCAAATTTCATCATCACTCATCCCTGGTCTCTCAAGGCCACCCATGCCCAAACCGGATCCTCGATTCATCGCCATGATGAAAATATATAGGAAACATGTCAAAATCAAAGTATGGCTCTAACACATTATTCACTCAGCTACCTACTACTTAGATACTATACACTCAACGAAATAATCATTAGAACCATGTGACTTTCCTTAACACTCGTACGGATCTTGTTCTTCCGGTAGTACATACCCATACTACCTTCCGCACTTATCCGTATTTGTCTCAAGAATCATCCGAATTCTAAGTCATTAAACTCAACTACCGCTAGGTGTACTACCATACACGTATGTACTTCGAAGATCCATCTATTAAATCCTAGTTTCTCATTCTAGGACTATCTTAGCCATGTTTCGATACCGGAAGGAACCTCCATTATCACCATTGGTCACCTTGTGCATATTCGTTGTACATAATACATGATCCTATAGTCAGTTGAATAAATGATTCTACCCTAAGCCCACAACAAAACAAGGAACAAGAAGTAAGGCGAAATCAAGCATTCTAAGGCTATAAAATCGTAATTATGTACAAATATGATGCATATGCCTGACTATGAACAACAATAATGTAAGTACAAAATAGCACAACTAAGCACTTCCCTGGGCTACCGTCATCATAATAATCAGGCAATTCTATCATGCAATTCATCAGAATCCTTTCCTTAGCTTACTCACTAGCATGCAGTTGTAGCAATTCATATATGAGCAAATAACAAGTATATATATATTTTAGGGGATCACTTTCTTTTGACTTTGATTTTCGTTGACCGTTGACTTGTTGACCAAGTTTGACCTTGGGTCAAACTTGAGGATTTTAGGCTATTAATTAAGATTTTATCTAGTTCTGGTGTTAGTGAATTCGCAGGTGCAAGTAGTGCAAAAAGGGATCGTATCGTAGTGTTTTAGAGTTCTTCGATTCAGGTGAGTCTTCTAATTGTGCTTGTGGGTTGAAGGCACCAATTCCGGCCAACGAAATTGTGTATGTAGGATGCTTGTTGTCCATGAAACTCTTGTATGCTTGCCTGTGTGGTAGTATATATGTACTGACCAGCTGGGTCTTATTGTTATTACTGTGATATGTGATATTGTGGGTGATGTGACTTCGAGTAGTCTCCAGGGTTGCTGATAACCCACAGGGAGTTCTATTTGCCCACTAAGAGTTCAGGTAGTCTCTAGGGTTGCTGATAACCCATAGCTATTTATTTGTGATGTGATTTGTGTGGCATTTTGGGTAACTCACTAAGCTTTGTGCTTACGATTTGTGATTTAAATGTTTTCAGGTTTTCTTATATTAAAGGAGGGGCACGACGCGATTGCATCACATTAATGGGAGATTTGTGTATATGATAACTTTTGACGATACTCTAATAATTTTTTTAAGAATAAATGGTCCTATATAAGATTTTGTAGTTGTAATTTGAATAAACACTTAAATTTTTAATTGAAAATTTTGGATTGAAATTTGAGGAGTTACACATGATTTATGTGATTATGTGAATTTAATCACATATGGTGTTGGTGGTTGTAGGTAATAGGTGGTGGTGATGGAGATGGGTGGTGGTAAGAAGTGGGTAGTGGTAGTGAAGGTGGGAAACAGTGGTGGGTGGTGGTGTCGGGTGGTAGGGGTCTTGGGTGATGGTAGATTTGTGGTCCTAATGGGTGGTGGTGGGTGGCGGTTGTGGTTGATGGTGGTAGTGGTGAAGGGTAGTGGGGATGACAGGTGGGGTAGTGGGTGGTGGTGTTAATGGGTGGATGATGGAAGGTGGTGGCGGCGTATGTTGATGTTTGGTGGTGGTGGGTGGTTTTCGTGGTAGGTGGTGAGTGGTGATGATGGTAATTAGTGATGATGTTAGTGGGTGCTGGTAATAATGGGTGGTAGGGGTGATGGTGACGGGTGGTGGTAATGGTGGTGGGTGGTGGCTATGGTGGTGGTGGCAGGTGGTGTGTATGAGAAGTGAAACGCGGGTGGTGGTGATGGTGATGCTAGTGGTAGGTGGTGTGGGTTGGTGGTGGTGGTGGTGGTAGGAGTATTAGATGGTGGTTTTGGTGGGTGATGGGTGTGGTGGTGGTGGCGGGTGGTGATAGTGGTAATATGTGGTTGTTTTGGTGGGTGATGTTGCTTGGTGGTGGTTGGCCGTTGTGGAGGCAGGTGGTGATAGGTGGCGGTGGGTGGTGGGTGGTGGTGATGAATGGTAGAGGCAGGTGGTCATGGTGGTGGTGAGTGGGTAGTGGTTTTGGTGGGTGATAGGTGGGGTGGTTGCAGTGGGTGGTGTTGGTGGTGGTGGTGATGGGTGGTGTTGGTGGTGTTGGTGGTGGTGATGGGTGTGGTGGTGGTTTTGGTGGGGTAGTGATGGTGGTTGGTAGTGGTGGAGGCATATGGTTGTGATGGGTGGTGGTGGTGATGGGTGGTGGTTTGTAGTGGTGGTGATGGTGGTGAGTGGTAGTGGTCGGTGATGAAGGTGGGTGGTGGTGATAGATGGTGGTAGTAGGTTGTAGGTTGTGGTGATGGGTGGTTGGTAGTAGTGGTGGGTGGTGGTGGTGGTGGGTGATGATGGTTGGTGGTTGGTGGGTGATGGTGGGTGGATCGTGGTGGTGGGTGGTGGGTTGTAAATAGTGGTGACAGGTGGTAGTGGTGGGTGGTGGGTGGTTGGTAGTGGTGGTGGGTAGTGTTGGTTGGGTGGTGAGTGGTGTTGCTTATTAGGTTTTTTAATTGATTGTAACTATTTTTTGATTTATATGAAAACTAGTCGAATACCTGCGCGTTGTGCGTGAATATAATTATTTAATTAAAATATTAACTTTTAACAAATTGTGATCTAATATTTATACATGTAAAACCAATGTCAATAGCGAAACAAACTATATAGTTAACATATTAATTTTATTAATTTTAATAAATTTATATCATTAGATATTTCCACTATTAATTCATAGTTTTATAGATCGTTTTATGTTGTGTAAATTTTATATCAAACATATATTGATTTCTTTGTATAAAAAAAACAAAGTAGTATGAAAAAAATAAATACTACAACTTTTGATGATTTTATAGAACGTTTTAAGTTGTGGAAATTATATATATAAGGTATGCCGATTTGTATATAAAACAAATAACAAATAGTTTGAAAAACACTATAGCTTTTAATGAAATAAAAACAATACAACATTATAACATTTACATTAAACAAAACTTATTAAACACTTATAAATCATTCAAAATGAATATTTAGAAATCAACACACATTTGATATATAGAAACATTGTAATAAAAAATTTGTATTGAAATAACCATTGATGCGACAAAACTTTTTTTTTCAACTATTTCATTTTGAGTCACAAATCTTTTCAAATATATCATTTTTTTAATCAAAACTAACTTATATACTACTAATATAGCTACAATGTGTATAATAAATAAGTGGAAAATAAAAAAAGCATTGCACATTAATAACCATAAGTTTAAAAAACTTTTGAATGTAGTGGAAAATGTATAAACAAATTACATTAAATTTGAAATCATAATTACATTTAAATAAAAAGACTATTGAGTTGTAGTGAGAGTTTGAAACTATTGATTTGTTCACAATAATGTAATATAAATATTAACAATTATATGCTCTAAAAACAATATTATAAGTATTTATCATTGAAATCATAATTTTTATACTACGTTGTAACTAATATTATAATTATTTTAAATATACGATAAGAAATATATAAAAAGTTGTGTTAGAATCAAATTGAATTTTATTTAAAATTATTTTAAACTATAGGTATTTTTAACTAATTTATAAATAATTTATTTGAATATTTTTTATTTCCTATATTATTATTATTATTATTATTATTATTATTATTATTATTATTATTTCAAATAACAATAATTTTTTAATATAATATAATCTATTATTTAGTTTTACCTTATTTTAAACAACTATTACTTTTTACTAATTAAAAACTATGTATTTGAAAATTTTCATTATTATATTTAGAAAAAACTATCATACTTTTTATTGTACTTTCATTTTTCTCCTTAAAGCTATGAAATATTGGAAGAGAATGAACGGTCCAAATAAAATGATGATTTGAATTTCAAAACTATAGTAAATGTTACGTATTACAACCAACCTTAATATATATATATATATATATATATATATATATATATATATATATATATATATATATATATATATATATATGTGTGTGTGTGTGAGTGTGTGTGTGTGTTAAGAGTGGGTTAGGGGAGGAAGAGTGTTACACTTGAGTTATATTTTTATCATTTATATTTTCTTATGAAAATATTAATATTTTATTTATTTTACTTTTCCTTTCCGATAAATAACAAATAGAGAAAAAGGAAATTGATAAATGTAAAAAGATAATTTATTTTTATTACTATAAAAACATTTAATATTGTGTACATCCATATAAGTTTTGGTAGAACATAAAGAATTCATTTTTATAACACACATAATTATTAGTTTTCAACAATAAAATCATATCATATTAAAAATCATTCGTTCTAATTCGTGATTATCACTAACAATTTGGAATAATAATTGCAAACTCCTTTCATCAAAATCAATAATAAAAAACTTCATCGATGTTATTTACAACAAAATAAGAGATTTCTAACATAGTATATGCATAGCATAAAAATATATGTTGAATAATGTTCTCTTGTACATAAAATATATTTTCTTAATATATAAAAGAGTGAGAGAGAGAGAGAGAGAGAGAACATAAAGATACATACATGTTAACAAAGTTAATTGTCCTAACTGACAAATACCTTGATGATTGATTTACCAAAAGCTCATGAGAAGTAATTATCAATCTCACTTCATCATCCTGTTATTATAGACAGATGCATAACACATAAACTTAAAAAATGATCTCAAATATACCTTTACAAACATACCTAAATTTGAACATTGGTTAATATCTAAAACTTTACATGCACTCAATTTGAGTTTACATGAATTTATATTTGGAAAAGTTGCAATTTATTACTTACATCCATGAAACCACTCACATAACTCTTCAAACCCTATAAATATAATCTGTCATTTTGTGTTGACATACATGCAATATGTAATCTACTAATTTCTTATATATGCTAAATATTTCATTTAACTCATCAATTAAATAGCATGATTTGAAGAGTTTTAAGAGTTACAAATCATAATATTTCAATTAATCATAAATTAATTTGTATAAGTTGAATAGTCTTGGGAGTTTCAAATGCATAAGGTTCAAGGAAAAATGGTCTTGTAAGTTTCAAATGCATGAGGTTCAAGAAAAAATGCTAGCTTTATAAGATATTAGGCGAATGCCCGCGCGTTGCACATAAGCATCTATATAGCTGAAATCTTTACATATATATGTTTTTTTAATATGACAATTATGTTGTTAAATTTGATATAATAATTCGTATACTAAGTTGATATAATATATTGATTATTTTCAATTATATGACAATATATAAATCTATTAAAACTGCATAATCTCAATCTTTTGAATGACCTCTACCCGCGGGTTACTCATGAATAAAATTAAATATAATATATGGTTTAATGTTATTTATAGTTATTGTTAACTAATTTTTTTAAATTTATTTGCTTAACGTTTTAATTTCTATCATTGTAATTATTTAAAACATCTAATAATTTTTTTTTATTTTAAAGGTAACAATATAATCATTTATATAGAGTTATTTTTAACTATTGTTATTGTAAGTTCTTTTAAGCTACGTATTTAAAAATTTTAACGATTATAAAAATATCTTTAGGAAATATTTTAGTTAAATTGATATTACAATTTAGTTTTTGTATTTAGCAATACAATTTATCACTTTTAATTATTCACAAAATATTCTTTGGGTTTTTTAAATAGAACTGAAATTTATATTGAAGTTGACCTTATAATGTTATATTTAAATTAACAATTTAATTATGTTGTCCAAACTCTTCAAAAGTTATAGCTTTAAACTGATAATGGTTACATACAACAACATATTAAATTTAATAAATTAAGTATAATATGTTAAAAGTTAAAGACATAGCTTTATAAGTAAAAGTAAAAATATTATTTTAATATTGAAATTTAGTTTATTTATGATTACACTTTAGGTTTGATACTTATTTAACCATATTAACCAACTTATAATCATTATTAGAGAGACACTACAATTTATCACTTTTAACTAATTATAAAATATTCTTTCGGTTGTTTAAGTTGAACTAAAATTTATATTTAATTTGATCTTGTAAGGTTATATTTAAATTTACAATTTAAGTATTTTATACAAATTTTTCAAAAGTTCTAGACTTTAAAATGATAATGGTTTACATACAACAACATGTTAGACCTAATAAATTAAGTATAATATGTTAAAAGTTAAAAACATAACTTTATAAGTATAAGAAAAATATATTCTTTTAATATTGAGATTTAGTTTATATATAATCACACTTTAGGTTTGATATTTATTTAACCTTATTAACCAACTTATAATCATTATTAGAAAGAAATTGAAAAGTCATGGGAGTTTCAAATGAATGTGGTGAAAAGAAAAATGAATGGGAGTTTCAAATGAATGTGGTGAAGGGAAAAATGTTTCATTTATAACTATATAATGATAATGATAATGACATGATGATAATGAAATGATATAGATATAGATTGATATAGATAGATAGATTGTTTTAAGATTTTAATTAAAAAAATTGTGTGGTTTGAATTTATTCTCAAATGTTCTTGCAATAAGAAATGTTATCGACTGAACGTCTATATATATATATATATATATATATATATATATATATATATATATATATATATATATATATATATATATATATATATATATATATATATATATATATAGGATCAAGTAGGAACTCAAAAAATGGTAGGAACCGCGAGGACAATTTTTGGCCTTAAGATTGAAAAAATAAATGGTTAGGATTTGATTTTATTTATCGTCAAAATCTCGCGAGATGATATGACATTTTCATAATTAATTGCGAGATTTTGATAATTTCGGGAGAATGTTAATTGTTTGAAGGGTACAAGTGAAAAAAGCAAAAAGATTAAAAGAAAAAAGAAAACGAAAATTCGGCCATGTGGCCTCTCTAGGAGCTGACATGTGCCCCCACCTCCCAGCATGATAAGTGTCCAACCCTTATTGGTTGGTGGGTTTTTTTCCACCCGCTTAGTTTTTCGGCCTTAACTTTTTTTCTTTGAAAAGAAAAATCTGAAAAAATCAGTTCTTAAAATTTGATTCTCTACAAAATGAGCACAATAAAGAAAATTTGATTTTTTTTTTATTTTTTATATTTATAAAAAACCCAAAAAAAAAATTCTCCAAAAATTATAAAAATTTATGGAATACTTCTACTCACTATTCTAATGACTTTGTAAAAAGATTTTTTTTTAAATAATGTAACGCTCGATTCAATGTACTTTTCATTTTGACCCTTGGTGTGTAAATATTTATAGATTTGGTCCCTAGGGGGCAGTTTTGCCATTTTCGGAAATGTTAGAGTACGCTGGGCATACACACTCAGTGGGCAAACCCTAAATTTTAGGGTTTGGACCCTATTTAAAAAACATTATGACCCATAACCCTCTTATTCCTCAACCTTCATTGCCCTTTTGATCCTATTTCGAAACCATAGCCCTTCTTGAAGAGATTTGACCTTCTTGTGTGTGTTTCTATTGTGTGTTGGTGGGATTAGAAGAAAAAGAGCTTGGAAGAATGAACTTTGTCCAAAGGAGAGTTGTAGATCTAGATTTCTCTCATCATTTCCAGTTTCATTGAGCTATAAAGCTTTAAACTTGCTCCTTGTTTTCTTAGATATAGTCTTTATGAAGTTTTGGTCCCATTTTGGTCATATGATAAGATCTAGTGGATTCCTTCCACTCCAGAAGTTAGGAGTTGCTTCTCATGATCTTTCTGAGGTCCTTAGTCCATAAAGTTAGCATGCTTAATAGGCATGTACGATGGGCGTACGTATGTGTACGATGTGGATACGCTGCCCGGTCCCCGATCTTGCACAATTAGTAGAACGTTGGGCGTACCCAGCTCGTATGCAGGGCGTAAGCCTGAGTATGCAGGGCGTACTCAGTTGTCATTGACTTCGGTTGACTTTCACGGTTTGGGCCACATTTGGCCTAGAGAGGGTTTTGGGCCTTATTAGGCCATTAGTCTTCTGACTTTGGGCCATTGCTAGGCTTGAGGCCTTTTTGGATTTAGGCCTATGTTGGGTTTTGGGCCCATTTAAGAAGTTGGGCCATATTGGGCTTTTTGGTGCTATTAGATTGGGCCTCGGATTTTGGGCCAAGTGAGGAAGGGGTAAAATGGACTCTTACCCTGAGTGTTGGACATCAGACTAGGATTTCAGTTATGGGTGGTGGACCAATTATTAATTGGGTATTATTTGATGATGTTAGCACGGAGATTTCCGGATCAACAGTCCGAGCTTTTATCTGAGATATTCAGCAGCTTGAGGTGAGTATCCTCACTGTGCTTGGTGGGTCGAAGGCACCAATTCCGGCCCATGGTTTATTATGGTTAGGATGCTAGTTGCCTGCGTGACTCTTGCATGCATGATATTTGATTATGGTTAGGGGCCTGATGTTAGGCGGGCCGGATGATTATATTGTATGTTATTTATCTTTGTGATTTCTTTCATGTGTTTATGTGTTTATATGTATATCGGGCGGGGCCCGATGCCAGGTTTGGCCTGATAAATGTGATGAGGGGGGCTCATCTCATATTTCTAAAAGATCTGTTCCGAGCAGGGCTCTACGTCGGGCGGGGCCCGTTATATGTTTGATATGTATGGTATGTGGTGTTTTAGGGAACTTACTAAGCTTCGTGCTTACGATTTTCAGTTTACGTTTAAGGTACTTCCGGATCCAAGGGGAAGAGCTCGGGGTGATCGCATCGCACATATCACATTGTTCCACATTTTATTTGACTCTAATGTATTTGGATGTTTTGGTTATACTTTGATTCTATTATGGTTTTATGAACATGTTTTGAAAGATTAAAAGTTTTAAAAAAAAATGTTTTGAACATAATATGATGCAAATAGAGATGATTTAAAATATTATGATTCAATATGTTTATGATCCTTAATTTGTTATGAACTAAAAATATTTTAATTCAAATATTTAATGATCCTTAATTATTATATTTTTTATGATTCAAAATTAAATGATTCAAAAAATACAATGATCCAAATGAGCAAAAACTTTATTTAATTCAATATATTATGATCCAAATTAATATGATCTAAAAATGTATGATGCATAATATAGTTATGATTCAAAATACTATGATTTAAAATTTTATGATCAGAAAATAATATGAAAAGTATGAACGGAAAATATTATAATCCTTAATATTATTCTTATTTAAAATTTTATAATTGTTAAACATTAAAACTCAAACCGATATTTAGTTTAAAAAAAACAAAAAAAAACAAAAATAATCAAAAGATAAAAAAAACCGTACTATCTTCAAGTATGTTGTAAAGATATTAAAATAAACAAAAAAAAAACGAAAAAAAAGAAAAAAATAACTTTTTTAAAAAAAACGAAAAAAATTTAAAAACATGAAAACCGAGCATATATCTATTTAAAAAAAATTAGAATTTTTTTTAACGAAAAATAAAAAAATAATAAAAAAAACAAAAAAAAAACAAAAGAAAGAAAAAAGAAAAGACGAACACGTTTAAATAACGTTTCATAGACGTTGGTCGCAGATAATTATTCCTTCCGATCCGTATTACGTTCCATGCACGTGCGTCGTGTGCGAACACGTCACAACCAAGTAAATGGGTTTGATGTTTGTGCGCTTGACGAAATGATTGATGTAGAATAGTCATTGCGGCACTTACTAACTTTTAGGGTCCTACCGTATCTGGACCATATATATATATATATATATATATATATATATATATATATATATATATATATATATATATATATATATATATATATATAAACTTGTTTTTTAAAGTGCCTTCGTGCATTTCATGCATGCCTTCTTTTTTGGCGCGTGAGGCACTATTTAACCACTCGCACCGCATGTACGCCCCAATTGATTTACTCCAGATTATTAGAACACGCGTATTCTTTATGATTCACCTCCTTCTCCACCAATACATGTCTTCCACAGTGGGAGACATGTGCCTCCTCCTCAGTCTTATGCTTTTTCCAATATGACTATGATGATTTCAATAAATCCGCATTACACTCTTTATTCCACCACCGTTTCCTTTTCCTTTTTATCTCTCCATCTCTCTCGTTCTAAAACGAATTTGAAGCTTCTCTATTCTACTTCTATACCACTGTTTCCTCTTCATGAAAGCTCCAGTCGATTAATGTTGTTCTCATATCCTCGGTTATGAAATTTTTTTTTGATGAAGAAGCCCATACCGATTCTGCCATTCATAGGACTTCCGCTCCCCTTCTTTCTTCTCACGCAGACAGTTTTTTTAGCGTGTCGACGATGTCACTTGATCATCGCTCTTGGAAGAAGAAACCCACCATATCTTTTTTTCCAACATCCACACCTTGTTTTTCTCTTTGGACAGTTCCCTTATCTCTTTTAGTCATGTGTTTCTTTCAAATAATTCTTTTGCACCTGTGTTTGTTGGAAATTAAGGATGTGCGTCGACACCAATGATGACCTAGGTGGTCTTATGAAATCAATTATACTATATCTATGCTTCTTTCTTCTTCTTGATAAGGTTTATTTTTTATTCTCATTAGTAATCGATTGCATGTTTGATTTAAGGAACTCTTTTGCTTAATACAGGTGGATTCTTCACTGGATATGGATATTGCATATGAGATTCAATTTGGTTAAAATAATGGATGGAATGCTCAAAATTTTCCCCCTTTTTGCATTTTTCTCATGAAAACGAGCTTGGGTAAGTTGTAATTTTTTTCTGATACTTCATGTTGCTCATGCTTGTTACTGGTTTATCGATATCATTTTTTTTCAGAACAAATGTTTCATGGAAAATGAGCATTAACTGGTATGGAACCTGGAATCATTGGAAATTAAGGGTTTTTTACCACCGCAACCAAAACAACCTCCTTTCTTGATCTACGTCCTCAACTTTGAAAAGGCTCTTCATAGAACTGGTACCTTTTTTTAAGGATGGTTTCTCTTAGTTTCAGTTGTCATACTTGCTTTGGTGTATAATACATAATTACATCATAAAACTAAAATTAGTGCTTGTTCTTGCATGATTTTTTTTGACAAAGTTGCAGATTAGTTGTTTTGAAGATTTTGTTTAGAATGCATCCATTACCCATATTACTTGGACATACTAAGACTGTTAAACATCGGATGTTCATATGACCAGTTTTGCTAAATTTTCCCTAAGCATTTTTGTTTTACTCTATTGCTAAGCATCTTCCAAGATCCATTTACCATTCAAAGTTAAAGTTGCATATGATGAACGTCCTGAGGACCAGTGAACCTAGATCGATATACTTTGAGTTTGAACTGATAAAAATATGTGAACCAAATCCCAACCAATAATTGCAAACCAATTGTTTGGTAAAATGTCTTTTGATGTTTCAAGTACTTAGTCTTCTTCTAAGAGAGGGGGTTGTAAGGTTGCTGCAAAATTATACCAGGCTTTCAGATATTGCAAGTTTTTTTTACT
Organism: Lactuca virosa; assembly: GCF_052849685.1. Taxonomy (NCBI): domain Eukaryota; kingdom Viridiplantae; phylum Streptophyta; class Magnoliopsida; order Asterales; family Asteraceae; genus Lactuca; species Lactuca virosa. The sequence continues at coordinate 887,524 of NC_136430.1, forward strand.
GCTTTTAGTGGTTAATATGCAATCTCATTATAACTGTGAAGTGGAGAGGATACCGATGGAAGATCTGAGTACTTTGCTTGATATCAACCCTATTTCTTATAGTAAATTTGGAGATCTAAAATTAAATGTGAATGATATTACAATCGTTTATAACAGAATATCAGTAGTTCAGTCTCTAAACAAGTGGGTTATGAAGCAAGAGTGTTAATTGAAGAAATGTGTCCCTATTTTTTCGAAGTGTTCCATTTTTCTGCATAAAACGTTCAGGTCTTTTAGATATTAATTTTTTTTGGTAAACCTTTTTCTTTTTTTTTTTTATTTTTCTTCTGTTCACTCATCTTTGGTCATGTTTTCAGATTGTTGACTTGGAAATCGTGTATTACAAAGCTTTCAAGTCAACTATATATGTAATAGAAAGTGAAGATATATCAACCATGATATCAATTGTGAAGATTAATGCCTCATTTGATGTTAGTCTTTCATGTTTTTATCATTCCTCACATAATCTTATTTTGTGGATTTGGCTCTAGCTACATAATGTAAGAAATTGTATCCCAAATGTTGATCTCCTTAGTAACTTAAAGACTGAGGCATAGTCACAGGGATCACCAATATAGCCACGATCTACGTTCCAAACGCCCTGTTCCCAAACGCGGTACAACTTCGTACCAATCGCCGACCGAAACGCTCTTTGGTACGGCTTCCTTGTGATCCCACCAGTCACAAAATATGAATATTTTTTCTTAAACATGATTGACTTTTTAACTTTTTATTAATCTACCAAAGCATATTGGTTTTCTTGAAATTTTCCAAATTATAAAAAAGAAGATAAAGCTCTTATCATCACGACCTACATAAGCATTCCATAGGGTTAATTGCCTTTTCTTTTACACAGTTACTTCTTTATTTCTTCTTATAGCCCTTGACATGAATTCCTTTTTCCAGCAAAGGCACAAGTGCATAAGTCCATTGCTTATTTTAGGCTGATTTGACTTCCTATATATGTGGTTTGTCTAATTTTTTTCTACTGTCAAGTTGTGTTATCATATGGATCTGACTTGTAGTTGAGATTGTTATATCTTTTTTGTCATCTTATTTTTAGTGGTACACTTTGTTGAATGAAGGCATATTATCTTTTGTAACTTGTTCTCCTTGCTTATTCATAAATTTTGATGCCAGGTTGTTTTGATTTAACAAAATACATTGTGGATGGGTAGTTGCAGCTATCGGGGAGGCGGTTTATTTATAGAAAAATGTGTACTTTGAATCGGTTTTATTGGATTTTTTTGGTCAGGTTTGTATGTAAATATGACTGCATTTTTGGGTGTTTTCAAGGTCCATGGATCATATACAAGTGTTTGTGTAACATACACGTTTTGAAATCGTGTTTTGTAAATGTTAAAAGTAAATAATATTCTGAAATATTATGTGATATTGAGTATTGAGTTCTAGCAGATAGTTTTTACTAGAAATGAAGTAAAACTATGTTTAGAATCACTCGGAAAATATTGGAAATTTTATGAGATTCCAATTAAAAGTTAAAATATCGAAATTTAACGAAATAATAAAATTTGAAATAAGTAAAATTTTATTATTCAAAGTTGTAGATAATTTCATTAGAAGCATTTAGGCGAAAACCTCATCGAAATCTGAGTTATAACGAAGAAGTTATGACCAATCGAAGATCCACGACAAAACCGGCACGACACCGAATGACATAAAAAGTGAGTTTTTGATAAACTACTTTTTAGCCTTGGTAATCTAAATGAAAGTCGTAGTATTTGTTAAACCGAGAATTTTAATAAAAAGAACGTCCAAATCTGACTTCATATGAGAAAGTTATGATTTTTCTAAGTTTCAGCTTAGCAGTAGACAGCTAAAAACTCGAATTTTAGATCGAGTAATTTTTATCCAACACAACCTAAACGAGAATCGAAGGTCTCTTCAATAGTAGTACAACGGTAAAAAGACTGACGAAAACGGACATCAGATGAAGAAGTTATGAATTTTTAACAGATTTTTCTGTCCCGGTCTGTTAAAAATAATAATATTAAAAGTAAATTCAAAATTAGCCGACGAAGTCTAAACGAAAGTTGTAGAGCATAATTTTACCTACGCGTGCATATAAAGAACGTCAAAAACGGAGCTCGTATGCGAAAGTTATGAATTTTAGAAATTCGGGGCACAAAATTCGAGAAAATCCCAAAAACCGAGGAATTTCGCATGGCTTAGGTTCGGCCATGTCTCCCCATCTCGCATGCCTGCCCCGTGTCCAATCTCGCTGAGTCATCCGAATCGTGGCACGTCCAAAGACCGACGCGTGTTTGCTGACTCCTCGCATCCGAAGACGCCTCGCCTCGCAACCGCCAGCTGCCTCGCCTCGCATGCGCGCCGTCTGTCCCACCTTGCATGCGAGCCACGTGTTCTCTTATCCTCCCCCTCGGCCCAAAGCCTCCCCTATATAAAGGGAGGTGCGAGACCTCCCAGGTAAGTTTGGAAAATTCTCACATTTTCACTCCTAAGCCCATTTTTAAGCCATTCCAACTTCCCCCGAAGCCCCGTGATCATACCCAAACCCCGAAACACGTTCCGAAGTGCCCGAAGAGCCCGAGAAATTTATCTTTTCGGTTTGAAGCTCAACCCTTGCAAAGCCCGGTTTTCATTGAAGAAAGCTAATCATAGTAATGAAGTGCTGCCCAAATTACTATTTTAAACCCCGGTTATTTCACGGTGAGTTCAATATATAGGAACAATTGTATGTTATGTGTTATATGTGTTATGTGCTTTTTCGTTGTTATTATTTCCACTATTTATGATAGCAGAGTTATACCTTTGACCATGTGATCAGTGAAACGACTTAGATTCACAGTGGTATTGGTATGCAGCCTCTGACCATGTAGAGCATGTCTCGTAAGAGAATGAATTCTATTCTATGATATTGGCAGAAGGTTAGACAGGGCTTTCAGCCTGAAATCTACCAAAATGTTTAAATCAGAAAGTCTATGTCTTCTGTGCCATTTGGGCCGAAGCTTTATTGATGTATATCAAGTATAAAAATTGTCATGTCTCATTGATCGTATATCTTTGAATCAAATCATTGATTGATGTGGAAAGTTTGTCACATGATTCACATATGCCTTTGTTGTTTCTTGTTCCTCTTTGCTTCTGCCATATTGAAGTATATATATATATATATATATATATATATATATATATATATATATATATATATGGCATAACGTTATATTGTATCTATTATTGAAGTCACTAAGCGTCACCGCTTACCCCTCTGAATGTTTAACAAATTGCTGGAGATAAGTAACCAGTATAATCGTATACTGTTGGAAGATTTTATATAGTTTGAAACTATTGTATTTTGTACTCATGTATGTATAACTTATAGTATCCTGGGAAGTTATGTAATATATAAAAATTTGTAATAGTCGGTTTGTATCCAGTCTTATGTAAACAAGTTATCAATATAAAATATTGTTTTTATGAATATGCAAGTAGCATGTTTTGGAGTAACAATTGTCAAATATGAAAGTGTGGGTCTTTCAGTTTGACTTATTCCACACTGCATTGTGCATTGCTATACTTTTTCCTTTAAAATCAAATTAGCAAGGACCACCAACTGAAAACTTACATAGATGCATTCTTAAACGCCCTCTGCCGTAGATTTTCATAAATAAACCATCGTGGGCCTTGCTTAGCATGACCCGTACACATCCCTAGTATATATATATATATATATATATATATATATATATATATATATATATATATATATATATATATAAAAGATCTGGACATGAGCATGTTATCTCCACTGTGCTGGGTAGTGATACGGTATTAATAATAATAGTACACTTTTATTATATATTATTTGCTTGTATGACTATTGTACTAAGGTCGCTAAAACTTAATAATTCGAATCGCAATTTAATGGCCAGGTTGGCAGAATTGTTTGCTCTTATCCTTCCATTGTACCACATGATATAAATCCAAATGATTTTGGGAAATTATTTGTAAACAACAATATTTATCCGTAGATAACAATTTATGTTTAATTGAGTTGTATAATACAACACTTGGAAAAAATTTGTTATGTACGACTCACCTCCCACAATTTTTTTTTGGTTATAAATCAAAAAAAAAATTCTTCTTTTATTTTGATAAATAACTGACCTAAGGAGGAAAATTCTCAAAATTTTCATAAAAATATAAATAAAATAACTCCCTGATTTGGTATTTATTACATGTGATATATTGTAGAATTTGCAGATTTGGTGATATCTCTCGCCAACCATCCACTACAATAATACTGTTACCATAAAAGATAGGAATGTTGTAGCAACTCAAGTAAATCAAGACATATGTTATTTTATAGATTTGTATGTGTAGGTAAATATTGTTTTAACTATGTTAGAAAGTTATTATACTCCTTGAGAGTTAGTTGCCTTTTTGTATGTTTGGTACTATCTTTGTTGTGCCAAGCAAAATCACAAATATGTTTCTATGTTTGTCTAAGAAATTAGAAAGAAACAACAAAAAAATAGTCAAAGAAATCTTTACTCCATTGATATTGTTTTTAGAGATACAAGAACTAAAGAAAAGAACTACAAAGTAAACGTTACTGTTCTGTTCAATTTAAATGACTCATTTAACCCATATTTACAACAAAGGTCCCTACACTTTATCCTTATTGACACATTTAACCCTAAACTTATTTAATGCCACATTTTTCTACAATTTGTTTTGATAATTGACTTTTATCTTTAAAAATAAAACGAAATCTAACCATGTTTTGAAATGTAGGTCGACTTAAAGTTCCTAATGCTTAGGGCTGTTCAGTATTCGGATAAAACCGAATTGTCAAATTGGACAATTTGGATTGAACTATTTGGTTTGGATTTTTGGATTTTTGGATGGGTTTCTAGTAAAACCGAATTATTATTTTGAATTTCGGATTGGTTACGATTTATAAAATTAAAACCGAATAGTCCAAAAAAACCGAATAAGAGTTTATTATTTACTAATATATATATATATATATATATATATATATATATATATATATATATATATATATATATATATATATATTTGTTTCAAGTATACATCTTTTAGTTATTTATTAATTTGCTAAATTGTATTTTTAAATAGATTAGAAAGTATTATCCAATAAAATACATCAATGTATACTTTTCAATAGTATTTTATCTATAAAATATTGAATTATAAGAAATTTTTTAATAGTTGTTCATAATTTTAATTCTTACCAAAAAATTTATTTTAAAGTTGATTAATATTATGTTATACTATATTTTTAAATGTCCCGCTTCTTGAAAACCGAATTGTAAAAACCGATCAATACGAATTGTAATTTGAATGGTTCGGATCGGATTTGAATTTAATTTGGACTATTCGGATTCACGTTTTGAAAACCGAAATTATTTTGGATTCACCTTAGTGGATGGGATCAAACCGATCCATTGAAACGAACACCCCTACTAATGCTATTAGAGTGGTTACCACTTCACCATTCTAAAAATGTTGACATTTCATCGCCACGTCACTACCATTTTCTAACTTACTCCTAGTAAATGGTTACCACTTCACATCATATATCATATTGTAGTCTATGTACTATTTGTTGTACATTTATGAGAGAGAGAGATGATCAACCGTGGTTCAAACCACAACAAACCAGAATGGGGTGGTGCTCACACTACAACACAAACAATAAGGCCATAATATGTATTCATCTTTCATGTTTTTTATGTCTTGTCAGCTTTCACCTTATTCATCTATCACTTTTCAAGACCCAATAAGTGGTCACCTTTTATTTTTCTTTCATTTATTTTTTAACAATAAAATAAATTTAATTTTAAAGACTATAATTTAGAAAATAAATATAATTAATAAGAAAATAATAAAAATCGAAATATTTAATTACTTAAAAATAAAAATTAGATAATAAAAAATAAAAAAAAATTAAAAATTACATAATAAAGAAAAACAACCAAGATTAAAAGAAAGGAAACAATTTAGGGGGAATATTTTTTTGTGATCTTCTTAATGGTTTTTCTAGAAATTTATACACATTAGCTAGGAAACATAAACTTAAAAATAACCTTATATGTACATGCACCCTATATAGATTTAGGTTTCATTATATTATTGCAACTACTAGATAGAACATAAAACATACTTCTTTTGAAGCTAAAGACTTGGCAATCTTGTCTTTGCCACCAAGCATGGATGTGGATGACCCACAGTAGGAATCTCTCTTATGGTATTACACCTAAGACACCAAAGAACAATTACAAGAATAACTACCACATGGATAAATCTCTACAAAATCTAATAAAGGATAAGAAATTTCGTCCATTATGAAGAAAGGAGGAAGTTAGAGAAATATCAAACAAAAAAATGAGCAAGGAGGATGTGACCCTAATATACTAATTGTAACAATCTATAGATCTGGACCTTAAGAGGTCCAGAGAGTATGTGTGTAGTGACAAATAACATGGTTTGGCATGCGGAATTAAAGTTTGCACAATGAACATGGTGATTTGGGTGTTCAAGAGATGTATTGAATATGTATTGTGTTACAAAAAGGGACATAGATCTACATCTACATAAATAACACACACTCACACACTCAAACTTTACACCTCTCAAGCGCACCTCTACAAGTGGACAAACCCACCTTATATAGAGGTGTTTACATGTCTCTCTCTCACTCTCACTAACTCATGAGTCTAAAGGCTAAGGCACCACATGCAAGTGGGTCTACACAAGTCAACCCATTACAAAGTCATACATGAAGAACTTTGTACCCCAACATTCTCCCCCTCAAAGTTAGGAATGGATGACCCACTTCAAATCTTCCAAAATCGAGCATCTACACGGTTCGAGCCTCAAAGGTGACACATGTCGAAACGAACTTCAATCTTCAATTCTTCCATGATTCTTCAATTTGGGCTCTAGGATGTGAGACCATACAAACCGAGCAGCAACGAATGATTAACTTCAAATAATCACCCAAAAGTTGCGCATAAAAACACATCCCAAAAATCTTCAATAAAACCAAACCCATTTCGAAAATAAATTATTTTCGAACTTCCAATTGCATCATTCCGTAAGCTTCAAAACTTCAAGATCACTTCGGTCTTCAAATCCGCGTAATATGAAAAATTCAAGTTCGAATTTCCATATAAAACTTCTCCCCCTTTTTATAATCGAAAATTGATTATAAAACTCCCAAGGAAAAAGAACGTGCTCTATTCGAAGTTTTTCGTGTCAAAACTCCCCCTTAACATGTGGCATAAACTTTGTGCTTCAATCCGAAAAATCCAAAAAATCTTCAATTTTTAGCTTCGTTCACGGATCGCCTTTGACAAAATTTCTCAAAAATGGGTAGAAATTGTCAATTTCAAAATTCTGTAGTGACCCGGTGCGCCTAAAACAGCCAAATATGCAAAACTCTCCTCCTTTTCCAAAGCTGGGTAGAAAGCGTCAATTTGCACAAACTGCAGGGGCTTAAAATGCATTTTCTTCAATTTTCAGCAAAAACAGTCCTTTTTCGAATTTGGGTATGAACCGCCAAACATTCTAAGCCTCAGGGACTATTTTCGAAAATTATGCCATTGTGCACCAAACATACGAACTTTTGATCAAACATTCGAAATTTCAGAAAATTTTCAAAGTTGGGTGAAAAGTGTCAAATATTCGAAACTTGAGTGAATTGATGAGGTTTGCCAAACATTCGAAATTTCAGGGGCTGAATTCGAAAATTTTGCTTTTTGATCAAAATGTTCGAAGCCTTTTGCAAAACATTCGAAGCCTTTTCCCAATTAACAACCATTCGAAATTTCAGGGGTGATTTTCGAAAATTTTACTTTTTGAGCCAATTATGCGAAAATTTGATCGATCATACCAAGCCTTTCCCCAACATTCGAAGTTGGACCACTTGTGTCACTTTGTTAAAAGAGCAGGGACCAAAATTATAACTGTTAGTTTTCTTCTCCAATTCACCAATTCACGTGACGCTTCGTACGAAAATCTCATGTACCAAACACACGAAAATTTTTCACCCAAACGCACGAATATTTTCCTTCTCTCCTCTTCGTATGAAATTCTCAGGTACCAAACACACATCGTCTTTCCAAATTTTTTTTTTTTTTTTTCAAACACACGAAAAATTTTTCAACCAAACGTACGAATTCGAAGCATACGAAGCCTACTGAATGAACAGTAACCTCTGAATAGCTCTGAATCAACTTTGTTCACTTCGTACATTCAACCCAAAAAAAAATTCTTCGTCCTTACAGTTCTTCCCCAAATCATCAATCCAAAACACAAGAACCCTTCGTTCATTCACCCATCTGTTCCCTTCGAATCTTATTCACCAAATCACAGTCGATCATTTTTCGTTCGTTTTTCAGTTCAACCCAAACATCCAAAAACTCGTCGACATCCAAAAATCACCACAAAACGAAAAAAAATTTCGTTCGTTCTATCATCACCCATCGACTCCAAATGTTCGAACAATACTTCCCAATTCCAAAATCGACTGTAAACCAAAACATCAAACATCCAATAAATTCGAACAATCCTAAAATCAAATTTTCGCACATCGATTCCAAATATCAATTCGTCGTACATCGATCCTTTAGGATTGACCTTCCCAGTTCGTTCTTCAAACACTTAAACCCATCTATCGACCATCGTTACTTCAAGATCGATCCATCCATTCACTTTTTCATCACAAATCATCAAACTCAAACCCAAAACGAACGAAATTGAAATCCAGACTTCGAACATCGACTTTTACAGTTATTCGTTCCCACAGTCTTTAACCTTCGTTTAAAATCGATCCTTGTATACAAACCCAATAACCAATCGATCCTCAATACTCGACTCCAAACATTCGATCATTCGTTCCCAATTTTGACTTTTTGGCAGTTGACACCCAAAATCGATTATCGACAAACACCAAAATCCTTTTTCTCAAATCGATTTTTGGATTAAACTCACTAATTCAACAGATTCACCCTGTTCGTTCATCAGTTCTTGAAACTCATCAGTTCTTGAAACATCTCGACTGATAAACTCAATAACCAAAATTGATATCCATCCAAATCAACAATTTCTGAGTTCAATCAAAATCTTCAAACCAAGAGTCATTAACTTGTCGATCTGATTTAACGAATAACTTGATCATTATCGATTTTTGTATTCAAACATATCGATTCACAAGTTTATCACAAAAATCGAAACTCATCGATTATAAGAACTGATAATATGAAAACGAAAATCAAGAACAAGATTAACAGTAATGTTGATTGCGACTTCCGAGTTTCAAATATATGTTGACAAACATATACACATCAACAGATTTTGATGAATAAATGGGATCGATTATGAGAACTGTATCGGATCTATTCATTTGGGCTTAAAACAAGATTGATGAACAGTAACAAGTTGAATTTTGGGCTTAAGGCTTTCAATCGTGAATAGTAGTTGATTGTTTTTGGGCTAGTTTTTGATTCAAGTAAACAATTACCACAAAAAGAAAAGAAATTTTATGAACAGTGAATTTTGAATTTGAGAATGATTTTAGAAATTTTGATCTAAGCAAAAATTAATTGGATCAAACAAAGGAATTGAAACGAATTAGATCCAATAAATCAAAACGATCAACAATTTAAAAACGCAACGCACGATTCAAATATTACGAGAGATCATAGAGAGAGACTCATCAAAATTGATCAAATTGCGACAATATTAGCCAAACCGAGAATCGTTCTTCAAAAATCACCTTGATCTTGAAGACCCGCTCTGATACCAATTGTAGTGACAAATAACATGGTTTGGCATGCGGAATTAAAGTTTGCACAATGAACATGGTGATTTGGGTGTTCAAGAGATGTATTGAATATGTATTGTGTTACAAAAAGGGACATAGATCTACATCTACATAAATAACACACACTCACACACTCAAACTTTACACCTCTCAAGCACACCTCTACAAGTGGACAAACCCACCTTATATAGAGGTGTTTACATGTCTCTCTCTCACTCTCACTAACTCATGAGTCTAAAGGCTAAGGCACCACATGCAAGTGGGTCTACACAAGTCAACCCATTACAAAGTTATACATGAAGAACTTTGTACCCCAACAATGTGAGGTCCCAAGGCCATTCTCGTGTTTATTATGATTCTAGTGAAATCTAGGGTTTTCTTTATGCCTCTTTTAGTTGAATCTTGAGTATGTGAGGTCCCAAGGCGAGTTGGTTCATAGATCTGGACCTTAAGAGGTCCAGAGAGTCCTTGCCACTCTGCTTTTTGCCATACCTTTTGATTTATGAGCCTAGGAGGTAATTTTAGAGGTTATTTCACCAAAAGAAGCTTTGGGTGTGTTGCATGTGTACCAACATTCGACCTTTACGTGATTATCATGCTTGGGAAGGTCAGATCTATAGATTAGAGAAGCAGATCTGACCTTAGAAGGTCATTTGAGTATGAACATGGAAGCAACTCGCCGAGTTCATAAGTGGACTCGACGAGTCGAGTCGGGGTTGCCCCGCGATTCGTGACAGGAGGAACCCGTCGAGTGGAAGGATGACTCGACGAGCCAAGAGAGGCTAGAAGGATTCAGAGGACCCGCATGGACTCGTCGAGTCGCCCATGTGCACTCGACGAGTCGGGTCAAAGTTTGACCGTTGACTTTCGTTGACCTTAGGGTTCTGGTCAAGACTGATTCAAGAGAGTTTAGAGAGGGGTAGAATGGCCTTCTACCCAATCTTTAGAGATGAGACTATGAGAGAATATTGATCGGGGATGTTATTTGAATAATAGGAGGAGGCTAGGTCGGGACGTTGAGCACGATAGTTTATCCGACTTCATTGAGGTGAGTCTTCTCACTATACTGTACCTGGAAGGGTAACTATGTGTGACCGGAAGGTCTTATATGCTATGAGATATATGAGCTGTATGTTGTTATGTGATATGTATGTGTTATGTATGTTATGTATGATAAGGACCGGAAGGTCAAGATGATATGGACCGGAAGGTCAAGAGGTTACGGACTGGAAGGTCGATACGGGTAGGACCGGAAGGTCTACCGGGATTCGGGACGGAAGTCCCCTGAGACATTTGGATCAGAAGATCCCACAGAGTTATGGCCTGGAAAGGCGTATGTGTCGTATGTGGTATTTTGGGGAACTCACTAAGCATTTATGCTTACAGTTGCTGTGTTATGTGTTTCAGGTACTAGTGAAGATCGTGGGAAGGCGCCGACATGATCGTTACACACTCATAGAGATTATGTTTAAAGATTATGGGATTTGTTTGTTATGATGACATTGGATACAGTCTGTTTGATATTGTTTTTGATGATTGAAAATGTGATTTAAAAATGAAAAATTGTTTTGAAAATTTACGTTGTTACAAGTTGGTATCAGAGCCTTGGTTCGAGGGATTTGGGTGCATCTTTGGATGTATCTGAACTCAAACTGAGGATTTGAGAAAGTTTTTAATAAAATAAACAATTTTTCTAAGAGAGTAAAAGATTTTGAGAAAGGCAGAACGGAGCAGTGTGTACGATCAGCCAACGCCCGAACGGTGATTTCCCAAAATACCCTTACATTATGTATTATGAGATATGATATGATATGATATGCATGTTAGAGTAGGCTAGGTATTCATATTAGGACTAGAGTGGCCTGATTTGTGATGCCTTAGCCTAGGAAGATTTATGCTGCTATGTAATGCTTGAGAGTGGGTAGGTAGCAGTGAGGAGCTTTTGAGAGGTCTACCGAAGGGTAGCCTATGCCAGCGAGATGTAGAGTACTTGTGATCTGGGATCCTAGGAGGAGGACTTGGGGTGAATACTGATGCGGTGTGGACGGTAGTATAGGGCCCGTACTACTGAAGACACCGGATCAGTGTGCAGTCCAAGTAAGAATCCTTAGGGTACTAGGGAACAAGTAGGGTTGAGTTATGGAGTGCGAGTATGCTCGAGTAAGTGTCTGATATTATTATGTTGTATTTCAGAGACATCATGGTTGGGACACGCCACAAACCTGAGACGAGCGGCATGAGTGACGAGGAGCTTCGTTAGATGATCCACGATGAGGTGGCAGCGGCGATTCGAGCCGAGATTCCGGAGATGTTTGGGTCTATCAAGACCACATTGATTGAGACTTTTGATGAGCGGTACGCAACGGTGACTGAGGCTGCGGCTGCTGCAGCTACTGCAGCTGTGGCTGCTGCCAGGCCTCAGGGAGGTGACTCGTTGTTGTTTCGAGAGTTCAGTAACACAAAGCCACCAGAGTTTGACGGGACGCAGGATCCGATCGCTGCGATGAGATCGATTTCTGATATTGAGGGATGCTTCTACACGTGTTCATGTACGGAGCATCTGAGGGTACGGTTCGCGCTGAACCAGCTTCGCTTGGGAGCGAAGGACTGGTGGAAGTTCGTGACGGCGAGCTTCACTCTTGCAGAGATTTCAGAGGTGACCTGTGAGAGGTTCCCCACCATGTTCAGAGACGAGTATGTTCCCTCGGTGGAAAGGGAACGGCTGGCCCAGGAGTTCTTGACCCTCAAGCAGGGTACTGATTCTGTTACTACGGTTACCAAGAAGTTTCATGAGAGGGCGATGTTCTACCCTGAACAGGTGTCTACCGAGCAGGCACGCATGAGCCGGTATTTGGGCATTTTGAGGAGGGATATTCGGGAGTTCGTGTCGAACTCGACTTACTGGATATTTGCTGAGCTCCAGGAAAATGCCCGGAAGAGGGAGCTTGAGTTGGAGACTCAGGCCAGGGAGGAGGCCGAGTCTCAGGGGATGGATCGGCGGCCGGCACAGTCTCAGCCGGCAGCCAAGCGGGCAAAGCCCGCCGATTCGAGATCTGGAGGATAGAAGGGCCGTACTTGCGGAAAGTACGGCAAGGGACATGACGGGGTTTGTCGATCGGGTGCTTGCTACAAATGTGGCAAGGAGGGGCATATAGCCAAGGATTGCCCTAAGGGGTTCATGGTTTGTTTTCATTGCAACCAGACGGGCCATCGGAAGGCCGAGTGTCCGCAGGTGCGGGGGACAGCACAGGGAGCACCGCAGGGATCTGCCCCTGCCTCCGTGCGAGCTACTGAGGTTCGGCCAGTTAAGGCCGAGGCACCGAAGGCTCGCGGGAGAGTCTTCCAGTTGACAGCGGAGGAGGTCCGCGCAGTGCCCGATGTCGTGGCTGGTATGCATTCTTTCATTTATTTATGATGAGTTTGAGGTGTTGTGCTTATATTATGATATTCGTAGGTACTTTTCTTGTGAATTTCGTACCTGCTTTGGTGTTATTTGACTCGGGTGCGATTCGGTCATTTGTTTCCTTAGCGTTTAGTCAGCACATCAATATCCGACGAGAGGCATTGAGTCGACCTCTGCGAGTTTCTATAGCTGACGAGCGAGCGGTGTATGCTATGGAAGTGGTTCGAGGATGTGTACTCGAGATCTTCGGTGTCGAGTTCCCGATAGATCTAGTCCTGATTGCAATGGGGGACGTATGTGTCATAGTGGGCATGGATTGGTTGAGCCGATTTGGGGATGTTATAGACTGCGAGCGACAGTTGGTGACGATACGAGACCCTAGTGGGGGAGTAATTACGGTGTACGGCGAGGGTACCCGATGTGGGACAGCGTTTTGTTCGGCTGCCAGAGCGAGACAGAGTTTATAGCAGGGCTGCAGCGGGTTTGTAGCCTATGTGATGGACACACGAGTGGCCGCTGGGAGGCCAAGTTCGATGAATGACGTTCCGATAGTGCGTGAGTTCCCGGATGTTTTTCCTGAGGAATTGTCGTCTGTGCCTCCCGAGAGGCAGGTAGAGTTCCGCATCGATTTGGTTCGGGGGCAGCGCCTATCGCCAAGGCGCCTTATCGCCTTGCGCCGCTAGAGATACATGAGTTATCCTCGCAACTTCAGGAGCTGCTGGGGAAGGGTTTATTAGACCGAGTAGTTCCCCTTGGGGAGCGCCGATCCTTTTTGTCAAGAAAAAGGATGGTTCACACCGGATGTGCATTGATTACCGGGAGTTGAACAAGTTGACGGTCAAGAACCGTTACCCATTACCGAGGATCGACGATTTGTTCGACCAGTTACGGGGAGCGTCTTGGTTCTCCAAGATTGATCTGAGGTCTGAATATCATCAGATGAGAGTGCGTGATGAGGATATCCAGAAGACAACGTTCAGGACTCGTTATGGGCATTACGAGTTCGTGGTGATGCCTTTCGGGCTCACCAATGCACCGGAAGCATTCATGGATCTCATGAACAGGGTGTGTAGGCCGATGTTGGATCGTTCGGTGATCGTGTTCATTGATGATATTTTGGTGTATTCGAGATCTAGAGAGCAGCACGAGGAGCATCTGAGAGAAATTCTCGGGGTATTGAGATCGGAGAGGTTTATGCCAAATTCTCCAAGTGCGAGTTCTGGTTACGGGAGGTTCAGTTTTTGGGGCATCTCGTCAACCAGAATGGGATTTTGGTCGATCCGGCCAAGATTGAGGCGGTTATGAGGTGGGAGGTGCCGAGATCACCCACCGAGATCAGGAGTTTTCTAGGATTGGCCGGCTATTATCGGAGATTTATCAGGGATTTCTCCAAGATCGACGTGCCTCTCACCAGGTTGATCCGGAAGGGTGTTGCTTTTTCGTGGGGTCCGGAGCAGCAGACCTCGTTTGAGACACTTCGCCAGCGATTATGCGAGGCCCCGGTGTTGGCCCTCCCGGAAGGGATGGAGGATTTTGTGGTGTATTGTGACGCATCGATATCGGGGTCGGGTGCAGTACTTATGCAGAGGGGGCATGTGATAGCGTATGCATCGAGGCAGATGAAGCCTCATGAGACGAGGTATCCCACTCACGATCTGGAGATGGGGGCAGTGGTGTTCGCCCTCAAGATCTGGTGTTACTAATTATATGGGGTTCGGTGTACCATATACACGGACCACAAGAGCTTGAAGTATTTGATGGATCAGCCCAATCTGAATATGCGCCAGAGGAGATGGTTGGACGTGGTAAAGGATTACGATTGTGAGATCCTGTACCATCCGGGCAAAGCTAATGTTGTAGCTGATGCCCTGAGCCGTAGGGCGGAGAGCGCCCCGATTCGAGACATTTGTATGCGACTGACAGTGATGACTCCGGTGTTGGACACCATTCGAGAGGCCCAGGCAGAGGCCGTGAGACCGGAGAACCGCAAGAGAGAGCAGGTGATTGGTCAGGTACCTGAGTTCGTTACCGATAGCCGCGGGCTTATGACCTTTCAAGGTCGGATTTGGGTGCCGTATGCAGGCGGGGCGCGCACCACTTTGATGGAGGAGGCGCACCGATCGAGGTTCTCGATCCATCCTGGGGCCACTAAGATGTATTTGGATCTGAAGAAAGATTACTAGTGGCCCTGTATGAAGAGGGATGTAGCATGGTTTGTTGAGAGGTGCTTGACCTGTCGCAGGGTTAAGGCTGAGCACCAGCGTCCGCACGGTAAGTTGCAGCCACTTGAGGTTCCCCAGTTGAAGTGGGAACAAATTTCCATGGATTTTATCACCAAATTGCCAAGGACCACGAGGGGTGTCGATGCGATTTGGGTGATTGTCGACCGGCTGACGAAGAGCGCTCACTTCCTTGCTATCAGTGAGAGCTCTTCTGCAGAGAGATTGTCAGAGTTGTATGTGAGGGAGGTGGTATCGCGGCATGGAGTACTGATCTCGATTGTGTCAGACCGAGATGTATGTTTCACTTCCAGGTTCTGGAAGAAGTTCCATGAGGAGTTGGGTACGAGGCTGCATTTCAGTACCGCTTACCACCACCAAACGAACGGACAGAGTGAGCGGACGATTCAGACGCTCGAGGACATGCTCCGAGCATGTGTGTTGGACTTCGGGGGAAGTTGGGACACGTATCTGCCGTTGGCTGAGTTTTCTTATAACAACATCCACCATTCGAGTATTGGTATGCCTCCCTTCGAGTTGTTGTATGGTAGGAGATGTCGGACTCCCATTTGCTGGGGAGAGGTAGGGCAGCGCGTGATGGGCAGTACTGAGATAGTGCTTCAGATGACCGAGCAGATACAGCAGGTTAGACAGAGGTTGTTGGCGGCTCAGAGTCGCCAGAAGAGTTATGCGGATAGGCGACGATCCGAACTTGAGTTCCAGGTGGGAGACTTCGTACTCCTGAAAGTGTCTCCTTGGAAAGGAGTGATTCGATTCAGGAAGAGGGGCAAGCTGGGGCCCCGGTATATTGGGCCGTTCAGGGTGACCGCAAGGGTGGGCAGGGTAGCATATCGGTTGGAGCTACCTGCGGAGTTGAGCCAGATTCATGATACCTTCCACGTATCTCAGTTGCGGAAGTGTATAGTCGACGAGTCGGTAGTGGTGCCGCTGGAGGATATTCAGGTGGATGCGAGCCTGAATTATGCTGAGAGGCCAGTTGTGATCCAGGATCGGAAGATCAAGGTTCTGAGGAAAAAGGAGGTGTCCCTGGTGCAGGTCCAGTGGCAACATCGGAAAGGGTCCGAGCTGACCTGGGAGCCGGAGTTGGAGATGCGGGAGCAGCATCCAGAGTTAGTTGTGGAGCAAGACTTCGAGGGAGAAGTCTGATTCTAGTGGGGGAGAATTGTAACATCCGGATTTCCAGGTATTATGTTTGATCATTTATTTTATGAGTAAAAGAGAGGGACTCGACGAGTTGAGGCATAGACTCGTCGAGTTGGACCGTGTTTGCTGACTGGATTAATGAACGGACTCGACGAGTCGGAAGGGTGGACTCGACGAGTCCGCGCTGTAAATTGAAACCCTAATTCTCGGGGTCTGTGCCCTATTTAAAGGCCTTTATGGCCTCCATTTCCGGCAACTTCACCCTTGAGAAACCCTAGAGAGCAGAGAGATCGTTTGTGGTGCAAGAGGAAGGCTAATTCACTATTTCTTGTGTGTTTTAGCAAGAAGGAAGGAGGTAGAATAAGCTAGGCGGGTTGAGGAGCTTGGATCCACTTCTATTTGATCAGAGGAAGCTGTTGGAGGTAACAATCTATGCCATTCTCGTGTTTATTATGATTCTAGTGAAATCTAGGGTTTTCTTTATGCCTCTTTTAGTTGAATCTTGAGTATGTGAGGTCCCAAGGCGAGTTGGTTCATAGATCTGGACCTTAAGAGGTCCAGAGAGTCCTTACCACTCTGCTTTATGCCATACCTTTTGAGTTATGAGCCTACGAGGCCATTTTAGAGGTTATTTCACCAAAAGAAGCTTTGGGTGTGTTGCATGTGTACCAAGATTCGACCTTTACGTGATTATCATGCTTGGGAAGGTCAGATCTATAGATTAGAGAAGCAGATATGACCTTAGAAGGTCATTTGAGTATGAACATGGAAGCAACTCGCCGAGTTCATAAGTGGACTCGACGAGTCGAGTCGGGGTTGCCCCGCGATTCGTGACAGGAGGAACCCGTCGAGTGGAAGGATGACTCGACGAGCCAAGAGAGGCTAGAAGGATTCACAGGACCCGCATGGACTCGCCGAGTCGCCTATGTGCACTCGACGAGTCGGGTCAAAGTTTGACCGTTGACTTTCGTTGACCTTAGGGTTCTGGTCAAGACTGATTCAAGAGAGTTCAGAGAGGGGTAGAATGGCCTTCTACCCAATCTTTAGAGATCATACTATGAGAGAATATTGATCGGGGATGTTATTTGAATAATAGGAGGAGGCTAGGTCGGGACGTTGAGCACGAGAGTTTATCCGACTTCATTGAGGTGAGTCTTCTCACTATACTGTACCTGGAAGGGTACCTATGTGTGACCGGAAGGTCTTATATGCTATGAGATATATGAGCTGTATGTTGTTATGTGATATGTATGTGTTATGTATGTTATGTATGATAAGGACTGGAAGGTCAAGATGATATGGACCGGAAGGTCAAGAGGTTACGGACTGGAAGGTCGATATGGGTAGGACCGGAAGGTCTACCGGGATTCGGGACGGAAGTCCCCTAAGACATTTGGATCGGAAGATCCCACAGAGATATGTCCTGGAAAGGTGTATGTGTCGTATGTGGTATTTTGGGGAACTCACTAAGCATTTATGATTACAGTTGCTGTGTTATGTGTTTCAGGTACTAGTGAGGATCGTGGGAAGGCGCCGGCATGATCCGTACACACTCATCGAGATTATGTTTAAAGATTCTGGGATTTGTTTGTTATGATGACATTGGATACAGTCTGTTTGATATTGTTTTTTATGATTGAAAATGTGATTTAAAAGTGAAAAATTATTTTGAAAATTTACGTTGTTACATGGTACATTGGGGAACTCACTAAGCTTTGTGCTTACGATTTTTAGCTAATGTTTTAGGTACTTCCGGTTCCAAGGGAAAGAGCTTGTGTTGATTGCATCGCACACATCATATTGATTCTGTTTATGGGAAACACTCTGATTTATATGATGTTTGACATACTTATTGTATGGGGTTGTATGAACACTGTTTTGGAATATTATTTTACTTTAATCAAAAATGAAATTTTTGGGTACATATTTTTAGGATGTTTCATTTGACTTGATATTGGTGGGTCTTAAGCGTGGTTGAAGTGATTCTTTGTTGAGAATCAGTCTTATGTTGACCATTTCTATATAGGTGAGAAAAAGAAATATATATATATATATATATATATATATATATATATATATATATATATATATTAAAAGTGTTAGAGATTAATAATAATAATGGTCAGGATCCTGAGAAGTGTTCGGGATCCTGAAATATCTTGAAGATCTGGGATCCTGAATAGGGTTGAGGATCTTGACCCTAACAATAGCCCCAAAATTATACTTGCAGGATATTTAGGTTAATATAAATATAAAAAAATATAATTTGAAGTAAATAAAGATAAGGAATTTGAATTTCAAACCCTAACGGAGAAAATTTATCCGTTCCATGACCATCATTACAAAGTCAGATCATAGTCTCTCTCCTCTATCACTAGAATAAATAGGGGTAATTGGTTCAAAATTTTCTTTACCTTCCCTAGCTTTTCTCTTAATCATCTCCGGTCACTTTCAAAGGTAATTTATTTTTCCTCTTTTCCTTTCGTTTTCTTTCTTTTTCGATCATGGGAAAGAAAACCGCTCGTTCTCATGCTAGCATACTTCCTCCTTCCGATGATGACTTCACTGATCAAAATATCCTGGCTCACGACGAGTCATGCAATTTTGACAATGAGGATATCAAATCTTTGAAGACTAAAGGTGCTTTTCCTGTTGGTGTTGTTTTCAAACACTTCAATGCTTCGTTCCAACCGGGCTGTGTCTTACCCACCCGGATTTGCTACCCGGAATACCTTTTTTCTCTGGGTTTAACTTATCCTTTCTCTGGTATCATCTCTGAATTCTTTGAGGTTACCCAACTCTCCTACATCCAGGTTATGCTAAAAGTTTGGAGGATCCTTTATTGGGTCGATCACCTAAATCAGTCTGAGAAATTGGACATTGGTTTATCAGAGTTGGCTTCTATTTAAGACCTTTCCACCTTTGGCTCCTCTTGGTTTTTGTTCAAGGTCAAATCAAACAAACCACTTCTTGTTCTAAAATCCAAGCATAACAACGACGCTAAGAAGGAAAAGTTTTTGTTTATAAGATGCAATTCCATTCCTAATGGAAGTTCCTTGCCAGAGAGATGGGTTAAAAAGGGTAGGATTTTATTATTCTTTAGGGATCATGGGATTTACTTTCTTATTTTATTTGTTGTGATGCAGCGTTCAAGTTTGAGGACTTTCTCCCACTGCTGAAGATATGGAAGATAAGATAGCAAGTTTTCTTGCTTTCTATGAGGCCGATATATCTTTTCGATTTGAACTGTGTAGTCTCTAAGAAAGTTCTTCTGCTACTGCTTCTATGCCGACAGGTAAGGATCCTTATTTCATGTCTTTCTATTTTTCTAAGGTGAAGGATCTTGAACTCATAAGGCTTTTTCGTTATGTTTAGGATCCAAGGTTACACGTTCCGATGCCTACTTTACCCTCGCTGATGTTGACACGAACATGTCTAATGCCCGGCTGGTAGTGAAGAAGGAGAAGAGATCATCTTCTCTCCGTCCCAAGATAATTTCCATAGATTTGACAGTGAAGACTCCGGGATCCCGGAAGAGAAAAACTGCTGAGGCCACGAATTTGAGCTTGGAAAATCTCAGAGCTGAGGACGTACTCTTGATGTTGATGTCTTTTTCTCAGGCTATAAATTGCACTGTAACTTTAGCTATTTCTAATGTCATTCTTGTTTCAAGTCTTCGATCATGTCTCCGTTGACTTAAAGATCCGGCCTAAGAGAGCTGAACTAGCCTTAAAGGAGCAGGAAAAGATATGGAGGAGACTAACGAGGATCTCTTGAGGAGGTTGGATCTACTGATCAAGGAGGTGACTGAGAAAGAGGAGGAGCACGCAACTAATATGGATGAGGTGATCACTGAAGTGAAGGCTAGTGTTGTTATGGATGTCTGGGAAGCGAAGATCAAGTTAGCTAAAGACGTTGCCAACACATGATCCTAGAATTTGGATGGGTGGAGTGAAGCTCTGGTGAAATTAAATAGTAAGCCTGATAATATGAGTCAGGACCCTGAAGGGAAACAGCCGAAGGTGGGCGAGGAGGATAAGATCCCAGGCGATGATAACCAGTCTACGGTTTAGGCCTGGTCTATGGAAAATATTTTGAATGGTTTTTAAGACAATATTTAGCTTTTCCTTTTTTTATGGGGATGGCGTGCAACCCTTTTAATCTATGGTTATTGATGTTTATATCTCATTGCTCGTGTGTATGATGTGCTTGATATGACTATAGGTCTTCTGAGGATCCTTATGTAATCAAGATCCTAAAGAGTTCAGGTTTGACAAGATAGTTAAGATCCTTAGGAGAATAAACCTTTAATTATTACATAGGATAAATAACTTTAAAGATAGATAGAACCAGGTGATCTTTAGGTTTTGTAATCATTTGATTTAGGAGGATCCTCGAGTTATTTTGATACGATCTTGCAGTTTACGTAGAGAAGGATCCCTATTAAGAGATCTTTGAAGATCCTTACTTTGCTTTCTGACTGGGAAAGATACTATTTAGAAAATGACTGGGGAAAATCCTACTTTAGATAACAATTGGGGAAAATCCCACTTTAGATAATAACTGGGGAAAATCACATAATAACTGGGGAAAATCCCATCGTAGATAATAACAGGGGAAAAATCCCATAATAACCGGGGAAAATCCTATTTTAGATAAAAACTGGGGGAAATCCTATAATAATTGGGGAAAATCTCATTTTAGATAATAATTGGGACAAATCCCAACTCGTAAGATAACATGATAATGTTATAAACCTTAGAATTTCACTGTGGAAGATCCCAACATAGGATAACATGACAATGATATAAACCTTAGATTTAAACATTAGGATCTTAATATATGTTCAGAAATAAGAGGTTGCCAAGTCACAAAAGCGTGAAATGATCCCCTTATTCACATCCCATAGTCAGATATTGTGTGTCCAAGTGAGGTGTAGAAACCTTAACTCGTGTGAAAGAGGTTATTAACTATTTAAACCTTATAAGAGATTAAGTACCCTTATTCGGAGGAGAGATGATCAATCTCTATTTGTCGTTATTAGGATCCTTAGATTCATGCACATTGCAAACATTAGCTTTGGGTGGGCGTTAGCTTAGCTAACATCCCTTCGATGCTTAAGGCAATAACGGTCTTTGAAAAATTAAATGAAAGAATTAGATAAAAGTAACGAGTAGAGAGTGTGTACCTTGAGTTTGTTAGAAAATGATTAATACAACTTACATGAAGTATGCTTTTAGATGTATAACATTCCAGGATCTTGGCAAGACGTTTCCTTTAAGGGTAGCTAGCCAATATGCCCCTTTCTTGCTTCTGAATCGATGAGATATGGTCCTTCCCATTTAAGTGCCAATTTACCTGTATTGGGATCCTTGGTATTTTGGAATGCCTTCCTAAGGACCAATTCAATTATTTGGTATCTTCTTACTTTAATTCTCTTGTTGTATGCTTTAGCGATCCTCTGTTGATGAGCAGCAATGCGGATCCTAGCAAGATCCCTGAGTTCATCGATAGTGTCAAGAACTTGGGCTAGGATCCTATCATTGTTTTCTTGACCCTATAATTGGTATCTTGCCATTGGGATCACCACTTCAGTTAGGATCACAACTTCTGTTCCAAAGACCAAGGAGTATGGGGTTTGGCCAGTGGCTGTTTTTAAAGTGGTCTTATCTGTCCATAGGACAAAAGGGAGTTCATCTGCCCATCTTCCTTTCCTTTTGTCTAATCTTTTCTTCAAATTGTTGATTATGATTTTTTACTGGATTCAACTTCGCTTGCGGAAGAACAGGAATTGACATTATCATTTTAATTTCCCAACTCATGCAAAAGTCTCTAGTCCTTTTGCTTATGAGTTGAGATCCATTGTCACATATGATCTCGGAAGGCATCCCAAACCTGGTCAGGATATTACGTTTGATAAATGAGACTTCGTCCTTGTCTCGTATTTGAACAAAGGCTTCATCCTCTATCCATTTTGAGAAATAGTTTGTCATTACTAGCATGAAGACCTTTTCACCAGGAGTTTTTGGTAACTTGACAACTATATACATTCCCTATTTCATGAATGGCCAAGGGGAGATGATAGGATGCAAAGGTTTTATTGGTTAATGAAGGATTTTGTTATTCCTTTGACATGCATTGCATCTTTGTGCATGTAAGAAAGCATCTTTCTTCATTGTTGACCAGTAGTACCTCGTCCATAACACTTTGGAGCATTAGGATATGCCTCTAGCATGATTTCCACAATCTCCTTCGTGTATATCCTTTAGTACCTCTGTAGCTTCCCGACTTTCCAAGCATCTCCAGTATGGACCAACCATGGATTTATTGTATAATTTCCCTTGAATCATCACAAATCATGAGACCCTCATCCGTAATGCTCTATCGCTTTTCTATTCTTTGGGAATCGTTCCATTTTGTATATACTCCAGAATGGGTTGGATCCAGGATCTTGAGCTTTGCGGAGGATCCTGGATGTTGGGATCCTGTCGATTTTGATCTTGAAGAAGTGATTAAGGATCAGGATATTCGATTGTTACCATGTTGGTTGTTTGATCATGGTCATTGGGATTGTCAGGTTTCTTGGAGGGATTTTCTATCGCTGCGATCAGTATATGGGATATAGGGATCCTGATTTCTGACGGGATCCTGAGGGAAGATCATAGGTAGGCTAATGTGTCTTCCTCGGTAATTTTTTCTCTGGCAACTTGACTTAGGCTAAATGCTTCGAATTTAGAGGGTAATTTTTTTGAGGATCTGGAGGTATATTGCTAGTATTTCGCCTTTTACTGCAAAGGATCCATTAAAATGATTAGTTAATAATAAGGAATCAACAAATACCTAAAGATCCCTAATTTGAAGATCCTTGGCCAACTATAATCTCATGATTAGTGCTTCGTATACAACCTTGTTGTTGGTTGCATCGAATTCACAACTGACTGCCTGTGGTAGGATGTCCCCCTGTGGTGATTTTAGTATGATCCCTAGGCTTTTCCCTTTAATGTTGGAAGCTCCATCAGTGAAGATTGTCCATCTTCCCATGCTTTCTTCTTTTTGGAGTTCCTTGCTTTCCAATTCTGCTTCAGGTAGTAGATGATCACTGAAATCAGCCACAAAGTCTGCTGGTGCTTGTGATTTTATTGCTGATCTTGGTTAATATTTGATTTCATATGTGCTTAGCTTCATGGACCACTTTTCCATCCTTCCCGACATCTCTGATTTTCTCATAACATTCTTAATAGGATAATTAGTTCTTACATGTATAGTATGTGTTTCAAAAAAGTGTCCTAATTTTGTGGAAGCAGTTACTAATGCAAGTATTAATTTTTCAAGGTTGGAGTATTCGGTCTCAGGATCCAAGAGACTTTTACTTACATAGTAGATGGTATGTTGGTCCCTGTTAAGATCCTTGGCTAAAACTGCACTTACAATATTAGAGGATACTGAAAGGTAGAAAAGGAACGGTTCCCCGTTTAATGGTTTCACCAATAAGGGTGCTGAACTTAAATAATTTTGAAGTTCCTGAAAATCATCTTCATGAGCTTTAGTCCATTCAAACCTTTTGTTCTTCTTTAAGATGTCATAGAAAGGTTTACACCTCTCTGAGGATCTTGAGATGAACCTATTTATAACTGCTACTCTTCTTTTTAGTCTTTGAATATCCTTTGTCGAGGATAGGGATCTTAAATCAATGATGGCCTTTAATTGTTTTGAACTTGCTTCTATTCCACTTTTAGTTACCATGTGTCCAAGGAACCTGCCTGATCTCATTCCAAAATGGCATTTGGAAGGATTCAACTTCATGTTGTATTCGTCTAGTATGTTGAAGGCTTCTTCAAGATCCTTGAGGTGATCTTCAGCTTTCTTTGACTTGAACACCATATCATTAATGTAGACTTCCATGGTGTCCCCCAGTTTGTCTTTGAACATCTGGCTAACTAGCCTTTGGTATGTCGCACCTGCATTTTTAAGGCGAAAGGGGATAGTAGTATAGCAATATATACTTGTTGGGGTTATGAATGCGGTATCCTCTTGGTCAGATGGTTCCATTTGAATTTGTTGGAACCTTTCCGATGCATCCATAAATGTGAACAATTCATGATCAGCCGTAGCATCTATCATGGAATCTATGAGCCAAAAGATATCACATAGAACGTCCCATCCAACAGATACTTCATCCTTCCTAGAATAATTGAATTGTCACACACTTTGTTACGAACCGAGAACCATTCATCGTTATGCAGATAGGGCTCATTCACTTATGGGAATTGTAAGTAAAATCATTTGCTAGACTCTGTGAACTCTACGTCTAGGTTGGTAATACCCATAACCTAAAGATATTCAGTGATTATGTGTGCCAAAAGAAAAGATAAAATCAAAATAAGAATTTTTTTGGACATAGTGATATAAAAAAATCTTTGATATAAAAGTAGATAGATCTTGAGAAAATATACTCTACATTCATCATGAAGAGAGATGTCGAATTGCTTGTGTGGTTACCTGTGAATTACAATCGAATACTCATTGAGGAGTAACGAAGGTTCTCTTTTAATAAGATTCGTAGGTGGCTTCATTTTCATACAAATTCGCAATCGGACATAAGTACGAATAATTATACGAAAATACTTGTATGACCAGTGTAGCCAAGAACAAGTAAGCTTAGGAACAATTTAAGTGCCTAAGGTTATGAGTGAATGTTCACCTGGAAATCTCATCTTATGAAAAGTTAAAAATCTGGATTTCTTGGGAAGAAATGGCATGGGATTAGGACATTTCATCAAGGTCACACAAAAGAAATAAGAATGAGATTTTCATTAATAAAAAATGGTACATTGAAACATAAGGTTTCGTTAGAATCTTGAACATTGAATGTTAACCGTCAGTTCATTTTGGATAGGTTTGTTGGGTCTTACCCTAATCATGGAAAAAGGATTTAGGATCATAAACACATAATTTTAACAAACACATATCCTGGTTGTTTTTGGCTAAAGATGTCTTGGGCATGTGTCATCGTGCGTGATTGTGTTAGAAATTTTGGGGGAAAAAGATTGGATGTGAAAAATCTTGTACCTCTACGAATAATAAGACCTTGCAATTATCTCTTTACTCAAAATGAGAAGAGAAAGGTAGCTCTTCGACTATTGTGAATACAGCCTATTGGGAAGAAATTTTCATAAGAAAAATTTCATTAAGGCTTCGTACGCAATGATTCTATGACTTGTGGACAACATGCTACATCATGCTTCTAGGGACACTAAACTAGTACAATAGTTTCATATCATACCAGTTCCCTGTGGAGCTTCACTTTTCGCACACACAAGAACAACACATTCTCATAATGATCTTCCCAATATCAGAAAAATAAGGAAAATACTTTTGTAGTTTTGATTTTTGAAAATCAAATTCAAACATAACAAAAATTTTTGTATTTTATAAAGAAAAGATAAAAAAATAAGAAAATCTTTTTGGAGTTTTGAATTTTTTTAAGAAAAGACAAAAAAAAAAAAAGAAAAACCTTTTGGATTTTTGAATTTTATAAAGAAAAGAAAAAAAAATCTTTTTAGGTTTTTGAATTTTATAAAGAAAGGACAACAAATAAGAAATTCTTTTTGGATTGTTGAATTTTATAATGAAAAGACAAAAAAAATGATATCACCAACATTGGTTATTGGTTAATGATAACGAATATTTCGCATGTGAACCAATACTCCCCAGTTTGTATTACTTTTTACAAGAATAGACTTCCCATAATTTTACGCTTCCCATCCATGATACGCTTCCCAGTGAAATACACTTCCCATTCGTTAGTTGTCAACATATGTTGAACGAGTCAGAAAGCGGAGCGAGTCAGAACGTTGAATGTGAACAGTAACCGCTGAATGAAATTCTATCAAGTAACGAATATTAGTCTAAAAATTTCGCAAATTAAATTTAAGAAATATTAGTTAGAATTAGGAACATAACAAGCCTCTATCATTCCCAACCCATTTGAAATTCTCAAAAATGATTTTTCATGAAGTAGTTTAACTAAATATCAACCAGTTAATCTGTTGTTTTAACGAAATGAACGGTAACATCGTGTTTCGAGAAGATTCTTATTTCAGGGTTGTGGACAATAAATGGGTCAAGTAAATGCCTTGGGCTTCAAGGTAATAAGTCTTTGACCCTATTGGATGTTGATAATATTGGTGATATGATCTAAGCCATTGGTTTGTGTTTTGGAGTCAAAGGGTAAAATGGGAAAAATAATATTCTAAGCTTCTTGCATGGATTATGGTTTTAAGTTCGACATGTTTTAAGCCAAAATGAACTATATATAAGTAAGGGGCTCGACAATACCTTTCATAGGATATAAAGATCGCCGAAAATGGAGTTGAAATGAAGAAGTTATGACTGTTTGAAGTTGAGGTGGTTTTGGGTGAAAGTCGTTGCCACGGCGTGGGGATCAGTCAGGCCCAAACCCATGATTTTTTTAGGGTTTTCAATTTATTTAAGCTTAATGTTCCACATTTTTGGGCTTTTTATCAGCCTCTATTATCTCTAGAACCTCTTAGGAGAAGCCCTAGCCCCCACCTTCAAGATTTGAGCTTCTCCTCTCTCCTTTCTCCTATTTTGGATGATTTTCATGTTATTTTGCTGAAATAAGAAGATTAAGAAGGTTCTTTTGGTTTCAAGGAATGATGCTTCAAGTTTGAATCCATCAAAGGCACTACATTTTTCGACTAATATAAGTATAAAGTGCCAATCTTGCTATCTAGTTCATTAGATATTTTCATTTACGATTTTTTGCACTTTTGGTCTATTTAAAGAGTGATCTTGGAGTCGATTGGACTCCAACATCTTTTGATCAGTTTGGAATATTTCTTGGACCCCATGCAGTAAACGTTAAATAATTTAGAGTGATTGACTTGGTCATATTGCACTGCTCTTGTTTGAGTCCAACCGTTGTAGGGTTGGGTCTTTTATTCGAAAGATTATTTAAGTTTTGTTTCATGTAATTGTATTCATGAAGCAGTTAGCTGATATTAGTAGGGGTTTTACAACAGTTGATGGCAGGGTAAGGTTGGAATCCTAGGAGAGCCTAGGAATTTCATTAGAGGAATTGATGCGCTATTTAGCGGCGGGCATTCGTTTGAGAATGGGTATATTTGGTTGCATCGGACGGTAGTCGACATGAGTAGTCACTTAGAGGATTCGTAATGATTATTGAGGAACATATGGATAGGTGTGGAAGGTAGTATTACCGTACTACTGAAAGCACAGGATCCATACTCGAATCAAGGGAGATTTTGGGTATTCTAAGGAGCTGATTGAGGGTAGATTGTATGGTTTGGCACCAAGTTTGATTGCAATGTGTTTCCATCTTATTCAGTTTATCGGTCATGGTTGTTTAGGCTGAGGATGGTCCTGATGATTATTTAGACCTTAGTGGCCATGTCAGTTTGGGTTCTGAATGGTGCAAACCTAGGTGAGTTAGTTGATTTTGAGGTCTCAAAGGCCTTTCTCAAGGTAGTTTCAGTTGAGTCGCGGGACTCAAGAAGGGAGCGATTGTGATGATCAGCTTGATGATTGCAGCCGGAGGCTTAGTGATTGACAGATGCATTCGAATGCCACTATCTATAAAGGGGATTATGTTATTCCATATTTCCATGTTCAAAGGATAGAGAGACAACGGAAAAGTAATTTTAAGAGTTGGGATGTAGACCCAACATGTGGCTAGGTAGTTACAGTTTTTGGCAGAAAGTATGGCAGTGTGGAAATGCACCAGAGGATTCTTATGGTAGGATTTCCTTGGAATGAGATCAAGGGTGTACTCTCTTTGAATTTAGTAGGTCATGTGCTAGTTGATTGTTTCAGGTAAGCAGGGAAGTGAAGTGGGGACAACAACTTTTGTTGTGTCTGATGTATCCTGACTAAGTGAATGATGCTTATTGTATTTATGAATGATTCTTGCGAAGAATTGTTAGGCAAGGTGTGTGGTAGTCTAATTGTTTCTTGATAGATAATCTTTGTTATAAATGGACTGTTAGAATTATTGCTTGTGTATCTACATGGGATTCTTGATGTTAGAGGCGATTATGATTACGGAGTTTCCGAGGTCTCCATCTAGGATTCAAAATCTCTTTGAGTTTGCTTGGTATTTATCCGGAAGACCATCTTACGATGTGTTATACATTCCACGGGTCTAGGATGCAATGTATCTGGTTGAGCCGATTTGATATTTGGTTTGTTTTCTACGTGAGTAGGTGGTAGTTTAAACCCTAAGTGGGGGAGAACTGGGTATTTTTCTTGAAGGATCATTGATCTGTTCGAGTTTTTGATTTCAAAAAAATTGGTGATAGGGATGTACGGTTCGGGTATGCGAGACTTTGGTTCAAGATTTGGTCATGACGGCAGCACATAGCAAGTTACTAGAGCTCGTTGTATCAGCTGAAGATTTGGTCATGACGGGAGCTCGTTGTATCAATCATGACGGAAGCACAAAATTTGGTTCAAGACTTTCGCTTAAGATTTGGTACATTCGAGCTTTATCAGTTGAAGTTCAATGGATGCTTCAACCTATCATCAAGATATATACATTGTACATTTTGGTTTCTGGGTATGGGTACCCTCAATTGTTGGTTATAGAAGTTTTGTTCATAGCGGGCTTCGGTTTGGCAGCTGTCCTTGGATTTTTGGGGGTTCGGATGTTGAAGCGGTGTTGTTTAGTTTTTCAGGTGTGGCTTTGGATCTGCACAAAATTCAATTTTGGCATTTCATTTCATTAGGTTTGGTATTTGGATTGATTCGACCAGGGTTTTAGCTGAATTTCTAGATAACTATGGACGTTTTATCGAGCTAGTTACGTATTGGACGAATATGTTCGGTTTCAGTCTAGGTGTGGGATCTTGTTCTAGTCATTCATGAGGATGTTTCAGTTAGAAATTGAGGTTCATCATTTTAGTTAGATCTACTGGTACCACACCCTTTTAGGTAAGGTTGTGAGGATGAAAGAATGCAGTAGATTTGGGGTTTGTTATGGGTTCTCTTAAGGGTTTGTATTGTGGTAAGTTATATAGATATTTTCATGAGGGGGTGTATGTGGACTAAGTATGTTAGCATGAGAACACTTGGCTCAAGTTATTGGTGTGGTTATTATTTCTTTTATAACTCTTGAATAAGAACAACATTACAATAGCCCATCTCTTTCTCTGGTTGTGTGTGACCATGTTTTCGCCCGATTTTGCTTTGGTAGTAGCGTGTACAATGAAAGTATTTGTGTGTGATAGAAGGGCATGGAACGTGTTGTGTTTCATGTAGTATTGAGAGGGATGTTGATTTGGTTCCTGCAAGTTAGTGGGTTGATGGTTATGTATCTTTAGGACCATCTGATGCTGGTTGTTAGTCTTCAGGCCAATGATGGAATGACGACAAGATCGGCATAGTACCGTGAGCCTATCATCTTCGTGGACTGAAGGTGTCACGATCTATCATGAACCAGCGACTGTATAATTCATATGGATGGGTCCTAGTAGTCATTTGATTGAGATACTTAGGTCTTAGATTGTTCGTCTTATTGGAATGGTTGGGTGTTAGTGCATTTTTAGGAGTTGGGAGACTCAATGACCAGCTGGTTTGGATCATGTGGACAGTAAAATTTTGTTGTGGGTATTAGTTGTGCATCAGAAGTCTCTTGCTAAATGGTTGCATTTGTTGGTCTCTACCTGCTTATGGGCTATTATTTAGAAGTGTGTTTAAGATAAATGGGTTTATGATCTGAAACTTTGGGTCGTGAGGATCGTTGATAATGTCTCGAATGAATTTTCAAGGAGTTGTACACCTAAGCTGATGAGAGATTTGGATACAACATGAGAATATTGGATGGACCATCATTATGCTCGTGATAGCAGTGGGTTGGTGATGAATTTTCAGGAAGTCAAGCGTGTATTTAAGTTTTTTAGGCACAATTTTCAGACTTTGATTGGATGAAATTCACGATCGAGATGTTTTGAGTATTCTTTATGCATGGTTTGGTGGTGTTCCTAGTCAGGGAACTAGGGGTAGGTATGACGAATGAATGATCAACAGTCTTAGGTTATGGTTTTGAATTTTGGACTGATGGGTTCTCGGTTCTGGGAAGTGTATTGCTGGAGTTGGTTTGTGGCTGTAGTTTGAGAGTTCCCAGTTTGAGTGGTTTTCATGGGAGGTTGGGTATTACGGTTAGGGAGAGGAAGATACTTATTGTGGTTGAATATGTTCAAGTTATTGAGTTGTTTGTTGACAGTTGTGGGTCTCCCAGTGATCTCTCGAGTTTTATGTTTAGATGCCTTGATTTTGAAGTGGTTAGAGGGAGCTTATGGAATATGTTGGCGTTGTTTTCAGAGATTCTAAAAAAGACGGATTTCGAGGACGAAATACGGTTTAAGTGTTGAAGAGTTGTAACATCCTATTTCGAGAAGATTCTTATTTTGGGGTTGTATACAATATTTCCATCAAGTAAAGGCCTCGGGCTTCAAGGGAGTAGGGTTTAGAACCAATTGGATGTTGATAATATTGGTTGTATGTTCTAAGCCCTTGGTTTGTGTTTTGGAGTTAAAGGGTAAAAGTGGAAAAATAATGTGCTATGCTTCTTGAATGGATTATGGTTTTTAGTTCGACATTTGTTAAGCCAAAATTAACTACACAAATTTAAGGGGATCATCAATACTTTTCCGTGGATATAAAGATCGCCAAAAAACAGTGTTGCAACAAAGAAGTTACAACGGTTTGAAGCTGAGGTGGTTTTGGGTGAAAGTCGTGGCCACGTCGTGGGGAACAGTCAGGACCAAACCCATGATTTTTTAGGGGTTTCAACGTATTTAAGCTTAATGTTCCACATTTTTGGGCATTTTATCAGCCTCCGTCATGTCAAGAACCTATTAGGAGAAACCCTAGCCTCCACCTTCAAGATTTGATCTTCTCCTCTCTCACCTCTCCTCTTTTGGATGCTTTTCATGTTATTGTGATGAAACAAGAAGATCAAGAAGGTTATTTTGGTTGCAAGGAATGATTTTTCAAGTTTGAATCCATCAAAGGCACTACATTTCTGGACTATTGTAAGTATAAAGTTCCAATCTTGCTATCTAGTGTTGGGGTATTATGTATTCTAACATCCCTATGGTGCACATACAGCCCTAATGCTTTGGATCTAAGTTTTCTCTAGTTATACATGCAACAAAAAATTATCCAAAGCATGAAACCTATAACTAGCATACAACTTGATATTTGAAACATAAAAAAGTTAGACAATTACCTCTTTGTTGTAGCTTGTAGAGTTTTGGCCTTTCAAGAGCTTAGTGCCTCAAATGTTGCACCTCTCATGGAATCACAACACACCATGAAAAAATGGAGGACTTTGAGAGAGAGATTAGACACACCAAAAATCAGCTATACTCTCCATGGAATACACTAGTTCCGATTTTAGGGTTTAGGGAATACATATATAGTGTAGAATTCCAAGAGTCATATGTGAACCCTAATTCTTACACTTACGCTTATGATCCAATAACTCATATGGACTAACTCTTCATGGACTCTCACATAAACTTAGTCCATCATGGATCAATAGCCCAAACCATATGTATCACTGATTTACATAATCAGTCCCCGTTAATTTAATTAGTCTCTTTTGATCACTAAATTAATTCCAAATTAATTCTAGATCAATACTAATTAAATAATATGATTTCTCAATTAATATATTATACTTATAATATATTAATAAACCACAAATAACCTCTTTCTCAAATATCCATCCTATCAAATTTCCCTGGTGAATGCAACCCAAAAGGACCATGCTACTCTCGGGTCAAATACATACCAATTATAGTTATGGACTTAGACACCTAATCCAACATCTAGTTTGTTAGATCTTGTCATTTGGGGTTTTTGGCACTTTTATTTCATTTCATGAGTGATCTTGGAGTTGATTGGACTCCAACATCTTTTGATCAGTTTGGAATGTTTCTTTGACCCCGTGGAATAGGAAAGTTATGATTTTTTGCCTTCCTTTTAGCCATGAAAGTTATCTTGGTCTTTTATACTATTTTGGTGTATTAATGTTTAGATCTTGGAAGATTGTGCCATTATAATGGCTTATCGAGGACATATTCCTAGTCCTCGTAGCGAGTGACCATCCTGATGTTCCTAATCCAGTCATTAAAGTTGGAACCATCAAAGATGACTCTCCTACAAAGGTTCGTGAGAGAGAAGGAGCCAGTACGGTTTGAGCCAGAAGTAGTGTTGGAAGACATCTGAAAAAGAAAAGAAATACAAAGTTTAGATTATATAAGAGTCCTGAATATAACACCCAAATGAAATATTAAGGCTAGGACCCAACACAATATTTTACAAATTGGATGAGGGATGCCGTAATCCAACTTGCAAAATATTTGAAGGTAGGTAAATGACGATTTACCAATTTCCACCATGAAAAACGAAATTGATTATTAAGTTATAATTGGATTGAAATTCCTAGATTCCTTTAAGATTCATCGAACTTTTCAATGGCATGTTTAAATCTCGATTATGCCCTTCAAGTTTGTGACTGGGATACCGAGGATCACAAACAAGGTGTGAATAACCATGCAAATTAACTTGGTACACTTGATGTCATTTATCACCTAATCGATATGCCGGTTAACCACACACGCTCCACCGATCTATGACAAACATCAATCTACCCTTTGCCACCCTTACTAGTCCATGTTAGTGTGTCGGTTAACCACACACGCTCCACTAACGACTTGGTAAGGTGCAAAGTACAATTTCATTGATTAGCATGAATTTCACATTTTCCTAAAGTAACTAAGATTGAGAATTTAATAAAAGTTTAGTTACTTTATAATTATCATTATATTTTTAATGAGGATTAGTGTCCTATCATACCCATTCGGCTAACAACCCTCCACCAGTCAAGGAAGTGGTGGGTGAGAATGGACACCCATTAAACTGACATTTTATAGGCAGTAACCTTATACCCCCCTTATACTCCGACTTCGTGAATGAGGCCTACTAATGGTAAGAATGACTTGTCTTATACATATATATAATTGTTAAACTTATAATATTATAATAGTATAAGGGTTGAATTTTAAACTTTTAAAATTCTAGGGTTTGGAATTAAAGTATTCTTAAGTGTGACTTTACAAATTCCAAAACTTGAGGGCAAGTTTTGACACTATTCAAAACTTTTCATTTTCTTAACTTATTAGTTTAATGACTTTTAAAGAAAAGACTTTTGGTTTTCCATAACTTGAGGACAAGTTATGGAGTCCATTAAAACCATTAAGATCATTTATTTAATTAACACAATAATCAAAAATTCATACATGATCTAATTACACTCATAAGCATAAGATAATTCATATCACCAATCTTCAAGAAATTAACCTAATCATATAAACTAATACAAATCTTGAAATTGTGACAATTATCTTTTAATTGGACAAGCATGATCATCACCTTATGAAAAAATAGATTTCATGGTTCAAAAAACAGTTTGGGGTAATGATCCTAATCCAATTTCTGGCCAAAAGTCGAAAATCTGCCCACTGGAGCACCAACTCGGTGATTACATGATCTGGACTCGTCGAGTTGGTCATTTTATGAGTGGACTCGACGAGTTCTCTGAAAAGAATGCAGAAATTCGATTTTTCAACTTTGAAAATCAATAAAACATCAAGTATAATAAAAAACAATCCTAGGCTCTGATACCACTGATGGGTTTTGAGCATCCTAACAACCTTAAGGTGCACATACAACCCTAAATGCTTTGGATCTATGTTTTCTGTAATTATACATGTAATTGGTTTTCCAAAGCATTATCCTAACTAGCATGCATATCATGGGTATTAGTATAACATAAGCTAGTTAGATGACATAAGTTTTTATTGTAGCTTGATTCCTTGGACCTTTAAGAGCCTAGCACCCCAAATGTGATGCCTCAAATGCTTCACACAACACCACCAACAATGGAGGACTTAAGAGAGAATATCTTACACACAAAAATCGGCTATGCTCTTCCAAAGAACACTAGGTACCGATTTTAGTAGCCTAGGGTGTTCTTATAATGTGCATGACTCTAATGTGCATGACTCTTCACATTACTTGGGATCCATGGGTTAAACCTCCATGGGCTATCCATGGACTACCATGTTGGTTTTAGCCCATCCTAAATAACCATAAGTCGACACAATAAGAATGATTTATTTACCAAATCAACCCTTTATATTTAATTAGTCTCTTTAGATCACAAAATTAATTCCAAATTAATTCTTGATCAATACCAATTAAATAATATGATTTCATATTAATATATTAGAACTTATAATATTTTAATAAATCATAAATATCCTCTCCTCAAAAGTCCATCCTTACAAATTGTTTCGGTGCCAAGCAACCCAAATGGACCATGCTACTCCCGGGTCAAGTACATACCAAATATTAAGGTTCTAAATAACGTAAGGCGTGACATGGCGGCAATGTCAAGCCTCAAGCTTTTCCGAGCCTTGGCGAGTCACGTCGTTTGTAAGGCGTGACTTAAGGCGGCAATTTTTTGTATAATTCATATTTTTATATGTATTTTCTACTATTATTCATTTTTATACACATATATGAGTCAAGGCGGCGTTTTGGTAAACCGACACACTAATTTGGAACTAGCAAAGGTGGCAAAGGGTAACTTAATGTTTATCATAGATCAATGGAGCGTGTGTGGTTAACCGGCACATTGATTAGGTGGTATATGACATTCGAGAGTACCAAGTACATTTGCATGGTTATTCACACATTGTTTTTGATCCTCGGTATCCCAGTCACAAACTTGAAGGGCATAATCGAGATTTAAACATGCCATTGAAAAGTTCAATGAATCTCAAAAGAATCTAGGAATTTCAAATCATTTAAAACTTAAATCCTTTTCGTTTTTCATGGTGGAAATTGGTAAATCGTCATTTTCCTACCTTCATATTATTTGCAATTAGATTACGGCATCCCTCTTCTGAATTATAAATAATCATGTTGTATCCTATCCCTAATTTCTCATTTGGGTGTTTAATTGGGGATTATTATCTAATCTAAACTATATTCTTTTTCTATTTCAGATGTCTACTCAAAACAACAATGCTTCTGGGTCAACCCCATCTGGGTCATTCTCACTCATGAACTTGTATCGGAGGGTGATATTTGATGGGACCAATTTTAATGACTAGATCCGCAACATTCGCATGGTCACCCTCTACGAGGACAAAGAGTATGTTCTCGACAAGGAGATGAAGGAAGTCAACGTGAACACTTCTACTCCTGAAGAAATTGTTGCTTACGAAACTCATGAGCGAGATGCTATGAAGGTTCATTGCATCATGCTCGCAACAATGACTACTGAACTCAAAAATTCCTATGAGGACTACTATCCTTACGAGATGCACCAAGATTTGATGGAAATGTACAATCAAAGTGCCAGACAGGAGAGGTATGAGATCATCGCCTCGATGATCACTACCAAAATGAAGGATGGAGAGTCCATCACGACCCACTTGCAGAAAATGTAGAGATTCGTAGACTGCTTGCTGAAGTTGAATGTCAAGTTCGATGAGGAACTGGCCATAGATATCATTCTACACTCGTTGCCTCCTTGTTACGAACAGTTTCGTATGACCTATCATATGAACAAGGAGGAGGTCACTCTGAGCAAGCTTCAAGGCCTGCTAAGGACTGCTGAGAGTAGTCTGAAAGGCAAATCTACTGCATCTACTCCTGTGACATCCCCAATTTCACGGCCAGAAAAGACCGATTCGTTTATGCTTTGTTTTATAAATCAGAGTGATCGTTTAAAGAAAACGGTTGCGGAATTTGTTCCCAAAACAAGATATGATAATAACTTATCAAAACATTTCTCAAAGAGAATGTATTTTTATTTAATAATAAAACCTCGGGATGTCATGTTCCGATACAGACACATAAGGATAAACATATCATACTTTCATTTACACTAGTGATTTACATCTCTTATAATCTCTCAGTGAAATGGGTCTTCGCATCGATACTTGTGATACAAAGAAAACTGAGTGGGTCAGGCTTGGGAGCCTGGTGAGCATATAGGGTTTTCAACCCACAATAATATATTTATTATATTTAATCATCAAATAATCAACCCAATTATCCATCCCCATTATCTCTATTTATCTTAAGGATCTACCCTAAGAATCATCTATCCTTCATTCTTAAGGATTGATATGAGGTATAGGCACGAAGTCACATTGTCGCCAGGGTTTACTCAATAGGCGCTAACTCCATAGTCACCAAGGTTTATATAATAGGCGCTAACTCCATAGTCACCAAGGCTTATACAATAGGCGCTAACTCCATAGTCACCAACTATCCTATCTACCCATATTCTACCCAACATTTTCGTAGATATAAATACTTACATAGTTTAAATCATTTAACACCTGTATAAAACATTAATTCCACGCCCATCTCAAATAGACAAACAATATATAACATATAGCACGTATTTCATGGCAAACACTTCATATATATGTGTTAGAAGAAAGTAACTACACACTCACACAAAACATATACTTAATACATTCAAACATTACTTGTATTAAAATCGTGTTTGTGAAAGGGACTATACACTCACACAAAACATATACTTAATACATTCAAACATTACTTATATTAAAATCGTGTTTGTGAAAGGGACTATACACTCACCTGATTTAATGAAAATCGGGCAGCAATTCGTTTCCTAAAACGATCGTTTCTAATAAAACTGGGAGTTTTATTGAGAAACCAGGCTCTGCGAGGGGTCAGGCTTCGAAACTGAAAATATAAATTTTCCGGGTCTTCGGGCACTTCGGGGCGTGTTTCGGGTGTTGGAAATGATCTTGGGGCTTCGGGGGAGGTCGAAATAGTGAAAATATGAGTTTAGGGGTGAAAAATGCCAAGTTTCTAATTATAGCAGGGAGATCTCGTAGGTCTTCTATTCATAGGAGGGGAGATCCGGAGCTTCGGCCGAGAAGGGACACGCGGCAGCAGCAGCGAAGGCAGGTGGCGCGCATGCGAGGGAGGCCAGGTGTTCGTGCGAGGCTCGGACACGCCTGCGACACACATCGCTTCACAAGTGGACCAACTCCTCGGATGACGCAGCTGCTTTAGACACGGGGCGAGATCGGGACGAGGGTGACGTGGCCGAACACCAGCCATGCGAAATTCCTCGGATTTCAGACTTTTCTTGATTTTTGTGCCCCGAAATTCTAAAATTCATAACTTTCGCATACGAGCTCCGTTTTTGACGTTCTTTATATGCACGGGTAGGTAAAATTACACTCCACAACTTTCGTTTAGACTTTGTCGGCTAATTTTGAATTTAATTTTTATATTATTATTTTTAACAGACCGGGACAGGAAATCCGTTAAAAATTCATAACTTCTTCATCCGACGTCCGTTTTCGTCTGTCTTTTTACCGTTGTGCTACTATTTATGAGACCTTCGATTCTCGTTTAGGTCGTGTCGGCTAAAAATCACTCGATCTAAAATTCGAGTTTTTAGCTGTCTACTACTAAGCTGAAACTTCGAAAAATCATAACTTCCTCATACGAAGTCAGATTTGGGCGTTCTTTTTATACCTACTCTCGGTTTAACGAACACTACGAGTTTCGTTTAGATCACTAAGGCTAACAAGTAGTTTATCAAAATCTCACTTTTTACGACATTCGACACCGTGCCGGTTTTGTCGCGAAACTTCGACAGGTCATAACTTCTTCGTTATAACTCGGATTTCGACGTTCTTTATATATCCGGAAACCTTGAGAAATATACTACAACTTGGTTAAGATTAATCCTTCTAAATAATCTTCCATAAAAAAGTCATTTTTGATGCTTATCGTCTCTAAATTGACTAGCCCGGATCTACGGGCGTTACAACTCCTACTACTGTTGCCCCTGTCTTGGCTATTGAGCAAGGGAAAGGAAAGAAGAGGAAGGCTCCTTCTAAGAGCCAAAAGGGTAAACCCCATGATGGATCCTCTTCTAGTGGGACCAAAGCTAGTTCTGCTACCCCCTCTTCCAACCCAAAAGAAGTAGAGTGTTTCTACTGTCATGACACAGGGCATTGGAAACGAAGTTGCCCGAAGTATCTGCAGGACATCAAGGATGGGAAGATAAATCCATCCTTCGCAGGTATTTATACTATTCAATCTAACAACTCATCACATGCTATTTCTTGGGTCCTTTATACAGGATGTGGTCTTCACATTTGTTCTGATTTGTAGGGTCTAAGAAGAACTAGGGATGTGGAGCATAGGAAGATGAACCTGATCATGGGGAATAGGAAAGCGTCGCTTGTCACCAAGATTGGAGTTTACTCTTTGGTGCTTATTAGTGGGTTAGGTTTAGATTTGAATGATTATTGCTACTCATCAGAAAGGGCAAGAAACATTATTTCTTTTCATGGTTTGTACAGACAAGGTTTTAGATTTTTGTTTAAAAATGAAATTGCTTCTATTAATGCTTTATTGAATGGTACTTTCTATTTTGAAGCATTGCCTTGTAATGGAGTATATGAAACTGTGAATGTTGTAGATAACTTAGGAAATAATGCGTTGCACATTGATTCGTCAAATGGTTTGGACAAAGCATGCTTGTGGCATTGTCGTCTTGGATATGTCAACAAGAAGCGCATAGCCCAACTCCAATAGGATGGAGTGTTGGAGTCATTCGACCTCAAATCGGATGACACGTGTGAATCTTGTTTACTTGGAAAGATGAAGAAGTCACCCTTCACTGGTACTTGTGAAAGGGGTGAGGGTTTATTGGATCTCATACATACGGATGTATGTGTACCTTTTAGATCCACCACAAGGGATGCAAACCGCTTCTATGTGACTTTTACTTATGATTATAGCAGATATGGGTATATCTACTTAATCAAGCACAAGTTAGAAACCTTTGAAAAGTTCAAAGAGTTTAAGCAAGAAGTGGAGAATCAGCTGGGCAGGAAAATTAAGATGCTCCGATCCGATCGAGGAGGTGAGTACGTTAGTATTGAATTCCACGACTACCTCAAGGAATGCAGAATCGTTTCGCAATTGATGCCGCCTTGGACACCGTAGTTGAATGGTGTGGCTGAGAGGCGCAATCGAATCTTGTTGGACATGGTTCGTTCCATGATGAGTCGAGCTTCGGTACCTATATCATTTTGGGGGTATGCCTTAGAGACTGCCTCCCATATCCTTAATCTAGTCCCAACTAAGAAGGTTGCCAAAACACCTCATGAGATGTGGACAACGAACGTTCCCTCGTTGGCACATATCAAGGTTTGGGGTTGTGAGGATTTCGTAAGACGATAGACTCACGAAAAGCTCGAACCTTGTAGTGAGCGATGTATTTTCATCGGCTATCCATAGAAGTCCTTTGGATATCTCTTTTATAGACCAAGTGACAATGTTGTCTTTGTTGCGAGGAGAGGGGTTTTCCGAGAGAGAGAGAGAAATCGAATGCCAAGAGGACAAAGGAGGCACATTGATATTGAAGAGCTTCAAGAATCAAGTGATGAAGGAACCTCTAACACTGGTGCTCAACACGAGGAGGAAACTCTAGTTGAACCATCGACGAGTCCCTACCTCTTAGACGTTCCAGTAGATTAGTGTTCCACCCGTATTATATGGTTTCTATATAGCTGTTGAGGGTGATACGTTTATTAGTGATAGTACACTAATAAATTTGGATGAACCTAACAACTACAAGGAAGCCATGGCAGGCCTGGAGCCTGTGAAATGGAAAGAGGCTATGGACAACTAGATTCAGTCCATGTATGACAATCAAGTTTGGAACTTGGTTGACAATGTGCCAGGTCGTAAGACGGTCGAGTGCAAATGGATCTTCAAGAAGAAGTCCGACATGGATGGGAAAGTCACACATATAAGGCGCGATTGGTTGCAAAGGGCTTTACTCAAACTCCTGGAGCTGACTATGATGAGACCTTCTCACCAGTAGCGAAGATTAAGTCTATAAGGGTTATGCTAGCCATAGCTGCGTTTCATGATTATGAAATATGGCAGATGGATGTGAAAACCGATTTCCTAAATGGGAAGTTGGTTGAAGATGTTTACATGATTTAGCCAGAGGGTTTTGTCGATGCGAAGCAACCTAATAGAGTGTGTAAGCTTGAGAAATCCATTTATGGATTGAAACAAGTGTCTCGCAGATGGAATCTTTGTTTCGATGAGAAAGTCAAGCATTAGGGTTTGCATGTGCACCATATGATTGATGTAATGCTAATAACCCAACAAAACCGAGTCAACAACCAACTTCCTTAGGAACACGACACCCAACATCCCAGCCTGTCAATATACAACTTCATGTCCAAGACTTGAGCACATACATACTTTCCATCTTCATGTTTGCTTGCCAATAGGGCTTGAGTGATCTTGAACTTTTCAAGTCGACGAACATGTGGGCCAGGGAGAATTATTAGAGGAGGTCGAGGAAGAGAAGTTCCACTACAACATGAAGAAGGGATTAATCTTTCACCTCGATCGTCTTGTGGAATCTCATCTTTATAAGGAAATCCTTTTCCAAAAGGATAAGGTAGACCATAGTTGTCAGAACTAGACATCTACAAGGGAGAAATTCAAGTTAATTGATTTAAGTCTTTTATATAACACCCAAAATGAAATATTAAGGCTAGGACCGAACACAATATTCTACAATTCGGAAGAGGGATGCCGTAATCCAATTGAAAAATATTTAAAGGTAGGTAAATGATGATTTACCAATTTCCACCATGAAAAACGAAAATGAATACTAGGTTTTAAATGAATTGAAATTCCTAGATTCTTTTGAGATTCATTGAACTTTTCAATGGCATGTTTAATCTCGATTATGCCCTTCAAGTTTGTGACTGGGATACCGAGGATCACAAACAAGGTGTGAATAACCATGCAAATTAGCTTGGTACTCTCGATGTCATTAATCACTTAATCATTGTTCCGGTTAACCACACACGCTCCATTGATCAATGATAATTTACGAGAAACCCATTTCCATCCTTCATTAGTCCACATTAGTGTGCCGGTTAACAACACATGCCCCACTAACTGACCAATAAGGTGCAATGTGAAATTTCATGTGTTAGCATCAAATTCACATTTTTCCTAAAGTAACTAAGATTGAGAATTTATAAAAGTTTAGTTACTTAATATTTCATTATACTTTTAATGAGGATTTAAATGTCCTCTCAAATCTGTTCGGCTAACGACCCTCCACTGGTCAAGGAAACGGTGGGTGAGAGTGGACACCCATTCAATCACCATTTTATAGGCAATTTCCTTATACCCCCTTATAGACCAGCTTCCTGAATGAGGCCTACTAACGGTAAGACTGACTTTTTACTTATACATATATAATATATTAAACTTTTAATTTTATATAGTATAAGGGTGTATTTTACACTTTTTAAATACTAGGTGGTTTAATCTATTAATAAATTAAACTTTTAATTTAATTAACTTTAAACCATATGATTATGGATTTATTAATTCTCTCTTTTAATTAAACACTTACTTAATTTAATAAAGCCATAAGAGTGTAATTTGAACTATTCAAAGGAAACATCAAGGTTCTAAATACAAAATTCAAAATTAAAACTATTTAGTTAATTTTTTAAGTTACGAACCCAAGAGCTGCACCTTTTCAAATTACTAGGTTTTTTTAGAATTCAATGTTTCATAAATGAGACTTTTCAATTTCCAAAACTTGAGGGCAAGTTTTGTAACTCTTGAAAACCTTTTGATTCCAAACTTGATGGCAAGTTTTGTAACTCCTTTAAAAACGTTTTGAGTTCCAAAACTTGATGACAAGTTTTGTAACTCCTTTGAAACATTTAGATCAAATTTTAACCAAATAAAATAATCATAATTTTATCTTTTTACCAATTTGACCTAATGCAACTCTTATAGCAAGATAACTTCAAATCAAAGAATTACAAACAATTAGCTTATCATATAAACTAGTAATTATCTCAAGATTTGACAATTTATCTTTTAATTGGATGAGGTTGATCACTATCATATAAAAAAAAAATAGATTTTATGATTTAAAATAGTTTAAGGTAATGATCCTAATCCAATTCTGGCCAAAAAAAACCCTAAAAACTGCAACCAACCTATCCAACTCATCGTGTCAGATACTGGACTCGTCGAGTTGGCTTGATTTGTGCTTGAGTCGTCGAGTCAGATCATAGGACTCGTCGAGTCCACTGTCCAGACAATAGTTTTTCAATTTTTCCAGCTTTGAACAAATAACCAATGCATTTATCTAATAGAAAACAACCCACGGCTTTGATACCACTGTTGGGGTTTTATGTATTCTAACATCCCTATGGTGCACATACAACCCTAATGCTTTGGATCTAAGTTTTCTCTAGTTATGCATGCAACAAAAAATTATCCAAAGCATGAAACCTATAACTTGCATACAACTTGATATTTGAAACATAAAACAAGTTAGACAATCACCTCTTTGTTGTATCTTGTAGAGTTTTGGCCTTTCAAGATCTTAGTAACTCAAATGTTGCACCTCTAATGGAATCACAACACACCAGAACAAATGGATGACTTTGAGAGAGAGGGAGAGAGAGAGAGAGATAGATAGAGAGAGAGAGAGAGAGAGATTAGACACACCAAAAATCGGCTATACTCTCCATGGAAAACGCTAGTTCCGATTTTAGGGTTTAGGGAATACATATATAGAGTAGAATTCCAAGAGTCATATGTAAACCCTAATTCTTACACTTAGGCTTATGATCCAATAACTCATATGGACTAACTCTTCATGGAATCTCACATAAACTTAGTCCATCATGGATCAATAGCCCAAACCATATGTATCACTGATTAACATAATCAGTCCCCGTTAATTTAATTAGTCTCTTTTGATCACTAAATTAATTCCAAATTAATTATTGATCAATACTAATTAAATAATATGATTTCTCAATTAATATATTATACTTATAATATATTAATAAACTACAAATAACCTCTTTCACAAATATCCATCCTATCAAATTTCCCTGGTGAATGCAACCCAAAAGCACCATGCTACTCTCGGGTCAAATACATACCAATTATAGTTATGGACTTAGACACCTAATCCAACATCTAGTTCGTTAGATCTTGTCATTTGGGGTTTTTGGCACTTTTGGTTCATTTCATGAGTGATCTTGGAGTTGATTGGACTCCAATATCTTTTGATCAGTTTGGAATGTTTCTTTGACCCCGTGGAATAGGAAAGTTATGATTTTTTGCCTTCCCTTTTAGCCATGCAAGTTATCTTGGTCTTTTAGACTATTTTGGTGTATTAAAGTTTATATCTTGGAA
This sequence comes from Lactuca virosa, assembly GCF_052849685.1. Taxonomy (NCBI): domain Eukaryota; kingdom Viridiplantae; phylum Streptophyta; class Magnoliopsida; order Asterales; family Asteraceae; genus Lactuca; species Lactuca virosa. Next base: position 931,592 of record NC_136430.1, read on the forward strand.
GATTGTGCCATTATAATGGGTAAAGTTGGAAACTTTATCCATCTAGACATCTTGTTGATTCATATATGAAAGTTGGGGAGTTGGACTTAATGGATTGAGCTACGAAAGATGCATTTTTGGCCCCTTTGAAACTTAAAGACTAGATCTTATTTGTGTTGACCATCTAAATGGATGAAGTTGGAAACGTTAGCCATTATGAAGTTATTAGGAAGCATATCAGATGTTATGAGTTTTGGTCTTTTTGGATTAACCTCGTTTGAGTTGTTCAGACTACTCCCCACGACGTGGCTCAGGCTGCCACGATGTGGTGATTAGGGAATTGGCAACTATTTTGGTATTTTGTGCCCACGACATGGTCAAGGAATGCCATGAAATGGATGGCTGCTGATTGGAAATTTTGACTTTAAACTTTGACCGTTGACTTGTTGACTAGTTTGACTTTTGGTCAAACTTGAGTAGAATTGAGCATTTGACTAAGGATTGGTCTCGATTTGCGTTTAGGAAGTTTGGGTTGGCTGTTCTGATGTTGAGGTGGTTGTGGGTATCTGTTGAGTAGGTCAGGTGAGTCTTCTCACTGTACTTGTGGGTCGAAGGCACTAATGTTGGCCCACTAGATTATGTATGTAGGATGCTAGCTGTTTGTGACTCTTGCATGTTTGTATGATCGTTTTGAAATAAACCCCAGGGTAGGCCCCATGGCTGGTGTCACACCTCGAACCAGACGGCGGAAACGTCCTGGGGCTTGCGCGTGACTTCATCTTGTAATATCATCACAATGTAAATAATTGAAGCAAGACAACACCATCATCATACATATCAAATACAACCAGCATTATTTACATCAAGAACAATATCATAAATTACATGTTCAAAATATTTCATGTATGATGATAACAAAATATAACAAATTCTACCATTTCATGCTGACCTTTCAACTTAACGATTCCCTGAGAATACAAGTTATTTTGAAAAACGTCAACATATATAATGTTGGTGAGTTGATAAGCATATTTGAATGAAAAGTTTTTAATTGTTTGTAAACACCAGAAAATCTGATATTTTCTGTAAATGGTTTGAACGTGATGTATCAAAATCAAGTATTAATGCATGTGTGTTTTTTGTATTTGGAATGAATAAAAGTGTAATCCAGATAAAAACCCTGTATTTTCTATAGCACGTAAAAGATATTGTTTAACGTGTATTACCCCAGAAAATATGATATTTTCTGTTTATAAAAGTGTTGTGGTCTCATCCCTAAGACCGAATAACAGTATATGTATATTTTTTTATCCACAAGATTTTATAGGTATTCTATAAAATTATGTTGGAGAGAATTTCTAAGTGAGCCGTTTTAACCATACTTGATTTTTGACGAGTTCGCCTGTCGTGGCGTTCTTAGGCGCCGGTTTGATTTACGGTAAGGTTTGTCACCCTAGACTGGCCTAGTCTAACTGTAGTGAACATCTCAGGTGTGGGGTGTCACCCCGTATAGATCTATACACAAACTCTCGCTCTCCCTCGAGGAGACTCTGGTTATAACTACATGCTACGATCATACACTCTAGAGGTGTCAACCGACATGTCTCACTAGATGATAAATTGTTTTCACACGAGTATTGAATTACGCTATGTATAATGTTTTCGTATATATATTTAAGATTTGCAAGGCCCAGAAAATAGGTATATGAATGTATAAGACCCAATAGACATGTAAGGGAGCAGCTATGGCCCACTAAGCATGTGATGTATAGACTGAGCCCATTAAGCAAGGAAAACCGGGATGATCCGTGTGGAAAGTATGGGTAGATGTGGCAGGTAGTATGGGCCCGTAATATTGAAAGCAGAGGACCCATACTCGAAGCAGGGAGAATTCCAGAGGTTCTAAGTAGCAGAGTGAGAGGTGATAAAATGGTTCGAGTACCATGATTCGTAGCAGAGTGAGAGGCGATAACAGGATTCGAGTACCATGATTCGTAGCAGAGTGAGAGGTGATAACATGGTTCGAGTACCGTGATTCGTAGCAGAGTGAGATGCGATAACAGGGTTCGACTACCATGATTCGTAGCAGAGTGAGAGGTGATAACATGGTTCGGGTACCATGATTCATAGCAGATCGAGAGGTGGTCACATGGTTCGAGTACCTTGACTCGTGACGGTTAGTGCTTCTGGTTTTACTAGTTATTCCATTGTGATTGATTAGATTGAGATCAGATGTGATAGAGTGTGGGGCCAGAGGGCCATGTTGAACGAGTTTTAATGGGACATACCTGGAGAGGAAAATTGAGTTAGTTCTGAGAGATTTTCATTGGTGAGATGCCAGTTGGAGTCGCAAGACACAAGGATGAGTAGAGATGAGACTTTATGGAGAATTTCGGCCTTAGTTGAGCAATCAGCCGATAGTTGAAATGTCACTTTCTGTGACAAGAGTTGCGTTGTTCCCGTTTCCTGGGAGAAGCAAAACGAGATATTGAGCTTCCGGTTTCAGAGTTGGAGGTAAACCCCGTGGGGTAGCATAGGGTTGCAACCTTTTCACCAGAGTATTTGGGCAGTATGTTTGCTGCGAGGTGTCCCATATACTACGAGAGAGCTATTAGTGGAGACTGAGATGAGGACGAGTAGATGTCTTAGCCGAGTCAGGCATACTTTTAGTAGCGGTTTCAAGTGATCAAGAGGAGTATACTGGGGTGGTGGCCTCCGTTGTATACGGTCTGTATCGACTGTGAGAGTGAGGTATCTTTCTTTTATGATGGTTTCTGCGATGGGAGGTTGGTCACGGGAATCAGAGACGAGGTGCGTGATAATGCATTAATTCTAGATTGAGAGTCATGACTGTTTCGGAACGGTTAGGGGTATCCGGCGGTGTGTCGGTTTGAGGCTTCGAGATGACTAGAGGCAGTCACGTCGAGGGGATTCTGAGATTTTTGTCTGAGTTACGGGATATTTGAAGTTGTTTGGTTTTCATCGGAAGATCATTGAGTGTTGCGTTGTACGAATCCAAGAGTCAAGTGTGACGTACCTGGTGAAACAGTCTGTGGAGTGGACTATTGGTATGCCTATTGGTGATGGTTCGAACCCTGAGTGGGGGAGAACTGAATATTTTATTAAGAGGATCAGAGATTTGTTCTGGTGCGGTTAGAGAACTGATTATGGAGAACTGCTGTACGAAAATCATGAGACCAGGATTATTGGTGGTCGAGGCGAGGTGCAGAGCGAGATAGTGCATGTTGTACGTGTTCAGGAAGGGATGAGTGTCCCCACGGCAGGTGGCCGTTCGTCAGAGACCTTGTGGTGGATATGAATTCTTCGAGGATTTAATGGTAAATTCGAGGTGGTTGGCTCGTAAAGATAGTCCCAGCGGTTGAGAATTTTCTGGTTCAATGTATGGGTTGTTATATGCACCTTGGGAAGGATTGAAGTTGATTGGGCAACCAACTTCAGAATCGATATGAGTATTCCTACATGGGTTTTGAGCATTAGAGGGGGGAGTTTCGGATTGTCGTCAACGTGTTCTGAGTCATCGTCGATTCCTCCGTGTTTCAATTGAGAGTTAAAATAATCCGAAGTTACGAGTTTTGCGAGAGGAAGATCGGTGGTGGAGTCGAGATATTGTGAGATTCTGGATGGATACATTGTGGTATCCGAGTATGATGCCCTGGGTAGCGGATCAGTGGTTAAGGCAAGACATCGTGAGATGCTGTGATGGTCTACCGAGGTACCCGAGTGATTTATTGTTCCAGTGGGAACCCAGTAGTTAATTGTCTTTGGAGTGAGACTGTCTAAGGGTGTATATATGTTGAGAAGAGTGCCTTGCCTACGAGAACTTACATCAGGAGTGGTGGTGCATAAACTGAGTGGGTGTGTGCACTTATCTATGTCGGGTTGTGGTGCATGAGTTAGTGAACTCAATGTAGTGATGACTTGATGATGATATTTTGAAGTAATGAGAGAGCGAGTGGATCCGAGTGGGAGTAATCACTTAGGATTATCAGGGAACAACCATGGAGTGAGCCCATGGCGGTTCAGTGAGTAAGAGAGTGTTGTAAGACTACGGGGAGCCGTAGCATCCATGAGTCAGTGAGAGAAAGAGTTACGTGTGACTGCGGAGAACCGCATCATATATGAGTCAGAGAAAGCGGTGTCGTGATACTGCAGGGAGCCATGGTTTTCCCTAGTCGGCGAGAGAATGTTGTGATACTGCGAGGGGGGGGGGGCGTAGTATTCACTGGTTAAAAGGAGAATGTTGTGATACTGTGGGGAGCCATAATATTCACGAGTCAGTGAGAAGGTGTCATAGGCCTGCGGGGAGCCGTAGCCTTCACGGGATAGTGAGAGGGAATGTTATGATACTACGGGGAGCTGTATTATTCGCTAGTCAGAGCATGACGCAGAAGAGTTTTTAGGCTTGGGTAGCCTTATTCTTTGAGTTTTCAGGAACCCGGTGGCCAGACCGGGAGAGAGACGGAGGTCTCCTTAATGATCGAAAATCGTTATATTATGAGTTAAGGTGTGGTTATCGCAAACAGAAGGAATTGGGAAGTGATTTACAAGTGAGTTGCGGGTCATAGGTCGTGAGTTGAGTGTTTCATTGGTACGAGTGGTTCCAATTCTGAGTCGGGCCAGACTCTCGAGTTAGAGTTTGACTCTAGTGATGTATTGAGTACACGAAATGAGATTCCGGATCTAGAGAAGGGGTTCCATTTTGAGGGGCATCGTTTGCCATCTGATGACTTAGGCCTGAGTGGGCCAGTTTGTTGATACAGTAGGTATCGCGAGACGCACATAACCAACGAGTAGTAGACGACGGAGGTCGGGGTGAGATGATCTTCATTTGGAATTGTAGTAATCGCTCGGGGTAAGCAGACTTCGTGACTTGTGTGTCACACTGGGCCGAAATAGTTAGTGTGGGAAGGAAGTCAGTGAGACATGTTGAGGTATGAAATGGGTAACCTTTGGAGGTTCAACTGCTAGGTCGAGAGATGACCTGGTGCTCAGTGTTGAAAGGGATATTGGAGAAAGGAGCTGGGGTTTATGATTGTTAGATGTCAGAGGATAATTCTGTACAAACATGATCATTGTCTTGTGTCTGAGGACAGGGTGTTGAGAGTTCATTGCTCAGATGGGTTTGATTGCAGTACAGTGGATGGGTCCCTGGTGTGATGTGACCCTTTCATTCTTTGGAGTATGATCTGAGTTGTTTAACATGTTTGGCATGAGTGATCGGTAGTCAATTTTTGGGCATTGACTTGTTTTATCAGTCGCAACAAGGGAATCAGAGGGGCAGTGAGTTGTCAGGATTTGTTATTCGAGGAGCGAATAACATGGTGATATCTTGAGAAGGCGGTCTGGCAGTGAGACAGGCCACTCGAGTTTCTAGATTCTGGAGAGTCAGAAGGGTTATCGTAGCAGCACAAGGGTCTGTGCTTTTTCTGGGCCGGAGTTCCTGTTTGGATTTAGGTGTCCATGGAGGGAGATAGTTGTGTGGTATGAGATCCTATCGGTGGTGCTTTTCGGTTATTGGGTTCGATCTATGTGTTGTTGAGGAGCGATTTCAAGGGTGAAATCTAATTCAAGTGGGGGAGAATTGTAACATCCGGACTTTCAGGTATATTATTGTGTGATTAATATTGAGATTTATGGAGTGACTCCATGAGTAGAGTCGAGTGTCCACGTGGGATTAATGATTGGACTTGACGAGTCAGAGAGCTGACTCGCCGAGTAGGTGCTGGGCAGAGAAAGTCTAATTTCCCAGGTCTGGGACCTATTTAAAGGAACTTATAGCCTCATTTGCGGCTACCATTACTTGAGAGCAAAACCTAAACGTGTATAGAGAGCCATGAGAGTCTTAGAAGCTAAAACTTGGAGTAGACTAGTGCATCTCTTGAGGAGAATAGGAGATCACCCATCAAGGGAGCTAGAGAATCAGTGGATCTGGTGTAACTTCGTGCAAGGGCTTGAGTAAGAGGTAAAACCTTGCACCTTTCTTGTTCTTTTGCTTAGATCTTGTAAATATGGAAGATTTGGGTTTCTTCCACCATTGTTGGGACTTTGCATGAATAAGGTCTCTCTTGAGGCCTAGACTTCAGATCTGGACCTTGTGAGGTCCAGAGAGTCCAAAGATTATAGCTTTATTTAACCATAAAAGAGTTATTGTGGTTAATCATCCTTGTTAGAGTTATATTGTCATTATGAGCCTTATATGCCATGTTTAAACGTAAAGCTTGCAGCTTTACGTGACAATCGACCCTTAGGATGGTAGATCTAGTGTTTGGGGTGATGGATCTGCCTTAAATCGTTTGAATGAGGAATCTGATCGAAGGGACTCGTCGAGTCCATGGCCTGACTCGAGGAGTCGGTGAGGGTTTGTCCCGATGGGTTGATTGAGTGATAACTCGGCGAGTTGGGGGTCAACTCGATAAGTTGAGCTAGACTTTTTGAGACTTCTGAGGATATGAGGGGACTCGACGAGTCGCAAGAGTGCAGTCGACGAGTCGGGTTAAAATTGGACTGTTGACTCGAGTGTTGACTTCTGTTGACTCTGGGGTTTTGGTCAACTTGAGTAATAAGGACCATGGAGGGGTAAAATGGTCTTTTATCCACTTCAAAGAGTTAGAAAGAGAAAGAATAGTCTTCGTTTTTTTGAATTGTGAAAAGAGTATTAATCAGTGATATTCATCCCTTGTGTTAGGCGGAGGCTAGTTCGAGATTCGGGTGCGTGGTTATTTACTTGCTGCTTGTCAGGTGAGTCTTCTCACTATACGTACCTAGAGTGGTAATATGAGTTGTGTGTGACCGGAGGGTCTTATGTGTTTATTTGAGTACTGTGATATCCTGTTTTATGTCTTTGTGATATATGTTGTGAATTATATTGAGATTACTGAGTTGAGGGATCGGAGGGTCCAACCGAGTTGTGGGACCGGAGGGTCCCACTGAGACACATTGACCGGAGGGTCTTATTGAGTTATAGCCTCGAGTGGCTAACGAGCTGTGTGTGGTATTTTGGGGAACTCACTAAGCTTCGTGCTTACCGTGTTATGTGTTATGTGTTTCAGGTTCTTATCAGGAATCGCGGGAAGGAACCGACTTGATTGTACACACATCTGAGTTGGAGATATGTATTTGGAGGATCCTGGAGTTGTGACAAACAATTTTGAAATGTGTTGATAAATTGATACTTGTGATTTTTGAGAAAATGTGACATGTGATTTATTGTGTTTTAAAATGAAAAATTTGGGTTGAAAATTTACGTCGTTACAGAAGATCTTCTAAAAATACATCCGGGAAGTCAGATGCCACTGGAATTTCTTGAATGTTTACTTCTTCTTTGGTCTTATCCACCACATGAGCGAGGAATGCATAGTTCTTCTTATGTAGGCACTTTTGTGCCTTGATGCACGAGATAAGGCGAAGGTTAGTGCTAGGTTTATCGCTATAGATTATTAGGGTTTCGTGATTGGGGAGATGAAGGCGAACGACCTTCTCGCAACTCATAATATCAGCATGGTGGGGGCTTAACCAATCCATGCCGATTATCACATCAAAACTCCTAATATTTACTGGCATCAAATCTATTTGAAAGGAGTGATTGTTTAGTGTTAATGTGCACCCTACATAGATATCTTTGGTTGTTTTAGTTTTCCCATTAGCCATTTCCACCGTGAAGGCTTCGTTGAGCTTCTAGGGTTGTTGATTTAGTAAGTGTTTGAATTTATTACTAACGAAACTTCGCTCTGCCTACTATCAAATAAGATGCATGCGTACGAGTTGTTAAGTAGGAACGTACCAGTAACAACTGCTGGGTCCTGCACTGCTTCGCCCTGACCCATTGTCAACACTCTTCCTGCTGCTCCTGCCCCCTGATTGTTTGCTTTGGGGCAGTTGCGCCGGAAATGGCCGGTTTCTCCACACCCATAGCAGGTGTAACTGGCCCCAACATTGCTGTTGTTGTTGTTGTTGTTGTTGTTGTTTGACTGTTGGTTTTGTTGCGGATATTGTAGCACCTGGTTCCTGGTATGTATTTCAATTAAGTAATTTTGCATTTTTGGCCTTGGACTCGGCAAGTTGAAGGCCCAACTCGCCGAGTAGAAGCGGGATGAGATGCGGGATTTAAGTGATGGACTCGTCGAGTCGGGTCTCGGACTCGACGAGTAGGCTCTGACTGGACAAAACCCTAATCTGAGGGTTTGCACCCTAGTTAAACAACCTTATACAGCCTCCATCGCCCCTTTATGCTCCCAGAAACCCTCTATATCAAACCCTAAGTGTTTTGGTGCAAGATTCAAGGCTTTTGAGTGATTCTTGGTGGTTTTGTTCACAAGGAAGAAGGAAAAGCATAGAAGGATCAAGAGGAGGCTGAAGGATCCGAGTTTGGTTCATCATTTACAGCCTTTGAGAGGTATAAAGTCTGTCGCTTGCTCTTTCATTTGATAGATCCCCTTTTTGGGGAGATTTAGGGCTTTTGTAAGCCATTTTGGTTACCAACCATGATTACAAACATGGTTGGGGGTTGAGGCTTTGGAATCAGGTCTTTAAAGGGGGTCACAAGGCAGATTTGGGTTGCTTTTGCACCCAAGGAAGGCCCCATGCAACATTAGAGCTTATTTTATGTCCTTTTGAGCTCAAAGTCCCATGCATGCACGTAAAGTTTGTAACTTTACGTGCTAGAACGATTGAAGGAGCTTATGTAACAAATCGTAATTTCAAACATATGTAATAGTTTAGGTCAATGTATAGTTCTTTTTATAATAATAAAGAGAAATTTTAGCATAATGTGCATATTTACATAATTGACCTTCAAAAATAAATTATTTAGCAATCTCGATTGGGATGAACCAAGTGATGGAGATTGTAATAAGGTTTCCAAAAACATAAAGAACACTAAAATCCGAGTTATAACGAAGAAGTTATGACCAATCGAAAATCCGCGACAAAACCGACAAAACACTGTTCAGTGTAAAAACTAAATTTTTGTTAAAAGGCTTTTTAGCCTTAACAATCTAAATGAAAGTTGTAGTTTATGTTAAACCGAGAACTTTCATAAAAGGAACGGAAAAATCTGACTTCGTATGATGAAGTTATAATTTTTCTAAGTTTCAATATAGCAGTGTACAGCTAAAAACTCGAAATAAAGATCGAGCGATTTTTAGCCGACACAACCTAAATGAGAATTGAAGGTCTCGTCGGTAGTAGTACAACGGTAAAAAGACAGACGAAAACGGACGTCGGATGAAGAAGTTATGAATTTTTAACGGATTCCCGTCCCGGTGTGTTTAAAATAATAATATTAAAAATAAATTCAAAATTAGCCGACGAAGTCTAAACGAAAGTCGTAGAGTATGATTTTACCTACGTGTGCATATAAAGAACGCCAAAAACGGAGCTCGTATGCGAAAGTTATGATTTTTCGCAAGTTTGGCACAAAAATAAAGAAAAAAATGGGAAAAACCGGGCAATTTCGCATCCCACGTCACCCTCGCACGTGGCAGCTGCTGAGTGGACCGAACCCATGCGTGGCACTTCCTGATTGGACCGTAGCTGAGGTCCACTTAGAAGCGAACAGCTTCGCAAGAGATGCCCCGGAGACACCCCTCGCACACACCTCGGACCCTCCCCTTCGCACGTGTCTCCTTCCCATTGGACCGAGGGTTGGTTCAATCCGAGCCAGCCAGCAGCGAGCCTCCGGTCCGAAGAAGCCCCCTCGCCTCGCCACCTGTCCGACGCGTGTCACCTTCGCGCAACTTCAGGTCCGAACCTTCGGACTATATATAGCATGCGAGGGTTCCGGATTTTTTACACTTTTTCACCCCAAAAATCATTCTCTTTCACATTTTCCACTCCCCTAAGCTCATATACAACCCCTAAAGCCCCGGTATCAAGTCTCGAACCCTAAGCAAGCCTCGAAGCCTCGAGATTCCCGAGAAGTAACCTCTCTCCTGTCGAAACTCTGCCCAATTTGAGCTGGTTTCTCGACAAATAAATTCCTTTTCGTGAAACGAAAACTCTGTCCGGTTCAGCATCTATCAAGTGAGTTCATACCCCCGTATTTTCATAATTTCTACTGTTTTAAGGGGGGGAATACAAGCATAACACAAGAACTTTGTGTTATAAAATCATGATTCAAATCATGATAAAATAACATTAAATTATCTAAAAATACTCAACACATCAAACTCTTTTATAATCTTATATTTTTCCCCAAAATTCATATTTGTATATATATATATATATATATATATATATATATATATATATATATATATATATATATATATATATATATATATATATATATATATATATATATATATATATATATATATATATATATGTATATAAATAAGATTTAAAAGGCTTAGGACTGATAACTCATTCTGGGTCCTTTTCCTTGTTTGGATGTGGGCTTAAAGTACCGATTACTTGTCCGAGTGTCGTTTAAATTTTACTTATATATAAAATTGTATATGTATATAAATATAATAGTTATTTCATCAGTTTAACTACCTTTGTAACATGCTGAGCAAGGGATTACATGCAAACATGGTTAAATACACAATCAGGGAGTACATATAAATTATAATAGGTATAATTTATACATAGAACAATAATTCATGATACAAGTATACTAGAACACACAAGAAACTAGGGTTTTGATAAAGAACAAATCAAGGTTTACACTTATCAAATACATGTTTGGAAATACTAATTCAAGGACATACTGTCAATCATCATTTCAGAATGATTGGGTTTTGATTCAAAGAATATACTGTAAATCATTATTTCAGAATGATTGAGTTTTCAAACTAATATACATGTAACGTTTATATGCTTTTTATGAGACACTAGATTCAGGTTGTTTAATTCATTTTAGACAACATAGAAAAGTCCTGACATTATAACCAGAATCTCCAGCCGGGGATCGAAACAAGCGTGTGTAGATCTATATCGGGATTGATAACCCCACACTCAGGCTGCTAGCAACAGTTAGATGAGTGGCAATTGTTATCACCAGTTTAAACACCCACAAAGCGTTTGTTTCAGGCCATCAGTCATAGTATGGTTATAATAACTCATTAAAAAGATATTAACAATACGTTAGTGTATAAATAACTAAATGAAAGTACACCTTCATAGTACTAGTTTACAGAATACAAAATACAACTATTCAATACAGTTTTCAACAACAGCTGGTGGAGCCAGGCACACTCTAAGTTACAAGTTTTCATAAGTAATACAAATACAAAACATTAATACACAGAGAAGGGTTTTATGGGAATAAAACTACTTTTCATATACAAACAGAAAATATAGGATTTTCTGGAACAGTTTACATATACAAGATACAGAGATACTCTTTCAAACATAAACATTTATGCACTCACTCAACTTTATGTTGATACTCTCTTTTCAAATTACTTGTATTCTCAGGGAAATAATACACAGGTACTCCCCGCGCTTTTGAGAAGATGGAGCTTTGTTGAGTCATATCTTCTTTTGTATAACTATATTTTGGTTCAATATACAATGATTGAACACATGTAAATATTTATATTTTATTAAATACAATGGTTGTTTCTACTTTGATTACTATGATGCATGTGTTGTGATACTACAATTCAAGTCCTCCACCCCCAGACGTTTCCGCCGTCTGGTTTGGGGGTGTGACAGATTGGTATCAGAGCATTGTTTATAGTGAACTCAGTATATCAATCAATAAAAGATATACAAACTATAAATACATCGGGGCAAGGAGCTCTGACTACAAGTATACTTTTAAAGATTTAATTATTTTTATAAGAAGTATACTAACACTCACAAGTAAAGTATCACAGTCATAAGAGCACAATCATACTTACAAGTATAATATCACAATCATAAGAACTTAAAAGTATTTCGATGTTGAGCACTATAGTCAAACCTGAGCAGTTATGTAATCATATTTGGAATTAATATAGCCTGATCAACTATATTGATTTGAGATATGACCAACATGTGTTTGGGAGTGATAGTAGTGTTGAGACATGTCTAAAACTTACCATACATATTCAGAAGAACTATAGAACAGAATACAAAGATTGAAATACTATGGAGAGTATTTTACTAATCTTATTTCTAATACAGAACCTATGGCTGCACCCAATTTACCGGGAGACCCCTACAATCCACAGAATGCAGGCTGGATCACAGACTCAGACGAAGAACCCTTTGAGGACAGCGAGTCAAGTGGTACGGATACAGAGCCACAAGTCTGCAACCCTGGGGAGCGTCCCCAGAGGCAAGAGGACGCAAAACCAATACTTGAGTGGGGCCAATACATAAACCATTGGAGTCGACAAGACGGCCAACGCCCTCCATACGGAATGGCACGAGGTTTCTGTAACGTATCTAGAGGAGGAACTGCTGACAGAGCTCTTCCAGTTATAGTAAACCGAATAGCCCGGCATTTCGATCAATCAAGGATGTCGATCAATCGAATCCTAGAGGTGAATGCGGTTGCGCAGGCAAACACTGCAGATATCCTTCGTCTTGACGAGATGCAAGATGACACCCAGCACCATACTGAAGCCCTTCAAAGGCAACTTTGTGCTGCTGAATCAGAGATCAGAGAACTGAGGGAGCACCAAGCTGCCCAAGAAAGACGTTGGAAAGCGCAAGACGAAGCAAAACCTAGCAATCGTCGTAGAAACCGTCGCAAGTAGTGTTCGCACTACTTCTACTTTCTACTTTCTATATCGAATGTGTATACTACTTTCTATGTTATGTACAAATCAAGTATCAATAAAACGATAAACATTTTACTTCAACAAGAGTTATTACAGTTTTCATAATCATCTTATTCCAAAGTTTTGGATCACAGAAACGCTCCAGTGTTATTTTTCATGCTTTCACTACGACCGCGTAAATGTTATTTTCGGTAGGTCGGTTTGATGTCGACACTTTCTCAGTATTGGAGTATATTATAATCCTGCTTTAAGGTCAAGTTTTCTGGACCTTATATACTTAATATACCAATACAGTTGACATGTACATTCATACTTTTTGAAAAATAACCATTCAATTTCATATTATCCTGTTGCAAGTTGTACTTGCAGTGGATTTCTATTTCCAATTCTTTGTAAGATTCATATTGAATTAAGTGTTTAGTTCAGAGATATCAAATTCATATTCCTTCTTGATATCTCACTATCTTTTTATCTATTTGACTTTTATAGCAAGAGATGCATCCTCGTAGAAATCCAAGACGTATCAACACCAATGAAGCACCGACGCCACCCCCACCACCACCTCATCAATTCGATCCCGCTATGTTTCAAGCGGCGGTCACGGCGGCTGTAGCGGCTGCCATGTCTCACGTTCATACTCCTGATGTTAGTGGGTCGGGAGTCGGTGCACATCCTTCTAACCATGGCGAAAGTCATGGGCATTCGCGAGAATGCACTTATAAGGATTTCTCTAATACCAAACCCAGGACCTTTAATGGGACTGGGGGAGTTATGGCACTAAGGCAGTGGATAGAAAAGATGGAAGCAATCTTTGAAATTTGCTCATGTCCTGAGGGTAGCAAGGTTAAATTTACTGCCTGTACTTTTTCTGATAGGGCTCTAACGTGGTGGAATGGCCACATTAAGTCACTTACTCTAGTTGTGGCTAATTCCATCAGCTGGGAGAGCCTAAAAGCCATGTTAATGCGGGAATACTGCCCGCGAGGGGAGATACAGAAACTGGAGCAAGAACTATGGGCTCTTACAATGGTTGGTTCTGATATATCAACCTATACCAATAGGTTATGTGATCTGGCAATTCTTTGCCCTGATATGGTTCCTATCGAGAGCAAAAAGATTGAGAGATATATTTGGGGTATGTCGCCCCAAATTCAGTCAAGTGTTTTAGCTTCAAAGCCTATTACTTTTGACAGTGCCAAAGAACTGGCACAATCTCTTATCGACCACGGAGCCCGTCAAAACTCTGTGGTCTCTGCTCGAGAACAACCCAAGGAGAACAACAAAAACAGCAAGAAGAGGGTTTGGAACAAGGGGAAGGGCAAATCTCCTCTGGAACCAGCAAAGAAGCAACAAGTAGTGGCAGTCCATGCTACTATTGTACCTGCTACCATACCCGCTACTGTACTTACTGCTGTTCCCAATAATTTTGCACCAACAAAGCCCTATGTTGGTACCCTCCCTAAATGCAACAAGTGCAATTTTCAACACAATGGAAATTGCCGAGACCTACAGTGTCGTAACTGCAACAGGAAAGGGCATACTGCCCGATTCTGTAAAATGCCACCCCAACCACTTAACCAAGCACCTGCCACTGGAGTAGGCCGAGCATGCCACCAATGCGGTGATGTGGGGCACTTCATGAAGGATTGCCCAAAAGCTAGAAATGCCGGTGGAGTTGGGAGAATACTAGCCCTGGGTCATGAAGAAGCGGTGGCAGACCCTGCTGTGGTCACAGGTACGTTCCTTCTCAATAATACTTATGCATGCATTCTATTTGATTGTGGTGCTGAGAGGAGCTTCGTGAGCCATAATTTTAAACACCTACTAAATCAAAACTCCCAACCACTCAATGAAACATTTACAGTAGAAATGGCTAACGGGAAATCTGAATCCACCAATGATATATACATAGGATGTATCCTTACTTTGAATGACTTGTCTTTTCCAATAGACCTTATGCCGGTCTCTATCAAAAGTTTTGACATCATAATAGGTATGGATTGGTTGTGCCCCAAACATGCCGACATCCTATGTTATGAAAGAGCTCTTCATTTGAACTTACCAACTAACGAAACTCTTGTTATCTATGGCGACAAACCCGGAACGAACCTTAGGATCATTTCTTGCATCAGGGCACATAAGTACCTTCGCAAAGAGTACTGTGCTTTCTTAGCTCACGTCGTAGACAAAAAGCAAGAAGTAAAAGATATCGCGAGCATTCCAGAGGTTTGCAACTTTCCCGATATCTTTCCCGATGATCTTCCAGGAGTACCTCCCGAACGACAAGTCGAATTCCGAATCGACTTAATCCCTGGAGCTACCCCTGTAGCCAAATCCCCCTATCGTCTTGCACCTTTTGAAATGCAAGAATTATCCAGCCAACTTAACGAACTCCTTAGTAAAGGTTTCATAAGACCAAGCTTCTCACCTTGGGGAGCACCGGTTTTGTTCGTAAAGAAGAAGGATGGATCATTCCGCATGTGCATAGACTACCGAGAGCTGAATAAACTTACCATCAAGAACCGATACCCTCTACCTCGCATTGACGATCTGTTCGACCAACTTCAATGTGCGAGCTACTTCTCGAAGATAGACTTAAGATCCGGGTATCACCAATTACGGATTTTGGAGGAAGACATTCCCAAGACCGCGTTTAGAACTCGTTATGGTCATTATGAGTTTATTGTGATGCCATTCGGATTGACGAATGCACCTGCTGTGTTCATGGATCTAATGAACAGAGTGTGTCGTCCATTCCTGGACAAATTCGTCATAGTCTTCATCGACGACATCCTTGTCTATTCAAGAAGCAAAGAAGAACATGGCCAACATCTTCGTCAAATATTACAAACCCTTAGGACCGAAAAACTTTATGCGAAGTTTTCAAAGTGCGAGTTTTGGATTAGGAAGGTTGAATTCCTAGGTCACGTGGTCAGTTCAGAAGGAATACACGTGGACCCTTCCAAAATCAAAGCAATTGAAAATTGGCCAGCACCCACGACTCCTACAGAAATCCGACAATTCTTAGGTCTTGCTGGCTACTATCGCAGGTTCATCCAAAATTTCTCCCGAATCGCTAAACCACTTACCACCCTGACGCAAAAAGGTGTAACCTACAACTGGGGAGATAAGCAAGAAACCGCATTCCAAACGCTCAAACAAGCCTTGTGCAGTGCACCGATCCTGTCCCTACCCGAAGGGACAGAGGACTTTATAGTGTATTGTGATGCTTCAAATCAAGGGCTTAGGTGTGTACTTATGCAAAGAGGAAAGGTTATCTCCTACGCCTCACGACAACTCAAGACGCATAAAGTCAACTATACAACACACGACCTTGAACTAGGAGCGGTGGTGTTTGCTCTGAAGATTTGGAGAAATTACCTATATGGCACGAAATGCACAATATTCACGGACCATAAAAGTCTCCAACATATCTTCAATCAGAAAGAGCTGAACATGAGACAACGACGATGGGTGGAGCTACTAAACGACTACAAATGTGAAATTCTTTATCACCCTGGTAAAGCAAACGTAGTAGCTGATGCCCTTAGCAGAAAAGAATACTCGGGACGCCGAGTAAAGTCGTTGACCATGACAATCCATTCACATCTGTCCACACAAATCAAAGAAGCTCAACTGGAAGCCTTGAAACCCGAAAACGTGGCAGGTGAAACCCTGAGAGGAATGGATAAAAAATTCGAAGTCAGGGATAATGGAGTTTATTATTTCATGAACCGGATCTGGACACCAAAGTTCGGTGGTTATAGAGACGTGGTTATGAATGAAGCACACAAAACCCGAGAATCCATTCATCCAGGTTCAGACAAGATGTATCTGGACCTTAAGAAACTATATTGGTGGCCTAACATGAAGGCCGAAATCGCTACCTTTGTGGCCAAGTGTGTTACTTGTGCCAAAGTTAAGGTAGAATACCAGAAACCTTCAGGTTTATTACAACAACCTGAAATCCCTGAATGGAAGTGGGAGCAGATTACAATGGATTTCATAACCAAATTACCCAAGACTTCGGGTGGTTATGATACTATTTGGGTAATCGTCGACAGATTAACCAAATCCGCACACTTCTTACCAATAAAAGAAACCGACAAGATGGAGAAACTAACCCGAACTTACCTCAGGGATATTGTTAGACTGCATGTTGTACCAATATCTATTATTTCGGACCGAGATAGTAGATTCACCTCTCGTTTCTGGCAGTCTTTACAAAACTCTTTGGGAACTAGGCTGGACATGAGTACAGCCTACCATCCTCAAACCGACGGACAAAGTGAGAGGACGATTCAAACACTAGAAGACATGTTGTGAGCTTGCGTGATAGACTTTGGAAAAGCATGGGATATTTACTTACCCCTTGTTGAATTCTCTTATAACAATAGTTATCACACTAGCATTAACACTGCTCCATTCGAAGCTCTCTACGGCCGCAAGTGCAGATCCCCTCTGTGTTGGGCTGAAGTGGCTGACACGCAGCTAGCTAGAGGTCAAACTCCTGACAGTGCTCTCACTGGTCCGGAAATCATTCGAGAAACCACCGAGAAAATCACACAAATTCGGGAGCGACTTAAAGCTTCCAGAGATAGACAGAAAAGCTACGCTGACAAACGAAGAAAACCCTTGGAATTCCAGGTTGGTGACCGCGTCTTGTTAAAGGTCTCACCCTGGAAGGGCATGATACGCTTTGGAAAGCATGACAAATTGAGTCCAAGGTACATAGGACCCTTCGAAATTCTTGCTAGAATTGGTCCTGTAGCTTACAAACTTCGACTACCCCCAAGAACTAAATAACATTCATCCTACCTTCCACGTTTCAAACTTGAAAAAGTGTTTATTTGATGAGACTCTTGTGATCCCACTCGAGGAAATCGAGTTAAACGAGAGCCTCAACTTTGTGGAAGAACCCGTAGAGATTCTAGACAGGGAAGTTAAGAAAAGCAAACAAAGCCGTATCCCGATAGTGAAGGTTCGCTGGAATGCAAAACGGGGACCTGAATTTACTTGGGAGCGGGAGGATCAAATGAAACAGAAGTATCCACATCTTTTTCCCTAGTCTACCTGAAATACTAATTTCGGGACGAAATTCTCTCTAACGGGGGGATAATGTAACAAATCGTAATTTCAAACATATGTAATAGTTTAGGTCAATGTATAGTTCTTTTTATAATAATAAAGAGAAATTTTAGCATAATGTGCATATTTACATAATTGACCCTCAAAAATAAATTATTTAGCAATCTCGATTAGGATGAACCAAGTGATGGAGATTGTAATAAGGTTTCCAAAAACATAAAGAACACTAAAATCCGAGTTATAACGAAGAAGTTATGACCAATCGAAAATCCGCGACAAAACTGACAAAACACTGTTCAGTGTAAAAACTGAATTTTTGATAAAAGGATTTTTAGCCTTAACAATCTAAATGAAAGTTGTAGTTTATGTTAAACCGAGAACTTTCATAAAAGGAACGGAAAAATCTGACTTCGTATCAGGAAGTTACGATTTTTCTAAGTTTCAGTATAGCAGTGTACAGCTAAAAACTCGAAATAAAGATCGAGCGATTTTTAGCCGACACAACCTAAACGAGAATTGAAGATCTCGTCGGTAGTAGTACAACGGTAAAAAGACAGACGAAAACGGACGTCGGATGAAGAAGTTATGAATTTTTAACGGATTCCCGTCCCGGTCTGTTTAAAATAATAATATTAAAAATAAAGTCAAAATTAGCCGATGCAGTCTAAACAAAAGTCGTAGAGTATGATTTTACCTACGCGTGCATATAAAGAACGCCAAAAACAGAGCTCGTATGCAAAAGTTATGATTTTCGCAAGTTTGGCACAAAAATAAAGAAAAAAATGGGAAAAACCGGGCAATTTCGCATGCCACGTCACCCTCGCACGTGGCAGCTGCTGAGTGGACCGAACCCATGCGTGACAATTCCTGATTGGACCGCAGCTGAGGTCCACTTAGAAGCGAACAGCTTCGCAAGAGATGCCCCGGAGACACCTCTCGCACACACCTCGGACCCTCCCCTTCGCACGTGTCTCCTTCCCATTGGACCGAGGGTTGGTCCAATCCGAGCCAGCCAGCAGCGAGCCTCCGGTCCGAAGAAGCCCCCTCGCCTCGCCACCTGTCCGACGCGTGTCACCTTCGCGCAGCTTCGGGTCCGAACCTTCGGACTATATATAGCATGCGAGGGTTCCAGATTTTTTACACTTTTTCACCCCAAAAATCATTCTCTTTCACATTTTCCACTCCCCTAAGCTCATATACAACCCCTAAAGCCCCGGTATCAAGTCTCGAACCCTAAGCAAGCCTCGAAGCCTTGAGATTCCTGAGAAGTAACCTCTTTCCTGTCGAAACTCTGCCCAATTTGAGCCGGTTTCTCGACAAATAAACTCCTTTTCGTGAAACGAAACTCTGTCCGGTTCAGCATCTATCAAGTGAGTTCATACCCCCGTATTTTCATAATTTCTACTGTTTTAAGGGGGGGGGGGGGAATACAAGCATAACACAAGAACTTTGTGTTATAAAATCATGATTCAAATCATGATAAAATAACATTAAATTATCTAAAAATACTCAACACATCAAACTCTTTTATAATCTTATATTTTTCCCCAAAATTCATATTTGTATATATATATGTATATAAATAAGATTTAAAAGGCTTAGGACTGATAACTCATTCTGGGTCCTCTTCCTTGTTTGGATGTGGGCTTAAAGTACCGGTTACTTGTCCGAGTGTCGTTTAAATTTTACTTATATATAAAATTGTATATGTATATAAATATAATAGTTATTTCATCAGTTTAACTACCTTTGTAACATGTTGAGCAAGGGATTACATGCAAACATGGTTAAATACACAATCAGGGAGTACATATAAATTATAATAGGTATAATTTATACATAGAACAATAATTCATGATACAAGTATACTAGAATACACAAGAAACTAGGGTTTTGATACAGAACAAATCAAGGTTTACACTTATCAAATACATGTTTGGAAATACTAATTCAAGGACATACTGTCAATCATCATTTCAGAATGATTGGGTTTTGATTCAAAGAATATACTGTCAATCATTATTTCAGAATGATTGAGTTTTCAAACTAATATACATGTAACGTTTATATGCTTTTTATGAGACACTAGATTCAGGTTGTTTAATTCATTTTAGACAACATAGAAAAGTCCTGACATTATAACCAGAATCTCCAGCCGGGGATCGAAACAAGCGTGTGTAGATCTATATCGGGATTGACAACCCCGCACTCAGGCTGCTAGCAACAGTTAGATGAGTGGCAATTGTTATCACCAGTTTAAACGCCCACAAAGCGTTTGTTTCAGGCCATCAGTCATAGTATGGTTATAATAACTCATTAAAAAGATATTAACAATACGTTAGTGTATAAATTACTAAACGAAAGTACACCTTCAAAGTACTAGTTTACAGAATACAAAATACAAAGATTCAATATAGTTTTCAACAACAGCTGGTGGAGCCAGGCACACTCTCAGTTACAAGTTTTCATAAGTAATACAAATACAAAACATTAATACACAGAGAAGGGTTTTATGGGAATAAAACTACTTTTCATATACAAACAGAAAATATAGGATTTTCTGGAACAGTTTACATATACAAGATACAGAGATACTCTTTCAAACATAAACATTTATGCACTCACTCAACTTTATGTTGATACTCTCTTTTCAAATTACTTGTATTCTCAGGGAAATAATACACAGTTACTCCCCGAGCTTTTGAGAAGATGGAGCTTTGTTGAGTCATATCTTCTTTTGTATAACTATATTTTGGTTCAATATACAATGATTGAACACATGTAAATATTTATATTTTATTAAATACAATGGTTGTTTCTACTTTGATTACTATGATGCAAGTGTTGTGACACTACAATTCAAGTCCTCCACCCCCAGACGTTTCCGCCGTCTGGTTTGGGGGTGTGACAGCTTAGATCTACCTTTTGGTCAAGTGTTGTACATCAGAAATCGAGGATTTAGGGTATGGATGGCATCGACTCGACGAGTCCGTTCTTGGGACTCGACGAGTCCAAGGCTTTGAGTCCCATATCTGTTGAGGGTCAAAAGGACTCAGTTGGGTGTTAGAAGGGTTGTAGCAGGACAGAAAGAGTGACCCAACGCATTGGACTTAATTTAGACCTGGAGTTCATGGGACTCGACGAGTGCTAGAACAGACTCGGCGAGTCCAAGGCAATCTCCTTAGATTTGATGATGAACTCGACGAGTTGTTCATACAACTCGGTGAGTCAAGGTCAGGACTTGTTCATCAGTTGAAGGTGAACTCGGCGAGTGTTCATCCGACTCGGCGAGTCGGATAAAGGTTCATTGATGTCCGTAAGGAGGGGAACTCGTCGAGTCGTTGCCAAACTCGACGAGTCGAGTCGTGGATAAGGACGAGTAAAGAGAAGGAACTCGACGAGTTGACGACCCAACTCGGCGAGTCGGGTCAACTGGAAGTTGACTTTGACTTGGACTTGGTTAGGGGTAAAATGGTCATTTTACCCTAGGAGTAGATATCAGTTTCTAACTGAGTGTTTTGTGGGGATTGTAGCCGGAGGATTTCCGGAGCAGCAGCGGACGGAGGTTTCCCGCACAGCTTATCAGCAGTTTCTCATACGAGGTGAGTTACCTTCCAGTAGGGGTGGGTCTAAGGCAACAATGCCGGCCCACCAAAGAGGAGTATTTAGAAGATGATTCTCTTTGTGATAATTATCTTAGTCTGGTCACATGCTTTGGTCATGAGTTTTATCTATATGATATGTTACATGTATGATAGGGATTGGTTTCTCTGATAGCGGTCCTTAGGACCGAAGGGTAGGTCAGTCCCCGGATATGCCTGACTGTATGTTTATATCATGTTGTTGTATGCTAGTGATAGGGGGTGGAATAGTCCCCAGTTACCGGTTGAAAGATACCGATGACAGTTACCGGTTGAAAGATACCGATGAAGATTACCGGGTGAAAGATACCGATGATGATTACCGGTTGAAAGATACCGAGGATATTGTATGGTATGTGATGATTACCGGTTGAAAGATACCGATGATGATTACCGGTTGAAAGATACCGACGATGATTACCGGTTGAAAGATACCGAGGATATTGTATGGTATGTGGTATGATGGGGGGAACTCACTAAGCTTTGTGCTTACGGTTTCGGTTTTGGTTTCAGGTACCTCTTCGTCTAAGGGGAAGGAGCCGGCAGCGTAGCATCGCATCACACACACACACATGATTTCCACATGGAGTTTTCTGGGATTGTACTCTGATATGATATTATTTTATGACTTGGGTTTTCAGACATGATACACTATTTTACGAGATAATGTGTTTTCACAATATTTTATTATGAATGTTTTTATGAGTCAGTTAATTAAAAAGAAAGTTTTGGACTTGAAAATTGGGATGTTACAGATATGTTCTGCAGTACCTTACAGTGTCACACTTTCGGTTGCAGCTTGTGCAATGCATCTCTCTACATTCTCCCTGATGGTGAAAATTGCATTTGTTTCACTTAGGTAGGGTCCCTGAGTATTGCTTGGGATTATTTGGTGTGGATGAGGCTGGAGCATGTGGTGTGGTGGTAGCTTGAGTAGCAGCATGGACAGTCACAATTTGTTGTTTCTTTGATGATTCAGAATTTTGTTTTCCCTTCCGCTTGTTGTTTTTCCCCTTCTTGTTCTCACCTTCTTTCTTAACTTCCGCTTCTCCTGTTTTGGCACCCTTTTTGTTGCCATGATCATACAATTTCTTGGCCAGCCTCTTTGCACTATCATACGTCTCACGGTTTGCTGCAATTACATTCCCTTAGATTGGCCGGTTTCTCCACACCCATAGCAAGTGTAACTAGCCCCAGCATTGTTGTTCTTGTTGTTGTTGTTGTTTGACCGTTGGTTTTGTTGCGGATATTGTAGCACCTGGTTCCTGGTATGTATTTCAATTAAGTGATTTTGCATTTTTGGCCTTGGACTCGGCGAGTTGAAGGCCCAACTCACAGAGTAGAAGCGGGATGAGACGCGGGATTTAAGTGATGGACTCGTCGTGTCGTGTCTCGGACTCGACGAGAAGGTTCTGACTAGACAAAACCCTAATCTGAGGGTTTGCACCCTAGTTAAACAACCTTATACAGCCTCCATCGCCCCTTTATGCTCCCAGAAACCCTTTATATCAAACCCTAAGTGTTTTGGTGCAAGATTCAAGGCTTTTGAGTGATTCTTGGTGGTTTTGTTCACAAGGAAGAAGGAAAAGCATAGAAGGATCAAGAGGAGGCTGAAGGATCCGAGTTTGGTTCATCATTTACAGCCTTTGAGAGGTATAAAGTCTGTACCTTGCTCTTTCATTTTATAGATCCCCTTTTTGGGTAGATTTAGGGCTTTTGTAAGCCATTTTGGTAACCAACCATGATTGCAAACATGGTTGGGGGTTGAGGCTTTGGAATCAGGTCTTTAAAGGGGGTCACAAGGCAGATTTGGGTTGCTTTTGCACCCAAGGAAGGCCCCATGCAACACTAGAGCTTATTTTATGTCCTTTTGAGCTCAAAGTCCCATGCATGCACGTAAAGTTTGTAACTTTACGTGCTAGAACGATCGAAGGAGCTTAGATCTACCTTTTGGTCAAGTGTTGTACATCAGAAATCGAGGATTTAGGGTATGGATGTCATCGACTCGGCGAGTCCGTTCTTGGCACTTGACGAGTCCAAGGCTTTGAGTCCCATATCTGTTGAGGGTCAAAAGGACTCAGTTGGGTGTTAGAAGGGTTGTAGCAGGACAGAAAGAGTGACCCAACGCATTGGACTTAATTTAGACCTGGAGTTCATGGGACTCGATGAGTGCTAGAACAGACTCGGCGAGTCCAAGGCAATCTCCTTAGATTTGATGATGAACTCGACGAGTTGTTCATACAACACGGCGAGTCAAGGTCAGGACTTGTTCATCAGTTGGAGGTGAACTCGGCGAGTGTTCATCCGACTCTGCGAGTCGGATGAAGGTCCATTGATGTCCGTAAGGAGGGGAACTCGTCGAGTCGTTGCCAAACTCGACGAGTCGAGTCGTGGATAAGGACGAGTAAAGAGAAGGGACTCGACGAGTTGACGACCCAACTCGGCGAGTCGGGTCAACTGGAAGTTGACTTTGACTTGGACTTGGTTAGGGGTAAAATGGTCATTTTACCCTAGGAGTAGATATCAGTTTCTAACTGAGTGTTTTGTGGGGATTGTAGCCGGAGGATTTCCGGAGCAGCAGCGGACGGAGGTTTCCCGCACAGCTTATCAGCAGTTTTGTCGTAGGAGGTGCGTTACCTTCCAGTAGGGGTGGGTCTAAGGCCACAATGCCGGCCCACCAAAGAGGAGTATTTAGAAGATGATTATCTGTGTGATAATTATCCTGGTCTGGTTACATGCTTTGGTCATGAGTTTTATCTGTATGATATGTTACGTGTATGATAGGGATTGGTTTCTATGATAGCGGTCCTTAGGACCGAAGGGTAGGTCATACCCGGATATGCGTGACTGTATGTTTATATCATGTTGTTGTATGCTAGTGATAGGGGGTGGAATAGTCCCCAGTTACCGGTTGAAAGATACCGATGACAGTTACCGGTTGAAAGATACCGATGAAGATTACCGGTTGAAAGATACCGACGATGATTACCGGTTGAAAGATACCGAGGATATTGTATGGTATGTGATGATTACCGGTTGAAAGATACCGATGATGATTACCGGTTGAAAGATACCGACGATGATTACCGGTTGAAAGATACCGAAGATATTGTATGGTATGTGGTATGATGGGGGAACTCACTAAGCTTTGCGCTTACGGTTTCGGTTTTGGTTTCAGGTACCTCTTCGTCTAAGGGGAAGGAGCCGGCGGCGTAGCATCGCATCACACACACACATGATTTCCGCATGGAGTTTTATGGGATTGTACTCTGATATGATATTATTTTATGACTTGGGTTTTCAGACATGATACACTGTTTTACGAGATGATGTGTTTTTACAGTATTTTCTTATGAATGCTTTTATGAGTCAGTTAATTAAAAAGAAATTTTTGGACTTGAAAATTGGGATGTTACAAGTTGGTATCAGAGCCCTGGTTTGAGGGATTCGAACACACCCTCGGAGGTGTCTGGACTCAAAATGAGGGGAAAAAAGGTTTTTACAAGGAAAAAATGGTTTTCTAAAATCTAAATGGAAGGATTTTAAGAAAGACGAAGTGTGTGATGCATGCGACCGGCCGTGCTCGAGTAAGTTTTCCCCAAGATACCCATACTTGATATGTTATGCTATATGGTTTTGATTCAGAAAACTGCATGCTAGAATAGGACTAAGGATCTAGGAAGATGCCTTGTGTGCCTGATATATGATTCTGAGAATTGCATGCTAGTTAGGGCTAAGGATTTAGGAGGATGCCTTATATGCCTGTTGTATGAGCTGTATGCTAGGACTGTTTAGTCAGCAGTAGGGTGGCCTGTGTAGGTTATGCCTGATTTGGTTACCCAATGCACGAATGCTGCTTGCTTTGTGCTATGGGGGTTCTGGCCATCTTCAACTAGCTAAGGAACGGATATGTAACAGTATCTGCAAGTTAGTTAGGGGGAAGTGGTGGGGACTCCTAGTGCAGCTGATGGCGGAGGGTAGGTCGGAGAGTGCCCTAGGGAAGCCTAGGATGAGATCAGTGGAAAGGGATATTGGTTGAGGGACCTGGTGAAGTCGAGACAGTCCTTGAGGAAAGTACGGATAGATGTGGAAGGTAGTATGGGCCCGTACTACTGGAAGCAGAGGATCCGTACTCGAATCAAGGAAGGTTGAGATAGAACCGGGAACCTTAGAGAGTGTGTTAGACCTCTCGAGAGTATGTATGATCCTGACATTTATGTGTGTATTTTCAGCATGGTGACCACACGACATGGAGCAGGAGGTTCCGGATCAGGATCAGGATCAGGCTCGGGTGCAGGATCCGAGCAGGTTGATGACGGGCTGCGCGAGTTCATCGCGTCTGAGATCACGAGAGGCATTCTTGATTCAACCCTGGTCATTTTCGGGTCGATCAAGGAAGGGATTGTTGAGCTGATGGAGGATCGCCTCAGGGCGTTTAGGAGTGACATGGCGGCCAGCCAGTCAGGATCACATACACTGTCCTTTAAGGACTTCAGAGGGAGTGGTGCGCCGGATTTCCATGGGGTGAAAGACCCCATTGCTGCTAGGAGATGGATCGCAGACATCGAGTCTACGCAACTGACTAGCTTCTGCCCCGAGGGGTCGAAGGTGAGATATGCAGCAGGGTGTTTGAGAGACAGGGGTAGAGATTGGTGGGAGTCTGTTGGTGACTCATTGGGATCCTCGGCTGTTGAGGCTATGACCTGGTCAGACTTTGTGACCAGATTCAAGGCGGAGTTTGCGCCAGCTGTGGAGCTTCAGCAGCTGGCCAGGGATTTCTTGGACATGAGACAGACTACGAATACTGTGGCGGAGATCACCGCCAAGTTCCGGGAGAGGGCATTGCTGGTGCCCCAGTATAAGGGTGATGAGGATATGAGGAGGACCCGCTGCCATGACTTGCTACGAGCTGACATTCAGGAGCATGTTAGTTTCTCAGCTTGCCCTACCATGGATTCCATGATTGCCAGGGCTATGGAGAGGGAGATTGATCTGGAGCACATCCGGAAGAGGAAGGCAGCGGAGGGGCTGACGACGGGGGCTTTGGGGAAGAAGCCCAAGGGTTCCGATGGTAGGCCGAAAGGCCAGTTTGGGCGGGACCGCTGTGGGAAATGCGGTCGGTCACACGAGTGAGCTGGTCGCACTGGGTCGGGTTCAGGCTGCTATAAGTGCGGCAAGGTGGGGCATTTTGGCAGAGATTGTACTGCCCCTACTCCTGCGATTTAGATATCAGACCTGATTTGCTTTCATTGCAATCAGTAGGGCCATAAAAAGGCCAATTGCCGTAGATTGACAGCAGCAGCGGCGCCGACTCCAGCGACAGCACGGGTTGTGGATGGCCGGAAGGCCAAGTTGGAGGCTCCAGTGGTTCGGAGCCGAGCATTTCAGCTGACAGCCGAGGAGGCACGCGCTGCACCCGATGTGGTGACGGGATCGTTCCATGTGAATGGTATCCCAGTTCAGGTATTGTTTGATTCGGGTGCTACCCGATCGTTTGTCTCTCTTGCGCTTAGCAAGAAGTTTCCTGAGTCTTCGCGCATGTTGGATTGCCCTCTAGAGGTCGAGATTGCAGACGAACGGTCAGTGCGAGCGTCAGAGGTCTACCGGGATTGCTTTTTGAGGCTGTTCGAGGAACGTTACCTGGTGGACTTGGTTCCCATACCTTTGCGGGGGAACAAGGTTATTATTGGTATGGATTGGCTGAGCCCCAATGGGGCAGTGATTGACTGCGCGCAACAGTTAGTACTGATTAGGACCCCTAGTGGGGGAGAGCTGGTGGTTTAGGGCGAAGGGCCACAGCAAGAACCAGCTTTATGTTCGGCAGCGAGGGCTAGGCGCTACCTCCAGCAAGGTTGCGTAGGTTATGTCGCCTATGTTATGGATACCCGGGAGGTGGGTAGGGCGACAGTGGGCGATGTGCCCGTAGTGCGAGAGTTTGCGGACGTATTCCCCGAGGAGTTGCCTGGGATACCTCCGGAGCGACAGGTGGAGTTCAGGATCGACCTAGTCCCTGGTGCGGCTCCGATAGCCAAGGCACCGTATCGGTTCGCTCCTCCTGAGATGCAGGAGTTGTCTACACACCTGCAAGAGCTGTTAGACAAGGGATTCATTAGACCAAGTAGTTCTCCCTGGGGAGCCCCGATTTTGTTCGTGAAGAAGAAGGACGGGTGGCATCGGATGTGTATAGATTATAGGGAGCTGAATAAGGTAACGGTGAAGAACCGTTACCCACTCCCGAGGATTGATGACCTCTTTGACCAGCTACAGGGAGCATCTTGGTTCTGCAAGATTGATTTGCGATCAGGATATCATCAAATGAGGGTCAGAGAGGAGGATGTACAGAAGACTGCGTTCCGGATGCGATATGGCCACTATGAGTTTGTGGTGATGCCTTTCGGGCTCACCAATGCTCCTGCCGCGTTCATGGACCTCATGAACCGCGTGTGTAGACCGATGTTAGACCGGTCTGTGATAGTGTTTATTGATGATATCTTGGTTTACTCCAAGACGCGAGAGCAACATGAGGAGCATCTGCGAGAGGTTTTGGAGACTTTGAAGAGGGAGAGCTTGTATGCTAAGTTCTCCAAGTGTGAGTTCTGGTTGCGCGAGGTGCAGTTTCTTGGGCACCTTGTCAACCAGAACGAGATTTCGGTAGATCCGGCCAAAGTGGAGGCCGTGATGAGGTGGGAAGTCCCGAGGTCTCCATCTGAGATTCGGAGCTTTCTGGGATTGGCAGGCTACTATCGGAGATTCATTCAGGGCTTCTCCAAGATAGCCTTGCCCCTGACCAGGCTGACGAGGAAAGCTGTGGTCTTTCGCTGGGGGCCTGAGCAGCAGGCCGCATTCGAAACATTGAGGCAGAGATTGTACGAGGCGCCAATCTTAGCCCTGCCAGAGGGCATGGAGGATTTTGTTGTATACTGCGATGCGTCCATCTCGGGTTTGGGAGCAGTATTGATGCAGAGAGGGCATGTCATTGCTTACGCTTCGAGTCAGCTGAAGCCTCACGAGGCGAACTACCCGATGCATGATTTGGAGCTGGGGGCTGTTGTGTTCGTGTAACAACGTAAATTTTCAAAACAATTTTTTATTTTTAAATCACATTTTCAATCATCAAAAACAATATCAAGCAGACTGTATCCAATGTCATCATAACAAACAAATCCCAGAATCTCAAAACATAATCTCTATGAGTGTGTACGGATCATGCCGACGTCTTCCCACAATCCTCACTAGTACCTGAAACACATAACACAACAACTATAAGCATAAATGCTTAGTGAGTTCCCCAAAATACCACATACGACACATACGCCTTTCCAGGCCAAAACATTGTGGGATCTTCCGATCCAAATGTCTCAGGGGACTTCCATCCCAAATCCCGGTAGACCTTCCGGTCCTACCCGTATCGACCTTCCGGTCTATAACCTCTTGACCTTCCGGTCCATATCATCTTGACCTTCCGGTCCGTAACATACATAGCACATACTCATATCATCTTGACCTTCCGGTCCTTATCATACATAATCATACATAGCACATTCATATCACATAACCACATATAGCACATACATCATAGCATACAAGACCTTCCGGTCACATATAGGTACCCTTCCAGGTACAGTATAGTGAGAAGACTCACCTCAATGAAGTCGGATAACCTCTCGTGCTCAACGTCCCGACTTTGCCTCCTCCTATTATTCAAATAACATTCCCGATCAATACTCTCTCATGATCTCATCTCTACAGACTGGGTAGAAGGCCATTCTACCCTTCCCTGAACTCTCCTGAATCAGTCTTGACCAGAACCCTAAAGTCAACGAAAGTCGACGGTCAACTTTGACCCGACTCGCCGAGTGCACTAGGGTGACTCGGCGAGTACACGCCTGCCCTCTTCGCCCCTGGTCCTCTCTTGACTCGCTGAGTCAACCCTATACTCCACGGGTCGTCACAGGTAGCGAGTCGCGAGGCAACCCGACTCGACTCGTCGAGTCTGCTCATGGACTCGGCGAGTTCATTCCATGCTCACACTCAAATGACCTTCTGAGGTCAGATATGTTCCTCTAATCCATAGATCTGACCTTCCCAAGCTCAATAAACACGTAAAGGTTCGAACTTGATACTCATGCAACGTCCAAATGACTCTACTTGAAGATTTAGCCCCAAATACAGCATCCTAAGTCCATTTCTTCCATAACTCCTCATAAAGCAAGATGGAATAAGTTCTCTGGACCACTATGGATCCAGATCTGAAGTCTAATCATGGTAAGGGACCATATTCCCAACAAATCAACCCAATAAAGAGTATAGAAAGCCCTAGATCCATGGATTCTTTAACAAAAACAGAAAGGGGATTGATATACTACCTCAAGGATGATGTCCTTTGCTTGAAATCCACAGATATGCAACCTCCTTGGCCTCTTCTAAGCTGGAATCAACTTCTTCTTGAAAAACCAACCCACAAAGGTCCAATAATGGCTTCTTCTCTCTCACAAACGCTCAAGCACTATTAGGGTTTCTCTCAAGGGTCTGGTAGCCGCAAATGGTGGCTATAAGGGTCCTTAAATAGATCCCAAACCCGAGAAATTAGGGTTTCATTAAACAGCATGGAGTCACCGAGTCCACGTATGGACTCGCCGAGTCCTTCATTAAATCAGACCAAAACATCGCGATCCCACTCGGCGAGTCTGGGCGCCTACTCGCCGAGTCCCTCTCTAAAATTCAATATAAAATACTTAAAATAAGATACCTGGGAATCCGGATGTTACAATTCTCCCCCACTAGAATCAGACTTCGCCCTCGAAGTCCTGCTCGACAAACAACTCCGGATGCTGCTCCCGCATCTCCAACTCCGGCTCCCAGGTCAGCTCGGATCCCTTCCGATGTTGCCAATGGACCTGCACCAGTGACACCTCCTTGTTCCTCAGAACCTTGATCTTCCGATCCCGGATCGCGATTGGCCTCTCCGCATAATTCAGGCTCGCATCCACATGAATATCCTCCCGTGGTACCATCGCCGACTCGTCGGCTATACACTTCCTCAACTGGGACACGTGGAAGGTATCATGAATCTGGCTCAACTCCGCAGGTAGCTCTAACCGATATGCTACCTTGCCCATCCTCGCGGTCACCCTGAATGGAGCAATGTACCGGGGCCCCAGCTTGCCTCTCCTCCTGAATCGGATCAATCCTTTCCAAGGAGATACTTTCAGGAGTACAAAGTCCCCCACCTGGAACTCCAGCTCGGATCGTCGCCGATCCGCATAACTCTTATGACGACTCTGAGCCGTCAGTAACCTCTATCTCACCTGTTGTATCTGCTCTGTCGTCTGCAGCACTATCTCAGTGCTACCCATCACACGCTGCCCTACCTCTCCCCAACAAATGGGAGTCCGACACCTCCTCCCATACAGCAACTCGAAGGGAGGCATTCCAATACTAGAATGGTGGCTGTTGTTGTAGGAAAACTCGGCCAAGGGTAAATACGTGTCCCAACTTCCCCCGAAGTCCAACACACATGCTCGGAGCATGTCCTCGAGCGTCTGAATCGTCCGCTCACTCTGCCCGTCCGTCTGTGGGTGGTAGGCGGTACTGAAATGCAACCTCGTACCCAACTCCTCGTGGAACTTCTTCCAGAACCTGGAAGTGAAACGTACATCTCGATCAGACACAATCGAGATCGGTACTCCATGACGCGATACCACCTCTCTCACATACAACTCTGCCAACCTGTCAGCATATAGCAAGAAAATGTGCGCTCTTCGTCAGCCGGTCGACGATCACCCAAATTGCATCGACACACCTTGCGGTCCTTGGCAATTTGGTGATGAAATCCATGGAAATATGTTCCCACTTCCACTGGGGAACCTCGAGCGGCTGCAACTTGCCATGCGGACGCTGGTGCTCAGCCTTAACCTTGCGACATGTCAAGCACCTCTCGACAAACCACGCGACATCCCTCTTCATACAGGGCCACCAGTAGTCTCTCTTCAGGTCTAAATACATCTTCGTGGCCCCGGGATGGATCGAGAACCTCGATCTATGCGCCTCCTCCATCAGAATGGTACGTGCCCCGCCTGCATACGGCACCCAAATCCGACCTTGAAAGGTCATCAGTCCTCGATTGTTGGTAATAAACTCGGGCACCTGCCCGATCACCCGCTCCCTCTTGCGGTTCTCCGGTATCACGGCCTCTGCCTGGGCCTCCCGAATGGCGTCCAACACCGGGGTCATCACTGTCAACCTCATACAAGTGCCTCGGATCGGGGCACTCTCTGCCCTACGGCTCAGGGCATCAGTTACAACATTAGCTTTGCCCGGGTGGTACAGGATCTCACAATCATAATCCTTTACCACATCCAACCATCTGCTCTGACGCATGTTCAGATTGGGCTGATCCATCAGATACTTCAAACTCTTATGGTCCGTGTAAATGGTACACCGAACCCCATACAAATAGTGACGCCAGATCTTGAGGGCGAACACCACTGCCCCCAACTCCAGATCGTGGGAGGGATACCTCGTCTCATGAGGCTTCAGCTGCCTCGATGCATACGCTATCACACGCCCTCTCTGCATAAGCACCGCACCCAACCCCGATATCGATGCGTCACAATACACCACAAAATCCTCCATCCCTTCCGGGAGGGCTAACACAGGGGCTTCGCACAATCTCTGGCGAAGTGTCTCAAACGAGGTCTGCTGCTCCGGACCCCATGAAAAAGCAACACCCTTCCGGGTCAACCTGGTGAGAGGCACGGCAACCTGGTGAGAAGCACGGCAATCTAGAAAACTCCTGATCTCGGTGGGAGATCTCGGCACCTCCCAACTCATAACCGCCTCAATCTTGGCCCGATCGACCAAAATCCCATCCTGGTTGACGAGATGTCCCAAGAACTGAACCTCCCGTAACCAGAACTCGCACTTGAAGAATTTGGCATAAAGCCTCTCCATCCTCAATACCCCGAGAATCTCTCTCAGATGCTCCTCGTGCTGCTCTCTAGATCTTGAATACACCAGTATATCGTCGATGAACACGATCACCGAACGATCCAACATTGGTCTACACACCCTGTTCATGAGATCCATGAACGCTTCCGGTGCATTGGTGAGCCCGAAAGGCATCACCACAAACTCGTAATGCCCATAACGTGTCCTGAACGCCGTCTTCTGGATATCCTCATCACGCACTCTCATCTGATGATATCCAGACCTCAGATCGATCTTGGAGAACCAAGATGCTCCCTGCAACTGATCGAACAAATCGTCGATCCTCGGTATAGGATAACGGTTCTTGACCGTCAACTTGTCAACTCCCGGTAATCAATACACATCCGGTGTGAACCATCCTTCTTCTTGACAAAAAGGATCGGCGCTCCCTATGGCGAGCTACTCGGTCGAATAAACCCCTTCCCCAGCAGCTCCTGAAGCTGCGAGGATAACTCCTGCATCTCTGGTGGCGCAAGGCGATAAGGCGCCTTGGCGATAGGCGCTGTCCCCGGAACCAAATCAATGCGGAACTCTACCTGCCTCTCGGGAGGCACACCCGGCAACTCCTCGGGAAAAACATCTGGGAACTCACGCACTATCGGAACGTCATCCACCGAACTCGGCCTCCCAGCGGCCTCTCGTGTGTCCATCACATAGGCTACAAACCCGCTGCAGCCCCGCTATAAACTCTGTCTCGGTCTGGCAGCCGAACAGAACGCTGACCCACATCGGGTACCCTCACCGTACACTGTAAGTACTCCCCCACTGGGGTCTCGTATCGTCACCAACTGTCGCTCGCAGTCTATCACAGCCCCAAATCGGCTCAACCAATCCATGCCCACTATGACACACACGTCCCCCATCGCTATCGGGAGCAGATCTATCGGGAACTCAACACCGAAGATCTCGAGTACACATCCTCGTATCACCTCCGTAGCATACACCGCTCGCTCGTCAGCTATGGAAACTCACAGAGGTCGACTCATCGCCTCTCGTCTGGTACTGATGTGCCGACTAAACGCTATCGACACAAATGATCGACTCGCACCCGAGTCAAATAACACTAAGGCAGGTACAGAACTCACAAGAAAAGTACCTGCGCATATCATCATATAAGCATAATATCTCAACTCAACATAAATAAATAAAGAATACATAGAAGCCACAACATCGGGCGCTGTGCGGACCTCCTCCGCCGTCAGCTGGAAAGCTCTCCCGTGAGCTTTCGGTGCCTCGGCCTTCGCTGGCCGAACCTCGGTAACCCTAGCAGAAGGTGCAGATCCCTGATGTAACTGCGGGAACTCGGCCTTCCGATGGCCAGTCTGGTTGCAATGAAAGCAAACCATAAATCCCTTGGGGCAATCCTTGGCGATATGCCCCTTCTTGCCACATTTTTAGTAAGCACCCGATCGACAGACCCCATCATGTCCCTTGCCACACTTTCCGCAAGTGCGGCCCTTCTGGCCTCCAGATCTCGTATCAGCGGACTTGGCCCGCTTGGCTGCCGGCTGAGACTGTGTCGGCCGCCGATCCATCCTCTGAGACTCGGCCTCCACCCTGGCCTGAGTCTCCAACTCAATCTCCCGCTTCCGGGCATTTGCCTCGAGCTCAGCAAATGTCCGGTAAGTCGAGTTCGACACGAACTCCCGAATGTCTCTCCTCAAAATGCCCAAATACCGGCTCATACGTGCCTGCTCAGTAGACACCTGCTCAGGGCAGAACATCGCCCTCTCATGAAACTTCCTGGTAACCACAATAACCGAATCAGTACCCTGCTTGAGGGTCAAGAACTCCTGAACTAACCGTTCCCTCTCCACAGGGGGAACATACTCATCTCTGAACATGGTGGTGAACCTCTCCCAGGTCACCGCTGAAATCTCTGCAAGAGTGAAGCTCGCCGTCACGAACTTCCACCAATCCTTCGCTCCCAACCAAAGCTGGTTCAACGCGAACCGTACCCTCAGATGCTCCGGACATCAACACGTGTAGAAGCATCCCTCGATATCAGCAATCCATCTCATCGCAGCGATCAGATCCTGCGTCCCATCAAACTCTGGTGGCTTCGTGTTGCTGAACTCTCGAAGCAACAACGAGTCACCTCCCTGAGGTCTGGCAGTAGCCACAGCTGCAGTAGCTGCAGCAGCAGCAGCCTCAGTCACCGCGGCGTACCGCTCATTGAAAGTCTCAATCAGTATGGTCTTGATAGACCCAAACATCTCCGGAATCTCGGCCCTGATCACCGCCGCCACCTCATCGTGGATCATCTGACGAAGCTCCTCGTCACTCACGCTGCTCGACTCAGGTCTGTGGCGTGTCCCAACCGTGATGTCTCTGTAACACAACATAAAAATATCAGAGACTCGCTCGAGCATACTCGCACTCGATACTCAACCCTACTTGTTCCTTAGTACCCAATGGATTCTTACTCAGGGTGCGCACTGCTCCGGTGTCTTCAGTAGTACGGGCCCTATACTACCGTCCACACCGCATCAACATTCATTCTAAGTCCTCCTCCTTGGATCCCAGATCACAAGTACTCTACATCTCACTGGCATAGGCTACCCTTCGGTAGGCCTCTCATCAGCTCCTCACTGCTACCTACCCGCTCTCAAGCATCACATAGCAGCAAAACCCTTCATAGGCTAAGGCATCACAAAATCAGGCCACTCTAGTCCTAATATGAATACCTAGCCAACTCTAGCATGCATATCATATCATAACATATCTCATAACACATAATGTAAGGGTATTTTGGGAAATCACCGTCCGGGCGCTGGCTGATCGTACACACTGCTCCTTTCTGTCTTTCTCAAAATCTTTTACTCTTTTAGAAAAA
The DNA here is from genome assembly GCF_052849685.1 of Lactuca virosa. Lineage (NCBI taxonomy): Eukaryota > Viridiplantae > Streptophyta > Magnoliopsida > Asterales > Asteraceae > Lactuca > Lactuca virosa. The sequence continues at coordinate 966,862 of NC_136430.1, forward strand.
TTGTTTATTTTATGAAAACTTTCTCATTTCCTCAGTTTGAGTTCAGGTTCATCCGAAGATGCACCCGAATCCCTCAAACCTAGGCTCTGATACCAACTTGTAACAACATAAATTTTCAAAAAAAATTTCATTTTTAAATCACATTTTTAATCATCAAAAACAATATCAAGCAAACTGTATCCAATGTAATCATAACAAACAAATCCTAGCATCTCAAAACATAATCTCTATGAGTGTGTACGGATCATGCCGACGCCTTCCCACGATCCTCACTAGTACCTGAAACACATAACACATCAACTGTAAGCATAAATGCTTAGTGAGTTCCCCAAAATACCACATACGACACATACGCCTTTCCAGGCCATAACTTTGTGGGATCTTCCGATCCAAATGTCTCAGGGGACTTCCGTCCAAAATCCTGGTAGACCTTCCGGTCCTACCCGTATCGACCTTCCGGTCCGTAACCTCTCGACCTTCCGGTCCATATCATCTTGACCTTCCGGTCCGTAACATACATAGCACATACTTATATCATCTTGACCTTCCGGTCCTTATCATACATAATCATACATAGCACATTCATATCACATAACCGCATATAGCACATACATCATAGCATACAAGACCTTCCGGTCACACATAGGTACCCTTCCAGGTACAGTATAGTGAGAAGACTCACCTCAATGAAGTCGGATAACCTCTCGTGCTCAACGTCCCGACTTAGCCTCCTCCTATTATTCAAATAACATTCCCGATCAATACTCTCTCACGATCTCATCTCTACAGACTGGGTAGAAGGCCATTCTACCCTTCCCTGAACTCTCCTGAATCAGCCTTGACCAGAACCCTAAAGTCAACGAAAGTCAACGGTCAACTTTGACCCGACTCGCCGAGTGCACTAGGGTGACTCGGTGAGTACACGCCTGCCGTCTTCGCCCCTGGTCCTCTCTTGACTCGCTGAGTCAACCCTATACTCCACGGGTCGTCTCAGGTCGCGAGTCGCGGGGCAACCCGACTCGACTCGTCGAGTCTGCTCATGGACTCGGCGAGTTCATTCCATGCTCACACTCAAATGACCTTCTGAGGTCAGATCTGTTCCTCTAATCCATGGATCTGACCTTCCCAAGCTCAATAAACACGTAAAGGTTCGAACTTGATACTCATGCAACGTCCAAATGACTATACTTGACGATTTAGCCCCAAATACAACATCCTAAGTCCATTTCTTCCATAACTCCTCATAAAGCAAGATGGAATAAGTTCTCTGGACCACTATGGATCCAGATCTGAAGTCTAATCATGGTAAGGGACCATATTCCCAACAAATCAACCCAATAAAGAGTATAGAAAGCCCTAGATCCATGGATTCTTTAACAAAACAGAAAGGGGATTGATATACTACCTCAAGGATGATGTCATTTGCTTGAAATCCACAGATATGCAACCTCCTTGGCCTCTTCTAAGCTGGAATCAACTTCTTCTTACAAAACCAACCCACAAAGGTCCAATAATGGCTTCTTCTCTCTCACAAACGCTCAAGCACTATTAGGGTTTCTCTCAAGGGTCTGGTAGCCACAAATGGTGGCTATAAGGGTCCTTAAATAGTTCCCAAACCCAAGAAATTAGGGTTTCATTAAACAGCGTGGACTCGCCGAGTCCTTCATTAAATCAGACCAAAACATCGCGATCCCACTCGGCGAGTCTGGGCGCCTACTCGCCGAGTCCTTCTCTAAAATTCAATATAAAATGCTTAAAATAAGATACCTGGGAATCCAGATGTTACAGTTCGCCCTCAAGATTTGGCATCATTACCTCTATGGGGTTCGTTGTACGATTTACACGGACCACAAGAGCCTGAGGTATCTCATGGACCAGCGAAATCTGAATATGAGGCAGCGTCGGTGGCTTGATGTGTTAAAGGATTATGACTGTGAGATCCTTTACCACCCGGGGAAGGCCAATGTGGTGGCCGACGCACTTAGCCGCAAGGCAGTGCCGATCAGGGATATTTGTCTGAGGATGACAGTGGTGACTCCGCTGTTGGAGCAGATTCGGGAGGCCCAACAGGAGGCCATGAAGGAGGAACATCGGAAGAGCGAGCGGATTATGGGGCAGGTTTCCTCCTTCGACTATGATAGCTGAGGGTTAATGACTCTTCACCGTAGGGTGTGGGTCCCTTATCTTGGAGGCGTGCGCCAGATCCTAATGGAGGAGGCACACAAATCCATATTGTCTATCCATCCTGCAGCGACAAAGATGTATAGAGATCTTCGTCCTGATTATTGGTGGCCCTGCATGAAGCGGGACGTAGCATGGTATGTGGAGCGGTGCATGACCTGAAGGAAGGTCAAGGCCGAGCACCAGAGGCCACACGGCAAGATGCAGCCGTTGGATATCCCGCTGTGGAAATGGGAAGACATTACGATGGATTTTATCACAAAGCTTCCCAGGACCGTGCGGGGAGTGGATTCGATTTGGTTCATCGTCAATCGATTGACCAAGAGCGCCCATTTTATCCCGATTCAGGAAAGTATTTCGGCCGAAAGGTTGACCGATATCTATATCAGGGAGGTAGTGGCGCGGCACAGGGTGCCAGTATCGGTGATTTCAGACAGGGATGTGTGGTTCACTTCCAGGTTTTGCAAGAAGTTTCATGACGAACTGGGTACTCGTCTGCATTTTAGCACCGCCTTTCACCCACAGACGGATGGTCAGAGCGAGCGGACCATCCATACATTAGAGGATATGCTGTGGGCATGTGTTTTAGACTTCGGAGGTAGCTGGGATACCTACCTTCCGTTGGTGGAGTTTGTGACAACCCGAAATTTCTATTATGTACAACCATTCACTTCAATAGAAGTCAGAACAGTTTCTGCTAACTTTCAAGCTTTCTGGAGTAAGTTTGAGTGTTTAGAAGTTAGTACTTCAGGAGATAACAGGAGAGAGGATGCCCTAAGGTTTATTGTGCATCAGTAAAGTCCCAAAACTCCAAGAGTTTGGAGTTTACGGCCTAAACAAGGTGTTTACGGCCGTAAACCCCAAAGGTATAAATATGGAACTTAGCCATTTTTAGCACTTTTTCACAATTTCAAAGCTAGAACTCGAATCCTCTCAAGTATCATCCGATTTTTCTTTTTGATCTTCAACTATGTAAGTGTTTCTTACCCTAAAAAGTTGATATCTTACTTAATCTAGTGATCTTACATGATTCCATCCGTGAAATCATTCCAAAAGTGTAGATCTTCAAGTTTCACCAAGAACACCAAGAACACAAAGAACACACACTAGTGTTCTTGGACTTTTAGCACCTTTTCAAGCTTCTACATAGTGAGTACTCTTACCTTGGCTTGTTATAAGGCTTGTTACACTTCTTAATCATCTAGAAAGCACAAGGAATCAAAGGATCAAAGGTGTTTACGGTCCAAGAACACCTTGAACCGTAAACCCTAACAAAGGGGCCAAAGTAGCCCTAGTCCCTTACCAAGCCTTGAAAACTAGCCTAGACCCCTTCCTTGATGTTCTTAGTACTTGAAAACATCAAAAGACCATAAACCATTTGCGTTTACCGCCGTAAACCCAAGGAGAAGTGGTCCAAGGACCGTAAACTCCCTAAAGGAGTGAAATGGTGCCCTAATCTCTTCCTAAGCCTTAAACATGAAGTAGGAATGCTTCTTATGGTCTTTATGGCTTCAAAACACAAAATGGTCAAAGTACCATGAGTTTACGGCCGTAAACTCATGGGTTTACGACCGTAAACTCAATGAGTTATGGTCACCAAACCGTAAACTCCAAAGGAGGTTACCCTTGAACCCTAAACTCAATAGCAAGGTCCTACCACCCTTAGATGCAATCCTTAGGACTTATAGCACTTAAATCAAGTGTTTTACATGTCTTAGGATGTCTTAAATTTGGTTAATTAGTCGTTTTATGACTAATTGGATACATATATGTGTTATTATATGTTAACTAGGATCATTGTGTGTATACAAGTCTTCACTTGATACTTAACATCCTACATCATCCGTTCATCCAAACCACTCACTACAGGTGAGTTCATACCCCCTTAATCAATCTTTTAAATGATTTTAAATGCTTTCATGGGGGGGGGGAATACAAGTAGAAAACATGATGTTATAGAATCAATCACATGTGATTTATAACTGTGTTTTCAAACAACTGATTTCACATACTTCAAAATGTGATAAATACAATGCTTTTCAGTTATTTTTACTTTGTTATCAACAAATTACTTTTGAATTATTTTATAAACTGACATCAAGTCATTATTATTTATTGTTCAAAACTCTTAAATGTTTTACAAAACCTCTTTCAATTTACTGTTAAAAACCATATCTATACACTTATGTTTCATGTATATATGTATTGATATGAGAGCTTTCATTCTTTCTTCAGTTCCAACACTCTTGAGTAGAAAGGGTGTATAAACCTACTTGGACATTCAATTTACATTCCAGTGAACTATTATAGGTATAATTTAGGGGATACAAATTACTATTCCTATTACAAGGAATTACACAAGAGTCAGTTCATTCATGAGTCTATACTGCTATATGAAGAGATACTATTACATGTTATCCAGAGAGATATACTATATCTATACAGAGAGAAATACTATATATATACTATACGGGACTGACCATCCTACACCTGGCTACTAGCTACAGCGGGACCTGTTCATCGACGGATGTTCTCGGTTGTATTGTTCGGCGAGTTTCCACGCCGTGATTATCCTAAGGCAAAAGGATACGATTTCAATGATTATATAATTTTCCCTATTACTTTTATTTTGTGACACATTCACATAAACGATGAGGTAGACTATATATTTATAATAATAGTTGCACATGGGAAAAACCTTCATTGATACAGAAATGCAAACCTTCAAAGCATTCGAGTCTTGGTAGAAGACTACTTTTTATACTAGTAGGAAATATGGGATTTTCTAGGGTTTTCACACTTATACTAAATGTTTCATTAAACATTTACAAGTCTTTCATAACAGCTTTTCGAATCAATGACACCATAATACTTATGAATTCACCAGCTTTATGCTGATCTACACTTTCAAAATAACTTGTATTCTCAGGTCACCAGCAGTCAGGTACGATGACCAGGGTTTTGAGAAGACGGAGCACAGACAAGACTCGTCTTTATTTTGTTTACATATTTTGGTGTCTTATTACAATGAAAGAACACTCATGTATTAAAACTTCACTTTTAATGCAATGGATGATGTTGTTGCTTGTTTACTACTTTGCACTGTATGATACTTTACATGACGTCCTCCACCCCTGAACGTTTCCGCCGTTCTTGGTTTTGGGGTGTGACAGATTGGTATCAGAGCACTGTTTATAGTGAATTAAGTATATCAACCCATAAAAGATATACTAAATATAAATACAATGGGATTAAAATACTCTGACCAAGAGTTTATACTTTTAAATAATAAAATATTTAATTGAGTACACATGCCTGCATTCATAGTAAATCAGTGGCACAACGACAAAAACAAAAGTATTACGATTGTTGAATATCACAAGTAAGCTCGGGGATATATGGTCAGTCCTGGGAGTGGCATAGCATGATCAACTATGTTGGTCTGAGGAGTGATTAGCATATGCCCAAGAATGGTTGTGATATGACAAGAAGTCTAAAAACTTACCAACATTACCACAATGAAATACCATAGGGGTATTTCATGTTACTATAATTACTTATCTAAAAACTAAAAAGTTCTTTATCAGTAGGTCAATAGTTTCTGAGTGGATACACTAAGGTTATATGCACCTAGGACGTCATAGACTTAGAATCTGTGAATCTTTGCTTTACTTCTTGTTCCTTGTTTGGTTGTGGGCTTAGAGTTAGGGTCACTTATTCGAAGGTCTATCCTGTCCTGATTACATATAACTGGTATGCACTAAACAAGTATTGAAGTAACTGATAAAGATCATCTTATAATTATCTTAGTTAGTACGTCTATTAATTTCTTCTTATATCCCTTTTCTTGCGTAGATATCATGGCTGGATTCCATCCCCACAACGACCCGTACTACCCCAACCACGGCAATGCTGGATGGCTCGGAGAAGAGCCAGAGAATGATCACCCAATTCCTTTGGATGATCACGAAGCTGAAGGCTTTTCTGATAGTTCTGACTCAGAACCAGAAGTCAACAATATACCCCCAGCTGCTCATGACCCAAACGCTCGCCCAACATTTCAAGGACCCACAACTCTGTGGGCCACTAACTTGAATAGATGGAGTCAGGAACAGAGTCAACCCATCCCCTACAATGGAGACAGAAGCTTCTACAACCTCACTGAGGGAGGTTCAGCTGACAGGGTCCTACCCATCATGGTTCGTAGGATTTCCCGGAACACCGAACATGGTCGAGCCGCTATCGACCGAGTCATGGAGATTGACGCCAACTCTGGCGTTAACACGGTCCGCATTCGCCAACTAGAGTCTGCTCATGAAAGGACTCTGGTCCACAATGCAGCTCTGCAGAGAGAACTTGCTGGAACCCAAGCTGAAGTCAGGGAACTTCGAGCTCAGCAAGTAAGATCTGACAGGCGTGTGAGGGACATAGAATGCCTTCTGTCGGAATCAAGAACTCACTCTAGTAGTTCTCGTCGCCGATAGAATCTCATCGACTTCTCTTTTGGATATAACCTAGTTATGTAAAACTCTGGTCTAATTTTCTATCTTTGTAAATCTTAGACCTGTTAGGTCTTGATTTGGTCATAGTCCTGTCAAAAATTTTCCCATCATGGTTGATGTAAGGCCTCCTACTAGGCCATTTTTCCCGAACTTGTTACATCTGTAATTCCAGTAATATTGACAGGTACCTAATCTCATGGAAATTATTATCCAAATGCTATCATCTGTTAGTTCTAGATCTACATTCAATCGTCCTGTTGGGCTATGAAGAGTTAGTCCATGAATCATTTTCAACAACTTTCCTATTAAATTCTTATCAATATCTTCATCTTTCTAAACTTATAGTTAAAAGATGCCTCCTCGCAGAAATCCAAGGCGAAACAATAATAACGAAACATCGATACCACCACCTCCTCAGTTCGACGCTGCTATGTTCCAAGCAGCTGTCACGGTGGCCGTAGCGGCTGCCATGTCACACATCAGTACTTCTGTCCCTAGTGGATCAGGAACTGGTGCACCTATTTCTAACCATGGCGAGAGCCATGGGCACCCTCGGGAATGCACCTACAAGGATTTTACGAATGCCAAACCCAGAAATTTCAATGGAACTGGAGGGGTTATGATCTTAAGGCAGTGGATCGAAAAGACAAAAGCACTCTTTGAAATCTGCGCCTGCCCAGAGAACAATAAGGTCACGTTTGCTACTTGTACCTTTTCTGACAGGGCTTTAACTTGGTGGAATGGCCACGTTAAGTCACTGACCCTAATAGTGGCAAATTCGATAAGCTGAGAGAACTTGAAAGCCATGCTGATGAAAGAGTGCTGTCCACGAGGGGAAATTCAAAAACTCGAGCAGGAACTCTGGGGCCTTGTAATGGTTGGTTCTGACATATCAACCTATACTAATAGATTCTGTGATCGGGCAATTCTTTGCCCTGATATGGTTGCTCCAGAGAGCGAGAAAATAGAGAGATATATTTGGGGACTGTCGCCCTAGATCCAGTCAAGTGTGTTAGCATCAAGGCCTGTTACTTTTGATAGCGCTAAAGAGCTGGCACAATCTCTTATAGATCACGGAAACTACCAGAACCCAACGATTTCTACACCCGAGCAACAAAAGGGAAACAACAACCACAACAAGAAAAAGGGGTGGAACAAGAGGAAAAGCGGGACTTCGCAAGAATCCTCAAAGAGACAACAACTAGTTACAATCATCGTTGCCACGGTAACTCCTGTTGTCCTTGCTAATCCCTTACCAGCTAAACCTTATGTCGGTAATCTTCCGAAGTGCAACAAATGCACCTTCCACCACAACGGACCTTGTCGGGAAATGCAGTGCACTAACTGCAACAGAAGGGGGCATACTGCCCGTCTCTGCAAGACTCCAGCAAGTCCGACCGCTCAAGTTCCTAACGCCGGTGTGGGCCAAGCTTACTACGGTTGTGGTAAGTGGGCCACTATAAGAGGAACTGCCCTAAGGCAGGGATAGCTGGCAGAGTAGGAAGAGTTCTGGCCATAGGCCACAAGGAAGCCGTAGCTGATCCTACAATAGTTACTGGTACGTTTCTCCTCGATAACTCATATGCTTGCATACTTTTCGACAGTGGAGCGGAGAAATGTTTCGTAAACCAGAAATTTGCACACCTGCTTAAACAAAAACCACGTGCACTAGATAAATCATTCACTGTAGAAATGGAAAACGGGAAAACGGAAAGTACTAACTGTACATACGTAGGTTGTACTCTAACTTTAGATGGCCATACTCTCAAGATAGACCTCATGCTGGTCCCAATTAAAAGTTTTGACGTCATTATCGGTATGGATTGGTTGAGTCTTCATCGCGCCGACATCTTGTGCTTTGAAAAAGCAGTTCGTCTTAACCTTCCTAATAGCGAAACTCTAGTTATCTACGGCGACAAACCTAGTACGAACCTTCGCATCATTTCGTGCATACAAGCTCAGAAGTGCTTGCGAAAGGAATATCATGCATTCCTCGCACACATCGTTGATACGAGTCAAGAAGTGAAAGATATTCAGAACATCCCAGAAGTGTGCGACTTTCTCGACATCTTTCCAGAAGAACTTCCAGGATTACCACCACAACGCCAAGTCGAGTTCAGAATCGACTTAGTGCCAGGGGCTACTCCAGTAGCCAAATCTCCATAGCGTCTAGCATCAGCGGAGATGCAGGAACTTTCCAGTCAGCTTAACGAACTTCTCCAGAAGGGATTCATTAGGCCAAGCTTCTCACCATGGGGAGCACCGGTCTTGTTCGTCAAGAAGAAAGACAGATCGTTTCGTATGTGCATCGACTACAGAGAACTCAACAAGCTTACCATTAAAAATCGTTATCCCTTACCCCGCATTGATGATTTATTTGATCAACTTCAAGGAGCCAAATACTTCTCGAAGATAGATCTACGATCCGGGTACCACCAACTACGAGTGTTAGAGGAGGATGTTCCCAAGACAGCCTCATCCGAACTCGTTATGGGCACTACGAATTCGTAGTGATGCCATTCAGATTAACTAACGCGCCCACAACATTCATGGATTTAATGAATAGGTGTGTCGTCCTTACTTGGATCAGTTCGTCATCGTCTTCATCGATGACATACTCATCTACTCTCGTAGTAAGGAGGAACATAGTCAACATCTTCGTCAAGTCTTAGAAACATTACGATCGGAGAAGCTCTATGCGAAGTTCTCCAAGTGCGAATTTTGGATTCGAAGAGTCGAATTCTTGGGCCACGTAGTTAGTGAATAGAGAATTCACGTGGACCCTTCCAAAATCAAGGTCATTGAGAACTGGTTAGCACCGAAGACACCTACAGAAATTCGTCAATTTCTAGGTCTCGCTGGCTACTATCGCAAGTTCATTCAGAACTCCTCCCGCATTGCGAAACCTCTTACAACACTGACCCAAAAGGGTGTGGCCTTTGACTGGGAAGAGAAGCAAGAGAGAGCGTTCCAAACGCTCAAGCGAGGCTTGTGCACCGCAGCAATACTATCCCTCCCCGAAGGGATAGAAGACTTCGTTGTCTATTGCGATGCTTCAAATCAAGGGCTCGGCTGTGTTCTGATGCAACGAGGTAAGGTTATCGCCTATGCCTCGAGACAGCTGAAGACACACGAGGTCAACTACACCACCCACGATCTTGAGCTAGGAGCAGTTGTGTTTGCTCTGAAGATCTGGAGACACTACCTGTATGGTACAAAAAGTACTATCTTTACAGACCATAAAAGCCTACAACATATATTCGACCAGAAGTAGCTCAACATGAGACAACGACGGTGGGTCGAGCTACTCAGTGATTACGAATGTGAAATTCGTTATCATCCTGGTAAAGCCAACGTAGTAGCCGACGCCATAAGTCGGAAAGAATACTCTGGTCGTAGAGTCATATCATTGACTATGACTATCAATTCACACTTGTCCACACAAATTAAGGAGGCTCAACTCGACTCTTTGAAACCTGAAAATGTGGCGAGTGAAACCCTAAGAGGGATGGATAAGAATTTGGAAGTCAAGGGTGGTGGAGCCTTATACCTCATGGATCGGATCTGGACACCGAAACACGGTGGCTTCAGAGACTTGGTCATGACCGAGGCACACAACACTCGTTATTCCGTCCACCCAGGTTCAGATAAGATGTATATGGATCTTAAATAGCTATACTGGTGGCCTAACATGAAAGCAGAGATTGCTACGTTCGTAAGTAAATGCCTTACTTGCGCCAAGGTCAAGGTCGAATACCAGAAACCCTCTGGTCTTCTACAACAGCCGGAGGTACCTGAATGGAAGTGGGAGCGGATCACTATGGACTTCATAACCAAGTTGCCCAAGACAACGGGTGGACTTGATACCATATGGGTCATCGTCGACAGATTGACCAAGTCTGCACACTTCCTGTCGATCAAAGAAACAGACAAAATGGAGAAACTTACAAGAACCTACATTCGGGAGATTGTACGACTGCACGGTGTTCCCATATCCATTATCTCGGACAGAGATAGTAGATTCACTTCGAGGTTCTGGCAGTCGCTACAAAGTTCCCTAGGAACTAGGCTGGACATGAGTACAGCCTACCATCCACAGACCGACGGACAAAGTGAGAGGACTATCCAAACCTTGGAAGATATGTTGCGAGCCTGTGTGATCGATTTTGGGAAGGCATGGGATACTCATTTACCCCTTGTCGAATTTTCCTACAACAACAGTTATCACAAGAGCATAAAGGCTGCTCCATTCGAAGCCCTCTATGGCCGAAAGTGCAGATCCCCTCTATGCTGGGCAGAGGTGGGAGATACCCAGTTAGCTAAAGGACGAGTTCCTGAAAGCACTCTCACAGGTCCTGAGATCATTCGGGAAACGACAGAGAAGATCGTTCACATTCGTGAATGATTGAAAGCCTCTAGAGACCGACAGAAAAGCTACGCTAATAAACGAAGGAACCGTTGGAATTCCAGGTGGGCGACCGTGTTCTATTGAAGGTCTCACCCTGGAAGGGCTTGATACGCTTCGGAAAGCGTGGAAAGCTATATCCAAGGTACATAGGGCCTTTCGAGATTCTCGCAAGAATTGGCCCTGTAGCTTACAAACTTAACTTACCACGCGAACTCAGTAACGTACATTCTACTTTCCACGTGTCGAACTTGAAAAAGTGTTTGTCCGACGAGACTCTTGTAATCCCACTCGACGAGATCGAGATCAACGAGAGCCTCAAATTCATGGAAGAACCAGTAGAGATCATAGACCGGGAGGTCAAACAAACGAAACAAAGCCGTATCCCGATAGTGAAGGTACGTTGGAACGCGAAGCGAGGACCTGAATTCACTTGGGAGCGAGAGGATTAGATGAAACTGAAATATCCTCGTCTTTTTACTTAGTTATTTGTAACTACTTATTTGCTTAAACTCTAATTTCGGGACGAAATTCCTTCTAACGGGGGGATGATGTGACAACCCGAAATTTCTATTCTGTACAACCATTCACTTCAATAGAAGTCAGAACAGTTTCTGCTAACTTTCAAGCTTTCTGGAGTAAGTTTGAGTGTTTAGAAGTTAGTACTTCAGGAGATAACAGGAGAGAGGATTCCCTAGGGTTTATTGTGCATCAATAAAGTCCCAAAACTCCAAGAGTTTGGAGTTTACGGCCTAAACAAGGTGTTTACGGCCGTAAACCCCAAAGGTATAAATATGGCACTTAGCCATTTTTAGCACTTTTTCACAATTTCAAAGCTAGAACTCGAATCCTCTCAAGTATCATCTGATTTTTCTTCTTGATCTTCAACTATGTAAGTGTTTCTTACCCTAAAAAGTTGATATCATACTTAATCTAGTGATCTTACATGATTCCATCCGTGAAATCATTCCAAAAGTGTAGATCTTCAAGTTTCACCAAGAACACCAAGAACACACACTAGTGTTCTTGGACTTTTAGCACCTTTTCAAGGTTCTACATAGTAACTACTCTTACCTTGGCATTTTATAAGGCTTGTTACACTTCTTAATCATCTAGAAAACATAAGGAATCAAAGGATCAAAGGTGTTTACGGTCCAAGAACACCTTGAACCGTAAACCCTAACAAAGGGGCCAAAGTGGCCCTAGTCCCTTACCAAGACTTGGAAACTAGCCTAGACCCCTTTCTTGATGTGCTTAGTATTTGAAAACATCAAAAGACCATAGACCATTTGGGTTTACGGCCGTAAACCCAAGGAGAAGTGGTCCAAGGACCGTAAACTCCCTAAAGGAGTGAAATGGTGCCCTAATCTCTTCCTAAGCCTTAAACATGAAGTAGGAATGCTTCTTATGGTCTTTATGGCTTCAAAACACAAAATGGTCAAAGTACCATGAGTTTACGGCCGTAAACTCATGGGTTTACGACCGTAAACTCAATGAGTTATGGTCACCAAACCGAAAACTCCAAAGGAGTTTACCCTTGAACCCTAAACTCAATAGCAAGGTCCTACCACTCTTAGATGCAATCCTTAGGACTTATAGCACTTAAATCAAGTGTTTTACATGTCTTAGGATGTCTTAAATTTGGTTAATTAGTCGTTTTATGACTAATTGGATACATATATGTGTTATTATATGTTAACTAGGATCATTATGTGTATACAAGTCTTCACTTGACACTTAGCATCCTACATCATCCGTTCATCCAAACCACTCACTACAGGTGAGTTCATACCCCCTTAATCAATATTTTAAATGATTTTAAATGCTTTCATGGGGGGGGGAGTACAAGTAGAAAATAGGAAGTTATAGAATCAATCACATGTGATTTATAACTGTGTTTTCAAACAACTGATTTCACATACTTCAAAATGTGATAAATACAATGCTTTTCAGTTATTTTTACTTTGTTATCAACAAATTACTTTTGAATTATTTTATAAACGGACATCAAGTCATTATTATTTATTGTTCAAAACTCTTAAATGTTTTACAAAACCTCTTTCAATTTACTGTTAAAAACCATATCTATACACTTATGTTTCATGTATATATGTATTGATATGAGAGCTTTCATTATTTCTTCAGTTCCAACACTCTTGAGTAGCAAGGGTGTATAAAACTACTTGGACAATCAATTTATATTCCAGTGAACTATTATAGGTATAGTTTAGGGGATACAAATTACTATTCCTATTACAAGGAATTGCACAAGAGTCAGTTTATTCATGAGTCTATACTGCTATATGAAGAGATACTATTACATGTTATCCAAAGAGATATACTATATCTATATAGAGAGAAATACTATATATATACTATACGGGACTGACCATCCTACACCTGGCTGCTAGCTACAGCGGGACCTGTTCATCGATGAATGTTCTCGGTTGAACTGTTCGGCGACTTTCCACGCCGTGATTATCCTAAGGCAAAAGGATACGATTTCAATGATTATATAATTTTCCCTATTACTTTTATTTTGTGACACATTCACATAAACGATGAGGTAGACTATATATTTATAATAAGAACAAATTGCTGAAATCGTCCCTGTGGTTTAGTTAAAATTGCGTGTTTGGTCCCTAACTTTTATTTTGCACTCGGACCATCCTTACTGTTTGATTTTGTAGCATTGTTGGTCCCTCGTAAACATAAAAAGACTATAATACCCTTACCAGATTTTAATTATATTTTAAAAAGTATTAAAGATTATTTCATAAAGTATTTTATATATTATTAAAAAAGTTGGGTCCCACACATAACACATCCCACCATCTCCACCTCCAAACCCCCAGTTGAGCCCTTACCTTCTACAACTAGAAGCAGTCGATCGTATTCAATCCATACATTTCTTCTCCCTCTGAACTCAACCCTAGAGCATTGATCTTCACCTTAACTCCTCGTCGGAGCCGACTCCTCAGGAAACCTGCAATTCTAAAGTCGTGGCGGCCGCCATCATCTGTGAGAAACACCTTAGAAGACTGCAACCCTAACGCCTCCGGAAACCTGCAACTGTAAAGCCGTCGGAAACCTACAACTCTGTTACTCTTCTCCATCTTCGCACGTTCCCATCTAACCTCATTTCTACCTGTTCTGCCGACATCATCGATTTCATATGGAAAATCATCTTCCAATGATTTCATCATTTAGAAAAATGGTCTTTGATTTATAGGATATCAGGTGAGGTGTTGCATTTTGGGGTTAATCCCGTTGTGGTTAATCCGGCGACCTCATCGATTTCAAATACAACAAAATTTAACCCCATTTGTTTTTGTATTTGTTATTTGGGATTTCATCATCGATTTAAGGTTAGGTTTTATGTTTTAGGTTTTGATTTCCAGATTTGGTTTTGATTTCAGTTTAGGTTCTAGATTTCATCATCGAAATTTTGACTTTGGTTAGGTTTTGATTTCGATATTTGATCTTGGTTTGATTTTAATTTCTGGGATTTGATCTTGGTTTTGGTTAGATTTTGATTTGGTCCAGGTGGTGATCGATTGTGCTTGCAGAGTGTAAATGATGGTTATTGTTGACGGTGAACATGGTAGTTGTTGGAGGTAAATGGGGGTGGGTGTCACCTGATGAAATCGATGACGTGGGCGGACCGAATACGCAAGTGGTGGTGTTGCCGGAATAGGTGGGTGGTGGTGGTGTCGGAATAGGTGGATGCTGGCGGTGGTGATTGGTGGCTTCCTGGTTGTAGTGATGGGAGTGGGTCCATATATCTATAAGCAATGTCAGGGAATGGTGGTTACCGGAGGTGTTGAGTGAAGGATAGGTAAGTGGTGGCTGGCGGTCACCGGTGGTGGTTTTCCGATGGCTGGTGGGTTTCAAATGGTAGTGGGTGATTCTGGCATTGACACGTGGTATTAATGGTGGGACCTATTATATTAATACATCTTTTAATTAATAACTAATAACAAAAAAAAAAGAAAAAAGAAAATATAAAGGGTATTATAGTCTTTTTATGTTTACGAGGGACAAACAATGCAACAAAATCAAACAGTAAGGACGGTCCGAGTGCAAAATAAAAGTTAGGACCAAACACGCAATTTTAACTAAACCACAGGGACGATTTCAGTAATTTGTTCAAAAACTTTTGAGCTCCAAAATTTTATGAAAAAATATGTAACTCCTTAAAACATTTCGATCAAACTTTTAAAACTAATAAAATAATCATATCATTTTATCTTTTACTAAATTTGACCTAATTCAACTCATATAACAAATGATTCAAATTTTACAAATAATTCGTTTTTCACAAAACAAGTAATTATCTTAAAATTTGACAAACGTCATGTTTTTTTTTCCTTTTTTTTCAACTTGAAAATAAAACATTTGCATCAATATAACAGAAAACAACCCATGGCTCTGATACCACTGTTGGGTTTTGAGCATTCTAACACTCCTATGGTGTACATGCAACCCTATAAACCTTGGATCTATGTTTTCTCTATTATACATGCAAATATTAACTATTCCAAGGTTTCATCCTAACTAGCATATTATGAAGCACCTATACTACAAAGTTCTAGTTAGATGACATACCTTTTGATGTAGCTTGATGTCTTCAAGCTTTAAGAGCTTAGCCCCAATAGGGACGAGTTAGATGAGTGTGCATACATATTCTCTCAAGTTCTTCCAAGGTGTTTTGGTGATTTGTGATTCCATTTGAGGCTTCCACACTATTGGGGCTAAGCTCTTAAAGCTTGAAGATATCAAGCTACATCAAAAGGTATGTCATCTAACTAGAACTTTGTAGTATAGGTGCTTCATAATATGCTAGTTGGGATGAAACCTTGGAATAGTTAATATTTGCATGTATAATAGAGAAAACATAGATCCAAGGTTTATAGGGTTGCATGTACACCATAGGAGTGTTAGAATGCTCAAAAGCCAACAGTGGTATCAATATAACACCATAGGAGTGTTATATTGATGCAAATGTTTTATTTTCAAGTTGAAAAAAAAGGAAAAAAAAAACATGACGTTTGTCAAATTTTAAGATAATTACTTGTTTTGTGAAAAACGAATTATTTGTAAAACTTGAATCATTTGTTATATGAGTTGAATTAGGTCAAATTTAGTAAAAGATAAAATGATATGATTATTTTATTAGTTTTAAAAGTTTGATCTAAATGTTTTAAGGAGTTACATATTTTTTCATAAAATTTTGGAGCTCAAAAGTTTTTGAACAAATTACTGAAATCGTCCCTGTGGTTTAGTTAAAATTGCGTGTTTGGTCCTAACTTTTATTTTGCACTCGGACCGTCCTTACTGTTTGATTTTATTGCATTGTTGGTCCCTCGTAAACATAAAAAGACTATAATACCCTTTATATTTTCTTTTTTCTTTTTTTTGTTATTAGTTATTAATTAAAAGATGTATTAATATAATAGGTCCCACCATTAATACCACGTGTCAATGCCAGAATCACCCACTACCATTTGAAACCCACCAGCCATCGGAAAACCACCACCGGTGACCGCCAGCCACCATTACCTATCCTTCACTCAACACCTCCGGTAACCACCATTCCCTGACATTGCTTATAGATATATGGACCCACTCCCATCACTACAACCAGGAAGCCACCAATCACCACCGCCAGCACCCACCTATTCCGACACCACCACCACCCACCTATTCCGGCAACACCACCACTTGCGTATTCGGTCCGCCCACGTCATCGATTTCATCTGGTGACACCCACCCCCATTTGGTATTAATGGTGGGACCTATTATATTAATACATCTTTTAATTAATAACTAATAACAAAAAAAGAAAAAAGAAAATATAAAGGGTATTATAGTCTTTTTATGTTTACGAGGGACCAACAATGCAACAAAATCAAACAGTAAGGACGGTCCGAGTGCAAAATAAAAGTTAGGACTAAACACGCAATTTTAACTAAACCACAAGGACGATTTCAGTAATTTGTTCTTATAAGAATAGTTGCACATGGGAAAAACCTTCATTGATACAGAAATGCAAACCTTCAAAGCATTCGAGTCTTGGTAGAAGACTACTTTTTATACTAGTAGGAAATATGGGATTTTCTAGGGTTTTCACACTTATACTAAATGTTTCATTAAACATTTACAAGTCTTTCATAACAGCTTTTCGAATCAATGACACCATAATACTTATGAATTCACCAGCTTTATGCTGATCTACACTTTCAAAATAACTTGTATTCTCAGGTCACCAGCAGACAGGTACGATGACCAGGGTTTTGAGAAGACGAAGCACAGACAAGACTCGTCTTTATTTTGTTTACATGTTTTGGTGTCTTATTACAATGAAAGAACACTCATGTATTAAAACTTTACTTTTAATGCAATGGATGATGTTGTTGCTTGTTTACTACTTTGCACTGTTATGATACTTTACATGACGTCCTCCACCCCGTAACGTTTCCGCCGTTCTTGGTTTTGGGGTGTGACAGAGTTCTCGTATAATAATAGCTATCATGCAAGTATTGACCGTCCTCCCTTCGAGATGTTATACGAAATGAAGTGCAGAACCCCGATATGTTGGGGTGAGGTTG
Organism: Lactuca virosa; assembly: GCF_052849685.1. Taxonomy (NCBI): domain Eukaryota; kingdom Viridiplantae; phylum Streptophyta; class Magnoliopsida; order Asterales; family Asteraceae; genus Lactuca; species Lactuca virosa. Next base: position 984,561 of record NC_136430.1, read on the forward strand.
GCCAGAGGGTCATGGGGAGCACCGAAGTGGTGCTCAAGATGACAGAGAGGATTCAGCAGGTTCGGAGCAGACTTCAGACTGCTCAGAGTCGGCATAAAAGTTATGCCGACAAGGGCCGATCGGACCTGGAATTTCAGGTCGGGGATATGGTTCTCCTGAAGGTGTCACCATGGAAGGGCGTCATCCGATTCAGGAAACGGGGCAAGTTGGGTCCCACGTATATTGGACCCTTCAGGGTTATAGCTCGGGTGGGCAAGGTGGCTTATAGGTTGGATCTGCCAGCCGAACTCAGTCAGATCCACAGCACTTTCCACGTCTCTCAGCTGCGGAAGTGCCTGGTGGACGACTCAGCAGTAGTACCCTTAGAGGATATTCAGGTCGATGACAGCGTGAATTACATTGAGCGACCTGTAGCAATCCTTGACCTGAAGTCGAAGGATTTGAGAAACAAGAGGGTGGAGCTCGTGAATGTGCAATGGCAGCACCGGAAGGGCTCGGAATGGACCTGGGAGCCGGTGGATGAGATGATGGAGCATTACCCAGAGCTGTTCCAGGATCGAGCAGCAGACTTCGAGGACGAAGTCTAAAATAAGTGGGGGAGATTTGTAGCACCTGGTTCCTGGTATGTATTTCAATTAAGTAATTTTGCATTTTTGGCCTTGGACTCGGCGAGTTGAAGTCCCAACTCGCCGAGTAGAAGCGGGATGAGACGCGGGATTTAAGTGATGGACTCGTCGAGTCGGGTCTCGGACTCGACGAGTAGGCTCTGACTGGACAAAACCCTAATCTGAGGGTTTACACCCTATTTAAACAACCTTATACAGCCTCCATCGCCCCTTTATGCTCCCATAAACCCTCTATATCAAACCCTAAGTGTTTTGGTGCAAGATTCAAGGCTTTTGAGTGATTCTTGGTGGTTTTGTTCACAAGGAAGAAGGAAAAGCATAGAAGGATCAAGAGGAGGCTGAAGGATCCGAGTTTGGTTCATCATTTACAGCCTTTGAGAGGTATAAAGTATGTACCCTGCTCTTTCATTTGATAGATCCCCTTTTTGGGGAGATTTAGGGCATTTGTAAGCCATTTTGGTAACCAACCATGATTGCAAACATGGTTGGGGGTTGAGGCTTTGGAATCAGGTCTTTAAAGGGGGCCACAAGGCAGATTTGGGTTGCTTTTGCACCCAAGGAAGGCCCCATGCAACACTAGAGCTTATTTTATGTCCTTTTGAGCTCAAAGTCCCATGCATGCACGTAAAGTTTGTAACTTTACGTGCTAGAACGATTGAAGGAGCTTAGATCCACCTTTTGGTCAAGTATTGTACAATAGAAATCGAGGATTTAGGGTATGGATGTCATCGACTCGGCGAGTCCGTTCTTGGGACTCGACGAGTCCAAGGCTTTGAGTCCCATATCTGTTGAGGGTCAAAAGGAATCAGTTAAGTGTTAGAAGGGTTGTAGCAGGACAGAAAGAGTGACCCAACGCATTGGACTTAATTTTAGACCTGGGGTTCATGGGACTCGGCGAGTCCAAGGCAATCTCCTTAGATTTGATGATGAACTCGACGAGTTGTTCATACAACTTGGCGAGTCAAGGTCAGGACTTGTTCATCAGTTGAAGGTGAACTCGACGAGTGTTCATCCGACTCGGCGAGTCGAATGAAGGTTCATTGATGTCCGTAAGGAGGGGAACTCTTCGAGTCGTTGCCAAACTCGACGAGTCGAGTCATGGATAAGGACGAGTGAAGAGAAGGGACTCGACGAGTTGACGACCCAACTCGGCGAGTCGGGTCAACTGGAAGTTGACTTTGACTTGGACTTGGTTAGGGGTAAAATGGGCATTTTACCCTAGGAGTAGATATCAGTTTCTAACTGAGTGTTTTGTGGGGATTGTAGCCGGAGGATTTCCGGAGCAGCAGCAGACGGAGGTTTCCCGCACAGCTTATCAGCAGTTTCTTGTACGAGGTGAGTTACCTTCCAGTAGGGGTGGGTCTAAGGCCACAATGCCAGCCCACCAAAGAGGAGTATTTAGAAGATGATTGTCTTTGTGATAATTATCTTGGTTTGGTTACATGCTTTGGTCATGAGTTTTTTCTGTATGATATGTTACGTGTATGATAAGGATTGGTTTCTCTGATAGCGGTCCTTAGGACCGAAGGGTAGGTCAGTACCCGGATATGCCTGACTGTATGTTTATATCATGTTGTTGTATGCTAGTGATAGGGGGTGGAATAGTCCCCAGTTACCGGTTGAAAGATGCCGATGACAATTACCGGTTGAAAGATACCGATGAAGATTACCGGGTGAAAGATACCGACGATGATTACCGGTTGAAAGATACTGAGGATATTGTATGGTATGTGATGATTACCGGTTGAAAGATACCGATGATGATTACCGGTTGAAAGATACCGACGATTATTACCGGTTGAAAGATACCGAGGATATTGTATGGTATGTGGTATGATGGGGGGAACTCACTAAGCTTTGTGCTTACGGTTTCGGTTTTGGTTTCAGGTACCTCTTCGTCTAAGGGGAAGGAGTCGGCGGCGTAGCATCGCATCACGGACACACATGATTTCCACATGGAGTTTTCTGGGATTGTACTCTGATATGATATTATTTTATGACTGGGTTTTCAGACATGATACACTGTTTTACGAGATGATGCGTTTTCACAGTATTTTCTTATGAATGTTTTTATGAGTCAGTTAATTAAAAAGAAATTTTTGGATTTGAAAATTGGGATGTTACAGATATGTTCTGCAGTACCTTACAGTGTGACACTTTCGGTTGCAGCTTGTGCAATGCATCTCTCTACATTCTCCCTGATGGTGAAAATTGAATTTGTTTCACTTAGGTAGGGTCCCTGAGTATTGCTTCGGATTATTTTGTGTGGATGAGGCTGGAGCATGTGGTGTGGTGGTAGCTTGAGTAGCAGCATGGACAGTCACAATTTGTTGTTTCTTTGATGATTCAGAATATTGTTTTCCCTTCCGCTTGTTGTTTTTCCCCTTCTTGTTCTCACCTTCTTTCTTAACTTCCGCTTCTCCTGTTTTGGCACCCTTTTTGTTGCCATGATCGTACAATTTCTTGGCCAGCCTCTTTGTACTATCATACGTCTCAGGGTTTGCTGCAATTACATTCCCTTGGATTGGCGTGGTTAATCCCCATATGAATCTCTCGATATTCTTCCCTTCAGATGTGATCATTCCGGTACAACTCATATGAATCTCTCGATATTCTTCCCTTGGATTGGCGTGGTTAATCCCCATATGAATCCCCATATGCAATTACAACTCACTAAACATTTCCACAACTCTTGTTCCATTTTCTGGATTTCTCCCCTTGGATAATATTCAACCAACAACATTTCCTTAAGCTCCTCCCATGGCATCGCGTTTGCTACCGGGAGTGTCATGGCCTCTACGTGACCATTTCACCAGGAGAGAGCTTGATCAACGAATGTGCCAGCCGCAAACTTGACCTTGCACCCATCCGGACATCCGCAGATTTTCAAACACTGATTCCACCTTCTCTATCCATCGTTTCAAGGTTATTACGCCTCTTGTCCCGTTGAAGGTTCGAGGTTTGGCGTTGGTGAAGTCCTTGTAGGTGCATGTTCTTGTGATCCCGTGGTTTGTTCCTTGATTTGTGCTTCCAGTTCCCTGTCCGTTGCCTTCTCCGTTGTTTCCGTTGCGAATCTGTGCAAGTGCAGAAGTGACCGCAGCGGACATTGCTGCTTGGAATGCAACTGAGTTTATTTCCGGTGGGGTTAGTATTGCGTTGTTTCCACAGTTTGGTCTTTGAGGCATATTTCTGTCAAAGAATGGAAAGATGTTGAGTACATATTGCATTCCTAGTTTAGAATGTCACAGACTCGGCGAATTGATTTGTGCATCTAAGTGATTCCATTTATTAACATAAAACAAGGAAATAAAACACATAGCAGATAACAACATCACGATAAAGCATAGAGCATTTCCATTAATAATAATCGTTTTTAATACATGAAAAATTGCCAAAAGGCATACAGTACATGGGGAAACATATGATCCGACAGCATGACGACCCTATGAGTAGTGTAATCACTTAAACATATGGTCGATGGTACGTAGAATAAAACATCATAATGATAGTACATGAACAGGTGCTAGTCGCGACGGGGTGGGTCTGGTGGTGCTGACGATGAGGTGGATGTGCCCTGAAGTCTAGGCAGGTGGCACTCGGCGTCCCGAAGTCGGGCTTCCAAAGCTGCCTGACGCATCTGGTAGTCCCTGACTACCTCGTGAGTCCTCCTCACTATCACAGGAAAGGCTCGATCGGCGGGTTCACCGTGACTCAGTTCGTAGTAGTGCCGGTTCATACCAAATGGGGGTCGCACCCCTTGCTGGCGGCTCCATCTCCAGATGTCGTGTACCCATGGGGGCGTAGGTCCAATGGGGCCCATCCGGTATGGGGGCACTCTTGCCAGGTGCAGAGGATTGATGACTTAGGACCCCGTGTCCGAGTTATTTGTGTCGCTGCCCTCTGCCTTCTCCTCGTCCGAGTCGGCTACCGGTTCTGCCGGTCCTTCCACGGGCTCCTCTTCATGCTCATTTTCTGGTTCTTCCTCGGGTTCTAACCATCCACCATTTTCCTGACTGGGGAAATAGGGATCTCCAGGATGATGAAATCCAGCCATAGAGTCTGCACGACAGGTGTAAGACGTTGTAAAAAAAATGTATGCATATAGTATGTCCAAAATACTCCTATAGTTTTTTAATTACTTGTGTTTGAGTTCCTGAGAAGTTTTGGATACGAGGTATGTTTCTAGGTCAATTTCCCGCCATGATTACCCCCAAACACATGTTGTTCATATTTTGAATAAATATAGTTGATTAGGCTATATTTATCCCCAATATGACTACATAATTGCCCGGGTTTAATTACAGTGTTCCATTTCCTCCGGTGACTTTTAGTGTAATAGTTTTAATGTATACCTAGGTATGCATTTTATTCAGAGTGTTTTAGTCTCATTGTATTTATATTTGCATATTAAGTATGATTAGATATGCCAGCTCACTATAAACAATGCTCTGATACTAATCTGTCACACCCCCGAACCAGAAGGCGGAAAAGTCTGGGGGCTTGCGTGTGACTTCATCTTGTAATATCATCACAATGTAAGTAATTGAAGCAAGACAACACCATCATCATACATATCAAATACAATAGCATTGTTTACATCAAGAATAATATCATAAATTACATGTTCAAAATATCTAATGTATGATGATAACAAAATATAACAAATTCCACCATTTCCTACTGACCTTTCTGCTTATAACTACAGGCTACGATCATACACTCTAGAGGTGTCAACGGACATGTCTCACTAGATCATAAATTGTTTTCACACGAGTATTGAATTACGCTATGTATAATGTTTTCGTATATATAGTTATGATTTGCAAGGCCCAGAAAAATAGGTATATGAATGTATAAGGCCCAACAAACATGTAAGGGAGCATCTATGGCCCACTAAGCGTGTGATGTATAGACTGGGCCCATTAAGCATGTTAATGGGTCACAAAGGCCCAAATTAACATGTGATGAACATGATTTGCCCAAAAAACATGTAAATGGGCCACAAAGGCCCAAATAGACATGTAATGAATATATTAGGCCTAAAATCATGAAATTTACATTTATGGCCTAAATATATATATAATATTATTTTTAGCCCTTTTTTATAGAAATTGACATTTTTGGCCCAAAATATATATAAAATATTATTTTCGGCTCATTATTGTGAGGATTTACATTTCCAGCCCATTTTTAAATAAAACGACACTTTTCGACTCAAGTTTTATAAAAATGACATTTTCAGCCCATTATTATAAAAATTTACATTTTTATCTCACTTATCATAGAAATTACGTTTTATGCCTAAGTTTTGGAAAAATTTCATTTTTAACCCATGAAACCGTAGGTTTACATTTTGGAACTCAAACTTGAGTTAAATGACGATTTATTCCATAAAAATCGAGATTTTTACATTTTAGGCCAATAAACCGAAAATGGCCCAATATTAAAAAAAATGCATTTTTGGCCCTTTTACTTCCAAGAATATCATAAAAACTCATTTTTGTATAAAAGTGACTCTTTTAGTCTTTGTAAAACCGAAAGTGTCATAAAAATCTCATCTTTTTGTTTATTTGTCAAAAATGGCATTATTTCAAGATTTTGTTTCATTTTTCCAACAATCATCACATATGTACACTTTCATTCCCATGTTATGGTATGTAAAGTGTTATAGTTTGTAAATTTCACAATCTTTTGTTATAGATTTCGAGATCTATCATATTTCATCACATAATCTCAACATAAACCAAGAAAATCACACATAGCATGCACTAATACATAGATCTACACATATGTACTTGTATTCTCCCCCAAAAACAAAATAAAACCGAAAACAAGGGCGTATGAACTCACATTGAGGTTTGGATTCGGTTTTTTGGATGGAGAAATGAGAAGATCTCGGCTTTAGCAAGCCTCTTGAGGAGGTTTTCGAACTTGGATGGTTCTAAGAAACATGATCCACAAAAACATGGGTGTAAGAGGAGTGATTTAAGTGCAAAGATGTAGTAAATCAACTTAGGTTTGTAAGATCTTACCTAGGAATATGTTCTTGATGAAAAATCCTCTTGAAGACACATACAAAATCTCGAAAACTAAGAGGAGGAAGGAGGTGTTCTTGAGATATTTCTTGAGAGGTTTTTGAAGGAAAAAGAGATGGTAAGGGAGGAAGGTTCGGCCGAGAGGTAGAAGAAGAGAGAAGACATATATTTTGAGGTGATGTTTGCATGGATACCCACCATGCAAACATGAGGTGTCAAGGTAGGAAAATTCCTCTCTTTTCCCCTTTTTTTATATACATGTATTTATGTGGGTTGGGCCGAGATTTGGGCTAGAAAGAAAGAAATTGAGGAGATTTGGGCTTTTACTTGAATTGTTCGAATTTATGAAGCCCAAAAGTAAATTTTTGGCCCATTAGGCCCTTATTAAGGTTCACGACCCAATGAATCCTTATAAAAAGGGTTTACGGCCCATTAATGCAAATGAGACCATTTATGGCCCAACAAGACCTATTAGAGATAAAAATGGATTATTTTAGGCCCACATGGTCCAAAATGCTAAAGTGTTATGAATGTGGTCCATTTAGAGCCCAATTAGGGTTCCTAGGCCCAACATAGTCAAGTTTAAAGGTTTATTGGTCCATTAGGCCCAATAAGAGAGTCATAGCTCATATTAAACTGGAACCGGGATTTCTAGGGTTTCCAACCCTTAATTGAACATATGAGATGTATTTGAATGAGCATAGAGTATAATATTCATTTAGAGTATAAGTTATTACACTAGATGAATGTTTACATGAGAATAGAATTTCCTAGCTAAAATGCTGGTTGTGACAACTGGGCCTTTGAGTATATGATGGGTTAAAAGAAACCTCTGGGTTAGGCCCCATGTATATGCAATGATTGTATGTTGGGTTGAAAGAAACCCCATAGTCGGGCCCCAGGGCTGGGCCCATGATTGTTTGTTGGGTTGAAATATACCCCATGGTTAGGACAATAATATGTATGGTATATGGTATTTTTGGGAACTCACTAAGCTTTGTGCTTACGGTTTTGTGTTTAAATGTTTTGAGGTACTTTTGGTTTCAAAAGGAAGGGCCCGACTTGATCGAACTGTATCCCCTGAAGATTATTCTGTAATGATTGTTTATGATTTTACTCAGATGTTTTGAGAATAATTTTATTCTGATCGTCTTTTGGAATAATGAACGAATGGTTTTGACTTAATAAAAATGAAAATTTTACTCGGTATTTTTGGGACATTAGATGAACTTCAATATTCCCATTTTCAACATGGTCTTTGATGAAGTGGTATCGTAGTGCAATATGCTTAGTTTTTGAATGTTGAACTGGATTATGACATATGAGAATTGCGCTTAGAGAATGACAATATAATGGAATTTTCTTCATGTTAATCGTATAGTCATGTAGTTGACTTTCGATCCAGATCAATTTACAACAACAAGCCGCATCAGTAATGTATTCAACCTCAGCTGTTGAAATTGATACACACGTCTTCTTTTCTGCCTGCAAAATCAAAAGCTTCCCATATAATAATTGACATCCGCGTTTAGTGCTTCTTCGATCTAATTAACACCCCCCTTGATCAGCATCTGAGAAAGAATGAATAAAGAATCTTGTATTTTATGGATACCATAATCCAAGAGTCGAAGTGCCATGACGATAATGAATTTTTTTTCACCACTGTAAGATGGGGTTCTCTAGGATTTGCTTGATACCTGACACAATTTCACACGGAAAACATAATTTCAGGTCGACTTGGAATTAGGTATAATAACGAACCACTCATTCTTATATACGTATTGAGCTCAACAGCCGGCTTATCCAACGAAGGACCGAAGCGAGTGCCAAATACCATGGGAACCTTAGCTTTTGAGCAAATTGTCATTATAAATCATAAGCATGTTTCTCATGTAGTTCTCTTGATTAATAAAAATTCATTCCCTGTTTTGACGAATATTTAATCCCAAGAAATGATTGATTTTCCCATCATGCTTATTTCAAATTGATTTTTCATAAGCTCCTCAAACTCATTTGACAATGAAGGGTCAGTAGAACCAAATATGATGTCATCAACAAAAAGTTGAGCAAGCATTAGGTGATCCCCCAATTTCTTTCGAAATAGTGGGATTAACTGATCCTTGCTTAAATTTAGCGATTTTCAAAAAACTGGTTAGCGTCGCATACCAAGCACGAGTTTCTTGTTTTAACCCGTAAACAACTTTGTCAAGGATATAACAATGATATGGATACTTATCGTATACGAATCCAAGTGGATGTTCGACATTGACCGTCTCTTCAAGAACACTGTAAAGAAATGTGCACTTAACATCAATTTGGTAGACGTAAAAATTGTTATGAGCTGCATAAGAAAGAAAAATTTGTACAGCCTCAAGTGTTGTAACAGGGGGAAAGGTTTCTTCATAATCAATTCCCTCTTGTTGAGAATAACCTTTTACGACTAATCTACCTTTGTTATGAACAATATTACCTTCTTTGTCTATTTTATTTTTAAAAACCCATTTAAGACCACCAATCGAAACATTATCAGGTTTGGAAATTAACCTCCAAACTTTGTTTCTTTCGAATTCAGCCAGCCCAGACTGCATCTCAACAACCCAATTGGGATGTTCTAATACATTGTTGACTATTTTCGTTTCGATTTTTGAAATAAAGACATTAAACATACAATATTCTTGATGAACATTTAAAACCTCATTCCTAGCTCGAACATGTGCCCAGGTTAAAACACCAGAACAAGGATCACCAAGAATTTGTTCTTTTGGATGATCCCTTGTCCATTTCTCCATAGGAGGAAATGCAGGATCAAACTCCGAATGTGCATCCTCAAATGTCTCTTTAGCATCAGACAATTCATCTGCAATAGAAATTTTATCTATAATATCATGAAATTCTGGACCAAGAGCATCATTAATATCATCATGATTAGTTCCACTTGGCTCCCCCTCAACCAATTGATTCGTTGTTTGGTGCTCCCCCTTAATACCAGTTCACGAAGTTAATAACTCCCCCTCGACGTGAGGTGAAGAAATCAAGTGCTTCCCCTCTACTTGATGATGAGTCGAATTTTGTTCTCCTTCGACATCGACTCTTGAGGTTGATGACGAATGAGCTTCATTTTCTTCATTAATAATTGTCGAATCATCCGAGTGCTTTGACGCTTCCGTCATTTGATTATCTTCAATATTGACCTCAACATCAATTTCACTGTCAAGTATACCAAAGAATAAATAAAAATAAACATCAAAAGTAAGAATCTACTCAGATTCTTCATTTTTCTCTTAAAGACTAGGTTACTTTGAAAATTCTTGTTCAACCCTCTTGACATAGTAATCTTCAAATGTGAGATTCACTGTTTCTTCAACTTTTCGTGTTCTCTTGTTCAACACCCTATATGCGACAAAGTTATGAGAATATCCCATGAATATCCCATTATCAGCTTTTGTCTGAAATTTGGAAATATTATCTTTGAGATTCATTATGAAATATCTACAACCAAAAACATGGAAAAATTTCACATTAGTTTTCCTTTTGTTAATGATTTCATAAGGTGTGATGTTAAAACGTCGATGAATGAATGAATGATTTGTGTAAAACAAGTTGTTGAAACTGCTTCTTCCCAAAAGTATTGAGGCAAATTCACATATGTGAGCATCGTCCTAGCCGCTTCACATAGTGAACGATTCTTCCTTTCGACAACACCATTTTGTTGTGGTGTGTAAGGAGACGAAAAGTTATGAGATATTCCCAGATTCTTCAAAAATAAGTCAAGAATTTGATTCTTAAACTTAGTTCCATTGTCCCTCTTGATCTTGCGAACTTTCTTCTTTAAACTTAATTCGATGTTTTTGATAAAATTGATCATCACTTGAGCTGTCTCCGATTTCTGTCTAAGAAAGAAATCCCAAGTAAATCTTGAAAAATCATCAACAATAAGAAGTATGTACTTCTTCTTATTGAGAGACTCAATAGTCGAAAGGCCGCATAAGTCAATGTGTAGAAGTTCCAACGGTTCGATGATCTTTGAATGAATTATGATTGGATGACCTTAAAGATGTTGTTTACCCTGTTCACACGCTACACACAACGAATCATTATCAAATTTCAACATAGATGAACCACGAACAAGATCATATAAGAAAAGTTTATTTAAATTCTTAAGGTTGAGATGAGAAAGTCTTCGAGTCCAAAGCCAATTGAGGTCAGATGAAGCTTTCGATTGTAAACAAACTATGGGGATGCCCACTATAGGTTTTATGTCCAAAGTGAACATATCACCCTTCCTTTTCGAATTCAATAGAACTTCCTTTGTTTCTTTGTTCAAAATTACTCTCCCTTCTTCATCAAAAATCACTTGGTTCCTAGTTCCAACACACAGTTGAGATACGCTTATTAGGTTGTGCTTTAAACCTTCGACATAAGCGACCCTATTCACTGTGAACTTTCCATTTGTTACTTTCACATATCCTTTAACCTTTCACTTCTGATTATTTCTAAACTTCACTACTCCAACATTCTCTAGCTTACAAAAATCTCTCAAATTCTCTCTTCCATGTAACCTGAGCATCCACTATCGATATACCAGTTCTCGTCATACTGCTCGTCACATAGTACCTAGATTTAATTAAATATATTTAGGTCCCCAATACCTTTTGGGTCCTTGGACACCAGCATAGAATGTGTTATGTAATGAAGAACTAAAGATTCAATCAAAAACTTTTGATTTGAGTTTGTCAATTAATTTAAGTTCGTCAGTTTTGGGCACAGAAATGATGTCATGCAATGGTGAAGTTTCAACTTTTATTTTCTCCTTTTCAATATTTTTCTCAGAAAACTCAACTTTCTTTGTTTTCACTTCTTTCCATTTTGAAGGCTTTGTTAATGATTCATGTGACGAAGTACTTCCACTCGTCGAATCCTTCAAGTAATCTCATAAGACATTTGGACTTGTTGTTGAGAATACATTTTTCGGCTGAAATTTCTTTCCATTTCCTTCAATCCAATGATTAAATTTTTTTATTTCATAACTTCCTTTGAAAAAAGAAACAGTTGATTTTTGCTTTGAATTGGGATTTGGAAAATGTGGGCAATCAGGCTTGAATGACACATTTTTCTTTTCAACATTTGTCATTTTCTCAAAATGCATTCATGATCAAAGTTTTCGTGGTCGTTGTTGAAAATGATTTTGTTATTGATATTGATAACCAAAATGAGAATCCTTTTGAAAAACTTTATGATTTTGTGATAAATTCCTTTGTCCATTATTTTGCAATGATTTTGTAAATTCATTTTATCATTTTGAAAATTATTTGTCTTTTCAATATTTTGTTGAACAAAATTTGGAATTTTAACATTCTTTTTCTCATTCGAATTTTGAACAACATTCGCTTTTTGTGAAAATCCACTTTTGTTGACATCATTCTTTTTGACATCTTCTGAACTACAAGTTTTTGATGGCTATGAAAACTTCTTTTCGGGTATTTGTGAAGATTTTAGCTTCAAATTCCTTTCTTTTTAATGTTCTTTTTGATTCTTCCAATAAGCCTTCTTTCATGCTTTTGTTTTGGAAATTTCATTTTTCAAATAAGATTTCTCAACTTCTTTGTCATGATTTTGAACCTTTTCCTTTTGATTTTTGAAAGATATTTCTTGTGAAACTAGGTTTTTCTTCTTTTTGAAAGAATGAGCCTTCACCTTTTGATTACTTGAATCATTAGGTAACAGCTACTCACAATTTTCTTCAGTTTTACTTTCGACATCAGGCTTATCATTTTTCACAATCCAAACTTTATTTGTTTTATTTTCATTTTCTTTTGGAAAACGATTTTGACTCTATTGATATTGAAAAATGTGTGATTTTTTATTCAACAAATTTTCCTCCATATTTTGATTCGAGTAAAAACATTCATCAGTTACATTTGCATTATCTTCTTTTAACAAAGCATATATTTTTAGATTAACATTGTTTCCATTCCCTGTTGTTACGAAAACTTGGTTTGGAAGACCTATAATGAAAGTTGGATAAAGAGTTGTATTTGTTTGCAAATAATGTTGTCCTTTTTCTTTTAGAAGTTTTTTTAAATTCCTCAGTCTCCTCATACACTTGAGCTTCAACTACTCGTGGAATTTCTTCTTTCAAGAATCATTGTCACTCTTGCTTTCGTTGTTCGTTATGTCTTCGACAATAACTGATTCTTTGGAAACATCGGCTTTAGTTGTAGAAGAAAAATCATTGTTTGCCTTTGTTGTTAAATCAACATTCTCTTTGCCTTTAGCTAACGAAGTAACATTAATGACTAAAATTTTTGAGCAATCAACACATTCTTCTTCCTTAATTTCACTTATAATTTCAGATTCATCTCGATATCAGCAAAATATTGTTGAGTACTTTGTGTCGAATTCTCAGTCTTGTTCAAAAATTTTATTTGTTCGTTTTTGGTCAAAGTCTCATTCATAATGTCAACAGGTTCATCAGTATTCAAACATTCATTAATATTTATAACACCATAAGCATATGAATCATTTGATATTGTATCATAGTAAGCTACTTTACTTTCTCACTCAAATGTAGTTCGTCAACTAGTTCTATTTTGAAAGTAGTGAATGTAGTAACTTCCTATGTTTTTCAACATATATATCAGACGAATGATAAAGATCTGTAAATTTTCCATACAAACATTTTTTCGTATTGCAGTATATGTTTTTTTGTTTAACTAACATATAGTTATCCAAACGAAGTCCATCCCTACCCTACACAACATTTGTAATCTTAAACTCTAAGCTCTCTATCATACTGTTCTTCTCTTCCAACCTATTGTGTGCTTCAAACAAAGAAGCCTTAGATTTTTCTGCTTCAATACTCATGGAAATCAACATATCATTTGGATAAGAGTAAGTTTCGTCAAATTCAGATAAGATAACTAATGGGTTTTGAGCATAACAATCAATTCCTATGTGTGCATTCAACCCTAATTTCCCGATCTATGTTTTCTCTAATCGAACATTCAACTTTTGAATATCAATAGCAAACCCTAGGAGATCTATATAATATTCAAAATTCATATCTAGGGTTAGTAAACATACCTCTGATTGTTATGTAGTAATAACAATGAAAATTCAAGTCTTCTTCAAACTTTGAGAGCAAGTGTCACAAGTGTCGCACCTCTAATGGTTCACACCCAAACTATGCAAGAGGATGAGAGAGGAGAGAGAGGAGGAGGCTTGATATTTTCGGCTATTCCTCTAGGGTTTAGAGTGGCTAAAATTATAAAGGTGTATAGCCCTTTATATAGTCGTGGCTGCTTAGAGCCAAAGCTATGGTTTAAGGGAGGAAACCCTAACTCCTTAGCTTAAGGCCTAAGCATCCCAAAAACTCCATCCAAGAGGCCCTTGGATGAAATTTCTAGGGCCTTCCTAGAAGATTTTTTCCAACCCATCTAGGAGGTTTCTAGAGCCCAATTCCACAACTATCAATAAATTAGTAAACAACCCCTACACTTTTAATCAATTCCTTTAATCCCAAAATTAATTTTGAAATAAATTCTGATTAAATTTTAATCAAACAATATGTCTTCAAATTAATATATTATTTCCATAATACATTAATAAATCAATTTTCTCAATTTTTATTCAAATAATAAATTCAACCTCCTTCTCCAAAAGTCATCCTGTCTAGTTGCTAGTATGAGGGCAATCCAAAAGGACTATGCTACTATCAATTCAAGTATATACCAATTATAGTTATGGGCTTAGACATCTAATCCAAAAGTCTCCTACTTGGATAAGTCTACTAACTATAATTGCCAGTATAACTTCAAAAATTGATTAGAAAATTATAGCTCTCAAAGCCGCTGTCGAACTCTAACCTATTCAGTTATGTTTCCTAAGATAAGTGATCAAATATACCTCCGTTCTACAAGATATCGTATTGACATGAGACATGGATTATAATCAATCTCTCTGTCCAAGATTTATTTCCCGATTTCTGATTTATGATGACTGATTCAGACTACCAATTGAACCCATCAATTCAGTCTAGGCGTGACCAAGCGCTTTAGATGTCGACATCAAATCATTGAGGGGCCCATAGATATCGCTTTTCCCTTTACGGCAAAAGGAACAGATAAACTTCGACTTATATGCTTGCACTATTCACTCATCAAATCACGCACAACAATACATTTTATAACATCAAGTTACTGATGTGTTTACATATTATCAATGAACAACTGACTTGTGATCAACAACTCATATATTTCCGTTTCAAGAATATAACATATTATCGTCTCAAAAATTACTCGTGATAAAATCCATGAAGTAATTCTCTAAGCGTGGCTTTGTCCAATACTCAAAAATCCCCATTTCCAAGTACTCATGAACTTTGCAGCAAAACTATTGATATGTCTGTAATGCCCGTGTTTCTAGGCTAGGCATTAATATTGACATAATGGTCTAGGTTAACCTTTGTAACTCATTTAGAAGAAATGAAAAGGAATTATGTGAATTATTGGTTTTATGCTTAATTATTTGGGTTTAATTAATTAAGAATAAAAATGAGCGCCAAAGTTAAATATTAGATAAAGCCGATATCTATTAAGAAACTTGTAGTGGGCGTGACAAGGATTACGGATATATAAAGAATGCCGAAATCCGAGTTATAACGAAGAAGTTATGACCTGTCGAAGTTTCACGACAAAACCGGCTCGGTGCTGAATGTCGTAAAAAGTGAGTTTTTGATAAACTTCTTTTTAGCCTTAGTGATCTAAACGAAACTCGTAGTGTTCGTTAAACCGAGAAGTTCGATAAAAAGAACGCCAAAATCTGACTTCGTATGAGGAAGTTATGATTTTTCAAAGTGTCAGCTTAGCAGTAGACAGCTAAAAACTCGAAATTTAGATCGAGTGATTTTTAGCCGACACGACCTAAACGAGAATCGAAGGTCTCATCATTAGTAGCACAACGGTAAAAAGTCTGACGAAAATGGACGTCGGATGAAGAAGTTATGAATTTTTAACGAATTTCCTGTCCTGGTCTGTTAAAAATAATAATATAAAAATCAAAGTCAAAATTAGCCAACGAAGTCTAAACGAAAGTTGTAGAGCGTAATTTTACCTACGTGTGCACATAAAGAACGTCAAAAACGGAGCTCGTATGCGAAAGTTATGAATTTTAGAAGATTTTGGCACAAAATTCGAGAAATTTCGCATGGATGAGCTTCACCCGGAAATGTCACGTCACCTTCGCTCGTAGCGCGCCACGTGTCTGAATTGTTGTGTCACCCGAGGCCAGCTAGCGAGGTGTGTCGTTTCCTGATTCGGCCGAAGTCTCGGCCCTCGCACATCCGACGCGTGTACGGTGACGCTTCGTATCCGAGCTTCGCAGGTCCAATCCGAGGGCGCCCCGTGTCCGACGCGTGTCTTCCTCCGGATCTGAGCATGTGGCCTCCGCTGCTGCTGCCACCTGCCTCGCTGACTCGCCCTTCTGATCAACCGACTTCGGACCTCGCAGCCTATAAATAGAAGGCATGCGAGCCTTCCCGGGTAATTTTGGGAAATTGCCCATTTTTACCCCCTTTTCAATATTTTAGCCATTTTCGCTTCCCCCAATGCCCCGAGATCATTTCCAACGCCCGGAACACGTCCCGGAGTGCCCGAGAAGCCTGGGAAATTTATTTTTTCGGTTTCAAAGCCCGACCCTCGCAGAGCCCAGTTTCTCAATAAAACTCCCGGTTTTATTAGAAACGATCGTTTTAGGAAACGAATTGCTGCCCGATTTTCATTAAATCAGGTGAGTGTATAGTCACTTTCACCTTACACATAGATATGAAGTATTTACCTTAAAATACGTGCTATGTGTAAATTGTTTATTTGAGGTGACTGTTGAATTGATGTTTTATACAAGTTTTAAACTGTATATATATTTTTATCTACAAATATGTTGGGTAAAACATGGGTAGATGAATTAGATGATGTGTGATGAAATAAAAGTGATGAGAAGTATCGATGTTTAAGATGATGTAGTCATCTAGCAGAGTATAGACAACGGCCACAGACTATTTTAGATAGCCCAGTGGAACGTTAGTAGACTTGTAATCGGTACGTATGTTTGAACTATATGTTCATTAGGTATTTTTGAACTATGTGTTCATCCATTAGTTCTTCCTTTTGACACTATTACGTGTCGGGGTACGGGAGCGTACGGGAGTACTTTATCAGTATTTTCCCTATACTTTTATTTGGAAGAGCTTTGGAGTCTTTGTTCTTTGATGAAGTGATTGGACGAGCTTCATGACTTAGTGATATATATCATGAGTTGAGAGTGAGTGGTGAAATATGGGAAAAGCTTTTACCCAAATGTTGGTGTGAGTGGTGCAATATGAGAAAAGCCCTCACCCAATGTTGACCCCCGTCATTCAGCAGAGTATGGATGACAACCATGGACTGTTTTGATGGTCTGTGTAACACTAGCAGGCTCGCAACCTGTAGGTGTTAATGGACTTAAGTGTTCATTCGCTGTACTCTAAGACCCCCGTCATTCAGCAGAGTATGGATGACAACCATGGACTGTTTTGATGGTCCGTGGAACACTAGCAGGCTCGTAACCTGTAGGTGTTAATGGACTTAAGTGTTCATTCGTTGTACTCTATTCCCCTCATGAGTGCCTTTAGGGCATGTAAGGCTGGGGAAACCCCTTAAGTATGTTCATCAACTGTATGGAAAACCCATTGACATGTATTGCGGGGGAAACTCCCGTGGGAAATATCGTCGGTAAATAAGAGCTATGGACTTAGCATATGGAAAACCCATTGACATGTATTGCGGGGGGGGGGGGGGGAACTCCCGTGGGAAATACCGTCGATGAATAAGAGTTATGGACTAGTACATGGCGACGATGTGAATTCGTGCCTATTTGACATAAATTGCTGAAGGAAAGCAATGTCGTCGCCTTCTTGGTTGTTTTATGTTAGGATGTCTTGTTTGACATAACTTGCTGAGGGAAAAGCAATGTTGTCACCCCGATGTTTGTTTTATTTGACATAACTTGCTGAGGAACCCCCAAAGCAATGTTGTCACCCCTAATGATAATCCTTAGGCTAGGTCCCTTATGATAGTTGTTTTAGGGACGTAAAGTGAGGATAATGGGAATGGGTAATTAGGGTTATTTTGGTTGATGGAATTAATAAATTTATTGTTGATTGAGAACTTAATAAGTTTATTATTTATTGTGGGTTCAAAACCCTATATGCTCACCAGGCTCCCAAGCCTGACCCACTCAGTTTATTTGTATCACAGGTATCGATACGAAGTCGCTTTACACTGAGAGATTAAAAGAGAAGTAGATCACTAGTGTAAATGAATGTAAGTTTTGTTTATGCGTATGTTTTTGTATTGACAATGACATCCCAATGGTTTAAGTGAATAAAATACATTTCTTCGGAAATGATTTGATAACATATTTATTATGTTTTTCTGGGAACGAATTCCGCAACACTTTTAATCAAATGATTACTCTGAAATTATTTCAAAAGCATAAATTAAACCGGTCTTTTCTGGCCGTGAATTTGGGGATGTCACAGTTGGTATCAGAGCATTAGTTTAAGCGAACTAAGAAATTATAGGATTTCTAGACTTAAACTTAGAATGCTAAGCGATGATTGTGAGTTGAGTGTGTCTATTATATTTTAGGTAGTACACCTAAATTGACACGAGCACTAGTTTATTTTAGGGAGGATGCCTAAAATGATTTTATGTGCTAAATGTTTTGTGTTATAGCTATAATGATGCTATTATTTGTTTGGATCTATGGTCTGTTGCCGACCGGATCTGGAAACCTTATGTGTGTAGGATTCTAAGCGTATGATTATGAGATTAGAACTAACATGTAAACGTTTCGAAGTGATAAGGAGATTTATACGTTTATCGTAAATAAAGCTTTCCTATCTTAAATTCTCGCCAGGTACACCGAACGTCTGCTTGGGTGTACAAAACGTTATGGTGAAGACTCGTAGAGAATTGAGTTGATGGAGGAAATGAAAAGCTTATGATAGTGAATGATACCTATCAGAAGATATCGTAAGAGTGGTATCTTCTCTTTAGAATACGTTTGATAAAATAATGAAATGTTTAAAGGAGTATGGTACGTCTGAAGTACACCTTCGATTGGCAGGATGATGGAACGATTGGTGTACTTCTTGAAGTTGTCCCATCGTTTGGAATTTCCATCACCAACCGAGTCGAAGTAGAATTGATAATTGAAGATACGCATGAAAGAAGTCCTAGTAGAGTCTAGGAAAATTTTATGATTAATTGGACACATTCATATGTGTTAAATTGTTTTGTGATTTTAGGACTTGGGGACTGCGAGACAGTACTTGGGACGAGTATGAGTAGGTGTGAATAGTAGTAGAGATCTACACTACTGGAAGCACAGGACTCACGCTTGGATCAGGGAAAGTCACAAGGTTACCAAGAAACTAGTGATTGATTCCGTTTTATTCGGATATGTCATTACCTTTGTTTCGGTAATGACTAGTAAGTTGGTTGTTATTCCGACCCTAGTGGTCATATCGAATTGAGTCCGACTACGATGAGTTTGTTATGTGGTTCAGAGACCCAAGTTTGATGTAGCAGTTGACTTAAGCCGAATTGAAGTAAAGGCTGATCAAAGCGATCAATAGAAGTATCGCGTTCGTTGTTAAAGAAGTTGGATTAGGTTGTGTTTTGACCCAAAGGGATAAAGTGATAGCGTATGCATTGAGGCAATTGAAGGAGCATGAAGAGAACTACCCCACTCATGATCTGGAGTTGGCAGTGGTAGTATTCGCCTTAAAGACAGGGAGGCACTATCTTTATGGTACTAAATGCAAACTTTTCGCTGATTATTAGAGTCTTCAATATCTCTTTAATCAGAAAAAATTGAACATGAGGCAACGGCGCTGGCTAGAGTTACTCAAGGACTACGACTGTGAGATACTTTACCATCCTGGTAAAGCAAGTGTTGTTGCTAATGCTCTCAGTCGGAAGGTGAGTCTTGAAAGGAAGAGGCCAAAAGCATTGAGAATTGAAGTTGTCTATACAATTGTTGAAAGTATAAAGAAAGCTCAAGAGGAAGCTTTAGAGAAAAAAATGACCGAAAGAAGGAACGTTTGGGAAAAACGTTGGTGTTTGATACAAACGGTCAAGGACTAAAGGTATTCAAAGGTAGGATTTGGATACCTAGGATGGGAGGAGTAATAGGTCTTCTCATGGAAGTAGCTCATAAAACCATGTACTCGATTCATCCCGACAATGCGAAAATGTATAGGGATCTAAAACCCTATTACTGGTGGCCGATGGTGAAGCTCGATGTTGCTAAGAATGTCGCTGAGTGTGTAACTTGTGCTAGGGTTAAGGCACAACATCAGAAACCGTATGGGAGTTTAGATCCTTTACCTGTACCCATGGGTAAATCAGAAGGTATCACTATGGATTTTGTGACTAAACTGCCCAGAACAAGGAACGGTCACGACATGATTTGGGTGGTCGTTGATCGCTTCACTAAGAGTGCGCATTTCATAGCAGCCTACGAGAAATGGTCTATGGATAAACTTACGAATTCTTATGTGAAGGAAAGTGTGAGGCTTCACGGTGTTTCGTTAACGATTGTATCCAATCGTGACAGCTGTTTTACCTCAAGATTTTGGAGGAGTCTATAAGAGGAATTGGGTACCAAGTTGTGTTTGAATACAGCTTACCATCCACAAACCGATGGTAAGAGCGAACGAACAATTCAAACATTGGAGGATATGCTGAGAGCATGTACCCTGGAATTCCAAGGTAACTGGGGTAAACACTTACCTCTAGTAGAATTTTCCTATAGTAATAGTTTCCACTCAAGCATCAAGATGGCACCTGATCACGCTTTGTATGGGGAAAAGTGTCGAATGTTGTCATGTTGACTGGAAGCTGGGGAAAAGCAGTTTATGGGACTTGAAATAGTCCATCAGACTGCTGAAAAGTTGAAAGTGATTAGGGAAAGGAGGTTAGCTGCTCAAAAGAGCTATGCTAAGAAGAAAAGACAACCGATATCATTTGAAGTTGGAGATTCGGTTTTACTTAAAGTCTCGCCGTGGAAGGACTTATAAGATTTGGTAGAAGGGGAAAGTTGAGTCCAAGGTTTATTGGACCATTTAAAGTTCTTCTGAGAATCGGGAATCAAGCTTACAAGCTAGAATTACCGGAAGAACTAGAGGGTATTCATAACACCTTTCGTATGTGTTATTTAAGAAAATTTACGAGAGATGTGCCCGACATAATTCCCATTTCCAAATTAGGGTTGGATGAAAACAAGAGGTTGATTGAAGAACCTGAGGCAATCGTTGACCGTAAGACTAAGAAGTTGTGATGTAAAAATGGTTGATTTAGTGCTTGTGCGTTGGAAACATACGAATGGGCCAAATCTCACCTGGGAAAACGGAGAGTGACATGAGGAGTCACTACCCGTATTTGTTTGCTGATGTGTGATTCCGGGGACGAAATCATTCTAAGGGGGAGAAAGTTATAACGCCCGTGTTTCTAGGCTAGGCATTAATATTGACATAATGGTCTAGGTTAACCTTTGTAACTCATTTAGAAGAAATGAAAAGGAATTATGTGAATTTTATGTGAATTATGTGTTTTATGCTTAATTATTTGGATTTAATTAATTAAGAATAAAAATGAGCGCCAAAGTTAAATATTAGATAAAGCCGATATCTATTAAGAAACTTGTAGTGGGCGTGACAAGGATTACGGATATATAAAGAATGCCGAAATCCGAGTTATAACGAAGAAGTTATGACCTGTCGAAGTTTCACGACAAAACCGGCTCGGTGCTGAATGTCGTAAAAAGTGAGTTTTTGATAAACTTCTTTTTAGCCTTAGTGATCTAAACGAAACTCGTAGTGTTCGTTAAACCAAGAAGTTCGATAAAAAGAACGCCAAAATCTGACTTCGTATGAGGAAGTTATGATTTTTCGAAGTTTCAGCTTAGCAGTAGACAGCTAAAAACTCGAATTTTAGATCGAGTGATTTTTAGCCGACACGACCTAAACGAGAATCAAAGGTCTCGTCATTAGTAGCACAACGGTAGAAAGTCTGACGAAAACGGACGTCGGATGAAGAAGTTATTCATTTTTAACAGATTTCCTGTCCCGGTCTGTTAAAAATAATAATATAAAAATCAAAGTCAAAATTAGCCGACGAAGTCTAAACGAAAGTTGTAGAGAGTAATTTTACCTACCCGTGCATATAACGAACGTAAAAAACGGAGCTCGTATGCGAAAGTTATGAATTTTAGAAGATTTTGGCACAAAATTCGAGAAATTTCGCATGGATGAGCTTCACCCGGAAATGCCACGTCACCTTCGCTCGTAGCGCGCCACGTGTCCGAATTGCTGAGTCACCCGAGGCCAGCTGGTGAGCCGTGTCGTTTCCTGATTCAACCGAAGTCTCGGCCCTCGCACATCCGACGCGTGTACGGTGACGCTTCGTATCCGAGCTTCGCAGGTCCAATCCGAGGGCGCCCCGTGTCCGACGCGTGTCTTCCTCCGGATCCGAGCACGTGGCCTTCGATGCTGCTGCCACCTGCCTCGCTGACTCGCCCTTCTGATCAACCGACTTCGGACCTCGCAGCCTATAAATAGAAGGCATGCGAGCCTTCCCGGGTAATTTTGGGAAATTGCCCATTTTTACCCCCTTTTCAATATTTTAGCCATTTTTGCTTCCCCCGATGCCCCGAGATCATTTTCAACGCCCGAAATACGTCCCGGAGTGTCCGAGAAGCCCGGGAAATTTATTTTTTCAGTTTCGAAGCCCGACACTCGCAGAGCCCGATTTCTCAATAAAACTCCCGGTTTTATTAGAAACGATCGTTTTAGGAAACGAATTGCTGCCCGATTTTCATTAAATCAGGTGAGTGTATAGTCACTTTCACCTTACACATAGATATGAAGTATTTACCTTTAAATACGTGCTATGTGTAAATATATTAATTGTTTATTTGAGGTGACTGTTGAATTGATATTTTATACAAGTTTTAAATTGTATATATATTTTTATCTACAAATATGTTGGGTAAAACATGGGTAGATGAATTAGATGATGTGTGATGAAATAAAAGTGATGAGAGGTATCGATGTTTACGATGATCTAGTCATCTAGCAGAGTATAGACAACGGCCACAGACTATTTTTGATAGCCCAGTGGAACGTTAGTAGACTTGTAGTCGGTACGTATGTTTGAACTATATGTTCATTAGGTATTTTTGAACTATGTGTTCATCCATTAGTTCTTCCTTTTGACACTATTACGTGTCGGGGTACGGGAGCGTACGAGAGTACTTTATCAGTATTTTCCTATACTTTTATTTGGAAAAGCTTTGGAGTCTTTGTTCTTTTATGAAGTGATTGGACGAGCTTCATGAGTTAGTGGTATAGATCATGAGTTGAGAGTGAGTGGTGAAATATGGGAAAAGCTTTTACCCAAATGCTGGTGTGAGTGGTGCAATATGAGAAAAGCCCTTACCCAACGTTGACCCCCGTCATTCAGCAGAGTATGGATGATAACCATAGACTGTTTTGATGGTTTGTGGAACACTAGCAGGCTCGTAACCTGTAGGTGTTAATGGACTTAAGTGTTCATTCGCTGTACTCTAAGACCCCCGTCATTCAGCAGAGTATGGATGACAACCATGGACTGTTTTGATGGTCTGTGGAACACTAGCAGGCTCGTAGCCTGTAGGTGTTAATGGACTTAAGTGTTCATTCGTTGTACTCTATTCCCCTCATGAGTGCCTTTAGGGCATGTAAGGCTGGGGAAACCCCTTAAGTATGTTCATCAGCTGTATGGAAAACCCATTGACATGTATTGCAGGGGAAACTCCCGTGGCAAATATCGTCGATAAATAAGAGTTATGGACTTAGCATATGGAAAACCCATTGACATGTATTGCGGGGGGGGGGGGGGGGGAACTCCCATGGGAAATACCGTCGATGAATAAGAGCTATGGACTAGCACATGGCGACGATGTGAATTCGTGCCTATTTGACATAAATTGCTGAAGGAAAGCAATGTTGTCGCCTTGTTGGTTGTTTTATGTTAGGATGTCTTGTTTGACATAACTTGCTGAGGGAAAAGCAATGTTGTCACCCCGATGTTTGTTTTATTTGACATAACTTGCTGAGGAACCCCCAAAGCAATGTTGTCACCCCTAGTGATAATCCTTAGGCTAGGTCCCTTATGATAGTTGTTTTAGGGACGTAAAGTGAGGATAATGGGAATGGGTAATTAGGGTTATTTTGGTTGATGGAATTAATAAATTTATTGTTGATTGAGAACTTAATAAGTTTATTATTTATTGTGGGTTCAAAACCCTATATGCTCACCAGGCTCCCAAGCCTGACCCACTCAGTTTATTTGTATCACAGGTATCGATACGAAGTCGCTTTACACTGAGAGATTAAAAGAGAAGTAGATCACTAGTGTAAATGAATGTAAGTTTTGTTTATGCTTATGTTTTTGTATTGACAATGACATCCCAATGGTTTAAGTGAATAAAATACATTTCTTTGGAAATGATTTGATAACATATTTGTTATGTTTTTCTGGGAACGAATTCCGCAACACTTTTAATCAAATGATTACTCTGAAATTATTTCAAAAGCATAAATTAAACCGGTCTTTTCTGGCCGTGAGTTTGGGGATGTCACAATGTCTAAACCCTTAGACAATCTACAATTCAATTCATGATAGTCTTAATTCGCTACTTATTTCCAAAAGTATAAGCGACTGTGGATGTTTGAATAATCCAATTATTCGGGAAGTAAAACATGCGAAATGAAACACAATAATAACCTAATTAACTATGGTCTCAAAACTATTGAATATAAATAAAACTCTTATTATTTAAGCACCATATTAATTAGACTTTATTCATTGTATAATGTTTCGAGTAATCAACTAAACACTTGAATTAAACATCAGTCATGTCATGCATACTATGTTTCTCTATGGTCCTTCCTTTGTGAACAGATCGACTGGACACTATTCTAATGATGCTCATTTCAAAATCTTGTTTCTACTACATGGGTTAGAGTTCAACTTTAATGCAATATTCTTTTTGTGATGTCGAGGCTTCAAAGTCACAAAGACTTTGCTAACGATATTACAGAATGTTCCATTGAAACTTTGTTACTTAAAACAATTACATGGTAACGAAGTTTCAAATTCAAAATACACTCCTTGAACATCTTCCTTGCATTAAAGTACCTAACTCACATGTAGATTCTAATCATGAGCTCCCATTATGGAAACATTTCCATTTTCCCATATGACTATCAATTCCGAACAAGAGTCACCTCCATTCAGAATTATGTCAATATGGTCCGTCCAAATTAATACTATACTTCCAACTGCCCAAAAGCAACCAATCTTCAGTAAACCTCATATTGTTCTTGACAGTTGTTTAACAAGTCTAGTCACACCAAGTTGCAGTCCTTTTTCCCTCTCAATACCCTAGGTATTTGGAAAAATCAGAACAAGTGAATATTATAGCATATGTAAAGGATCCTATATCCGAAGCATATGGTACTCGATTTATAATGTCTTACAAAAATACATGATATCTAATCAGTCTCTTGCTTAAATATTTCCATATATCGAATTCCATGTGTTGAACCATTTCAACATGATATTTATATATGTCCAAGTCTAAGTTTTATTAAAATTTCAATCTAAACTATTAGATTTGAAATGAAGTATGAGGGACCTCTCCGCTAAATCTTCCTGTAGCGAAACAATTCCCAGACTTTGCAACTTGCAAATTTTGAAATCTTTGTTTACAACAACTAATATTGCCAACTTGCAACACTTAACATAATTATTATTGCCACACCCCGGCCGTCGGCGGTAACACCGGGCTGTGTAACGTCATTTCTCGTATCATAGTTATCAACTTCCTGAAAACACATGCAATTTAAAAATACGTCAACATAAAGTTGGTGAGTCCACAGGTTTTGACTCCATATAAAAATAATACATTTTCCAAGTTCAAAAGTATAGTTTTGAAAGTATCATTTTGACTCTCTAACGTTTAGCATATATATCCTAGGTATAAAAGTTTACTTACCAAATAAGTAGTTTACCTATAAGTCTCATATACTATGAATATAAGTGTTTGTAATGCCATACAAACGAAAGTTGCTACGTATAAATCTTATTTCAATTCTATACAAGTAAAACCGCTACGTATCAATCTATTTCAATTCTATACGAGTATGTGTGTTAGGTATAATTATCTACTTAATATACAAGTAGTACCTAGGGTATAAGTAAGGGGAAACTTATACTTAACAATAATACTTGTATAACGACAAAGTATAATGCTTCTAACAATTTGCTACCATGAGTCCATGACTACGACTGTATGACTTAGTTTTATACCTCTTATTATTATTACAAGGATCACACCTTATGGTAGTTACAAGGATCATGCATTGTGGTAGTTACAAGGATCACACCTTGCGGTAGTACAAGGATCACACCTTGCGGTAGTACAAAGATTACACCTTGCGGTATTACAAGGATCACACCTTGCGGTAGTACAAGGATTTCACTAAGATCCCCAATCTTAGATGATGAATACAGTAGCTCAGGTAGACTTTGACGGAGTTCTATAGTTCTAACATCAAAAGCATTTTCGTGTCTAAAACCCGAAGTTACTAGACTTATGCTTTTAAACATCACTCCTAATTTCATAACATTTAGGCAGTATAACAGCTATAACTTGAAGTAAAACTACGTTTTATCTTGACATAAAACCAATAACAACAACATATAACGTTCCTAGTTTTATCTTGACATAAAACTATCAATAACAATACCAAGTTTTATCTTAACATAAAACTAACAATAACAACATATAACATATCCAGTTTTATATTGACATAAAACCAATAGTAGCAACATACTTTATAACTTAACATATAGAACTTCCGAATATAACTTCGGAACTATATCGCACACAACATATATATAGAATCCTAAGTATAACTCAAGATCTACATTAGTATACTACTGTAACATGCTAACAACTTTACGATAGTTGTATACTTTCAGATACGAAATAACTATATCCTGATTATTATAACTATCTACGTTGATACTAATATACTATCATATAGATATAATAATAACATATATATAATATTTAGCATGCGTTTTCCCCCGAAAATATTAGAAAGTGGGGCCGTGAAACTCACCCTAGTAGCGTGATCTATAGAATCTAAGCGGACAGAAGCTCGTCGTAGTCAGGGTCGGGAAGGAAAACGGCCTTCGGAAACGAGAGAGAAAGAAAGTGGAAGGTGTAAGGATTGAATGAGCTTTGATCGCTATTTATAGGCTGTTCTGGGCCATTTCACGTCGTGGCATACCTAGGGCCACGTCGTGGCCATCCATGAGTTATCCGGTAGATTTAACATGTGTTTTCTAGCCCCGATTAGTGTCCCATACACGTTTCACGTCGTGGCCTTAATTTCCACGTCGTGGCTTAAGGCGGCTAGGGTTTCTTGCCACATGTCATGCTCTAAGACAGCTGTATCTTCGGAAGGTCATAACTTTTGCATACGAACTCTGTTTTTGACGTTCTTTATATGCATGCGTAGCTAATTCCGAGTTCAACTCTCAATTAGGTTCCAATAGCTAATTCTAAGCCTATTTTAAATTCCTCTTATTATAGAGATTTTATAGTGTTCGTTTTATCATAACTTCTTCATGCGAAGTCAGATTTAGATGTTCTCTATATTTTTGGAATCTTATGGACGTATACTTTGATTTATACTATAAAGTATGTATGAAAGTTCATATTTATATTAGCATTGTCATGAAATACATAGTGAGTTTACTACATTACTAGTTTAACAAAATCACATTACATGATTGGTATAATCACATGTGATTGTTATGGACCTAATTTTGACGGGTGTTACATTCTCCCCCCGTTAGAATAATTTTGTCCCGAAATTTATCTTGTGGATGGGGTTTTGTTAAATAGTTGGGGGTATTTTGTTTTGTTTCATCTGATATTCACATTCCCAAGTAAATTCAGGACCTCTTAAAGAGTTCCATCGAACTTTCACTATGGGAATACGGCTTTGTTTTAATCGTTTGGCATATCGATCCATGATTTGGACTAATTCTTCTACAAAGTTGAGTTTGGTATTGACTTGTATCTCGTGGAGAGGTACAACAAGAGTGTCACCGAATAGACATCTTTTGAGATTTGATACGTGCAAAACATCGTGTACATTGCTTAGCTCTTGAGGTAACTTGAGTTGGTATGCGACAAAACCAATTCTTGCTAGAATTTCAAAAGGTCCTATATACTGTGGGTTTAGTTTGCCTCGTTTCCCGAATCGAATTATGACTTTCCAAGGAGAAACCTTCAACATTACTTTATCTCCAACTTGGAATTCTAAAGGCTTACGTCCTACGTCAGCAAAGCTCTTCTGACGATCACGTGCTGCCTTTAATCGATCCTTAATTTGCACGATCTTTTGAGTTTGTCTCGTGGATTATTTCTGGCTCGGCACATAAGGTATCACCTATATGTTCTCTGGCCAATTGTGTGTCTCCACTTCTCAGTGTAAAAACTACAGCTCCCAATTCAAGGCCGTGGGTAGTGTAATTATTCTCATGCACCTTAAGTTGTCGTGATGCGTAGGCGATAACCTTTCATCTTTGCATCAACACACATCCCAATCCTTGATTTGATACGTCGTGGTATACGACGAAATCTTCTGTTGGTGTCTTTGGTGCTTCTCAATTCTTAATTGCTTCAATCTTGGAGGGTTCGACATGAATCCCTTTATTACTAACTACATGTTAAAATTTTGTACTTCTCTAATCCAAAATTCACATTCGGAGAATTTGGCGTACAACTTTTCTTTTCTTAGTAGTTCCAAGATTATTTGCAAGTGTTGACCGTGTTCTTCCTTGGTTTGTGAATATATCAATATATCATCGATAACTACTATCACAAATTTATCCAAGTACGGTTTGCAAACACTATTCATGAGGTCCTTGAATATTGTTGGAGAGATGGTCAATACAAAGGCATAACTAAGAACTCTTAATGACCATATCGAGTCCTAAATGTTGTTTTCGGAACATCGTCTTCTTGTACTCCGAGGTGATGGTATCCTGATTTAAGATCTATCTTGAATCTTCTAGAATCTTCGGGTGTTTTAGTCTATCAACCACCGTATCCAAGTTTAGTTGTGCATCGGCCTGACCATAATTAAACATAGGTGATCAGTCTACATTTAGTCGTGGTTCGTCCCATGTACAATAAAACTCGACTAAGTAGTTTGACCTAAAACATTGTGTTGTATAGTTATCGAGGGTTTGGGTTTTCTATATTTTGGTTTATACATGTGTTCTCATCGCGAGACTGAGTTCATACATAACTCTATATCTTTGTGTTTGTTATGTTCATGGGTATAATTAATTATTGTTTGTTACTTCAGGTCTAGCTGATAAGGCATCGGCCAGTCAGGACAGTCGAAAGGGCAGGATCATTTTAGCATATAGCCGTTCTGAAATCCAGCAACCCAAATCGACATGTCTATCCTTGTCACCGCTCCCGTAAGTAGTCCTTCAGTAGTATAATTACTAATACTTTTTAGTTGTAGGTTAAGGGATATTACCTAAACCTAATAGAGTAAGCCTTAAACTATAGTCGTGCTTTCCTAAGAAAGTACTAATTCACTATAGTTAATAGCTCTGATACCAATCTGTCACACCCCGGCCGTCGGTGGAAACACCAGGCAGTGTAACGTCATTTCTCGTATCATAGTTATCAACTTCCTGAAAACACATGCAATTTAAAAATACGTCAACATAAAGTTGGTGAGTCCACAGGTTTTGACTCCATATAAAAATAATACATTTTCCAAGTTCAAAAGTATATTTTTGAAAGTATCATTTTGACTCTCTAACGTTTAGCATATATATCCTAGGTATAAAAGTTTACTTACCAAATAAGTAGTTTACCTATAAGTCTCATATACTATGAATATAAGTGTTTGTAATGCCATACAAACGAAAGTTGCTACGTACAAATCTTATTTCAATTCTATACAAGTAAAACCGCTACGTATAAATCCATTTCAATTCTATACGAGTATGTGTGTTAGGTATAAGTATCTACTTAATATACAAGTAGTACCTAGGGTATAAGTAAGGGGAAACTTATACTTAACATTAATACTTGTATAACGACAAAGTATAATGCTTCTAACAATTTGTTACCATGAGTCCATGACTACGATTGTATGACTTAGTTTTATACCTCTTATTATTATTACAAGGATCACACCTTATGGTAGTTACAAGGATCATGCATTGTGGTAGTTACAAGGATCACACCTTGCGGTAGTACAAGTATCACACCTTGCGGTAGTACAAAGATTACACCTTGCGGTAGTACAAGGATCATTACCTTGCGGTAGTATAAGGATCACACCTTGCGGTAGTACAAGGATTTCACTAAGATCCCCAATCTTAGATGATGAATACATTAGCTCAGGTAGACTTTGACGGCGTTCTATAGTTCTAACATCAAAAGCATTTTCGTGTCTAAAACCCTAATTTACTAGACTTATGCTTTTAAACATTACTCCTAATTTCATAACATTTAAGCAGTATAACAGCTATAACTTGAAGTAAAACTTGGTTTTATCTTGACATAAAACCAATAACAACAACATATAACGTTCCTAGTTTTATCTTGACATAAAACTATCAATAACAATACCAAGTTTTATCTTAACATAAAACTAACAATAACAACATATAACATATCCAGTTTTATATTGACATAAAACCAATAGTAGCAACATACTTTATAACTTAACATATAGAACTTCCGAATATAACTTCGGAACTATATCGCACACAACATATATATAGAATCCTAACAACTTTACAATAGTTGTATACTTTCAGATACGAAATAACTATATCCCGATTATTATAACTTTCTACATTGATACTAATATACTATCTTATAGATATAATAATAACATATATATAATATTTAGCATGCGTTTTCCCCCGAAAATATTAGAAAGTGGGGCCGTGAAACTCACCCTAGTAGCGTGATCTATAGAATCTAAGCGGACAGAAGCTCGTCGTAGTCAGGCTCGGGAAGGAAAACGGCCTTCGGAAACGAGAGAGAAAGAAAGTGGAAGGTGTAAGGATTAAATGAGCTTTGATCGCTATTTATAGGCTGTTCTGGGCCATTTCACGTCGTGGCATACCTAGGGCCACGTCGTGGCCATCCATGAGTTATCCGGTAGCTTTAACACGTGTTTTCTAGCCCCGATTAGTGTCCCAGATACGTTTCATGTCATGGCCTTAATTGTCACGTCGTGGCTTAAGGCGGCTAGGGTTTCTTGCCACGTGTCATGCTCTAAGACAGCTGCATCTTCGGAAGGTCATAACTTTTGCATACGAACTCCGTTTTTGACGTTCTTTATATGCGCGCGTAGCTAATTCCGAGTACTACAAATCTCTATTAGGTTCCAATAGCTAATTCTAAGCCTATATTAAAGTCCTATTATGATAGAGATTTTATAGTGTTCGGTTTATCATAACTTCTTCACGCGAAGTCAGATTTAGATGTTCTCTATATTTTTGGAATCGTATGGACGTATACTTTGATTTATACTATAAAGTATGTATGAAAGTTCATATTTATATTAGCATTGTCATGAAATACATAGTGAGTTTACTACATTACTAGTTTAACAAAATCACATTACATGATTGGTATAATCACATGTGATTGTTATTGACCTAATTGTGACGGGTGTTACAATTATGTTCCCACTAGCTTTGACACGTATCCAAAAATCAACTGGACTTCTAGAAATCAATACTTTTTGACTTTCTTACTAAAGTGCAAATTTCCGATACGTAATGCTTCTATATGTCTTCATCTAGAATTCTCATGCTCATACACATTCATTAGATAGCATTTGTGTGTGTTTAGAACCTTTCATAACTTATAGCTATAAGTCATGAACGTTCAAACTATTTCTTGCCATTTATCACAATTCGAACTATGAAAAGGGATGTCGTAATCATATTGCGAATTTGAGAACGCAATCAACACAACCACTAACCAAAATGATGTAGATCAAATCATTAAAATCTACCAACGAAAGTATTTCCTCATAATCATTTTCATGAACTAGAGTGAAACCTTTTGCCACCTAGATTTTATGGTGTATGTGCTCCTATCCAAGTGAATCTATCACTTTTATCCTACAATCATAAGACAAGGTTTATGACAAATTCAAATTTATCTCTCATGGATGGAACCTTACTTGTTCTTAATTTCTTTCCCTTTGGTAGCACAAGGGCCTACCAGTGCTTCCATGTTGTTTATGCAGCTCACCCATATTAATCAATGTGCTTTCACCGCTCAACGTGCTCTGCCTTTAGCAGTCAAATAAGAACCATAGAACTCATAATCATTGCCAACTCAACTGGAAGATGCACAAAAATAAGAATGTTTCAACTTAAAACGATAGACTATCAACATTAGGTCGTGTGCTAGTGATAACTAAAAGGTTTATTCTTGATTGACTCTTGAAACCTTTCAAGATCACTAAGACTCCCACTAACTTCTTGACATATAAGTTTCTTTCTTAGGGAACATTCCTTGACGAGCAAAAACAAATATTCAAAAGTTTGTGTGGATTCTTGACAAGAAAACACTTCATGGAATTGGTCTTAGTTCATCCTTTGGTTTAATCAAAATATCATAACTTCCAATTCCAAATGTGCTAGAGTAATAAAATATTATTACTCCACATTTCATGAGGTGTTATAAACCTACTTAGTATAGAATGAGTTTCAAGATACAATTCAAAGTTACTAGAGTTTGACTCTAAAACTTGATTGGAAAACGAAGTGTGACTCAACTCTTGATTGAACCATTTCAACAATATCCTATTCATATTCTTAGTCAAACAATTGCACTAGGATATTCTTGGAGGATCAATTGTGATATGGTTCCATAAGCATTAAGATGATCGCAAAACATGATACTAAGGTACTCTCTTTTCCTTTCAGATTGGAGAAACCTTTATCTTTCTGCCTAACATATCCTTGTTATTCGTTCTACCACTCTTTGAAACTTTGTGGTGGATCTAAATAGTTCATATCAACATGTACTAGATCCATTAGTCCTTCACTTAACTCACATAAACATGTGATCAATGAATTATTCATAATCTTCCAATGATCAAGATTCTCATACATCACACTATTCAAATTGCATGACTCCAAGTTTCTATCCAATTGAAACTTGGGCGATGACAATTCCTTTTCACTTGGCTAATTACGACAATACCACAAACGACATAATTAAGAATCAAATCCATTATTAGCAGTGCTATTAATAAAAATATAACCAACAATTTTCATAAATGTCATTGCAAGGAAATATAAACTAAATAAATCAAAATTCACTTTTATTGATAATAAGCGGAAAAATTTGTCCTTACAATGCAAACATATGAAAACTACGTTTTCTAGATTTTTCCTAAGCAATCTATTAATCTGTCATAACTCCTAAATAGCAACTTCCAAAATCTGATCATCGAACCATGCGACTGAAATCCATCTCTCGTGATCAAATTCAACTTACTCTTCTTAAGCTTCCTTATTTCTCTTAGATCCTGCAAAAACATCAAAATGTGATTATCACATCATGTATTAAGAATCTATGAATATGAACTCAATAAAATAATGGAGTTAGATAGTATCACATGCTTAAAGGAAAAAACTAGTTATGGGATCATTCTCTGTGTTAACCCCAAAGAGTCTATTTGTTTCTACTACCAATTGATAGGACAACGGAAACAAAGCTTCCCAAAATACCTGAAAGATCTTAGATCTAGTAAAAGTCAAGTCTTGTTACTCTACTTCAGGTACATCCATTATCCGAATCCATTGTTTTATAAGTTCATATTCATAGACTCTTATTACATGATGTGATGATCACATTTTGATGGTATTAAAGGAGCTAAGAGAAATAAGGAAGCTTGAGCAAGGTGAGCTAAATCTGATCATGAGAAATGGACTTTGGTCACATGGTTCGAAGATCAGAATTTGGAGCTACTACTAAGGAGTTGGGACAATTTAATAGACTGCTATTACTCTTCGGAGATGTCGTGAAACATAGTTTTCATTTTATGCATTGTAAGGACAAGTTCCAACTTTTCGTTTATTTTCAATAAAAGTGAAATTTTGGTTTATCTGGTTGCCTTATTTTATATTTCAACCATAAAGGATGATAACTCTATTCGTCATGATTTACTGATGCTTCAGTAAATATGATTGTGTTTATGAGGTTTATCATAGTTCTAAATTTTTTGAAAAGTTCATGAGTAGTAGAATGAATGGAAGAATCTATTAGGCAGAATGATAAAAGTTTATCCAATCTGAAAGGAAAGAAGAGTGCTTTAGTATCATGTTTTTGTTGGATTAGGTGTCTAAGCCCATAACTATAATTGGTATGTACTTGACCCGAGAGTAGCATGGTCCATTTGGGTTGCATATCATCAGGACAATTTGTTAGGATGGACTTATGAGAAGAGGTTATTTATGGTTTATTAAGATTTTATAAGTTCTAATATATTAATTTGAAATCATATGATTTAATTAGTATTGATCATGAATTAGTTTGGAATTAATTTAGTGATCAAAAGAGACTAATTAAATCAATGGGGACTAATTGTGTAAATTAGTTATATTTATATGTTGGGCTTTTGATCCATGTTGGACTAGGTTTATGTATGGATACATTAAGAGTTGGGCCACATGAAACATGGATCATAAACCCATGGGTATGGATAAGGGTTAACCCATGACCCTTGGAATCCTACATATAAGTATGTTGCTCCATGACCAAAATCGCGTGCATCTATTCTTAGAGAACTATGTGCCGATTTTGTGTGAAAGGAGTACTCTCTCAAGTTATCCTCTGTCCTAGATGTGTTGTGATTCCATTTGAGGCATTCATACTATTGGTGCTAAGCTCTTAAAGGTTCAAGTCTTCCAACTACACTAAAATGTATGTCATCTAACTTGTATTTCATGTTGTTTATGCTTCATTGTATGCTAGTTAGGATGGTGCTTTGGAATATTGAATGTATGCATGTTGTAACATCCGGATTTCTAGGTACTGTATTTAACTAATTATTTTTGAGTTTTGGAGAGGGACTCGGCGAGTAGGCGCTTAGACTCGCCGAGTAGAGCCGCGCGTTGTTGGACTGGATTAATGACTGGACTCGACGAGTCCATACGTGGACTCGGCGAGTCCATGATGTTTAATGAAACCATAATTTCTTGGGTTTGGGTTTGCGGCTACCAAACCCCAGAGAGAAACCCTAAAAGAGCTAGAGCGTTTGTGAGAGGAAAGGAGCCATTTCTTGATCTTTGTGATTGATTCTTACAAGAAGGAGGTGATTCCAGCTTGGAGGGGACCAAGGAGGTTGTGCATCTGGGGATTTCGAGCAAAAGACTTCATCTTTGAGGTATTATGTCGCCCCTTTATCTGTTTTGTTGAAGGAATCCATAGATGTAGAGTTTTTACGTCTTTTATTGGAAGGAGTTGTGAGAATATGGCCCCTATTCATTTTGAGACTTCGGATCTGGACCCATAGTGGTCTAAAGAGCTTATTCCAGCTTGCTTTATGTTGAGCTATGGAGGCAATGAGCTTAGGTTGTTGTGTTTGGGGCTAAATCACCAAGTAAAGCCTCCTAGACGTCACATGAGAGTCAAGATCCAAGCTTTACGTGATTATCAGGCTTGGGAGGGTCAGATCTATGGTTCTAAGGAACAGATCTGACCTCAGGAGGTCAATTGAGTTTGTGCATGACATGAACTCGCCGAGTCCAAGGGCAGACTCGGCGAGTAGGGTTAGGGTTTCCCGTGAATCACTCAGTGAGTGACTTGCCGAGTTGGGGGAATGACTCAGTGAGTCAGAGGGGGAATAGAGGACTCGAGTTCACGACTGAACTCGCCGAGTCACATTTGTGCACTCGGCGAGTCTGGTCAAGAGTTGACTGTTGACTTTTGTTGACTTTTAGGGTTTGGTCAACAATGGAACTTGTGGACTGTTTGAAGGGTAAAATAGCCTTTTAGCCTTCTTAGAGGACATGTAAGAGTCTAGTCTAGCCTAGAGAGCCATGGTTGATTGAGATGGTTATGTTATGTGTATAGGCAGAGGCTAGATCAGTATATACACAGGTGGGATATTATCCGAGACATCCGAGGTGAGTCTTCTCACTATACATTACCTGGAGTGGTATTTATGTGTAGACCAGAGGGTCTTTTATTCTATGTGTATGTATGAGAGTATGTGCATTGTGTTATATGTATGCTATGTTTTGTATAGACCGGACCGGAGGGTCCAACGATATAGACCGGACCGGAGGGTCCAACGATATAGACCGGACCGAAGGGTCCAACGATATAGACCGGACCGAAGGGTCCAACGATACAGACCCGACCGAAGGGTCCAACGAGCTATGACCGGACCAAAGGGTCCAACGAGCTACGGGACTGGAGGGTCCCGCTGAGACACATCGGACCGGAGGGTCGTATTGTAGCCTCGAGTGGCGTATGTGTTGTATGTGGTATATTGGGGAACTCACTAAGCTTTTATGCTTACAGTTGTTGTGTGATGTGTTTCATGTACTAGTAAGGATCGCGGGAAGGCGCCGGCATGATTCGTACACACGAGAGAGGATTTATTTATATGAGATATTGGGACATGTTTTGTCATGATACAGAGATTTACTATGATTTTGTGATTTTTATGTGGTGGAAAGTATGTTTTGAAATGAAAAATTGTTTTGAAAAATTGGGTGTTACAAGTTGGTATCAGAGCCTTTGTTTGATGGATTCGGATTCACCTTCGGGCGTATCTGAACTCAAACTGAGGATTTGAGAGAATTTCAAAATAAAATTCACAAAATTTTATTAAAGAGTAGAATGTTTTGAAAGAGCAGAGCAGAGCAGTGTGTACGATCAGCCAGCGCCCAAACGGTGATTTCCCAAAATACCTTTACCTTATGTGTTATGAGATATTATGAGATATTATGCATGCTAGAGTAGGCTGCGTAATCATATTAGGACTAGAGTGGCCTGATTTGTGATGCCTTAGCCTAGAAATGATTTTGCTGCTATGTGATGCTTGAGAGCGAATAGGTAGCAGTGAGGAGCTGTTGAGAGGCCTACCGAAGGGTAGCCTATGCCAGTGAGATATTGTATACTTGTGATCTGGGATCCAAGGAGGAGGACTTAGTGTGAATGCTGATGCGGTGTGGATGGTAGTATAGGGCCCGTACTATTGAAGACACCGGAGCAGCGCGCACCCTAAGTAAGAATCCATTGGGTACTAAGGAGCAAGTAGGGTTGAGTTATCGAGTGCAAGTATACTCGAGCGAGTCTCTGATATCTTGTGTTGTATTTCAGAGAGACATCATGGTTGGGACGCGCCACCGGCCAGGGACTAGCGAGGGGGTTGTGAGCGATGAGGAGCTCCGCCAGATGATTCATGATGAGGTGGCTGCTGCCATCCGCGCTGAGATTCCAGAGATGTTCGGGTCTATCAAGACCACGATGATGGAGGCTTTTGATGAGCGGTACGCCGCTCTTACTAATGCAGCTGTTGCTGCGGCCACCGCAGCCGTTGCTGCTGCCAGGCCGCAGGGGGGTGACTCGTTGCTGTACAGAGAGTTCAGCAACACGAAGCCACCAGAGTTTGATGGGACGCAGGATCTGATTGCTGCTATGAGATGGATTACCAATGTTGAGGGTTGTTTCTATACCTGCTCGTGTCCAAAGCATCTGAGGGTTCGGTTTGCGCTGAACTAGCTTCGATTGGGAGCGAAGGACTGGTGGAAGTTTGTGACGGCAGACTTCACTACTGCAGAGCTGACTGCGGTGACCTGGGAGAGGTTCACCACGATGTTTCGAGATGAGTATGTTCCTCCGGTGGAGAGGGAGCGATTGGCTCAGGAGTTCTTGACCCTCAAACAGGGTACTGATTCGGTTACTGTGGTTCCCCGGAAGTTTCATGAGAGGGCAATGTTCTGCCCTGAGCAGGTGTCTACTGAGCAGGCACGTATGAGCCGGTACTTGGGTGTTTTGAGGAGGGATATACGGGAGTTCGTGTCGAACTCGACTTATCGGACATTTGCTGAGCTCCAGGCAAATGCCCGGAAGAGGGAGATTGAGCTGGAGACGCAGGCCAGGGAGGAGGCCGAGTCTCAGAGGGTGGATCGGCGACCGGCACAGTCTCAGCCGGCAGCCAAGCGGGCAAGGCCCGCAGATTCGAGATCTGGGGGTCCGAAGGGCCGCACTTGTGGAAAGTGCAGCAAGAGCCACGAGGGGACATGCAGAGCTGGGGTGTGTTATAAGTGTGGGAAGGAGGGGCATTATGCGAGGGACTGCCCCAAGGGATTCACGGTTTGCTTTCATTGCAACCAGACCGGCCATCGAAAGGCCGAGTGCCCACAGCTATTGCAGAGATCAGCGCAGGGATCTGCGCCTGCTGTTCGAGCTACAGAGAGTCGGCCGGCGAAGGCCGAGGCGCCGAAGGCTCGCGGGAGAGCCTTCCAGTTGACAGCGGAGGAGGTCCGCGCAGCACCCGATGTGGTAGCTAGTATGTATTCTTTCCTCGCTTTATATTGAGTTTTTGATATTATGCTTATTTTGAGGTATGCATAGGTACATTTCTTGTGTGTTCTGTACCTGCTTTGGTGTTGTTTGGCTCGGGTGCGAGTCGTTCATTTGTGTCGATAGCGTTTAGTCGACACATCAGTGTTCAGCGTGAGGCGTTGAGTCGACCTCTACGAGTTTCCATAGCTGACGAGCGAGCGGTGTATGCTACTGATGTGATTCGAGGATGTGTACTCAAGATCTTCGTTGTCGAGTTTCCGATAGATCTGGTCCCGATTGCTATGGGGGACGTATGTGTCATAGTGGGCATGGATTGGTTGAGCCGTTTCGGAGCTGTGATTGACTGTGAGCGACAGTTGATGACGATACGAGACCCCAGTGGGGGAGTACTTACGGTGTACGGCGAGGGTTCCTGTTCTGGGTCAGCATTTTGTTCGGCCGCTAGAGCAAGGCAGAGTTTACAGCAGGGCTGTAGTGGGTTTGTGGCTTATGTGGTGGATACGAGAGTAGATGCAGAGAGACTGAGGTCGATCGATGAGGTCCCGATAGTGCGCGAGTTCCCGGATGTTTTCCCCGAGGAGTTGCCGGGTGTGCCTCCCGAGAGGCAGGTAGAGTTCCGTATTGATTTAGTTCCGGGGGCAGCGCCTATCGCCAAGGCACCCTATCGCCTTGCGCCACCAGAGATGCAGGAGTTATCCTCGCAGCTTCAGGAGCTGCTGGGGAAGGGGTTTATACGGCCGAGTAGCTCACCGTGGGGAGCGCCGATCCTTTTTGTCAAGAAAAAGGATGGTTCACACCAGATGTGCATTGATTACCGGGAACTGAACAAACTGACGGTCAAAAACCGTTACCCCTTACCGAGGATCGACGATTTATTCGATCAGTTGCAGGGAGCGTCTTGGTTTTCCAAGATCGACTTGAGATCTGGATATCATCAGATGAGAGTACGAGATAAGGATATCCAGAAGACAGCATTCAGGACTCGTTACGGGCATTACGAGTTCGTGGTGATGCCTTTCGGGCTCACTAATGCACCGGCGACATTCATGGATATCATGAACAGAGTATGCAGACCGATGTTGGATCGTTTGGTGATTGTGTTCATCGATGACATATTGGTGTATTCGAGATCCAGAGAGCAGGATGAGGAGCATTTGAGAGAGTTACTTGGAGTTTTGAGATCGGAGAGGCTTTATGCCAAATTCTCCAAGTGTGATTTCTTGTTACGAGAGGTCCAGTTCCTAGGGCACCTCGTTAACCAGAATGGGATTTTGGTCGATCCGGCCAATATTGAGGCAGTGATGAGTTGGGAGGTGCCGAGATCCCCCACCGAGATCAGGAGTTTCCTCGGGTTGGCCGGATATTATAGGAGATTTATCAAGGATTTCTCCAAGATCGCTGTGCCACTCACCAGATTGACCCGGAAGGGTGTTGCTTTTTCATGGGGCCCAGAGCAGCAGGCCTCCTTCGAGACACTTCGCCAGAGACTGTGCGAAGCCCCGGTGTTAGCCCTTCCGGAGGGAATGGAGGACTTTGTGGTGTATTGTGACGCATCGATATCGGGGCTGGGAGCGGTGCTAATGCAGAGAGGGCATGTGATAGCATACGCATCGAGACAGCTGAAGCCTCACGAGGCGAGGTATCCCACTCACGATCTGGAGCTGGGAGCAGTAGTGTTCGCCCTCAAGATCTGGCGTCACTACCTGTACGGGGTTCGGTGTACCATATATACGGACCATAAGAGCTTGAAGTATTTGATGGATCAGCCCAACCTGAACATGCGTCACAGGAGATGGTTAGATGTGGTGAAGGACTATGATTGCGAGATCCTGTACCACCCGGGCAAAGCTAATGTTGTAGCTGATGCCCTGAGTCGCAGGGCAGAGAGTGCCCCGATATGAGATGTTTGTATGAGATTGACAGTGATGACTCCGGTGTTGGACACCATTCGAGGGGCGCAGGCTGAGGCCATTAGGCCGGAGAACCGGAAGAGAGAGCAGGTTATCGGACAAGTATCGGAGTTCGTTACCGATGGTCGAGGACTTATGACCTTTCAGGGTCGGATTTGGGTACCGTTCGTGGGTGGAACGCGTACCATCTTATTGGAGGAGGCGCATAGATCGAGGTTCTCGATCCATCCCGGGGCCACTAAGATGTATTTGGACCTGAAGAGAGAGTATTGGTGGCCCTGTATGAAGAGGGATGTCGCATGGTTCGTAGAGAGGTGCTTGACCTGTCGCAGAGTTAAGGCCGAGCACCAGAAACCGCATGGTAAATTGCAGCCGTTGGAGGTTCCCGAATGGAAATGGGAACAAATTACCATGGATTTTATCACCAAATTGCCAAGGACTGCTAGGGGCGTCGATGCAATTTGAGTGATTGTGGACAGGTTGACGAAGAGCGCTCACTTCCTTGCTATCAGTGAGAGCTTTTCCGCTGAGAGGTTGGCAGAGTTGTACGTGAGGGAGGTGGTATCACGGCATGGAGTGCCGATCTCGATCGTCTCAGATCGAGATGTGCGTTTCACTTCCAGATTCTGGAAGAAGTTTCATGTGGAGTTGGGTACGAGGCTGCATTTTAGTACCACATCCCACCCACAGACAGACGGGCAGAGTGAGCGGACGATTCAGACGCTCGAGGACATGCTTCGGGCATGTGTATTGGACTTTGGAGGGAGTTGGGACACATATTTACCCTTGGCAGAGTTTTCCTACAACAACATCCATCATTCGAGCATCGGTATGCCACCCTTTGAGCTGTTGTATGGGAGGAGGTGTCGGACTCCCATTTGCTGGGGTGAGGTCGGGCAACGTGTGATGGGTAGTACGGAGATTGTGCTTCAGACGACCGAGCAGATTCAACAGGTCAGGCAGAGGTTACTGACGGCCCAGAGCCGTCAGAAGAGTTATGCGGATAGACGACGGTCCGAGCTCGAATTTCAGGTTGGTGACTTCGTCCTCCTGAAGGTATCTCCTTGGAAAGGAGTGATCCGATTCAGGAAGAGAGGCAAGTTGGGGCCTCGGTATATTGGTCCTTTCAGGGTGACTGCCAGGGTGGGCAGAGTAGCGTATCGTTTGGAACTACCTGCGGAGTTGAGTTAGATTCATGATACCTTCCACGTATCTCAGTTGAGGAAGTGTATCGCCGATGAGTCGGCAGAGGTTCCCCTTGAGGATATTCAGGTGGATGCGAGCCTGAACTATGTTGAGAGGCCGATCGCGATTCAGGATAGGAGGATCAAGGTTTTGAGAAACAAGGAGGTGTCATTGGTTCAGGTCCAGTGGCAACATCGGAAGGGGTCCGAGCTGACTTGGGAGCCGAAGTTAGAGATGCGTGAACAGTACCCAGAGTTATTTGCTGAGAGAGACTTCGAGGGCGAAGTCTGATTCTAGTGGGGGAGAATTGTAACATCCAGATTTATAGGTACTGTATTTAACTAATTATTTTTGAGTTTTGGAGAGGGACTCGGCGAGTAGGCGCTTAGACTCGCCGAGTAGAGCCGCACATTGTTGAACTGGATTAATGACTGGACTCGGCGAGTCCATACGTGGACTCGGCGAGTCCACGCTGTTTAATGAAACCCTAATTTCTTGGTTTTGGGACCTATTTAAAGGCCCTTAGGGCCGTCACTTGCGGCTACCAAACCCCAGAGAGAAACCCTAAAAGAGCTAGAGCGTTTGTGAGAGGAAAGGAGCCATTTCTTGATCTTTGTTATTGATTCTTATAAGAAGGAGGTGATTCGACCTTGGAGGGGACCAAGGAGGTTGTGCATCTGGGGATTTCGAGCAAAAGACTTCATCTTTGAGGTATTATGTCGCCCCTTTATCTGTTTTGTTGAAGGAATCCATAGATGTAGAGTTTTTACGTCTTTTATTGGAAGGAGTTGTGAGAATATGGCCCCTATTCATTTTGAGACATCGGATCTGGACCCATAGTGGTCTAAAGAGCTTATTCCAGCTTGCTTTATGTTGATCTATGGAGGCAATGAGCTTAGGTTGTTATGTTTGGGGCTAAATCACCAAGTAAAGCCTCCTAGACGTCACATGAGAGTCAAGATCCAAGCTTTACGTGATTATCAGGCTTGGGAAGGTCAGATCTATGGTTCTAAGGAACAGATCTGACCTCAGGAGGTCAATTGAGTTTGTGCATGACATGAACTCGCCGAGTCCAAGGGCAGACTCGGCGAGTAGGGTTAGGGTTTCCCGTGAATCACTTAGTGAGTGACTTGCCGAGTTGGGGGAATAACTCAGTGAGTCAGAGGGGGAATAAAGGACTCGAGTTCATGACTGAACTCGCCGAGTCACATTTGTGCACTCGGCGAGTCTGGTCAAGAGTTGACCGTTGACTTTTGTTGACTTTTAGGGTTTGGTCAACAATGGAACTTGTGGACTATTTGAAGGGTAAAATAGCCTTTTAGCCTTCTTAGAGGACATGTGAGAGTCTAGTCTAGCGTAGAGAGCCGTGGTTGATTGAGATGGTTATGTTATGTGTATAGGCAGAGGCTAGATCAGTATATACACAGGCGGGATATTATCCGAGACATCCGAGGTGAGTCTTCTCACTATACATTACCTGGAGTGGTATTTATGTGTAGACCAGAGGGTCTTTTATGCTATGTGTATGTATGAGAGTATGTGCATTGTGTTATATGTATGCTATGTTTTGTATAGACCGGACCGGAGGGTCCAACGATATAGACCGGACCGGAGGGTCCAACGATATAGACCGGACCGAAGGGTCCAACGATACAGACCGGACCGAAGGGTCTAACGACCTATGAGCGGACCAAAGGGTCCAACGAGCTACGGGACTGGAGGGTCCCGCTGAGACACATCGGACCGGAGGGTCGTATTGTAGCCTCGAGTGGTGTATGTGTTGTATGTGGTATATTGGGGAACTCACTAAGCTTTTATGCTTACAGTTGTTGTGTGATTTGTTTCAGGTACTAGTGAGGATCGCGGGAAGGCGCCGGCATGATTCGTACACACGAGAGAGGATTTATTTATATGAGATCTTGGGACATGTTTTGTGATGATACAGAGATTTACTATGATTTTGTGATTTTTATGTGGTGGAAAGTATGTTTTGAAATGAAAAATTGTTTTGAAAAATTGGGTGTTACACATGTATAATAGAGAAAACATAGATCCAAAGCATCTATGGTTGCATGTACACCATAGGAGTGTTAGAATGCTCAAAACCCATCAGTGGTATCAGATCCTAGGAATGTTTTCAATTATACTTGATGCTACTTGTTGTTTAAGCTTGAATAATCGATTTTCTGCTGTTATGTACAGTGGACTCGCTGAGTCCACTTGGGGACTCACCGAGTCCAAGCACAATTCTGACAAACTCGCCGAGTTTGTTCTTGCACTCGACGAGTTGGCGCTCCGGAATGCAGATTTTCGATGTTTTTGGCTAGAATTAGACTAGGATCATTTCCCTAAGCTGTTTTTGAACATATAAACCTGTTTTTGATGTCGTAATGATCATGCTTATCCAATTTATAAGATAATTGTCAAAGTTTCATGTTTTTTATTAGTTTATATGATTATGCTAAGTACATGAAATTTGTTTGATATGAATTATCTTGTTCATATGAGTTTAATCTAGATCATGGACATTATTTGACATGCTTGTTAGTTTATTTGATGATCTTTATGGCCTTTAATATACTCCATAAATTGTCCTCAAGTTATGGAAAATGAAAAGTTTTCCTTTTAAAAGACTTCATTAAACTCATAGGTTATGGTCTTGAAGAGTTTTTTCCATAAATATTTTTATGAACTCCCTAACTTGTCCTCAATTTATGGATTTCCAAGAGTCTTTTCATGAAGGCCTATATTAAACTCATATTTTATGGATCCCAAAGGTTTTTGAATAGTTCAAAACTTTCCCTCAAGTTTTGGAATTTGTAAATATAGAGTCTTCTTTTGACACATTTAGTTCCAAACCCTAGAATTTTAAAAGTTTAAAATTCAACCCTTATACTATTATAATATTACAGGTTTAATATTTATATACATGTATAAGAGTAAAGTCAGTCTTACCGTTTGTAGGCCTCATTCACGAAGCCGATGTATAAGGGGGGTATAAGGTTACTGCCTATAAAATGACAGTTTAATGGGTGTCCACTCTCACCC
The DNA here is from genome assembly GCF_052849685.1 of Lactuca virosa. Classification (NCBI taxonomy): domain Eukaryota; kingdom Viridiplantae; phylum Streptophyta; class Magnoliopsida; order Asterales; family Asteraceae; genus Lactuca; species Lactuca virosa. The sequence goes on from NC_136430.1 coordinate 1,029,144, forward strand.
ACTGCTTCCTTGACTGGTGGAGGGTCGTTAGCCGAACGGGTAGGACAGGACACTAACTCTCCCTTCATTAAAAGTATAATTATAAATAAAAAGTAACTAAACTTTTATTAAATTCCTAATCTTAGTTATTTTAGGAAAAATGTGAATATGGTGCTAACCCATGAAATTGCACTTTGCACCTTGTTAAGTCGTTAGTAGAGCGTGTGTGGTTAACCCACACACTAATCTGGGACTGACAATGCATGGCAAATGGTAGCTTGATGTTAATCATAGATCAATAGAGCGTGTGTGGTTAACCGGCACATTGATTAGGTGGTTGTAACATTGGGTGTACCGAGCTAATTTGCATGGTTATTCACACCTTGTTTGTGATCCTCGGCATCCCAGTCACAAACTTGAAGGGAACAATTGAGATTAAACACACCATTGAAAAGTTCAATGAATCTCAAAAGATCTAGGAGTTTCAATTCACTTAAAATCTAAAATTCTTTTTCGTTTTTCGTGGTGGAAATTAGTAAATCGTCATTTACCTACCTTCAAATATTTTGCAAATTGGATTACGACATCCCTCTTCCAATTTTTTAAATATTGTGTTGGGTCCTAGCCTTAATATTTCAAATTGGGTGTTATATTAAGGACTTAAATCAACTAAACTTGAATTTCTCCCTCATAGATGTCTAGTTATGACAACTATGGTCTTCCTTATCCTTTTTGGATAAAAGCTTTCCTGATGAAGATGATATCCCACATGACGATCAAGGTGAAAGATTAATTTCTTTTTCGTGCATTAATGGGACTCAAAATCATAATTCACTTCCTCTATCTCCTCCAATTATTCTCCCTAACCCACAAGTTCAAAGACTTGAAAAAGTTCAAGATCACTCAAGCACTTTTGGCAAGCAAACACAAAGATGGATAGTCTGTGTGCACCCACATCTTAGATATGAAGTGACATATTGATAGGTTGGGAAAGTTGGGTGTTGAAGTCTCAAGGAATTTGACTGTTTACCGGGCTCTTCAATCACTTTCCGGGTCATATATTGATTTCATTAAGGACTACTATGTGACAGACCACGACATGACCCTTAATGATCTTACCTATTTGCTTGTTGCTGCTGAATCAGCAATGATTTGGAGCATTGGTAAAGCAAATTTGATTGGAATATCTGCTTCCCAAACTTACATGGACATTGATAATAGAAACATTGGAAGTCCAAAAAAGTCTTCTCTTCCCAATGGAAAGGGATCAGCCATAGTCAACCCGGTTGACCAAATGGTAAAGAGAAAGGCTAAGTTTGAGATAATCTTGTGTACCATTACTAGAGAGTCCATATGTTTCTATTTCAAAAAGAAGGGGCATTGGTTGTGAAGTTGCCCTATTTACCTGAAAGTTCACTAGGATGGTAAAAGTAAAAATTTGACTATGCTTCTGGTAAAGTCCACTATCTAACTCTATTAAGTTCTTATTTGGAGATTCTTATTGCATGATGTAATGTAATTACATTTTGATGTTTAGTAGAATCAAAGGAAGCTTAAAGGAAGAGTGAGCTGATTTCGATCATGAAGAGATGGATTTCGATCGCGTGGTTCGATGATCAGAATTTTGAGATGCTGCTTAAGAGTTATGATAGATTGCTTGGGAATAGATAACAACATAGTTTTCATATGTATTTGTACTGCAAGGATAAGTTTTTCGGTAATTTTTTTTAAATAAAAGAAAATTTTTGATTTTATTTATTTTAAGTATCCTTACAATGGCAATAGTGAAAATTGTTGTTTACATGTTTCCATTGATAGCAGTATTGGAAAATAGATTTGATTCTTTTGTTTGTGGTAGTGTCATAATTTACCAAATTAGAAAAGATTCTCATCAACCAAGTTTCAGTTGGATAGAAGCTTGGAATCATGCAACTTGTACTGTATGATGAATGAGAACTTCATCTTTGGAAAATTAAGACTAATTTCTTGTTCACATGTATATGTGATTCAAGTGAAGGACTAGGGGATCGGGTACACTTGGTTGTACGCTGGTCAGGTCCACCACAAAGAACAATAAGACTATTCGTTATGGTTTACTAAAGTTTAGTAAATATGGTTATACTTACAAGATTAAGTATAATTCTGAATCGTTGGAAAAGTTTCAATGTGTAGCAGAACGAATAAGAAGAATCAAATTAGGCAGAAAGATAAAAGTTTCTCCAATCTGAAAGGATGGGAGAGTACTTGAGTATCTTGTTTTATGATTATCTTAAAGATTATGGAAAACCATATGACAATTGATCCTCTAAGGACATCTTGTTGCGTTTGTTTGGCTAAGAAGAGGAATCGTGAATTGTTCAAAAGGTTAAATCAAGAAGAGGAGTCATACTTCATTCGAAAACAAGTCTTAGAGCCATACTCCAAGATTGTAACTCGAGTGACATAATCTTAAGAAAGGTTTATAACACTTGTCAAATGTAGAGTAAAATGCTTTCTACTCTTGTACATTTGAAATTGGTAAGTTGTGATGTTTTGGATAAAACAAAGGCCAACTAAGACCAATAGTGTGAAGTGTTTTTCTTGATAAGAATCTGCACTAACTCTTGGATATTTGTTTGTCAAAGAATGGTTCTTGACAAGAGAATCTCATATGTCATGGAGTCAGTGGGAGTTGTCACACCCCGGCCATCGGCGAAAACACAGGGCGGTGTAACGTCATTTCTCGTATCATAGTTATCAACTTCCTGAAAACACATGCATTTTAAAATACGTTAACATAAAATTGGTGAGTCCACAGGTTTTGACTCCATATAAAAATAATACATTTTCAAAGTTCAAAAGTATAGTTTTGAAAGTATCATTTTGACTCTCCAACGTTTAGTATATATATCCTAGGTATAAAAGTTTACTTACCAAATAAGTAGTTTACCTATAAGTCTGATATACTATGAATATAAGTGTTTGTAATTCCATACAAATGAAAGTTGCTACGTATAAATCTTATTTCATTTCTATACGAGTAAAACCGCTACGTATAAATCTATTTCAATTCTATACGAGTAAAATAGCTACGTATAAATCTATTTCAATTCTATACGAGTATGTGTGTTAGGTATAATTATCTACTTAATATACAAGTAGTATGCCTATTAGTTTCTTGTACCTAGAGGATAAGTGTGTGGGAAACTTATACTTAAAATTCATACTAGTATAACGACAACGTATAATGCTTCTAACAATTTGCTGCCATGATTCCGTAACCGCGGCTATATGACTAGTTTCAAACCTCTGCTTGATGCTACAAGTTTCGCATCTTAAGATAAGTTTCACACACTTCATCAACGTCGGAACAATAAACAAACAAAAGGATAGTTCGTCACTCGCACACCGTTGTGTTGTAGCTAGCAACCACGAGTGGGGTTGTCAACCCGTATCTTATTCATACACGACTTCCTCGCTCACACGGGATTAACGGTTATAGGTCAGAGGATTTTCCCTAAGATTTTCAATCTTAGATGATGGATACAATAACTCATGTAGACTTGTCGGGTTCCGTTAGTTTTAGTAGTAAAATCATATTCGTGTCTAAAACCCTAAGTTATTAGACTATGCTTTAATCATTACTCCTAATATTTATAATACTTAGGCAGTACAACATCTATAATTAGAATTAAAACCATATTTTATCTTGACATAAAACCAAATAACAACATACAACATACCTGGTTTTATCTTGACATAAAACCAACAATAACAACATATAACATACCTGGTTTTATCTTGACATAAAACCAACAATAAAAACATACTTATCAATTAGCATATAGAACTTCCGAGTATAACTCTGGAACTATATCGCACAAAAAATATATATATAGAATCCTAAGTATAACTCAAGATCTACATTAGTATAATAACATGCTAACAAGTTGATAATAGTTGTATATATTCAAAATATTATATTTAGAACAACTATATCCCGGTTAATACAACTTTCTACGTTGATGCGAACATACTATCATATAGACATAATATTAACTTAAATAGCATATTTAGCATGCATTTTCCCCCGAAACATTAGAAATTGGGGTCAAGAAACTCACTTTACTAGCGTGCTTTCACAGTATCTAACTGAAAACGTTCAGCGGTTCACGATCACCGGGCTCAGGATGCAAGATGGCTTCAGCAAAGAACAGAGGAGAGAAAAGAAATGGTGTAAGGAGAGAAGAGGCTGGACTTGCTATTTATAGGCTGTCCAAGACAAGTTCACGTCGTGAACTTGAGGTTCACGTCGTGAATTTGATCTGAGTCATGTCATAGACTTTCCATTTGCATCCTAGATTCGGAAGGTGTCACGATTCTAGTTTCACGTCGTGTCTTTGATGTTCACGTCGTAAGGATTGAACACCTCATTCCCGTAGACTTCGAACGTGTTTTCTAGCTCTGAAATGTAACCTGGACTACTTTCACGTCGTGAATCTAAGGTTCACGTCGTGAATCCAGACAGCTAGGGTTTCCTGCCACGTGTCATGCTCTAAGACAGCTGCATCTTCGGAAGGTCATAACTTTTGCATACAAACTCTATTTTTGAAGTTCTTTATATCCACGCGTAGGTAATTCCGAGTAATACAACTCTCTATTAGATTCCAATAGCTAATTCTAAGGCTATTTTAAATTCCTCTTGTTATAGAGATTTTATAGTGTTCGGTTTATCATAACTTCTTCAAGCGAAGTCAGATTTAGATGTTGTATATATTTTTGGAATCGTATGGACGTTTAATTTGATTTATACTATAAAGTATGTATGAAAGTTCATATTTATATTAGAATTATCATGAAATACATAGTGGTTTTACTACATTACTTGTTTTGACAAAATCACATTACATGATTGGTATAATCACATGTGATTGTTATTGACCTAATTTTGACTAGTGTTACATTCTCCCCCCGTTGAAGTAAATTTTGTCCCGAAATTTATATTGTACCAGATACCACTGAAGGGTCCTGGATAGCTTCCCTGCTTCCTGTTACGAATGCCCTGCCACGGCCTAACTTCCTTGACTCTTTAACTTTGGACATTCCTTCTTGATATGTGCAATTTCACCACACTCAAAACACGCTCTTCCTCCATCATATCCTGTTCCAGTGTTTGTTCCTTGATTTTATGTTGTAAGTGTTTTGCACCTGTAGAAATTGGCGGTGTGTCCCTTTTTCTTGCATTGAGTGCATATAAAGCAGTTACCTAGATGGTGACGGTTACACTGAGTGCATTTTGGGAGTTTTCCTTCATACCGTCGTGGTTGTGTGGGTATTACTGTTGTGGCTGCATAATTAGTTGCCACATCTTGTCTCTCCTCATATGATTGTATGGGATTCTTCCCATTAAATTTGCGTTTGTTCGTTCCAGATTCAGGAGACTCGGCTATAAATCCTACTTGGATTTCTGTGCTGGTTAGCTGATTAGCTATACGCTTTGCACTGTCATATGTTGTAGGCTTCGATGCGATCACCATTCCTTTGATTTGCGATGCTAGACCCCAGATATATCGCTCAATCTTCTTGTACTCTGGGGTTACAAGTATCGGACACATCACCGCAAGATCATTGAATCTAGCGGTATAAGAATTTATGTCTGAACCCTTCATGGTTAGGGTCCACAATTCTTGTTCCAGCTTATGTATTTCCTCCCTAAGACAATACTCCTCTACTAGCATCCTATTCATCTCTTCCCATTGCATGGAATTGGCAGCATCAATACTCGTTGTATTTACATGGCTGTTCCACCATGTAAGTGCTGCATCAACGAAGGTACACGCAGCAAATCGTACGTTACATTCGTCCGGACAGAAGCTTATTTGAAATACTGATTCTGCCTTTTCAATCCACCGGGTCAAGCTAACAACCCCTTCCATTCCATGGAAGCTCTTAGGTTTGCAATTCATAAAATCCTTGTAGGTACACATTCTGGCGGTCCCTACATTGCCTTCATTTCTAACTCCTCCTCTTGTGACATTAGCAAGAGCTGCAACGATTCTATGAGCTATGATTTCTTCAATTTCTGCTGAACTTATTGAGGGGTTTATTTCTGGTGGTGGTGGTTGCGGTTGTTGTTGTTGTGGTTCTGGTCGTTGGTTAAGGTTTAGACGAGCGCTACTTCTTCTAGGCATTTTGTTTAGTTCCTATACATTTTGGATCACCAAGTGTTTTGTCTATCAAATATTACTCCCAATTTAAATAGTTCATATGATCTGATCATAATAAAATATAGTTGTACACCTACATCTAGTTGTGATAAGATCTATGCACATGTGAACTTTAGTTGGAATATCTAATCTAAATCCTTGAGATCAAAAACATTCCGGGTATTTAGGTGTATTCTCATCGCGGGTCTGATTCTTCATATATGACTCTATATTTATTATTTGTTGTATTCGAGCTCAATTAATTAATGTTTGTTACTTCAGGTCTATCTGATAAGGCACCGGCCAATCAGGATAGTCGGAGGGCAGGATCATTTTAGCATATAGTCGTTCTGAAATCCAGCAACCCAAGCGACATGGTTATCCTGTCACCGCTCCCGTAAGTAGTCCTTTAGTAGTATAATTAATAATACTTTATATTGTAGGCTAAGGGATATACCTAAACCTAACAGAGTAAACCCTAAACTATAGTCGTGCTTTCCTAAGAAAGTACTAATTCACAATAGTTAATAGCTCTGATACCAATCTGTCACACCACGGCCGTCGGCGGAAACACCGGGCGGTGTAACGTCATTTCTCGTATCATAGTTATCAACTTCCTGAAAACACATGCATTTTAAAATACGTCAACATAAAGTTGGTGAGTCCACAGGTTTTGACTCCATATAAAAATAATACATTTTCCAAGTTCAAAAGTATATTTTTGAAAGTATCATTTTGACTCTCCAACGTTTAGTATATATATCCTAGGTATAAAATTTTACTTACCAAATAAGTAGTTTACCTATAAGTCTCATATACTATGAATATAAGTGTTTGTAATTCCATACAAACGAAAGTTGCTACGTATAAATCTTATTTCAATTCTATACGAGAAAAAACTGCTATGTATAAATCTATTTCAATTCTATACGAGTAAAACCGCTACATATAAATCTATTTCAATTCCATACGAGTATGTGTGTTAGGTATAATTATCTACTGAATATACAAGTAGTATACCTACCAGTTTCTTGTACCTAGAGTATAAGTGTTTGGGAAACTTATAATTAACATTAATACTTGTATAACGACAAAGTATAATGCTTCTAACAATTTGCTACCATGAGTCCGTAACCGCGACTATATGACTAGCTTCAAACCTCTTCTTGATGTTACAAGTTTCGCATCTTAAGATAAGTTCCACACGCTTCATCAACGTCGGAACAATAAACAAACAAAAGGACAGTTCGTCACTCGCACACCGTTGTGTTGTAGCTAGCAACCACGAGTGGGGTTGTCAACCTGTATCTTGTTCATACACGACTTCCTCGCTCACACGGGATTAACAGTTACAGGTCAGAGGATTTTCCCTAAGATTTCCAATCTTGGATAATGAATTAAATAACTCATGTAAACTTGTCGAGTTTCGTTAGTTCTAGTAGTAAAATCATATTCGTGTCTAAAACCCTAAGTTATTAGACTATGCTTTAATCATTACTCCTAATATTTATAATACTTACGCAGTACAACAACTATAATTAGAATTAAAACCAGGTTTTATCTTGACATAAAACCAAATAACAACATACAACATACCTGGTTTTATCTTGACATAAAACCAACAATAACAACATATAACATACATGGTTTTATCTTGACATAAAACCAACAATAACAACATACTTATCAATTAGCATATAGAACTTCCGAGTATAACTCTGGAATTATATCGCACACAAAATATATATAGAATCCTAAGTATAACTCAAGATCTACATTAGTATAATAACATGCTAAAAAGTTGATAATAGTTGTATATATTCAAAATATTATATTTAGAACAACTATATCCCGGTTAATATAACTATCTACGTTGATACGAACATACTATCATATAGACATAATATTAACTTATATACCATATTTAGCATGCGTTTTCCCCCGAAATATTAGAAAGTGGGGCCGTGAAACTCACTTTCCTAGCGTGCTTTGACAGTATCTAACTGAAAACACTCAACGGTTCGCGATCACCGGGCTCGGGATGCAAGATGGCTTTAGCAAAGACCAGAGGAGAGAAAAGAAATGGTGTAAGGAGAGAGGAGGCCGGACATGCTATTTATAGGATGTCCAAGACAAGTTCACGTCGTGAAATTCAGGTTCACATCGTGAATTTGAGTTGAGTCATGTCGTAGACTTGCCATTTGGGTCCTAGCGTCGGTAGGTGTCACGATTCTAGTTTCACGTCGTGTCTTTGTTGTTCACGTCGTGAGGATTGATCACCTTATTCCCGTAGACTTCGCACGTGTGTTCTAGCTTCGAAATATGTCCTGGACTACTTTCACGTCGTGAATCTAAGGTTCACGTCGTGAATCCAGACAACTCCGTTTTTGACGTTATTTATATCCATGCGTAGTTAATTCTGAGTACTAAAACTCTCTATTAGATTCCAATAGCTAATTATAAGCCTATTTTAAATTCCTCTTGTTATAGAGATTTTATAGTGTTCGGTTTATAATACCTTCTTCACGCTCTATATTTTTGGAATCGTATAGACGTATACTTTGATTTATACTATAAAGTATGTATGAAAGTTCATATTTATATTAGAATTATCATGAAATACATAGTGGGTTTACTACATTACTTGTTTTGACAAAATCACATTACATGATTGGTATAATCACATGTTATTGTTATTGGCCTAATTTTGACTAGTGTTACAGGAGTCAACCCGGTTGACCAAATGGTAAAGAGAAAGGCTAAGTCTGAGATAATCTCGTGTACCATTACTAAAGATTCCATATGTTTCTATTGCCAAAAGAAGGGGAATTCGTTGCGAAGCTGCCTTATTTACCTGAAAGTTCACTAGGATGGTAAAAGTCAAAAATCTTACTATGCTTCAGGTAAAGTCCATTATCTAACTCTGTTAAGTTCCTATTTGGATATTCTTAATACATGATGTAATGTAATTACATTTTGATGTTTAGTAGAATCAAAGGAAGCTTAAAGGAAGAGTGAGTTGATTCTATTGATGAAGAGATGAATTTCGATCGCGTGGTTCGATGATCAGAATTTTGAGCTGCTGCTTAAGAGTTATGATAGATTGCATAGGAATAGATAACAACATAGTTTTAATATGTATTTGAATTGCAAGGATAAGTTTTTCCGCAATTGTTTTTAAATAAAAGAAAATTTTTGATTTTATTTATTTTAAGTATCCTTACAATGACATTTGTGAAAATTGTTGTTTACATGTTTCCATTGATAGCAATATTGGAAAATAGATTTGATTCTTTCGTTTGTGGTAGTGTCATAATTTACCAAATTAGGAAAGATTCTCATCAACCAAGTTTCAGTTGGATAGAAACTTGGAATCATGCAACTTGTATTTTATGATGAATGAGAACTTCATCTTTCGAAAATTAAGACTAATTTCTTGTTCACATGTATATGTGAGTCATGCGAAGGACTAGGGGATCGGGTACACTTGGTTGTGCGCTGGTCAGGTCCACCACAAAGAACAATAAGACTATTCGTTATGGTTTACTAAAGTTTAATAAATATGGTTATACTTACAAGATTAAGTATAATTCTGAATCGTTGGAAAAGTTTCAATGTGTAGCAGAACGAATAAGAAGAATCAAATTAGGAAGAAAGATAAAAGTTTCTCCAATCTGAAAGGATGGGAGAGTACTTGAGTATCTTGTTTTATGATTATCTTAAAGATTATGGAAATCCATATCATAATTGATCCTCTAAGGACATCTTGGTGTGTTTGTTTGGCTAAGAAGAGGAATCGTGAATTGTTGAAAAGGTTAAATCAAGAAGATGAGTCATACTTCGTTCCAAAACAAGTCTTATAGCCATACTCCAAGATTGTAACTCGAGTGACATAATCTTAAGAAAGGTTTATAACACTTGTCAAATTTAGAGTAAAATGCTTTCTACTCTTGTACATTTGAAATTGGTAAGTTGAGATGTTTTGGATAAAACAAAGACCAACTAAGACCAATAGTGTGAAGTGTTGTTCTTGATAAGAATCCGCACTAACTCTTGGATATTTTTTGTCAAGGAATGGTTCTTGACAAGAGAATCTCGTATGTCATGGAGTTAGTGGGAGTCTTAATGATCTTGAAAAGGGTCTCAAGAACTAATCAAGAATAAAACATGTGGTTTATCACTAGCACACGACTTGAGGTTTGTAACATATCGTGTTGACATATTCTAATTTTTGTGCTCATTCCAGTTAAAAGTTGACTATGCATGTGAGTTCTATGAGTTCTCAGTTGTTTGCATAACAACTTGCAAGACATGGTAGGCCCTTGTGCTGCCAGGTGGCAAGAAATTGAGATTGAACAAAGTTCAGTCCATATGAGTTTGGATTTGTCACTAACCTTGTCTTGTGATTATGGTTTTGACAAGTTCACATGGATAGGAACACATACACCATAAAAATCTAAGTTTCATAAGGTTTCTCTCCGCTTCATGAAAATGATTGTGAGGAAACGCTTTCACTAAGTAGATTTTGAATAGTTAGCAATTGTGATATTTTCATTTCTCAAATTCGATTATGATTACGACATCCCTTTTCAATTCGAATTGAGAGCAATAGCAAAAGTTTAAACATTTGAGACTATGATTACGGCATCCCTTTCCATAGTTCATATTTTACACTATGACTCGGCGATTTGGAGGCCCAACTCGTCGAGTAGGATCGGCTGCGGATCGGGGGGGGGGGGGGGGGTTAACTTACCTACTCGACGAGTCGCGAGACCGAATCGGCGAGTAGGAGCTGTCTGAGTGAAACCCTAAATTTGAGTGTTTGCACCCTATTTAAACACTTTATGAGGACTCCATCCCAGCCTCCATCACCTCCATACCCTGTTCACGAAACCCTAAGCCTTATTTGAGTGTTCTCGAGCTTTGTGGTGCCATTTTTGTATGATTAAAGTTTGAGAAGGAGAAGGAAGCTTGTGAGATCAAGAGGAAGCAAGAAGATCCAGTGTTTTGGGCACATTTCCAGCTTATTTGAGGTATAAAGCTGAAACCTTGGCTACTCATTGCTTACATCTTGATTTGGGGCTATTTTCTATAATTTTCTAAGTATTAGTGAAGTTATATTCGGGTTTGGGTGTAGAAGTGGGTTTGTGCTTCAGATCTGGAACTATTGAGGGTTCCCATGGCATAAAGGTGCCAACTTTATGGCCATGGGAGACCCATGCATCTTGTAGACCTCCTTTTATGGCTTTTTGAGCTAAAGGCCCCATGCATGTACATCAAGTTTGAAGCTTTACATATAAAATGGACCCTAGGAGGCCAGATCTATGGTTTTGACGCGTTAAGACCCATTATAATCGACTGTATAGTTTTGGACATAGAGGGACTCGGCGAGTCGGGGTGTATTCTCCACCAAATCCTTTCTGTTTATGGACCAGTTGGTAAGATCGAAGGTTCCCCTAGTTGTTTAGGTTCACTAGGGACTTGGAAATCGTAGGACTCGGCGAGTGGATGAACAGACTGGGCGAGTTCAAGGCAATGTCCCAACCACATGAAGACGGACTCGGCGAGTTCAAGTGGAACTCGGCGAGTCATAGACTTAACATCTTCTTAGGGATGAAGATGAACTCGGCGAATTCAAGGACGAACTCGGCGAGTCGGTTGAAGATTGTCCGATGTGTTGTTGAAGGTGAACTCGTTGAGCTCTTGCTAGACTCGACGAGTAGGGACGAGATTATGGCATTTTGTGGATATGGGGACTCGACAAGTTTACGGACCAACTCGGCGAGTCGAGTCAACCAAATGTTGACTTTGACCAAAAGTTGACTTTACCATGGATTTGACTTTGACTTTGACTTGGATTGAGTAACCCTTGTAAGGGTTACGAGTATGAGTTGATAACTTAGAAGAGTTGTCGTGTAGGGATTGAGGAGTCGGGGAGAGTCGATTTCCACACCGAGATCAGTGCAGACACTACACGACTTTGATATGAGTTTCCTTCTATTAGGGGTGGGTCTACGGCCACAATGCCGGCTCACAAGTGAGAGTATTGGATAGATGATTGTCTTTGTGATAATTATCTAGGATTGATATGTGATATGCTTACTATGCTTGATATGGTTAATGTGCTTGATATGATTATTGTGCTTAATATGTGTTAGCAGTAGTAGGGGTGAAATAGTCCCCGGTTACCGGTTGAAAGATACCGAAGGGGAGGTTAGCTCCCAGTTACCGGTTGAAAGATACCGAAGGGGAGGTTAGTTCCCAGTTACCGGTTGAAAGATACCAAATGGGAGTCTAGCTCCCGGCTATGCCTGACAGTTACCGTTTAAAAGATACCAAGGATTATGCATTATTTGGTATGGTTATGATGGGGGAACTGACAAAGCTTTGTGCTTACGGTTTTTAGTTTTGGTTTTAGGTACCTCTTCATCTAAGGGGAAGGAGTCGGCGGTGTAGCAGCGCATCACACATTTGTACATGATTTTCACATTTGAGAAGCCTGGGATTTGTACTCTTATATTATACCATTTTTTGGAATGTTTTTGAAACTTATGACTTATGATTTTGTGGTAAAAGGAATTGTAATGCTGTTTTCGATGAATATTCTTATAAGTAATATATTTTCAAACAAAATTTTTTGGGTCTCGATTTTGGGATGTTACAAGTTGGTATCAAAGCCTTGGTTTGAGGGATTCAGACACACCCTCGGGGGTGTCTGGACTCAAATCGAGGGCTTGAAAGATTTTTACAAGAAAATAATTTTCTAAAATCTAAGTTAAGGAATTTTGAGAAAGAACAAGGTGTGTGATGCGTGCGACTGGCCGAGCTCAAGTAAGTTTTCTTCAAGATACCCATACTTGTTATGTTATGCTATATGATATGATTATGAGAACTGCATGCTAGATTAGGGCTAAGGATCTAGGAGGATGCCTTATATGCCTGTTATATGATTCTGAGAACTGCATGCTAGAATAGAACTAAGGATCTAGGAAGGAGGCCTTATATGCTTGTTGTACGAGCTTATTGAGATGTATGTTAGGGTTGTCTAGTCAGCAGTAGGATAGCCTGACTGGGTTATGTTTGATTTGGTTTCTCAATGCACGAATGTTGCTTGCTTTATGCTGCTAGGGGTTCTAGCTAGCCTTAACTAACTAGTAAGTGGATATGTAATAGTATTCGCAAACTAGTTAGGGAAGGATGGTAGGGACTCCTTGAGCAGCTGATGGTGGAGAGTAGGTAGGAGAGGGCCCTAGGTCAAGCCTAGGATGAGATTAGCTTGGAGAGTAGAATTGGTAGACGGAATTTGGTGAAGTCAAAGTAGTCCTTGAGGAAAGTATGGATAGATGTGGAAGGTAGTATGGGCCCGTACTACTGGAAGCAGAGGATCCATACTCGAGTCAAGGGAGGCTGAGATAGAACCAAGCACCTGGAGAGCGTGTGAGACCTCTCGAGAGTATGTGTGACCCTAACATTTACATGTTTTATTTCAGAATGGTGGTTACGCGTCATGGAGCGGGAGGTTCAGGGTCTGGATCCGGTTCTGGATCAGGCTCGGGTGCGGGATCCAAGCAAGTTGATGACGGGCTACGCGAGTTCATCGCGTCTGAGATCACAAGAGGTATTCTTGAGGCGACCCCGGTTATTTTCGGGTCGATCAAGGAGGGGATTGGTGAGCTGATAGAGGATCGCCTCCGAGCATTCAGGAGTGACTTGCTGTCCAGCCAGTCGTGTACGCGCACACTATCCTTCAAAGACTTCTGGGGGAGTGGTGCGACAGACTTTCACGGGGTGAAGGACTCCATTGTGGACAGATGATGGATTGCAGATATCGAGTCTGCACAGTTGACGAGCTTCGGCCCGGAGGGTCGAAGGTCCTCTTTGCTGCGGGTTGTTTGAGGGATCGAGCCAGAGATTGGTGGGAGTTAGTGGGTGATTCACTGGGGGCCCCTGTAACGCCCGTAGATCCGGGCTAGTCAATTTAGAGACAATAAGCGTCAAAAATGACTTTTTGATAGAAGATTGTTTAGAATACATAATCTTAACCAAGTTTTAGTATATGTCACAAGGTTTGCGTATATATAAAGAATGCCGAAATCCCAGTTATAACGAAGAAGATATGACTTGTCGAATTTTTGCGACAGAACCGGCACGACACAGCGCGACGTAAATAGTGAATTTACGATAGAGCGATATTTGACCTTAGAGATCTAAACGAAAGTCATAGAATACGTTAAACCGAGAGCGTGCATAAAAAGAACGTTTAAATCTGACTTCGTATGAGGAAATTATGATTTTTCGAAGTTTCGACTTAGCGGTATGCAGCCCAAAGTTCGAATATGACATCGAGTGGTTTCTAGCTGAAACAATCCAAATGAGAATCGAAGATCTCATCGATATTAGTCCAACGGGAAAAAGACACACGAAAACGGACGTCAGATGAAGGAGTTGTGAATTCCTAACGGAGTTTTCCTGTCCCGGCCTACTAAAAATAATATAATAAAAGTTAAATTCAAATTTAGCCCTTGGAGACTAAACAAGAGTTGTAGAACATAATCTCACCTACGCGTGGATATAAAGAATGTCGAAAACGGAGCTCGTATGCGAAATTTATGAATTTCTGAAGTTCGGGACATGAACCCCAACACTATGTGAGAGTTCACGACCTGAAAAAGGGGTTCACGACGTGAACTCAGTGCTGACATCTTCTGGAGCCTGACAGACTGAACATCGCGGCTACGCACCTGATGACGTCCAAGGTCACGACGTGAACAAGTGGTTCACGACGTGAAATCTGAAATTTCAGCCCTATAAATAGAAACCGAAGGCAGCAGGGTTTGGTTGCTAATTTCTAAACCTCTCTCCTACTCTACTCATCTTTAAGCCTTCTTTTAACCCCCCGAAGCCCCGATACCATCCCCGATACCCGAAGCGAGTACCGACGCTCCGAATATCCCGAGAAGAAAAGAGTTTCAAGCCGAAGCTCTGCCCGCGAGAAGCCCGGTGTGTGAAGATACCCCGATTTCATCGAAGAATACTACTTTACAAGCCGTAGTGCTGTCTGAGCATCGTCTAATCATGTGAGTGTGTAATTACTTTCTTCTAACACATAGATATGAAGTACGTGCTATGTGTTTATACATTGGATGTTGAATTAATGTTTTATACAGGTTTTAAAAGATTTAAACTGTATATGTGTTTGCATCTACAAATATGTTGGGTAGAACATGGGTAGATCAAATAGTTGATGTGAGACGAAATAATAAGTGTTTTTGAGCTCAACGTGTTCATTATGTATTTTTGAACTCTATGTGTTCACTTGGTGTATTTGAACTCTATGTGTTCGTTAGGTATTTTTGAACTCTATGTGTTCACTTGGTGTTTGAACTCAACGTGTTCATTAGGTATTTTTGAACTCTATGTGTTCACTTGGTATTTTTCAACTCAATGTATTCATTAAGTATTTTTGAACTAGATGTGTTCACTTGGTGTTGTTGAACTGAGTGTGTTCACTAAGTGTTTTAGAACTAAGTATTCACCATATGTTTTGAATTAAGTGTTCACTAGGAGTGTTAGAACTAGGGGTTCGTTAAGTATGTTGAACTAAGTGTTTACCGGTTGTAATTTGAGGACTTTGGCAGTGGTGGACTTTGTGTCAATTCCTTAGGTCAATCCTTAGGAATAAATGAATAAAGGATAGTTGATTCTTGTAACGCCCGGGTTTTGGGGCTAAGCATTAATAGATGATGTAATAGTCTAGGTCAACTATTGTAACTCTTTTTGAAGTAATAAAAATGAATTATTTGAGTATTATGTGAATTATGTGAATTTATGTGTTTTATACTTAATTATAAAGGTATAATTAATAAAGAATAAAAATAAGTGTCAAAATTAAAGTGTGAGATAAACCTGATATCTTTACATAAAGTGGTGGTGGTCGAAACAAGGATTTCGGGGATATAAAGAACGCCCAAATCTGACTTCGTATGAGCAAGTTATGATTTTTCTAAGATTTGGCATAGCATTGCACGGCCCGAAACTCGAAATTTAGTTCGAGCGGTTTTTGACTTACGCAACCTAAATGAGAGTTGAAGATCTCATTAATAGGAACTCAACGACAAAAAGACAGACGAAAACGGAGTCCGTAGGTAAAAGTTATGAATTTTACGCGGACATTTAACAGTGCAATCACCTCATACTGTTAAATTTAAGATCGGACGAGAATTAGCCGACGGGGTAAAAAGGAAAGTTGTATATTTTATTTTTTCCAACGCGTGGATATAAATAACGTCAAAAACGGAGCTCGTATGCGAAAGTTATGGACGAAGCTTAGTCTCTCCTTTTCGAGCGCGGCGAATTCGATACAGTTTTGTAAATCTGAGATAGAATGAGAATTAGCCAACGGGGTCTAAATGAAAGTTGTAGTACTCATAAATACCAACGCGTAGATATAAATAACGTCGGAAACGGATCTCGTATGCGAAAGATATGGACGAAGCTTAGTCGCTACTCTTCGTGCGCGATAAATACGATACAGTTTTTGTAAATCTGAGATAGAAGGAGAATTTGCCGACGGGGTCTAAATGAAAGTTGTAGTACTCGTAAATACCAACGCGTGGATATAAAGAACATAGAAAACGGAGCTCGTACGCGGAAGATACGGACAAAACTTAGGGGCTACTTTACTATAAAATCCCTATAAATAAAGGGTGAACTCTTCATATTTTCTTCACACCATAAGCCTTTCTTTCTCTATCTAACTTCTCTCTAGCCTCCCTAAACCCATCCCAAGTCTAGGGAACCTCCCTAGCACAAGAATGAAGCCCCGGAGCGCCCGGCGGCTCCGAGAAGAAAAGCTTTCGGCTCGAAAACGCTGCTCTAACGAAGCGCAGTTTTTAATAAAAACCCGTTGTTTTGTCGAGGAAAATTGTTTTAAGAGTAACGAAGCGTTGTCCGAGTGCAGAGTCACCACCTTTTCAGGTGAGTGCATAGTTACTTTCATCTTACACATAGATATGAAGTATTTAATATAAACTACGTGCTATGTGTGCATATTGTCTGAATACTTGTTGTCTATGCTGGTGAAAGATTTTTATACATGTTTTAAATGATTTAAAATGTATATGTATTTTATATCTACAAAAATGTTGGGGTAAAACATGGGTAGATGTAATAGACGATGTGTGATAAAATGATGAGAGGCCTCGATGTTGTTGTTGTTGATTCTGTCATCTAGCGGAGTATGGATGACAACCACAGACTCTTCTAGACAGTCCAGTGGAACGCTAGCAGGCTCGCAACCTGTAGGTGTTTGTGAACGATGTGTTCACCGGTGTACTCCATCCCCCTCATGGTTGCCTTTAGGACATTTACTGCTGAGGAACCCCCTTAGTAGTAGTGTCCATCCCGATGATGATCCTTAGGCTAGGTCCCTTATGATAGGTGTTTAGGGACGTAAAGTGAGGATAATGGGAACGAGTAATCGGGTTATTGTTGGTTGATGAAATTAATAAACTTATTTATTGTGGGTTGAAAACCCTATGTGCTCACCAGACTCCCAAGCGTGACCCACTCAGTTTCTTGTATTACAGGTAGTGGTGCACGAGCATAGATATGATGTTTGGGATGAGAGATTACGGATATAGGCCTGTAGATATGAATAAATGTAGTAAGGCTTATATTGTACTGTTTATGCTTTTGATCTGTATCGAACATGACATCCCGAGGTTTTTAATGAAATACATTTCTACTGAAATGCTTTGACAAATCTTTATCATATTTTATTTTGGGAACAAATTCCGCAACACTTTTATTTGAAATGTTACTCTGATTTTTAAACAAAGCATAAACAAAATCGGTCTTTTCTGGCCGTGAAAATGGGGATGTCACAGTTGGTATCGGACATGGTTGCAGAAATCGCTAATCGGTGGACTAGCGATAAGGGATTAATCGGCTAGGCGGGGATTAATCGGGAGATTAATCTGGGACCATTAATTATTAAGAAAATTATTCAAAAATTTATAAATCTAATTTTAATCCTACAAAAAAGCGATTAATCGGCGATTAGGTCCGATTAGGGCCGATTAGGGCCGAATTTGACCTGCGTTGACCAAATCCTATTAAGTCCGATTAAGTCCTATTAGGTCCGATTAGGCCCGATTAGGTACGATTAATTCCGACTTTGACCTGTATTGACCAATCCCGATTATAGTGACCGATTAGCAATAAATCTCATCGATGGAGGTCCGATTAGCGATTAATCGCCGATTAATCGACCGATTAGACCAATTTCTGCAACACTGGTATCAGAGCATTAGTTTAAGCGAACTAGGAATTTGTAGGATTTCTAGACTTAAACTTAGAATGCTAAGCGATGATTGTGAGATGAGTGTCTGCTATATTTTAGACACATGCACTATCTTATTTTAGGAAAGATACCTAAATTGGTATTATGTGCTAAATGATTTATGTTATAGCTATACAGATGCCTTATATGCTATTAATTGATCAGATCTATGGTCTATTGCCGACCAGATCTGGAAACTTTATGTGTTCAGATTTCTAAACGTATAAATTAAAGTATTAGAACAAGCATGTAACTTTTCGGAGTGACAATGAGGAATTATACGTCTATCGTAAATAAAGATTTCCCTATCTTAATATTCTCGTCTCGAACTTCTACATGGTGCCAACCGAACTCTCTAAAATTGAGAGGTTTGCAAATGGACTGCCAGCCGAATTTGGCCCGACGGTCAAGATGGCAACCACTCTGAAATCAGTAGTTCGAGCAGCTAAGAATGTGAAGACCCAGCATAAGGAAAGGGGTCTGGAGAGGGTCGAGGTTGGTGAGAAAAGGAAATTCGATGGATCTTCGAGGTCCAGCAAGAAGAGTAAATTCTCGAATTTTGGTTTGAGAAGAGGAGGAGCCGAAGCAAAATGGTGCGACAAGTGCAAGAAGAAGCACCATGGGAGATGTGACGGGGAGGTCACCTGTTTCAAGTGTGGAAAGCCCGGGAACTATGCTAATGAATGCATCCTCACCAAGAATGTCTTCTACGGGTGTGGCGAGGAGGGGCACATTTCGAGGAACTGCCTGAAGAAGGAGGAGGCAGGAAGACCCAACATTCCATCGGAGCCGAAGGCAAGAGCCTTCCAGATGATGCTCGAAGCTGCAAAGGAGGCAGTAGATGCCGCTTCAGGTACCTTCCTTGTAAATGGTTTGCCTGCCAATATACTGTTTGATTCCGGAGCAAACTACTCCTTTGTGTTACATAAGTTTGGTGGGAAACTAGCATTGCCCATAGAAAAACTTGATAATGCCCTGATTGTAGAAGTTGCCAGTGGAAAATTCGTACCTGTTAGTGATCGTATTAGGAACATCGTCATCGACCTAAATGGAAACGAATTCCACGAAGACTTGTTGCCCATAGAGTTGAACGATTTTGATATCGTTTTGGGAATGGATTGGCTTAGCGCCAACGACGCCGAGATACAATGCCGAAAGAAGATAGTAAGGGTGAACCCACCTGGAAAAGAGTCATTTATGGTGTACAGGGACAAACGTAGAGTAAATTCTAGAATCATCTCCCTGATGAAAGCCAGGAAATGTTTGTCCAAAGGATGCGCATCATATTTGGCATTTGTCATCGATGCTAAGAAGGAAAATAAGGAGGTGCAGAATATACCGGTTGTGTGTGATTATCCGGAAGTCTTTCCCGAAGATCTTCCTGGATTACCGCCTGATAGACAAGTAGAGTTCAGAATAGACTTGTTACCAGGAACAACACCGATAGAGAAAGCACCATACCGATTAGCACCAACGGAGATGAAGGAGCTCATGACGCAACTTCAGGAGTTGTTGGACAACGGTTTCATTCGACCTAGTTCATCACCCTGGGGAGCTCCGGTGCTATTCGTGAAGAAGAAAGACGGAAGCATGAGGATGTGCATAGATTATAGAGAGCTGAACAAGGCAACGGTGAAGAACAAATACCTATTGTCGAGGATTGATGACTTATTCGACCAGCTGCAAGGTTCGAGCTATTTCTCAAAGGTCGATCTTAGATCAGGATATCATCAGCTGAAGGTGAGAGAGTAGGATATCGAGAAGACTACATTCAGAACAAGATATGGACACTATGAGTTCTTGGTTATGTCGTTTGGACTAGCCAATGCTCCAGCAATATTCATGGATTTGATGAACAGCGTTTTTAAACCATTCCTCGATAAAATTGTGATAGTGTTCATCGACGACATTCTGATCTACTCGAAAAGCCAAGAGGAGCATGGCAAGCATCTACGAGAAGTGTTGGAAGTCTTGAAGAAAGAGAAGTTGTATGCAAAGTTCTCCAAGTGCGATTTTTTGATCCTAGATTTACAATTCTTGGGTCATGTGGTTAACCAGGAGGGAATAATGGTTGACCCAGCAAAAATCGAAGATGTGATGAAGTGGGAACGTCCAAAGAGTCCCACAGAGATTCGAAGCTTTCTTGGATTAGTTGGATATTACCGAAGGTTTATCCAACGCTTTTCTTCGATAGCTGCTCCATTGACAGCTTTGACCCACAAAGGAGCTACTTATACATGGAGCGAGAAGCATGAAGACGCATTCGAGAAGCTAAAGAAGAAGTTATGTGAAGCACCGATTCTTTCTCCACCCGATGGAGTTGAAGACTTTGCGGTCTATAGTGACGCATCTGGAGTCGGGTTGGGTTGTGTTCTGACCCAAAGAGAAAAGGTGATAGCATACGCATCTCGACAATTGAAGGAGCACGAAAAGAACTACCCCACTCACGATTTAGAGTTGGCAGCGGTAGTTTTTTGCTCTAAAGATATGGAGGCATTACCTTTATGGAATGAAGTGCAAACTTTTCACTGATCATAAGAGTCTCCAGTATCTCTTTAATCAAAAGGAGTTGAACATGAGGCAATGACGCTGGCTAGAGTTACTCAAGGACTACGACTGTGAGATACTTTACCACCCCGGTAAAGCAAATGTTATCGCTGATGCTCTCAGTCAAAAAGTCAACCTTGAGAGAAAAAGGCTAAGAGCATTGAGAATAGAAGTTGTCTCGACCATTGTGGAAAGTATAAAGAAAGCTCATGAAGAAGCTAAAGAGAAGAATGACCGAAAAGAAGAACGTTTGGGTAAAACATTGGTGTTCGGTACAAACAGTCAAGGACTGAAGGTATTCCAAGATAGAATTTGGGTACCTAAGACGGGAGGGATACGAGATCTTCTGATGGAAGAAGCTCACAAGACCATGTACTCGGTTCATCCCGGTATCACTAAAATGTGTAGGGACCTAAAACCCTACTACTAGTGGCCGACGATGAAGCTCGATGTTGCAAAGTATGTGGCCGAGTGTGTAACTTGTGCAAGAGTTAAGGCACAACATCAGAAACCGTATGGGAGTCTAGAACCCTTACCTGTACCCATGGGTAAATGGGAAGACATCACCATGGATTTTGTGACTAAACTGCCCAGGACAAAGAACGGTCATGACATGATTTGGGTGGTCGTGGATCGTTTCACTAAGAGTGCACACTTCATAGTAGCCAACGAAAGGTGGTCTATGGATAAGCTCGCAAATGATTACGTGAAGGAGATAGTAACACTTCACGGCGTTCCTCTAACGATTGTATCAGATCGTGATAGTCGTTTCACGTCACGATTTTGGAGAAGTCTACAAGAGGAATTAGGTACGAAGTTGTGTTTGAGTACAGCTTACCATCCGCAGACTGATGGTCAGAGCGATAGAACGATACAAACACTCGCAGATATGCTAAGAGCATGTACCTTAGAATTCCAAGGTAACTGGGATAAGCACTTACCTTTGGTAGAGTTTTCCTACAACAACAGTTTCCACTAGAGCATCAAGATGGCACCCTATCAAGCTTTGTACGGACAAAAGTTTCGTACGCCGTCTTTTGGCTTGAGACCAGAGAGAAGCAGTTTATGGGCCCCAAGATAGTCCATGAGACAGCTGAAAAGTTAAAGGTGATCAGGGAAAGGATGTTAGCAGCTCAGGATCGTCAGAAGAGCTATGCTGACAAGAAAAGACGACCGATGACTTTTGAAGTTGGAGATTCCGTTTTGCTTAAAGTCTCACCGTGGAAGGGACTTATAAGATTCAGAAAATGAGGGAAGCTGAGTCCAAGGTTTATTGGACCGTTCAAAGTACTTCAGAGGGTTGGGAACCAAGCTTACAAGCTCGAATTACCCGAAGAATTAGATGATATTCATAACATCTTTCATGTGTGTTATTTGAGGAAGTTCACGGGAGAAGTTCCCTATATAATTCCAATCTCAGAGTTAAGGATGGATGAAAATAAGAGTCTAATCGAAGAGCCC
This sequence comes from Lactuca virosa, assembly GCF_052849685.1. Lineage (NCBI taxonomy): Eukaryota > Viridiplantae > Streptophyta > Magnoliopsida > Asterales > Asteraceae > Lactuca > Lactuca virosa. Next base: position 1,051,659 of record NC_136430.1, read on the forward strand.
GATGCAATCGTTGACCGTAAGACTAAGAAGTTACGACGCAAGATGGTCGACTTAGTGCTAGTCCGATGGAAACATTCGAATGGGCCGAATCTCACTTGGGAAACAGAGATTGACATGATGAGTCGCTATCCACATCTGTTTGTTGATGCATGATTCCGGGACGGAATCATCCTAAGGGGGAGAGAATTGTAACGCCCGGGTTTCGGGGCTAAGCATTAATAGATGATGTAATAGTCTAGGTCAACTATTGTAACTCTTTTTGAAGTAATAAAAATGAATTATTTGAGTATTATGTGAATTTATGTGCTTTATGCTTAATTATTAAGGTATAATTAATAAAGAATAAAAATAAGCGTCAAAATTAAAGTGTGAGATAAACCTGATATCTTTACATAAAGTGGTGGTGGTCGAAACAAGGCTTCCGGGGATATAAAGAACGCCCAAATCTGACTTCGTATGAGGAAGTTATGATTTTTATAAGATTTCGCATAATAGTGCACTGCCCGAAACTCGAATTTTAGTTCGAGCGGTTTTTGTCTTATGCGACCTAAATGAGAGTTGAAGATCTCATTAATAGGAACTCAACGACAAAAAGACAGACAAAAACGGAGTCTGTATGTAAAAGTTATGAATTTTACGCGGACATTTAACAGTGTAATCACCTCATACTGTTAAATTTAAGATCGGTCGAGAATTAGCCGACGGAGTAAAAAGGAAAGTTGTATATTTTATTTTTTCCAACGCGTGGATATAAGTAACGTAAAAAACGGAGCTCGTATGCGAAAGTTATGGACGAAGCTTAGTCTCTACTTTTCGAGCGCGGCGAATTCGATACAGTTTTGTAAATCCGAGATAGAATGAGAATTAGACAACGTGGTCTAAATGAAAGTTGTAGTACTCATAAATACCAACGCGTGAATATAAATAACGTCGGAAATGGAGCTCGTATGCGAAAGATATGGACGAAGCTTAGTCGCTACTCTTCGAGCGCGATAAATACGATACAGTTTTTGTAAATCTGAGATAAAAGGAGAATTTGCCGACGGGGTCTAAATGAAAGTTGTAGTACTCGTAAATAACAACGCGTGGATATAAAGAACATAGAAAACGGAGCTCGTACGCGGAGAATACGGACGAAACTTAGGGGCTACTTTACTATAAAATCCCTATAAATAAAGGGTGAACTCTTCATATTTTCTTCACACCATAAGCCTTTCTTTCTCTCTCTAACTTCTCTCTAGCCTCCCTAAACTCCTCCCAAGTCTAGGGAACCTCTCTAGCATGAGAATGAAGCCCCGGAGCGCCCGACGGCTCCGAGAAGAAAAGCTTTCGGCTCGAAAACGCTGCTCTAGCGAAGCCCAGTTTTTAATAAAAACCCGCTGTTTTGTCGAGGAAAATTGTTTTAAGAGTAACGAAGCGCTGTCCGAGTGCAGAGTCACCACCTTTTCAGGTGAGTGCATAGTTACTATCATCTTACACATAGATATGAAGTATTTAATATACACTACGTGCTATGTGTGCATATTGTCTGAATACTTGATGTCTATGCTGGTGAAAGATTTTTATACATGTTTTAAATGATTTAAACTGTATATGTATTTTATATCTACAAAAATGTTGGGGTAAACATGGGTAGATGTAATAGACGATGTGTGATAAAATGATGAGAGGCCTCGACGTTGTTGTTGTTGATTCTGTCATCTAGCGGAGTATGGATGACAACCACGGACTCTTCTAGACAGTCCATTGGAACGCTAGCAGGCTCGCAACCTGTAGGTGTTTGTGAACGATGTGTTCACCGGTGTACTCCATCCCCCTCATGGTTGCCTTTAGGACATTTGTTGCTGAGGAACCCCTTTAGCAGTAGTGTCCATCCCGATGATGATCCTTAGGCTAGGTCCCTTATGATAGGTGTTTAGGGACGTAAAGTGAGGATAACGGGAACGGGAAATCGAGTTATTGTTGGTTGATGAAATTAATAAACTTATTTATTGTGGGTTGAAAACCCTATGTGCTCATCAGGCTCCCAAGCATGACCCACTCAGTTTCTTGTATTACAGGTAGTGGTGCACGAGCATAGATATGATGTTTGGGATGAGAGATTACGGATATAGGCCTGTAGATATCAATAAATGTAGTAAGGCTTATATTGTAGTGTTTATGCTTTTGATCTGTATCGAACATGACATCCCGAGGTTTTTAATGAAATACATTTCTACGGAAATGCTTTGACAAATCTTTATCATATTTTATTTTGTGAACAAATTCCACAACACTTTTATTTAAAATGTTACTCTGATTTTTAAACAAAGCGTAAACAAAATCGATCTTTTCTGGCCGTGAAAATGGGGATGTCACAATTCTTAGGGTAAATCCTTAAGAAATAAAGGAGATAATGGGGATGGGTAATTTGGATTGATTGATTGATTGATTGATTGATTGATTGATGATTTAATATAATAATTATATTATTGTGGGTCCAAAAGCCTATATGCTCACCAGGCTCCCAAGCCTGACCCACTTAGTTTTATGTGCATTATAGGTAATGGCACAAGAGTATAAGTTCGTTGACTTGACGAGAGATTTTGGATTATAGACCGGTAGTTGTAAATAACTGATGTAAGGTTAAATGGTACTGTTTATGCTTTTGGTCTGTATCGTAACATGACATCCCAAGATTTTATTATTTAATGAAAAGTGCATTCTCTTTGAGAAATGTTTTGATAAAGTTTTAACATATTTTGTTTGGGAACAAATTCTGCAACTATTTCTTTAAAAGATTACTCTGATTTTAAAACAAAGCATAAACAAATCGGTCTTTTCTGGCCGTGAAATTGGGGATGTCACAGTTGGTATCAGAGCATTAGTTTAAGTGAACTAGGAATTTGTAGGATTTCTAGACTTAAACTTAGAATGCTAAGTGATGATTGTGAGATGAGTGTCTACCATATTTAAGACACGAGCACTAATATATTTTAGGAAAGATGCCTAAAATGCTTTTATGTACTAAATGTTATATGGTTGCTATATATGATATTGTTTGTTCGGATCTACAGTCTGTTGCCGACCAGATCTGGAAACCTTATGTGTTTAGGATTCTAAGCGTATGACTACGGTATTAGAACTAGCATGTAAACGTTTCGGAGAGATATGGATGGTTTAAATATCTATCATGAAAGAGGATCTAAATTCACCTTATTCGGTGTATAGATCAAAGATGGCAAGTGATGGGATTTAGGTACAACAAATAAACTAGAAAACAATTCCTAAGTTCACATGCAACCTACTTTGGATCTATGTTTTAACTATTGAACATACAACTTTGAATTGCAAAACAATAACCCTAGAGGAGAGAGGCTAATTTCGAAATTAACAAACTAGGGTTTAGGGTTTACATACCTTTCAATTGTTATAGCAAACAATTGATATTCCCTTGATCTTGATCTTGATCTTCTTGGAAGCTTTAGCACCACAAGTGTAATACCTATAATGGAATCACACCCAATGACTAGCAAGAAGGAAAGTAGAAGAAGAGAGAGGGGAGGGAGTTTGCAATTTCGGCCAAGGTATTCTTCCAAAGAATGAGTACCCTAAAATGTGAGCCAGGAGGCTCCTTAAATAGTTGAGGGAACTAGGGTTTAGGGAAAACCCTAGTTATCCTTTGCTTAGGGCCTAAGCAAGACCCAAGGCCTTATCTTGGACCCCTTGGACGAATTCTCTAGGGTTTCCCCTAGGGTTTTCGTCCACCCCCTTCCAAGGGAGTTCTGGATCCTTCCCTTCAACTATCAGTTAAATGCAAACTAGTCCCTGCACTTTATAATTAATTCTTTTAACCCCAAAATCAATTCTGATTAATTTCTGGCTAACAATTAATTAAACATAATGATTTCTAATTAATATATTAATCTTTTAACATATTAATAAATCATTTATATTAATTCATTAATCTTATAAATTAATATCTCTCCTTTCATAATTTCCTTGTCCAGTTGCTAGGTTGAGGGCAACCCAAAAGGACTGTGCTGCTATCAATTCAAGTACATACCAATTATAGTTATGGGCTTAGACACCTAATCCAACAGTCTCCCACTTGGATAAGTTTGTAACTATAATTTCTAGTATGCCTTCTAAATTTGACCAGCAAATTGTAGCTTCCAAAAAGCTGCTGCCGAACTCTGACCCAGTCAGTTACGTGTCCTAAGATAAGTGATCATATAATCCTTCGTTCTGCTAGATATCCCTATACATAAGACATGGAATGTAATCAATCTCTTTGTCTAGAATCTATGTTTCCCGATTTTTGATTTGTGATGATGTAGGACTTCTAATTGAACACATCAATTTAGTCCTGGCTGGGCCCAGCACATAAGTCAACACCAAATCATCGAGGGGCCCACATATATTGTTTTTCCGGTTAGGGAAAAAGGAACGAATAAATGTTGACTCATATGCTTGTATCTTTTACTCATCAAATTATACATGACAATACGTTTTATAACACCAAGTTACTGATGCGTTTTCGTATCACCAATGCATGACCGACTTGTAAATCACAACTCATATATCTTCGTTTCAAAATTATAAGATATTATCGTCTCAGTATTACTCGTGATGAATTCCATGAAGTGATACTCTGAGCGAGGGTTTATCCAATACTCAAATCTCAATTTCTGAGTACTCATGAATGTTGCAGCAATTCTATTGCCATGTCTATCCTTTAGACAATCTACAATCCAGTTCATGACAGTCTTGATTCACTACTTACTTCCAAAAGTACGAGCGATTGTGGAGTTTGAATAATCTTATTATTCGGGAAGTAAAACATGCAAAAATGAAACACAATAATAAACAATTGACAAAAGGCAGAAACCAAACTTATAAATAATACTTTATTATTTAATCACCAAAAGTCAATTACATTTATTTTGTTACAAGTTTCAGAACAAAACTAATCTAACTACTAAAACTAATATCATCTTTCAGTCCTATGCTCCGAGCATGCTGAATATGCTTAGCCCTACTCAGACCCTTTGTGAGGGGATCTGCTGGGTTATCTTCAGATGACACCCTCTTTACTATAAGATGGCCTTCTTCAACTCTATGTCTGATGAAATGGTACTTTCTGTCGATATGTCTGGTCTTACCATGATCTCTCGGTTCCTTTGTCAAGGCAACCGCTCCTTCATTATCGCAGAACAGTTCCATAGGCTCCTGGATGGTTGGAACAACTCCGAGATCCCCGATGAAGTTCCTCAACCAAGCTGCTTCTTTCGACGCTTCACTTGCTGCTATGTACTCTGATTCACAAGTAGAATCAGCCACCGTATTTTGCTTGGAACTCTTCCAAGTAACTGCTCCTCCATTCAGTAAAAACACCCAGCCCGACTGAGAACGGAAGTTATCTCTATCCGTCTGAAAGCTGGCATCACTGTAACCATCTACTCTCAAAGTATCACTGCCACCAAGCACAAGGACCCAGTCCTTTGTCCTTCGCAAATACTTGAGTATATTCTTAACTGCTATCCAATGAGCTCTACCTGGGTTTCCCTGATAGCGACTGACCATGCTCAAAGCAAATGCCACATCAGGGCGAGTACATGTCATAGCGTACATGATCGATCCGACAGCGGAAGCATAAGGTACACGACTCATGTCATTTATTTCAACATATGTACTCGGGGATTGAGTCTTACTCAATTTGGTATTGCTCTGGATAGGTAGCTCTCCCTTCTTGGAATTTTCCATAATAAACCTCTTTAGTACCTTATCCAAGTATGTGCTCTGACTAAGTCCAATTAGTCTCTTCTTTCTATCTCTCAATATTCTAATCCCAAGAATATAGGCAGCTTCTCCAAGGTCTTTCATGGCAAAACACTTTCCAAGCCAAGACTTAACTTCTTTCAAGGTTGGAACGTCGTTACCAATGAGTAATATGTCATCGACATATAACACCAGAAAAGTTACTATACTCCCACTAGCCTTAATATACACACAGAACTCATCTTCACTTCTAGAGAAACCAAACTCTTTGACTTTCTCATGGAAGCAAAGATTCCAACTGCGATATGCTTGTTTCAATCCATAAATGGATTTCTCAAGCTTGCACACTCTATTGGGGAACTTTGCATCAACAAAACCCTCTGGCTGACTCATATAAACATCTTCAGCCAACTTCCCATTAAGGAAAGCAGTTTTGACATCCATCTGCCAGATTTCATAATCATGAAAGGCAGCTATGGCGAGCAATATCCTAATAGATTTAATCTTAGCCACTGGCGAAAAAGTCTCATCATAGTTAACCCCTGGGGTTTGAGTAAAACCTTTTTCAACCAGTCGAGCCTTGAATGTATGCACATTCCCATCCATGTCTGTCTTCTTCTTGAAGATCCATTTGCACCCAACTGTCTTGCGACCTGGTGCACTATCAACCAAATTCCAAACTTGGTTGTCATACATGGACTTAATCTCGCTGTCCATTGCCTCTTTCCACTTGGAAGCCTCTGGGCCTGCCATTGCTTCCTTATAAGTGACTGGTTCATCTAAGTTTACCAGTGTTCTGTCACTTATGAATGTGTCACCATCTGAAGTAATATGAAAACCATACAACTCAGGTGGCACACTCACCCTAGTGGATCTTCTAAGAGGTAATGAGTTATCAATTGGTTCAACAGGAACTGTTTCCTCTGGTTGAGTGCTAGTGTCATCTAAGGTTCCTTCATTGGCTGACTCTTGAATTTCTTCAAGGTCAATAGTTCTCCCACTGTCCTCTTTGAATATGAGCTCTCTTTCAACAAAAAACTCCTCTTCGTGCTACAAAGACCACGTTCTTACTAGGCCTGTAGAACAAATATCCAAAAGACTGCTTTGGGTAACCAATGAAAACACATTTCTCACTTCTAGCTGCTAGCTTGTCGTGAGTCTCTCGTCTTACGAAAGCTTCACAACCCCAGACTTTAATATGTGCTAACGAGGGAACTTTCTCTGTCCACATTTCGTGAGGTGTTTTGGCAACCTTCTTTGTAGGGACAAGATTGAGGATGTGGGCGGCTGTCTCTAAAGTATACCCCCAGAAGTGAATAGGAAGCGAAGCCCGACTCATCATAGAACGAACCATGTCTAACAATGTTCGATTGCGCCTCTCAGCTACACCATTTAACTGTGGTGTCCTAGGAGGAGTCAATTGTGAGACTATCCCACATTCTTTCAGATAGTCGTTAAACTCGATACTAAGATACTCCCCGCCTCTATCAGATCTAAGTATCTTTATCTTTCTGCCCAATTGATTTTTGACTTCATGCTTAAACTCTTTGAACTTTTCAAAAGTTTCTGACTTATGCTTGATCAAGTAGATATATCCATATCTGCTATAATCGTCAGTGAAAGTCACATAGAATCGATTAGCATCTCTTATAGTTGATCTGAAGGGCCCACACACATCCGTGTGTATGAGATCCAACAGACCTTCACCTCTTTCACAAGACCCTGTGAATGGTGATTTTGTCATCTTTCCCAAAAGACAAGATTCACACATATCATCTGACTTTAGGTCAAATGATTCCAACACTCCATCCTTTTGGAGTTGGGCTATGCGTTTCTTGTTAATGTGTCCAAGACGACAATGCCACAAGCATGCCTTGTCTACACTATTAGACAAGTCAATATTAAGTACACTATTTCCTAGGCTATCAACACAAGTCACTGTTTCATACACACCATTACAAGGCAAAGCTTCAAACATAAAAACACCATTCTTATAAACAGAAATTGAACCATTCAAATCATTAAAAGAATATGTAAAACCTTGTCTGAACAATGCATGAAATGAAATAATGTTTCTCGTCATCTCAGACGAATAGCAACAATTTATTAAATCTAATCTAACATCATTACTAAGCAGAAGCTGATAAACTCCGATCTTGGTTACTGGTGAAGACTTTCTGTTTCCCATGATCACGTTTATCCTTCCTCGCTCTATCTCCTCACTTTCCTTTAGACCCTGCAAATCAGAACAGATATGAAAACCACATCCTGTATCAAGGATCCATGAACGAGAAGATAATGAGTTATTAGCAGAAATAGTGTAAATACCTGCCGAAGATGGCTTCACTTTGCCATCCTTGATATCTTGCAGATATTGTGGGCAAGATCTCTTCCAATGCCCCTTTTGATTGCAGTAAAAGCAAACGGCCTCTTTTGGATCAGAAACATGGGGAGTGGAACCATTGGGCTTAACCTTTGGGCCATTACTAGATGACCCAGCTTGATCCTTGCTCTTCCAGTTTTGCTTGGGAGGACCTTTCCTCTTTTTCCCCTTTCCCTGTCCAATAGCCAAAACAGGGGCACTCATAGGTGTGGAGGGTATACTTTTACCCTTCATCCCTGCCTCAGCTGTCTGCAACAAGTTGTGCAATTGGGCCAAGGTCTGCTCAGTATTGTTCAAATGGTAAGTTAGAATAAACTGACCATAACATTCAGGAAGTGAGTTCAAGACCATGTCAATGGCTAATTCCTCATCAAAGTGAATATTGAGCTTGACCAAACGCTCTATGTAGCGTTGCATTCTTTGCACATGTGACACAACCGACTCCCCATCTTTCATCTTGCAAGCCATGAGTGACTTGACTACTTCGAACTTTTCTTGACGAGCTCGCTTATGGTACTTTTCCATAAGGTCCTTGTTCATCTTGAAAGGCCAGTAGTCCTCATAGTACCTCTGCAGTTCTGGGGACATAGTTGCCACCATGATGCATGCCACTTTGGTAGCATCATCGTAATGTTTCTTGTAGGCAGCAAGATCTTCAGGAGTAGCTTCATTCTCATCAAGCTCTTTGAGCTCCTTTTCAAGAACATATTCTTTGTTCTCGAAACGAAGAGCCATCTTGATGTTGCGCATCCAATCGTTATAGTTTGAGCCATCCATAACGACTTTGGAGCAGATATTGAGCAAAGAGAAGTTTTGGTTGGAGGAGGACGAAGAAGAAGTGTTTCCAGGAGTAGACATCTGAAAAGAAAGAAAATTTTAGTTAGATTTCAAGATACCTTAATAAAATAACCCAAAGATATAATATCAAGGTTAGGATCCAACTATGAAGATTCACAACTTAGAAATGGGATGCCGAGATCCAAGTGCAAATTTCATAAAGGTAGGTGAATGACGATTCACCAATTCTACCATTAGACGAAACAAACGAAGTGAAATTCCTAATTCTTTTGAGATACATTGAAACTATTCAATGGCATGTTTTGATCTCAGATTATGCTCTTCTATTTGTGACTGGGATGCCGAGGATCACAAACAAGATGTGAATAACCATGCAAATGTGCTTGGTAACCTCATTGTCTTTATCATTAACTATTGATGTGCTGGTAAACCACACATGCTCCATCAAAATGACAATTATGAGATACCCATTACTACTCTTTATTGGTGCCTTTTAGTGTGCTGGTTAACCACACACGCTCTACTAACGACCAATAAAGCACAATGTGCAATTTCATGGATTAACATACTTTTCACATTTTTCCTAAAGTAACTAGAGTTGGGATTTTGAAAATAATGTTCTAGTACTTTCTTTAATATCATTATACTTTTAATGAGAAGTAGTTGTCCTATCAAATCCGTTCTGCTAACGACCCTCCACTAATCAAGGAAGCGGTGGGTGAGAGTGGACACCCATTGAACTACCATTTTATAGGCAGATTCCTTATACCCCCCTTATAGATTAGCTTCGTGAATGAGGCATACTAGCGATTTGACTGACCATATTCTTATACATATATAATATTAAACTTTTAATCATAATACATATATAGGGTGTGTTTTAAAACATTTTAAAACTTCAAGGGTTTATATAAATTTCGAAATTCAAACTATTAAATTTAAATTTAAATAAACCAATTAACTAGATTTAATATTTATCTTTTAATTAACTATTAATCAAATTATTAAATCTTGTAAGGATTATCTAATTAAATTAATCAATTAATTTAATCATAATCCTTATCCCTCTAAATTTCGAAAATTAGGGTAAGGATAATTATCCAATTAATCTAATTAAGTAACAATTATCCAAAACAAGAAACCCTAAAACTTCTAGCAATTTCGAAATTTACAAGGGAGGAGGCTAGGGTTTTCAAAACCCTAAACCTAATTTAGATTAGGGTTCTTTGGAGGCTAGGGTTTTCGAAAAAACCCTCTGATCCAAAACCCTAGAAATCGAAAATTTGGCCTTTAGGGTTTAATAGCTATAAACCCTAATTTGCAATTCAACAATTGTAGCAATTCAATTTAAAACAACAATGGCTCTGATACCACTGATGGGATTTAGGTACAACAAATAAACTAGAAAACAATTCCTAAGTTCACATGCAACCTACTTTGGATCTATGTTTTAACTATTGAACATACAACTTTGAATTGCAAAACAAGAACCCTAGAGGAGAGAGGCTAATTTCGAAATTAACAAACTAGGGTTTAGGGTTTACATACCTTTCAATTGTTATAGCAAACAATTGATATTCCCTTGATCTTGATCTTGATCTTCTTGGAAGCTTTAGCACCACAAGTGTAATGCCTCTAATGGAATCACACCCAATACTAGCAAGAAGGAAAGTAGAAGAAGAGAGACGGGAGGGAGTATGCAATTTCGGCCAAGGTATTCTTCCAAAGAATGAGTACCCTAAAATGTGAGCCAGGAGGCTCCTTAAATAGTTGAGGGAACTAGGGTTTAGGGAAAACCCTAGTTATCCTTTGCTTAGGGCCTAAGCAAGACCCAAGGCCTTATCTTGGACCCCTTGGACGAATTCTCTAGGGTTTACCCTAGGGTTTTCGTCCACCCCCTTCCAAGGGAGTTCTGGATCCTTCCCTTCAACTATCAGTTAATTGCAAACTAGTCCCTGCACTTTATAATTAATTCTTTTAACCCCAAAATCAATTCTGATTAATTTCTGGCTAACAATTAATTAAACATAATGATTTCTAATTAATATATTAATCTTTTAACATATTAATAAATCATTTATATTAATTCATTAATCTTATAAATTAATATCTCTCCTTTCATAATTTCCTTGTCCAGTTGCTAGGTTGAGGACAACCCAAAAGGACTGTGCTGCTATCAATTCAAGTACATACCAATTATAGTTATGGGCTTAGACACCTAATCCAACAGCAAGAACCAGAAGCGGAGCTGGAAACGTGAACGAAAACAGGAATCAACCACCTGTGATTGAGCAAGTAGTTGTTGCAGCAGCAGCACCTGAGCCGATAACAATGGTTGGAGTACACCTGATGATTCAAACGATGTCGGATCGTCAGATGGAAGAACTAGACGCCTGCTTCGGTAGAATCGGGAAGAACTTTCAATACAAGTTGAAGAGCCCGAAGTGAATGGAGGCCAGTCGGAAGGAGGGAACTACAGTGGGATCGTTGGTCACCCTAATCCGCCAGTGATTAGGAGAAACAACCAACACGATAGGGTCGAAAGAAATGGATGCAAGTACAAAGATTTTCTAACTTGCAAGCCATCGACTTTCACGGGAAAAAAAACCCAATTGGAGTTATGGATTGGATATCGGATATGGAGTTGGCATTCATAACATGTGGTTGCAAGGGCAATCTACAAACCACATATGCAGTGCGTCAGTTCAGAGGCAGCGTTGTTCGCTAGTGGAACACTCTGGGGAAAACCATAAGCCCCAACGAGCCACTGCAACTGACTTGGACATAATTTTTTGTGGAATTCAAACCAAAGTTCTACTCGGCCCAAGATCTGCTAGAACTAGAGAACCAATTCCTGACATTAAAGAAGGACAGCATGTCCATTGATGAATACACCAATGCCTTCACAGATAAGCTGGAGTTTGCTCTATGCATTGTCCCAGACGAGTTGGCGAAGATAGATAGGTATGCAAAGGGACTACCATGGGAGTACACAGTGCCAGTACGCCAGACAACTACCCTTGAGGCGACCATCTGGGTTGCTAAGTCTGTCGAACAAATGATCAAGGTCAGAACCGCCAACAAGATTGAAGTTGTTGAGAAAAGAAAGTTTGAGGGATCCCCAAGATCCGATGAGAAAAGAAAATTTTCAAATTCTGGTTCGAAAAAGTTCGAAAGAGGAAGAAATGGAGCAATATGGTGTGATAAGTGCAAGAAGAACCATTTGGGAAGATGTGGCGAGGAGGTCACATGTTTCAAGTGTGGAAAGTTTGGGCACTATGACAATGAGTGTGCATCTAGTAAGAAAGTGTGTTATGAGTGTCACGAAAAAGGGCATATCTCGATCAATTGCCCAAAGAAGAAAGAACCAGCAAAGCCAAAGGCATTGCACATGATCCTTGACGAAGCAGATGTAAATACGAGAAATCAAGGATGAAAACGTCGTATTAAGATATGGCTAGTATCTGGAAGTGTAGCCTCTTAGCGGCATAGTGTAGGGTGAACCTGAACCTTTGTGTAATCGTTTCAAGATATGATATAAACCCTGGTTTTGATATCTATGTGATATTTATGGTTTGGATGTCTATGTGATATCTATGGTGTTAATATCTGATGTGTTGGATAATTGTGTGATTTTTGTTGTTGTATGGTGACTTGGTTTAACTACGAGACAATACTTGGGACGAGTATGAGTAGGTGTGAATAGTAGTAGAGATCTATACTACTGGAAGCACATGACTCACGCTTGGATCAGGGAAAGTCACAAGGTTACCAAGAAGCTAGTGATTGGTCTCGTTTTATTCAGGTATGTCGTTACCATCATTTCGGTGAGGACTAATGAGATGATTGTTATTCCGAACCTAGTGGTCATATCAAATTGAGTCCGACTACGATGATTTTGTTACGTGGTTCGGAGAACCAAGTTCGATGTAACATCTGACTTAAGTCAGAAGATTGAAATCAATGCGATCAGTAGCATCGCGCTCGTTGTTAAAGAAGCTTATAGCTAGAAATGCTATATGCTAAAATATGATTATATCACATTAGAATATGAAGGAAGGTATATTCCATTCTGGAATATGACTCTCAGAGACTTGAGTCTAGGCGTTGCATCATCCGATGAAAGGTCATTAGAACATGACCCATCGATCTGTTACAATAGATCAAGGAAAGTACTTATCCTAAAAAGAAGAAGGAATCCTCAATAAGGATTTATTTTGTAACTCAAAGGTTACGATTGAAAGTCCAACATAGTACGAAGAGCAGGTGCACGATTGAGCATCGTCTGCGGTCAAGAAGTCCAAGAGTTAGATACTCATTCGAAGAAACATAGAAGTTACGGTTATTACTTAGGATGGAAAGATAACGTATGGAATCATTATACAAGCCATATTTTCGTTGATGATTCCGGGATGTAATCATCCTAAGGGGGAGATAATTGTAACGCCCGTAGATCCTGGTAGTCAATTTGGAGACGATAAGCGTCACAAATAAATTTTTGACAGAAGGGTGTTTAGAATAAATAATCTTAACCAAGTTGTAGTATATGTCACAAGGTTTTCGTATATATAAAGATTGTCGAAATCCGATTTATAACGAATAAGTTATGACCTGTCGAAGTTTCGCGACAGAACCGACACGACACAGCGCGACGTAAATAGTGAATTTACCATAGAGCGATATTTGACCTTAGCGATCTAAACGAAAGTTGTAGAATACGTTAAACCGAGAGCGTTCATAGAAAGAACGTCCAAATCTGACTTCGTATGAGGAAGTTATGATTTTTCGAAGTTTCGACTTAGCGGTATGCAGCCCAAAGTTCGAATATAAGATCGAGTGGTTTCTAGCCGAAACAATCTAAATGAGAATCGAAGATCTGGTCGATAGTAGTCCAATGGGAAAAAGACAGACGAAAACGGACGTCAGATGAAGGAGTTGTGAATTCCTAACGGAGTTTTCCTGTCCCGGCCTACTAAAAATAATATAATAAAAGTTAAATTCAAAATTAGCCGTCGGAGTCTAAACGAGAGTTGTAGAGCATAATCTCACCTATGCGTGGATATAAAGAACGTCAAAAACGGAGCTCGTATGCAAAAGTTATGAATTTCTGAAGTTCGGGGCGCGAACCCCAACACTATGTCAGAGTTCACGACGTGAAAAAGGGGTTCACGACGTGAACTCAGTGCTGACGTCTTTTGGAGCCTGACAGACTGAACATCGCGACTACGCACCTGATGACGTCCAAGGTCACGACGTGAACAAGTGGTTCACGACGTGAAATCTGAAATTTCAGCCCTATAAATAGAAACCAAAGGCAGCCGGGTTTGGTTGCTAATTTCTCAACCTCTCTCCTACTCTACTCATCCTTAAGCCTTCTTTTAACCCCCCCCCCCCCCGAAGCCCCGGTACCATCCCCGATACCCAAAGCAAGTCCCAACGCTCCGAAGATCCCGAGAAGAAAAGAGTTTCAAGCCAAAGCTCTGCCCGCGAGAAGCCCGGTGTGTGAAGATACCCCGGTTTCATCGAAGAATACGACTTTACAAGCCGTAGTGTTGTCCGAGCAACGTCTAATCAAGTGAGTGTATAGTTACTTTCTTCTAACACATGGATATGAAGTATTTGCTATGAAGTACGTGCTATGTGTTTATACGTTGTTTGTTTACTTGAGATGGATGTTGAATTAATGTTTTATACAGGTTTTAAAAGATTTAAACTGTATATGTGTTTGCATCTACAAATATGTTGGGTAGAACATGGGTAGATGAAATAGTTGATGTGAGACGAAATAATAAGTGTTTTTGAACTCAACGTGTTCATTAAGTATTTTTGAACTCTATGTGTTCACTTGGTGTATTTGAACTCTATGTGTTCGTTAGGTATTTTTGAACTCTATGTGTTCACTTGGTGTTTGAACTCAACGTATTCATTAGGTATTTTTGAACTCTATGTGTTCACTTGGTATTTTTCAACTCAATGTGTTCATTAAGTATTTTTGAACTAGATGTGTTCACTAGGTGTTGTTGAACTGAGTGTGTTCACTAAGTGTTTTAGAAGTAAGTATTCACCAGATGTTTTGAATTAAGTGTTCACTAGGAGTGTTAGAACTAGGTGTTCGTTAAGTATGTTGAACTAAGTGTTTACCGGTTGTAATTTGAGGACCTATGAAGTGGTGGACTTTGTGTCAATTCCTTAGGTCAATCCTTAGGAATAAATGAATAAAGGATAGTTGATTCTTAGGGTAAATGCTTAAGAAATAAAGGAGATAATGGGGATGGGTAATTTGGATTGATTGATTGATTGATTGATTGATGATTTAATATAATAATTATATTATTGTGCGTCCAAAACCCTATATGCTCACCAGGCTCCCAAGCCTGACCCACTCAGTTTTCTTTGCATTATAGGTAATGGCACAAGAGTATAAGTTGGTTGACTTGACGAGAGATTTTGGATTATAGACCAGTAGTTGTAAATAACTGTTGTAAGGTTAAATGGTATTGTTTATCCTTTTGGTCTGTATTGGAACATGACATCCCGAGATTTTTTTATTTAATGAAAAGTACATTCTCTTTGAGAAATGTTTTGATAAAGTTTTATCATATTTTGTTTGGGAACAAATTCCGCAACTGTTTCTTTAAAAAATTACTCTATTTTAAAACAAAGCATAAACAAATCGGTGTTTTCTCGCCGTGAAATTGGGGATGTCACAGTTGGTATCAGAACATTAGTTTAAGCGAACTAGGAACTTGTAGGATTTCTATACTTAAACTTAGAATAATAAGTGATGATTGTGAGATGAGTGTCTACCATATTTAAGACACGAGCACTAGTATATTTTAGGAAAGATGCCAAAAATGCTTTTATATGCTAAATGCTATATGTTTGCTATATATGATATTGTTTGTTCGGATCTATGGTCTGTTGCCGACCAGATCTGGAAACCTTATGTGTTTAGGATTCTAAGCGTATGACTACGGTATTAGAACTAGCAATTAAACGTTTCAGAGAGATATGGATGGTTTAAATATCTATCGTGAAAGAGGATCTCAATTCACCTTATTCGGTGTATAGATCAAAGATGGCAAGAACCAGAAGTGGAGCTGGAAACGTGAACGAAAACAGGAATCAACCACCTGTGATTGAGCAAGTAGTTGTTGCAGCAGCAGCACCTGAGCCGATAACAATGGTTGGAGTACAATTGATGATTCAAACGATGTCGGATCGTCAGATGGAAGAACTAGACGCCTGCTTCGGCAGAATCGGGAAGAACTTTCAATACAAGTTGAAGAGCCCGAAGTGAATGGAGGCCAGTCGGAAGGAGGGAACTACAGTGGGATCGTTGGTCACCCTAATCCGCCAGTGATTAGGAGAAACAACCAAGACGACGGGGTCGAAAGAAATGGATACAAGTACAAAGATTTTCTAACTTGCAAGCCATCGACTTTCACGGGAAAAGAAAACCCAATTGGAGTTATGGATTGGATATCGGAGATGGAGTTGGCGTTCATAACATGTGGTTGCAAGGGCAATCTACAAACCACATATGCAGTGCGTCATATCAGAGGCAGCGTTGTTCGCTGGTGGAACACTCTGGGGAAAACCATAAGCCCCAACGAGCCACTGCAACTGACTTGGGTAGAATTTTTGGTGCAATTCAAACCAAAGTTCTTCTCGGCCCAAGATCTGCTAGAACTAGAAAACCAATTCCTGACATTAAAGAAAGACAACATGTCCATTGATGAATACACCAATGCCTTCACAGATAAGATGGACTTTGCTATGCGCATTGTCCCAGACGAGCTGGCGAAGATAGATAGGTATGCAAAGGGACTACCATGGGAGTATAAATTGCCAATACGCCAGATACCTACCCTTGAGGCGGACATCTAGGTTGCTAAGTCTGTCGAAGAAAAGGCCAAGGGAGAACCGCCAACAAGATTGAACATGTTGAGAAAAGAAAGTTTGAGGGATCCCCAAGATCCGATGAGAAAAGAAAATTCTCAAAGTCTGGTTCGAAAAGGTTTGAAAGAGGAAGAAATGGAGCAATATGGTGTGATAAGTGCAAGAAGAACCATTTGGGAAGATGTAGCGAGGAGGTCACATGTTTCAAGTGTGGAAAGTCTGGGCACTATACCAATGCGTGTGCATCTAGTAAGAAAGTGTGTTATGAGTGTAACGAAAAAGGGCATATCTCGATCAATTGCCCAAAGAAGAAAGAACCAGCAAAGCCAAATGCATTCCACATGATCCTTGACGAAGCAGATGTCAATACGAGAAATCAAGGATGAAAACTTCGAATTAAGATATGGCTAGTATCTGGAAGTGTAGCCTATTAGCGGCATAGTGTAGGGTGAACTTGAACCTTTGTGTAATCGTTTCAAGATATAATATTAACCCTGATTTTGATATCTGTGTGATATTTATGGTTTGGATGTCTATGTGATATCTATGGTGTTAATATTTGATGTGTTGGATAATTGTGTGATTTTTGTTGTTGTATGGTGACTTGGTTTAACTATGAGACAATACTTAGGACGAGTATGAGTAGGTGTGAATAGTAGAGTAGAGATCTATACTACTGGAAGCACAGGACTCACGCTTGGATAAGGGAAAGTCACAAGGTTACCAAGAAGCTAGTGATTGGTATCGTTTTATTCAGGTATGTCATTACCATCGTTTCGGTGATGACTGATGAGATGATTGTTATTCCGAACCTAATGGTTATATCAAATTGAGTCCGACTACGATGAGTTTGTTACGTGGTTCGGAGAACCAAGTTCGATGTAACATCTGACTTAAGTCAGAAGATTGAAATAAATGCGATCAGTAGCATCGCACTCGTTGTTAAAGAAGCTTGTAGCTAGAAATGCTATATGCTAAAATGTGATTATATCACATTAGAATATGAAGGAAGGTATATTCCATTCTGGAATATGACTCTCAGAGACTTGAGTCTAGGCGCTGCATCATCCGATGAAAGGTCATTAGAACATGACCCATCGATCTGTTACGATAGATAAAGGAAAGTACTTATCCTAAGAAGAAGAAGGAGTCCCCAATAAGGATTTATTTTTTAACTCGAAGGTTACGATTGAAAGTCCAACATAGTACGAAGAGCAGGTGCAAGATTGAGCATCGCCTGCGGTCAAGAAGTCCAAGAGTTAGATACTTATTCGAAGAAACATAGAAGTTACGGTTATTACTTAGGATGGAAAGATAACGTATGGAATCATTATACAAGCCCTATTTTCGTTGATGATTCCGGGACGTAATCATCCTAAGGGAGAGATAATGGTAACGCCCGTAGATCCGGGCTAGTCAATTTAGAGATGATAAGCGTCACAAATGAATTTTTGATAGAAGAGTGTTTACAATAAATAATCTTAACCAAGTTGTAGTATATGTCACAAGGTTTCTGTATATATAAAGATTGCCAAAATCTGAGTTATAACGAATAAGTTATGACTTTTCGAAGTTTCGCGACAGAACCGGCACGACACATTGCGACGTAAATAGTGAATTTACCATAGAGCGATATTTGACCTTAGCGATCTAAAGGAAAGTCGTAGAATACGTTGAACCGGGAGCCTTCATAAAAAGAACGTCCAAATCTGACTTCGTTTGAGGAAGTTATGATGTAACGACGTAAATTTCCAAAACAATTTTTCATTTTTAAAACATACTTTCAATCACACGATAATCATGAAAACATAATGTATTAACTGTGTCATAACAAAACATGTCCCAGAATCTCAATAACATAAACTCCATAAGTGTGTACGGATCATGCCGGCGCCTTCCCGCGATCCTCGCTAGTACCTGAAACACATAACATAAAAACTGTAAGCATAAATGCTTAGTGAGTTCCCCAAAATACCACCAACCTCACATACGCCTTTCCAGGCCATAACTCTGTAGGATCTTCCGATCCATGTGTCTCAGGGGACTTCCGTCCCGAGTCCTGATAGACCTTCCGGTCCTACCCGTATCGACCTTCCGGTCCGTAACCTCTTGACCTTCCGGTTCATGTCATCTTGACCTTCCGGTCCATATCATCTTGACCTTCCGGTCCATACCATACATAACATACATAGCACATACATATCACATAACCGCATATAGCACATACATATCACATAACCGCATATAGCACATACATCTCATAGCATACAAGACCTTCCGGTCACACATAGGTACCCTTCCAGGTACAGTATAGTGAGAAGACTCACCTCAATGAAGTCGGATAAACTCTCGTGCTCAACGTCCCGACTTAGCCTCCTCCTATTATTCAGATAACATCTCCGATCAATATTCTCTCATGATCTCATCTCTACAGATTGGGTAGAAGGCCATTCTACCCTTCCCTGAACTCTCCTGAATCAGTCTTGACCAGAACCCTAAAGTCAGCGAAAGTCAACGGTCAACTTTGACTTGGCGAGTCCATGCGGGTCCTCTGAATCATTTCAGTCTCTCTTAGCTCGTCGAGTCATCCTTCTACTCGACGGGTTACACCTGTCACGAATCGCGGGGCAACCCCGACTCGACTCGTCGAGTCCACTTATGGACTCGGCGAGTTGCTCCCATAACAACTCTCAAATGACCTTCTGAGGTCAGATCTGCTTCTCTAAACTATAGATCTGGCCTTCAAGTGCTCAAAGGTCACGTAAAGGTGCAACCTTTACGTGCATGCAACCCACATCAAGTCATAAATGGAGAAATAACTCTAAAAATGGCAACCTAGTCTCCAATCCTCCACGAACAAGCATAAAGCAGAATGGGAAAGGTTCTCTGGACCTCTATGGGTCCAGATCTGAGGTCTAACCCAGCAAGGGACCATGAACTCAACCTTTCAAGCCTTAAAAGGTTTATAGAAAACCCTAAATCATAGCTCTTAACCCAAAACATAAGGGAAGTTCGATTTGATACCTCAAAAACGTAGATCTGAACTTGAAAACACTGGATCCACAGCTCCCTTGACCTCCTCTTGTTGGAAACTACTTCTCCTTTGGTAAAACACATAAGAAATGGTGATTTAGCCTTCCTCTTGCACCACAAACGTTCTCTCTCTCTCTCTCTAGGGTTTCTCTGGAATGAAGTGGCCGCAATGGAGGCTATAAGGGCCTTTAAATAGGACACATGCCCCGAAAATTAGGGTTTCACTTAACAGCACGGACTCGTCGAGTCCACGCATCGACTCGTCGAGTCCTTCATTAAATCAGACCAATAATGCGCGATCCCACTCGGCGCGTCTGAGCGCCTACTCGCCGAGTCCCTCTCTAAACTTCAATACATAAATACTTAAAATAAGATACCTGGGAATCCGAATGTTACAATTCTCCCCCACTAGAATCAGACTTCGCCCTCGAAGTCCTGCTCGGCAAACAACGCTGGATGTTGCTTCCGCATTTCCAACTTCGTCTCCCAAGTCAGCTCGGACCCTTTCCGATGTTGCCACTGGACCTGCACCAGGGACACTTCCTTGTTCCTTAGAACCTTGATCTTTTGATCCCGGTTCGCGATTGGTCTCTCAGCATAATTCAGGCTCGTATCCACCTGAATATCCTCCAGCGGTACGACCGCCGACTCGTCGGCTATACACTTCCTCAACTGAGACACGTGAAAGGTATAATGAATCTGGCTCAGCTCCTCAGGTAGCTCCAACCGATAAGCTACCTTACCCACCCTCGCAGTCACCCTGAACGGGCCGATGTACCGGGGCCCCAGCTTGCCCCTCTTCCTGAATCGGATCACTCCTTTCCAAGGAGATACCTTCAGGAGTACGAAGTCTCCCACCTGGAACTCAAGCTCGGATCGTCGCCTATCCGCATAACTCTTCTGACGACTCTGAGCCGTCAATAACCTCTGTCTAACCTGATGTATCTGCTCTGTAGTCTGAAGCACTATCTCAGTGCTACCCATCACACGCTGCTCTACCTCTCCCGAGCAAATGGGAGTCCGATACCTCCTCCCATACAACAGCTCAAAGGGAGGCATGCCAATACTCGAATGGTGGCTGTTGTTGTAGGAAAACTCAGCCAACGGCAGATACGTGTCCCAACTTCCTCTGAAGTCCAACATACATGCTCGGAGCATGTCCTCGAGCGTCTGAATCGTCCGCTCACTCTGTCCGTCCGTCTGGGGGTGGTAAGCGGTACTGAAATGCAGCCTCGTACCCAACTCCTCATGGAACTTCTTCCAGAACCTGGAAGTGAAATGTACATCTCGATCCAACACAATCGAGATCGGCACCCCATGCCGCGATACCACCTCCCTCACATATAACTCTGCCAGCCTTTCAGCAGAAGAGCTCTCACTGATAGCAAGAAAATGCGCGCTCTTCGTCAGCCGGTCGACGATCACCAAAATTGCATCGACACCCCTCGTGGTCCTCGGCAATTTGGTGATGAAATCCATGGAAATATGTTCCCACTTCCACTGGGGAACCTCAAGCGGCTGCAACTTGCCGTGCGGACGCTGGTGCTCGGCCTTAACCCTGCGTCAGGTCAAACACCTCTCAACAAACCATGCTACATCCATCTTCATACAGGGCCACCAATAGTCCTTCTTCAGGTCCAAATACATCTTAGTGGCCCCGGTATGGATCGAGAACCTCGATCGGTGCGCCTCCTCCATCAAAGTGGTGCGCGTCCCGCCTGCATACGGCACCCAAATCCGACCCTGAAAGGTCATAAGCCCACGACTATCGGCAACAAACTCAGGTACCTGCCCAATCACCCGCTCCTTCTTGCGGTTCTCCGGTCTCACGGCCTCTGCCTGGGCCTCCAGAATGGTGTCCAACACCGGATTCATCACTGTCAATTGCATACAAGTGTCTCGAATCGGGGCACTCTCCACCCTACGACTCAGCGCATCAGCTACAACATTAGCTTTGCCCGGGTGGTACAGGATCTCACAATCGTAATCCTTTACCACGTCCAACCATCTCCTCTGGCGCATATTCAGATTGGGCTGATCCATCAAATACTTCAGGCTCTTATGGTCTGAGTATATGGTACACCGGACCCCATACAAATAGTGACGCCAGATCTTGAGGGCGAACACCACTGCCCCCAATTCCAGATAGTGGGTGGGATACCTCGTCTCATGAGGCTTCAGCTGCCTCGATGCATACGCTATCACATGCCCCCTCTTCATAAGCACCACACCCAACCCCGATATCGGTGCGTCACAATATACCAAAAAAATCCTCCATCCCTTCCGGGAGGGCTAACACAGGGGCTTCGCATAACTTCTGGCGAAGTGTCTCAAACGAGGTCTGCTGCTCCGGACCCCATGAAAAAGCAACACCCTTCCGGGTCAACCTGGTGAGAGGCACGGCGGTCTTGGAGAAATCTCTGATAAATCTCCGATAGTAGCCGGCCAATCCTAGAAAGCTCCTGATCTCGGTGGGTGATCTTGGCACCTCCCACCTCATAATCGCCTCAATCTTGGCCGGATCGACCAAAATCCCATTCTGGTTGACGATATGCCCCAAGAACTGGACCTCCCATAACCAGAACTCACACTTGGAGAATTTGGCATAAAGCCTCTCCGTCCTCAATACCCCGAGGATCTCTCTCATATGCTCCTCTTGCTGTTTTCTAGACCTCGAATACACCAGTATATCGTCGATGAACACGATCACCGAATTATCCAACATCAGTCTGCACACCATGTTCATGAGATCCATGAACGCTGCTGGTGAATTGGTGAGCCCGAAAGGCATCACCACGAACTCGTAATGCCCATAAATCGTCGATCCTCGGTAATGGGTAACGGTTCTTGACCTTCAACTTGTTCAACTCCTGGTAATCAATACACATCCGGTGTGAACCATCCTTTTTCTTGACAAAAAGGATCGGTGCTCCCCAAGGGGAACTACTCGGTCCAATAAACCCCTTCCCCAGCAGCTCCTGAAGGTGCGAGGATAACTCCTGCATCTCTGGCGGCGCAAAGCGATAAGGTACCTTGGCGATAGGCGCTGCTCCCGGAACCAAATCGATGCGGAATTCTACCTGCCTCTCGGGAGGCACACCCGGAAACTCCTCAGGATAAACATCTGGGAACTCACGCACTATCGGAACGTCATCCATCGAACTTGGCCTCCCAACGGCCTCTCGTGTGTCCATCACATAGGCTACAAACCCGCTGCAGCCCTGCTGTAAACTCTGTCTCGCTCTGGCAGCCGAACAAAACGCTGACCCACATCGGGTACCCTCGCCGTACACCGTAAGTACTCCCCCACTAGGGTCTCATATCGTCACCAACTGTCGCTCGCAGTCTATAACAGCCCCAAATCGGCTCAACCAATCCATGCCCACTATGACACCTACGTCCCCCATTGCAATCGGGACTAGATCTATAGGGAACTCAACACCGAAGATCTCGAGTACACATCCTCGAATCACATCCGTAGCATACACCGCTCGCTCGTCAGCTATGGAAACTCATAGAGGTAGACTCAACGCCTCTCGTCGGCTACTGATGTGTTGACTAAACGCTATCGACACAAAAGATCGACTCGCACCCGAGTCAAATAACACTAAGACAGGTACAGAACTCACAAGAAAAGTACCTACGCATATCATAATATAAGCACAATATCTCAACTCAGCATAAACAAATAAAGAATACATACCAGCCACAACATCGAGCGTTGCGCGGACCTCCTCCGCTGTCAACTGGAAAGCTCTCCCACGAGCCTTCAGTGCCTCGGCCTTCGCTGGCCGAACCTCGGTAGCCCTAGCAGCAGGTGCAGATCCCTGTGCTGATCCCTGACGTAGCTGCGGGCACTCGGCCTTCCGATGGCCAGTCTAGTTGCAATGAAAGCAAACCATAAATCCCTTGGGGCAATCCTTGGCGATATGCCCCTCCTTGCCACATTTGTAGCAAGCACCCGATCGACAGACCCCATCATGTCCCTTGTCGCACTTTCCGTAAGTGTGGCCCTTCTGGCCTCCAGATCTCGTATCAGCAGACTTGGCCCGCTTGGCTACCGGCTGAGACTGTGTCGGCCGCCGATCCATCCTCTGAGACTCGGCCTCCTCCCTGGCCTGAGTCTCCAACTCAATCTCCCTCTTCCGAGCATTTGCCTGGAGCTCAGCAAATGTCCGGTAAGTCGAGTTCGACACGAACTCCCGAATATCCCTCCTCAAAACGCCCAAATACCGGCTCATGCGTGCCTGCTCAGTAGACACCTGCTCAGGGCAGAACATTGCCCTCTCATGAAACTTCCTGGTAACCACAGTAACTGAATCAGTACCCTGCTTGAGGCTCAAGAACTCCTGAATAAACCGTTCCCTCTCCACTGGGGGAACATACTCGTCTCTGAACATAGTGGTGAACCTCTCCCAGGTCACCGCTGAAATCTCTGCAAGAGTGAAGCTCGCCGTCACGAACTTCCACCAATCCTTCGCTCCCAAGTGAAGCTGGTTCAACGCGAACCGTACCCTCAGATGCTCTGGACATGAACACGTGTAGAAGCATCCCTCGATGTCAGAAATCCATCTCATCGCAGCGATCGGATCCTGCGTCCCATCAAACTCTGGTGGCTTCGTGTTGCTGAACTCCCGAAACAACAACGAGTCACCTCCCTGAGGCCTGGCAGCAACCACAGCTGCAGTAGCTGCAGCAGCCGCAGCCTCAGTCACCGCGGCATACCGCTCATCAAAAGTCTCAATCAGTGTGGTCTTGATAGACCCAAACATCTCCGGAATCTCGGCTCGAATCGCCGTTGCCACCTCATCGTGGATCATCTGACGAAGCTCCTCGTCACTCACGCCACTCGGCTCAGGTCTGTGACGTGTCCCAACCATGATCTCTCTGAAATACAACATAATAATATCAGAGACTCGCTCGAGCATACTCGCACTCGATAACTCAACCCTACTTGTTCCTTAGTACCCAAAGGATTCTTACTTAGAGTGCGCGCTGCTCCGGTGTCTTCAGTAGTACGGGCCCTATACTACCGTCCACACCGCATCAGCATTCACCCTAAATCATCCTCCTTGGGTCCCAGATCACAAGCACCCTACATCTCGCTAGCATAGGCTACCCTTCCGTAGACCTCTCATAAGCCCCTCACTGCTATCTACTCACTCTCAAGCATCGCATAGCAGCAGAAATATCCCTAGGCTAAGGCATCACAAATCAGGCCACTCTAGTCCTAATATGAATACCTAGCCTACTCTAGCATGCATATCATAACATAGCATATCTCATAACATAACATAATGTTGGGGTATTTTGGGAAATCACCGTTCGGGCGCTGGCTGATCGTACACACTGCTCCTTTCTGCCTTTCTCAAAATCTTTTACTTTCTTAGAAAAATTGCTTATTTTAGGAAAAAACTTTCTCAATTCCTCAGTTTGAGTTCAGATTCATCCGAAGATGCACCCCAATCCCTCAAACCAAGGCTCTGATACCAACTTGTCACGACGTAAATTTCCAAAACAATTTTTCATTTTTAAAACATACTTTCAATCACACGATAATCATAAAACATAATGTACTCACTGTGTCATAACAAAACATGTCCCAGAATCTCAATAACATAAACTCCATACGTGTGTACGGATCATGTCGGCGCCTTCCCGCGATCCTCGCTAGTACCTGAAACACATAACATAACAACTTTAAGCATAAATGCTTAGTGAGTTCCCCAAAATACCACCAACCACACATACGCCTTTCCAGGCCATAACTCTGTGGGATCTTCCGATCCATGTGTCTCAGGGGACTTCCGTCCCAAGTCCCGTTAGACCTTCCGGTCCTACCCGTATCGACCTTCCGGTCCGTAACCTCTTGACCTTCCGGTCCATGTCATCTTGACCTTCCGGTCCATATCATCTTGACCTTCCGGTCCATGTCATCTTGACCTTCCGGTCCATATCATCTTGACCTTCCGGTCCATACCATACATAACATACATATCACATAACCGCATATAGCACATACATCTCATAGCATACAAGACCTTCCGGTCACACATAGGTACCCTTCCAGGTACAGTATAGTGAGAAGACTCACCTCAATGAAGTCGGATAAACTCTCGTGCTCAATGTCCCGACTTAGCCTCCTCCTATTATTCAGATAACATCTCCGATCAATATTCTCTCATGATCTCATCTCTACAGATTGGGTAGAAGGCCATTCTACCCTTCCCTGAACTCTCCTGAATCAGTCTTGACCAGAACCCTAAAGTCAGGGAAAGTCAACGGTCAACTTTGACCCGACTCGTCGGGTGCACAAAGGCGACTCGGCGAGTCCATGCGGGTCCTCTGAATCCTTTCAGTCTCTCTTAGCTCGTCGAGTCATCCTTCTACTCGACGGGTTACACCTGTCACGAATCGCGGGGCAACCCCGACTCGACTCGTCGAGTCCACTTATGGACTCGGCGAGTTGCTCCTATAACAACTCTCAAATGACCTTCTGAGGTCAGATATGCTTCTCTAAACTATAGATCTGGCCTTCAAGTGCTCAAAGGTCACGTAAAGGTGCAACCTTTACGTGCATGCAACCCACATCAAGTCATAAATGGAGAAATAACTCTAAAAATGGCAACCTAGTCTCCAATCCTCCATGAACAAGCATAAAGCAGAATGGGAAAGGTTCTCTGGACCTCTATGGGTCCAGATCTGAGGTCTAACCCAGCAAGGGACCATGAACTCAACCTTTCAAGCCTTAAAAGGTTTATAGAAAACCCTAAATCATAGCTCTTAACCCAAAACAGAAGGGAAGTTCGATTTGATACCTCAAAAACGTAGATCTGAACTTGAAAACTCTGGATCCACAGCTCCCTTGACCTCCTCTTGTTGGAAACTACTTCTCATTTGCTAAAACACACAAGAAATGGTGATTTAGCCTTCCTCTTGCACCACAAACGTTCTCTCTCTCTCTCTAGGGTTTCTCTGGAATGAAGTGGCCGCAATGGAGGCTATAAGGGCCTTTAAATAGAGCACAGGCCCCGAGAATTAGGATTTCACTTAACAGCACAGACTCGGCGAGTCCACGCATCGACTCGTCGAGTCCTTCATTAAATCAGACCAATAATGTGCGATCCCACTCGGCGAGTCTGAGCGCCTACTCGCCGAGTCCCTCTCTAAAATTCAATATATAAATACTTAAAATAAGATACCTGGGAATCCGGATGTTACATATGATTTTTCGAAGTTTCGACTTAGCGGTATGCAACCCAAAGTTCGAATATGAGATCGAGTATTTTCTGGCCGAAACAATCTACATGAGAATCGAAGATCTCGTCGATAGTAGTGCAACGGGAAAAAGACAGACGAAAACGGACGTCAGATGAAGGAGTTGTGAATTCCTAACGGAATTTTCCTGTCCCGTCCTACTAAAAATAATATAATAAAAGTTAAATTGAAAATTAGCCGTCAGAGTCTAAACAAGAGTTGTAGAGCATAATCTCACCTACGCATGGATATAAAGAACGTCGAAAACGGAGCTGGTATGCAAAAGTTATGAATTTCTGAAGTTCGGGGCGCGAACCCCAACACTTGTCAGAGTTCACGGCGTGAAAAAGAGGTTCACGACGTGAACTCAGTGTTGACGTCTTCTGGATCCTGACAGACTGAACATCGCGACTACGCACCTGATGACGTCCAACGTCACGACGTGAACAAGTGGTTCACGATGTGAAATCTGAAATTTCTGCCCTATAAATTGAAACCGAAGGTAGCCGAGTTTGGTTGCTAATTTCTCAACCTCTCTCTTACTCTACTCATCTTTAAGCCTTCTTTTAACCCCCCGAAGCCCTGGTACTATCCCCGATACCCGAAGCGAGTCCCGACGCTCCGAAGATCCCAAGAAGAAAAGAGTTTCAAGTCGAAGCTCTGCCCGCGAGAAGCCCGGTCTGTGAAGATACCCCGGTTTCATCGAAGAATACTACTTTACAAGCCGTAGTGCTGTCCGAGCATCGTCTAATCAAATGAGTGTGTAGTTACTTTCTTCTAACACATAGATATGAAGTATTTGCTATGAAGTACGTGCTATGTGTTTATACATTGTTTGTTTACTTGAGATGGATGTTGAATTAATGTTTTATACAGGTTTTAAAAGATTTAAACTGTATATGTGTTTGCATCTACAAATATGTTGGGTAGAACATGGGTAGATGAAATAGTTGATGTGAGACGAAATAATAAGTGTTTTTGAACTCAACGTGTTCATTAAGTATTTTTGAACTCTATGTGTTCACTTGGTGTATTTGAACTCTATGTGTTTGTTAGGTATTTTTGAACTCTTTGTGTTCACTTGGTGTTTGAACTCAACGTGTTCATTAGGTATTTTTGAACTCAATGTGTTCATTAAGTATTTTTGAACTAGATGTGTTCACTTGGTGTTGTTGAACTGAGTGTGTTCACTAAGTGTTTTAGAACTAAGTATTCACCAGATGTTTTGAATTAAGTGTTCACTAGGAGTGCTAGAACTTGGTCTTCGTTAAGTATGTTGAACTAAGTGTTTACCGGTTGTAATTTGAGGATCTTGGCAGTGGTGGAATTTGTGTCAATTCCTTAGGTCAATCCTTTGGAATAAATGAATAAAGGATAGTTGATTCTTAGGGTAAATCCTTAAGAAATAAAGGAGATAATGGGGATGGGTAATTTGGATTGATTGATTGATTGATTGATTGATGATTTAATATAATAGTTATATTATTGTGGGTCCAAAACCCTATATGCTCACCAGGCTCCCAAGCCTGACCCACTCAGTTTTCTTTGCATTACAGGTAATGGCACAAGAGTATAAGTTGGTTAACTTTACGAGAGATTTTGGATTATAGACCAGTAGTTGTAAATAATTGTTATAAGGTTAAATGGTACTGTTTATGATTTTGGTCTATATCGGAACATGACATCCCGAGATTTTATTATTTAATGAAAAGTACATTCTTTTTGAGAAATGTTTTGATAAAGTTTGATCATATTTTGTTTGGGAACAAATATCGCAACTGTTTCTTTAAAAGATTACTCTGAATTTAAAACAAAGCATAAACAAATCGGTCTTTTCTGGCCGTGAAATTAGGGATGTCACAGTTGGTATCAGAGCATTAGTTTAAGCGAACTAGGAATTTGTAGGATTTCTAGACTTAAACTTAGAATGCTAAGTGATGATTGTGAGATGAGTGTCTACCATATTTAAGACACGAGCACTAGTATATTTTAGGAAGGATGCCTAAAATGATTTTATGTGCTAAATGTTATATGTTTGATATATATGATATTGTTTGTTCGGATCTATGGTCTGTTGCCGACCAGATCTGGAAACCTTATGTGTTTAGGATTCTAAGCGTATGACTACGGTATTAGAACTAGCATGTAAACGTTTCGAAGAGATATGGATGGTTTAAATATCTATCGTGAAAGAGGATCTAAATTCACCTTATTCGGTGTATAGATCAAAGATGGCAAGAACCAGAAGTGGAACCGGAAACATGAACGAAAACAGGAATCAACCACCTGTGATTGAGCAAGTAGTTGTTGCAGCTGTTGGATAAGGTTTCTAAGTCCATAACTATTTCTGGTATGTACTTGACCCGACCCGGCATGGTCCATTTGGGTTGCATGGCACCATGCAATTGGATAAACTAAAATGAGAGAAATAACACTTATGGTTTATTAATATATATATATATATATATATATATTATAAGTTCTAATATATTAATAATATTATTTAATTAGTTTGATCAAGAATTAATTTAGAATTAATTAAGTGATCAAAAGATAACTAATTAAATATATGGGTATATTATGTAAATCTTCCATATCTTATATAGTGGGCTAAGAGGCTCCATAGATTATCAAGTTGGGTTCCACCCATAGGATGCTCCATGGGAGTTACAAACCCATGGGTCATGGAAATGAAGAGTCATGACACATTAGGGTTTACATGGTGTAACCCTAGATGTGTCAACACTATATAAGAAACCCATTCTCCACCAAAATAGGCTACACTAAGAAACAAGAGGGCTAGAGCCGATTTTGCAAGTGTAAGATTCTCTCAAAGTTTACTCCTTTGCATTTGGTGTTGTGTGAAGCATTTGAGGCATCACACTTGGGGTGCTAGGCTCACAAGGTTTCAAGGATCATAATCAACAACAAGGTAAGTTATTCTATCTTTCATTCAAGTTAAAAATGTTCCCCATGTATGCTAGATAGGAATATAACCTTGGAATTCAACTTTGCATGATTATTAGACAAACATAGATCCAAGGTTATTAGGGTTGCATGTACACTTAGGAAGTGTTAGAATGCTCAAAACCCATCAGTGGCATCAGAACCTAGGTTTGTTTGTTGTTTTTTTTTTGTGCAAATAGCTTGAAAAAAAAATGGTTTTTCTGTTTTCTGCTCGTATGAAAGTTTGCACATTTGTTGCTGGAAATGGACTAGAAACATTACCCTAAACTGTTTTGATGTTTTAAAGCTTGTTTTAGATGGTGTAATGTTTATGCTTATCCATTTACAATGGCAATTATTAAAATTACAAGTTTTTTTTTAAGTGTAATTTTTGATTCTTGAAAGTGTTCATATTCATGTTCTTGAACTTATGAAGATTAGATGATCATAGGAATTGTTTGTAACCTTCATGGTAGTTTAATTCATGATCATAATGTGTTTTAATGGAGTCCATAACTTGTCCTCAAGTTATGGAAAACCAAAAGTCTCACTTTTATTAAAGCCATTAAAAGAACACAAGAGTTATAAAAATGAAGAGTCTTCATTTTTATTACTCAATTAATTCATAAGTTATAAGAAATGAAAAGTTTTGGAAGTTTACAAAACTTGCCCTCAAGTTTTGGAACATGTAAAGTCTTGATTAAAACTTTAGTTCCAACCCTTAGAATTTTAAAAGTTAAAATTCAACTCTTATACTTTATAATATTATAAGTTACTAATATATATATATATATATATATATATATATATATATATATATATATATATATATATATATATATATATGTAGAACAACAATTCGTCTTACCGCTAGTACGCCTCATTCACGAAGCCGGTCTATAAGGGGGGGTATAAGGTTGCTGACTATAAAATGGCAACTTAATGGGTGTCCACTCTCACCCACCGCTTCCTTGATCGGTGGAGGGTCGTTAGCCGAACGGGTAAGACAAGGACTTATAAATTCTCATTAAAAGTATGATGAATATTATAAAGTAACTAAATGCTTTTATTAAATTCTCAATCTTTGTTACTTTAGGAAAATGTGAATAAGGTGCTAATCCATGAAATTACACTTTACACTTTGTTTAAGTCGTTGGTGGAGCGTGTGTGGTTAACCGGCACACTAACTTGGACTTAACAAGGTAGGTAAAGGGTGACTTAAGGTTTACCATAGCATCGGTGGAGCGTGTGTGGTTTACCGACACATCGATTGAGTGATAAACCTTGAGGGTACCAAGTGATTTGCATGGTTACTTCACACCTCGTTTTGTGATCCTCGGTATCCCAGTCACAAAACTTGGAGGGCACACTCGAGATTGAAACATGCCTTTGAAAAGTTCATTGAATCTCAAAAGAATCTAGGAATTTCTAAGAACCAATTAAAAACCTAATATTTATATTTCGTTTTTCATGGTGGAAATTGGTGAATCGTCATTCACCTACCTTTCAAATATGTTATAGCTTGGATTACGGCATACCTCTTCTAAGTTATAATATATTGTGATTGGATCCTAGCCTTAATATTACATTTGGGTGTTTTATTAAGGACTCTCTTAATATCTAAACTAATCTTGTTCTCTTCTTTCAGATGTCTTCAAACAATGCTGCTTCTGGCTCTAATCCTAATGGCTCCTTTACCCTTATGAACTTGTGTGGGAAAGTCACTTTTGATGGATCCAACTTCAATGAATGGATCAGAAACATCAGGATGATTACCCGCTACGAGGACAAAGAATATGTCCTTGACAAGGAGCTTAAGGAGATTGATGAGACCACTGCAACTCCCCAGGAGATCGCTGACTTCCGGGCACATGAAAGGGATGCTACAAAAGTGGCATGCATCATGTTGGCCACCATGACAGCGGAACTCCAAAAGTCCTATGAGGACTTCTACCCTTTTGAAATGTACCAAGATCTGATGGAAAGATACCATCAAAGTGCACGACAAGAGAGGTATGAAATCATATGCTCTATCAGAACAACCATGATGAAGGACGGGGAATCCGTCACGAGCCACATGCAGAAAATGCAAAGGTATGTGGATCGGTTGCTGAAGCTTAATGTGAACTTCCCTGAGGAGCTTGCAATAGATATCATTTTGCACTCCTTACCATCATGCTATGATCAATTCCGCATGACATATCACATGAATAAGGAAGAGGTCACAATCAGCAAACTTCAGGGACTCCTCAAGACCACAGAAACAGGTCTTAAGGGTAAGTCGGTTGTTAACACTCCTACTCCAAACTCCGCCCCGGTTTTGGCAATCGGGAAAGGTAAAGGGAAGAAGAGGAAGAGCTCTTCGAAGGGTACCAAGGCTAGGACCCTTTATGGCTCTTCTTCAAGTGGAACCAAGAAAGGTTTCGTCACTCCTTCTTCTGACCCAAAAGAGGCTGAATGCTTCTATTGCCATGAAAAGTCACATTGGAAGCAGAACTGCCCAAAATACCAGCAAGATGTGAAGGATGGGAAAGTTAAACCCAACCATGCAGGTATTTACACTATCTTATCTAATAACTCACCCCATTCTAACTCTTGGGTCCTTGATACCGGTTGTGGTATTCATATCTGTTCTGATTTACAGGGACTAAGAAGAAGTGAGAATGTGGAGCATGGAAGAATAAACTTAATCATGGGGAATAGGAAAGCTTTACCTGTCACCAAGATTGGAGTTTATACTTTATTGCTAAGTAGTGGGTTTAGTTTAGATTGCATAAGTGTTGTTATTCGCCAGAAATGGCAAGAAACATTATTTCCTTTCATGCATTGTATAAACAAGGTTTCACCTTTTCATTTGATAATGAAGTTGGTTCGATTAATGCTTTCTTTAATAATGTTCTTTATTTTAAAGCATTACCTTGTGATGGCGTGTATGAAACTGTATATGTGGTTGATAACTTAGGAAATAATGTATTGTGTATTGATTCTGTTAATAATAATAACTTGGATAAAGCATCATTATGGCATTGTCGTCTTGGACATATAAGCAAGAAACGCATAGGCCAACTCCAAAAGGATGGAGTCTTGGAGTCATTTGACCTAAAGTCAGATGATAGTTGCGAATCATGCTTACTTGGAAAAATGACAAAGTCACCCTTCACAGGTTCTTGTGAGAGGCGTGAAGGTTTGTTGGATCTTATACACACGGATGTGTGTGGACCCTTCAAACATGCCACAAGGGATGCTAATCGTTATTATTTGACTTTTACTGATGATTACACTAGATATGGATATGTCTACTTAATCAAGCATAAGTCAGAGACTTTTGAGAGGTTTAAAGATTTTAAACAGGAAGTCGAGAATCAATTGGGCAGGAACATTAAGATGCTTCGATCCGATCGAGGTGGTGAGTATCTTAGTTCAGAGTTCCTCGACTATCTTAGGGAATGTGGGATTGTCTCACAATTGACACCTCCCAGGACACTGCAGTTGAATGGTGTAGCTGAGAGGCGTAATCGAACCTTGTTGGATATGGTTTGTTCCATGATGAGTCGAGCTTCACTACCAATCTCATTTTGGGGGTATGCCTTAGAGACTGCCGCCCATATCCTTAATCTAGTTCCCACAAAGAAAGTTGCCAAAACTCCTCATGAGATGTGGACTGGTAAAGTACCCAAACTAGACCACATTAAGATTTGGGGTTGCAAGGCTTTCGTGAGACGCGAGACTCATGATAAGCTCGAACCTCGAAGTGAGAGGTGTATTTTCATCGGCTACCCACAGAAATCCTTTGGTTACCTCTTCTACAGACCTAGTGAGAATGTGGTCTTTGTAGCTAGGAGGGCTTTCTTTCGACAGAGAGAGTTCATAAGCCAAGGAGACAGTGGAGGCAAGTTGACCTTGAAGAAATTCAAGAGTCAAGTGGTGAAGGAACTTCAAACCCTAGCACTCAACTTGAGGAGGAAACTCCTGTTGAGCCAATTGACAAGTTTGTACCTCTGAGGCGTTCCACAAGGGTTAGGAATGCACCTGAGCATTACTATGGATTCCATATTACTGCGGAAGGTGATACACTTATCAGTGATGAGACACTGATAGGTCTGGATGAACCTAACAGTTACGCGGAAGCCATGGCAGGCCCTGAGTTAGCCAAGTGGAAAGAGGCAATGGACAGCGAGATACAGTCCATGTATGACAATCAAGTTTGGAACTTGGTTGAGAATGTACCAGGTTGTAAGACTGTAGGGTGCAAATGGATCTTCAAGAAGAAGACTGACATGGATGGTAATGTACACACTTATAAGACACGACTGGTTGCAATGGGTTTCTCACAAACTCCGGGAGTTGATTATGATGAGACCTTTTCTCCAGTGGCCAAGATTAAGTCTATTAGGGTTCTATTAGCCATAGCTGCATTTCATGACTATGAAATATGGCAAATGGATGTCAAAACCGCTTTCCTTAATGGAAAGTTGGCTGAGGATGTTTACATGAGTCAGCCAGAGGGTTTTGTCAATACAGAGTACCCTAATAGAGTGTGTAAGCTTGAGAAATCCATTTATGGGTTAAAGCAAGCACCTCGCAGATGGAATCTTTGCTTTGATGAGAAAGTCAATGAATTTGGCTTTTCTAGGAGTGAAGATGAATCTTGTGTATATGTCAAGGCTAGTGGGAGTATAGTTAGCTTTTTGGTATTGTATGTGGATGACATACTACTCATAGGAAATGACATCCCAACTCTACAGGAAGTTAAGTCCTGGCTTGGGAAGTGTTTCTCTATGAAGGACCTAGGAGAAGCTGCCTATATTCTAGGGATAAGGATCTTGAGAGACCGGAGTAAAAGACTAATTGGACTTAGTCAGAGTACTTACTTGGATAAGGTGTTGAAGAGATTCGGCATGCAGGACTCCAAGAAAGGAGAGTTACCCATCCAGAGTAACGCCAGATTGAGTAAGACACAAAGCCCTAGTACTGAGGCTGAGATAGCATAAATGAGTCGAATACCTTATGCTTCGGCTGTAGGATCGATCATGTATGCTATGACGTGTACTCGACCTGATGTAGCCTTTTCTTTGAGCATGGTTAGCAGGTATCAGAGGAACCCTGGCAAGGCACACTGGACTGCGGTAAAGAATATCCTCAAGTACCTATGGAGGACTAAGGACTGGGTCCTTACCCTCGGTGGGAGTGAAGACTTGAGAGTTGTAGGGTATAGTGATGCTAGCTTTCAGACTGATAGGGATAATTTCCGCTCTCAGTCAGGCTGGGTCTTTACCTTAAATGGAGGAGCAGTTTCTTGGAAGAGTTCCAAGCAAGAGACAGTGGCTGATTCAACTTGCGAATCGGAGTATATAGCAGCTAGCGAGGCAGCAAAGGAGGCGATATGGCTGAAGAACTTTATTGGAGACCTTGGAGTTGTACCAGCTATTAAAGAGCCAATGGAAATTTTCTGTGATAGTGAAAGTGCAGTTGCCTTAGCCAAGGAACCAAGGGATCACGGGAGATCCAGACACATCGACAGAAAATACCATTTCATCAGACATCGAATAGAAGAAGGACTCCTCGTGGCAAAGAGGGTATCATCGGATGAGAATCCAGCAGATCCCCTCACGAAGGGACTGACTCGGGTTAAGCATCTCCAGCATGCTCGGAGCATAGGGCTGAAGGATGATATTAGATTTAGTAGTTAGATAACCTTGAAATTTGTAAAGTGTAATTGACATTAGATGATGAATAAAAGGTGTTTTATTTATGAGTAAAGTGTTGCTATCTCTTGTCGATCGTTTACTATATTTCTTTTGCATGTTTTGACTTCCAGAATAATTATGTTTGGTATATCATATTATTCAAACCTCCACAGTCGGTCATATGTCGGAAGTAGGTATGAATCAAGACTGTCATGATTGGTTGCAGAGGTCTAAGTTGTTGGACATGGCTACAACACTCATGAGTGCTCATAAGTTCTGAGCATTGGACTCAACCCACGCTCACTGGAATCACTTCATGGAATTTATCTCGAGTGATCGTGAGACGGTAATATCATATAAGTCTTCAAACCTAGAGATATGATTTGTTACTTATGAGTTGGTTATGCATTGATTGTACGTTAACGCATTGGTAACTCGATGTTATAAAACGTGCTTTTGTGTATAATTCAATGAGTGGTAGAACAAACATATGAGTCGAAGTTTATCTGTTCCTTCTTGGATTAGAAGCTGATATATGGGCCCCTCGATGATTTTGTTTTGACCTATGTACGGGGCCCGGTCAGAACTAAGTTGATGTGTTCAATTAAGTTCTTTGTCAAACAAATCGGAAATCGGGAAACAAACTGCTAGACAATAAGTAAGACATTGTTCCATGTATTTGTCCGGCTGATATCTAGAACAGAGGATTATATGATCACTTATCTTAAATGGCGTATCATCATCTTCTCAGTTCCGAGAGACCTTGAAAGAGCTACGATTGCCGATCAGTTCCTGAAGTATTGCAGTTATAGTTATTAGACTTATCCAAGTGGGAGATTGTTGGATAAGGTGTCTAAGTCCATAACTATTTCTGGTATGTACTTGACCCGACCCGGCATGGTCCATTTGGGTTGCATGGCACCATGCAATTGGATAAACTAAAATGAGAGAAATAACACTTATGGTTTATTAATATATATATATATATATATATATATATATATATATATATATATATATATATATATTATAAGTTCTAATATATTAATAATATTATTTTATTAGTTTGATCAAGAATTAATTTAGAATTAATTAAGTGATCAAAAGATAACTAATTAAATATATGGGTAAATTATGTAAATCTTCCATATCTTATATAGTGGGCTAAGAGGCTCCATGGATTATCAAGTTGGGTTCCACCCATAGGATGCTCCATGGATGCTCCATGGGAGTTACAAACCCATGGGTCATGGAAATGAAGAGTCATGACACATTAGGGTTTACATGGTGTAACCCTAGATATGTCAACACTATATAAGAAACCTATTCTCCACCAAAATAGGCTACACTAAGAAACAAGAGGGCTAGAGCCGATTTTGCAAGTGTAAGATTCTCTCAAAGTTTACTCCTTTGCATTTGGTGTTGTGTGAAGCATTTGAGGCATCACACTTGGGGTGCTAGACTCACAAGGTTTCAAGGATCATAATCAACAACAAGGTAAGTTATTCTATCTTTCATTCAATTTAAAAATGTTCCCCATGTATGCTAGATAGGAATATAACCTTGGAATTCAACTTTGCATGATTATTAGACAAACATAGATCCAAGGTTATTAGGGTTGCATGTACACTTAGGAAGTGTTAGAATGCTCAAAACCCATCAGCAGCAGCAGCACCTGAGCTGATAACAATGGCTTGAGAGCAATTGATGATTCAAACGATTTTGAATCGTCAGATGGAAGAAACTAGACGCCTGCTTCGGCAGAATCGGGAAGAACTTTCAATACAAGTTGAAGAGCCCGAAGTGAATGAAGGCCAGTCGGAAGGAGGGAACTACAGTGGTATCGTTGCTCATGCTGATCCGCCAGTGATTAGGAGAAACAACCAACACGATAGGGTCGAAAGAAATGGATGGAAGTACAAAGATTTTCTAACTTCCAAGCCATCGATTTTCACGGGAAAAGAAAACCCAATTGGAGTTATGGATTGGATATCGGAGATGGAGTTGGCGTTCATAACATGTGGTTGGAACGGCAAGCTACAAACCACATATGCAGTGCGTCAGTTCAGAGGCAGCGCTGTTCGCTGGTGGAACACTCTGGGGAAATCCATAAGCCCCAATGAGCCACTGCAACTGACTTGGGCAGAATTTTTGCTGCAATTCAAACAAAAGTTCTGCTCGGCCCAAGATCTACTAGAACTAGAAAACCAATTCCTGACATTAAAGAAGGACAACATGTCCATTGATGAATACACCAATGCCTTCACAGATAAGATGGAGTTTGCTCTGCGCATTGTCCCAGACGAGCTGGCGAAGATAGATAGGTATGCAAAGGGACTACCATGGGAGTATAAAGTGCCAATACGCCAGATACCTACCCTTGAGGCGGACATTTAGGTTGCTAAGTATGTCGAAGAAATGGTCAAGGGCAGAACCGCCAACAAGATTGAAGTTGGTGAGAAAAGAAAGTTTGAGGGATCCCCAAGATCTGACGAGAAAAGAAAATTCTCAAAGTCTGGTTCAAAAAAGTTCGAAAGAGGAAGAAATGGAGCAATATGGTGTGATAAGTGCAACAAGAACCATTTGGGAAGATGTGGCGAGGAGGTCGCATTTTTCAAGTGTGGAAAGTCTGGGCACTATGCCAATGAGTGTGCATCTAGTAAGAAAGTGTGTTATGAGTGTCACGAAAAAGGGCATATCTCGATCAATTGCCCAAAGAAGAAAGAACTAGCAAAGCCAAAGGCATTGCACATGATCCTTGACGAAGAAGATGTCAATACGAGAAATCAAGGATGAAAACTTCGTATTAAGATATGGCTAGTATCTGGAAGTGTAGCCTATTAGCGGCATAGTGTAGGGTGAACTTGAACATTTGTGTAATCGTTTCAAGATATGATATAAACCCTGGTTTTGATATCTATGTGATATTTATGGTTTGGATGTCTATGTGATATCTATGGTGTTAATATCTGATGTGTTGGATAATTGTGTGATTTTTTTTGTTGTATGGTGACTTTGTTTAACTGCGAGACAATACTTGGGACGAGTATAAGTAGGTGTGAATAGTAGTAGAGATCTATACTACTGGAAGCACATGACTCACGCTTGGATCAGGGAAAGTCACAAGGTTACCAAGAAGCTAGTGATTGGTCTCGTTTTATTCAGGTATGTCGTTACCATCGTTTCGGTGATGACTAATGAGATGATTGTTATTCCGAACCTAGTGCTCATATCAAATTGAGTCCGACTACGATGAGTTTGTTACGTGGTTCGGAGAACCAAGTTCGATGTAACATCTGACTTAAGTCAGAAGATTGCAATGAATGCGATCAGTAGCATCGCGCTCGTTGTTAAAGAAGCTTGTAGCTAGAAATGCTATATGCTAAAATGTGATTATATCACATTAGAATATGAAGGAAGGTATATTCCATTCTGGAATATGACTCTTAGAGACTTGAGTCTAGGCGTTGCATCATCCGATGAAAGGTCATTAGAACATGACCCATCGATATGTTACAATAGATAAAGGAAAGTACTTATCCTAAGAAGAAGAAGGAGTCCTCAATAAGGATTTATTTTGTAACTCGAAGGTTACGATTGAAAGTCCAACATAGTACGAAGAGCAGGTGCAAGATTGAGCATCGCCTGCGGTCAAGCAGTCCAAGAGTTAGATACTCATTCGAAGAAACATAGAAGATACGGTTATTACTTAGGATGGAAAGATAACGTATGGAATCATTATACAAGCCCTATTTTCGTTGATGATTCTGGGACGTAATCATCCTAAGGGGGAGATAATTGTAACGCTCGTAGATCCGGGCTAGTCAATTTAGAGACGATAAGCGTCAAAAATGACTTTTTGGTAGAAGAGTGTTTAGAATAAATAATTTTAACCAAGTTGTAGTATATGTCACAAGGTTTCCGTATATATAAAGAATGCCGAACTCCGAGTTATAACGAAGAAGTTATGACCTGTCGAAGTTTCACGACAGAACTGGCACGACACAACGCGATGTAAATAGTGAATTTACGATAGAGCGATATTTGACCTTAGCGATCTAAACGAAAGTCATAGAATACGTTAAACCGAGAGCGTACATAAAAAGAACGTCTAAATCTGACTTCGTATGAGGAAGTTATGATTTTTCGAAGTTTCGACTTAGCAGTATGCAACCCACAGTTCGAATATGAGATTGAGTAGTTTCTAGCCGAAACAATCTAAATGAGAATCGAAGATCTCGTCGATAGTAGTCCAACGGGAAAAAGACACACGAAAACAGACGCCAGATGAAGGAGTTGTGAATTCCTAACGGAGTTTTCCTGTCCCGGCCTACTAAAAATAATATAATAAAAGTTAAATTCAAAATTAGCCGTCGGAGTCTAAACGAGAGTTGTAGAGCATAATCTCACCTACGCGTGGATATAAATAACGTCGAAAATGGAACTTGTATGCGAAAGTTATGAATTTCTGAAGTTCGGGGCGCGAACCCCAACACTGTGTCAGAGTTCACGATGTGAAAAAGGGGTTCACAATGTGAACTCAGTGCTGACGTCTTCTGGAGCCTGACAGACTGAACATCGCGACTACGCGCCTGATGACGTCCAAGGTCACGACGTGAACAAGTGGTTCACGACGTCAAATCTGAAATTTCAGCCCTATAAATAGAAACCGAAGGCAGCCGGGTTTGGTTGCTAATTTCTCAACCTCTCTCCTACTCTACTCATCTTTAAGCCTTCTTTAACCCCCCCCGAAGCCCCGGTACCATCCTCGATACCCGAAGCGAGTCCCGACACTCCGAAGATCCCGAGAAGAAAAGAGTTTCATGCCGAAGCTCTGCCCGCGAGAAGCCCGATGTGTGAAGATACCCCAGTTTTATCGAAGAATACTACTTTACAAGCCGTAGTGCTGTCTGAGCATCGTCTAATCAAGTGAGTGTGTAGTTACTTTCTTCTAACACATAGATATGAAGTATCTTCTATGAAGTACGTGCTATGAGTTTATACATTATTTGTTTACTTGAGATGGATGTTGAATTAATGTTTTATACATGTTTTAAAAGATTTAAACTGTATATGTGTTTGCATCTACAAATATGTTGGGTAGAACATGGGTAGATGAAATAGTTGATGTGAGACGAAATAATAAGTGTTTTTGAACTCAACGTGTTCATTAAGTATTTTTGAACTCTATGTGTTAACTTGGTGTATTTGAACTCTATGTGTTCGTTAGGTATTTTTGAACTCTATGTGTTCACTTGGTGTTTGAAATCAACGTGTTCATTAGGTATTTTTGAACTCTATGTGTTCACTTGGTATTTTTCAACTCAATGTGTTCATTAAGTATATTTGAACTAGATGTGTTCACTTGGTGTTGTTGAACTGAGTGTGTTCACTAAGTGTTTTAGAACTAAGTATTCACCAGATGTTTTGAATTAAGTGTTCACTAGGAGTGTTAGAAGTAGGTGGTCATTAAGTATGTTGAACTAAGTGTTTACCGGTTGTAATCCTTTAAGCCAACACGTCAAATGCTCAGTACTAGTTCCAAAACATGCCTTAATCCATAAAGTCATTAACTTTGAGCTTTCACATGGCTCAATAGGTCCGAAATCCAAGCCCTAGCTTTACAACTTCAACAAAGGAGCTAATACTCATGCATGGGTGGATAACAACCATCAAGATGACATTTTTATGCATTTGGGACCTCCAAAATGTCCAGATCTAGTGACCAAGCTCGTGGAGAAACTCTTTCTCACAAGAACAAACCAAAGAGACCAAAGTGTGCCATAAATCACCCCAAACTAGATCTACTCAAAGAGATGACAAGATAAGAACTTTTTACCTTCAATAGATTGCAAAAGAGATGACAATTCTGGATCTCCAAGCTCCACTCCAAGTGATGAACCTTCAATAACCTTTAATATCTTCTAAATGCACAAGAAAACACTAAGATTCTTCCCAAGAGCTCGAGAACACTAAGGATGGTGGCTAAGGGTCGGAATTAGGGTTTAGGAGGTATGGTGGCTGTTAAGAGGCAAGGCTCAAAGAACATAATGAGCTTAAATAGGGGTAAGACCCTAAAAATTAGGGTTTTTAGCTGACGGGAGTACGCCCTCAGTACTCATGAGTATGCCTGACGTACTCAAATGTCACTCACGATCAACTTCACCACTATGCCCTGTGTACTCAAAGAGTACGCCCCGAGTACTAGCCTAAGACCTAAAACTCCCAAACTTCAATCGACCATAACTCATTCGTTATAAGTCCACTTTCGACGTTTTTTATATCCACTGAAAGGTAAAAAGAAGCACTACCATTCTATCAATTATCCTTTTCCTGAAAGCTTTCAGAGATTAATCCAAAATTCATAAATGCCCGATCTGCCATTTTACGGTTATACCCTTGGGTTCCAAATCACAATTCGAACTTCTGATTCATCTAACTTACATTAACCATACCCAAAGGACCTAAATATTTCCTTCCCCCAAGGTTCGAAGCCTTATGATAGCTGACATTCGCGTCACGACCCCGAATTACGAAATGATTCGATACATGGTGTTACATACGGCGATGGGTGGTGGCGGAGGTCGCAATGGTTGGTGGTGGTTGGTTGTAGAGGTGATTGTGGTGGCGGTGGTGGTTGGTGGCGGTGGTGGTGTTGTTTGGTGGTGGAGGAGTGGTGGTGTATTCATATATGAATACAGTTATATTTATATTCATATATGATTATTACTTATCATCCGTTGACTCGATACACCGTAGCGTTTTGCGACAAAAATAAATGATGGGCTGAGAATCATTCCCCATTATCAACATTTTTTATTTTTTTCTCAGTTGAACTTACCTCTCTCTCTCTCTCTCTATATATATATATATATATATATATATATATATATATATATATATATATATATATAGAGAGAGAGAGAGAGAGAGAGAGAGAGAGAGAAGCACCAAGAAACCAATTTTGTCTATCACACGCATACCGGCAAAGTTGGAAACTATTTGTTCATTCATACTACATATTTCTTTCGCTTAACTTTTATAGAAATTGACGTTTATCCGTTTTCTTCATTTGAGAAAAAAAAATCATAGCCGTCGTATATATATATATATATATATATATATATATATATATATATATATATATATATATATATATATATATATATATATAAACTAAAATTAATAAAAGCGAAGGAGACGACAAATATTTCAAAGTTTGTGATTGGGCAGGGATAATTACATTGGGCGTTAACATGTAACGAATAATGCATAAATTTTTTTTTTTAGATTTTGACACTTTAGCCTTATGTATACATGATTAATTGAGGAGGATGTGTGGCCAAATTTGGATGCATGCCCTGGCCTAACCTTATTTATCTCGTTCACTGCCCACGTGCTTGGCCCTCACACAACACCCAATTCTTCCTCTAATTAAATCGAACAAAGCTGGTCAATTTACTAATATATATGTTTTTTTTTATGGTGTTGCATTGTAGATATTAAAAAAAGAAAATAGATTGTGTCATTGTGATTCTAAATGAAAAGTCACTTCTATTTTGATGATAATATATTAATATAAGTTAGACAAAATTGCAAAATGCATTTTTTGTATGGTTTAGTCTTCTTTTGCCTTTATGGTCATTTTCAGTTAGTTTCACTGTGAAATTGGTCTCTGTTAAACTTGAAAAGACCAATCTACCCTTTTAATTTGTTTTTCCATTTTCTTAAACAATTTATTTTTATTTTTATATGAATATGAATGTTAAAACAAATAAAGAAGACTCTCTCTCTCTCTCTCTCTCTCTCTCTCTCTCTCTCTCTCTCTCTCTCTCTCTCTCTCTGAATGTTCATCTATTAAAATTAGAAATCCGAACCCTAAATTGATTTCTTCAATATATGGGTGTGTATGTTTAAGATTTTGTAACATGTGTGTGTATGTGTGTTGAAGAATAACGAACACAGTCGATTCTTTCCTCTCAATCTGAAAACCTAAATCGATTTCTTCACAATTTCTAAATGGATTTCTTCGATGTGTATGTGTTCAAGAATGTGGAACAAAATCTATTTTGTACCACAAATTTGGAACAAATTGATTTTGATCCACACCCGAATCATCATCTTTCTACCTCTCCATGTGTATCTTTTATGAGGCAATTGACACATGATGGCTTCCTAAACAGGAAAAAAAGTTATGGATGAAGAATATGGGTGAAATAACTCATTATAGAATTAAAGCTTCCTAGATATATGTTTTTCATGGCGTCATCAGATTACTCACTTTAATGGATATGAAGCTTTAGCGTTAGGATGTCACCGAAGAGGTGATTGAATTAGTTTCCAATAAACTCAGCTCTCTGCTTCTTTCTTGTGTGTACCAGATTAAAGAGATGCTTGAGCATAGTCGGGATTGTTGAATTTGCAGCCAATAGTAAACCTAAATCGGAAAAAACCAAAAGCATCCACCTACTGATTTCCCGGAGATGGCTGGTTTTGGAGGCTGAGAAACGGTAGTGGACGACGAAACTTTGGTAGTGTTGGTGGTGGTGCTTTTTACATTGTTAGATTCACCGTTTGAAGCTTTCGCCATGGCTACAAACTCCATATTTTTTACTTCGTAAGCTGTAGAAGCTTCTTTAGTAGTACAAGATGGATTCGGGGAGTTTTTTGAGAGAGAGAGAGAGAGAGAGAGAGAGATATGTGGGTCATTTTCTTTATTTGATTTAACATTTATATTTAAATAAAAGGAAAAAATATTTAAGTACATGAAAAAATAAATTAAAAGGGCAAATTAGTCTTTTCAAAATTATAAGAGACCAATTTTACAATGAAACTAGTCCAAAAGGATAATGAAATCAAAAAAAATCAAAATTTGAACTAAACCTTAAAAAAAATAGATATCATAAAGATCATTTTTGCAGTTTTGTCTATAAGTTATTCATATAAAAAGAAAGAAATAAGTTATTCATATAAAAAGAAAGAAAGAAGAAAACGTATAAAGCATTGTACTTTTGTGGAGGAGAGGTGTGAATTTATTATTGATTTACAAGTGGACATAACAAAACCAACGGAGTTAAAAAATGGATAATTAAAGAATTTTCAGTGGATTTAAGAAGAAACAAGATAATAAAGATGTAGACTTTATAAGAGAGTTGAGTGACGAGACGTGTTGAATGTGGAATTGAGGTTGGTGGCCAATCCTGGCTT
Source organism: Lactuca virosa (assembly GCF_052849685.1). Lineage (NCBI taxonomy): Eukaryota > Viridiplantae > Streptophyta > Magnoliopsida > Asterales > Asteraceae > Lactuca > Lactuca virosa. The sequence continues at coordinate 1,096,632 of NC_136430.1, forward strand.
GGCTTGGTTTGGCTGCATTATACTATACACTTCCTAACGTAATTACCTCCTTTTTTTATTTGACCTTATTACCCTTGCTTTCTATAAATCTTGTTTTTTTTTTTTTTTTGAATTGGTCTTTTTTAGATTTCCATATATACAAAGCCGGTTGTTATTTGGCGCTCTTAATCGTTCTCCCTCCCTCCCTCACTAACTAATCATACTCCTTTCTCCACAAATCACAACCACTTCACGTACACAGATCTCCATCCGCCATGAGCAAGCTCAGCATGGTGGAAGCCACGCTGCCTCCAGGCTTCAGGTTCCACCCTAGGGACCATGAGTTGATATGCGATTATCTCTCCATCAAGGTGCACCTCTCCGATTCATCCCCTACTCTAGATCTCCTCCAAGAAGTTGATCTCAACAAGTGTGAACCCTGGGACCTTCCTGGTAATCAACCAATCATTCTTCAACAATTACGTAAACTATCAACTTTTTATTTTGATTCTCAGCCACTATATATATATATATATATATATATATATATATATATATATATATATATATATATATATATATATATATATATATATATATAACTCGTATCTATGATTTTATTTTCGTTCCTTTTGGTAGACTACGGAATATTAAATTAACGGATGAGCAGAAGTAATATGTATTGAAATGATGTCTTTAATTTAATTTTAATGTAACTAATGTATACTACTAATTAATATAGAAACAGCGTGTGTGGGGAGCAAGGAGTGGTACTTTTATAGCCAACGAGACCGTAAATATGCGACGGGACTACGGACAAACAGGGCGACGGTATCAGGATACTGGAAGGCAACCGGAAAAGACAGATGTATTCCTGCAGGGAAGCGTAGGCAGGTTGTTGGTATGAGGAAGACTCTGGTTTTCTACCTGGGAAGGGCACCCAAAGGAAACAAAACCGATTGGGTGATGCACGAATTTAGGCTCCATGGCCCCCTTGCCCTTCCACTTGATCAGCCTTCTCTCTCGGTCTCTCTCTCTCTCTCTCTCTCTCTCTCTCTCTCTCTCTCTCTCTCTCTCTCTCTCTCTCTCTCTCTCTCTCTCTCTCTCTCTCTCTCTCTCTCTCTCTCTCCTGTATTTATTTGCAAAAAAAAAAAAAAAAAATAAAAAAAATAAAAAAAACACGAAAATGGGAACGAAGTTTATTTTTGTGACATGAAAATATCTTCAGATTCTTGATCTCGAAGGTATTGAATTGAGAGTGAATATATAGGTAATGATTCGAAATTAATTTGTTAATGCGAGATATATGTCTCTATCCATTCTCAATAATTAGAGCATTAATGATATTCTAGTTGCGTAGTTGGTACAATACATATTCACTCATATTCAATTAAGTTTGAAGTGAACAGAGTATACATCCTCCTACGTCATATATATTTAAAAGAAAACTACGTTTATTTATTTTATAGATAGAAGACGACATAATGATTCTTTAATTAATTGGAATTTTTTTTGAAGTAAAATCCCAGTTCTTTATTCTCGTTCGCTGGTTCAAAAAAAAAAGAAAAAAAAAAAGAGTAAAATCCCAGTTATTTATTGTTACAATTATTTATGAGATGAAACAATAAATTGGTGGTTAACATTCATTAATAGGAAATTAGTTGTTGATTTTCAGGAAGACTGGGTGCTGTGTAGAGTGTTTTGTAAGAATAGGGAAACAGTTTGTGGAACAGAAATTAGCAACAAAGGAAGTCATGATGAAGCAAGCTGCTGTTCATCTCTACCACAATTAACAGATCCTTATATGATGTTTACCGAGCAAGTGCCCTGCTTCTCCAATATTTTAAATCCCCAATCTCACCTAATCATTAACAATAGCGACATTAATAATCCCTCAAACGACGCTACTACTAGTAGTGGTACCTACATACCACCACCCAGGCCTAGCCTTATAATCCCTCCATCATCACCCTGCTTTGGTGAGAAGAAAGACATAATCAAAGCCATTTTGAGTCGATTTAACAGCGTGGACAATCAGAACGACTCAATGCTAAGCTTTGGTGAAGGGATTTCCGATCAAAGCTTCTTGTCGGATGCAGCTTTGCCTGTTACCATGTGGTACCCTTGATATTATTTGCGTTGGTAATGACCTTCTTTTTATTGTTCTTGTTATGTGTAACTTTAGTCCAAACAATTTTATACAAAATGTCAATGTATATATGTCTATCTACACAACGGGGTTCAATATTTTACTAAGATGATGACAACTTACAAGTTGTAATTTTAACCGTAAATCATAAACAAGAAAATCGTTGGATAAAATTTTCATGATGTTTTTAGTAGAAATAAGAATTTGCTTTAAGAAATAAGTTGAAAATTTGAAGATGTATGCATATGTATATTTTTATTATTAGACAAAACTACAAAAATGGAAAATATGTTATGTATTTTTTCCGGGTTCCCGTTCAAATCACGATTTTTTTGGATCGGTGGTCATTTTGAGCTAGTTTGTTGCGTATTTGATCTCTCCGAAAATTAAAATGATTGTTATACCCTTGGCGTATTTATTTTCACTTTTTAAAAAAAATTTAATACTAATTTAATAATTTTTATAATTAAAAATAAAAGAGGTCTCTCTCTCTCTCTCTCTCTCTCTATATATATATATATATATATATATATATATATATATATATATATATATATATATATATATATATATATATATATATATATATAGAGAGAGAGAGAGAGAGAGAGCCATGTTCTTTTGAAAACCAAAAAATTTGTGAGAACTTGCGAACTCATAATCAATTCATCATTTTTCAACACCAATATTCTCCAAATGGTGCGTTTAAGCCATATCTAGGATCAAAAAAAAGATTTGACGATTTTTTTAATTTTTTGTTTTTTTGTATGACTGCTGATGAGTACAATCAACAGTTGTACAGACTGCTGATGAGCACAATCAACAGTTGTACGGACTACTGTTCAGCACAATCAGCAGTCATATGGACTGCTGATGACCATAATCAGCAGCCATATGGACTGCTGATTGTTCATCAGCAGTCTATATGGCTGCTGATTGTGCACATCCACAATCCATATGATTGCTGATTGTGCTCATCAGCAGTCCATATGACTACTGATTGTGCATACATGCAAAATTCAAAAAAAAAAACTTGTCAAATCTTTTTTTGAGCCTAGATATGGCTTAAACAGACCATTTGGAGAAGATTGATATTTTTGGTGTTGAAAAATGTTGAGTTTATTATGAGTTCGCGAGTTCTCCCAAATCTCTTGGATCGCACAATAACTCAACCTATATATATAACTAGGTTCATATATGGATGAACAATTATTGTGTGGATGTAGGGACCAATAAGAATTCAGTAAAAAATTAATTATTAATTTAATAGATAAGGGTAGTTATGTACTTTCATTTACTTCCAAAATAAACTCTCCTATAATTATGGCTTGAATTCCTAACCCTAATTATCTTTTCCTACTTTCTTTAAAACCCTACACGTCTTACATCTTATTCTCTTCGTCGACACCTAGCCTTCGCATCTATTGCATCGACACAATCAAACCATAATTGTGATTGGTATCAAGCACGTGATTATGATGGAGATCGGCAACTGTAATGAAGAACATGATTAAAATGGAGATCGACAACTCTAAAGAAGAGTGTAAGAGTAGGAGAAGGTAATTATGAAAATAAGTAGGTTGATTGATTTTAAGAATGATTACAAATACTCACTTAACTGTTTTTTTATTTCTCCTAATATTTTTTTTAAGCCGAGTAATCAAAGAGTCAATATTTGTGATCTGCTCGGAAGGAAGAACTTAAACACATCCTATTTGGTTACATGACACGTATGCATACATAATGGAATATTTATATGCATGACTGCTACTAACTAGGAGGTCCTGTGTTGAATCCCAGGCAGATGAGATTTATATTTATTTGCCGTTATATATATATATATATATATATATATATATATATATATATATATATATATATATATATATATATATATATATATATATATATATATATATATATATATATATATATATATATATATATGCATGCATGACTGCTTGTGATTAAGGTGATATCATATTTTAATATTATCATTACTTTTTTGAATGTGTGTAACACCCCATTTATTAAATAAACAATTAAATAAATTAATGAATGTATAGTAGCCCTAAAATCAATAATTATATAGCAAGGTGTTAGTCTAGAGGAGCTAATTGTCACAATTTTAGAAGTTGGGGGTTGAAAGTGTAAGTGTCGGATTGATTTCGTAAATAATTGTGAAGGCAGGGACTACTTGTTAAATTATTGGGACTTAATTTGAAAAGATTTTGGAAAACTAAGGGCTGAAGGGTAACTGATGGACTTTATTTGAAACTAAATTGTAGAGGAGGGGCTATTTGGTAACTGTTGGGTTGATTATGAAAATAATTACAAGAATAGGGGTGTAATGGGTAAATATGAGATCTTTTTTTGAAAAGATTTGTATGGGGAGGGGCGATTCTTGGCATTATGGAAAATGGTTATAGGGACCGGGTATATAACCTTAACACTACCGGTTACCAAAATCCTAACCCTAAACACCCTTCCAGGCGCCACCTTATCACCCCTTGTTCTCCAGCCGCCGTTCCTCTAACGATTGAAGCCGGAAGCCACCAACCTTTCCATTACCGGCGAAGACGAAGAGCCATACATCAATGTTGTGTTATTCGGGAGGAGCGGGAGAGCGTGGATCGTAGGAGTTGTAACTGTTTCCGACGTCGCGTCAGTCAGAGACGGAGGAGCGGTTCGTCTCCGTCGCTGCTGCTTCGCCCCATCCTTTCTTCTCCCTCAGTTCGTCGAAGTGCCACTGTCCCTCCGCGTCTTCTTCTTCTTATTCTGCCTGCCGTCGCTGCCTTATCTCGTCACCACCAGCCACCATGGGAGGTGGCTGTGAGTTTGTGTGGGTGTGTGATGTTGCTTCAAGATTCGTGTGGCTGTTACCTTGCTGTCACCGGGAAAGAGTTCTTGAAGACCACCCTTCGTTGTGTGCTAAAACCTACCGCCGTCAACCGCCGCTGTGCCGCCATTCCTTCCGTTTGTGTTGTCGTTGCCGTCGCTGTGAGCCACCAGGTAGGTGGCAGGGTCCAATTCGCAAGCCATAGGGTGGGTGTGTGTCCTGTTTGGTAGGAAAGCCAAGAAAAGGCCACCACCACCACCGTGAGGTGGTGGCTGCCACCATTTACCACCGCCGGCCACCACAAGGTGGTTGTGTGTGTGTTTATTCTCTTAAGTGTGTGTTTATTTTGGGATTAAAGATTTGTACAATGTAATTAGAAAGTGAATAATAAAAAGAAAGCTCAAAATCACCACCGTATGGTGGTGGCTGCCGCCACCGGCCGCCGTGCCGGGTGGCGGTGTGCCTCGTTTGTATTGTGACTCGTTTGGGATGTTTGGACAGAGGGACTAAAACCCTAATGGGCCCAATGAAACCCTAATGGGCCCTATAAAGCCTTAATTGGCCTAAAATCCCAAACGTGTGACTAATGGGCCTAATGAACCCTAATTGATCAAAAGACCTAGCTATTGGGCCTATTGGGCTAAGATAGGATTGGAAACCCTAATTAGGGTTTAGAAAACCCTAGTATTGGATTTATGGGCTTGGACTTATCGGGACCCAGATTTAGGCCATTGGAATGGAATTGTGTATTAAGCCCAATCACACCATATGATTTATCTAGTAGAGTGATGGACTTAATGGATTAAGTCCTTAATGGGTTAAGTGAGAAACACTTAACCCTAATTGTCATCCTATGTGAAACCCTAATTTTACTTGGGTTCATTGTTGGGCCTTTCTATTGGGCCTTGATGATTGGGTTATTGGTGGGCCATCCAAGAATAATCATATTGACTAGAATATTTAGATGGGCTTTAGGGTAAGGCCCATATGTGAGGGTTTGGGCCCAATTTGGAAAAGTGGGCCATAGATGGGCCATAATTGGGCCTTCACGATTATGAGATGTTGGGCCATTAGAAATGCCAAATATTTGGACTGGACTAGATGGTTGGGCCTTTGAATAAGACCATGTAACGGTTTGGGCCCAATTTGGAAAGTTGGGCCATATGTTGGGCTTTGACTCATAGAAGACTTTTGGGCCTTTGAATTGGGCCTTGGGCTTGGCTAAAGCTAAGTTAAGGGTAAAGTAGTATTTACCCCAAGTATGTACTTATGGTTATGAGTTGGAACCCAATAATTAATTGGGTGATGTTTGATATTGACAGTTCGGGAATCTGTCATCCAGCAGCTGGGATTGTGTCTACGGGACTTCAGCAGTGCCAGGTGAGTTATCCTCACTATATCAATAGGGTCTAAGGCACCAAGGCCGACCCTTTATGGATTTGTATCTGGATTAAGCCATGATATGTTTATTGATTATATCCTGGTAGTTAGGATGGTGATATGCTTACGCTTAGTGACCTGGTTAGGTCGGTGTCCTGGTTATAGGATGATGCTATGTTAGTGACCGGTTAGGTTTATATCCCGGTTATTGGGATGTTGTTATGATTCGTTATCTGTTAGATCGGTTTGACTGTTATATGATATGAGCTAGCGTATGATATTTATGTGCACATGTTCGTTTGGTTGTGTAACACCCGGTTCCTGGTACGTATTGAATTCAAGTAAGTTCATGTTTTGCTCTGGGACTCGGCGAGTTGGAGGCCCAACTCGTCGAGTAGACTCGATATTGATCGGGAAGTTTAATGATCTACTCGACGAGTTGGGAGACCGACTCGACAGGTAGAAGCTGTCTGGATGAAACCCTAATATTTAGGGTTTGCACCCTATTTAAACGACTTATTCTGCCTTAACCAGTCCCCATTGTCCCTCCCAACCCAGAGAAAACCCTAACTCGAAACCCTAAGCCTTATTTGAATGTTCTTGAGCTGTTTGGTGCCTTTTGTGTGTATTTGAAGTTGGAAAAGGAGAAGGAAGCTCGGGAGATCAAGAGAGAGCAAGTAGATCCAGAAGTCTTGGCACATTTCGTGCTCAATTGAGGTATAAAGCTGATACCTTGGCTATTCATTTCTTAGATCTTGATTTGGGGATATTTTCTACCTTTTTCTAAGCTTTAGTGAAGCTATACTCGGATTGGTGTGTAGACTTGGAGTTACACTTTAGATCTGGAACCATTGAGGGTTCCCATGGCATAAAGGTGCCAACTTTATGGCCATGGGAGACCCATGCAACATATAAACCCCTTTTTATGGCTTTTTGAGCCAAAACCCCATGCATGGACATCAAGTTCGTAGCTTTACATATAATATGGACCCTAGGAGGTAAGATCTATGGTTTTGATGCATTTAGACCAAGTAAAATCGATTGTATAGTTTGGGACAAAGGGGGACTCGGCGAGTCGTTCATAGGACTCGGCGAGTCGGGGCGTATTTTCCATCAAATCCTTTATGTTAAAGGACCAGATGATAAGATTGAAGATCACTCAGTTGTCTAGGCTCATTAGGGACCTGAAAATCATAGAACTCGGCGAGTGTATGAGCTAACTCGGCGAGTTCAAGGCAATGTCCCAACTACATGAAGACGGACTCGACGAGTTCAGGGAGAACTCGGCGAGTCATAGACTAAATACCTTCATACGGATGAATATGAACTCGACGAGTTCAAGGACGAACTCGACGAGTCAGTTGAAGAAGGTCCTGATGTTTGCTAAAGAAGAACTCGTCGAGCTCTTGCTAGACTCGACGAGTAGGGACGGGATTGTAGCATTTTGTGGACGTAGGGACTCGGCGAGTTGGTGGACCAACTCGGCGAGTCTGGTCAACCAGATGTTGACTTTGACCAAAAGTTGAATTTGACCAAGGTTTTGACCTTGACTTTGACTTGGACTTGAGTTGACCCTGGTATGGGTTAAGAGTACGAGATGGTAACTTAGAAAGGATGTTGTGTAGGGATCGAGGAGTCGAGAAGAGTTGATTTCCATACCAAGGACAATACAGACACTACAAGACATTTAGGTGAGTTACCTTCCAATAGAAGTGGGTCTAAGGCACCAAGGCCGACCCACTAGTAGTTGATTACAGTTGAGATCATTGTCTTTGTGATAATTGTATGGTTTGCTATTAATTGATATGTTTTATGTGCCAGTATGATATGTTCTATGTGATAGTGGTAGTAGGAGGGGAACAGTCCCCCGACTCGGTCGTTAGGACCGAAGGGTAGGTCGGACACCCTAACTATGTATGACAGCATGATTATGATATTTTATTATGTGATAGTAGTCGGGTGTGAAATAGTCCCCGTGAACGGGTGAGATAGACCAGAGGGTAGGCAGGCACCCCCTAATGGCCTGACATGGGTAGGTCAGCACCCCAGAATGGCTTGACATGGGTAGGTCAGCATCCCAGAATGGCTTGACATGGGTAGGTCAGCACCCCAGAATGGCTTGACATGGGTAGGTCAGCACCCCAGAATGGCTTGACATGGGTAGGTCGGGCACCCTAGAATTGCCCGACAGTATGTATGTTGAATGGTGTGTGGTATGATGGGGGAACTCACTAAGCTTTGTGCTTATGGTTTTCAGTTTTGGTTTCAGGTACCTCTCCATCTAAGGGGAAGGAGCCGACATGGTACCTCTCCATCTAAGGGGTAGCATACTCAAACAGTTTAACAAGTATTATAATTAAAAAAAAAAATCGGTCTCGATAGGCTGTAGGCCCTGCGAGGCGGTCCAGTCATGCCGATGGCTCGGGAGCGATCCAGATAGGTTGTAGGCCCTGCGAGGCGGTCCAGTCAGGCTGAAGGCTCATTATGCATGTTGTTCTGTATTTTTTATATGATATGGTTGTATTTGTATGGCATTGGTATTTTGGGGGAACTCACTAAGCTTTGTGCTTACGGTTTTAGTTTATTGTTTCAGGTGCTTTAGATATCTCGGCAAGGCGAAGGCGTGACCGTACACATCCTCGTGTTTTGGACTTATGGTTTATGGGATACTCTGATATTAAACTATTTTGAAAACATTTTGTAAGAATTAATGGTTTATGGAACTTTGAAAATTTTTAAATTGGCTTGATTTTTATGGGTGTTACAAGTTGGTATCAGAGCCTTGGTTTGAGTGAATTGGAGGAATACTCGTGTGAATCCAGTCTCAAATCAAGGAAAGGATTTTTAAAATGATTTTTAAAATGATTTTTAAATGGTTTTCAAAATACTAAGGTAGGATGCAGAGTGTACGATTAGTCGGAGCCAGTAAGTAGACCCCAAAATACCATACAGTTATTTGATATTGTGATATGTTAGAACAACATGCTAGTACTAGGCTAGGGATCTTCAGGAATTGCATGATAGAATTGACTGATTATATGATGTTTGATAGCCTAGGGATTTCCTTATATGAAATTGACATCATTACTGTAGTTGCTTAGTGTATGCATCACGGGTGTACATAATTAAGATCTTATAACCTGAGAATGTTGGGTTCAGCTTTATTTCGTGTTCCTTGTTTAGTTGTGGGCTTAGAGTAAGACCGAGTATTCAGATGTCTATGGGGTCCAGCATTATGCATGGCTAGCATACACTAGTGCCAGGATAGGCCAACATTATTTGTTTATGATGTCTTACCAGAATGGTGGTCCCCTGTCATTATGTGGATTATCATAGATCTTTATGATGTCTTACCAGAATGGTGGTTACGAGACGTCTTGAGACCGGATCCAGGTTAGGATCGGGAGCTGGCAGCCAGGATAGGCCAACATTGTTTGTCACAACTGGCATTTTATCTAGGAAATTCTATTCCTGTGTAACCATTCAACTATTGTAAAACATATACTCTAAGTAAATCTCACTCAATGCTCATTTAGATTCACCATTCATGTTCATCAAAGAGTCTGAAGCCCTAAGATCCATGGTTTAAGTCCATATTGGACTAGGAGTTCCTTACTAGGCCTAATGGACCAATAAGCACCCAATTCAACTTTATTGGACTTAGAAGCCCTAATTGGATCCTAATTGGACCCAATTCATAAATCTAAAACATTTTGGACCATTTGGGCCTAGAATGATTCATTCTAACCCTAATGGGCCTTATTGGGCCATACCTAATCCAATTAACCTTAGTGAGCCATAAGCCCATTCTTTTATTCTATTTGGGCCGTGAATGCTTCCAAGAGCCCAATGGGCCGAAAAAGTTTATGTTTAGGATCCAAATATCCTAACTAAAGTTAATGGGCCCAAACTACTCCACTATTTCTTCTTGGCCCAAAAATATCGGCCCATGTATAAATAAAAAAAAGGGAAAAGAAATGAAATGGGGGGAAGAGTTGACTTGGAGATGCCACCTCCATATTTCCCAACATGTATCAAAGCTAAGACCTCCCATGTATCTATACTAGTCACCTCACCTCTCTCTCCCCTCTCCTCTTCTACTCTCGTCCGAAGACAAACAAACACACACACTACACCAAATTCTCTCAAACACTCTCAAGGATCATCCTACTCATTCCATCACAAATCTCGAAATTTGCTTGTGTTTCAAGAAGGTTTTCACAAGATAATCACCACTTCTTGGTAAGTCTTTACACATCCAAGTTTATAACTCCATTCTCATGTTAGATCACTCTTTTAAGCAAAGTTTTTGGTGATTTTGCTTCCTAGAACTTCTTAAGTTCGAAATCCACTCAAGAAAGCTTGCTAGGACCAAAATCTTCTTCATTTCTTCTTTAAAACTGAAACATCAAAGCAAAGGTGAGTTCATACCCCCTTGTTTTCGGTTTTCATATGATTTTTGGAGGAGAATACAAGTAAAATGTGTAGATCTATGTGTTATATGCATGTTTGGTGTGAATACTTAGTTGATTTGGTAAAAATGTGTTGGATCTCAACAAATATCGAAATTCGAAGTGTTATTTAGCAAAGATCTATGAACTATAACATTATATACAACATATTATCATGCCAAAAATGATTACATGTTTTAGATACAAAGGATTTCAACAAAAACCTTGTTAAGGGTCAAAATTGTCAAGAAAGCAAAAGATAAGGGCACAAAGGGTCATTTACGTTTTTATAAGGGCCAAACAGGCCCTACAAGTATAAAAAGGTATTTTTATGTTAAAAATACTTTTAAAAGGGGCAAAAATGCAAATTTTAGCTTAATAGGCCAAAACTTTTGGGCCTCACGATTTTGGGCCCAATTTGCGAAAAAATGAGTTTTGGGATTAAAAATGTTATTTGGCCAAAGTTTGAGTCATAAATGTAAATAAACCAAATTTAGAGGTGAAAATATGATTTATTTTCAAATTGGACCAAAAATGTAAAGTTTTCCAAAATTGGGCCGAAAGTGTAAACTTTTACCAATAAGGGCTGAAAATGTATTTTCTGCGAAACAGGGTTTTAAATGTGAAAATATAACATTTTGGGTTAAAATAGTAAATTTATAGACATTTGGGACAAAATTGCAAACTTTTATAAATTATGGACTAAAGCGTCATTTTTACAAAACTTTGGGCCTTAATTAAAGATTGGAGTATTATTGGCCAAAAATGTCATTTTTACAAATTGAAAGCTTTTTATCTTCGATCTATTAAGCCTCGAACTAAAACAAACAACTGAATAAAACAAACGAACGAAATACATCAAAAACTATTTATTGGGCCCAATATTCACATTTCTTGGCCATTGGGCCCTAAGGGCCCAATTAAGTGTGTATTAAGCCCAATGTTTTCCATGACATGTTTATTGGGTTTTGTGGCCCACTTACAAGTTAATTTGGGCCTAAGTTATGGATTACATGTTTATTGGGCTTTTGTGGCCCATTTACATGCCTATTGGGCCTAAATTACCCTTTTACATGTGATTGGGCCTTTATGGCCAAATTTCATACTAATAGGGCTTGGAATGGAAATTTCATCTGTTAACCGAAACGATACCTTTACGTAATCATCAAACTTCGTATACTTAATCATGTACCTTTCGAATACATATCACATATACTAAACATTAAACATAGTACAAAAAGATGTTGAGAATCTAGTGAGACTTGTCGGTTGGCAGCACTGAGTGTACAGTCGTAGCCTGTAGTTATAATCAGAGTTTCCTGGTAGGAAAGCGGGAGTTTGTGTATAGATCTATAAGGGGTGACCCCCACGCCTTAGCTGTTCGCTACAGCTAGACTAGGCCAGTCTAGGGCGACAATATCCTTAGCAAGACCGACATTTGGAAAAATACCAAGACGGGCGACCTAGTCATTATGATGCATGGTTATAACGACTCATATAGGGATTCAATACCAAAAGTAAACTTTCGAAGATAAACTCTTCGATTGTGTCAATATAAAACAACTTATTTAACGATACAAGAATCTAGACATTGTTATAAAACAGAAAATATCGGATTTTCTGGGGGAAATTATTCATATATATTTATCATTTATTCACAATACCATGAAACTAAACTACTTTTTTACAAGCTATAACTATGAAATTCACACATGCATTTATACTTGATTTTCACAACATTTTCAGACATTTTACAGAAAATATCGGATTTTCTGGGTTTTTATGAAAGATACAAAGACTTTTACTCAAACATACTTATGAACTCACCAACATTATATATGTTGACCGTTTTCAAAATAACTTGTATTCTCAGGTAATCGTTAAGCTAGAAGATAGGCAAGTGTGTATGGTTTCGTTTTATGTAATAGCACTTATCGTACTTTTAACAATTTGAACTTATGTATTTTAACAATGTACTTGATGTGAACAATGCTAGTTGTGTTATATAATGTTGGTGATGATCGTGTTATGATTCAAGTAAATTCATTGTGATGATTATTCAATTGTTAGTCACACGAGCCCCCGGACGTTTCCGCCGTCTGGTTCGGGGGTGTGACATTGTTAGAGGACCGTATCAGTGAGATCATCCGGGAGGAGGTGATCGGGGTTGTCCGGGGACAGTTTTCGGAGATGTTGGTATCAATTAAGACCGCGATGGTTGAGTATTTCGACGAGCGCTATGCAGCCTTTGCCGAGACAGTTCCCGCGGCAGCTATAACAGCTGTAACGACGGAAAGGGGATGAGCTGGTCGAGCTTTCCAGTACCAGGATTTGTTACTGGGACATATACTGATGAGCAGAGGGCTGCAGTTGCCTGGGATTAGGGAGATGTTCTGTACTCGTTACATTCCGCGGGTTGAGCAGGAGAGGCTAGCACAGGAGTTTCTGGAATTGAGGCTTCGGGGGTTTTGCTCGATGCCGGAATGCGAGTCGCGAGGACTCTGGAGGGGAGTGATGATTATGTTCAGCTGGAGTTTTGCAGTTGGAAGTAGAATAGTTAATTGATGGATTAGAATGTCGTTTTATTGGGCAAAGATTGTGCCCTTTCAGTTTTTCGAGCTTGAAGGAGTGAGCAAACTTGGGACCCCAGGATCAGGTTGTGTTCCAGCTCGGGTCAGTTGGCTGCAGGGGTTGGCGATAGTGTTTCAGCGCTGGTGAGCGCAGGTGGGTCGATGTGGCATGAGTATCTTGTGAGGCGTACGCGATTACCATTCCAACCCATAGGAGCTAAGATCCGATTCACATTGGATCTCTTGCATCTGATGGTAAGGATTGATTGTGCGATCTATTGCACTTCTGGGGATTGGAGACTATGTCTTGGGAGTAGTTTGTGTCCGGTTTAGGGTAGAGGTGGTTTCAGCTACTGCAGTTCAGCTGTGGATGATCGAGCTGGTGAGTGAGTCAGGGTACGAGACCCTGAATGATATGATTTCTAGAGCCGAGAGCGGGAGATTTGTTGGAGCACTTTGGGAAGAAGGGTATTATTGTTGGATTAGTGTCTAAGCCCGTAACTATATTTGGTATATACTTGACCTGGTTGTGCATGGTCCTTTTGGGTTGCCTTCACCAAAGCAACTTGATAGGATGATTTATGAAGAGAGAGGTTATTATGATTTATTAATATGTTATAAGAATAATATATTAAAGGAGAAATCATATTGTTTAATTAATATTAGTCAAGAATTAATTAAGAATTAGTTTGGTGGCTAAAAGAGATTAATTAAATAAAGGAGATTGATATTGCAATTCTATGATAGTTGTAATTGGGCTATGGATTCCTAATGGAAAGGGGATTGGACGAAATCTATGGAAAGCCCATATGATTTTCGTCCAAGGGCTTTCCAAGGGAACTCCATGGGTTGCTTAAGGCCTAAGCAGAGAATTAGGGTTTCTCCTGAAACCCTAGCAGCCCACACAAGTATATAAAGACCCCTAAGGCTCCCAAAAACGAGGCTAACCTTCTAAGAGAAACCCTAAGATGTTTTTGGTGCCTCCTCCCTCTCTCCAAGATCATCGTCTTGCTTGTGGTGTTTGTAAGCCATTAGAGGAGTGAGATTTGTGACTCTAAGCTCCAAGACAAGAAGATTCAAGCCATTCTTGAAGAGGTAATAATCTAGATCTGATTTCTTATGTTAATTTCGAAATATGTATGCTAAATCTAGGGTTTATAAGTCTTGGATGAATTGCATGTACAATAGAGAAACCTAGATCCAAGCTTTAGGGTTTGCATGAGCACATATGATGTTCTTTTGTTTAAAACCCATCAGTGGTATCAGAGCATTGATTGGTTTCTATTGTATTGATGCCTTGTATGTTCATCTTGCCGAAAAAAATCGTTTTTGGCCCTCTGCTCGACCTGACTCGGCGAGTCACTAGCTGCACTCGGCGAGTCGGCCCAACTCGGCGAGTCGGGGAGTCAGACAGAGGGATTTTCAGGATTTCTTGTTGTTTTGCTTAAGAATAATTACCAAAATCGTTTTTGACTAATAAAATCCGAATTTTATTGTTATTATATGATTATCCTTACGAAAACAAAAGATAATTACCAATTATTTGAATAATAAATTCCTTATATGATAATATTTGATTATTTAAATTATTTGAGGAATTATCTTGTGAATAAAAGGAATAGGTCAAATTTAGATAATCATTAAATTAAATGTTTAATTTAAATTATTTGCTATTTGATCCGATGTGTTTTTGAAAAACTTCAAAACTTGTCTTCAAGTTTTTGTGACATCCCCATTTTCACGGCCAGAAAAGACCGATTTTGTTTATGCTTGTTTGAAAATCAGAGTATCATTTTAAATAAAAGTGTTGCGGAATTTGTCACAAAACAAAATATGATAAAGATTTATCAAAAGCATTTCCAAAGAAATGTATTTCATTAAAAGACTCGGGATGTCATGTTCGATACAGATCAAAAGCATAAATAGTACAACATAAGCCTTAATACATTATTTCGTATTTACAGGCCTATAATCACTTATCTCTCATCCAAACATCTATGCTCATGCGCCACTACCTGTAATACAGAAACTGAGTGGGTCAGGCTTGGGAGCCTGGTGAGCACATAGGGTTTTCAACCCACAATAAATAAGTTTATTAACTTTATCAAACCAAACAAACCCGATTACCCGTTCCCGTTATCCTCACTTTACGTCCCTAAAACATCTAACACAAGGGACCTAGTCTAAGGACTTTCATCAGGGTGACAACACATGCTTCGGGGGTTCCTCAGCAATTCATGTCAAATAAGGCAACCATGTGGGGGATGGAGTACTGCTGGTAAACACACAGTTCAAATAAACACCTACAGGTTGCGAGCCTGCTAGCGTTCCACTGGACTGTTTAGAATAGTCTGTGGTCGTCATCTATACTCCGCTAGATGACTGGATCATCAATAACATCTATAACGAGGCCTCTCATTATTTTATTTTGTCACACAACAACTATTACATCTACCCATGTTTTACCTAACACATTTTGTAGATATAAAATACATATACAGTTTAAATCATTTAAAATGTGTATAAAATCGTTCATCCAGCATAGATAGCAAGTATACAGATAATATGCACACGTAGCACGTAATTTATATAAAATACTTCATATCGATGTGTAAGATGAAAGTAACTATGCACTCACCTGAAAGGTGGTGACTCTGCACTCGAACAGCGCTTCGTTATCTCAAAATAAGTTTTCCCTTAACAAAACCTAGTATCAATACCACTAGGGTTTAGTCTAACGTTAACCACGACTAATTAATAGTCTAGCTATTATTATTATTATTATATAAGCGTTAAACAACACTCTATATAACTCATAATAATAGCCCAAATAATTTTTTTAAAGACCTAATAACATTACTATAATTATTTAAAAGCTATATTAAAAATTTCATAGGCGTAGCTCACTTACAACGGATTTTAAAGAAAACCGGGCTTCGCTTGGAGGAGCGTTTCCGAACCGAAAGACCCTTTTTCTCGGGACCCCGGGAGCCTCGGGGCTTCCTTTGGGTGCTAGGGGTTTTTCCTAGGGTTTAGGGGTGGTTTGGGGTCTTAGAGAGAGAAATAAACTAGAGAGAGAAAGAGAATTGGTGTGAAAAATCCGGAACTCTCGCCCCCCTTTTATAGCCTGCGAGGCCTCGGACTACGCTGGGCGTAATCCTTGGCTACGCTGGGCGTAGATCGGATAAGGCTCCAGCTCGCGTACATCTGGCTCGCACTCGGACTCGGAAGGGATAAGGATGGGGTACGCGGGGCGTACTCATCCTCGGACGCGGGGCGTAATGCGAGGCGATGTGTCCTTCATCCGAAACGAGACCGTGGGGAGCAAGCAACGGCTAGGATCTTGCCACGTCATCGTTCTTGCAACAGACTTCGCAATTTCTCATTCCGACTTCAAAAATTCATAACTTTCGCATACTATCTCCTTTTTTGACGTTCTTTATATCCACGCGTAGGTGGGAACGTACTCTACAACTTTCGTTTAGACTTCGTCGGCTAATTTTGAATTTATTTTAAAAGTTATATTTTTCACAGGCGGGACAGGATTGGTCCGTTAAAAATTCATAACTTCTTCATCCGACGTCCGTTTTCGTCTGTCTTTTCATCGTTACGCTACTATTAACGAGATATTCGATTCTCGTTTAGGTTGTGTCGGCTAAAAACCGCTCGGTCTAATATTCGAACTTCGGGCTGTACACTCCTAAGCCGAAACTTCGAAAAATCATAACTTCCTCATACGAAGTCAGATTTGGGCGTTCTTTTTATTGACGCTCTCAGTTTAACATATTTTACAACTTTCGTTTAGATTGCTAAGGCTAAAAGTCGCTCTATCGTAAATTCACTATTTACGCTTCCCGGTGTCGTGCCGGTTCCATCGTGAAACTTTGACGGGTCATAGCTTCTTCGTTATAACTCGGATTTCGGCGTTCTTTATATCCCCGGAATCCTTGTTTCGACCACTACAACTTTATGTAAAGATATTGGGTTTATCTCATACTTTAATTTTGACGCTTATTTTTATCCTTTATTTATTATACATTTATAAATAAGTAATAAGCACACAAATACAAATAATTCATATAATACTCAAATATTTCATCTTTATTACTTCAAAAGAGTTACAATAGTTGACCTAGACTATTACATCATCTAAAATGCTTAGCCCTGAAACACGGGCGTTATAATTCTCTCCCCCTTAGGATGATTCCGTCCCGGAATCATGCATCAGCAAACAGATGCGGATAGCGACTCATCGTGTCATCCTCTGTTTCCCAAGTGAGATTCGGCCCATTCGAATGTTTCCATTGGACTAGCACTAAGTCTACCATCTTGCGTCGTAACTTCTTAGTCTTACGGTCAACAATTGCCTCGGGCTCTTCAATCAGCCTCTTGTTCTCATCCATTCTTAATTCTGAGATTGGAATTATGTCGGGAATTTCTCCCGTGAACTTCCTCAAATAACACACATGGAAGGTGTTATGAATACCATCTAGTTCTTCGGGTAGTTTGAGCTTGTAAGCTTGGTTCCCAATCTTTTGAAGAATTTTGAACGGTCCAATAAACCTTGGACTCAACTTTCCTCGTTTCCCAAATCTTATAAGTCCCTTCCACGGTGAGAATTTAAGCAAAACCGAATCCCCAACTTCGAAGGTCATCGGTTGTCTTTTCTTGTCAGTATAGCTCTTCTGACGATCCTGAGCTGCTAACATTCTTTCCCTAATTACCTTCAGCTTCTCAGCAGTCTCATGGACTATCTCGGGGCCCATAAACTGCTTTTCTCCAGCCTCAAGCCAACAAGACGGTGTACGATATTTTTGTCCGTACAAAGCATGGTAGGGTGCCATCTTGATGCTCGAGAGGAAACTGTTGTTGTAGGAAAATTCTACCAAAGGTAAGTGCTCATCCCAGTTACCTTGGAACTCAAGGGTACATGCTCTCAGCATATCTTCAAGCGTTTGAATCGTTCTTTCGCTCTGACCATCAGTCTGTCACACCCCCAAACCAGAACGGCGGAATCGTTCGAGGGCGGATGACTTCATGTAGTATCGTAACAGTTGAATACATAGTAAAGAAAGTAAAACAACCATCATATATATAATTTAAAAGTTACATTGTTGAATGATACTTGTTGCAAAAACAAATTACAATATGATGACAAAATGAGTTTTAAAATTGACGTCTTAGCATCACTTCTCCAAAAGCTGAAGTTTACCTGTATTACTGAATCCCTGAGAAATACAAGTAGATTTGAAAGAGTAGATCAGCATTTAAGTTGGTAAGTTCATAAGTATTTAATGTTAAAGTTTTTATAAATCTGAAAGAAATTATTTGTAGATGTTTGAAAACTCCTAGAAAATCCCATATTTCCTACTAGTATAAAAGTAGTTTTCTACCAAGACCTGACTGTTTCGAATGTTTGCTTCTAGAAATCCAATGTTTTTCCATAAGTGTGTAGTAGTTTAAAAGTTCCAAAACTGTAATGCAGTAGTGTTTTTCATGCCTAGAATAGTAGATTTATGTATGTATAAAATCACCAAGGCATTTGATAACCCCGTAAATCAACGTGTTTTTAATACTCCATGTGAGTTTTATAACCATGCTATTGACCCAGACTGCCCGTAACAACGTTCTTCAGGCGTTGGAATGTTATGACGATTGTCACCCCAGAGTTGCTAGTCTAACTGTAGCTAACAGTTTAGGTGCGGGATTGTCAATCCCGTATAGATCTATACACAAGAATCACGCTCTCCCTACAAGAGATTATGGTATATAATAAAGGACTTTAACTGCATACTTGAAAGTACGTGAAGTTGAATGTCTCACAAACTTAGTATCAAATAGATTTACGTATGAAAAGTTTATTTGTTCTTGTATATGAAAGTATTTCCTTGATATAGTATTTATAGTATGTAAAATCTCATGAATATCTAGTAAACTATACCTATTATAGTTTTTCCAAAAGTGTGATTCGTTTGTATGATAAACCCTAGTGTAGTGTCGACTTTGTATGTAAAGTATAACATTTGTAATGACATTATTGAACATTCATACTCAAATATAAATAAAGTGTTTGATATTTACATGACAACATGTTTCATTCCAAAAGACAAGTGTTATCGTGATATATTGTATGAGAACGTTTTCGTACGATAGTTATAAATCACATATGATTGATTTCATAACAAAAAGCATAGCAAAAGATTGATGTTTTTCACACGAGGATAATCGTGTGTTTACTTGTATTCCCCCCCTTAAAAGTGTATAAAAGCATTTACAAAGCGTTTGAAAACTTAGTTGTAGGGGTATGAACTCACTTGATAGAGTGAAGATGGTGAGATGAAAACCGAGCAGAACTTCGACAGGAGAAAGCGGGTTTTCTCAGGATTCTCGGGAATTCTCGAGAGTGTAAGACCTTCCTTCGAAACTTGGATGTGAAGACCGGGACTTCGGGATGGCTTCGAGGGTTTAAACGCAGAGCTTCGGCATGAGAAAGAAGGGAATTGAGCAATGAAACCCGGAACCCTTTGAGCTGTATATATAACCCAATTTTTGGGTCCCACGTCGTGGCAAAAGGGTTGCCACGTCGTGGAGTCGATCCTATCCTCTTCCATGGACGAGATGTCTTCTGCTAAGCCTGAAAACCCATCAGTCACTGTGCCACGTCGTGGCCAGCCTAACAGCCTCAGATTTTGTGTCTCGAACTTGTAAAATCCGTAACTTTCGCGTACGAGCTCCGTTTTCAACGTTCTATATAGGCACGCGTAGGTGAGAATATGCTCTACAACTCTCGTTTAGATTTTTTCGGCTAATTTTGAATTTATTTTTAATTAATTAATTTTTAACAAGCCGGGACACGAAAACTCCGTCATAAATCCGTAACTCCTTCATCTGATGCCTGTTTTCGTCAGACTTTTTACCGTTGTGCTACTATTGTTGAGATCTTCGATTCTCATTTAGATTGTTTCGGCCTAAAATCCCTCGATCTCTATTTCGAGTTTTTAGCTGTCTACTGTAATATCCGAAACTTCGAAAAATCATAACTTCCTCATACGAAGTCAGATTTGGGCGTTCTTTTTATGTATGCTCACGGTTTAACGATATCTATGACTTTCGTTTAGATACTTAAGGTTAAAAAGTATTTTATTAAAACTTCGTGTTTTACGTTTAATCGTATTGATGGTTTTGTTGTGAAACTTAGGTTGGTCATAACTTCTTCGTTATAACTCAGATTTTAGTGTTCTTTATATTTCTGAAAACCTTGACATGATAACTATCATTTTAGGCAACCCAATAGAGACTTTTTAACATTTTATTTTTTATGCTAATTTCATTACGTCAAAAGAGATTACAATTCTTGACTTTTCAGGTCATTACATTGATTCGAAATATTGGGTTGTCACATCATCCCCCCGTTAGAGGGAATTTCGTCCCGAAAATTAATGTAAGATAAATATTTGTGGATTAGGGAAAGAGATGCGGATACTTTTGTTTCATTTGATCTTCGCGCTCCCAAGTGTATTCAGGTCCCCGTTTTGCATTCCATCGGACCTTCACAATGGGTATGCGACTTTGTTTTGTTCGTTTAATTTCCCTATCCATGACCTCAATTGGTTCCTCTATAAAGTGGAGACTCTCGTTGATTTCGATTTCGTCTAGAGGGACGACGAGGGTCTCATCGGACAAACATTTCTTCAAGTTTGACACATGAAAGGTAGGATGTATGTTATTGAGTTCCTGCGGTAGTCAAAGTTTGTATGGTACCGGACCGATCCTTGCAAGGATCTCGAATGGTCCGATATACCTTGGGTTTAGTTTCCCACGTTTTCCGAAACGTATTAACCCTTTCTAGGGCGAGACCTTTAATAGCACTCGGTCCCCGACCTGAAACTCCAAGGGCTTTCGTCTTTTGTCCGCATAACTCTTTTGTCTGTCTCTTGAAGCCTTTAGTCGTTCCCGAATCTGAACAATCTTTTCAGTTGTTTCTCTTATGATTTCCGGGCCTGTGAGAGCGCTGTCGGGTACTTGTCCCTTGGCTAGTTGCGTGTCACCCACTTCAGCCCAGCACAGTGGTGATCTGCACTTCCGGCCATCGAGGGCTTCGAATGGAGCAACTTTAATGCTGGAGTGG
This sequence comes from Lactuca virosa, assembly GCF_052849685.1. Taxonomy (NCBI): domain Eukaryota; kingdom Viridiplantae; phylum Streptophyta; class Magnoliopsida; order Asterales; family Asteraceae; genus Lactuca; species Lactuca virosa. The sequence continues at coordinate 1,118,128 of NC_136430.1, forward strand.
TAGCTATTGTTGTATGAGAATTCGACTAGTGGTAAATGGGTATCCCATGCTTTACCAAAATCGATTACACAAGCTCTTAGCATATCTTCCAAGGTTTGTATGGTCCTCTCACTTTGACCGTCGGTTTGTGGATGGTAAGCGGTACTCATGTCTAGCCTCGTTCCTAGAGACTTTTGTAGCGACTTCCAGAATCGCGAGGTGAACCTACTATCTCTGTCAGAGATAATAGATATTGGTACACCATGCAGTCGTACAATCTGTCGGATGTATGCTCGAGCTAGCTTCTCCATCTTGTCGGTTTCCTTTATGGGTAGGAAGTGTGTAGATTTTGTTAATCTATCGACGATTACCCAGATGGTGTCTAGCCCACCTGCTGTCTTGGGTAATTTGGTTATGAAATCCATGGTTATCCGTTTCCACTTCCACTCGGGTATTTCGGGTTGTTGTAGTAATCCTGATGGCTTTTGGTACTCTACCTTGACTTTGGTGCAAGTCAGACACTTGCCCACATAGGTAGCGATCTCTGCTTTCATGTTCGGCCACCAATACAGTTTCTTGAGGTCCTGATACATCTTGTCCGAACCTGGATGCACGGAGTATCGAGTCTCATGAGCCTCATTCATGACCACGTCTCTGAATCCGCCAAACCTCGGTGTCCAGATCCGATCCATGAAGTAGCGAACTCCGTCGCCCTTGAGTTCAAGATTCTTATCCATTCCCCATAAGGCTTCACCCGTCACATTCTCTGTTTTCAAGGCTTCCCTCTGAGCTTCCTTGATTTGTGTGGACAGGTGTGAATGGACCGTCATGGTTAAGGATTTCACTCGGTGGCCCGAGTATTCCTTTCGACTAAGAGCATCAGCTACCACATTTGCTTTTCCTGGATGATAACGAATTTCACATTCGTAGTCATTCAACAGTTCAACTCATCGTCTTTGCGTCATGTTGAGTTCCTTTTGATTGAGGATGTGTTGAAGGCTCTTGTGATCGGTAAAGATTGTGCATTTTGTGCCGTAGAGATAGTGTCTCCAAATCTTTAAGGAGAAAACAACTGCTCCCAGTTCGAGGTCGTGTGTAGTGTAGTTGACCTCGTACGTCTTGAGTTATCTCGAGGCGTAGGCGATGACCATTCCTCGTTGCATTAGAACACATCCAAGACCTTGATTAGATGGATCACAGTAGACCACGAAGTCTTCTGTTCCTTCTGGCAAGGACAATATAGGTGCGCTGCATAGAGCTTGCTTCAGTGTTTGGAATGCAGCGTCTTGTCTTTCTCCCCAATTGAAAGTTACGCCCTTCTGGGTCAAGGTGGTAAGTGGTTTAGTAATCTTCGAGAAGTTTTGTATAAATCCTCGGTAATAGCCAGCAAGGCCCAAGAATTGTCGGATTTCCGTTGGGGTTCTTGGTGCTGACCAGTTCTCTATTGCTTTGATTTTGGAAGGGTCCACGTGTATCCCGTCTTTGCTAACCACGTGACCCAGGAAATCTACTTTCTGAATCCAAAATTCGCACTTTGAGAATGTTGCGTATAGTTTCTCTTTTCTTAGAGTTTCCAAGATTTGTCGGAGGTGTTGACCATGTTCCTCTTTACTCTTTGAATAAATGAGTATATCGTCTATGAACACGATCACAAATTTGTCCAGGAATGAATGACACACTCGGTTCATTAAGTCCATGAACACCGTCGGTGCATTTGTTAATCCAAAGGGCATCACTATAAACTCGTAGTGACCATAACGAGTTCGAAAGGCTGTTTTGGGAACATCTCCTTCCAAGACTCATAGCTGATGATACCCGGATCTCAAATCGATCTTCGAGAAATAACTCGCTCCTTGGAGTTGGTCGAACAAGTCGTCAATGCGTGCTAGGGGGTATCGTTTCTCGATAGTGAGCTTGTTGATTTCCCGGTAATCGATGCACATGCGGAAGGATCCATCCTTCTTCTTTACGAACAGGACTGGCGCTCCCCAAGGTGAGAAGCTCGGTCTGATGAATCCTTTGTTGAGTAGTTCATTTAATTGGCTGGATAATTCTTGCATCTCAGCTGGCGCTAGACGATACGGCGACTTAGCTACTGGGGTAGCTCCGGGGATTAAATCGATTCTGAACTCGACTTGTCGCTCTGGTGGGACTCCTGGAAGATCTTCAGGGAAGATATCGGGAAAATCGCAGACTTCTGGAATATCTTTGAGGTCCTTCGCTTCTTTTTCCTTATCTACTACATGGTCTAAGAAGGCATGGTACTCCTTACGCAGGTATTTTTGGGCTTTGACGCAAGAGATGATTTGAAAATTGGCACCGGGTTTGTCACCATAAATGACAAGAGTTTCTCCGTTTGGCAGATTTAGGCAAACGACCCTTTCGTAACAAAGTATATCGGCATGGTGTAGGCTTAACCAATCCATACTGATGATGACATCAAAACTCTTTATAGTGATCGGCATTAGATCGATTGGAAATGAATGTTCGTTTAGAGTTAGTGTGCAGCCTATGTACATATCGTTTGTGCTTTCTGTTCTACCGTTTGCCATTTCTACTGTAAATATCTTATTAAGTGATTTAGGATTCTGTTTTAGTATGTGTTTGAATTTATGACTCACGAAACTCCTCTCCGCACCACAATCAAAGAGTATGCATGCATAAGCGCTATTGAGGAGAAACGTACCCGTAACCACCGTGGGATCAGCTATTGCTTCGTTCTGCCCTATTGCCAGCACTCTTCCTATGCCGCTAGCATTCCATGCCTTAGGGCAGTTTCTCTTGTAGTGTCCAACCTCACCGCACCCATAACACGCCTGGCCTACACCGACTCCAGGGACTTGGGTGATTGGTCGTGTCGGTGCCTTACAGAAACGGGTAGTGTGCCCTTTCCTGTTGCAGTTGTTGAAGTGCATCTCCCGACAATTTCCGTTGTGATGGAAATTGCATTTGCTGCACTTCGGAAAGTTCCCAGCATATTGCTTTGCTGGTGTAGGGGTAACATGAACATCGGTGGGGGTAGTAGCGGCATGGACCGCCACTATCTGTTGCTTCTTGGAAGGTTCTTGTGAAAACTGACTCTTCCTCTTGTTCCAAAACTTCTTGTTGTTGTTGTTTTTGGTACTGTTGTGCTTGTTTTTGCTTCCTATGGCTTGCTCCGGAACCGTAGTTGCGAAGCCTTGGCAGACTCCATGGTCAACGAGAGCTTGTGCCAACTGTTTGGCACTATTGAAAGTGACTGGTTTGGAAGCTAGTACACTTCCTCGAATCTGGGGTGACAGTCCCCAAATGTATCTTTCGATCTTTTTGCTCTCTAGAGCAACCATCCCTGGGCAAAGGTTTGTCAAATCACTAAACCTATTGGTATAGGTTGTGATGTCCGAGCCTACCATAGTAAGGCCCCAAAGTTCCTGTTCTAGCTTTTGTACTTCGCCCCTTGGATAGTACTCTTGCATTAACATTTGCTTTAGATTCTCCCAGCCCATAGAATTAGCCACTACCAGAGTTAGTGACTTGACATGGCCATTCCACCACGTCATAGCTCTCTCAGAGAATGTACAAGCAGCAAATTTTACCTTGTTCACTTCCAGACATGTACAGATCTCGAAAACCGCTTCTGTTTTCTCTATCCATTGTGATAGAGCCATTATCCCTCCGGATCCATTAAAAGATATGGGCTTGCTATTGGTGAAGTCCTTGAAGGTGCAATCCCCTGAACGACCCTGACGTTGGCCATTCGTAGAGCTATTTACTCCCCCTCCGGACCCATTATTACTCATATATGCCATTGCTGCTGTCACTGCAGCTGTTACCGCAGCTATCAAGGCGGCGTTATCTGTTGATGGAGGTGGTGGTGGTGGAGGTGTTGTGTTGTTGACACGGCGTGCAGATCTACGGGGCGGCATCGTTCTACTAGAGAACTAGAATGAAGAACATAAGTCTTTAATGATTGGAAGTTGTGTGTTAATAAATTTGTTATTTTCGTCAATTTATGAATTTGACTGACCTACCCAAGGTTTAGAGTTTGTTTCATAATATAAGTTTGTATAATGATAGATAGACTTATGAATCTGAGTGGTATTCAAGGAATTAACACACAAAGAAATTTCTTCATATATATTAAACATACGTTGAGTTACATTTTGAAGTTAAGAAAATTTCGACCCTTCTATGGGTCTCCGATACAGAAGTTAAAGAAAAGTAAGACTTTTAGCCGAGTTCCTATTCTATAACAAAATCTTTGGGATCCGAGAAAGTACTACTTGCGACGTAGGTTGCGCCTGGAGCTCGACTCTGTGTCTGATTGCTTTGCTCCCATAAGACGCCTATCAAAAGCGGCTTGTTGTTCCCTCATTTCCCTTATTTCAGAGAGGGCTGCAATCAGTTGATCTTGGAATGTGTCGGTGCGGAGTTGAGCATTTTCCTGCAACCTGTCCAGTCGACGGATGTCGGAAGTGTGAACTTGTACTTCCACGTTGACTTCACGAATCCGGTCTGCTTGAACCTCGGATTGATTGGACTGGTTAGCTAGTTTGCCCACTATGACTGGGAGTGCTCGGTCGGCTGAACCTCCACCCCTGACGTCGTAGAAGTGCCGACACATACCGTAGGGAGGACGTAATCCTTGCTGTTGGCTCCAATGGCGAAGGTGACTTCCCCAAATTGGAGTTGGTCCCTAAAAGTTTCTCCTAACTGCGGGAGGTTGAGCGACTGGTGGGTTGATTACTTCTGGTTCTGAGTCTGTACCAGATTCTTCCCCTTCCTCTAACTCTATAGGTTCCTCATCTTCTTCGGGGTCCTCCTCTACCCATCCTCCATTGCCCTGATTTGGGTAGTAGGGATCCCCTGGTGGGTGGAATCCAGCCATTGTGTCTGTGCGAGAATAGAGATATGAGAATTGACTAGAAATTAAAACATGTAAATCTAAACATGTAAGTTAAACTATTGTATTTACCAAATACTCCTATAGTATTTAAGTTTGTATGTTTGATACTAGTGTTATTTTTGGTAAGTTTTGACTTGTTGCTCACTACGACCATTCCTCGACATACATTAGTCCGATCCTAGATAAATATAGTTGATCAGGCTATATTCGTCCCAAATCCGATTACATATTCCGAGGCCTAGTCGTAGTGTCCAATTTGTGCTTTTATGACCCAAATAATTTAAGCTACATGAAATGCGGTTTAGGTGTAAAAACGTTTTGTCAGAGAGTTTTAGTCCCTATGCATTTATAGTTTGTATATCCTATGTGGTTCGATATACTTAGTTCACTATAAACAATGCTCTGATACCAATCTGTCACACCCCCAAACCAGAACGACGGAATCGTTCGAGGGCGGATGACTTCATGTAGTATCGTAACAGTTGAATACATAGTAAAGAAAGTAAAACAACCATCATATATATAATTTAAAAGTTACATTGTTGAATGATAGTTGTTGCAAAAACAAATTACAATATGATGACAAAATGAGTTTTAAAATTGACGTCTTAGCATCACTTCTCCAAAAGCTGAAGTTTACCTGTATTACTGAATCCCTGAGAAATACAAGTAGATTTGAAAGAGTAGATCAGCATTTAAGTTGGTGAGTTCATAAGTATTTAATGTTAAAGTTTTTATAAATCTGAAAGAAATTATTTGTAGATGTTTGAAAACTCCTAGAAATTCCCATATTTCTTACTATATAAAAGTAGTTTTCTACCAAGACCCGACTGTTTTGAATGTTTACTTCTAGAAATACAATGTTTTTCCATAAGTGTGTAGTAGTTTAAAAGTTCCAAAACTGTAATGCAGTAGTGTTTTTCATGCCTAGGATAGTAGATTTATGTATGTATAAAATCACCAAGGCATTTGATAACCCCGTAAATCAACGTGTTTTTAATACTCCATGTGAGTTTTATAACCATGCTATTGACCCAGACTGCCCGTAACAACGTTCTTCAGGCGTTGGAATGTTATGACGATTGTCACCCCAGAGTTGCTAGTCTAACTGTAGCTAACAGTTTAGGTGCGGGATTGTCAATCCCATATAGATCTATACACAAGAATCACGCTCTCCCTACAAGAGATTATGATATATAATAAAGGACTTTAACTGCATACTTGAAAGTACGTGAAGTTGAATGTCTCACAAACTTAGTATCAAATAGATTTACGTATGAAAAGTTTATTTGTTCTTGTATATGAAAGTATTTCCTTGATATAGTATTTATAGTATGTAAAATCTCATGAATATCTAGTAAACTATACCTATTATAGTTTTTCCAAAAGTGTGATTCGTTTGTATGATAAACCCTAGTGTAGTGTCGACTTTGTATGTAAAGTATAACATTTGTAATGACGTTATTGAACATTCATACTCAAATATAAATAAAGTGTTTGATATTTACATGACAACATGTTTCATTCCAAAAGACAAGTGTTATCGTGATATGTTGTATGAGAACGTTTTCGTACGATAGTTATAAATCACATATGATTGATTTCATAACAAAAAGCATAGCAAAAGATTGATGTTTTTCACACGAGGATAATCGTGTGTTTACTTGTATTCCCCCCCTTAAAAGTGTATAAAAGCATAGCAAAAGATTGATGTTTTTCACACGAGGATGTGAAGACCGGGACTTCGGGATGGCTTCGAGGGTTTAAACGCAGAGCTTCGGCATGAGAAAGAAGGGAATTGAGCAATGAAACCCGGAACCCTTTGAGCTGTATATATAGCCCAATTTTTGGGTCCCACGTCGTGGCAAAAGGGTTGCCACGTCGTGGAGTCGATCCTATCCTCTTCTATGGACGAGACGTCTTCTGCTAAGCCTGAAAACCCATCAGTCACTGTGCCACGTCGTGGCCAGCCTGACAGCCTCAGATTTTGTGTCTCGAACTTGTAAAATCCGTAACTTTCGCGTACGAGCTCTGTTTTCGACGTTCTATATATGCACGCGTAGGTGAGAATATGCTCTACAACTCTCGTTTAGATTTCGTCGGCTAATTTTGAATTTATTTTTAATTAATTAATTTTTAACAGGCCGGGACACGAAAACTCCGTCATAAATCCATAACTCCTTCATCCGATGCCCGTTTTCGTCAGACTTTTTACCGTTGTGCTACTATTATTGAGATCTTCAATTCTCATTTAGATTGTTTCGGCCAAAAATCCCTCGATCTCTATTTCGAGTTTTTAGCTGTCTACTGCAATATCTGAAACTTCGAAAAATCATAACTTCCTCATACGAAGTCAGATTTGGGCGTTTTTTTTATGTACGCTCACGGTTTAACGATATCTACGACTTTCGTTTAGATACTTAAGGTTAAAAAGTATTTTATTAAAACTTCGTGTTTTACGTTTAATCGTATTGATGGTTTTGTTGTGAAACTTAGGTTGGTCATAACTTCTTCGTTATAACTCAGATTTTAGTGTTCTTTATATTTCTGAAAACCTTGACATGATAACTATCATTTTAGGCAACCCAATAGAGACTTTTGAACATTTTATTTTTTATGCTAATTTCATTACGTCAAAAGAGATTACAATTCTTGACTTTTCAGGTCATTACATTGATTCGAAATATCGGGTTGTCACACAGTCTGCGGATGGTAAGCTGTACTCAGACACAACTTTGTACCCAGTTCCTCTTGTAGACTCCTCCAAAACCTCGACGTGAAACGACTATCACGATCGGATACAATCGTTAGAGGAACACCTTGAAGTCTTACTATCTCCTTCACGTAAGCATTTGCTAGCTTATCCATAGACCACCTCTCGTTGGCTGCTATGAAGTGTGTATTCTTAGTGAAATGATCCATGACCACCCAAATCATGTCGTGACCGTTCTTTGTCCTGGGCAGTTTAGTCACAAAATCCATGGTGATGTCTTCCCATTTACCCATGGGTACAGGTAAGGGTTCTAAAATCCCAAACGGTTTCTGATGTTGTGCCTTAACTCTTGCACAAGTTACATACTCGGCCATATACATTGCAACATCGAGCTTCATCGTCGGCCACCAGTAGTAGGGTTTTACGTCCCTATACATTTTAGTGCTACCGGGATGAATCGATTCCATGGTCTTGTGAGCTTATTCCATCAGAAGATCTTGTATCCCTCCCGTCTTAGGTACCCAAATTCTATCTTGGAATACCTTCAGTCCTTGACTGTTTGTACCAAACACCAACGTTTTACCAAAACGTTCTTCTTTTCGGTCATTCTTCTCTGTAGCTTCTTCTTGAGCTTTCTTTATACTTTCCACAATGGTCGAGACAACTTCTATTCTCAATGCTCTTGGTCTTTTTCTTTCAAGATTGACTTTTCGACTTAAAGCATCAGCAACAACATTTGCTTTACCAGGGTGGTAAAGTATCTCACAGTCGTAGTCCTTGAGTAACCCTAGCCAGCGTCGTTGTCTCATGTTCAATTCTTTCTGATTAAAGAGATACTGGAGACTCTTATGATCAGTGAAAAGCTTGCACTTCGTACCATAGAGGTAATGCCTCCATAGTTTCAAGGCAAATACTACTGCTGCCAACTCCAAATCATGAGTGGGGTAGTTCTTTTCGTGCTCTTTCAATTGTCGAGAGGCATATGCTATCACTTTTTCTCTTTGGGTCAGAACACAGCCCAACCCGACTCCCGACGCATCGCTATACACCGCGAAATCTTCAGCTCCATCGGGTAGAGAAAGAATCGGTGCTTCGTATTAATTCTTCTTTAGCTTCTCGAATGCCTCTTCGTGTTTCTCATTCCATGTATATGTAGCTCCTTTATGGGTTAAAGCTGTCAATGGAGCAGCTATCGAAGAAAAGCCTTGCATAAATCGTCGGTAATATCCGGCTAATCATAGAAAGCTTCGAATCTCCGTGGGACTCTTCGGACGTTCCCACTTCATTACAGCTTCGATTTTTGCTGGGTCAACCATTATTCCCTCCTGGTTAACCACATGACCCAAGAATTGGACTTCTCGGATCCAAAAATCACACTTGGAGAACTTTGCATACAACTTCTCCTTCTTCAATACCTCCAACACCTCTCGTAGATGCTTGCCATGCTCCTCCTGATTTTTCGAGTAGATCAGAATGTCGTTGATGAACACTATCACAGATTTATCGAGGAATGGTTTGCAAACCCTGTTCATCAAATCCATGAATGCTGCTGGAGCATTGGTTAGTCCAAATGACATAACCAGGAACTCGTAGTGTCCATATCTCGTTTTGAATTCAGTCTTCTCAATATCCTGATCTCTCACCTTCAGCTGATGATATCCTGACCTAAGATCGATCTTTGAGAAATAGCTCGAACCTTGCAGCTGATCGAATAGGTCATCAATCCTCGGCAATGGGTACATGTTCTTTACCGTTGCCTTATTCAGCTCTCTGTAGTCTATGCACATTCTCATGCTCCCGTCTTTCTTCTTCACGAATAACACCGGAGCTCCCCAGGGTGATGAACTAGGTCGAATGAAACCATTGTCCAACAGCTCCTGAAGTTGCGTCATGAGCTCCTTCATCTCCGTCGGTGTCAATCGGTAAGGTGCCTTTTCTATCGGTGTTGTACCTGGTAACAAGTCTATCCGAAACACCACTTGTCTATCAGGTGGTAATCCGGGAAGATCTTCGGGAAAGACTTTCGGATAATCACACACGACCGGTATATTCTGCACCTCTTTCTTTTCCTTCTTAGAATCGATTATGAATGCCAAGTATGATGCACATCCCTTGGACAAACATTTTCTGGCTTTCATCAGGGATATGATTCCAGAATTTACTCGGCGTTTGTCCTCGTACACGATAAATGACTCTTTTCCTGGTGGGTTTACCCTTACTATCTTCTTTCGGCATTGAATCTCAGCATCGTTGGCGCTAAGCCAATCCATTCCCAAAACGATGTCAAAAACCGTTCAACTCTATGGGCAATAGCTCTTCGTGGAATTTGTTTCCGTTTATGTCGATGACGATGTTCCTAATACGGTTACTAACAGGTACGAACTTGCCACTGGCAACTTCCACAATTAGGGCATTATCAAGTTTTTCTACAGGCAATGCTAATTTCCCACCAAATTTATGCGATACAAAGGATTAGTTGGCTCCGGAATCAAATAGTATATTGGCAGGCAATCCATTTACAATAAAGTACCTGAAGCGACGTCTGCTGCCTCCTTTGCAGCCTCGAGCGTCATCTGGAAGGCTCTCGCCTTCGGCTTCGGTGGAATGTTGGGCCTTGCCGCTTCTTATTATATAAGCGTTAAACAACACTCTATATAACTCATAATAATAGCCCAAATAATTTTTTTAAAGACCTAATAACATTACTATAATTTTTTAAAAGCTATATTAAAAATTTCATAGGCGTAGCTCACTTACAGCGGATTTTAAAGAAAACCGGGCTTCGCTTGGAGCAGCGTTTCCGAACCGAAAGACCTTTTTTCTCGGGACTCCGGGAGCCTCGGGGCTTCCTTTGGGTGCTAGGGGTTTTTCCTAGGGTTTAGGGGTGGTTTGGGGTCTTAGAGAGAGAAAGAAACTAGAGAGAGAAAGAGAATTGGTGTGAAAAATCCGGAACTCTCGCCCCCCTTTTATAGCCTGCGAGGCCTCGGACTACACTGGGCGTAGATCGGATAAGGCTCCAGCTCGCGTACAGTTGGCTCACACTCGGACTCGGAAGGGAGAAGGCCGGGGTACGCGGGGTGTACTCATCCTCAGACGCGGGGCGTAATGCGAGGCGATGTGTCCTTCATCCGAAGCGAGACCGTGGGGAGCAAGCAACGGCTAGGATCTTGCCACGTCATCGTTCTTGCAACAGACTTCGCAATTTCTCATCCTGACTTCAAAAATGCATAACTTTCGCATACGAGCTCCATTTTTGACGTTCTTTATATCCACGCGTAGGCGGGAACGTGTTCTACAACTTTCGTTTAGACTTCGTCGGCTAATTTTTACTTTATTTTAAAAGTTATATTTTTAACAGGCCGGGACATGATTGGTCCGTTAAAAATTCATAACTTCTTCATCCGACGTCCGTTTTCGTCTGTCTTTTCATCGTTACGCTACTATTAACGAGATCTTCGATTCTCGTTTAGGTTGTGTCGGCTAAAAACCGCTCGGTCTAATATTCGAACTTCGGGCTGTACACTACTAAGCCGAAACTTCGAAAAATCATAACTTCCTCATACGAAGTCAGATTTGGGCGTTCTTTTTATGGACGCTCTCGGTTTAACATATTTTACGACTTTCGTTTAGATTGCTAAGGCTAAAAGTCGCTCTATCGTAAATTCACTATTTACGCTTCCCAATGTCGTGCCGGTTCTATCGTGAAACTTTGACGAGTCATAGCTTCTTCGTTATAACTCGGATTTTGGCGTTCTTTATATCCCCGGAATCCTTGTTTCGACCACTACAACTTTATGTAAAGATATCGGGTTTATCTCATACTTTAATTTTGACGCTTATTTTTATCCTTTATTTATTATACATTTATAAATAAGTAATAAGCACACAAATACACATAATTCACATAATACTCAAATATTTCATCTTTATTACTTTAAAAGAGTTACAATAGTTGACCTAGACTGTTACATCATCTAAAATGCTTATCCTGAAACACGGGCGTTACAGTTTTGGAATTTAAAATTTTGATTAAAAGGTTTAATTTTGAAATGTTTAAATTCTAATCCCTAAGGTTTTGAAAAGTTTCAAAACTTGCCCTCAAGTTTTGGAATTTAAAATTTTGATTAAAAGTTTAATTTTGAAATATTAAATTCTAAAACCCTAGTTTTTTGAAAAGTTTAAATTATACACTTATCGTTTTTTTAAGTTAATTAAATGTATAATTAAAAGAGAGTTAATAAATCCATTATGATATGGTTTATATTTAATAAAATTAAAAGTATAATTTATTAAATTAAACCACCTAGTATTTTAAAAGTGTAAATTACACCCTTATACTATATATAAAATTAAAAGTCTAATATTATATATGTATGAGTAAATGCTAGTCTTATCGTTAGTATGCCTCATTCACGAAGTCGAATCTATAAGGGGGGGGGGGGTATAAGGTTATGGCCTATAAAATGGCCATTTAATGGGTGTCCAGTCTCACCCACCGCTTCCTTGATTGGTGGAGGGTCGTTAGCCTAACGGGTAGGATAGGGCAACCCTTTCCTCATTAAAAGTATAATGAATTAATGAAGTAACTAAACACTTTTGTAAATTCCCAAATCTTAGTTACTTTAGGAAAAATGTGGAGTTGGTGCTATTCCATGAAATTACACTTTGTACCCTTGCTAAGACGTTAATGGAGCGTGTGTGGTTAACCGGCACACTAATTGGGCTCTAAGCAAAGGTGGCAAAGGGTGACTCGATGTTTGTCATAGATCGACAGAGAGTATGTGGTTAACCGGCACATCGATTAGGTGACTGTAACATTGGGGGCACCATGTATATTTGCATGGTTATCCATAACTTGTTTGTGATCCTCGGCATCCTAGTCACAAACGAAGGGCACAATCAAGATTGAAACATGCCATTGAAAAGTTCAATGAATCTCAAAAGATCTAGGAGTTTCAATTCATTTAAAACTTAAACCTTCAAATTTTCGTTTTTTCATGGTGGAAATTGGTAAATCGTCATTTACCTACCTTCAAATATTCTGCAATTTGGATTACGGCATCCCTCTTCCAAATTATAGAATATTGTGTTGGGTCCTAGCCTTAATATCTCATTTGGGTGTTTTATTGAGACCTCAATCAACTAACTTGAATTTCTCCCGTTTTGTAGATGTCAAAGTCTGACAACTATGGTCTTCCTGAATCCGTTGGAAAATTTTTTCCATTTGAAGATGACGTTCCACGATTGGATCATGGAAATGAGAATCATGCTTCATTACCTCCACCTCCTCCAATAGTTCTCCCTAACCCACAAGTTCGAAGGTTTGAAAAGTTCAAGATCACTCAAGCCCTATTGGCAAAAGACATGAAGATGGGAAGTCTGTGTGTGCACACGTCTTAGAGATGAAGTCACACATTGACAAGTTGAAAATGATGGGTACTGTTTTCCCAGGGAAGTTGGCTGTTGACTTGGTTCTTCAATCACTTCCCGAATCATATAGTGAGTTCGTTCGAGAGTACTATATGATGGATCACGATGTGACCCTCATTGAGTTAACTTATTTTCTTATTGCTGCTGAATCAGCAATGATTTGGCGTACTGGTCTAGCAAATGTGTCTGGTAAGTCAACCTCCCATGCTTCTGTGGACATTGATGGCAACATTGGAAGTCCAGAAAAGTTTTCTCTACGCAAGAGAAAGGCTGAGTCTGAGATTGTCCCGTGTACCATTCCAAAAGAGTCCATATGTTTCTACTGCCAAGAGAAGGGGCATTGGTTACAAAGTTGCTCTAATTATCTGAAGGATCGCGAATATGGGAGAGTCAAGCTGTATGACTCTGCTTCAGGTAAAATCCACTATCTATCTCTGTTAAGTTCCTATTTTTGATTCTTAATACATGATGTGATAAGATTGCATTTTGATGTTTTGTAGGATCGAAGAAAAGAGAGGAAGCTTAAAGGAAGAAGCGTGCTGAATCTAATCGTGAAGAAATGGATTTCGATCACATGGATTCGAAGATCGGATTTTGAGCTGTTACTTTACAGTTAGGGTAGATTACTAAGAAATGTAATAGCATAGTTTTCATTTGAGTTGCGTTGTAAGGACAAATTTTTCCCCAATAAAATAAATTTTGATTTTGTCTTATTTATTTATCCTTGCAATGACATGTATGAAAAATTGATATTTGTGTATTTCTATTATTAGCAATATTGAAATGGATGTGATTCTTAGTTATGTTATTTATGGTAGTGTCATAATTTTCTAAGTAAGGAAAGATTCCCATCGCCCAAGTTTCAATTGGACAAAAACTTGGAATCATACAACTTGTATTGTGTGATGTATGGAAATATTGGTACTTAGGTAATTAAGACTAATTCCTTGTTCACATAAGTATGTGAGTAAGGTGAAGGACTAAAGGGTCTAGTACACAATGTTGTGTACTGGTCGGGTCCACCATAAATAAAAATGAAAGTTATTCCTCATATTTTATTAAATGATTAGTGAATATGGTTATGCTTATAAGATTAAGTGTAATTCCGAAACATTGGAAAAGTTTCAATGTTTGGCAGAACGAATAAGAAGAATCAATTAGGCTGAAAGATAAAAGTTTCTCCAATCTGAAAGGATGGGAGAGTACTTTAGTATCATGTTTTATGATCGTCTCATTGATTATGAAACCATATCACAACTGATCCTCTAAGTAAATCTTAGTGCACTAGTATGGCTAAGAAGAGGAATCAGGAATTGTTGAAGTGGTTAAATCAAAAGGGACGAGTCATACTTCGTTCCAAAATCAAGTCTTGGAGTTGTAATCTAAGATTGTGTATTGAGTGACATGTCTTAATTAATTAACACATCTTAAATAGGTTTATAACACTCATCAAATGTGAAGTAGAAAAGTTTCTTACCTTTGCGCATTTGAAAAATTGGAAAATTGTGATGTCGTGGATAAGACAAAGACCAACTAAGACCAATGTGTGTAGTGTTTGTCTTAATAAGAATCCGCACTAACCTATTGAATATTTGTTTGTCAAGAAATGTTTCTTGACAAGAGAATCGTATATGTCAAGAGGTCAGTGGGAGTCTAAATGATCTTGAAAAGGTTCAAGAACTAAGCAAGAGTAAACTTATTAGACACTAGCTCACGACTTGAGGTTTGTAACCTATCGTGCTAAAATATTCTTGTTTCTGTGCCATTCCAGTTAGCTTAGCTATGCATGTGAGTTCTATGAGTTCTCAATATATTGCATAAGGAAAAGCACCTTGTTCAATGAAAGTACATTGACTGGTATAGGTGAGCTGCTAAATAACTTGGAAGCAATGGTAGGACCCTTGATGGCAAGAAATGAAGAATAAACAAGTTTTGTCTATAAGAGTTTGGATTTGTCACAAAAATTGTCTTATGATTATGGTTATGACAAATTCACAATGGATAGGAACACATACGCCATAACATCTAAGTGTCAGAAGGTTTCTCTCCGCTTCATGAAAATGATTGTGAGGAAACGCTTTCACTAGGAAGATTTTAAGGAGTTAGCGGTTGTGTAAATTGCATTCTCGAATTCGATTATGATTACGACATCCCTCTTCATAGTTCGAATTGTGAGATTTGGCAATTAGTTTAAACATTTAAGACTTGTTGCTATAAGTGCTGAAATTGTTTAGACACACATATGAGCTATCTAAGGAAAGGTGTATGAGTTTGAGAAGCTTAGATAAAGGCTTATCGAAGCATATCGTATTGGAAATATGAACTTTGGAAGTCAATAGGTATTTCTTTCTAGAAGTCCAAATGTTTTCTAAATACGTTTCAAAGCTAGTGGGAGCATAAATGTTATGCTGGCATGGATATAATTATCATGTTAGTGGGAGCATGATTATTATTTTAAGTATTTCCAGTTAGCAATATTAATTATAGAAAATAAAAGGTTCACTTTGCAAAGTTGTAGGGGTTGAAAAGTTGTTTTGCTATAATTAAGGCAGAGAATATTATACTTCGTTTCGAAATCTAAAAGCTTAGATCAAGAAATTTTAATTGAATTTAGTCGAAGGACACGTATGGATGTTATGTTGAAAACATTCAACATAAAGGAAATCTATATATGGCAATATTATAGCAAGAAACTGGTAAAGTACCACGTTTTTTCATTATGAATCGTGTCCCATACGCTTCGGGTATAGGATCGATTGCATATGCTGTAATATTCGACCGTTCTAAATTTTCCAAATGCCTAGGGCATTAAGAGGGAAAAAGGGACTAGAACCGGATTGACTAAAATAATTAAACAACTATCAACGACAATAATGATTCGCTAACGATTGGTCGCTTGTGAGCAATTGGAAGTATAGTAATGAATGGACCATATCGACATTATTATGAATAGATAAGACTCTATTCACAATAAGTAGTCATATGGCAAATATGGAAATGTTTCCATATTGGGAGTTGGACGTTAAGAATTTATGTCTAGATTAGAAACTTTTGTGCAAGAAGGATATTCAACGGAATGTACTTTGAATGTGAGACTTCGCATTTGTGGAATTTCCTTGTAGCAATCTCCAATAGAGCACTTTGTAATTTCATTGGCAAAGTGTTGGTGACTTTTGTGCAATAAGATTACAAAAGGATAATTGCATAAAATGTTAGAATCTAACATATTCTAATAGTGGCAAGAATTTGGTATTCTTACACTAATGATAAGGATTGGGAATTGTGAAATGAGTATCATTGGAAATGTGTTCAGTTGATCTGTTTCACAAAGTAAGGACCATAGGTAAACATAGTGTGCATGCTTGGAGCATGGGACAACTGTTGTTATAATTCAAGTAATAAGTTGATTACCCGAAACATTATACAATAAATAATGTGTAATCAATAAGGTGACTAAATAAAAGGAGTTTTATTTATACTCAAAAGTTTGGGGCCATATTGGATTCGATTATTCTTGTGTTTCACTTTCCATGTTTTGACTTCCCGAATGTTGGGTCTAGTTGTGTTGCGTCCTTGGTCTCGGTCCTTAGCCCAGTTTTGTTATCCAGTTTGGGCCTGTCCAACCATATTTTTTTTATTAGGGTTTAGTATTTAAGGTGCATGCATCCATCCTTTGTGAGTGGCGCTTTAATTATTATTCTGATCATTATACTAGAAACCCTAGCTCGCCTCTACAGTGGAAGTTCTTAATCGAGCTCTATTGAGGCGTGACTACATTTGAATCATTAAGCATTACTTGATTCTATATCGTGTTTATTGTGTTTGTTTGCTTTTATTGTTTAGCCTGTTGAAGATCTAATCGATCTAAGAGTTTTTCAACTCATCAATTGGTTTCAGAGCAGGAGACTATGTAATTCATACATATCTTTTCTGTTGAAGAAGATCTTAGGGTTTTCCGCTTTGATTGATATTGTTAGAGCCGTCATTTGCTATTGACGTAGTTCTTTAAATATTCGATCTTACCCTAACGTTATTTACAAGTCTGATCTTAAGAAGGTTTTTGAACAAACATCGTCATGTCCATGGATGATTCTCAGTCTAACCCAATCAATATCTCCAACAGCATAGGATCGACGACAAGGATTCCTATATTGTACATTCAGGATTATGAGGTCTGGACACATCACTTTGAAGACTACGTGATTGGCTCAGAAGACAATGGATACTTGATCTGGGAGGCGATTACTGTAGGTCCATTCGCTCACTCAAGCACTTCAGGAATTGTTATAACTCAAAAGGAGTACAATCAACTCGTCAGTGATGTGAAAGACATTCGCCAAGATGAGAAGGAAAAGTTTCAGTGCAACATCAAAGCTTTAAGAATGATTAGGTTTGCTTTACAATCGGACACGTTTCGGTTAGTAAGCTCATGCACAACGGCAAAAGAAATATGGGACAGATTGAAGGAATTGTATTCTACGGATGAAGATCTTGAGCATTCAATCCAAACATTGTTACTCTCAGAATTTGGTGACTTCAAGCAGAAGCCAGAAGAGAAGCTTATTCAAGCCTTCGATCGCTTCAATCATATCCTTAGTAAGATGATAAAGCATGGGATTGAAAGGAAAGTCATTGAACAGAAGGTGACATTCATGAATGGCCTTAGACCCGAATGGATGGCTGTGGTGTCTACTGTGAAGGCTCATGAACAATTCAAGAATTATTCTCTAGCAAAACTGGTGGGAATATTAAAGTCACATGAGAGTGCCATGACTAAAGAAACGAATGTGGTTTCTGGTATGGGTTCCTTGGCCCTAATCTCCATAGGAAAGAATGCTGCTGAAGAAGAAGAAGATTTGGATCTTTCTGAATATGATCTAACAAGTGAAGAGTATGCTTTTATGGTGTCAAATCCCAAGAAGTTCATCAAAAGAAGGTTCCCAACAAATAAGAACCGAAACTGGCAAGGTAGCTACAGTGTCGAGAAAGCAAAGGAGGAACCGAAGAGTGTTTCTCAGACCGAAGAACCAAAGAAGGAAGTAAAACTTGGAGGTGACTCAGGCATTAATTGTCACTACTGCGGAGGCAAAAATCACTTCGCCAAAGATTTATGCTGAGAAAGATGTCAGAAAAGAGTGAAGATGAGGACGAGGAAGCGAACCTCACACGACGATTGGAAGAAATCAAGAAGAAGAAAGCTGGATCTAATAACACTATGAATGCTCTTATTGTACAGGGAAATATTGTTGACGATGAGTTCGGAGGTGTTGAAGTTTGGTCCACTGATTCAGAAGATGAAGAAGTGAGGAAGCCTACTCATGGCAGGGCTTTGTTGGTGAAAGAAGAGGACGTTGCAGGAAAGTATCTAATGGTGACTTCTGGGGTGTCACAAATGAGAGGCCATACCACTGATGGGGGATTGTATAAAGCAAAGGAGCGAGAAGACATGTGTTTTGTAGCGAAACCTGTCAGTGAGCAGATCAACGAATGCGATGAGTTGATCAAGAAGGTACAATCTATTCTTGTTTCTTTACAAATTCCCATCACAAACTATGAAAAAGAACTAAATGGATTAAAATCTAAATTTTCTAGTATAAGTGGTAGTTTAACTCAAACTCGCATCACAAACTCTAACCTAACTGATCAAATCAGCAGCGTATCATCGAAGAGTGAGGAGAGGCGTATGTGGATTGAGCAGAAGGAGAAGGAGTTGAGTACGTCTAAGGACGAAACAATTTATTTGCAAAGAGATAATTTAAAGCTTTTAAAACAACGAAATGTTTTTTGTTTAATTGCTAAACGATTATATTCCAACATTACTCAATTGCATCTTGATTGTGAAATAGGGAAGAAGATACATCGTATGATTTTACCCTTCCTCGAGTTAAAGGAGGATGAAATCGATGCCGATGCTTATAACTGTGAAAACGTTGTTTCTTCTGACAAAATAGAGTCCTTCATAAAGTCAAAAGACCATAAGGACATGCTCAAAAATTTGTTGGATGAAAATGACAAATTAAAAATCAAAACAGAAACTGTACAAAAAGTTGACTCTTTGAATGCCAAATTAAGTTCAGAAAATTAAATTGATATTGAAAACACTTCTGAATTCAATGAGGATGATGATATGAGTGTAATATCTGTGGAAGATGAGGTGGACTATTCCGAATTTGTCAAGAGGGAACCCGAAACCAACAAAAATCTTATTTCTGAAAATTCCATTGTGTTCGCTCGTTTATCCAAAGAAAAGACCAAAGTTCTCAAGGAAAAGGTTGTTGTATATCAAAAGGTCCAAACGACTCCAAATCAAGTTTATGCAGTTCATGGAGTTACTAAGCAACAGACAGTCGAACTGACAGCATTAGTAGCAAAAGATAATGCTGATGGTTGTGATGAGTTTTTCTAGTCAGCACGTATTGATAACGCTGATGAATCAGAAGGTCTATCTATGAAAACATCATGGAGAATAAAAGGAAGGTATGTGGCAGAACCACTTAATGATCCTACACGCTTTGATGTGCCCAGCACAAGTGGTACCAAAATTCTTTCAGGTGAACCGGTCATGGTATCTAGCGAAACCTCTTTGCTAAAGAGCGAGCCTCACGCTCAAAGACCAATGAAAAAGGCCAACATCCAGAAAACTCCAGAACAGGTGTTAGACCGAAAACATCAACGAAATTCGAGGTACAAGAAGAATCTCACTGAAAGGAAACAGTTCTGGTGATCTCAAAATCCTAATTACGTTCGCTATGAAAAGCCTTCTAAGTCAAAGGAGGAAGGAAAAGCAAACTCCACTTCTCGTGCTCAAAATGAAGAAAACAACCGAAAGAAGAGTTTCGGTCCCCAGAATCAAAACAACCGAAAACAGAGTTTCGGTCCACAAAGGCACAACAACCAAACAAGAAGTCACGGTCCTCAAGATGAGAAAAACGAAAAGGGTGGTTTCGGTCCTAGACCAACCAATGAGAGGAACCGAAGGGAAAGTAGTTTCGACTCTCAACCAAGTAAGAGCAATGACCGAAAGCTTAAATCTGCTCCCAAGTCTCATCTTTCTCATTCTCACTCTCACTCATAGAATGATCAAAAGGGAAAAGGAAAGCTCTTTACGGAAAACGAAAAGAAGACGTCGTTTAAACCCGATTTCGAGAACCGAAAGTCTGCCAACGTCAAATTCTCAAATTCAAAAACTCAACCTAAAGTACTCAAATCAGATAAAATCAAAGTTTTCACCTTAAAAAGAAAAGATGAAACAACCTTAATAAAAAGAACCTTTTTAGTTGATGTTTCTCTTACAATTCCCTGTTCTGTAAAAGGCTCACAAGGACCCAAGAAACTTTGGGTTCCTAAATCTGCTTAATTTTTGCAGGTTATACGTGATGAGCAGTTTGACGATGAATGGTACATAGATAGTTGATGCTCGCGTCACATGACAGGAAGAAGGGAAGAGCTGAGGGAGTTTCGGTCCCTTACAGATGGTGGAAGTGTCAAGTATGGTAATAATTCTTTTGGAACGATTAAAGGTTATGGTATGAGCACCAATGGCAATTTCTCGATACGAAAAGTGGCGTACGTTGAAGGTTTACAACACAACCTTATCAGTGTTTCTCAACTGGTGGTTGGTACCGGGTTAAAAGTTTCATTCGATGATGATGGTTCAAAGATTATTAAAAAGAAGACGAACAATATTCTGCTGAAATCGAAGCGAAAAGGAGAGATGAACCCTCTGAATCTCAATCCCATACGAGGGAAACCGGCAATCTGGTTGCTAACGAAGGCTCATTCAAACGAAAGATGGCTTTGGCACCGAAGACTCTCCCATCTCAATTTTAAAGACATCAACAAACTGGTGCTTGGGGATCATGTTCGAGGTCTTCCTATTCTGAAGTTCGATAAAGAACACATGTGTGCTGCGTGTGAAATGGGAAAGCAAAGTCGACAAAGTCATCCGTCTCGAGTCAACACAAAAGTTATTGAACCACTTGAATTACTTCACATTGATTTATGTGGTTCATCTTCAATCGAAAGCATTGGCGGTAACAAGTATATACTTGTCATAGTGGATGACTTTTCTCGGTTCACTTGGGTGTTCTTTTTGAATCAGAAATCAGAGGCCACTCCCAAACTGAAACTCTTTATCAAGCAGATAGAAGTTCAAATACGGAAGATAGTTCGAAACATAAGAAGCGACAATGGGTTGGAGTTCAAGAACAAAGACTTTGAAGATTTTCTTGCAGAGAAGGGAACAACTCACAATTTCTCGGCTCCATATACTCCACAACAGAATGGAATTGTCGAAAGGTGAAACCGATCTTTATGTGAAGCAGCCCGAACTATGCTGAGCTTCGCCTCTCTACCTCTATATTTCTTGGTTGATGTCATTGATGCTGCGTGTTTTACATAGAACAGATCTTATGTCAACAAACGTTTCTCCATTACTCCCTATGAGATCTTGAACAACCGAAAGCCTAATGTAAAGTTTTTCCACGTGTTCGGTTCAAGATGCTTCATCTTCAATTCAAAGGAGCACCGAAACAAGTTTGATGTGAAAGCAGACAAATGAATCTTTCTGGGTTATTCCTTAACCTCCAAAGGATATAGGGTTATCAACAAGCGTTCAAAGAAAATAGAGGAGGCCTATTATGTTACCTTCAATGATAACTACGTCAAGAAACTGAAGACAACCGAAGGTTCTGTGGAGGAAATATTTCCAAAATCTGGTCAAGTTACGGTACCAATTTCAAACCTCTTTGAGCAATACATGCTGCTATTTGATGAACCAGAAAAGGCTATTCTCTCTGAATCTGAAGCTGCAGACAATAACGTAGATAACTTGAAGCAGATAATCGATGATGCTGCGAAGAAAATGGCAGAAGAACAACCGGTAACTACTGAACAACCAGACACAAGCGAACCTCCAAAAGATAGTTCTCATATTCAAAGGGAGGATTCGTCTTTTCCACATAACCAAGATTCACCATTCCAGGGGGAGAGCTCATCATCATTCATTCCAACTGAAAGTCGAGTACAGGGGGAGAATTCTGAGCCTGAAGTTGAGGAAGTATCATCATTCGAGGGGGAGAATGCGAATTCAAACGATGATGATATTCAGTCAGAATTTGAAGAAGAAGTGAATGCTGAACTGGATCCCTCATATGATCCTAATTACCCTCCTCTCACCAAATGGACCAAAGATCATCCACAAACACAAATTATTGGTAATTCGACAGAAAAGGTTCTCACACGATCACAACTGAAAGCGAAACAAACTGCACTTTTCTCTAAAGTTGAATTTTGCATGTTTAATTCGTTCTTCTCCAAAATCAAACCAAAGACGATCAAGACTGCACTCGATCATTCTGATTGGGTATAGGCGATGCAGGACGAACTCAATGAGTTCGAGCGAAATAAAGTGTGGAGACTGATTCCAACACCAAAGGATGCTTCCGTGGTTGGATTAAAATGGGGTTTCAGGAACAAGATGGATAAGGAAGGAAATGTGATACGCAACAAGGCAAGATTGGTTGTGAAAGGTTATTGTCAAGAAGAAGGCATAGATTACGAAGAGACCTTCGCTCCAATAGCAAGTCTAGAATCGGTTCGTATTTTTCTCGCATATGTTGCACACAAGAACTTTGAAGTATTCCAAATGGATGTGAAGTGTGCCTTCCTAAATGGAGAACTGGAAGAGACGGTGTATGTAGAGCAACCACCATGTTTCGTGAACGAGAAGTATCCAGATCACTGCTACATTCTGGACAAGGTAGTCTATGGTCTCAAACAAGCACCAAGGGCATGGTATGAAACTCTAACTAGATTTCTCAAAATGTCTAAGTTTAAACAAGGTTCGATTGACCCAACCTTCTTTCGTAAGAAAGAGGGTGACCACCTTATGATCGTTCAGATTTACGTTAATGATATCATCTTCGGTTCCACAAATCCTAGCTGAACAGTTGAATTTAGGAAGTTGATGGAGACTAAATTTGAAATGAGCTCAATGGGTCCTATTAACTTTTTCCTTGTCTTGAATATAAGACAGGGACCCGAACGCATTTTCATTAATCAAGAGGCTTACACGAAGACCTTTCTCGCCAAGTTCGGAATGATGGGAGATTCAAAAGTAAAGGTTCCTATGGCGTTTGGCACAAATCTAACACCTTCTTTGGACAAACCGGCTGCTGACATGACCCTTTATCGTCAGATGATAGGGTCTCTAATGTATCTAACAGCAAGTCGACCAGACATAAGGTTCTCTGTTTGTTATTGTGCCAGGTTTCAAGCAAATCCACGTGAACCTCACCTACTAGCTGTGAAGAACATCTTTCGGTACCTGAAGCGAACCTCTTCTCTCGGTTTGTGGTACCCAGCCAAATCAGGGTTCTTTGTCCAAGCATTCTCAGATGCTGATCTTGGGGGATGTGGACTGGACCGAAAGAGTACCACTGGAGGATGCCAATTTCTGGACGACAAACTTGTTAGCTGGCAATCCAAGAAACAAACTTGTGTGTCTCTCTCCACTGCCGAAGCAAAATATATAGCCGCAGCATCATGCACATCTCAGGTCATTTGGATACAAAGTCAACTTCGAGACTACGGCCTGAACATGAAGAAAATCCCACTGTATTGTGACTCAGAGAGTGCAATTAGGATTTTTCATAACCCAGTGCAACACTCAAAGACGAAACACATAGCACTGAGGTATCACTTTATCAAAGATCATG
The DNA here is from genome assembly GCF_052849685.1 of Lactuca virosa. Classification (NCBI taxonomy): domain Eukaryota; kingdom Viridiplantae; phylum Streptophyta; class Magnoliopsida; order Asterales; family Asteraceae; genus Lactuca; species Lactuca virosa. Next base: position 1,141,853 of record NC_136430.1, read on the forward strand.
TGGAAGATGGTAACGTTGAAATTCATTTCGTAAGAACCACTGATCAATTGGCTGACATCTTCACTAAGGCCTTGCCTGAAGCAAGTTTTAATAAAATCCTACAAGGCTTAGGAATGATGGAAGCTGAATCTGTACCGAAATCTCTTTGGTCTCAATAAAAGTTAGAAGCGAAATAGAGCGAACGCTCGGTCCATTTCGGGTTCGGTTCTTTCGGGAACCGAAATAAACCGAACGCTCGGCCTATTTCGGGTTCGGTGTCACCGGGCTCAGTTCGCCTCTCATCCCCAAATGATGGTTTCGATTGTATAGTATGTATTCTCTTTTCTCACAATTTATTTTATGTTTTTCCTTTTATTTTCATAAAATTCAAAAATATTTTTCCTTCTGTTATAATTCTTTTTCAAAAAATATTATAAAATCCAAAAATATTTTTCTTTTCTGTTTTTTTTTTTCAGAAACTTCAAAACTCAAAAATATTTTCTTTCATTTTATTGAAATTTGCTTCACTCTTAATATAATTTGTGTATAAGGACTATTCTTGATGATGGAGCTGGGTCAGATATAATTCTTTATCTATGTACTAGCTAAGTGTCCCTAGAAGCATGCTGCTGCATGTTGACCCAAGCCTCAAAAGATTTTGAGTGAAGCCTTAATGACTTCATACATACAAATCATGTCTTCCCAATCAGGCTGTCAAATTCACTCTAATCATGAGCTACCTTACTCATCTCAAATTGAGTTAAGAGTTTTTCTGCTTAGTCTATCTTTTATAGCAGAGGTACATTTGATTCTTTAACCACCTCCTATTTATTCTCCATCATACTTCATCTCATAAAAGTAACCCTTGAGACTCTCAGCATTACCACTGAGGTTTACGGTTACACAACTTCTGTGTTAATGATCTTAGTTTCGTGCCACTACGTGCTAAGTGAAACCCAAAATTCAAAACCTTTAAAGCATTGACGGTGAACAATTAAATGTTCTAGATTTCACCCTTTGAATTAACAAAATCACTTTTATGAAAGTACCCTGAAATCTCCTTTTATTTTTGAGAGATCCTTATGAAAATGTCTTTCACCAACACTTTTCTTCCCAAAGGATCCGGGTTTTCTTTTTTTGTGATTTCTAATTAACGATTATCAACAAGTCACTGAATATGTTCCAAACCTACTTGTTTAATAGGTCACATCGGTCTCACAAGTACTTCGTTCTATTTTCGGTCTTATGTTAAGTATCGGAAACCAGAATTGAAGCGAAAGCCACCCTTAATAGCCTTATATATAAAAGATGCCTTTCAATTCTTCTCAACGAGTACTTGATCGTAATTCAACGGGAATCCAAACAAGCACTTTGAAGTATCTCTTGACTTTGAAGGAAGAGACTCGTGCCCGGGATCCACTGCTTTATGTCTTAAATGACATCACAAATTCCCACAAATAGTTTGATTTATTTCTTTATCTTTGACACTATATTGCATGAAAATCTTGAATTTTCCAAAAATATTGTTTGGTTATTCATAAGCAATTCATAAATATATAGCTTCGGTTCCTAATGATGAAATGCAGTTCTTTCCAAACGAAGGGATGCATCGGTATAAAGACTTTGGTAATTATGGTAATTAAGATTCGATTGAAGGTTCAAGCGGTGACACAGCAGGAAGTCTAATCGATTGGTGATTTGGAAAGAGGATAAGTATGGAAATGCCCGTGAATTTGAATCGTTACCTAATCATGCGTCATCGGCTGTTTTATCGGGGTTTCCAGTTGTCAAATCACGCCTTTTAGGCGTTGTTTCCCAAATTAATGGAATCATTGCTTGCGATTTTTCTCTCTCTTCAAAATCGTATATAAGGGATTGATTTCTGTGGGATTCTTCTCTACCACACTTCATCTCTCTCAAGCAAAAGAAGAAGATTTGGTATTCACTGTTCATCTTCTTCTTCATCAAGCTTCAACAATGGCTGAATCTTCCTCCGTTCAAGAAACCACTGCATGCTCCACTCTTCTCGCAATCAAGTCCAACCAGAACTTGTTGATCGATCTTACACCGTTCCTCTACGATACTTACATGTATCAAGTGGTGGAATATCTAAAGTATTCCCCACTCATCAAAGCTCTATCAACGGTGGAAGTCGTACCAATGGCATGCCTCTCACAAATCTATTCCACTGCTACATACGAAAAAGGTGCAGAGAAGATTTACTTCGACATTCTCAACCAGAAAGCTTCAATCTCAAGAGCCGATTTTGCTCGTTGCTAGGGCTCACTTATGACGAATCCATGGTGAATCCTGATTCCATCTCCACAGGCCAGCTTTTCTCGATGTTCTACAACATGGGGTACATTGAAACCCTAACTACTGTGACCAAGTTCAAGAAATCATGCCTTCCTCCTGAATGGAATGGCCTCTTCACCCTTCTTTTCAAAGGACTTTCAGAGCGAAGTACAGGATCTGATGGTGCTAGCAAGTCTTTCATGACTCTACTTTATGGGTTGTACCATGGTGTCAACCTTGATTATGGTTTGGTTTGGTGGCTTCAACTTGTCCAAAGTTTGTCATCTGCTTCTCGCCACACAGAAATTTCATGTGCCCAATTTTGGACCATTATCACTCAATGGATTATGGAGCGTTATCATGTTCCTATCATGGCAGACTCACTGCTCTCCTCCATTGCTACATTTCATACCACTAACATCATTGTCACTCATCCGTTGAAGTTTCACTTCGTTGGCTCAATTCCTGAGTCAGTGTATGCTTGTGTGTCCCCTGCGAGCAAGATTATTCAGGAGTACAAGAAGCTCCCCTCTTCTGGTCCAAGGGAACTTACTCCTGAAATGATAAAATCTATTGAGGAAGCAGAAAAACCTGATAAATGGGGCAAGAAGCAAGAAGCGAAAAAAGGGGATAAAGGAGGGCAAGTATCAAAGGTTCAGACTCCAAAGAAGCGAAAGTATGAGAAGGCAGCACTTTCCCAGCCCAAGCAGAAGAAGGTCAAGAAACCTGCTCGGAAGCTTATTCTTCAATCATCCATCGACTCTGACTCCGAGTATGTGCCTACTGGTCATCAACCCACCATTCCTAGCGAATCTGAGAGCGAAAGCTCAGATGATGAAGGTTCGGCTCGTGGTGGTACACCACCTCGTTCGCCTACACCAGAGGTACATGTTCACTCCCAAGCACCTTCTCCTCCACCTGTTTCCATTCCTATTTCCTTACCTTACACTTTCCCAATAATCACCTCTCAAGCTTCCTCTACCTTTCCCATTCCTCCACCTATTTTCTCTAAAGCTACAACAACAACCACCACTGGAGTTCAGACCAACGTATCTGATACGGGGGTTCGTACTTCAGCACCCGAAACCCCTGTTACTACCAAACCTCCATCACCTAACCAATAGACAGAGACCAATACCGTTCTTCGTGGTGAAAATGTTGATTATGACACCTTCTACTACATTCCCTACAGAGTGCAAAGCGACGATGATGATGATGCCCCTGTCACCAAGCATCATCTCAAGGAGCTTAATGAGAAGCTAGATAAGCTGATGGCCTCCTCCTCTACTCAGGGTTCCTCTTCTGAGTCTGCTATAAAAGGCTTGATGGCCACCTGGGTCAAGAAACACGGAGCTTCCATCACCAAAGCCACTTCCGCTATTGATGCTTCAACAAAAGTTTGCATGGAGGCGACCGAAAAAGTCGATAAACTAATTTCTAACACAAACATTTTCCTCAAATCTTTACAGGGCACTGTAGAGCAGAATGTAACAAGGTCAATGCCTCGGTTCAGACCCTCACTCAATCTCTTCAACAGGAGATAGAGCTATTTGAGGTGCTTCGCAAGAACCTCACCTCAGATCACATCAAACATCAAGCATCTGTCAATGAATGTTTAAATCAACTTCAGGCAGATCTTGCCTTGGAAAACAAAGTGATGGATGAACTTGCTCTGAGGACCACTCAACTTAAAACCCAGACCTTCAAGCTTAATCAAGCGAACAAGGAACTTGAAGCACTACGTTCGGAGCGGTCTGTGGTTAAAAGCTCTGTTGGTGATGTTTACTCTATTTTCCTTCATCTTCTTGAAGCCTACGATTTCGTTCTTACCATCACGGTTCAACGTCATTTGGCTGAGAAGTTACGGCCTGCTCTGGATATTCTTAGCCGGATAGAGGGTGTTCCGGAGTCTGTTGTCTCTCCACAACAAGGGGGAGATGGTTCGAAGTGTTCATCTCAACCACCGAAACCACATCAATCGAACCCTCAACAACCGAAACCAAAACCACAACAACCGAAGGTGGTTACTGAACTGAAGGGGAAAGAAGCTTCAGGTTCGGGCATGCAGGATACGGGAAAAGGAGTTGCTGATGATATTGATGAGGAGGATGATGTTGATATTGAGGAAATGGTTCCTAAACCAAGTTCTCTCAAAGCCAAGCCTACTGCTCAGGAGATTAAGGAAAAAGTCACTGATGCCATTAATAAGGAGAATGAGAAGAGAGAAGCTGATGCGGGCCCTAGTGTGGAGGATCGGGCCCTTGCGTTCCTAGAGGCCCACGATCGTGTGACTAAAGGGGCTTCACGGAAATGGCCATAACTTTGGCTACGAATCTCCGTTTCGGGCCTACGACCAGTCTAATCGAAGCTTGGAGCAAGGAGCACGTCTAGATAAGTTCCTAAAGGGGACTTACCCATGTTTGAGTCCAGCGATCGCTTTCTAAATGGAGTTATGAACAATTTTGTTATTTTTCCTTAATTTTTGGGTTTTGTTTTTGGGTTTGTATTTGGCCCATGGACTTTTAGGGTTTCATTTTAATTTCTGCTTCTTATTTAACTGTTTTTGATGTAATTTGGATGGTCGATCATCAATTTTATGAACTTTCGATTTTCTCCCAAATTCTGTGTGTTAACCCAGATTTTGAAGCCAAGCCCACGGTATTCGTAGAATCAACGTGGTTTTGAAGAGATTGTCCTGGCTATTATTTTAGAATCAACAGGTTCATTCTTGGTTATCTTTGTGTTGTTTTTTTGCGCTGCATCAGTTGGTATCAGAGCCGAATTCCTGGTTCAAAATGCCTCCGAGGAGAAACAGGACGCCCGCTAATGTTCATGAGCAAGAACTAGAAGAACGTATTATGGCACGAATGGAGGAGAGGATGGATCAAATGGTTGACCAACTGACTGATAGGTTGGTCGAACTGATGAATCGAGGAGGGCAAAGGTCTCGAACACATTCTCAAGTGGAAGATGGTGAATTTGGGAACCCGTTCGGCGGCAGTGACGGTTCATATTCTGAAGACGATATAGAAAGGCGGCCAAGGCGTGATCACAGAGGTGACAATAGGCGTTGGGAGGCCGGAATGAGAATTGATATCCCAGAATTCGATGGGGTCAGTTTGAATCCGGAGGGGTTCATCGACTGGTTGGCTACTGTTGAGGAAGTTTTTGAGTTCAAAGAAGTCCCTGAAAACAAAAGAGTGTCATTGATTGCTACCAGGCTACATGGTAGGGCATCTGCATGGTGGCAACAACTAAAACTGACACGAGACAGGCTCGGAAAGTCAAAGGTCGTGACTTGGAGGAATATGAAGAAGTGTTTACGATCCAACTTCCTACTCCATAACTTTCAAAGGTTGATGTACCAACGGTTGCAAAATCTGAAGTAGGGTGCCAAATCAGTTGACGATTACACAACTGAGTTCTACCAATTGATTGCCCGAAACGATATCCAGGAGACAGAGGAACAACTCGTTGCTCGATATATTGGGGGTCTACGGGTCCAAATCATGGACTCTGTAAATATGTTTGACCCGGTATCTATTTCTGAAGCGCATCAACGGGCGTTGGCTTTTGAGAAACAAAGTCGTCGGGTGGGCGGTTCGTCTTCAACTGCTAATATTGGAGGAAGTTCCGAGACGGGTGGTATGGTACCCCGTGTTGTGCCTAATCAACAAAGACCGACATCTAACAGTGTTGGACCAAATCCTAGGACAACTGTTAGTAGCAGCTTGACGTGTTTTAGTTGTGGGGAGACAGGTCACCGACAATCAGAGTGCAAGAAGGTCAGAAAACGTCATTTGTTTGCTGAGCAAGATGATTGGCAAAATGATGATGCCGGTGAAAATTACGAAGATCCCCCTGTGTATGACGAAGAGCATCAATGCGAAGAGGAAGTTGTAACTGGAGATGTGGGGGTAAATTTGGTGGTAAGGCGGTCTTGTTTTACACCAAAAGTTATTGGTGATGATTGGCTCAAACACAACATCTTTCAGTCGACATGTACTATTTTGGGAAAGGTTTGTACTTTTGTTATTGATTCAGGAAGTTGTGATAACCTTATATCTGAAGAAGAAGTTCAAAAGTTGGCTTTGAAAACAGAAAATCTCCCTAAGCCTTACAAGCTACAGTGGCTTAAGAGGGGGTGGCGAGGTCACTGTATCTAAACGAGCCCTTGTTCAATTTTCTGTTGGTACCACGTATAAAGATGATGTGTGGTGTGATGTGGTTGCTATGGATGCTTGTCATTTGTTGTTGGGCAGACCTTGGGAGTATGATCGTAACATAGATCATAACGGGCGGACTAATACTTACAGTTTCTTGTTTGGTGGTGTGAAGATAACATTGGTTCCCAGTAAGCCAAAGGAGCCAGTTCCGAGACCTTCGGGTACTCTACTGACCCTTAATCAGTTTGAAGACGAGTTGGAGGCGGAAGGTGAAATTTTTGTATTGCTCGGGAAGGAAGTCGCTAAGGAGGTTGAAATTCCTGAGGCTATGGTTCCTCTGCTCAAGGAATTCGCTGATGTTTTCCCTAATGAATTACCTGATGGTTTGCCACCATTACGTGACATCCAACATCATATTGATTTACAACCAGGAGCTCAGTTGCCTAATAGGCCACATTACAGAATGAGTCTCGGAGAGCATGAGGAGTTGCGACGACAGGTGGAGGACTTGATTTCAAAAGGTCATGTTCGGGAGAGCATGAGCCCGTGTGCTGTTCCTGCTTTGTTGACTCCAAAAAAGGATGGTACTTGGCGTATGTGTGTTGATAGTCGCGCCATCAATAAAATCACGGTGAGGTACAGATTTCCAATTCCTCGACTTGATGACCTACTTGACCAGATTAGCGGTGCCTCTATCTTAACGAAACTGGACTTGAAGAGCGGGTACTATCAGATACGACTTAGGCCTGGGGATGAGTGGAAGACTGCCTTCAAGACTCGTGAAGGATTGTATGAGTGGTTGGTGATGCCTTTCGGTTTATCAAACGCTCCTAGTACATTTATGCGTGTGATGAACCAGTTGTTCAGGCCCTTTATTGGTAAATTTGTAGTCGTTTATTTTGATGACATACTTATTTACAGTGCTACTTTTGGTGAGCATGTCAACCATGTGAGGCAGGTTTTGACCGTACTTCGACAGGATAGTTTGTATGCAACTATGAAGAAATGTGTGTTTATGGTTCCTAAAGTCTTGTTCTTGGGGTACGTTGTTTCTGGGGAAGGAATACAGGTGGACGAGTCTCAAGTAGCAGCTGTCAGACAATGGCCAAGTCCAACTACCATCACTGAAGTTCGAAGCTTTCATGGCCTTGCTTCATTCTATAGGAGGTTTATTCCAAACTTTAGTTCTATTATGGCACCGGTGACTAATTGTATGAAAGGGAAGGCCTTTACTTGGACCGAAGCAGCAGAATCAACTTTCCAATTAGTAAAAGAGAAGCTTACTACATCACCGATCCTTGTATTGCCAGACTTTTCTCAAGTGTTTGAATTACACACGGATGCTTCCAAGGTTGGGATTGGAGCAGTTCTAAGTCAAGGAGGACGACCGGTTGCCTATTTTAGTGAGAAGTTGACAAGGCCAAAGCTGCATTATAGCACTTATGATGTTGAGTTCTATGCAGTGGTCCAAGCTGTAAAGCATTGGCGCCATTATTTATTTCATAAGGAATTTGTTTTGTTCACAGATCATGATTCATTAAGACATATTCGCAGTCAAGATAAGGTGTCACACAAACATGGGAGGTGGATGTCGTTCTTGGAAAAATTCACTTTCGTGGTGAAACACAAGTCTGGGATGTCAAATCGGGTGGCTGATGCATTGAGTCGGAGGAGTAATTTGCTAGTTTCCATGAGGGTTGGTGTGCCGGGGATGGATGTCCTCATGGAGCAGCTAACGGTTGATCCTTATTTTTCTGTTGTTCTGCAGGGTATACAATCTGGACAGATGTCTGATTTTCTACTGCATGAAGGTTTTCTTTTCAAAGGCAATCAATTGTGCATCCCTGATTCTAGTCTCCGCCTTCAAATCATTAGGGAGCTGCATGGTGAAGGGCATGTCGGCCGAGATCGCACTTTACATTTGGTACAATCATCTTATTTTTGGCCTACAATGCGCAAGGAGGTGGATAGATATGTTAAACGGTGTCGAATCTGTCAGGTGTCAAAGGGCACATCTACCAATACAGGACTCTATATGCCTTTGCCTGTTCCATCACAACCTTAGGTAGACATCAGCATGTATTTTGTGTTGGGTTTACCACGTACTCAACGGGGAAATGATTCAATATTTGTGGTTGTTGATCGTTTTTCTAAGATGGTGCACTTTATTCCTTGCAAAAAGACGACGGATGCAGTTAATGTGGCCCAGTTATTCTTTCGAGACGTCTACCGTTTGCATGGATTGCCGTCTTCTATTGTTTCAGATCGAGACACTTGGTTTTTGAGTCATTTTTGGCGTAGCCTATGGAAAATGGTGAACACTCAGCTCAATTTTAGTAGTGCATATCATCCTCAAACGGATGGCCAAACAGAGGTTGTCAATCGATCCCTTGGTAATATTTTGCGGTGTTTAGTGGGTGATCATGTGAAGACCTGGGATCAGAAGCTTTGTCAAGCTGAGTTTGCTCATAATCATGCTATCAACCGAAGTACTAGATATAGTCCATTCCAGGTGGTCTATTCTATTCAGCCACGAGGGCCACTTGATTTGATGTCACTGCCTGTTTCTAGGGTTGTTCCAAAGAAAGTGCAGGATTTTGTTGGAGGACTGCATGATGTTAATAAGGCTGTTCATGACAACTTGGTCCGAGCTAACTCCAAGTACAAGCAAGATGCAGATAAAAAACGCAGACAAGTTGATTTTGAAGTAGGTGACTTTGTTTGGGCTGTTTTGACTAAAGATCATTTTTCGGTTGGTGAGTGCAACAAGCTGTCAGCTAAGAAGATTGGACCGGTGGAGATTGTGGAGAAGATTAATTCCAATGCGTACCGTCTACAGTTGCCAAGCCACATTCATTGTTCCGATGTTTTCAATGTAAAGCATTTGCTTCCTTATTATGGGGATTCTTCTGATGATGACCATGGTGCACATTCGAGGTCGAATTTTGTCTACCCAGGAGGGGATGATGCGGGCCCTAGTGTGGAGGATCGGGCCCTTGCGTTCCTAGAGGCCCACGATCGTGTGACTAAAGGGGCTTCACAGAAATGGCCACAACTTTGGCTACGAATCTCCGTTTCGGGCCTACGACCAGTCAAATCAAAGCTTGGAGCAAGGAGCACGTCTAAATAAGTTCCTGAAGGGGAATTACCCATTTTTGAGTCCAGAAATCGCTTTCTAAATGGAGTTATGAACAATTTTGTTGTTTTTCCTTAATTTTTGGGTTTTGTATTTGGCCCATGGACTTTTAGGGTTTCATTTTAATTTCTGCTTCTTATTTAACTGTTTTTGATGTAATTTGGATGGTCGATCATCAATTTTATGAACTTTCAATTTTCTCCCAAATTTTGTGTGTTAACCCAGATTTTGAAGCCAAGCCCACGGTATTCGTAGAATCAACGTGGTTTTGAAGAGATTGTCCTGGCTATTCTTTTAGAATCAACAGGTTCATTCTTGGTTATCTTTGTGTTGTTTTTTTGAGCTGCATCAGAAGCGAATCTGCTTAACTAGAGGAAGTCGATGTTTACTCTGTGGACGTTGGAAAGGCTACGAAAGGAGGTTATTGAAACTCCAAGTTCACATTGGCTGGAGCTCGTTCTTTCATTTAATGTCGAGAATTCTAAAGATTCTCAATTTGACATGCCAATCACTCGTAGAGCCTTCATCTTTCATTGCTTCGAGTCTGTAGTGGCGGTTCCTTCTCCTGACCCGAAGGTTGATCAAGACTTTCTTGAATATTATCATGAATTCTCTCAACCTCAGTACCTTACCTAGAGTAACAAGAAGATCACAACAATTAAGGTGCTGAAACCTACTGCAACAGGGAAGTTCATTAACATCAGGTTCAATGTGACCCGAGGATCAGATGGTTCGGCCCATATGATTTCCCTTGCTGATATGCTAAATCTGAATCCACACGATTGGATTCTTCTGTACAACATCCTATTCTCCAATCAGAAAGAATATGAGCCCATCATTGATCACATCAAGCGTATGCTAGTGTGTTACATTCATGAAGTGGCAAAGATGGATCAGGAGATTGCCACTGCTATACGCAAGAGGCCCTTAATTAAGCATGTTGGGAAGGCTGGTGACACTAAGCTGATGGTGAAGGGAAAGATTGATCCACAATCTCACACCGTCATGTTTCTTAGAGGCGAAGGTCAAAGATGTGTTGGGTTTTGAGCATTCTAACACTCCTATGGTGTACATGCAACCCTATAAACCTTGGATCTATGTTTTCTCTATTATACATGCAAATATTAACTATTCCAAGGTTTCATCCTAACTAGCATATTATGAAGCACCTATACTACAAAGTTCTAGTTAGATGACATACGTTTTGATGTAGCTTGATGTCGTCAAGCTTTAAGAGCTTAACTCCAATAGTGTGGAAGCCTCAAATGGAATCACAAATCACCAAAACACCTTGGAAGAACTTGAGAGAATATGTATGCACACTAAAATCGGCCCACTCTTATTTTCACACACTTGCGCCAATTTTGTGAGCCAAGGACCCCTTTATATATTATGGAGGATTAGGGTTACATCCATGTAAACCCTAATACCCATGACCTTTCATTTACATAGGATCCATGGGTTAAAAGCTTCATGGACCATCCATGAAAGCTTAGCCCAACCTAAATGAACTTGGCCCATTCCATATATATAAGAGTCCATATTTAATTAGTTCTTTTTGATCACTTAATTAATTCTAAATTAATTCTTGATCAATACTAATTAAATAATATGATTCCATATTAATATATTAGAACTTATAATATATTAATATAAATCATAAATATACTATTCTCAAAAGACTATCCATATAAATTGTGCCGGTGAAGTGCAACCCAAATGGACCATGCCGGGTCGGGTCAAGTACATACCAAATATAGTTATGGACTTAGACATTAATCCAACAGTCTCCCACTTGGATAAGTCTAAAACTATTATTGAGTATGACTTCAAAACCTAACTGGCAATCGTAGCTCTTAAAGCCGCTGTCGAACTCTGACCTTGTCAATGACTTGTCCATTAGATAAGGGATCATATATTCCTCCATTCTAGATATCATATGGACTGAGACATGGATTTTAATCATTCTCTCTGTCCATTTGTTGTTTCCCGATTTTCGATTTATGATGACTGACTGATTGAACAAATCAAATCAGTCCTGGCTTGGCCAAGCACTCACATGTGTCATCGCTAAATCATCGAGGGGCCTACATATATCGCTTTTATCCCGAAGGTAAAAGGAATGGATAAACTTCGACTCATATGGCTTGTTCTACTTCTTGTTGAATCATACACAAAGGCACGTTTTATAACATCGAGTTACCAAATGCGTTTTCGTGCAATCAATGTATAACCAACTCATAGTAACAACTCATATCTCTAGGTTTGAAGAATATAAGATATTATCATCTCATGATCACTCGTGATAAAATCCATGAAGTGATTGAAATGAGCGCGGGTTGAATCCAATACTCAGAACTTATGAGCACTCATGAGTGTTGTAGCACCACTTTGTCCACCAACTTGAACCTCTACAAACCAACCCATGACAGTCTTGATTCATATCTACTTCCAACATATGACCGACTGTGGATGGTTTGAATAACTTAATCATTCCGGAAGAGCGACTTAGTTATTTTGGAAGTCAAAACATGCAAAGTGAAACACAAGAATAAATGAATCAAATATGGTATCAAACCCTATGAATATAAATAAACACTTTTATTTATCACCATACTGATTACTCATTATTCATTGTTTCGGTTTTATCAACTTTATACTTGAATTAAAAACACTAGTTGTCCCATGCTCCAAGCATGTACACTATGTTTTTTTAAACAATAGCTTTGCCATACACCAAGTATGCACTCTATGTTTGTCTATGATCCTTACTTTGTGAAATAAACCAATTGAACATAATTTCAATGATTCTAATTTCACACTCCCAAATCCTTATCGAAAAATGTGAGAATTTCAAATTCCTATCATTTATCGAAACCTGTTTAGATTTTAAACTTATATGCACTGACCCTCCTGTAATGAATATGTACAAAGTCACAAAGACATGTCAACAGTCATTATAAGGTATTCCAATGGAGATCAACTCCATGGAAACTAAGTCTCATATTCAAAGTACATTGCTTTGGACATGCTTCTTGCATTAAGTTTTCTAATATTACACAGATAACTTCCACCTATGGAGACAACTCCATATTCTCATTTTGACTATCACTTCTGAATAAGAGATGCCTCTTTTCAGAATATGTTAATATGGTCCTTCCAAAATTAGCACTATACTTCCAGCTGTCCCTGAGCAACCAATCTTTGGTAAACCTCAGATTGTCCTCGACAATTATTAATCATTTTAGTCATATCCAATTCTAGACCTTTTCCCTTCTTAATGCCTCTGGGCATTTGGAAAAATTTAGAAATGACAAATATTATAGCACATCAATCGATCATGTACCCAAAGCAAATGGTACACGATTCATGATGTCTCACATAAAGACATGATTCTAGACCAGTCTTTTGCTACAATATTTTTATTTGCCATGTTTCCAAAATTTGACTATGAAGAGGGATGCCGTAATCATAATCGAATTTTGAGAACGCAATATATAAAAGTTCCTTAAGTTGAACCAATCCAACATGAAATTCATGTACCCAAAGCAAATGGTACACGATTCATGATGTCTCACATAAAGACATGATTCTAGACCAGTCTTTTGCTACAATATTTTTATTTGCCATGTTTTCAAAATTTGACTATGAAAAGGGATGTCGTAATCATAATCGAATTTTGAGAACGCAATATATAGAATTTCCTTAAGTTGAACCAATCCAACATGAAATTCATATATATATTCTTGACTAAAGATGATTAAGGTCTCAATCTAAGCCTTTAGAACTGAAATGAAGTATATCCTCTCCCTTAATTATAGCAAAAACAACTTTTTCAATCCCTGCAGCCTCACGAATTGAAACTTTTGTTTTCTATAATTAACATTGCTAACTTGCAACACTAACAATAATTATCATGCTCCCACTAACATGATGATTATTAGCATAACACTTATGCTCCCACTAGCTTTGACATGTACTCAGAAATCAGCTGGACTTCTAGAAATCAATACTTTATTGACTTTCTTACCAAAGTTCAGATTTCTGATACGAGATGCTTTGATAAAACTTTATCAAAATCATACACCTTTCCTTAGATAGCATGCATGTGTGTCTAAACAATTTCAGAACTATGAAAAAGGATGCCGTAATCATAGTCTCAATTGTTTAGACCTTTTGCCATCTGCTTCAAATCTACTTGGTGGAAGTGTTTCCTCACCATCATTTTCATGAATCGGAGAGAAACCTTATGACCTTTAGATTTTATGGTGTATGTGTTCTGATCCATGTGAATCGTCAAAACCATAGTCACAAGACAAGGATAATGACAAATCCAAACTCATATGGAATGAACTTATGCAATCTTAACTTCTTGCCACCTGGCAGTACATGGCCTGTCATTGCTTCCAAGTTGTTATGCAACCAATTGAGAACTTTCAGAACTCCTATGCAAAGCCAACTTTAACTGGAATGGGCACAGAATATGTCAACACGATAGGTTATAGACCTCAAGTCGTGTGCTAGTGAAGAACCTCAGGTTTTATTCTTGAATAGTTCTTGAAATTCTTTTTAGGATCTTTAAGACTCCCACTATCCTCTTGACATATAAGACTATGTTGCCAAATAATCAAGAGATAGTGCGGATTCTTTATCAAGACAAACACTTCACACAATTGGCCTTAGTTGGTCTTTGTTTTATCCAAAACATCACAACTTACCAATTTCAAATGTACAAGAGTAGGACGCTTTTACTCTTACATTTGACAAGTGTTTTAAACCTTTCTTTAAGATATGTCACTCAAGTTACAATCTTGGAGTATGACTCTAAGAATTGTTTTGGAACGAAGTATGACTCATCTTCCTGATCTAACCATTTCAACAATTCATGACTCCTCTTCTTAGTCATAAGAATGCACTAAGATGACCTTTAGAGGACTAATTGTGATATGATTTCTAAATCATTAAGATGATCACAAACATGATACTAAAGTACTCTCCCATCTTTTCAGATTTGAGAAACTTTTATCTTTCTGCGTAATTTGATTCTTCCCATTCGTTCTGCCACACATTGAGACTTTTCCAATGTTTCAGAATTATACTTAAACTTGTAAGTATAACCATATTTACTAAACTTTAGTAAATCAAATAGTCTTAACGAGCTTTGTGGTGGACATGACCAGTGCACAAGAATGTGTACTCGATCCCTTTAGTCCTTCACTTGACTCACACATCCATGTGAACAAGTAATTAGTCTTGATTTTCCAATGCTTGAAAGTTCTCATTCATCATACTATTCAACTTGCATGATTCCAAGTTTCGGTCCAATTGAAACTTGGGTGATGAGGAACTTTCCTGATTTGGTAAATTTAGACACTACCGCAAATGAAAGAATCAAATCCATTTTCCAATATTGCTGTCAGTGGAATCATATAAGCAACAATTTTCCACAAATGCCAATGTAAGGATACTTCAAATAACTAAAATTAAACAATTTTATTTTATTTTAAAACTTTGCGGGAAAACTTATCCTTACAATCCACATGGAAAATTGTTGTTATCTATTCCTTAGCAATATATCAAAACTTCTTAAGCAACTGCTCAAAATTCTGATGCGATCGAAATCCACCTTCGCGATCAGAATCATCATATACTTCCTTTAAGATTTCTCTATATTCTTTGATTCTTAAAACAACAACATGTGACCCAGTCACATCATGTAATGGGGATCTCAGAATAGAACTTAACAGAGTTAGATAATGGGCTCTAGATGATGTAGAGTCAAACTTACTGACTTTAACATCCTTAGGTAAATTTGGCAGCTTTGCAATCAACGCCCCTTCCTTTGGCAAAATAAACACATGGACCCTTTGGTAATGGGACTATCTCAGACTTAGCCTTTCTCTTTACCATTTGGTCAACCGGGTTGACTATGGCCAATCCCTTTCCATTGGGAAGAGAATGCTTTTTCTGGATTTCCAGTGTCACCATTGTCACTGTCCATAAAGTTTTTGGGAAGTTGATCTTCTAATCAAATTTGCTTTACTATCGTTCCAAATCATTGCTGATTCAGCAGCACCAAGCAAATAGATATGATCATTAAGGTTCATGTCATAGTCTGTTTCATAGTAGTCGCAAAGGAACTCACTATGTGACTTAGAAAGTGATTGAACATCCAACTTTCTCAAGACTTTGACACCCAACTCTCCCGACTTGTCAATATGTGACTTCATCTCTAAGATGTGATCACACATAGACCTTGCTTGCCATTAGGGCTTGAGTGACCTTGAACTTGTGGGTTAGGGAGAATAATTGGAGGAGGTGGAGGAAGAGAAGTATGACTTCCATGAGCCAAACTCGGGAAGTCATATTCATTAGGAAAGCTTGGTTTGGGAAGATCATTGTTGTCTAAACCAGACATCAACAATGGGAGAAATTCACGTAAAGTTGATTTAAGTCCTTAATATAACACCCAATATGATATATTAAGGCTAGAACCCAACAAACTATTTTATATCTTGGAAGAGGGATGCTGTAATCCAAGCTATAAAATATTTGAAGGTAGGTGAATGACGATTCACCAATTTCCACCAAGATAAACGAAATGTATTATTAGGTTTTAATTGGTTTTGAAACTCCTAGATTCTTTTGAGATTCATTGAACTTTTCAATGGCATGTTTCAATCTCAGTTGTGCCCTTCAGGTTTTGTGACTGGGATGCCGAGGATCACAAAACAAGGTGTGAAGTAACCATGCAAATATACTTGGTACCTTTAATATTTACCCCTCAATCGATGTGTCGGTTAACCACACACGCTCCAACGATACTATGATAAACATTAAGTTACCCTTTGCCTACCTTGTTAAGTCCAGGTTAGTATGCCGGTTAACCACACACGCTCCACTAACAGCTTAAACAAAGTGCAAAGTGTAATTTCATGGATTAGCACCTTATTCAAATTTTCTTAAGTAACTAAGATTGAGAATTTATAAGTGTTTAGTTACTTAGTATTTATCATTATACTTATAATGAAGGGAGAATTATAGTCATTGTCCTACCTGTTCGGCTAACGACCCTCCACCGGTCAAGGAAGCGGTGAGTGAGAGTGGACACCCATTAAACTGCCATTTTATAGGCAGTAACCTTATACCCCCCTTATAGACCGGCTTCGTGAATGAGGCCTACTAATGGTAAGACGACTTGCTCTTATACATATAATATATTAAACTTTTAATATTATAATAGTATAAGGGTGTATTTTAGACATTTAAAATACTTGGTGGTTTAATCTATTAATTAAACTAGACTTTTAATTTAATTAAACTCAAACCATATATTTATGGATTAATAATACTCTTTTAATTAAACGCTTCAATTAACTATTAATAAAGTCCATAAGAGTTAATTTGAACTATTCAACAAAACATCATAATTCCAATTATTAAACTCAAAATTAAAACAATTTAATTAATTGTTTAAGTTATGAACCTAAGAGTTTTAGAATTCAATTCTTTTTTTCATAAAAAACTTTTCTCAAATTCCAAAACTTGAGGGCAAGTTTTGTAATTCTTGAAAACCTTTGGATTCCATAACTTATGAAATTAATGGTGTTTTATGATGAAACTTTCCATGTTCCATAACTTAAGAACAAGTTATGGAATTCTTTAAAACATTAACACCAAATTTTGTAACTCCATAAAAACTTTGAATCAAAATTTTTTTTTTAAAAAAAAAACTTTCATATCCATAACTTATGGAAGTTTCAAAAACTCTTAAGATCACAACTTAAAAAAAAAACTTTTGAGCTCCAAAATTTTATGACAAAATATGTAACTCTTTAAAACATTTAGATCAAACTTTTAAAACTAATAAAATAATCATATCATTTTATCTTTTACTAAATTTGACCTAATTCAACTCATATAACAAATGATTCAAATTTACAAATAATTCGTTTTTCACAAAACAAGTAATTATCTTAAAATTTGACAAACGTCATGTTTTTTTTTTCCTTTTTTTTTTCAACTTGAAAATAAAACATTTGCATCAATATAACAGAAAACAACCCATGGCTCTGATACCATTGTTGGGTTTTGAGCATTCTAACACTCCTATGGTGTACATGCAACCCTATAAACCTTGGATCTATGTTTTCTCTATTATACATGCAAATATTAACTATTCCAAGGTTTCATCCAAACTAGCATATTATGAAGCACCTATACTACAAAGTTCTAGTTAGATGACATACCTTTTGATGTAACTTGATGTCTTCAAGCTTTAAGAGCTTAGCCCCAATAGTGTGGAAGCCTCAAATGGAATCACAAATCACCAAAACACCTTGGAAGAACTTGAGAGAATATGTATGCACACTAAAATCGGCTCACTCTTATTTTCACACACTTGTTCCAATTTTGTGTGCCAAGGACCCCTTTATATATTATGGAGGATTAGGGTTACATCCATGTAAACCCTAATACCCATGACCTTTCATTTATATAGGATCCATGGGTTAAAAGCTCCATGGACCATCCATGAAAGCTTAGCCCAACCTAAATGAACTTGGCCCATTCCATATATATAAGAGTCCATATTTAATTAGTTCTTTTTGATCACTTAATTAATTCTAAATTAATTCTTGATCAATACTAATTAAATAATATGATTCCATATTAATATATTAGAACTTATAATATATTAATATAAATCATAAATATACTATTCTCAAAAGACTATCCATATAAATTGTGCCGGTGAAGTGCAACCCAAATGGACCATGCCGGGTCGGGTCAAGTACATACCAAATATAGTTATGGACTTAGACATTAATCCAACAAGATGCTTATTTGCTCTGGCTGACAAACATCTATTCTCCAATTCCTGTTTGGAGCACATTCTTGAGCTTATCCCTGGGTGTGATCAAAATAGTGAAGCAGATAAGAAGCCGTTCTCAGATATGCTTCGGTGGTATATGGCTTACTGACAAATTCTTCTTGCCCTCATTACAAAGTTGTTCAAGGTTGTGAAGCGAACTCCTCAACCTCTACCGAAGTGAAGTGTCACTCCATTTGACGCAAATAGGGAGATTGTTGGGTCTAGTTGTGTTGCGTCCTTGGGCTCGGTCCTTAGCCCAATTTTGTTATCCAGTTTGGGCCTGTCCAACCGTATTTTTTTTATTAGGGTTTAGTATTTAAGGTGCATGCATGCATCCTTTGTGAGTAGCGCTTTAATTATTATTCTGATCATTGTACTAGAAACCCTAGCTCGCCTCTACAGTGGAAGTTCTTAATCGAGCTCTGTTGAGGCGTGACTACATTTGAATCATTAAGCATTACTTGATTCTATATCGTGTTTACTGTGTTTGTTTGCTTTTATTGTTTAGCCTGTTGAAGATCTAATCGATCTAAGAGTTTTTCAACTCATCACCGAATAATAAGATTATTTGAACGTTCCATAGTCGCTCATACTTTAGGAGTAGGTATGAAAGAAGATTGTCATGAATTGGTTTGTAGATTGTCTAAAGTGTATTAGACATAGCAAAAGTTTGTTGCAACATTCATGAGTGCTTTTGAATAAGATTTGAGCTTTGGATTAAACCCACACTCACTTGAATCACTTCATGGATTTTATCACGGGTGATTAGTGAGATGATAATATCTTATATTTTTGAAACCGAGATGTATGAGTTGTATTCTGCAAGTCGGTTGCACATTGATAATATGTAAACGCACTAGTAACTTGGTGCTATAAAACATATTGTTGTGTGTGATTTGATGAGTAGGTACAAGCAAGCATTGAGTCAAGGTTTATCCGTTCCATTTACCAAAAGTGGGATAAAAGCGATATCTGTGGGCCCCTCGATGATTTAGTGATGACACCCTAATCGCTTGGCCAAGCCGGGACTAAGTTGATGTGTTCAATTGTAGTCTGTTGTCAGTCGTCATAAATCAAAAATCGAGAAACAACACATAGACTGAGAGAAGGATTATAGTCCATGTCTCATGTCTATACGATATCTAGAATGGAGGAATATATGATCCCTTATCTAAAGGACAGGTTACTGATAAGATCATAGCTCGACATCGTCTTTGAGAGCTACGATTGCTAATCAGAGTGTATTTACAATATAGTTACTAGACTTATCCAAGTGGGAGACTGTTGGATTAGTGTCTAAGTCTGTAACTATATTTGGTATATACTTGACCCAGTTGTACATGGTCCTTTTGGGTTGCCTTCACCAAAGCAACTTGATAGGATGATTTATGAAGAGAGAGGTTATTATGATTTATTAATATGTTATAATAATAATATATTAAATGAGAAATCATATTGTTTAATTAATATTAGTCAGGAATTAATTAAGAATTAGTTTTGTGGCTAAAAGAGATTATTTAAATAAAGGGGACTGATATTGCAATTATATGATAGTTGCAATTGGGCTATAGATTCCTAATTGAAAGGGGATTGGACAAAATCTATGGAAAGCCCATATGATTTTTGTCCAAGGGCTTTCCAAGGGAGCTCCATGGGTTGCTTAAGGGTTAAGCAGAGAACTAGGGTTTCTCCTGAAACCCTAGCAGCCCACACAAGTATATAAAGACCCCTAAGGCTCCCAAAAACGAGGCTAACCTTCTAAGAGAAACCCTAGGACATTTTTGGTGCCTCCTCCCTCTCTCCAAGATCATCCTCTTGCTTGTGGTGTTTGTAAGCCATTAAAGGAGTGACATTTGTGACTCTAAGCTCTAAGTCAAGAAGATTCAAGCCATTCTTGAAGAGGTAATCATATAGATCTGATTTGTTATGCTAATTTCGAAATATGTATGGTAGATCTAGGGTTTATAAGTCTTGGATGAATTGCATGTACAATAGAGAAACCTAGATCCAAGCTTTAGGGTTTGCATGATCACATAGGATGTTCTTTTGTTTAAAACCCATCAATTATATGGGAGGTCTGCGGACAGGGTCCCACAGGATGGTTATTCAGCATTGTCAGGATTCAGTGGTTTTAGTAACCGTTAATGATTGGCGGAGGAAAGCGCCAAGGGAAGTAGCTCGTTGTTAAGACATTACTTGGAGCATCTATCTATGGACTTCAAGTTGGGTGTGGGGACCATTCGAGCATTAGGGACTGTTGGTTTCCCTGGGATTCAGGAAGTGTTCATCTAGTTATTAGAAGTGTGTGATCATTTGGGGTTGGCTAGTAAAGGAGTACTAGTTGGAAAGGTCTAGTTGTCATCAGGTCGATCGTTGGAAAGTAAGAAGGTTTGGGAATTCTCAAATTTCCATGTATTGTGAACACTTAGTTGAATCTAAGTGGGGGAGAATCGACCCGGAATGTAGAAGCAGGATCAGTTTTGAAAATGGGATAAGTTTCGCATCGTTGTCAGGAAGGAAGAAAACCCAAGTGGCTGTTTGGGTTGAGGGTTGTGTGAGTTGGGAGTTCGGTAAAACTCCCCAGCATGGGAATCGCATCTTCTCGGTGCTTTATAGCAAAATTTGGGGAATCAGGTTGGGATTCTAGCCATGAATTAAGTTCAGTTGTGTGTTAGGTCGAGTGTGTGTTCGACTGGTATAGAAAGTGTTGTAAGACTGCGGGGTAGCCGTAGAATTCACCAGCGATCAGGTAGTATGGAAAGTGGTGTAAGACTGCGGGGGTAGCCATAGCATTCACGAGCAGCAGATAGTGCTAGAAGTGTTGTAAGTCTGCAGGTGTCGCCGTAGCATTCACCAGGTTGGCAGATAGTGTGAGAAGTGTTGTAAGTCTGTGGGTGTAGCCGTAGCATTCACCAGGTTAGCAGATAGTGTTAGAGTGATGTAATTATGTGGGTGTAGCCGCAAAATTCACTAGGTTGATAGATAGCATGAGTGCGTTGTTAGGACACGGAAGGAACTGTAGTACCCACCAGTCTGGTGTAGCAGTGAGGGCGTGGAAAATCCATGGATTGGTTTATGGATTTCCCCAGAGGGATTAGACCTGGTTAAGCCAATAATAAGACTGTAGGAGCGCCACTATAGTTGTGAGATCAAGGAAGTAGTGGAATGCTTAAGGTCATTTGGGATATTAGGCTACCATTGGTCGGGTAGCAATCACTTTTAGCCTTGGATTTGATGATGACAGGATTCGATGCATGGACCCAATTGGTTAGATCAGAAAGTTGTTAGAGTCGCAGTGGCATGATAACTAGTGGCAAGTAGTTCCAGAGAAGGATTTCGTTCAGAAGTCGTGTGAGGCGACTAAGTGGGGAGTCCTTTGGCTCCGCGGCCGGGCCGTAACCCGGTATTTCAGATGATTGGTGAACGAATAGAGACCAGGGAGCTCTCGGTAGATTTTGGCAAGCAGCCATGTGGCAGCATACTGGTTCAGGCAGTTTAATGTTCGGACAGTTTCAGCGATTAGCAGTATTAGTATTTGTGTTTTAGGTTGCAAGTTCCGACGTAATAACAGATTGCTTGGGTTATGCTAACTGACCTGCAGGGATAATTGGGTTTGTGATTTCAGTTTTCTAGTGGGAGCCTCAGGTTATCAGAAGTTGAGTAGTCAGTTGAGGGATAAACATACTAGATTCAACGATAATGATTCAGTATGAGTGGTCTGTCAGGGATTCAGACCATCTCGAGACAATAGATTTCAGACCAAGTAGATGTTATCTTGTTGCGAGGAATTCGTTCATCTGCAGATTTTAGGGCTTTGCGAAGATTGCTCATGGCTACCCTGGGAAGGATATGGTGTACCCCGGACGGTGACCATGTTACTTGAGTGGTATGGCGTATAAGGAATGGTAAGGAATGATTTTGAGGACGAAATCTAATTTAAGTTGGGGAGAGTTGTAACACCCCATTTTATAAATAAACAATTAAATAAATTAATGAATGTATAGTAGCCCTAAAATCAATAATTATATAGCAAGATGTTGGTCTTGAGGAGCTAATTGTCACAATTTTAGAAGTTGGGGGTTGAAAGTGTAAGTGTCGGATTGATTTCGTAAATAATTGTGAAGGCAGGGACTACTTGGTAAATTATTGGGACTTAATTTGAAAATATTTTGGAAAACTAAGGGCTGAAGGGTAACTTATGGACTTTATTTGAAAATAAATTGTAGAGGAGCGGCTATTTGGTAACTGTTGGATTGATTATGAAAAGAATTACAAGAATAGGGTTGTAATGGGTAAATATGATATTTTTTTTGAAAAGATTTGTATGGGGAGGGGCTATTCTTGGAATTATAGAAAATGGTTATAGGGACCGGGTATATAACCTTAACACTACCGGTTACCAAAACCCTAATCCTAAACACCCTCCCAGGCGCCACCTTATCACCCCTTCTTCTCCAGCCGTCGTTCCTCCACCGATTGAAGCCGAAAGCCGCCAACCTTTTCGTTACTGGTGAAGACGAAGAGCCATACATCGGTGTCGTGTTATTCGGGAGGAGCGGGTGAGCGTGGATCGTGGGAGTTGCAACTATTGCCGAAGTCGCATCAGTCGGAGACGGAGGAGGGGTTCGTCTCCGTCGCAACCGCTTCGCTCCATGCTTTCTTCTCCCTCAGTTGAAGTGTCACCGTCCCTCCGCATCTTCTTCTTCTTATCCTGCCTACCGTCGCTGCCGTATCTCGTCACCACCAGCCACCATGGGAGGTGGCTATGAGTTTGTGTGGGTGTGTGATGTTCCTTCAAGATTCGTGTGGCTGTTACCTTGCTGTCACTGGGAATGAGCTCTTGACGACCACCCTTCGTTGTGTGCTACTGCCTACCACCGTCAACCGCTGCCGTGTCGCCATTGATACCATTTGTGTTGTCGTTGTCGTCGCTGTGAGCCACCATGTGGATGGCATGGTCTAATTCGCAAGCCATATGGTGGGTGTGTGTTCTGTTTGGTCGGAATGCCAAGAAAAGGCCACCACCACCACCGTGAGGTGGTGATTGCCACCATTTACCACCGCCATGCACCACAAGGTAGTTGTGTGTGTGTTTATTCTATTAAGTGTGTTTTTATTTTGGGATTAAAGATTTGTACAATGTAATTAGAAAGTGAATAATAAAAAGAAAGCTCAAAACCACCACCGTATGGTGGTGGATGCTGCTTCCTGGCGCCACTGGCCGCCGTGCCGGGTGGCGATGTGCCTCGTTTGTATTGTGCCTCGTTTGGGATGTTTGGACAAAGGGAGTAAAACCCTAATGGGCCCAATGAAACCCTAACGGGCCCAATAAAGCCCTAATTCACCTAAAAGCCCATACATGTGACTAATGGGCCTAATGAACCCTAATTGATCAAAATACTTAGCTATTGGGCGTATTGGGCTAAGATGGGATTGGAAACCCTAATTAGGGTTTAGAAAACCCTAACATTGGATTTATGGGATTGGACTTATCGGGACCCACATTTAGGCCATTGGAATGGAATTGTGTATTAAGCCCAATCACACCATATGATTTATCTAGTAGAGTGATGGACTTAATGGATTATGTCCTTAATGGGTTAAGTGAGAAACACTTAACTCTAATTGTCATCCTATGTGAAACCCTAATTTCACTTGGGTTTATTGTTGGGCCTTTCTATTGGGCCTTGATGATTGGGTTATTGGTGGGCCATCCAAGAATAATCATATGGACTAAAATATTTAGATGGGCTTTAGGGTAAGGCCCATATGTGAGGGTTTGGGCCCAATTTAGAAAATTGGGCCATAGATGAGCCATAATTGGGCCTTCATGATTATAAGATGTTGGGCCATTAGAAATGCCAAATATTTGCAATGGACTAGATGGTTGGGCCTTTAAATAAGACCATGTAAAGGTTTGGTCCCAGTTTGGAAAATTGGGCAATATGTTGGGCTTTGGCTCATAGTTGACTTTTAGGCCTTTGAATTGGGCCTTGGGCTTGGCTAAAGCTAAGTTAAGGGTAAAGTAGTATTTACCCTAAGTATGTACTTATGGTTATGAGTTGCAACCCAATTATTAATTGGGTGATGTTTGATATTCACAGTTCGCGAATCTGTCATCCAGCAGCTGGGATTGTGTCTACGGGACTTCATCAGTGCCATGTGAGTTATCCTCACTATATCAAAAGGGTCTAAGGCACCAAGGACGGCCCTTTATGGATTTGTATCCGGATTATGGCATGATATGTTTATTGATTACATCCTGGTAGTTAGGATGGTGATATGCTTATGCTTAGTGACCTGGTTAGGTTGGTGTCTTGGTTGTAGGATGATGCTATGTTTGTGACCGGTTAGGTCTGTATCCCGGTTATTGGGATGTTGCTATGATTAGTGATCTTTTAGATCGGTTTGACTGGTATATGATATGAGCTAGTGTATGATATTTATGTGCACATGTTCGTTTGGTTGGGGGTTGGGTTGAGGCGGTCCTGCTTTGTGCTGTAGGCCAACATACCCGGCGAACGGTCCGGATAGATTGTAGGCCCTGCGAGGCGGTCCAGTCATGGCGAAGGCTCAAGAGCGGTCTAGATAGGCTGTAGGCCCTGTGAGGCGGTCCAGTCAGGCTGAAGGCTCATTATGCATGATGTTCTGTATTTGTTATATGATATGGTTATATTTGTATGGCGTTGGTATTTTGGGGGAACTCACTAAGCTTTGTACTTACGGTTTTAGTATATTGTTTCAGCTGCTTCAAATATCTCGACAAGGAGAAGGCGTGACCGTACACATCCTCATGTTTTGGACTTATGGTTTCTGGGATACTCTGATATTAAACTATTTTGAAAACATTTTGTAATAATTAATGGTTTATGGAACTTTGAAAAAGTTTTAAATTGGATTGATTTTTATGGGTGTTATAATGTCAGTTGAGTAACGAAATTTGTAGTTCTAATTTGTGGTTTAGTTCACATGCACACATAATCAGATTTCAAATTATAACTCTTTTTTTTTCACGGCCAAATCACAATAATTTTTTTTCGACTATATTATCAGTTGTGTAGTATATTATCAATTATGTAATTATGAAAAAATTACATTTTTCGGTGTTGATGTCTATCTAACTGTAACACCCGGTTTTAGATTTGCCATATTAATTGGGGCTGCGACTCAATCATCAGCTGCCATGGGGATTAGAGCTTTGGGAAAGGAAGGTTTTAGCCATTTCAGATGTTGTTGCTATCATTCAAGTGATCCATATATCCGATTGTGTCTTCGGGAGCCAAGTGTACGACTGTAAATGGATATCTCATATTTTGGGTCTTATTCGGAAGGTCTTAAGGCTCGGGTGTGTGGTTAGGAGCGTAGGACTTCTCGCCACCTTTTCGTGGATAAAAGGTTCGTTGGAAACGAACCTTAGATGAGGAAGTTATGGCACTTTGAAATTATTGGCAATTTTGGTCCCTAATGGATATACTTGGCAAATCAGCCCATGCATGCAAAGGTGGCAAACAAGTGAGTACACCCAGCGTAAGCTGGTGTACACCCATCGTAGTGTTGGATAAGGGAAACGCGGGTGTAAAAGACGTACGCCCATCGTACGTCCAGAATCTCCAGAACCCTAATTTTTAGGGTTGGCTCACTATTTAAAGCACCTTAAGTCCAAGGGGGTGCGCCTCTCTTTCATTCTCAGAGCCTTAAACCCTAATTTCGAGTGGTAGCTTCATCCAAGAGTGTTGTGAGCTTTGTGGGTGCATTTTGGGTGGTTTTTGGTGCATTTCAAGAAGTGGAAGCTCAATACAAGGTGGTGGTTTAAGGGAGGACTTGTAAATTCCCTAGGCATTTGGAAAATCAGAACATGCGAATATTATAAAATATGCAATCGATCCTTTACTCGAATCATATGGGATACGATTCATAATAAAGATGTGATACTTATTTTTATATATGGAATTTCCAACGTTGAAACATTTCAACTCGCTATTCATATATGCTGATGACTAAGTTCGATTAACACTTCAATCTAAACTTTTAGATTCAAAATAAAGGATAAGTATCCTCTCCCTTACTATAGCAAAACAACTTTTCAAATTTTGGAACTTTGCAAATCAAAAAAAATTTGTTTCCTATAAATAGAAATGCTAACTCACAACATCTATCATAATGATTATGCTCCCACTAGCACAATAACTATGTCCTTACTAGCATAACACTTATGCTCCCACTAACTTTGACATGTACCCACAAATTAGATGGACTTCTAGAAATCAATATTATTGACTTTCTTACCTAATTTAAGATTTCTGATACAAGATTCTTCGATAAGACTTTATCCAGGCTTCTCAAACTCATACACCTTTCCTTAGATAGCTCATATGCGTGTCTAAGCTATTTCAGAACTTACAACAGTAAGTCCTGAATGTTCAGACTATTTGCCATTTCTCACAATTCGAACTATGAAGAGGGATGCCGTAATCATAATCGAATTTAAGAATGCAATTAATACAACTGCTATCTCTTTAAAGCTACTTAGTGAAAGCGTTTCCTCACAATCGTTTTATGAGGCGGAGAGAAACCTTTGCCACATAGATTTTATTGTTTATGTATTCCTATCCATGTGAATTTGTCATAACCATGATCACAAGAAAAGGTTTGTGACAAATCCAAACTCATATGGACTGAACTTGTTCAATCTTAATTTCTTGCGACTTAGTAGTACATGGCCTACCATTGCTTCCAGGTTGTTGAGCAGCTCACCTATATTGGTCAATGTACTTTCATTGATTAAAGTGCTTTGACTTGTGAATTCAAATGAGAACTCATAGAACTCACATGCATAGTTAACTTAACTGGAATGGCATAGAAACAAGAATATGTTAATCACGATAGGTTATCAACCTCGGGTCGTGTGATAGTGATAACTAATAGGTTCGTTCTTGATTAGTTGAAACTCTTTAAAACCTTTAAGACTCCCATTTACCTCTTGACATATAAGATTCTCTGTCAAGAAACATTCCTTGACAAACAAATATTCAAGATAACGCTTTAATTAATTGGAATTAGTTGGTCTTTGTTTTAACCTAAAACATCACAACTACCAATTTCAAATGTGGAAAAGTAAGAAGACATTTCTACTACACATTTTATGAGGCGTTAAAAACCTACTTTGAACATGTCACTCAAGGTACAACTTGGAGTAACTTAGAGTACGATTCTAAAATTCGAAATTTGGAACGAAGTATGATTCATATTATTGATTTAACCATTTCAACAATTCCAGATTCCTATTCTTAGCCATACAAGTGCACTAAGGTGTCCTTAGAGGATCAATTGTGACGTGGTTCCGTAATCGTTAGGATGATCATAAAACACGATACTAAAGTACTCTCCTTTCCTTTCATATTGGAGAAACTTTTATCTTTCTGCCTAATTGATTCTTCTTGTTCATTCTGCTTATACTTTGAAACTTTTCAAGGTATTAGAATTATACTTAAGCTTGTAAGCATAACCATATTTACTGAACCATTAGTAAATCTTGACGAATAGCCTTTATCATTCTTTGTGGTGGATCTGACCAGTTCACATCAATGTATACTAGATCCTTTAGTCTTTCACTTGAATTACATACTTATGTAAAAAAGGAATTAGTCCCAATTTTCCAAGTACCAAGATTTTCGTACATCACATGATTCAAATCATATGATTCCAAGTTTCTATCCAATTGAAACTTGGGCGATGAGAATCTTTCCTTACTTAGAAAATTACGATACTACCACAATTAATATAACTAAGAATCAATTTTTTTCAAAGCATCAATATGTAATCTTATCTTTGATCCTACAAAGCATCAATATGTAATCTTATCACATCATGTATTAAGAATCTATAAATTAGGAACTTAATAGAGTTAGATAATAGACTTACCTGAAGTAGAGTCATACATTTTGACTTTACCATCCTTGCGATCCTTCAGGTAGATACAGCAGCTTCGCATCCAATGCCCCTTCTCTTGGCAATAGAAACAAACATACTCTTTCGGAATGGTACATGGGACAATCTCAGACCCGGACTTTCTCTTTACCATTTGCTTAAACGGTTTGACCTTGGCCGATCCCTTTCCACTGGGAAGAGAAAACTTTTCTGGACTTCCAATGTTGCCATTGCCAATGTCCATGGAAGTTCGGGTGATTGATATTTCAGTCAAATTTGCTTCACCAGTGCGCCAAATCATTGCTGATTCAACAGCAATTAGCAAATATCAGATCAATGAGGATCACGTCGTGATCTGTCATATAGTAGTCTTTAACAAACTGACTATATGACTTGGGAAGTGACTGAAGAACCAAGTAAACAGCCAGCTCCATCGGGAAAATGACACCCAACATTCCCAGTCTGTCAAGGTGCGTCTTCATGTTTAGAACATGTGCACATATAGAGTTTCCATCTTTATGTTTGCATGCCAATAGGGCTTGAGTAACTTTGAACTTTTCATGTTGACAAAAATGTGGGTCAGGAGGAATTACTGGAGGAGGTGGAGGACGAGAAGTATGATTTCTAGTTCCATCTTTGCATGAAGAAGGGATTGATCTTTCGCCTTGACTGTCACATGGAATATCATCTTCATGAGGAAAGCTTTTTCCAAAAGATTCAGGAAGACCATAGTTGTCTGAACTAGATATTGTTACGCCCGAGTTTCGGGGCTAAGCATTTTTAGACGATGTAATAGTCTAGGTCAACTATTGTAACTCTTTTGATGTAATAAAAATGAAATATTTGAGTATTTTGTGAATTTATGTGCTTATTATTTAATTATAAATGTATAATTAATAAAGAATAAAAATAAGCGTCAAAATTAAAATATGAGATAAGCCCGATATCTTTACATAAAGTTGTAGTGGTCAAAACAAGGATTCCGGAGATATAAAGAACGCCGAAATCCGAGTTATAACGAAGAAGTTATGACCCGACGAAGTTTCACGACGGAACCGGTATGATACCGGGAAGCGTGAATAGTGAATTTATGATAAAGCGAGTTTTTAGCCGACACGACCTAAACGAGAATCGAAGAGCTCTTTAATTGTGGCGTAACAATAAAAAGACAGACGAAAACGGACGTCGGATGAAGAAGTTATGAATTTTTAACGGACCAATCCTGTCCCGGCCTGTTAAAAATATAACTTTTAAAATAAATTCAAAATTAGCCAACGGAGTCTAAACGAAAGTTGTAGATTACGTTCCCGTCTTCGCGTGGATATAAATAACGTCAAAAACGGAGCTCGTATGCGAGAGTTATGATTTTTCTAAGACGGGAGGCCGATACGCGATATTGGGTGACATGGCACCACCAGAAATTGGACATGTGGCACCACCAGAAATTGGACATGTGGCACCACCAGAAATTTGACACATGGCACCACCAGAAATTGGACATGTGACACCACCAGAATTTGGACAAGTGGCACCACCAGAAGGCTACCACATGCCCCAACTCACTATAAATAGAAGTGACGGGTTCTCTCATTTCTTACACCTTTCCTCTTCTACTTTCCCTCTCTAAACTCTCTCTCTAAGCTCCCTTGAGCCCCTAAAAGTCTAGGTAAACCCCCTAGCACCCGAAGGAAGTTCCGAGGCTCCCGGAGTCCCGAGAAAAGAACCTTTCGGCTCGGAAACGCTGCTCCAGCGAAGCCCGATTTTGAGAAAAACCCGCTGTAAGTAAGGTACGCCTACAAAATTTTTAATATAACTTTTAAATAATTATAGTAATGTTATTAGGTCCTTAAAATAATTATTTGGGCTATTATTATTTATATATTGAGTGTTATTTAACGCTTATATAATAATGATAATAGCTAGACTATTAATTAGTCACGGTTAACGTTAAAACTAAACTCTAGTGGTATTAATACTAGGTTTTGGTCAAGGAAAAATTGTTTTGAGATAACGAAGTGCTGTTCAAATACCGAGTCACCACCTAATCAAGTGAGTGCATAGTTACTTTCATCTTACACATAGATATGAAGTATTTTATATTAATTACGTGCTATGTGTGCATATTATCTGAATACTTGCTGCCTATGCTGATGAAAGATTTTTATACATGTTTTAAATAATTTAAACTGTATATGTATTTTATATCTACAAAAATGTTGGGGTAAAACATGGGTAGATGTAATAAGACGATGTGTAAAAAAAATGATGAGAGGCCTCGATGTTGTTGTTATTGATTCTGTCATCTAGCGGAGTATGGATGACGACCACAGACTCTTCTAGACAGTCCAGTGGAACGCTAGCAGGCTCGCAACCTGTAGGTGTTTGTGAACGATGTGTTCACCGGTGTACTCCATCCCCCTCATGGTTGCCTTTAGGACATTTATTGCTGAGGAGACCCCTTGGCAGTAGTGTCCATCCCGATATTGATCCTTAGTCTAGGTCCCTTATGATAGGTGTTTTAGGGACGTAATGTGAGGATAACGGGAACGGGTAATCGGGTTATTGTTGATTGATGAAATTAATAAACTTATTTATTGTGGGTTGAAAACCCTATGTGCTCACCAGGCTCCCAAGCCTGACCCACTCAGTTTCTTGTATTACAGGTAGTGGCGCACGAGCATAGATATGATGTTTGGGATGAGAGATTATGAATAAATGTAGTAAGGCTATATTGTACTGTTTATGCTTTTGATCTGTATCGAACATGACATCCCGATGTTTTTTAATGAAATACATTTCTACGGAAATGCTTTGATAAGTCTTTATCATAATTTTATTTTGGGAACAAATTCCGCAACACTTTTATTTAAAATGTTACTCTGATTTTTAAACAAAGCATAAACAAAATCGGTCTTTTCTGACCGTGAAAATGGGGATGTCACAGTTGGTATCAGAGCATTAGTTTAAGCGAACTAGGAATTTGTAGGATTTCTAGACTTAAACTTAGAATGCTAAGCAATGATTGTGAGGTGTGAGCACTAGCTTATTTTAGGAATTGTGCCTAAAATGCTTTTATGTGCTAAATGATTTATGCATTATATGCTGTTATTTGTTCGGATCTATGGTCTGTTGCCGACCGGATCTGGAAACCTTATGTGTTTAGGATTCTAAACGTACGACTACGATATTAGAACTAACATGTAAACGTTTCGGAGAGATAAGGATGATTTAAATGTCTATCCCGAATAAAGATCTAAATTCACCTTATTCGGTGTATAGATCAAAATGGCAAGAACCCGCAGTGGAGCTGGAAATGCAAACGAAAACAGGAATCGACCACCTGTAATTGAGCAAATACCTGTTGCAGCTGCAGCACCTGAGCCAGTAACGATGGCTGGTGTACAATTGATGATTCAGGCGATGTTGGATAATCATATGGAAGAAACTAGACGTCTGCTTCGACAAAATCGTGAAGAACTTTCAATCCAAATTGAAGAGCCCGAAGTGAATGGAGGGCCATCAGAAGGTGGAAACTTCAGTGGTACCGTTGGTCAAGACAACCCACAAATTGTTAGACAAGGCAATCATAATGGAGGAAATGATGGAAGAGGATGTAAATACAAGGATTTTATGGCGTCTAAGCCACCGTGTCTATCCGGAAGCCCGACGCCGGTGCAAATTATGGATTGGATCTCCGAAATGGAGACAATGTTTGAAAGTTGCGAATGCAGCAACAGGCAGAAGACCGCTCTTGCGATCCCGTTGTTGAAATCTGGCGTGTTGAGTTGGTGGAAGCTGTTAGCTGATTCTATGCCCAAGGGAGAAGCGAGTAAAATGTCTTGGGAAGATTTTGTGGAACAACTGAAACTGCAATACTGCTCAGAGCAGGACCTACTGGAAATCAATAACGAGTTTCAGAATTTGAAGAAGGGAAAGATGAGCGTTGCTGAATACGCTGCAAGTTTCACGGAGAAAATGAAGCTCATCCCATACCTAGTTCCAACAGAACTCTCAAAGGTCAATAAGTTTGCCCTTGGACTACCAGCGGACTATGGTCCAATGGTTAAGCAAGCAACCACGTTGAAAGCCGCCATCTGGGCTGCCAGAAATGTTGAGACCCAGATTAGGGAGAAAGGTCTGGAAAGGTCAGAGGTTGATGAGAAGAGGAAGTTTGACGGACCCTCGGGGTCCAGCAAAAAGGGTAAATTCTCAAAGTCTAGTTCGAAAGGAGGTGGAGGAGGCGAAGTGAAGTGGTGTGACAAGTGCAAGAAGAAGCACTCTGGGAAGTGCGACGGAGGGGTCACTTGTTTCAAATGTGGGAAGCCTGGGCACTATGCCAATGAATGCACATTCACTAAGAAGGTCTGTTATGAGTGCAACGAGGAGGGGCACATTTCGAGGGACTGCCCGAAGAAGAAGGAAGCAGGAAGACCCAACATTCCACCAAAGCCGAAGGCTAGAGCCTTCCAGATGACACTGGAAGCTGCTAAGGAAGAAGCTGATGTCGCTTCAGGTACCTTTCTCGTAAACAAATTGCCTGCCCAAATTTTATTTGATTCTGGAGCCAACTACTCCTTTATTTCGCATGAATTTGGTAGAAAGCTAGCTTTGCCTGTCGATAGACTAGATAATGCCTTATTAGTCGAAGTTGCTAGTGGCAAGTTTGTACCTGTTAGCCATCGTATGAAAAACATCTTAATTGATTTGAACGAGAATAAGTTTCACGAGGAATTATTGCCTATCGAACTTAACGGTTTCGACATCGTGTTGGGAATGGATTGGCTTAGCACCAATGATGCGGAAATACTGTGCAAAAAGAAGATCGTAAAAGTAAACCCGCCTGGGAAAGAGTCATTTATGGTGTATGGGGACAAACGCAGGGTAAATTCTGGAATCATTTCTCTAATGAAAGCCAGAAAATGTTTGACCAAGGGATGTACATCATATTTAGCATTCGTGATCGATGCTAAGAAGGAAAAGAAGGTGATACAGAGCATTCCTGTCGTGTGTGATTATCCGGAAGTATTTCCCGAAGATCTTCCCGGATTACCGCCTGATCGACAAGTAGAATTCCGTATTGACTTGTTACCAGGAACGACACCAATAGCAAAAGCACCTTACCGATTAGCACCGACGGAGATGAAGGAGCTGATGATGCAACTTCAGGAGTTATTGGACAAAGGTTTCATTAGACCTAGTTCATCACCCTGGGGAGCTCCGGTGTTATTCGTGAAAAAGAAAGATGGAAGTATGAGAATGTGTATTGATTACAGAGAGCTGAACAAGGCAACAATAAAGAATAGATATCTGTTGCCAAGGATTGATGACCTGTTCGATCAACTGCAAGGTTCAAGTTATTTCTCAAAGATCGATCTTAGGTCAGGATATCATCAACTGAAGGTGAGAGATCAGGATATTGAGAAGACTGCGTTCAGAACGAGATATGGACACTACGAGTTCTTGGTTATGTCGTTTGGACTAACTAATGCTCCAGCAGCATTCATGGATCTGATGAACAGGGTTTGTAAACCATTCCTCGATAAATCTGTGATAGTGTTCATAGATGACATTCTCATCTACTCGAAAAGCCAAGAAGAACATGGTAGACACTTGCGGGAAGTGTTAGAAGTCTTGAAGAAGGAGAAGCTGTATGCTAAATTCTCCAAATGTGATTTTTGGATTCGAGAAGTCCAATTCTTGGGTCACGTGGTCAACCAAGAAGGGATAATGGTCGATCCAGCAAAGATTGAAGCGGTAATGAAGTGGGAACAACCAAAAAGTCCCACGGAGATCCGAAGCTTTTTGGGATTAGCCGGATATTACCGAAGGTTTATCCAAGGATTTTCTTCAATCGCTAGTCCATTAACATCGTTAACCCACAAAGGAGCTACCTATGCTTGGAGTGATAAGCATAAAGAAGCATTCGAGAAGCTAAAGAAGAAACTATGCGAGGCACCGATACTTTCTCTACCCAATGGAGTTGAAGACTTCGCTGTTTATAGCGATGCGTCTGGTGTTGGGTTGGGTTGTGTTTTGACCCAAAGAGAAAAGGTGATCGCATATGCGTCTCGACAGTTGAAGGAACATGAAAAGAACTACCCGACTCATGACTTGGAGTTGGCGGCGGTAGTTTTCGCTCTAAAAATATGGAGGCATTACCTCTATGGCACGAAGTGCAAACTTTTCACCGATCATAAGAGTCTCCAATATCTCTTTAATCAGAAAGAATTGAACATGAGGCAACGACGCTGGCTAGAATTACTCAAGGACTATGACTGTGAGATACTTTACCACCCCGGTAAAGCAAACGTTGTCGCTGATGCTCTCAGTCGAAAAGTCAACCTTGAAAGAAAAAGGCCAAGAGCGTTGAGAATAGAAATTGTCTCGACCATTGTGGAAAGTATCAGGGAAGCTCAAGAAGAAGCTTCAGAGAAGAGTGACCGAAAAGAAGAACGTTTGGGAAAAACATTAGTGTTCGGTACAAACAGTCAAGGACTAAAGGTATTCCAAGATCGGATTTGGGTACCTAAGGCTGGAGGAATAAGAGATCTTCTGATGGAAGAAGCTCACAAGACCATGTACTCGATTCATCCCGGTAGCACTAAAATGTATAGGGACCTAAAACCCTACTACTGGTGGCCGACGATGAAGCTCGACGTTGCGAAGTATGTGGCCGAGTGTGTAACTTGTGCAAGAGTTAAGGCACAACATCAGAAACCATATGGGAGTTTAGAACCCTTGCCTGTACCCATGGGTAAATGGGAAGACATCACCATGGATTTTGTGACTAAACTACCCAGGACGAAGAACGGTCACGACATGATTTGGGTGATCGTGGATCGTTTCACAAAGAGTGTACACTTCATAGCTGCCAATGAAAGGTGGTCTATGGATAAGCTTGCAAATGCTTACGTGAAGGAAATTGTGAGACTTCACGGTGTTCCTCTAACAATTGTATCGGATCGTGATAGTCGTTTCACGTCAAGGTTTTGGAAAAGTCTACAAGAGGAATTGGGTACGAAGTTGTGTTTGAGTACGGCTTACCATCCGCAGACTGATGGTCAGAGTGAAAGAACAATTCAAACGCTTGAGGATATGTTGAGAGCATGTACCCTCGAGTTCCAAGGTAACTGGGATGAACACTTACCTTTGGTAGAATTTTCCTACAACAACAGTTTCCACTCGAGCATCAAGATGGCACCCTATCAAGCTTTGTATGGACAAAAGTGTCGTACGCCTTCTTGTTGGCTCGAGGCTGGAGAAAAGCAGTTTATGGGCCCCGAGATAGTCCATGAGACTGCTGAGAAACTGAAGGTGATCAGGGAAAGGATGTTAGCAGCTCAGGATCGTCAGAAGAGCTATGCTGACAAGAAAAGACGACCGATGACCTTCGAAGTTGGGGATTCCGTTTTGCTTAAAGTCTCACCGTGGAAAGGACTTATACGATTCGGGAAACGAGGAAAGCTGAGTCCAAGGTTTATTGGACCGTTCAAAGTTCTTCAGAAGATTGGGAACCAAGCTTACAAGCTGGAATTGCCCGAAGAACTCGATGGTATTCATAACACCTTCCATGTATGTTATCTAAGGAAATTCACGGGAGAAGTTCCCGACATAATTCCGATCTCGGAGTTAAGAATGGATGAGAATAAGAGGCTAATCGAAGAGCCCGAGGCAATTGTTGACCGTAAGATTAAGAAGTTACGACGCAAGATGGTCGACTTAGTGCTAGTCCGATGGAAACATTCGAATGGGCCGAATCTCACTTGGGAAACAGAGGATGACATGATGAGTCGCTATCCGCATCTGTTTGCTGACGCATGATTCCGGGACGGAATCATCCTAAGGGGGAGAGAATTGTAACGCCCGGGTTTCGGGGCTAAGCATTTTTAGACGATGTAATAGTCTAGGTCAACTATTGTAACTCTTTTGATGTAATAAAAATGAAATATTTGAGTATTTTGTGAATTTATGTGCTTATTATTTAATTATAAATGTATAATTAATAAAGAATAAAAATAAGCGTCAAAATTAAAATATGAGATAAGCCCGATATCTTTACATAAAGTTGTAGTGGTCAAAACAAGGATTCCGGAGATATAAAGAACGCCGAAATCCGAGTTATAACGAAGAAGTTATGACCCGACGAAGTTTCACGACGGAACCGGTACGATACCGGGAAGCATGAATAGTGAATTTATGATAAAGCGAGTTTTTAGCCGACACGACCTAAACGAGAATCGAAGAGCTCTTTAATTGTGGCGTAACAATAAAAAGACAGACGAAAACGGACGTCGGATGAAGAAGTTATGAATTTTTAACGGACCAATCCTGTCCCGGCCTGTTAAAAATATAACTTTTAAAATAAATTCAAAATTAGCCAACGGAGTCTAAACGAAAGTTGTAGATTACGTTCCCGCCTTCGCGTGGATATAAATAACGTCAAAAACGGAGCTCGTATGCGAGAGTTATGATATTTCTAAGACGGGAGGCCGATACGCAATATTGGGTGACATGGCACCACCAGAAATTGGACATGTGGCACCACCAGAAATTGGACATGTGGCACCACCAGAAATTTGACACATGGCACCACCAGAAATTGGACATGTGACACCACCAGAATTTGGACAAGTGGCACCACCAGAAGGCTACCACATGCCCCAACTCACTATAAATAGAAGTGACGGGTTCTCTCATTTCTTACACCTTTCCTCTTCTACTTTCCCTCTCTAAACTCTCTCTCTAAGCTCCCTTGAGCCCCTAAAAGTCTAGGTAAACCCCCTAGCACCCGAAGGAAGTTCCGAGGCTCCCGGAGTCCCGAGAAAAGAACCTTTCGGCTCGGAAACGCTGCTCCAGCGAAGCCCGATTTTGAGAAAAACTCGCTTTAAGTAAGGTACGCCTACAAAATTTTTAATATAACTTTTAAATAATTATAGTAATGTTATTAGGTCCTTAAAATAATTATTTGGGCTATTATTATTTATATATTGAGTGTTATTTAACGCTTATATAATAATGATAATAGCTAGACTATTAATTAGTCACGGTTAACGTTAAAACTAAACTCTAGTGGTATTAATACTAGGTTTTGGTCAAGGAAAAATTGTTTTGAGATAACGAAGTGCTGTTCAAATACCGAGTCACCACCTAATCAAGTGATTGCATAGTTACTTTCATCTTACACATAGATATGAAGTATTTTATATTAATT
This sequence comes from Lactuca virosa, assembly GCF_052849685.1. Taxonomy (NCBI): domain Eukaryota; kingdom Viridiplantae; phylum Streptophyta; class Magnoliopsida; order Asterales; family Asteraceae; genus Lactuca; species Lactuca virosa. The sequence goes on from NC_136430.1 coordinate 1,179,439, forward strand.
ACGTGCTATGTGTGCATATTATCTGAATACTTGCTGCCTATGCTGATGAAAGATTTTTATACATGTTTTAAATAATTTAAACTGTATATGTATTTTATATCTACAAAAATGTTGGGGTAAAACAGGGGTAGATGTAATAAGACGATGTGTAAAAAAAATGATGAGAGGCCTCGATGTTGTTGTTATTGATTCTGTCATCTAGCGGAGTATGGATGACGACCACAGACTCTTCTAGACAGTCCAGTGGAACGCTAGCAGGCTCGCAACCTGTAGGTGTTTGTGAACGATGTGTTCACCGGTGTACTCCATCCCCCTCATGGTTGCCTTTAGGACATTTATTGCCGAGGAGACCCCTTGGCAGTAGTGTCCATCCCGATATTGATCCTTAGTCTAGGTCCCTTATGATAGGTGTTTTAGGGACGTAATGTGAGGATAACGGGAACGGGTAATCGGGTTATTGTTGATTGATAAAATTAATAAACTTATTTATTGTGGGTTGAAAACCCTATGTGCTCACCAGGCTCCCAAGCCTGACCCACTCAGTTTCTTGTATTACAGGTAGTGGCGCACGAGCATAGATATGATGTTTGGGATGAGAGATTATGAATAAATGTAGTAAGGCTATATTGTACTGTTTATGCTTTTGATCTGTATCGAACATGACATCCCGATGTTTTTTAATGAAATACATTTCTACGGAAATGCTTTGATAAGTCTTTATCATAATTTTATTTTGGGAACAAATTCCGCAACACTTTTATTTAAAATGTTACTCTGATTTTTAAACAAAGCATAAACAAAATCGGTCTTTTCTGACCGTGAAAATGGGATGTCACAGATATCTACAAAAGGAGAAATTCAAGTTGGTTGATTTAATCCTTAGTACACTACCCAAATGCAATATTAAGGATAGGACCCAAAACAATAATTCACAATTCGGAAAAGGGGTGTCGTAATCCAATTGCAAGTTATTTGAAGGTAGGTAAATGACGATTTACCAATTCCACCACGAAAACAAAATTTTAAACGAATTAGGTTTTAAATGAAATTCCTAGATCTTTTGAGATTCATTGAACTTTTCAATGGCATGTTTAATCTTGATTATGCCATTCAAGTTTGTGACTGGGATACCGAGGATCACAAACAAGGTGTGAATAACCATGAAAATTAGCTTGGTACTCTCGATGTCATTTATCACCTAATCAATGTGCCGGTTAACCACACACGATCCATTGATCAATGATAATTTACGAGAAACCCATTTCCATCCTTCATTAGTCCCATATTAGTGTGCCGGTTAACCACACACGCTCCACTAACCACTAATAAGGTGCAATGTGCAATTTCATGGGTTAGCATTAAATTCACACTTTCCTAAAGTAACTAAGATTGGGAATTTATAAAAGGTTTAGTTACTTTATACTTCATTATACATTTAAGGAGAATTTAAATGTCCTATCAAACCGGTTCGGCTAACGACCCTCCACTGGTCAAAGGTGCGGTGGGTAAGAGTGTATACCCAATGACGGTCATTTTACAGGTCGCTTCCTTAAACACCCCCTATAGACCAGCTTCGTGAATGAGGCCTACTAACGGTAAAACGGACTTTTAACTTATACATATATAATATATTTGACTTTTAATTTTATATAATATAAGTGTGTATTTTACATATTTAAAATACTATGTGGTTTAATCTATTAATAAATTAGACTTTTAATTTAATTAAACTTAAACCATGCCATTATGGATTTATTAATTCTCTCTTTTAATTAAACACTTAATTAATTTAATAAAACCATAAGGGTGTAATTTGAACTATTCAAAATATCATGGTTCTCAATTTAAGATTTCAAAATTAAGGATATTTAATTAAATTTTAAATTACAAAACTAAGAGGTGCACTTTTGAACCTTTTCAAATTACTAGGGTTTTAGAATTTAATATTTCAAAATTTAAAGCTTTTAATTAAATTTGAAATTCCAAAACTTGAGGGCAAGTTTTGAAACTTTTCAAAACCTCTTAGTTCAATTTGACAATAATTAAATTAATCATATAATTAACTATATCACAAAATTGACCTAAACTAATTTCGTATACCAAGATAATTGAAATCAAATTCAACAAATAATTAATTTTTAATAAAAAATCAAGTAATTATCTTAAAATTTGACAATCATCATTCAAATGGATGAGGATAATCATTACCTTATCAGAAAAATCGAATTTTAACAGTAAAAACAGTTTTTGGTAATGATCCTAATCCAAAACTGGCCAAAAAACTCGAAAATCTGCAAACAGATGATCCAACTCGTCGAGTTCATGGCATGGAATCGTCGAGTTGGATCAACTCGTCGAGTTCCCTCATGGGACTCGTCGAGTCCAGCAGTCAGAGGACAAAAATTGAAATTTTTCAGCTTTAAAAACAACACAATTGCATCAATACAATAGAAAACACCCTAGGCTCTGATACCACTGATGGGCTTTGATCACAATAACAATCCTATGGTGCACATATAACCCTAAATGCTTTGGATCTAAGTTTTCTGAAGTTATTCATGCAATGTAACACCCACAAAATTCAAGTCAATTTAAAACTTTTAAACCATTAATCATTACAAAACTTGTTTTCAAAATGTATAATATCAGAGTTTTCCCAGAGACATAAACAAAACATAAGGAGCTTTATCATCACGCCTTCGCCTTGCCGCGATCCCCTGATGTACCTGAAACAATAAACTAAAACTGTAAACCCAAGAGCTTAGTGAGTTTCCCCTAAAATACCGATACACTACACATAACACATATATAAACAACAACATGTACTGGGTCCACAGCTTTACAGACCGGATTACCCCCTGGGCCCACAGTGTGAGTCTGGATTGCCTTACGGGCCCACAACTCACATCTGGCTTGCCATCGAGCCCACAGTACGAGTCTCCCTTAGCCCCTAATTGGTTTGCTCCCGAGCCCACAGTACGAGTCTCCTTTAGCCCGTAACTGGAATGCTCCTAGGGTTTGTTGGCTACCACACGGAGCGGTAACCCATCCCACATAACATATAACATACAACATAACCACAGAGCATGAAATAATCATATAACATCACAGGTAGTCCTACAGGTCTACCCAACTAGCGTAACCACTAGCATGCTACACTAACTCATACTCAACATCTAACACTATTAAGATAACATATCCAATGGGCCGACCTTGGTGCCTTAGACCCCTTAGTATAGTGAGGATAACTCACCTCGCAACTGTCGTCTGAAACTAGAAAGCTCAACTCCCGAATCACCAACACGAACTCCCCCGCCTATAGTTACCATAAAACCCTTTATCATAAGTTTCCAAATTACCAAAATACCCTCCGAAGTCAACTGGTCAACTCTTGGTCAAAGTCAAAGTCCACAGTCGAAGTCAACAGTCCATGTTGACTTGACTCGTCGAGTGTAGTTCACCGACTCGTCGAGTCCTTCCTGAACTCGAGAGGTCGTGAAATCCTTGGTTGGCTCGTCGTGTTCCCTACAACCGCCGAGTCCATGCGTGTCCAAAGGTTCGGGAGAAACCCTAGCCGACTCGCCGAGTCATTCGACAGACTCGCCGAGTCCAAGGCAATCTTCATCTGACTCGCCGAGTTGTTCATCCAGCTCGTCGAGTACATGACTATCTTCATATGACTCGCCGAGTTGACCTTCCGACTCGCCGATTCCCTTCAACCCTTCAACCATATAGATGCTTTTTAAGCCATGCAAAGGTTCCTGATTACAGATCCAACCTTCCAATGCCTGCTTATCATGTAAAGTTGCAAACTTTACGTGCATGTAAAGCTCTAAGGCCCATAAATGAGAAAACTAAGCTTGCAATGAAGTCTCACACTTGAGGGAAGGCTCATACTTGCCAAATCTGCTACCTTTATGGATCTAAAGACCAAAGGGAGTCCAGATCTGAAGTTGCAACCTCAGATCTTGGCTCAAACACAAAAGCCTTTCCTAAAACCCACCCAAAAGAGGTTAAAGATGAGATGAGTCAAAAAGACAGCTAAATACCTTCCAGAGAGTGTCAATTGATGTATATCTTTGCTTCCCACGAGTTCCTAGCTTCGATTTTACTTTTTTCCTCCAAGTGTTCCTCACCAATATTTCTCTTCCAAGCTCTACCACACCAAAGAAACACACACACACACACGATTTAGGGTTTAAGGGTGCCAAGGAGCTGTAAAGGGGAGGCTGGGGAAGGCCAATGATCCTTTAAATAGGGTGCAATACCCCGGGATTTTGGGTTTCATCTACGAGCTCCTACTCGTCGAATCCCTTCTTGGAATCGGCGAGTAGGTCACTAAAACACGCGGACCAACCCGCTGCTACTCGACGAGTAGGGCAACCAACTCGTCGAGTAGAACTTGAAATCATGAAAATTCTTATATAAAATCGATACCTGAGAATCGGGGCGTTACAATTTTCCCCCACTTGAACTAGACTTCGTCCTCGAAGTCTGCTGCGACGAACAGTTCCGGATAGTGCTCCTGCATCTCTGCCTCTGGCTCCCACGTCCACTCGGACCCCCTACGATGCTCCCACTTTACCTTTACCAAAGGTACCTCCTTGTTCCTCAGGACTTTCGTCTTCTTCTCTAGTATCGCCACGGGCCTCTCCACATAATTCAGGCGTTCATCGACCTGAATATCGTCCAGTGACACCACTGCCTCTTGATCCATAATGAACTTTTGCAACTGCGAAACGTGGAAAGTGCTGTGGATCCGACTAAGCTCCTCCGGTAGCTCTAGCCTCTAAGCCATCTTGCCAATCCTGGCAATGATCCTGAACGTCCCAATGTAAAGGGGACCCAATTTCCCCCTCTTCCTGAAGTGGATCACACCCTTCCAAGGTGAGACCTTCAGGAGAACCATATCACCCACCTGAAATTCTAACTCAGGTCCACGCTTGTCGGCCTAACTCTTATGCCGACTCTGAGTGGTCTGCAATCGCTGCCTTATTTGCTGAATCTTCTCAATAGTCTGCAAGACGACCTCCGTCCGCCCCATTACCCTGTGTCCCACCTCACCCCAATAGACCGGGGTGCGACATCTCCTTCCATACAACAGTTCGAAAGGCGGGGCACCAATGCTGGAATGATAACTGTTGTTGTAGGCGAACTCGGCAAGCGGTAGGTGGGAATCCCAGCTCCCACCAAAGTCAATGACACATGCCCTCAACATGTGCTCGAGGGTCTGAATGGTCTGCTCGCTCTGACCGTCAGTCTGCGGGTGGAATGCTGTGCTGAAGTGCAATCGCGTGCCCAACTCCTCCTGGAATTTCTTCCAGAAACGGGAGGTAAACCTGACATCCCGATCAGAGACAATGGAAACGAAACCCCATGGCGAGACACGATCTCGCGAACGTACACGTCGGCCAACTTCTCGGTCGACGAACTCTCTCGAATCGCCAAAAAATGGGCGCTCTTGTTCAATCGATCCACGATGACCAATATAGCATCCAATCCATTCGTCGTCTTCGGCAGCTTGGTAATGAAATCCATCCTGATCTGTTCCCATTTCCACATGGGAATCTCTAGAGGCTGCAGCTTACCATGCGGCCTCTGGTGCTCGGCCTTGACCATCCTGCAGGTCAAGCACCTCTCGACATACCAAGTGATTTCTCGCTTCATACATGGCCACCAGTAACTTAAACTCAGGTCTCGATACATCTTGGTGGCCCCCGGGTGAATAGAAAAATGAGACTTATAAGCCTCCTCCATGACCGTCTGCCTGACCCCACCAGACATCGGAACCCAAACCCGACTGCATCGGGTAAATAATCCCCGACTATCCTGCACAAATCGGGTATTCTCACCCTTGATCCTCTCCAGCTTCCAATTCTCCGGTCGCATGCCCTCAACCTGGGCATCTCTGATCAAACTCACAAGTGGAGAATCCACCGCTATCCTCATACATACCACGGGGGTGGAAGACCCAGCTGACTTGCTGCTCAAAGCATCCGCAACCACATTCGCTTTACCAGGATGGTAAAGGATCTCGCAGTCCTAGTCCTTGACTACATCTAGCCACCTGCGCTACCTCATGTTCAGGCTCGGCTGATCCATGATATGTCTCAAGCTCTTGTGATCCGTCTAAATGGTACAACGGACCCCATAAAGGTAATGTCTCCATATCTTGAGGGCGAACACCACTGCCCCCAACTCTAAATCATGCGTAGGGTATCGCGTCTCATGCGGCTTCAGTTGCCGCGATGCGTAGGCTATCACTCGTCCTCTCTGCATGAGGACCGCCCCTAAATCTGTGATGGATGCATCATAGAACACCACAAAATCCTCAACTCCCTCTGGGAGTGTCAAGACTGGGGCCTCGCACAACCGCTGCTGGAGGGTCTCAAACGCCCTCTACTGCTCAGGGCCCCACCATAAATCCACCCCCTTCCTCGTCAGACGAGTGAGGGGCACTGCAATCTTAGAGAAATCCTGTATGAATCTCCGGTAGTACCCTGCCAATCCCAAAAAGCTCCTGATGTCTGAGGGACATTTCAGAACCTCCCACTGCATAACCACATCGATTTTGGCCGGATCGACCAAAATACCCTCCTGGTTAAAGAGATGTCCGAGGAACTGGACCTCTCGTACCCAAAACTCACACTTCGAGAACTTGGCGTACAGCCGTTCTCATCTCAGAACTCCCAATAACTCCCGTAGATGCTCCTCATGTTGCTCTCGGGTCTTGGAATACACCAAGATATCGTCTATAAACACTATGACCGAGCGATCGAGCATCGGTCTGCAGACCCGATTCATCATGTCCATAAACACTGCTGGCGCGTTGGTGAGCCCAAACGGCATCACCACGAACTCGTAATGTCCATAACGAGTTCGGAACGCGGTCTTCTCCACGTCCTCCTCCCTGACCCTGACCTGATGATACCCAGATCTCAAGTCTATCTTGGAAAACCAAGATGCGCTCTGTAACTGATCGAAGAGATCATCTATCCTCGGGAGTGGGTAACGGTTCTTCACCGTTAACTTATTCAACTCCCGGTAATCAATGCACATCCGGTGCGAACCGTCCTTCTTCTAGACAAAAAGAATCGGTGCTCCCCATGGAGAACTAGTAGGTCGGATGAACTGCTTGCCCAACAGTTCCTGTAGCTGCAACGACAACTCCTGCATCTCTGGCGATGCCAATCGGTACGTCGCCTTAGTGATAGGGGCCTCACCTGGCACCAGGTCGATCCTGAACAAGACCTGCCTTTCCGGAGGTATCCCTAGCAACTCCTCGGGAAACACATCTGTAAACTCCCTGACCACCGGAACATCGGAAATCGAAATCTGATCCCAGCCTCACGTATCCAATACATACATTAGGTAACCCGCACCCCCGTGATGAATATACTGTCGAGCCTGGCGGCTGAACAAAAACCTAATCCCACTCTGGTGCCCTCGCCATATACAATCAACTCTCCCCCACTTGGGGTTCGAACCACTACCCGCTGACCGTCGCAATCAATCATGGCACCGAAACGACTGAGCCAGTCCATCCCCACAAGCACACACACATCCATCATGGGGATCAGAATCAAGTCTATCGGAAAAGGTACCCCGAAGATCTCCATCCCGCACCCTCGGTAGATCGAAGAAGCAGAAACGCCGTGTTTGTTGGCGATAGAAACTCGCAACAGACACTCTAGCTCGCTTACTGGCACTCTGAACTCCCTACTAAATGTCTGAGATACAAAAGATCGACTCGCCCCCGAGTCAAATAAAACCAATGCAGGTAAGGAGTTCAATAGGAACGTACCAGCAACCACATCTGGTGCTGCCCTGGCCTGCTAGGTTGTAAGCTGGAAGGCACGACCTAGAGCCTTCGGAGGCTCTTCCCTGACTGGTCTCCCATCCGTGATCCTCAAAGTAGTCGGCGCTGGAGCCTGCGCCGACTTGGCGGTTAGCAACGGACAGTTGGCCTTAACGTGGCCAACCTGATCGCAGTGATAACATAACCTCATGCCCTGAATTGGGACTGCCTGGCGATAGTCCTTCGAGTAATGCCCCTCCTTGCCACACCTGTGGCACCCACTACCAGCTCGACACACACCAGAATGACCCTTGCCACACTTCCCACAAGTGCGGAACTGCTAACCCCCGATCCTAGTATCAGCGGTCTTAGACCGCTTCGGCGCCGACTGAGACTGTGTCGGGGCCTGCCTCTGCTCTCTCAACTACAGCTCAATCTCCAACTCACGCCGACTGGCGGCCTCCTGTAACTCTAGAAGAGTATCACATCGCTGGGTAGACACAAACTGACGGATATCCGTCTTGAGCATGCTCAGATAACGGGTCATCTGAGCCTGCTATGAAGCAAACTCTGGGCAAAACATCGCCCTCTTAGTGAACATACGGGTGATCTCCGTCACCGACTCCCCATCCTGTCTCAAACTAAGAAACTCCTGTGCCAAACGTTCCCGCTCAACCCGCGGAATGTAACGGGCACGGAACATGTCCATGAACTGCTCCCAAGTAACAGCAGCTCTCTGATCATCAGTGTACGACCCAGTCGCAAGTCTCCACCAGTCCTTGGCCCCGGACCTAAGCAGGTTCAAAGCACACCTAACCTTATGGGCAGTAGGACACGAGCAGGTGAAGAAACACCCCTCCACATCTGAAATCCACCTCATAGCCTTGATATGATCCTGCGTCCCATCAAAAGTAGGGTGCTTCGTGTTATCGAAGTCCCTGTACTGAAAACCCCTACCAACTCCTCCCCTACCGCTGATACAGCTGATGCAGCTACTACGGCAACTGTCTCTGCAAGTGCTGCATAGCGCTCATCAAAGTACTCCACCATGGCGGTCTTAATCGACCTGAACATCTCTGGCAACTGTGCCCGGAATGCAGCAGCAACCTCATCATGCATGATCTCTCAAATCCTGGCATCCAACTCCTCTGTACCCATCTGTACCACCGGCTCAGGTGCTGTCGGCCCCTCCTGGCCTCTGTCCCCTGATCCTGATCCGAAACTGGCTCAATCCACAAAGCGACTCATCATCACCATTCTGAAACATACCACAAGATATCAGATAATCCATATAAATAACTGGGAGCCAACTCCATACTAACCCTAGGGATTGTGACTTACTTGACACGCGTATGGGTCTTGTGCTTTCAGTAGTACGGGCCCATACTACCTTCCACACCTACCCATATTTGTCTCAAGCATCACCACAATGCCCTAACTGAATACACAACATGGCGAGCGCTCAATCTTCACTCTTAGAGGAATGCTAAATATCTCATAACTGGCCTCCCGGCCTCACACAACCTACCCATCCATGAAACTTTCACCAACCCTGCAGTACTAGTGTATGCTAGCCATACATAACGCGGGACCCTGTAGACTTTCGAATATCCAATTCTACCCTAAGTTCCCAATCAAACAAGAACAAAACATAAGGCCAAATCAAACATTCTCAGGCTATATGATCTTAATTATGTATAACCGTGATGCATACACTAAGCAACTACAGTAATGATGTCAATCTCATATAAAGGAAACCCTAGGCTAGCAGGCATCATGTAATCAGGCAATTCTATCATGTAATTCCTGAAGATCCCCAGCCTAGTACTAACATGTTGTTATACATATCTCATAATCAAATAACTTGTATGGTATTTTGGGGTCTACTTACTGGCTTCGGCTGATCGTACACTCTGCATCCTCCTTTACTTATTTTGAAAACCTTTTTGTAAACAAAAATCATTTTGAAAATCCTTTCCTTGATTTGAGACTGGAGTTACACGAGTGTTCCTCCAATTCACTCAAACCAAGGCTCTGATACCAACTTGTAACACCCACAAAATTCAAGCCAATTTAAAACTTTTAAACCATTTCCAAAACCCTTAATCATTACAAAACTTGTTTTCAAAATGTATAATATCATATTTTTCCCAGAGACATAAACAAAACATGAGGACCTATACGATCACGCCTTCGCCTTGCCGCGATCCCCTGATGTACCTAAAACAATAAATTGAAACTGTAAGCCCGAGCGCTTAGTGAGTTTCCCCCAAAATACCGATACACTGCACATAACACATATATAAACAACAACATGTACTGGGACCACTGCTTTACAGACTGGATTACCCCTGGGCCCACAGTGTGAGTCTGGATTGCCTTACGGCCCACAACTCACATCTGGCTTGCCATCGAGCCCACAGTACGAGTCTCCCTTAGCCCGTAACTGGTTTGCTCCCGAGCCCACAGTACGAGTCTCCCTTAGCCCGTAACTAGAATGCTCCTAGGGTTTGTTGGCTACCGCACGAAGCGGTACAACCTCAACCCATCCCACATAACATATAACATACAACATCACCACTGAGCATGCAATAATCATATAACATCACAGGTAGTCCTACAGGTCTACCCAACTGGCATAACCACTAGCATGCCACACTAACTCATACTCAGCATCTAACACTACTAAGATAACATATCCAATGGGCCGGCCTTGGTGCCTTAGACCCCTTAGTATAGTGAGGATAACTCACCTCGCAACTGTCGTTTGAAACTAGAAAGCTCAACTCCTGGATCACCAACACGAACTCCCCCGCCTATAGTTACCATAAAACCCTTTATCATAAGTTTCCAAATTACCAAAATACCCTCCGAAGTCAACTGGTCAACTCTTGGTCAAAGTCAAAGTCCACAGTCGAAGTCAACAGTCCATGTTGACTCGACTCGTCGAGTGTAGTTCACCGACTCGTTGAGTCCTTCCTGAACTCGAGAAGTCGTGAAATCCTTAGTTGGCTCGTCGAGTTCCCTACAACCCGCCGAGTCCATGCGTGTCCAAAAGTTCGGGAGAAACCCTAGCCGAATCGTCGGGTTATTCGACAGACTCGTCGAGTCCAAGGCAATCTTCATCTGACTCACCGAGTTGTTTATCCAACTCGTCGAGTACATGACTATCTTCGTATGACTCGTCGAGTCGACCTTGCGACTCGCCGAGTGCCTTCAATGCTTCAACCATATAGATGCTTTTTAAGCCATGGAAAGGTTCCAGATTACAGATCCAACCTTCCAATGCCTGCTTATCACGTAGAGTTGCAAACTTTACGTGCATGCAAATCTCTAAGGCCCTTAAATGAGAAAACTAAGCTTGCAATGAAGTCTCACACTTGAGGGAAGGCTCATACTTGCCAAATCTGCTACCTTTATGGATCTAAAGACCAAAGGGAGTCCAGATCTGTAGTTGGAACCTCAGATCTTGGCTCAAACACAAAAGCCTTTACTAAAACCCACCCAAAAGAGGTTAAAGATGAGATGAGTCAAAGAGACAGCTTAATACCTTCCAGAGAGTGTCAACTGATGTATATCTTTGCTTCCCACGAGTTCCTAGCTTCGATTTTACTTGTTTCCTCCAAGTGTTCCTCACCAAGATTTCCCTTCCAAGCTCTACCACACCAAAGAAACACACACACACACACACGATTTAGGGTTTAAGGGTGCCAAGGAGCTGTAAAGGGGAGGCTGGGGAAAGCCAATGATCCTTTAAATAGGGTTCAATACCACGGGATTTAGGGTTTCATCTACCAGCTCCTACTCGTCGATTCCCTTCTTGGACTCGGCGAGTAGGTCATAAAAAAACGCGGACCAACCTGCTGCCACTCGACGAGTAGGGCAACCAACTCGTCGAGTAGATCTTGAAATCAAGAAATTTCTTATATAAAATCGATACCTGAGAATCGGGGCGTTACATGCAATTTCATTTTATCCAAAGCATGAACCCTAGCTAGCATACAACTGGAGATTTAGAAAATAAAAACTAGTTAGATGAATACCTCTTTGTTGTAGCTTGTAGTTCTTGGCCTTTCAAGAGCTTAGTACCTCAAATGAGATACCTCTAATAAGTCACAAACACCAAAAGAAAATGGAGGATGATGAGAGAGAGGCTAGGAGGCACCAAAAACAGCTAGGGTTTCATCATAGAAGTCATGGCCAACTTTTGGAGTGCTAGGGGTTACATTTGTAGTGTGGAATTCCTAGGGTTTAATCTTGTAGACCATAATTCATCATAGAATCTTCACATTTGATAGGCCCTTTGGACTAAACCTTCATGGACTCTTATATAGGTTTAGTCCATCCCTAATCAACATGGATCATTAGCCCAAACTATATGTATTACTGATTTACCTTATTAGTCCCCGTAAATTTAATCAGTCTATTTTGATCACTAAATTAATTCCAAATTAATTCTTGATCAATACCAATTAAATAATACGATTTCTCAATTAATATATTATTCATATAATATATTAATAAATCACAAATAACCTCTTTCTCAAATACCCATCCTATCAAATTGCTCTGGTGAAGGCAACCCAAAAGGACCATGCTACTATCGGGTCAAGTCCATACCAATTATAGTTATGGGCTTAGACACCTAATCCAACAATTATATCGTGTATGTATGCTCGACTTTAGGTGTGTTCGGATTACTAATCAATAGTAAGACCATGGTCAGCGGTGGAGTCAGCGTGGAAAGTGTTGTAAGACTACAGGATAGCCGTAGCATTCACAAGGTTGTCAGATAGTGATAGAAGTGTTGTAAGTCTGCGGATGTAGTCGTAGCATTCACAAGTTTCTCAGATTGTGTTGGAAATGTTGTAAGACTGCCGGTGTAGCCGTAGCATTCACAAGGTTCTCAGATTGTATTGGAAGTGTTGTAAGTCTACGGGTGTAGCCATCGCATTCACAAAGTTGTTAGATAGCGTTAGAGTGTTGTAAGCCTGCGGGGGGTAGCCTTAGCTTTCACTAGGTTGGTAGATAGTATGGGAGTGATGTTGGTCACAGGAAGAACCGTGGCACCCACCAGCTTTGGTACAACAGTGAGGACGTGACAAATCCACGGATTGGGTTACGGAATTTCCCAGATGGATTAGACCTGGTTAAGTAGTGATAAGACCGTGGGAACACCAAATCAGTCACGTGAATGTGATCAAGGAAGCGATGGACCATATAAGGTCATTTGTGATATAAGGATTTAGTTGGTCTGGTAGCATTCACTTTTAGCTTTAGGATTGGTGACGTCAGGGTTAGACGTATGGACCCGATCAGTTAGATCAGAAGGTCATTAGAGCCACAGTGGCAAGATGACTAGTGGCAACTATTGTCAGACAAGGATTTCGTTCAGGAGTCGTCTGAGGTGACTGTATGGGAGCCTTTGGCTCAGTAACTAGGTAGGAATTTAGTATTTCAGATGACGGGCAGACGAGTTGAGACCAGGGAGGTCGAGGTGGATTTTGGAAAGCAGCCGGGAGGCAGCATACTATTTCAGGGAGTCCAGTATTTCAGGCACTTTAGTGTTACGGGCAGTTTCATTGTCTCGGGATGTATTAGTGTTTCAGGTTTGTAGGTACAGACGGAGTAACTGATTGATGGGGAAGTGACAAGTCCCTCGTAGTGGGATTAAATATTCTCAGAGTATTTGATTTGACCCTGTTGCGTAGCTCTCGTATGATTCTAACCGTTGCAGGGATGAATATTCTACTCGAAGGATTATTTGAGCCTTCTGTCAAGTATCAAAATTCTGCAGCAGTATTATGGTTAAGGACCTTGTTTTCGAAGGATGCATCAAGGTCATTAGAGTTGGAAGTTAAGTGTGGGTGGTCTGTCAGGAAGTCAGACCAATGTGGATTCCGGTTTCGGAGAGTTAGGAGTGTTTTCCTTCAAAGGCTCAGGGTTCGATTTTTCCTTTGCAATGAAAGTTTCAGTTTGGGGCTTCAGCTGTATTCCTCAGTTGGTTGTTTTGATATAGGTGTTAGTAAGGAGCGATTTCGAGGATGTAATCTAATTTAAGTGGGGGAGAGTTGTAACAACCGGTTTCCGATTTTCCTTATTAATTAGGGCTGCAGCTCAATCATCAGCTGTCATGGGGACTAGAGCTTTGGGAAAAGAAGGGTTTAGCCATTTCGGATGTTGTTGCTATGATTCAAGTGATCCATATATCTGATTGTGTCTTCGGGAGCCAAGGGTACTACTATAAGTGGATATCTCGCGTTTTGGGTCTTATTCGGAAGGTCTTAAGGCTTGGGTGTGTGGTTAGGAGCGTAGGATTTCTCGCCACCTTTCGTAGATAAAAGGTTCGTTGGAAACGAACCTCAGATGAGGAAGTTATGGCACTTTGAAATTATTGGAAATTTTGGTCCTTAATGGAGATACTTGGCAAATAAGCCCATGCATGCAAAGGTGGCAAACATATGAGTACACCCAGCGTAAGCTGGGGTACGCCCAACGTAGTGCTGGATAAGTGAAACGCGGGTGAAAAAGACGTACACACAGCGTACAGGGAGTACACCCAGCGTACGTCCAGGATCACCAAAACCCTAATTTTTAGGGTTGGCTCACTATTTAAAGATCCTTAAATCCAAGGGGGTGCGCCTCTCTTTCATTCGTAGAGCCTTAAACCCTAATTTCGAGTGGTAGCTTCATCCAAGAGTGTTGTCAGCTTTGTGGGTGCATTTTGGGTTGTTTTTTGTGCATTTCAAGAAGTGGAAGCTCAATACAAGGTGGTGGTTTAAGGGAGGACTTGTAGATCGGGAGTTCTTGCTACATTTTCAGCTCAAAGAAGGTAAAAAGTTTTGAGCTTGATCACTAGATGTTGTTATTTATGAATTTGTGGGTTTTTGGTCCCTTTTTGGCCTCATGGGCAAGATCTAGTGGGTAGACACCACTTAAGGAGCTTTGAGTTGCCACTCTTAGCGTTTCAGAGGTTATAAGCCAATAAAGTTGCAATCTTTGACGCTAGAAACCATTCATGCATGTTCTAGATGGGTATTATGGGGTTAAGTTGGTCATTGGGTCCCTTTGAGTCATGAAAATGCATAAAGGTGCTGACTTTATGCATTAAGAGCCTTATTTGAGATTCCCTAGAAGCTTGGATGCAAAGGACTTAACGAATTATGTCCTAGTATAAGTTTTGAGGAAGCAGCGAGTACGCCCCGCGTAGGTCCATGTATGCCCCGCGTACTGACTTGAGGCCTCGATCTGTATCTTCGAAGTACGGTGATCGTACCAAGGAGGCCTTTATGGAATTTGAAGTTTGGGCTTGATTGGTTTTTAACTTGGGCCTTACTTATGTGTCTTGTTGCGGCCAGGGGTAAAATGGTCATTTTACCCCAAGTATGGATTATAGATTATGGTATTGAACCCAATTGCTAATTGGGTGATATTGTAGTATTGATAGCTTGAGGAGTTGCCAGAGCAGCAGTTAAGGATTTCTTGCAGTAGACTTCAGCAGTGCGAGGTGAGTTACCTTCCAGTAGGAGTGGGTCGAAGGCACCAATGCCGACCCACTAGTAGTTGATTATAGTTAAGATAATTGTCTGTGTGATAATTTTGTGGTACGCTGCTATCTGTTATGAGTAATGTGTTAATATGCTATGATATTAAGTGATAGTAGTAGGAGGGGTGGATAGACCCTAGTATCGGTTGTAAGGACCGACAGGGTAGGTTGGGCACCCAGATATGTGGTAGTGGTAGGGGTGAAATAGTCCCCGTAGCCAGTTGAGATGAACCGGAGGGTAGGTCGGGCACTCCAGAATTGCCTGGCAGGGTAGGTTGGGCACCCCATAATTGGCTGGCAGGGGAGGTCGGGCACCCCAAAATTGCCTGGCAGGGTAGGTCGGGCACCCCAAAATTTCCTGGCAGTATGTTTGGTATATGGTATGTGGTATGATGGGGGAACTCACTAAGCTTGGTGCTTACGGTTTTCAGTTTTGGTTTCAGGTACTTCATTTTCAAAAGGATAGGAGCCGGCATGATCGCAGCGCATCACACTATGTTTTCCGCACATGAGATCTTTTGGATTACACTCTGATATGGTTTTATGTTAACATTTTTTGATTATTGACACTTTGATTTGACATGGGATGTTATTTTGGATGTTTTCTTATACTGTTGATTTTATAATAACTTAATTAAAATGAAATTTTTGGTCATAAATTTTGGGATGTTACACTAACAGGTGACACTATAAATGAATTTGAGAAAAATGCTTTTTATATTATCTATATATGTTACACAACAAGCATTTTTCGAAATGATTAAAAGAGAATTTGATGTTCAATGTCTTGAAGAACACAAATAGAATTCTTACTTAGTTATTGGTGTTATTTGTTTCTAACCATTAAGTATGCACTCTGTCATAATTACTAAAGATTGTTTTATTATTTGTTATATAAAAAACATTCTCACATAATTTTATCCGTGTATAATTCGATTTCATGATAGTTATTCTCATACCAGGCATGTAGGAAACAAGATGATCAAGGGTCTGAAAGTTCGATGATGGTGTGTTGGATTAAGATGAATAACGGTCATCGATCTTCCAAATATTTTTTTTATTATTCATCACTATATTCTGATCGAATATTCTATAATAAAATGATAAGATTATATGTAATAAGATATTCTATAGAGTATCCATGTAGAATAATATAGATATTGTGTTTGTTTGTTATTAGTGAGTGTTACATTATCATAGAATAATATATAAAGTTTTTATTTTTTAAGAATATGGTGAAAAATATTAACTTGTATCCAAAAATTTGTTATTCTTCAAGAAGTTCATTCAATCAAAATATATATATTCTGTCAGAATATATATTATTTTATGATTAAATAATATTGTTATTTTTTAGTATATTCAAATGCCTATTCTGTCAGAATGTCCGAAATAAGAGAATTATCATTTCTAAAATCATATTTTTAAAATTAATAGAATCTATTATCCCTTAAAATCCGCAATTTTCCATTTTTAAATCTAGCTTAATTAACTTAAATACCATTTAAATGAGATTTATATGCTTGTTTTAGTTTCTTTAATTTAATAATATAGGTAAATCACTTTTCTTAAAATAAGTAAAACCATTGGTTCACATTCACCCCTACATCTACACAATATATCATCCACATTATAACCTAACCCTATATATTGTTTTGGTAAAAATTACACAAGTATAAATCAACCAAAATGAATGAGAGGCTGTGATGTTCGAATTGCGCAATAGAGAAAGGTAAAGAGAATGACACGAATGTTTACAATGAAACCCCTTAATCCTTGCTAGGATCTCCGACACAAAACCTTGGGAGGTGATAATGATCACCTGCCTTTATGATTTTATTAATATAGAATGATGATTACAGAGAGTATTTCAGTAAGAACAAGTGAAAAAGTTCGTAGAGTAAGCTAAGAGTAGGCAGAGTGTGTCGTGTGTGAGATACGTGTGTCAATTTATAGTTTAAGATAGCTAACAAGATGTCCGATATTCCCGGGATCCTCTATGACCAACTCTGTGAACGTTGTTTGACTTGGTATTCCGGGTCTTTAACATAGTTCAGACAAAACTCTGTTGAGAATAAGTCTTCTCTTCACTATTTCTGCACATGTGTTTGTTAAGTACAAAATATAAACGTTATAAATGTTAGTAAGTAATAATAACAGTAATAGTCGGGATCCTGAGATAGTTGAGGATCCTGAATATCTGATAGGGTTTGAGGATCCTGAATGCTCTGAGGATCCTCGCCCTAACAAATGCCCCCAAGTTATTTCTAAAAATGTATGATTTAATTTCGAGAATATTAAAGGGATAACTTAGATTAAAGAGGTAAAAGAAGAGAGAAAAGTAATTTTCTAAATTAACCCTTAACAGCTAGGTAATTTTGAAATACAACGGGCGGATAGCTAGCCGATAATGTTCAAATTAACCTCAAATCCTCAGTATAAATAGAGGTCATCAGTTCCACAATTCTTTACCCGTCTCAATTTTCTTTTCTTTACTTGTGATGCCTTTCGATTACCGACGATTTATTAGAAGGTAATTATCTCTTTTTCTTCTACGTTTTACTTCTTCCATCATGGTTAGACAAATGGCACTTTCTTGCAAAAACAATCTTAGCTCTCCCCGAAGATGACTTCACCGACCAAGGGATTCTCTCCTACGAGGAGACGAGTTCCTTCGACGATGATGATGTTGAGTCTTTGAGACTCAATAGAGCCTTCCCTATTAAAGGCATTTTTTTAGCCCTTCGACCCTCTCATCCAACCTAACTTTGTTTCTCCTACCTGGGTATGTTTCCCCAAATACCCCTTCTCACTGGGTTTGAAATTCTCTTTCCATGGGTTTGTCTCTGAATTCTTCAGGGTGATTGGGATCTCATATATGCAGGCCATGTCGATTGTTTGGAGGATCCTATACTGGATTGACCAAGTAAATCAGTAAAAAGGCCTTGATATAGGTTTTCCTGAACTGGCCTGTGTGTATGATCTCACAACCTTCGGGAATTCTTGCTTTCTCCTCAAAGTAAAAACCCACATATCTCCTCTGGTCCTGAAAACCAAACATAATGACGGAGCTTGGAAAGAAAAGTACCTTTCTGTGAGACATTGTAACGCCCGTAGATCCGGGCTAGTCAATTTAGAGATAATAGGGGTCGAAAACGACTTTTCGACAAAAGATTATTTAGAATAACTAATCTTAACCATGTGGTAGTATATGTTACAAGGGTTCCGTACATATAAAGAACGCCGAAATCCGAGTTATAACGAAGAAGTTATGACCTGTCGAAGTTTTAGACTTAGCGATCTAAACGAAAGACATAGAAAACGTTAAACCGAGAGCGTCCATAAAAAGAACGCCCAAATCTTACTTCATATGAGGAAGTTATGATTTTTTGAAGTTTCGGCTTAGCAGTGTACAGCCCGAAATTCGAATATTAGATCGAACGTTTTTTAGCCGTCACAACCTAAACGAGAATCGAAGATCTCGTTAATAGTAGCATAACGATAAAAAGATGGATGGAAACGGACGTCGGATGAAGAAGTTATGAGATTTTAACAGACCAATCCTGTCCCGGCCTGTTAAATAATATAACTTTTAAAATAAAGTCAAAATTAGCCGACGGAGTCTAAACGAAAGTTGTAGAGTACGTTCCCGCCTACGCGTGGATATAAAGGACGTTGAAAATGGAGCTCTTATGCGAAAGTTATGAATATTAGAAGTCGGGAGGGAAAATTGTAAAACTGATGCAAACTCGATGACGTGGCTCGATCTAGGCTGTCCATCGCTGATCGGAGGATCGCAACGGAGGAGGACACGTCGCCCCTCGCTACGCCCCGCGTCCGAGGCCAAGTACGCGCAGCGTACTTTTGTTCTTATCCGTTCGAGGTGCGAGCTAGCTGGTGCGACCTGGCAACCTATCCGAGCATTACGCCTAGCGTAGCCAAGGACTACGCCCAGCGTACGTCCGAGGTTGGCGCTATAAATGGAGGTGTGAAGTGTTCCGGATTTCTCACTCATTTCTTCATTCTTTCTCTCACTACTTTCTCTCTCTAGGGTTTCTAACCCCCCCTAAAGCCTAGGTGAACCCCTAGCACCTGAAGGAAGCCCCGAGGTTCCCGGAGTCCCGAGAAAAAAGGGTCTTTCGGTTCGGAAACGCTGCTCCAAGCGAAGCCCGGTTTTCTATAAAACCCGCTGTTTTGTCAAGGGAAAAAATCATTTTGAGATAACGAAGCGCTGTCTGAGTTCGGAATCACCTCCTAATCAAGTGAGTGCATAGTCCCTTTCATGAACATGATTTTAATACAAGTATTGATTGAGGTATTAATTATATGTTTATGTGCGAGTTAATTGCTGTTGCCTAAAATACGTGTTTAAGAACATACCTGATTATATATGATAATTTAGGATAAAGAGTAAACCTAAATTAATTATGAGGAATATTGGGTAGTATTTTCTTACGAGTACGAGTGAGTTATACTCAGAGAATAGAACTTTAGTATATGTCATTGATCCGGGAGCATGAATTAGACATAGTCATTGTCCCTAGTCCGAGAGTATGGATTGGACATAGTTAATTGTTGTTGAATCATAAAAGTGACCCTCTTGAACTTAGTTACCGCAGCCACTCCAGCTACCGCAACAAGTTCAACACCCGCAGTCAAATCTTGTTCATCAGCAACCGCAACCGGAGTCTACCTACCGCAGTCACTTAGCTAGATTACTTTACTTATCTTTGTTGTAATACACTCTATTGTCCAGTATGCCTTGCATGGCTACTCATAGAGATGTAATCTAGTGTATTTCTGAGTCTCTATAACTAGAGCTCATTCTCTTTGTATTCAACACGGATAACTAATGCATTCTATATGAATACACATTTCTGAAGTTATCTTTTCTATCTCTCTATTACTCATCTCTTTCTATTTCAATCTTACCAAAATTCATCTGAATATAATCTCTCTTCAGAGCAAGTCTTCTGTGACTTAATCACTAAGTTTGATCTTCCTTATTAACTTGGTTTGAATGCATTCCTCATTATGAATCAACTTATGTGTATACTTGATATAACAATTACTGTCATTTCTATTTCTTTACTTTTCCGCAACTAACTCTCTAACTATCTAACTATAACTTATTTATATTATTGTTGAGCTTTTAGATCCTTCGAAATTAACTATTCCGCAATCTACTTGTTCTAACATTTGTTCAAGTGTGTCTCTAAGTTTTTCTCTCAACAACTGTCATTGAAGGGTCTAATTAGTGGTTTGGTCTAGGCTTTCTATGTAATAGGTTCTTTTGAGTAAATTTATAGCTTTTGGTAGTTTGTGAGTTGTTTACAGCCCGACAATGAGTTTACGGCCGTAAACCTGTTTACGGCCGTAAACCCAAGGCCGGCCCAGGTCTAGTATATATAGAGGTATGCTAGGTCATTTATTAGTTGTTGATGCCACAGAGTTCACGGTTGTCATTACCACAAGTTGTACCAGACGTTATTCTAATAGAAAGCGTGTGCAAGCTTGTTATCATTCTTGTTTCTACTTGTTCTTTATTGTTAACTGATTGTGTTTGCTGTTTGATCACTGGTAAGATCCGTTTCAGGACCTTACAATTGGTATCAGAGCAAAACCAGCGTCAAAAGCACTCTACAATCGATTCGTGACCGTGTTCCTATTTGTTTGCGACTGAAGTTGGTGTTTTCTGTGAAAGGGTTTCAAGCTTCATTCAAAAACTGCGTTTTTCTCAAGTTTCTGGGAGATTACGGCCTTAGCTTACGGCCGTAAACTTAGATTACGGCCGCAAACTCCCATCAGTTCTTGAACCGTGAACTTGGTTCTTGGGCCGTGAATAAGGATTGTTCATAAACCAGAAACTTAGATTCTTGGACCGTGAACTTAAACCGGAAACACCTTACGACCGTAAACTCCGGACCGTGAACAGAGTTTACGGCCACAAACTCTCTTTTGACCGTGAACATAGTTTACGACCGCAAACTCGCCTTTCACTGTGAACTTGTGTTTGACCGGAAACTTAATTTTTTTTTTAATTTATGATTGATATTAATTTAATATTAATGGAATCTCAAAGTCAAAATCATTTTCACGAACTTAATACTGTCATGGGCACTACTACGCGTATTCCAAGGTTAATGTCTGTAGATGGCTTTCCTGAGTGGAAGTACAGGATTGAAAAATGTATTAAAATGAAGGATTTCAAAATCTGGAGAAGCATTCTTAGAGGACCTGTCAGAATCACTGTTACAGTTGGAGGACAGGTAATTGACAAGGCTGTTGAGAACTACACTGATGAGGAGTTTGAGAAAGTTGAAGAGCAGGAAAGGGCTTTAGCCACTTTAACCATGGCATTATCTCCTGATATTGCTCAAGGTTTTAGAGAATACACTTCAGCTAAGCATTTGTGGGGAGCCCTAATTGAGGTATATGAGGGCAATGAAGATATGAAAGCGAGTCGCCAGGACATGTTGAGACAAAAGTTCAATATGTTCAACTACATTCCAGGAGAGACTCTTGAGGCTCAGCTGCAACGGTTCACAACTCTCACCACTTACATGAGCATATCTGGGATTTTTCTGACCAAGTCAGAGATTAACAAGAGACTTCTGAATGCTCTTCCTAGATCATGGGACATGAATGTTGCTGTGATCAAGAAGACCAAGGATTTAAATCGCCTCACTCTTGCTGAAATCATGGCGATCATCAAAGCTTGTGATATTGATGACAAGCAGAGAGAGATAAACCATGTGAACTCGTACTCTACTGCAAATCTTGGAATCTCGACCAACAATGCTCTCTCATCAATCATGTCTTCCTCAGGTCAAGCTTTTGCTGCTCAACAACCTCATATTCAGACTCTTGCTGCTGCATCATCCATCCCTCATTCACAAAATCAGTCATTTTTCACTCCACAAGCTGTTCCCCATCTAAATGTGCCAGTTGTAGCATCTTCTTCAAACACAAAGTATACTGATGAAAATCTGGCTCTAGCTACTGGGCTGGTTAACTGCTACAATGCTTTTGTAGTTGGAGAGCTTCCACGTCAGCTATCATTTGCTGACCTGGATCAGATTCATCCCGAGGACGTGGAAGAGATGGACATCACATGGCAGCTTGCTATGGTTGTTTTCAGGGCCAAGCAGTTTGCTAAGAAGACAGGGAAGAGCAACTGGGGCATGAATGCAGACAAGAAGGTGGGTTTCAACAAGGGCATGCTGCGCTATTTCAACTGCCATGAGCCGGGTCATTTTGCTCGTGAGTGTCCAAAGCCAGATCATCGATTGAACAACAACAGGAGAATAGTTGCAGTGGGAAACAACCGTGCAGGTGCTGCAGTTAATGGTGAGACTGCAATGGTCGCTCAATCTCTTGACTGGGAGGACCAGATTCAGGCTTTGAATATGTCAGGGCCAGAAAATGCTCACCTAGCTCAGATTGATGATGCTTCCTTGAAGAATGTTTCAGCTGATCCCGAAGCAGAAATGATGGAGCTGCAGTTTGCTATGATGGTGTCTACTTCTTCTGAGCCCCGGAAAAATGAGGTAAATCTACCGTCTTGTTCTCAAGCATGCAATGAATATGTTAAAAACCCCTTAAGGCCCAGTTAGAAACTAAAGGCTCAGTTAGAAACTAAAATAAAAGATTTCGTAGATCAACTCCTTAAGGCCAAAAACCCCTTAAGGCTATCAGAAATTATTGCGTAGAGAAGTAGAGGACCTTAGATGTGAGGGCTATCAGCTTAGGAAAGGTCAAAAACCCCTTAAGGCCCAGTTAGAAACTAAAATAAAAGATTTTAGAAGAATTCAGGCAGAATACAGTGAGAAATGTGAACTGTATGATTATGTTAAAAGACAAAATGATGAGTTAATTACCGAGCTTGATACATTGAAAAGACAATTTGAAACTGCAAATTTTGATTTTAGAAAATTTGATGGATCAAGCGAGGTAGTTGCCAACATGATCGATCACTGCATGCAATTTAAACGAAACCAACAAAAGGGTCTAGGATATGATAATGTACCTCCTCCTTATAATCATACATATCAGTATCAACCTTTATCCAAAGATGAGATTGCCAATGAATCTTTCATGGTTTATGGCAAGCCATCTGGTTTCGTTTCAAGAGGATTTATAAATGTTGAAAGTACTGACGCTTCTACTTCCTCTGCAGATCAACCCTTAGATCAGGCGAAGCATGGAGTTGGAGTTTCTGTTTCTGTTTCTGTTCCTAATTCTGATATTTCTGTTTCTGTTTGTGATTCTGATGTTAAGACTGATAATGTTTTGTGTGATGTTTCTACTTCTGATTCTGTTGAATTTAATTTCTTTGATATGTTTGATGAACTGTTTGGTAATTCTGATGCTTGTGATTCTCATGAAAAACCATCAATTCCACAAGTCACATCATCTGAGACACGCTCACTTATCTCACAACCTATTTCTCATGCCTGTTCTTCTGAGAAGAGTAAGCGTGTCTGTCAAGAAAATAAATCTGAGAAATGTAGTACAAGTTCAAATAATAAACAAATTTGTTTTAATTGTGGCGTTGGTGGTCATATAGCTAGGAATTGTCAAAATAGGATCTTTGTGAACTATATGTCACCAAGAGGAGAGAACGAATCTCGAGGAAGGTATTTAATTAGAAAAACCTCAAGAGCTCGTTCTCGAAATGATGATTGGAAAGATGATCAAAGCAAAAAAGGGGCTATTTTTCAAAAGAATAAAAAGGTTTTCACTAACAAAGCTCAAAATAGTTTGCCAAAACCAAACAAGGCTCCACCAAGATCGATTTCATCAAAAAGCAATTCTGGATCTTCAACCACTTTTGGTAGAACATCCAGAGGCTCATTGCAAACTCATAAGAAACATATTTCAAAACCACCTGAGAATGTTGTAAAACCTAAATATCATTGGAAGCCGAAATCAGTTTCTAATCCATCATCTACATCCTCTAAAGTGATTAGAAATGAGGATCCTAATTTGAAATCTTTAAAGGATAAATCAGAGAAAGTGAAAAGGAAACCCAGGACAGTGATGACCTGGGTTCCCAAATCTAAATGATCCCGCTCATTTTGTAGGGACAGTTGCGGAGGAATGTCGTCCGTCCTTGGTACGTCGACAGTGGCTGCTCCCGGCATATGACTGGAGACATCTCCCAATTGACCGAAATTCAATCTTTTAATGGGGGGTATGTTTCCTTTGCGGGTGGAGAAGGTGGCAAAATCACTCAAAGAGGAACCGTCACAAATGGGGTGTTAAGTTTCGAGAATGTCAACTTTGCTCCCGAATTGAAGCATAGTTTGTTGAGTGTGTCTCAGATATGTGACAAAGGCTATTCTACCCACTTTACCGATAAAGAATGTATGATTCTCAAGCCAGGCATTGTCATCCTGGAAGAGTGGATTCTCATCAAATCTAAGCGGGATGGGAATGCTTACATTATTGACATGAACAGTAACCTACCTGAACAAGTCACTTGCCTATTCTCAAAAGTCTCCGAACAAAACGCAATGTTGTGGCACCGACGGCTCGGCCATGCTAACGCGAAAAACCTGAATCGCCTTGCCAAGAATGAGATGGTCCGAGGCTTACCTGTCAGAGACTTCATTACATTTGAGAAGTGTGTGTCCTGTGCCCAAGGAAAACATCATAGAAAACCACACCTACCCAAGCAAGTCAACTAAATCAGTCAGGTGCTCGAATTATTACATATGGACTTATTTGGTCCGGTCAACGTCCTGATCATCAACCGAAGCTCGTACTGTCTTGTTGTAATCGATGATTTCTCTCGGTTCACGTGGGTCTTCTTCCTTTCCAACAAATCAGGGGTTGCTGATCTGATAAAGAAGTTTGTGGTGATGATTGAGAATCAAACCAACAACCAGGTGAAGGCGCTTCGTACTGACAATGGAACTGAGTTCAAGAATGCGGTTCTAGACCATTTTTGCGCAGAAAGGGGGATCGTGCGTCAATACAGCTCTGCTCACATGCCTCAACAAAACGGTGTTGCTGAAAGGAGAAATAGAACTTTAAAAGACGCCGCAAGGACAATGCTTTGTGATTCCAAATTACCTGTTTTCTTTTGGGCCGAGGCGATTAACACTGCTTGTTACGTGCAGAATCGTGTTTTAATCAACAAAGCTCAGATGAAGACTCCGTACGAGATTCTCTATGGACACAAGCCTTCAGTTAGCCATTTTCGTGTATTTGGCTGCCCTTGCACCCTTCTTCACTTGGAATCCAACCCTAAATTCAATGCCAAAGCCGATGATTGTTACTTTATAGGATATGCTGCGCGCATCGCATATAGGGTTTACAACAAGAAGACTAAGCAGATTGTTGAATCTTACGACGTGTGCTGGTTGGAGGAGAATGAAACAGACGCTCGAGTGGGTCCTGACTGGTTATTTGATTACACATCACTTTTCAAATCCTTAAATGTGTCTTCAAATGGCTCAAATGGATCCTCTTCTGGTTCGAAGATTGTTTCTGAAGACGAAGACGAAGAAGTTGTCTACAGACCTCCAACGGTTGAGGGGGAGTCCTCTGCTCCTCATGAGGGAGAGTCCTCTGCTCCTCCTGAGGGGGAGTCATCTGATCAACCAAATAGTCCAGAGTCTAAAGTTCTAGATGGAACTCCTGGTGCTGATGCTACACCTCTTACCCCTATTGAAAGAGAGTTCATGTCTAGAGATGCTTCCGCTACCACTTCAACTTTTATGGAACTACTCGTTCCTGAAGAAATTACAAATGAGTTTGTAGCAGATTCATCACATATGGATCAACCAGCAAATGATGGAGATTTCAACATCCACACTCTTCCTGTTTCACTCAATGATATCAACCAAGACATACCTTCAAGAATTCAACGCGATCATCCGATCGATAACGTCATTGGCCAGCAAGGTGACGGAGTTAAAACCAGAAGTCAGAGTGGAGATGTCAATGCATGTCTCTTTTCTTGCTTTATATCTCAGATAGAGCCCAAAAACGTTGAAATGGCTTTGAATGAGTCCAGATGGTTAGATGTAATGCATGAAGAGCTAAATCAGTTTGAAAAGCTCGGGGTTTGGAAATTGGTTGAGTTACCAAAGGGCAAAAGGTCTCTTGACACGCGTTGGGTCTATCGTAACAAGCAAGACGATTCTGGTATAATAGTGCGCAATAAAGCAAGGTTGGTGGTTCGCGGGTTTCGACAAGCTGAGGGTCTTGACTATACTGCGATTTATTCGCCAGTTGCTCGGTTGGAAGCCATTCGTATCTTTCTCGCGTATGCCTCCTACATGAACTTCGCGGTCTACCAAATGGATGTCAAGACTGCCTTCTTGTATGGCAAGGTGAATGAAGAAATTTATGTTGATCAACCCCCTGGGTTTGTTAACTCCAAGTTTCCTAATCGTGTCTACAAGTTGGACAAGGCATTGTATGGGTTACATCAAGCTCCTCGAGCGTGGTATGCGACTCTAACAAAGCATTTGCTCGAGCATGGATACTCTCGCGGTACTATTGATCAAACTTTATTCATCAAGCATGTCGGTAATGATCAGATACTAGTTCAGATATACGTTGACGACATTATCTTCGGGTCTACCAGTCCACAACTTTGCAAAGAATTTGAAGGCGTGATGAAGAAGCGGTTTGAGATTAGTTCACTGGGTGAAATGACCATGTTTTTGGGGCTTCAGGTCAAACAAAATTCAACCGGAATCCTGTTACATCAAGATAAGTATGTGGAGGATATTCTTGAGAAGTTCGGGTTTAAAGACGCAAAACCTGCATCGACACCAATGGCTGAAAGACCCCTGCTGAATCCAGATATTGATGGCGAATCCGTAGATCAGACGCACTACAGATCGATGATCGGATCGTTGATGTATCTTACTGCCAGTCGTCCAGACATCATGTTTGCAGTTTGTCAATGTGCTCGCTATCAGGCTAATCCTAAACTCTCTCATCTTATTGCTGTCAAAAGGATTTTTTGGTATATCAAAGGCAGCCCAAAATTGGGTCTTTGGTATTCGAAGAATTCTGAATTTGATTTATATGCTTTTGCTGACAGTAATTATGGCGGCTGTGAGCTTGACAGGAAATCTACCTCAAGAGGGTGCCAATTCCTTGGTGATAGGCTGGTGTCGTGGCAGTGCAAGAAACCGCATACCGTATCTACCTCAACAGCAGAAGCGGAATACGTTGCTGCATCTGCATGCTGTTCTCAAGTTATCTGGATCCAACATCAGCTCTTGGACTATGGTTTGAATTATCTAGAAACCCCAATTCACTGCGATAATGAGGCCGCAATTCAAATTGCCAAAAATCCAGTCCAACATTCTAAAACCAAGCACATCGATATTAAAATCCATTTCATCAGAGATTGTTATGAACGTTCTCTAATCCGGCTGGAACAGGTTCCCACTGCTAACAATGTGGCGGATCTGTTCACTAAGCCTTTTAACAAAGCACGTTTCGACGTGCTTGTGGGGTTTCTGAAAATGATTCGTTTTGAGGATTAAGTTTTTCTGTTTTATTTTTCTGTTCTCTTAATTCTTCTTAATCTTTAAATTTATTTTTTGTTTTTGAAGGTAAATGTTTTAAATTTGCGCATTTTATTTCCTTTTATTTTTACTCTCACCCATGCACAAATTTAGGGGGAGAAATAATCAAAATCCCAAAACAATAAAAATTCCAAAAAATCCAAAAACATCAAAAATCAGAAAATAAAAATATTGCTGATAGTCTTGGTTGCAGGTGCTGTGACGGGAAATGATATTAGCAAGTGATAACGGGCAATCTGAATCTGCGTAACGTACCTAAATTGATTTGTCTACGCTCTGTGCTCGATGCGCTGGTAGGCATGAAAGATGTTAAATGGACTTGACTAGGAAGAGTTGAACCTAATGAATTCAAGGACTTGGAAAACAGTGACCTAGTTAGATCCGTTTAGCCTGACATTACGACGCTCAGATAGGTTGAGCAGGGAGATATACATGAGAATCTACCGGTCACATTAAATGAACCCGTATCTAGAACTGTGGATTCACATTTCCTCGATGTGCAGATTCTGTCCTTAATTCCGGTTGGATGGGGTGACTGGGGAATTCTGATAAACTAGGTTTGTAGAAGATTATTTTCCTGCTTTCTGTCTGTTAGTCATATGTTGCCTCCTCTGCGTGATCGAGAGATCCGACCTGGACTGTAACATATGCAATTCTATCTCTCTGCATCTTCTCTCTATGCAATTCTTTCTATCTGTTAGCCACATACTGTCTCCTTTGCGTGACTCATAATCCAACCTGGTACACAGTATATGCACCATTCTCTTCTCAATCCCTCTAAAACTTCAGTTAGTCATATGTTTCACCCTCTGCGTCATTGGAAAGGATCCGACCTAGGTGTATAGCATATGCACTCTTAATCTATTTTCTCTCTTAATAATTGTCTGCTCACCTGGTGTAAGGAGTATTCTGGAAGTCCTTGATGGCTGGAGCATATCAGGAGCGGGAAACACGTTCTAGTACAATTAAAAATTGAACACTTACAGATTGTCTATAAATCTCGCTGCTCAATTTAGGTGGACAACAATATCCCTGGTTGTCGTCAGCTAAATGGTCCCTAAGAAATTTACTTAAGAATAAGGGCTAAAAGTGTCACGTTATTGGTAAATTGTCCAAAATTATGTCACAAATGTTTCGTGCTTAAGTAGACCACAATACTGGCGATCGATCAGACGAAGATGTGAAAATAAGGGTACCGACAAGTGGAATAAGGATGTCCAACAACTTTGATCCCAGCGTCACAAACTCATTCTCAGTAATTAAATTTTTTAAGTTGCATATTTTATTTGGAGTTATTTCTATTTAATTTATTTTATTTTACTGTTATTTTTATTTTTATTTTTAATTTTTATTTTATTTTGTTAACTGTAAAAATCTAGCAATTACATTTAATTTTAAATTTTGCAGAATTAATTTTATTTTAATTTTAATTTTAATTTTAGTTTTAATATTAATCCTCAAAAAGATTTGTTTTTAAAATTTTTGAAAATATTGGACTGTGTTGGATCCTGCCTTATACTGTGTGGACATCAGGTAAAGGAAAGCTAGGTATAAAAGGGTTTTACAGCCGAAATCCTCCTCATTTTTTCTGATTCCAGCCGCAAACCCTCCCACACTCTCTCTCCTCGAAAAAAAATTCTTTGATTTTTGCAAAATTACTCCGATAGCTTTGAAGGTATCTCATTTCCGACCATGAATATGCAGTTCGTTCAGTGATTTGATGATTTCTGAGCCTGAAATCGACGAAAAACTGATCGACGGAGTTTACGGTCGAAGCTTACGACCGTGAAGAGTTTGCGACCGTAAACTCCCTTTGCGGCCATTAGCGTACGGTCAAGGGTTTACGGCCGTAAACCCTCGTTGACCGTAAACCCTCTTTGACCGCAAACTCTGACTTTGACCTAATTTTTTTAAAAATTTATTAATTCATTTTGAGGTCAAAAATTAAATCATTTAAAATTTTAATTGCTCATTTTTCTCTCTTGTCTTACTTGGTGTGTTTTAGTGCAGATAAAATGGCAGCTTTAAAATTTGCAGATATGCACAACCTGGCGATGGTTCTTGCTGACCCTCCGGCGGCTCATCAGGAATTTAAATCAATGATTCACGGATTGCGAGAATGCTGCTTGGCCTCTGCCATTACAATGAACACTGCTGTCTATCAGAAAATGATTCGTGAGTTCTGGCAGACTACCAAAATGACAAGGGATGATAATGTAGATGTCACTGTGGATGCAATAGTTTAGGGATGCAAAATTGTTATTGATGAGACCTTTGCGAGAGAGACTCTGCTGATCAACGACCTTCCGACCTTTCCCACGGAATTGGTATTGGTGATGCTCAAAGGATTCTAAGGAAGATGGGATACGAGGGTGATTCTCCACCAACAATGAAGAAACTTCTGCCTCCCTATTGGAGACTTCTAGCCCACGTGTTCGTGAGCTGCGTCTCCGGCAGAAGGTCCGGTGCTGATGAGATATCCCTGAGAAACACTGGCGCTATTGTTTCTCTCGCTGCGGGGATCGACTTCAACTTCTCTAGGTTTATTCTGGATGAATTTGTGGTCAACATTAATGCCACTACTCGGGATACCTTCCTAATGTACCCTCGGTTCGTTCAGCTCTTCATCAATAAGCAATTTCCCAACTTGGTAAAGGATGGAGAAACACTCGATATGAAATCATTGGGCCCTCACACCATTGGGCTCATTAAACAAAATCGTAAGGGGAAGGTGATCTTTCAAGGGTTGTATCCTATGGTTAAGTTCGGACGATTTGCTGAACCAAATGAAGCAACAGAGTCACACAGATCATCAGATAAGATATCTTCGGAGCACACTTCGTCGGAAAAGGTGATTTCAGAAGGAGATGTGATCACCGTGTCAGATCAAGAAGGAGAAGAGACTGTTGCTCTTGCTGTGTCAGTAGCCGAGGAGCATCACCTACAAACAGTTCAAGTTGAAGGAGATTACAATGAAGGGTCTTCCAAGAATACTGCTGAGCCTACTCAAGATTAATACCTTGGTCTCACAGGCTTCGATGCAGATGACATTCCAACTAATTTTGGATCTAATGATGATTTTCTGTCAAACGCCAACCTCAACTCGCTGCTAGATAATCTTAGTGATGTTGCTCACACATCAACGGAGAGTGGGGATACAGAAGACGCTCTCAAATAAACCCCCATTACTACAGAACAAGTGGTTGTCTCTTCCACTCCAATGGTGACAGTATCAGGGATTCCTCCCCGTGATGTTGTCTCACCTACATCTGAACCACTTCAGGGTGATTTCTCAACACACCAGACTTCGCAGCCTCCGTTCAAAAGAAGACGACGGGATCCTAGAATCGGACATTTGGATTCTATCTTGTCTCAGAACTTGACATTTACTCCAACTACCACTCCTGGAATTGTAACTACGGAACCTTTACGTGAAGGCCCTAACACATTTTTTGAAGCCGGTGGCTCCTCTATTCCACCAGGATTCTCTCCTCCAAGACCTGCTCACGATGCAGCCTCTGTGCGTTTGGCCTTGCATCTTGCTCAGGAACAAGCTGACGCACCTTCCTCTAAGGGCAAAGGAATTGCTTTTAGAGAAGGTCAGTCAAGAGAAGATGACTCCGTGATAGACGAACTTCAGAAAAGAGTGAATGTGCAGGATCAGAAAATTATTGAGTTAAATATTCGTGTTGAAGATCTCTTGAATGAGAATACAAATTTGAAGTTTCAAGTTTCTGATCTCCAAGAAGATAAAGCAATCAAATCCAGGAAAATCTCTGAGCTCCAAGATCATTTCAATATTTTGACCTCCAGCTACTTTGATCTCAAGAAGAAGCTTGAAGAACAATTTGGTGATAAGTATAAGACATCCACATATGAGCATATAATTGATCTTCACTCTCAGGCTCATCCTATTGCCATGCCAACTGATCAGACTTCTCGAGTGGTGAATCGTTTTGAAGAAGAACCTGCTCATGCCCCACATGTTGCACATATTATTCGAGATAAACAAGACAAAGCCGCCGAGAAGGGACAACTCCTGTTTAAAAGGAGTTCCGACAAGAATGCACCAGGAAATAAATCCACAATCACCGTTACTGATCTCGAAACCGTAAGGTTTAGAGACACGTATGGTGATAGGTCCGGAATCATATCATGGGGTTTTCATGATCCCCAGAAAATGTGGATTGTTCGCAGAAAGAGCGGCAAGACGGAGCTCTACAAGGATTGTCATGATTTTAACTCTTGGACCAGGGTGGATCTTTCAGAGTTGTCTCAATCTCCATTCTCAAACCCGACAGATAATCAAAAAGCAACTAACTTCAAACACTTTCTGGAAGATCAAGTAAAGAAGGGGTTTCCATCTATGAAGACGGCTGAATCTGTGATAAAGCAATATCTTGATGTTATTGATCCCAAAACTGGTAATCCCCTCCAGGTGGTGATGTGGCCTCCTACAAATCAGGTCAAACAGATTCCCGTGCTGCAAGATTAGTCGGATGGATCCTTAAGCTCTATGCTTTACTGGGTATTTGATGAAACCACAACATCTGTTGTCATCAAACTTAAGGAGGATTGCATTCGTTTGTATGATAGAAGGGATTTGCTCCAGTTTAGAAAATGGGACATTCATCATTCGAGTCATTTTCAGATCCAGGTTGCTGAGGAGTTATTTGAGTCTGCCGCGAAAGAATATACGACTATGGTTGCTGAGATTATAAATAAGAGGATGTGGAATGGAGCGATGGGGCTGGACGATGTGATGAGCGTGGACAAAGATTGACTTCAAGCTAGTACCAAACCAAGGGGGAGATTGAAGGGTCTAATTAGTGGTTTGGTCTAGGCTTTCTATGTAATAGGTTATTTTGAGTAAATTTATAGCTTTTGGTAGTTTGTGAATTGTTTACGGCCCGGCAATGAGTTTACGGCCGTAAACCTGTTTACGGCCGTAAACCCAAGGCCGGCCCAGGTGCAGTATATATAGAGGTATGTTAGGTCATTTATTAGTTGTTGATGCCACAGAGTTCATGGTTGTTATTACCACAAGTTGTACCAGACGTTATTCTAATAGAAAGCGTGTGCAAGCTTGTTATCATTCTTGTTTCTACTTGTTCTTTATTGTTAACTGATTGTGTTTGCTGTTTGATCACTGGTAAGATCCGTTTCAGGACCTTACAGTCATTAATCTGGGAGTATGGATTAAGACGTAGTCAGTTGTCCTTAGTTCGGGAGTATGGATTAAGACATAGTCAGTTGTCCTTAGTCCGGGAGTATGGATTAAGACATAGTCAGTCGTCCTCAGTCCGGGAGTATGGATAGGACATAGTCATTCGTCGTTAATCCGGGAGAATGGATTTACACATAGACACTTGTCCCTAATCCAAAAGTATGGAATGGGCACTATTATCGATACGAGATCATGAATTAGGTCCGAGAGTATGGATTAAGTAAGAGGTGAAATTTAAGGTCCGAGAGTATGGATAGTCTCGTTGTGAGGATTAACGGGGTGGGGTAAGAGTTGTTGTTATATATATGGTGAAATTGTATATTTTGTGAGTTCTAAATTGTATATATGATATGACATTGTGGGATTGAAATCCCTATGTACTCACCAGGTTTCCCAACCTGACCCACTCAAGCTTATTTGTATCACAGGTGTCGATATGGAGCTACTTTACACTGAGGGATTTAAAAGAGATGTAGATCACTAGTGTAATTGAATGTAAGTTCTGTTTATGCTTATGTTTCTGTATTGACGATGATATCTCAATGTTTTAAAATGAATAAAAATGCATTTGTTCGGAAATGCTTTGATAACGTATTTATCATGTTTTTCTGGGAACAAATTCCGCAACATTTTTATTAAAAGAGGTACTCTGATTTTTATAAAGCATAAACAAAAATCGGTCTTTTCTGGCCGTGAAAATGGGGATGTCACAGTTGGTATCAGAGCATTAGTTTAAGCGAACTAGGAATATGAATTTATTTCTAGACTTAAACTTAGAATTCTAATCAATGATTGTGAGGAATGTGTCTAAGAAAATTTAGGTAATACACCTGAATAGATACAAGAACTAACTTATTTAGGGAAAATGCCTAACATGCTTTTATGTGCTAAATGATTTATGATATACAGATCTATGGTCTGTTGCCCACCGGATCTGGAAACTTTATGTGTTCTGGGTTCTAAACGTTTAAATACGGTATTAGAACTGGCACATAACTTTTCGGAGTAATAGGGAGATTTATACGTCAAACGTCAATAAAATCTTTCATATCTTAATTCTCGTCATTACACATCAAACGTTTAAATGGGTGTATAGATCGAAATGGCAAGAACCCGCAGTGGAGCCGGGAACGCGAATGGGAACAGGAATCAACCACCAGTGGTTGAGCAAATGCCCGTGGTGGTAGCCGCTCCTGAACCAATCACAATGGACGGAGTGCAAGCGATGATCCATACAATGTTGGATCGTCAAATGGAGGAAACAATGCGATTACTTCAACAGAATCGGGATGAGCCCATGATGCCTGTTGAACAGCCCGAGCTGAGTGAGAGGCAGTCTGAGGAGGGAAACTACAGCAGGACCGTTGGTCAAGATGATACACCGGTGATTAGGAGGAACAACCAGGACTACGGAGTCGAGGGGAATGGATGCAAGTACAAGGACTTTCTAACTTGCAAACCATCGACTTTCACCGGGAAGGAAGATCCGATCGGAGTTATGGATTGGATCTCGGAGATGGAGTTCGCTTTCATGACGTGTAGTTGCAGAGTCAAACTATAGACCACGTTCGCAATGCGCCAGTTCCGGGGAGGCGCTATTCGTTGGCGGAACACCCTGGGGAAGACCTTAAGCCCCAATGAGCCCCTGCAGATGACATGGGCAAAGTTTTTGGTGCATTTCAAGCGCAAGTATTGCTCAGCCCAAAACCTGCTCGAGCTGGAGAACAAATTCCTAACTTTGAAGAAAGGAAGCATGTCCATCGATGAATACACCAACAACTTCACGGACAAAATGGAGTTTGCTTTGCGCCTTGTCCCAGACGAGCTGACAGAAGTCGACAAGTATGCGAAGGCACTTCCCTGGGAATATGCGGTGTCGGTACGTCAGACACCCATTTTAGAGGCAGCCATCTGGGCTGCCAAGTCTGTGGAAGATATGATCAAGGGAAGAGCCGCCAGCAAGGTTGAAGTTGGTGATAAGAGAAAGTTTATAGGATTCATAAGTTCCGACGAGAAGAGAAAATTCTCAAAATCTGGAGAAGGAACACAATGGTGTGACAAGTGCAGAAGGAAGCACATTGTGAGATGCTCTAAAGAGATGACCTACTTCAAATGCGGGAAGACTGGTCATTACGCCAACGAATGCACAACCAAGAAAGAAGTCTGCTTTAAGTGTGGTGAAGAAGGACACTTCAAGCAAGACTGCGCAAGGAGAGAAGAAGCTGCAAAACCAAATGTACCGCCAAAACCAAAGGCAAGAGCATTCTAGATGATCCTTGACGATGATGCAAGGAATCAAGAGTGAGGACTTGATATCCGAAGATTGAGTAATACAGTAGCCATGTGGATAGATCATATGATGTAGCCTAGTAGAGGCATAGTCTAGGGTGATTTTCATGTATGTGACTTGGGGAAACTGCGAGAAAATAATATAAAACCTTCGTTTTGTTATGTGATATGTTAAACTGCTATGTGATTTTCATGTATGTGACTTGGGGAAACTGCGAGAAAATACTTGGGACGAGTATGAGTAG
Source organism: Lactuca virosa (assembly GCF_052849685.1). NCBI lineage: Eukaryota > Viridiplantae > Streptophyta > Magnoliopsida > Asterales > Asteraceae > Lactuca > Lactuca virosa. Next base: position 1,215,104 of record NC_136430.1, read on the forward strand.
GTGTGAATGGTAGTAGAGTCCTATACTATCGGAAGCACAGGACTCACGCTTGGATCAGGGAAAGTCACAAGGTTACCAAGGAGCTAATAATTGACTTCCTTTGATTCGAGTATGTCATTACCATTGTTTCGGTAATGATTTAGAAGATGATTATTATTCCGACCCGAAAGGTCATATCATATCGAGTCTGACTAAGATGAGTATGTTATGTGGTTCAGAGAACCAAGTGTGATGTAGCATCCGACTTAAGCCAGAAGGTTGAAGTAAAAGATAGTCAAAGCGATTGTGAACGTTGTTAAAGTAAGAAACTTGTAGTTAGAAGTGCTACGTGCTAGGATGTGATTAAATCACATTAGAACATGAAGGAAGGTATAGTCTGTTCTGGAATTTGACTCTAAGAGACCTGAGTCTAAGCATTGCAACATCCGTTGAGAGGTCATTAGAACGTGACCCATCGGTTTATTGTGGAAATCGAATAACTTATCTTAAGATTGTTAAGAAGAAGAAGCGTCTCCAGTAAGGATCGAGATTGTGACTTGAAGATCATAAATTGGAGTCCAACGTAAGATAGGGAGCGGGTCCAAGATCGGGCACTGCCTGCAGTCAGGAAGTCTTAGAGTTAGATACTCGTTCGAAGAAACATCAAAGTTACGGTTATTATTTAGGATAAAGAGATAACGTATGGAGTCATCATGTGAGCCTTGTTTCGTTGATGATTTCGGGTCGTAATCATCCTAAGGGGGAGATAATTGTAACGCCTGTAGATCTGGGCTAGTCAATTTAGAGATAATAGGGGTCGAAAACGATTTTTCGACAAAAGATTATTTAGAATAACTAATCTTAACCAAGTGGTAGTATATGTTACAAGGGTTCCGTACATCTAAAGAACGCCGAAATCCGAGTTATAACGAAGAAGTTCTGACCCGTCGAAGTTTTACGGCAAAATTGGCACGACACGGGGAAGCGTAAATAGTGAATTTACGATAGAGCGACTTTTAGCCTTAGCGATCTAAACGAAAGTCGTAGAAAACGTTAAACCGAGAGCGTCCATAAAAAGAACGCCCAAATCTGACTTCGTATGAGGAAGTTATGATTTTTCGAAGTTTCGGCTTAACAGTGTACAGCCCGAAATTCGAATATTAGATCGAGCGATTTTTAGCCGACACAACCTAACCGAGAATCGAAGATCTCGTTAATAGTAGCATAACGATAAAAAGATGGACGAAAACGGACGTCGGATGAAGAAGTTATGAGATTTTAACGGACCAATCCTGTCCCGGCCTGTTAAATAATATAAATTTTAAAATAAATTCAAGATTAGCCGACGGAGTCTAAACAAACGTTGCAGAGTACGTTCCCGCCTACGCGTGGATATAAAGAACGTCGAAAACAGAGCTCTTACGCGAAAGTTATGAATTTTAGAAGTCTGGAAGGAAAATTGCGAAACTGATGCAAACTCAATGACGTGGCTCGATCTGGGCTGTCCATCACTGATCGGAGGATCGCATCGGAGGAGGACACGTCGCCCCTTACTACGCCCCGCGTCTGAGGCCAAGTCCGTGCATCGTACTTTGGTTCTTATCCGTCCGAGGTGCGAGCCAGCTGGTGCGAGCTGGCAACCCTATCCGAGCATTACGCCCAGCGTAGCTAAGGACTACGCCCAGCGTACGTTCGAGGCTGGCGCTATAAATAGAGGTGTGAAGTGTTCCGGATTTCTCACTCATTTCTTCATTCTTTCTCTCACTACTTTCTCTCTCTAGGGTTTCTAACCCCCTGATGAATCAAAGAATCGAGTATAGAATTAATCAGAGTATGAATTCAAGTAAGAATGCAAGATTGAACACCGGATGTAAATATGATCTTGTTTCAGCTCTATTACGCTTTCGAATGTTTAGAGAGTACAATAGACAGGTCTGTAAAAACTCTTATCTAACTCTAGTAAATAACCGTATTTATAGGGAACAAAAAGCTTACAAAAAATATACTAAGGCATAGACACTTAAGCTTTTAATAAAAGCGCCCTAGTAAAATACATTACAAAACATTCGAAGAGTTCAAAATATATTTCGACTAATTACAACAATTCGACTCTTACAATCTCCCCCTTTGTAATCATAGTCGAAATCCTTAATTTGTAAGAAGTGTGATGGAATACAGTAACACTCTTCGAATCTCCGTGTACCAGGAGATAATCTTCTTTAACTCTTTCTTATCTCCTTCATTGTTCTTCTTGCAATGATTCATACGAACAATTAAGTTCGTATATTGAGATGTTGAATACCTCTCCACTTCGCATGCTTGGAATAAGAATCGTTTAGCTTTTCCAGCTTTGTCTTTTCCACTTCCTTTTACCTCAGCAAGCTTAGTTTTCGGATTGAACGACTTTTTGAAAAACTTCTTAACACGATTATTCGAGTAAAAAGCTATTGCCTCATCATCCGAATTCATGATGAATCCTTCTTCTTCCTCAGAATCACCATTTTCTGCTTCTTTCTTAGATATCTTTGACACAAGTGCCAATGGACCTCCCAAATTTAGCTTCGTCTCTTCAGCAATTTCATTTACCTCAGTTTCGTGTGTTTTCAACTGATTGTACAAATCATTGAGAGTTGATGTATCAAAACTTTGCTGATTCTTCACCATCATACTAACGCTTCTCCATTCTTTTCGAAGACCCATCACAAAGATGAGATTGAATTCCATTGAAGTCCTGGTAATTCCATAGCGATTACAACGATAGATTAACTCATTCAGTCGATCATAGTAGACTTCGATTGTTTCGGTCACAACTAGGAATTTTGGTGCCTTGTAACTACAACAATTATGTCAATTATGAGCCAACAATGTGAAAGCATGTATGATGCTTATTCAATAACAACAAAACTTCATCAAATACTTCATTCAAGCACTACAAATAGTCAACAAAAGAATTGGAAACCCTTGAAATCCCGGTTTAAGTCCATTTTGGACTAGGATTTCCTTATTGGACCTAATGGACCAATAAGCTTCCAATTTAACTATCTTGGACATAGAACTCTCAAATGGGCCCTAATTGGACCCATATACATGAAACTTAATATTTTGGGCCTTATAAGCCTAAAATAAACTAGGTTAACTTTAATGGGCCTTATTGGGTCACAACCAATTTAATTTAGCCCTAATAGGTCATAAAAATCATTCTTTGATTTATGTTGGGCCAAAAATCATCTAATTTAACCATAACATGGGCTTAAGCATACAAGGCCCAATTATTTTTCCTTCCCCTCTCCATTCTCGGCCCAAACCACAAAAGAAAGGAAGGAGTTGACATTAGGATAGCTACCTCACCATTATCTCTTGGATTTCCATGTATTCAACTCATATTTCCATGCAACTATGCCATCAAAGATCTCTCTTCCTCTCTCTTCTTCTCTCGGCCGAATGCAACACAAACACACACACAATTCACTTAAACTCTCTCAAGGAAACTCTCTCCACTCTCCACCAAATTTTCGAGATTTAGGAAGCTTTCAAGGAGATTATTCCACAAATACATCATCTAAGGTAAGATATTACTTGGATTCATGATCTAGCTACTTCATTTCATCAAAAATCTCTTCTAAATCTATTCAAGCTTGTGATCTTGCATCTTAGAAGCCTCTAAATTCGAGATCTTCCAAGAAGACTTGCTAGGATCGATACTTTCTTCATTTCTCTCTTCAAAACCGAAACCACAACTCAAGGTGAGCTTCATACCCCTCTCTTTTCAGTTTTTATGTGTTTTATGGGGGAGAATACAAGAAAATGTGTAGATCTATGTGTATGTGTATGCTATGTGTGATTTTATGCATGTATGTGTGTTTTTATGTGTTTTTAGGATGAACATGTAACTAAAAAGGGGTGATACTCGAGATCTATGACATGAGAAAGGAAACAAACATGATCTAAGTTATTTTACACTAAACAAGTCAAGAATAATAACTTATAAGATTATGATGAACATATTTCCAACATAAAACCCATTTTTGGGCTTAAATTGTCAAAAATACAAAACTTGGGTTAAAAATTGTCAACTCACGGTTTCTTAAGGGCGAAAAGAGTCAAAACATTTTCCATAATTGTTTTTCTTAATATTAAAATTTTCAAAGGACTTGAAATGTAAATTTTTAGCTTAATGTGCTAATTTTTGGCTTTTTGGCCCAATAAGCCCAAAATTGCGAAAAATGACAACTAAAGGGGCTGAAATGAAACTTTATTTAAAACAGGGGATAAAAAGTGTAACAAAACCATTTCAAGGGTCAAAAATGCTTTTCATATCCAAAAAGGATCAAAAATGTAAAGTTTTTGGATTTTGGGCCAAAACTGTAAAAATTGCGAAAAATAGGGTTTTAACCGAGAAATATCATTCTGGAAAGGCTAAATCTGTTAACAAAATCACTTTTGGGTTAAAACTATCATTTCAATAAATTTATGATGCAAAAGTGTCAAGAAAATGTTTTAAGGACTAAAAATGCAATTCTTTTATTTGAAAGACTAAAATTGTTATTTTTATAAAAAGAAAGGTAGTGAAAAGGTCAAATTCCTACTTTTAAACAAAATATTTCATTAAGTCAAAATACAAAATCACGACTACCGACAAATCGAAAGACGAATACACGTTTAACTCCAAATATCGTGATAAACGAATCGATCGGTCTCGAATCGATACCAAACCAACAAACGTTAAATCAAACCCTTCAATAGATACGCGATACCTAAGATGAGTAGATATACAAACTTTGGGCTTGAGAGTTTCAAATCGTGCTTGTTGGATCTTGCAAGTCCATCAACATGATCTTTGGGCCCAAAGGGATAATGCTTATATGTTATTGGGCCTTCTATGACCTAATATTTTATAAAAGGACTTTCAATAGCTTTTATGTGCTATAGGGCCCTAGTGGCCCATTAGTAAAGCTAGTAAGGTCAAAGTATTCAAATGCGAGTTGGACCATCGCGTCTTTCGCATCCCCGACAGCCTAAGGTACTTACGATAGTAGTAGGACATAGTGCTCCTCTTCTCTTCGTTCTCTAAGGCTTATGAGTAATCAAAGTAGACGGAATTAGGACGTTATTCAACAATAATCAAGGTGGAGTAATCAATAGTCATTCGATATGACGGTACAAAAGTTAGTAATCACTTATATCTTTCGACATCGGAAAACATCGGGTTTTCTGGGGAAATCAATACTATTCGTTCGAAAATTCCATAACTATAATACAAACCACCCTCTTATATATATATATATATATATATATATATATATATATATATATATATATATATATATATATATATATATATGTTTTGAAATCATTCATGCATCAACTTATGGATCTTCACACTTTGATAAACTAATGTCTTTTCAGAAAATATCGGATTTTCTGGGTTTCACAAACTATACAAATCATTTTATTGACAACTATGCTTATGAACTCACCAACATTCCATATGTTGACGTTTTCCAAAATAACTTGTATTCTCAGGTAACAGATAAGCGGAAGGGTAATACCAAGTATGTTAGAATGTTTTGTATTGAAAACTTTGAAACAATTTGTGTTACGAATGTGTAATATTTGATAACAATGTACTGGATGTAAACAATATCAGTTGTAATGTATTGATGCATGGTGATGTTTATGTTATGATTCATGTATATTCATTGTGATGGTATTCAATTTAAGTCATGCGAGCCCCCGGACGTTTCCGCCGTCTGGTTTCGGGGGTGTGGCAATTTCACCTTCTTTTTGTCTGAAATCTTTCAGCTCAACCAAACACTGTTTGACTGAATTGATTTTCGTCTTCTCACTTCCTTGAAACTTATCTTTCAGACTGTTCCAGATCTCCTTTGCAGTTGTACAACTCCTTATATAGTTGTAGACAACTGGTGGTAAAGCTCCTCGCAGTTCCCTTATACATCAGAACTTGTGGAAGAAGATCCGATTGGTTGAACATTCACTGGAACATTGACATTTCCAATGATACATGACCATAATACTTCATCAAGACCATTCAGATAATCCTGCATACGATCAGCCCACTGATCATAATATTCAGGGATTAGCATTGGAATTTTGGTTGATGAACCTAACAGATGAGAAAATGAGGTCATCGAATTGAGATTGAAACTCGCCATTGTTGTACGGAAGCTGAATTTGAAACTTTTTAAGAAGAAATGGAAATTTGAAAACAAACTGGTTGATTCAAATCGGAATTGAAAGAAAAACACTCGATTCAACAATTCAAATGCAGAATCAAATCACAAACTGAAATCTAGACAAGTTTTTCACGATCAAAAAGTGCAGAAACTTTTGAACCAAAAATTTGATTCAAAAACTTTTTGAATGGATGAAAATCAGATCACATATGTGATTGCTGCTCTGATACCAATTGATGAATCAAAGAATCGAGTATAGAACTAATCAGAGTATGAATTCAAGTAAGAATGCAAGATTGAACACCAGATGTAAATATGATCTTGTTTCAGCTCTATTACGCTTTCGAATGTTTACAGAGTACAATAGACAGGCCTGTAAAAACTCTTATCTAACTCTAGTAAATAACCCTATTTATAGGGAACAGAAAGCGTACAAAAAATATACTAAGGAATAGACACTTAAGCTTCGAATAAAAGCGCCCTAGTAAAATACATTACAAAACATTCGAAGAGTTCAAAATATATTTCGACTAATTACAACAATTCGACTCTTACACCCCCCCTAAAGCCTAGGTGAACCCCTAGCACCCGAAGGAAGCCCCGCGGCTCCCAGAGTCCCGAGAAAAAAGTGTCTTTCGGTTCGGAAACGCTGCTCCAAGCGAAGCCCGGTTTTCTATAAAACCCGCTGTTTTATCAAGGGAAAAAATCGTTTCGAGATAACGAAGCGCTGTCTTAGTTCGGAATCACCACCTAATCAAGTGAGTGCATAGTCAGTCGTCCTCAGTCTGGGAGTATGGATAGGACATAGTCATTTGTCGTTAATCCGGGAGAATGGATTTACACATAGACACTTGTCCCTAATCCGAGAGTATGGAATGGGCACTATTATCGATACGAGAGCATGAATTAGGTCTGAGAGTATGGATTAAGTAAGAGGTGAAATTTAAGGTCCGAGAGTATGGATAGTCTCGTTGTGAGGATTAACAGGGTGGGGTAAGAGTTGCTATTATATATATGGTGAAATTGTATATTTTGTGAGTTCTAAATTGTATATATGATATGACATTGTGGGATTGAAATCCCTATGTACTCACCAGGTTTCCCAACCTGACCCACTCAAGCTTATTTGTATCACAGGTGTCAATATGTAGCTACTTTACACTGAGAGATTTAAAAGAGATGTACATCACTAGTGTAAATGAATGTAAGTTCTGTTTATGCTTATGTTTCTGTATTGACGATGACATCCCAATGTTTTAAAATGAATAAAAATGCATTTCTTCGGAAATGCTTTGATAACGTATTTATCATGTTTTTCTGGGAACAAATTCCGCAACATTTTTATTAAAAGAGGTACTCTGATTTTTATAAAGCATAAACAAAATCGGTCTTTTTTGGCCGTGAAAATGGGGATGTCACAGACATGACTCTGTTCCTAGTGGGGATCTCCTGCCGGATGCCTGGGTCAAGAAGGGTAGGATTCTTTTATATTAATATAAGGATCCTGGAGTTCACATATTCTAATTTTGTTTGCTTTTTTGCAGCTTTAAAAATCGAAGAGCTCGTCCCTATTGCTGAGAAATCTAAAGAGAAGATCGAGAAGTTCTTGGCCACGTATGAATCTGAGAGATCCTTTTGATTTGATCAAGCCACTCTGTAAGAAAGGTCTTCTACCACTGACCTCATGTCGACAGGTAAGGATCCTTGATTCCTTTTGCTTGTGATGAAGGTTATTAATAGTTTTCTGTAATATATTTATATAGTATCCAAAGCCACTCACTCCAGTACTCGCTTCACACTCGCTGATCTTGACACAGCCACGTCGAAGGATCAGCTGACGGTGAAAAAGGAGAAGAACACATCTTCTCTTCCTACCAAAAGATTGACCATTGACTTGTCAGGGAAGACCCCGGGATCCCGAAAAAGGAAAACTGTTGAGTCTACCAGTCTATCTTTGGAGAGCCTTGGGGCTGAGGAAGCTCTCTAGAAATTGGTGTCTTTCTCCCAAGCTGTAAGTGTTGGTTTTATTCTTGTTCTAGTTTTATTCTACCTTTTGCTGACCAAATGTGTCTTTGTTTTAGGTCTCTGATCATGTTTCCGCTGATCTAAGGATCCGAGCGGAGAGGGCTGAACAAGCCCTTCAGGAACATGAGAGGATGTGGAAAGCGACCAACGAAGATCTGTTGAGGAGAGTGGAGCTGCTCAACAAGGATAAGGCGGAGAAGGAGGAGGAGCACCTGCTCGAGATTGAGGAAGTGATCTCTGACGCGAAGGCCAGCGCTGTGGTGGCTGTTTGGTAAGCCAAGATTTGTCTTACGGATGATCTGGAAAATGCAGGGTCCTAGGATGTGGACGGTTGGTGCGAGGCACTGGCCAAATTGACTGGCAAGCCTACTACCGCCAATCAGGATCCTGTACTGGGGTTGATCGAAGGAGGGGAGAAGAAGGGTGCGGCCGATGATGACTAGGCTAAGGTCTAGGCCTGCAAGAAATTAGTTTAGGTATTTTTGTTTTTATCAGTAATGTAAAACAATTAATCTTATGGTTGGGTTGGTGCGCAGCCCCTTTTGAATGCAACGGTTGTATTTTTCTTTTATATCTCTCTCTTGATTTTTCTACATGACTGTTACGATATCAGGATCCAAGAAAACTTTGTTCCTACAAACAATCCTGAGACAAAATTCTCTTAGTGAATTATTTTTAGTATACTTGAATTCTAATAACCAAATGATTTTCGCTTAGGATCCTAGAAAGTTCAGGATCCTTAAACTTTACTTAAAGTTTTTCGAGAATAAGGATAGATGGAACCTAATTGTCTTGAAGTTTTTCCTTAAGCTTCATAAGCTCTTCAACCTTAGAATTTATTAAGGATAAATTGTTGGGTTTTGAGCATTCTAACACTTCCTAAGTGTACATGCAACCCTATTAAACCTTGGATCTATGTTTGTCTAAGATACATGCAAAATATTATTTTCCAAGGTTTATAACCTATCTAGCATGGCATGGGGTACTTTTAACCATAAAAGAACTAGATGAATTACATACCTTTTGTTGATTATTGATTCCTTGGAGTTTGAGAGCCAAGCACCAATAATGTGAATGCCTCAAATGGAAATCACAAATCACCACAAACATGGAAAATGTATGAGAGAGTATACTAACTCTTGATTTTGGCCACCACACTTACACACACATTAGTGTCTTTTTCATGCAACATGAGCTTGTTTATATAGTGTACATGGTTAGGGTGAAACCCTAATAACCCATGTCTTTTCCTCTTCCAAGGATCCATGGGTAAAAGCTCCATGGATCATCCATGGACTTCCATATAAGCTTAGCCCATTAACAAATGAGCATTAGCCCACACCATATAAATATAATAGCCCATGATTTAATTAGTCTTCCTTTTAATCACTAAATCAATTCATAATTAATTCAACATTAAAACTAATTAAGTAGCATGACTTTATATTAATATATTATAACTTATAATATATTAATAAATCGTAAGTATACAACTCTCATAAAATTATCCATAAATCGTTTGGGTGAAGTGCAACCCAAATGGACCATGCCGGGTCGGGTCAAGTATATACCAAATAAGTTATGGACTTAGACACCTTATCCAACAGACTCCCACTTGGATAAGTCTAATAACTGTATTTGCCTATATTACTTCAGGAACCAACCGGCAATCGTAGCTCTCGAAAACTCTGTTGAACTATGAAGCGCCATTTTAGATAAGTGATCATATAATCCTCTGCTCTCATGATATCAGCCGGACAAATACATGGAACAATATCTTACTTATTGTCTAGCAGTTGTTTCTCGATTTCCGATTTGTTTGACAAAGAACTTAACTGAACACATCAATTTAGTTCTGACCGGGCCCGGTACATGGGTCAACACAAAATCATCGTGGGGCCCAGATATCGCTTCTATTTCTAGAAGGAACAGATAAACTTCGACTCATATGCTTGTTCTACTACTTGTTGAATTGTACACAAAGGCACGTTTTATAACATCAAGTTACTGATGCGTTTACGTGCAATCAATGCACAACCAACTCATAGGTAACAACTCATATCTCTAGGTTTGAAGACTTATAAAAAATTATCGTCTCACGATCACTCGAGATAAATTCCATGAAGTGATACAAGTGAGCGTGGGTTTATTCCAATACTCATAACTTATGAGTACTCATGAATGTTATAGCAACCATTGCTATGGCTAAACACCTTTAGTCATCTACAATCCCAATTCATGACAATCTTGATTCATACCTACTTCCGACGTATGACCGATTGTGGAGGTTTGAATAAATTAATTATTCTGGAAGTCAAAACATGCAAAACTGAAACAATAGTAAATAATTGACAATGATAGTAACACTTTACTCATAAATAAATCACACATTTTATTCATCATCAAACGTCGATTACATTTTACAAGTTTCAGAAAAGGCTATCTAAACTAATATCGTCCCTCAGCCCGATGCGCCTCGCATGCTGCAAATGCTTTACCCTCGTTAGTCCCTTCGTAAGGGGATCCGCAGGGTTCTCATCTGACGATACCCTCTTTGCCACGAGGAGTCCCTCTTCTATCTTGTGTCTTATGAAGTGATATTTTTTGTCAATGTGTCGGGATCTGCCATGATCTCTTGGTTCCTTGGCTAAGGCAACTGCACTATTGCTGTCACAGAAAATCTCCATAGGCTCCTTAATAGCTGGTACAACTCCAAGGTCTCCGATGAAGTTCCTCAGCCATATCGCCTCCTTTGCCGCTTCACTCGCTGCTATGTACTCTGATTCACAAGTCGAATCAGCTACAGTCTCCTGTTTGGAACTCTTCCAAGTGATTGCCCCTCCATTTAAGGTAAAGACCCAGCCCGACTGTGAGCGGAAGTTATCCCTATCAGTCTGAAAGCTAGCATCACTATACCCTACTACTCTCAAGTCATCACTCCCACCAAGGGTAAGGATCCAATCCTTAGTCCTCCGCAGGTACTTGAGAATATTCTTTACCGCAGTCTAATGAGCCTTGCCAGGGTTCCCCTGATATCTGCTGACCATGCTCAAAGCGAAGGCCACATCAAGACGGGTACAAGTCATAGCATACATGATCGAACCAACAGCGGAAGCATAAGGTAATCGACTCATCTCAGCTATGTCATCTTCTGTACTCGGGCTCTGAGCCTTGCTCAGTTTGGCATTGCTTTGGATCGGTAATTCTCCTTTCTTGGAATTCTGCATGTTGAACCTTTTCAACACCTTATCCAAGTAGATACTCTGACTAAGTCCAATTAGTCTTTTACTCCTTTCTCTTAATATCCTTATCCCTAGGATATAGGTAGCTTCTCCAAGGTCCTTCATAGCAAAGCACTTCCCAAGCCAGGACTTAACCTCCTGCAAGGTTGGGATGTCATTTCCTATGAGTAGTATGTCATCCACATACAGTACCAAAAAACTAACTATACTCCCACTAGCTCTGACATATACGCAGGACTCATCTTCACTTCTTGAGAAACCAAACTCTTTGACCTTCTCATCGAAACAAAGATTCCAACTTCGAGATGCTTGTTTCAATCCATAAATGGATTTCTCAAGCTTGCACACTCTATTGGGGTACTCTACACTGACAAAACCTTCTGGCTGATTCATGTAAACATCCTCAGCCAACTTTCTGTTAAGGAAAGCGGTTTTGACATCCATTTGCCATATTTCATAATCATGAAATGCAGCAATGGCTAGCATAACCCTAATAGACTTAATCTTTGCTACTGGTGAAAAGGTTTCATCATAATCAATACCCTGAGTCTGAGTAAACCCCTTCGCAACCAGTCGAGCCTTATAAGTGTGCACCTTCCCATCCATGTCGGTCTTCTTCTTGAAGATCCATTTGCACCCGACTGTCTTACGGCCTGGTACATTGTCAACCAACTTCCAAACTTGATTGTCATACATGGACTGTATCTCGCTGTCCATAGCCTCCTTCCATTTAGCAGACTCTGGGCCTGCCATGGCTTCGTTAGCACTGTTAGGTTCATCCAGATTTATCAGTGTACTGTCACTGATAAATGTATCACCTTCCGTAGTAATATGAAATCCATAATAAAACTCAGGTGTGTTCCTAACCCTTGTGGAATGCCTCGGAAGTATAGACTCGTCAGCTGGATCAACAGGAATTTCCTCCTCAAGTTGATTGCTAGTGTCTGAGGTTCCTTTACCAATTGAGTCTTGAATTTCTTCAAGGTCAATTTGCCTCCCACTGTCTCCTTGGCTTATAAATTCTCTCTCTCGAAAGACCCCTCTCCTAGCCACAAAGACCACATTCTCACTGGGTCTGTAGAAGAGGTAACCAAAGGATTTTTGTGGGTAGCCGATGAAAATACACCTTTCACTTCGAGGTTCGAGCTTGTCATGAGTTTCGCGCCTCACGAAAGCCTCGCAACCCCAAATCTTGATATGGTCCAAATTGGGAACTTTCCCAGTCCACATTTCATGAGGTGTTTTGGCAACCTTCTTTGTTGGGACTAGATTAAGGATGTGGGCGGCAGTCTCTAAGGCATACCCCCAAAAAGAGATTGGTAGCAAAGCTCGACTCATCATAGAGCGAACCATGTCCAACAAAGTTCGATTGCGCCTCTCAGCTACACCATTCAGTTGTGGTGTCCTGGGAGGTGTCAATTGTGAGACAATCCCACTCTCCTTAAGATAGTCGAGGAACTCAGTACTAAGATACTCACCACCTCGATCGGATCGAAGCATCTTAATGTTCCTGCCCAATTGATTTTCTACTTCCTGTTTAAACTCTTTAAACCTTTCAAAAGTTTCTGACTTATGTTTGATTAAGTAGACATAACCATATCTACTAAAATCATCAATAAAAGTCACATAATAGCGATTAGCATCCCTTGTGGCGGTTTTGAATGGTCCACATACATCAGTATGTATAAGGTCCAACAAACCCTCACCCCTTGCACAAGTACCAGTGAAGGGTGATTTTGTCATTTTTCCAAGTAGACAAGACTCACAACTATCATCCGACTTGAGGTCGAACGACTCCAAGACTCCATCCTTTTGGAGCTGGCCTATGCATTTCTTGCTTACATGTCCAAGACGACAATGCCACAAATATGCTTTATCCAAGCTAGTAGAAGAATCAATATATAATACATTATTTCCTAAATTATCTACAACCGATACAGCTTCATACACACCATCACAATTGACAATGATAGTAACACTTTACTCATAAATAAATCACACATTTTATTCATCATCAAACGTCGATTACATTTTACAAGTTTCAGAAAAGGCTATCTAAACTAATATCGTCCCTCAGCCCGATGCGCCTCGCATGCTGCAAATACTTTACCCTCGGTAGTCCCTTCGTAAGGGGATCCGCAGGGTTCTCATCTGACGATACCCTCTTTGCCACGAGGAGTCCCTCTTCTATCTTGTGTCTTATGAAGTGATATTTTTTGTTAATGTGTCGGGATCTGCCATGATCTCTTGGTTCCTTGGCTAAGGCAACCGCACTATTGCTGTCACAGAAAATCTCCATAGGCTCCTTAATAGCTGGTACAACTCCAAGGTCTCCGATGAAGTTCCTCAGCCATATCGCCTCCTTTGCCGCTTCACTCGCTGCTATGTACTCTGATTCACAAGTCGAATCAGCTACAATCTCCTGTTTGGAACTCTTCCAAGTGATTGCCCCTCCATTTAAGGTAAAGACCCAGCCCGACTGTGAGCGGAAGTTATCCCTATCAGTCTGAAAGCTAGCATCACTATACCCTACTACTCTCAAGTCATCACTCCCACCAAGGGTAAGGATCCAATCCTTAGTCGTCCGCAGGTACTTGAGAATATTCTTTACAGCATTCCAATGAGCCTTGCCAGGGTTCCCCTGATATCTGCTGACCATGCTCAAAGCGAAGGCCACATCAGGACGGGTACAAGTTATAGCATACATGATCGAACCAACAGCGGAAGCATAAGGTAATCGACTCATCTCAGCTATGTCATCTTCTGTACTCGGGCTCTGAGCCTTGCTCAGTTTGGCATTGCTTTGGATCGGTAATTCTCCTTTCTTGGAATTCTGCATGTTGAACCTTTTCAACACCTTATCCAAGTAGATACTCTGACTAAGTCCAATTAGTCTTTTACTCCTTTCTCTTAATATCCTTATCCCTAGGATATAGGTAGCTTCTCCAAGGTCCTTCATAGCAAAGCACTTCCCAAGCCAGGACTTAACCTCCTGTAAGGTTGGGATGTCATTTCCTATGAGTATTATGTCATCCACATACAGTACCAAAAAACTAACTATACTCCCACTAGCTCTGACATATACGCAGGACTCATCTTCACTTCTTCAGAAACCAAACTCTTTAACCTTCTCATCGAAACAAAGATTCCAACTTCGAGATGCTTGTTTCAATCCATAAATGGATTTCTCAAGCTTGCACACTCTATTGGGGTACTCTACACTGACAAAACCTTCTGGCTGATTCATGTAAACATCCTCAGCCAACTTTCTGTTAAGGAAAGCGGTTTTGACATCCATTTGCCATATTTCATAATCATGAAATGCAGCAATGGCTAGCATAACCCTAATAGACTTAATCTTTGCTACTGGTGAAAAGGTTTCATCATAATCAATACCCTGAGTCTGAGTAAACACTTTCGCAACCAGTCGAGCCTTATAAGTGTGCACCTTCCCATCCATGTCGGTCTTCTTCTTGAAGATCCATTTGCACCCGACTGTCTTACGGCCTGGTACATTGTCAACCAACTTCCAAACTTGATTGTCATACATGGACTGTATCTCGCTGTCCATAGCCTCCTTCCATTTAGCAGACTCTGGGCCTGCCATGGCTTCCTTAACACTGTTAGGTTCATCCAGATTTACCAGTGTACTGTCACTGATAAATGTATCACCTTCCGTAGTAATATGAAATCCATAATAAAACTCAGGTGTGTTCCTAACCCTTGTGGAACGCCTCGGAAGTATAGACTCGTCAGTTGGATCAACAGGAATTTCCTCCTCAAGTTGATTGCTAGTGTCTGAGGTTCCTTTACCAATTGAGTCTTGAATTTCTTCAAGGTCAATTTGCCTCCCACTGTCTCCTTGGCTTATAAATTCTCTCTCTCGAAAGACCCCTCTCCTAGCCACAAAGACCACATTCTCATTGGGTCTGTAGAAGAGGTAACCAAAGGATTTTTGTGGGTAGCCGATGAAAATACACCTTTCACTTCGAGGTTCGAGCTTGTCATGAGTTTCGCGCCTCACGAAAGCCTCGCAACCCCAAATCTTGATATGGTCCAAATTGGGAACTTTCCCAGTCCACATTTCATGAGGTGTTTTGGCAACCTTCTTTGTTGGGACTAGATTAAGGATGTGGGCGGCAGTCTCTAAGGCATACCCCCAAAAAGAGATTGGTAGCAAAGCTCGACTCATCATAGAGCGAACCATGTCCAACAAAGTTCGATTGCGCCTCTCAGCTACACCATTCAGTTGTGGTGTCCTGGGAGGTGTCAATTGTGAGACAATCCCACACTCCTTAAGATAGTCGAGGAACTCAGTACTAAGATACTCACCACCTCGATCAGATCGAAGCATCTTAATGTTCCTACCCAATTGATTTTCTACTTCCTGTTTAAACTCTTTAAAACTTTCAAAAGTTTCTGACTTATGTTTGATTAAGTAGACATAACCATATCTACTAAAATCATCAATAAAAGTCACATAATAGCGATTAGCATCCCTTGTGGCGGTTTTGAATGGTCCACATACATCAGTATGTATAAGGTCCAACAAACCCTCACCCCTTGCACAAGTACCGGTGAAGGGTGATTTTGTCATTTTTCCAAGTAGACAAGACTCACAACTATCATCCGACTTGAGGTCGAACGACTCCAAGACTCCATCCTTTTGGAGCTGGCCTATGCGTTTCTTGCTTACATGTCCAAGACGACAATGCCACAAATATGCTTTATCCAAGCTAGTAGAAGAATCAATATATAATACATTATTTCCTAAATTATCTACAACCGATACAGCTTCATACACACCATCACAAGGTAATGCTTTAAAATAAAGAACATTATTAAAGAAAGCATTAATACTACCAACTTCATTATCAAAAGAAAGGTAAAACCTTGTTTGTACAAAGCATGAAAGGAAATAATATTCCTCGCCATTTCAGACGAGTACACACATTTATTAAAATCTAACTTTAACCCACTATCTAGCAACAAAGTATAAACTCCAATCTTGGTAACAGGTGCAACCTTCTAGTTCCCCATGATTAAGTTTATCTTTCGGTGCTCCACATCCTCACTTCTTCTTAGGCCCTGCAAGTCACAACAGATGTGAATACCACAACCTGTATCAAGAACCCAAGAATTAGAATATGGTGAGTTATTAGACAATATAGTGTAAATACCTGCATGGGATGGTTTCACTTTCCCATCCTTGACATCCTGCAAGTACTTTGGGCAGTTTCGCTTCCAGTGCCCCTTATTTTGACAGTAGAAGCATTCAGCATCCTTAGGGATGGCAGAAGGAGTGATAGAACCACCTTTGGTTCTAGATGAGGAGCCTTCAAGGGACTTTCCCTTGGTACCCTTCGAAGGGTGCTTCCTCTTCTTCCCTTTGCCTTGCCCGATAGCCAAAACAGGGGTAGTAGTAGGAGTAGGAGTAGCAACCGACTTACTCTTAAGACCACTTTCGGCAGTCTTCAGAAGTCCTTGAAGCTTACTGAGTGTGACTTCCTCCTTGTTCATGTGGTATGTCATACGAATTGATCATAACACGATGGCAAGGAGTGCAAAATGATATCAATTGCCAACTCCTCAGGGAAGTTCACATTCAGTTTCATTAGACGGTCCACATACCTTTGCATTTTCTGCATGTGGCTCGTGATTGGTTCGCTATCCTTCATACGGGTAATGATCATGGAGGAGATTATTTCATACCGCTCTTGACGAGCACTCTGATGGTACCTTTCCATCAGATCCTTATGCATCTCAAAAGGGTAATAGTCCTCATAGGACTTTTGGAGTTCAGCTGTCATGGTGGCCATCATGATGCATGCCACCTTGGTGGCATCTCTTTCATGTGCCTGATACTCAGCGACCTCCTCAGGAGTAGTAGTGGACTCATCAAGCTCCTTTAGCTCCTTATCGAGGACATATTCCTTGTCCTCGTAACGAGTAACCATCCTGATGTTCCGGATCCAATCTATGAAGTTGGAACCATCAAAGATGACCCTCCCACAAAGGTTCATGAGGGAAAAGGAGCCAGTAGGGTTAGAGCCCGAAGCTTTGTTGTTGGAAGACATCTGAAAAGAAGAAAACAATTTTAGATTAGATATATCGAATCCTTAATAATACACCCAAATGTAATATTAAGGCTAGGATCCAACACAATATATTATAACTTAGAAGAGGGATGCCGTAATCTAAGCTATAATATATTTGAAGGTAGGTGAATGACGATTCACCAATTTCCACCATGAAAACGAAATGAATTATTAGGTTTAATTGGTTTTTTGAAATTCCTAGATTCTTTTGAGATTCATTGAACTTTTCAATGGCATGTTTCAATCTCGATTGTGCCCTTCAAGTTTTGTGACGGGGATGCCGAGGATCACAAAACAAGGTGTGAATAACCATGCAAATTCACTTGGTACCCTTAATATTATCACCTAATCAATGTGCCGGTTAACCACACACGCTCCACCGATCTATGATAAACATTAAGTCACCCTTCGTGATCCTTACTAGTCCAAGTTAGTGTGCCGGTTAACCACACACGCTCCACCAACGACTTGGTAAGGTACAAAGTGTGAATTTCATGGGTTAGCACCATATTCACATTTTCCTAAAGTAACTAAGATTGGGAATTTATAAAAAGTTTAGTTACTTTATAATATTCATCATACTTTTAATGAGAATTTATAAGTCCTTGTCCTACCCGTTCGGCTAACGACCCTCCACCAGTCAAGCAAGCGGTGGGTGAGAGTGGACACCCATTAAGTTGCCATTTTATAGGCAACAACCTTATACCCACCTTATAGACTGGCTTCGTGAATGAGGCGTACTAGCGGTAAGACGACTTTGATCTTATACATATATATAATAATTAACCATTAATGTTATAAATAGTATAAGGGTTGAATTTTAACTTTTAAAAATCTAAGGGTTTGGAATTAAAGTATATTAAAGTGTGTGTAACTTTACAAATTCCAAAACTTGAGGACAAGTTTTGAAACTATTCAAAACTTTTCATTTCATAACTTACGAATTAAAGGTTCATAAAAATGAAGACTCTTCATTTCCATGTAACTTATGTGTTTTAAGTGTGTGTTTAAAAGAAGTGACCTTTGGATATCCATAACTTGAGGACAAATTATGGACTCCATTAAAACACATAAATGATCAAGAATTAATCCTAAACAATTCAGCAAATAATTCCTATCATCTTCTAAATTCATAAGAACATGAACATGATCATCAAAGTTTCAAGAATTATATGAACACATACAAAGCATGAAATTTTGATATAAGCTATTGTAAATGGATTAGAACAACCATTACACCAACTAAAACAAGTTTTCAAACACCAAAACAGTTTAGGGTAATGTTTCTAGTCCATTTCCAGCAGCAAAAGTCGAAAATCTGCATTCTGAGGCTCCTACTCGCCGAGTGCACGAACCTACTCGCCGACTAGGATGAGTTTACTCATAAACTCGGCGAGTCCCCCCATGGACTCGGCGAGTTCATCAGTCAGACAGCAAAAAATCGACTTTTTTATCACTATTTTGCATCAAGTATCAAACAAACAAGCCTAGGCTCTGATACCACTGTTGGGTTTTGACCATTCTAACACTTCCTAAGTGTACATGCAACCCTATTAAACCTTGGATCTATGTTTGTCTAACATACATGCAAAATATTATTTTCCAAGGTTTATAACCTATCTAGCATGGCATGGGGTACTTTTAACCATAAAAGAACTAGATGAATTACATACCTTTTGTTGATTGTTGATTCCTTGGAGTTTGAGAGCCAAGCACCAATAATGTGAATGCCTCAAATGGAAATCACAAATCACCATAAACTTGGAAAATGTATGAGAGAGTATACTAACTCTTGATTTTGGCTACCACACTTACACACACATTAGTGTCTTTTTCATGCAACATGAGCTTGTTTATATAGTGTACATGGTTAGGGTGAAACCCTAATAACCCATGTCTTTTCCTCTTCCAAGGATCCATGGGTAAAAGCTCCATGGATCATCCATGGACTTCCATATAAGCTTAGCCCATTAACAAATGAGCATTAGCCCACATCATATAAATATAATAGCCCATGATTTAATTAGTCTTCCTTTTAATCACTAAATCAATTCATAATTAATTCAAGATTAAAACTAATTAAGTAGCATGACTTTATATTAATATATTATAACTTATAATATATTAATAAATCGTAAGTATACAACTCTCATAAAATTATCCATAAATCGTTTGGGTGAAGTGCAACCCAAATGGACCATGCCGGGTCGGGTCAAGTATATACCAAATAAGTTATGGACTTAGACACCTTATCCAACATAAATCTCAACTTAGAAAAGAGCTTAGGATCGCTGTTGACTTCTGATGATAAGGTTCTTCACTGATGAGGATCTATACCGATGAGGATCGTTAATGATGAGGATCCCTAATCATTAGATCATACGGGGGAATTCCCTTCTTAGGATAACTTGTTTAGATTATCGACTTCGACAACATTCTTGGGTAATATCATAAATTTAACTGATAAGATGTTAATGTTATACACTGGGGAGGATCCCAACTTGTGACGTATCTTATGGGAAATATCCCTACTTATGATAATATGAAAATGTTATGATTCGTTTGTATTTTGTGGGAAAAAATCCCAATGTGTGATAACATGAACATGTTATAAACCTTATGTAATTTCTGGGGTAAAATCTCAATTTTAGATAACATGAAAATGTTATAACCTTAATGATATTAACTTATTTTCAAAGATAAGAGGGTTGCCATGTCACTGCATCGTGAAATGATCCCCTTATTCATATCCCATAGTTAGATATCGTGCGTTCAAGCGAGGTGTATAAAGCTTAGTTCGTGTGAAAAAGGTAATTAGCTCTTTAAACCTTAGAGGGGATTAAGTACCCTTAAGAGTAGGAGATATGATCAATCTCTAGCTTGTGTATACAATAGTTTAAAGATCATATCGTTAATATAATGGAATTGTTCAAGTGCCAAGATGATGAGATCTTCTTTTGTCAAGATCCTTATATTTCAGGATCTTCAACCTTGAGGATCCTCATGTTTCAGGATCATTGCTTATGGAGATCCTTAGCTATATGTTGTTCTGCATAGAAAACGTTAGCTAGGGGTGGGCGTTAGTCTAGCTTATGCCCCTCTGGTGCTTAAGTTAGTAATGTATTCGAGGAGAAAATAAGTAATGACAAAAAATTTAAGGTAAAGAGCATGTGCACCTTGGTCTTGTTGAAGATTAATCGATCTTATTTACATATAGTATGCTTGAGATGTATAGCATTCCAGGATCTTGGCAAAATGTCTCCTTTGAGTGTTGCTAGCCAATGTGCTCGTTTTCCTGCTTCAACATCTATGAGATATGGTCCTTCCTACTTAGGAGCTAATTTAACTACATTAGGATCCTTGGTGTTTTGGAATGTTTTCCTTAATACCAAGTCTCCTGTTTGGAATCTCCTGAATTTTATGTTCTTATTGTAAGCCTTGGTGATCCTTTGCTGATGAGCAGTAATGCGTATCTTGGAAAGATCTATGAGTTCATGAAAAGTGTCAAGATCCTAGGCTAGGATCCTGTCATTGTTTTCTTGATTTTGGAGCAAGTATCTTGCCTTCGGGATCACTACTTCGGTAGGGATCATTGATTATGTCCCAAACACCAAGGAGAAGGGGGTCTGACCTGTGGCTGCTTTAGAAGTACTCCTATTTTCCTAGAGGATGAAAGGGAGCTCTTCTACCCATCTTCCTTTCTTTTTATCTAGCCTTTTCTTCAAGTTGTTTACTATGATCTTATTGCTAGATTCTGATTGACCATTAGCTTAGGGATAAAAAGGAGTGGACATTATCCTTTTGATTCCCCAAATCTTGCAAAAGTCTCTTGTCCTATTGCTCATGAATTAGGATCCATTGTCAGATATGAT
The DNA here is from genome assembly GCF_052849685.1 of Lactuca virosa. NCBI lineage: Eukaryota > Viridiplantae > Streptophyta > Magnoliopsida > Asterales > Asteraceae > Lactuca > Lactuca virosa. The sequence goes on from NC_136430.1 coordinate 1,236,514, forward strand.
TTCAGCAGGGATCCCGAACATGGTCAGGATATTGCGTTTAATAAATGAGACTACCTCTTTGTCTCTTACCTGTACGAAGGCTTCAGCCTTGATCCACTTCGAGAAGTAATCAGTCATCACCAACATGAAGAATTTTCCTCCTGGAGCTATTGGTAATTTTCCCACTATATCCATTCCCCATTTCATGAATGGCCACAGAGAGATCATAAGATGTAGGGGTTCTACTGGTTAATGTAGGATGTTGATGTGTCTTTGGCAAGCATCACACTTGTGAGCATGTAGAAAAAAATCTCTCTTCATGGTTGGCCAATAGTATCCTGTTCTTAATACCTTGGAGCATAAGGATCTGCCCCCAGTGTGATTGCCACAGTCTCCTTCATGTATGTCCTTCAAGACTTCTGCAGCTTCAGGATCTTCCAAGCATCTGAAATATAGAGCTCCCATAGACTTTTTATAGACTTTACCTTGGATTATTACGAATCTTGAGATAATTGTTTTGAATGCTCTTTTGCTTTATTCTTCTGGTGGAATCGTGCCATTTTGGAGATACTCCATTATGGTTTGGATCCAGGATCCTAAAGTTAAGGAAGGATCCTGGATGTTGGGATCCTGATGTTGGACTGTTGAGTCGAAATCTTTAATTGCTGCCATGTCAGTAGTTTCTCCAAGATCTTGAAAGTCTTTAAGTACCTTGGTGGGAATGTCGATTGTCGGGGTTAATATGTGGACAAGAGGGATCCTGGCTTCCGACAGGATCCTTATGGAAGATCCTAGATTAGCTAAGGCATCCGCTTCAGCATTGTCTTCTCTAGGAACCTGGTTTAGGCTGAATGTTTCGAATTTTGAGGCCAGGTTTTTGAGGACTTGGAGATATAGATCTAGCTTTTCTCCTTTCACTGCGTAGGATCCATTGAAATGGTTAGTTATTAGTAAGGAATCGACGAAGACCTGAAGATCCTTGATTTGAAGATCCTTGGCTAGTTGTAGTCCCATGATTAGCGCCTCGTATTCTGCTTCGTTGTTGGTTGCGTTGAATTCACAACTAACTGCCTGAGTTAGGATGTCCCCCTGTGGAGATTTGAGTATGATCCCCAAGCCAGTTCCTCTTTAGTTCGATGCTCCATCTGTGAATAAAGTTTATCTTCCCATGTGTTCCTCTTCTAGGAGTTATTTAGCTTCAGTGTTTACTTCGCTTTGTAGATCATCACTAAAGTCAGCCATAAAGTCTGCTAATACTTGTGACTTTATGGCGGATCTTGGTTCATATTTGATGTCAAATGTGCCTAACTTCACTGACCATTTTGCCATCCTTCCTGACGTCTCTGGTTTTCTCATCACATTCTTAATAGGATAAGTAGTTTTCACATGTATAGTATGTGTCTCAAAATAATGTCTTAACTTAGTAGAAGTAGTTACTAATGCAATAATTAAATTTTCGAGATGAGAATACCTGTTCTCAGGACCCAGAATACTTTTACTTACATAGTAGATAGGATGTTGGTCTCCATTAATATCCTTGGCTAGGACAGCACTTACCGCACTTGAGGATACCGAGAGGTAGAGGAGAAGTGGTTCTCCATCTGTAGGCTTCACCAGCAGTGGCGCCGAACTTAAGTATCTTTTGATTTCCTGAAAAGCTTCTTCGTGTTCTTCGGTATGTTCAAATTTCTTGTTCTTCTTCAATATATCATAGAAGGGCTTACACCTTTTTGAGGATCTTGAAATGAACCTGTTGAGTGTTGCTACTCTTTCGGTTAGCCTTTGGATGTCTTTCGTTGAAGAAAGAGATTTCAGATTGGTGATTGCTTTGATCTGCTCCGAGCTTGCTTCTATTCCTCTCTTGGTTACCATATACCCAAGGAACTTGCCTGACTTCATCCCAAATTGGCATTTAAGTGGATTCAACTTCATGTTGTATTCGTCTAGAATGTCGAAGGCTTCTTTGAGATCCCTGAGATGATCTTTAGCTTTCATTGACTTTAACACCATTTCGTCAATATAGACCTCCATGGTGTCTCCCAGCATATCTTTAAACATCCGGTTCACCAGTGTTTGATATGTTGCACCTGCATTTTTAAGACCAAAAGCCATTGCGGTGTAACAATATATACATGTTGGTGTTATAAATGTTGTATCTTCTTGATCGGATGGTTCCATCTGGATTTGTTGGAATCCTGCTGAAGCTTCCATGAAGGTTAAGAGTTCGTGGCCAGCCGTTGCATTTATCATAGACTCAATGTGTGGTAGAGGGAAAGTATCCTTAGGACAAGCCTTGTTAATATCCATGTAGTCTACACATACTCGCCATTTTCCATTCCTCTTCTGTACGACAACTACATTAGCTAGCCATCTTGGGAACTTCACTTCCTTAATCATCCCTGTATTGAGGAGTTTTTCCACTTCTTCTTGGATGATCTGATTCCTTTCGGGTGAAAACTTCCTTCTCTTTGTGTATGGTTATGAAAGAAGGATCAATATTAAGTTTGTAAGTGATAATACTCTTGTCTATACCTGTCATATCTTTGTGTTTCCATCCGAACATCTTGCTTCTGGTTCGAAGGAAGTTTAATAGGTCTTTCTCGATTTTCATAGGTATTGAGGATCCTATGAGGACTTTGGAATCAGGATCCTCGATGGTCAGGGGCACTTCCTTCAAGTCTTGCTCCTTCGTTTCTAGAACATGTCATGCCCCCTTCCTTAATTGCGATGCTTGCTGGGGTTTGTTTGTAGGACTCATAGAGGTTTTGTAACATTCCTTCGACTCTTGTTGATCTCCCATGATCTTCATTGTTCCCCAAAGAGTAGGCATCTTTACAAACTAATGATATGTTGATGTAACCGCTTTCATCTCGTGGATCCACGGTCTACCTAATATAATATTATAATAAGATAAAGTGTCAATGACACATAAATTTTGTACAGAGTTTACCCCCTCTATGTATATTGGTAACTTTATCTCCCCAATTGTGTGTTTTGTTTCTCCGCTAAATCCTATGAGGACTGAGGATATTTTGATTATCTCTAATTCTGGGATGTTCGTCCTCTTTAGTGCGTCCAATAGTACGATGTTGACTCAGGATCCTCTGTCAACGAGGATGCTTCTGACGAAGCAGTTGGCAATGTACAGTGTTATCACGAGTCCGTCATGGTCAGGACCCTGGATCCCTTCCCTGTCCTTCTCGTCAAATATGATTTCCTTTTCATTGCTAACCAAGGTATTCTTCCGTGGTCTATCCTCATTTTCCGTTTTAGAGACCTTGGAGTGTCTTTTAGCCTGAGAGTAAGAAGTACCACAAATGTTAGATCTACAACGCCCGGTTCCTGGTATGTATTTTACCAAGAATTGTTAATTTTTGCAAAAGGACTCGACGAGTTGGAGGCCGCAAACTCGACGAGTAGGAATCAGATTTTTGGACGCGGGACTTGAAGCCTACTCGACGAGTTGAGAAGCCTCAACTCGACGAGTAGAGCTGCCAGAGTGAAACCCTAATTTTCAAGGTTTGCACCCTATTTAAGGACCTTAACACCTTATTGTGGCCTCTCTCATCGCCTCTCTCAGTCCATCAAAACCCTAATTCGTGATCTAGAGCCTTTTGAGTGTGTGTGAGTGAAAAGGGAGTGATTATTTGGTGTTTCCTTGAAGGAGTGGAAGGTAGTAGTGCTTGGTCGAAGGAGGAAGCTTTGGATCCAGAGATTTCGTTGTCCAAGCAGCCTTATTGAGGTATAAAGTCTATACCTTGACTATTCATTTACTAGATCTCTTCATGGGTTAGTTTAGGGCTTTAAGGAGTATTTTTCGGAACCGTTTATGGATGCAAGCATGTTTTGGAGTCATGACTTCCGATCTGGAGCCTTTGGGGGACTCCATGGCATAAATGTGCAAACTTTATGGCCATGGGAGACCCATGCAACTGGTGAACCACTTTTTAGGGCTTTTGAGCTAAATAACCCATGCATTGACGTAAAGTTAGAAACTTTACATGATATATCGACCCTAGGGAACCAAATCTATGATTTGGATGCAGTAAGCCCGACTAGAAACGACTGTATGGATTTAGACTATGGGGGACTCGGCGAGTTGGGTCGTGGTCCCCCAACCTTTTCTGTTAGTGAGCAAAGTCGTTGAGTCTAGAAGGTGACTCAGTGAGTTGGCCATGGTTTGGCTTATGAAGATTGAGGAACTCGACGAGTTGAAGGAAGGACTCAACGAGTTGTGGGTAAAAGGTCCCGACTATGCTATTAGGATGAACTCGACGAGTTCATGAAAGGACTCGACGAGTAGGATCGAGATTTTGGGGTTTTATGGAGTATGGAACTCGAAGAGTTGAGGGACCAACTCGACGAGTTGAGTTAACCAGGATGTTGACTTCGACCTTGACTGTTCACAAAAATTGACCCTTAGAGAAGTTATGAGTATGAAAGAGTAATTAAGTAAATTTTATATGTAGGAGTTTGAGAGGAGTTGATCCAGGAGCCGAGGACAGTATAGCTACTTCATGACATTGAGGTGAGTTACCTTCCAGTAGAAGTGGGTCGAAGGCACCAATGAGGCCCACTAGTAGGAGTATAGAGTAGAGATGATTGTCTTTGTGATAATTGTTTGGTATGCCACCATCTACGATGCTATTTGTGATAGTATGCTATGATATTATGTGATAGTGGTAGGAATGGCACTAGTCCCCGGTCCAGGTTGAGATATACCGGCAGGGTAGGTTGGGCACCCAGATATGCCTGGCAGTATGTTATGCTATGTCTCTATGTGGTAGTGGTAGGAGGTGAAATAGTCCCCGTAGCCGGTTGAAATAAAGTAGAGGGTAGGTCAAGCACCCAGATATGCTTGACAAGGGGTAGGTCGGGCACCCCGGTATGCCTGACAAGGGTAGGTTGTGTTGAAACATAAAAGTGACCCTCTTAAACATGAAGATTTCCGAAGCTATCAACTAGATCCACAGTCAAGCTCAACACCGCAACCAGCAACTGCATCCGCAATTGAAGTCATCTATCTTAGCTTAGTTTTATCTATTTTATGTCTTTACATTTCTTTGTCCAGTGTGCCCTGCATGGCAACCCCTAGACAAATATAACTTTTAATCTTCGAGTCTCTATAAATAGAGCTCTTTTATTCTGAATGAATACACCTCAATCGATCATTCTATCTTTATCTTGAAATATTGTATTCTCTCTTAGTCTCTCATCTTAAAAGATCTTCAGATTCTAATATTAAGATCGTTATCTCTTCGGAGCAAGTCAGCTTGACTTAATCACTAAGCTTGATCTCATTTACTAACTTGGATTGTCTGCAATCCTTGTTAAGAATTAGCTTATAGTGTCTTCTTGATATAATACTTGTTGTCATTTACATTTCCCTATATTTCCGCACCTAATTATGTAACAATCTAACTCTAACTTATTATTATTGTTGAGCTTTATGATCCACTAAATTAAACTTCATTCCACATTATTACTTGTTCTAACGTTTGTTAAAGTGTGTTACTCAAGTTTTTCTCTCAACAATGAGCCAAAGTGGTTGCTTTTTAAACAAGAACTCTGCTTTTAAAAGGCCTTCTATACCACTGGAGCTCATTTCTTAAAAAAAAACAAAAAATCAAATCTTTTTAAAAACAAGGAAATATGACACAAGCATTATCTCTAAATGTTTCCAACGGTGTTGGAGGTTCGAATAGAGCTCCAACACCGGTGGCAAACGAATATCATCACTGGTCTCAAAGAATGGAGAGGTATCTACGAAGACTTGGAAGTGATGTATGGAGATCTGTAGAAGAAGGACCTCATGTCCCTATTCTTACTCCAGTTCAGAATGATGGAACTCAAGCAAGACTGGGAGGAGGGCAACTAGCCATGAATATGTAGAAGAAGGACCTCATGTCCCGATGTTGTTGCTTTTTATGAGATATCTTGTGGCACTGCTCCTGACAACTTCGACATCATCATAAATTGCAAGTCGGCCAAAGAAATCTGGGATGTTCTCAAGAACTTATATGAAGGTACAGAACAAGCTCAAGATAAGAAGCTTATAACCGCACTCAACGAATTCAACAAATTCAAAGATCATGCTGGTGAAAGTCTGGAAGTTCCATCAAGAGGTTCAACTTAATTGTCACAAAGTTATCTAATGCTGCCACCATCCGAAGTAACCATGAGACCAATCTTCAGTTTCTCAATGGTTTGGGTAGACATTGGACTACGGCTAAGATGATAGTCCAATGAGATAGAAAAATTGATTCTTTATCTCTTTACAAACTGTATGGTGAACTACAAGCACAAGAATCAACCGTACTCAAAGACTGTGCTGACTTTAGTGGACCACTTGCTCTCGTAGCACAAGCACCTCACACTCAATTTTACTCACCTACGTATGACAACCCTACACAGTCATACAAAGCAGACTCAATATACGATGATGAGGAAGAATTTCAAAACGCTATTGCTCTAGTTAGTCAACATCTCAATAGACCACCACCTTCATATTTTCGCAAAAATCATCAGTTTACTAAACCTCCATTCAACCGCAACTTTAATCCTCAGAACACTCACTCACGATATCCCAAAAATCCTCACCGAGCACCGTAATCTCAAAACTCTCAACCAAAGGAGGCACCACAACCTGTCAAGACAACTGACTCCGGTACCTCAGCAGAAGAAAAATATGATGTTGTAATTTGTCGCAAGTGCAATAAGGAAAATCACTTTGCTAATGATTGCAAAGAAAATGTAGTGAAAGACAGACCATTCTATCTTAGAATGGCTCAAGAAATGGAAGAAAAGGAGAAAGCAAGGGCATATGTTGCCCACGTCAGAAGAGGCCATCAAGTGTGGTCATCCAGAGTTGAGGATGAAGATAACATCAACATCAAGGGTAAAGGCAAAATCTGCATGATGGCTACTGCGGACAAGGATGGGTCAAACAAACTGGAAAAGAACTACTGCTACATGGAAAAAGATGGAACTCTAAGCATCGTTGAGCAGGTAAAACTTATGATCCAAACTCTTAATTATAGCATGCATGATTGTCAACCATTTATTGACAACCTTAATGACACATGTTCTGCCGTCCTTTCACACTATAACAAAGCCTTAGATGAGAAGAACATTGTGTCCCAAGAAATGTTTCATGTTAGAGGACGACTAGAAGACAAAAGACTCAAAGTTTCCATGCTAGAAAAGTACTTAGGATTAGAAAAGGATGCAAGAATGTTATGCGAAACTCAATTAGGCATATCATTAGATCAGAGAGATTTAGCTCAAACTGAAATTATACGTTTAAATCTTTTAATAGAAAATCTGTTCAATTAAAGTGAAGCTATTGAACATCTTGTGAACAATGGAACTATAGATAACACCTATAATTGGGGTTGGTCCAATGGGTATCCTACCACAAAGGATTCCTCACCCCGGTTTAACAAAGACCGACTTTATGTCCCTCCGGACCGAGAGTTCCATTTCCCAGTCAATGACAAAACTTTTCCCAAGGACATCAAAACTCATTTTGGTCGACTTCATAATCTGAGTAATAATTGTGTTATTGAGGAAATTCTTCCTGAAAATTCTGGTCACTCAAGTGATCAAATGCCTTTATCTGGCACAATTTATCCAAACTCTCATACTTCATCACTTGCTGATGAAGAAATTCTTATGGAGCCCGAAGTTCACATGAACTTCCCATCACTGCCTTAAGACTGTAGTACCACTCACTGCAATTCTGAACCGCAGTTAGACCAATTTCCTCTGATCAAATGTACCACAAAGAAAACAACTCAGACTTATGCTGCGGTAGTCCAATCTTCCTTACCGCAGCCCACTGTTAAGAGTTTAGTAACCATTCAGCCAATTCATCATGAGTTGCCTATAGAGAATTTCGAGTTTGGTCAATGTTCCCAGAATCCTGCACTTTCTAGTTCAGATGAATCAAGCCCCCGTATTCAAAACAAATCTAATGGATCTAAGAAACTTCAGTTGAATCTCAATGATTGCGGTTCTCCAAAAACTCAGGAACAAATGGCCTTCAAAGAGGAACTTCAATCTCATGGTAAAAAGCGGGAAATCTATTAAAAAACGAAAGACAAATCAAAATTTCAAAACCCAAGAGTCCAGAAAAACTTGTTTTCTCAAATTACTTTTCCAAAAACTCTTCAATCAAGAAAGCAAACAAAAACGGATGTGCATTTTCAAAAACCTTTTCAAACCCCTCTGACACAATCCAAAAGAAAGTAAAGTCTTTTCAAAGCAATGGTTTTTAGATCTATTCCTCAGATGATCCAAAATGGAAGGGGATTTTACCAACTCCAACACATTTAAAGTCACCTTATATTTTTAAGAAATCACACCCTAGGAAGTCTACACGTGCTCACACACACTCAAGTCATACCTTTTCAAATTCCAAGAGCACTACTGTCAGATCTCACCCTTCTCGGACTGGTCACAAAAATGTTCCCACACCCTTCAGACCGCTGACCAAGCAGAATGTCAGGGTAAATGACAAAAATCTTTCATGTAAATGTCATTGTCAAAAGGGATCATCTCAAGTCAAATCTCGCACTTTTCAAAAATCTCGTAATTTTTCTAAACCTCACAACACGTCAAAAGTTCTCAAACATTCAGGACTAGGTCTCAAGATTGACATAAAACCTGTCCTTCCAACCTCGGTTCATGCATCTTTGAAAAACCCACCAGTCGCCTCGGGCTCCAAACTTGTTTGGGTGCCCAAACAAACCGTGTAATTTTCAGGCAATGTGCAAGGAGGATCAAGAAGAGGAGTGGTTAAATGATAGTTCCTGCTCCTTGCACATGACCGGAAGGTTAGAGTACCCTTGGTATTTCAGGCCTATTTGCAATGGTGGAAACATCACATTCGACAACAATGCGAATGGACTAATCTGAGGTTACTGTGTGCTTACTACATGGAACTTCTCTATTCAAAAGGTAGCATATGTGGAAGGTTTTAAACACAATCTCATCAGTGTAGGCCAACTGTATAAAGCATGCCAAAAAGTTGAATTTGATAATGAATACTGCTACATAATGACAAGCGATAGAAGCATATGTTTGATCAAATCCAAGTTTGAAGGGACCATGTATCCTTTGGAGGTTTCTCTGATCATTGGGAAACCGCAACTATTTTTTTTGTCCAAAGCAATATCCGAAGTCAGCTGCCTATGGCACCGAACGCTAGCCCATCTTAACTTCAGGTATATCAACAATATGCTCACCGAAGAACTCGTCTGAGGTCTTCCAATTTTCAAATTCAACAACGACACCCTCTACTCAGTTTGTGAATGTGGAAAACAATCAAAAGCAAGCCATCCTATGCATATTGATTCCACAATTTCTGAACCACTGGAACTCTTACACATTGATCTCTATGGTCCATCTACCGTAGCAAGTCTCCACTAAAAAAATACATACTGGTTATCGTTGATGACTTCACTCGTTTCACTTGGGTCTTCTTCCTAAGACTCAAATCAGAAACTCCGCATGTGCTCATCAATTTTATCAAAGAAATCGAACTTCAAATCAAGTTACCAGTGCGCCGCATCCGAAGTGATAATGGAACCGAGTTCACTAATCATCTTTTAAACAATTTCATGGTTTCAAAAGGCACCAGTCACAATTTCTCATCCTTTTACACTCCACAGCAGAATGGAGTAGTAGAGCGAAGAAACCGAACTATGGTAGAAGCAGCCAGATTTATGCTCAACTTCGCACATCTTGCTCTCTACTTCTGGGCCGAAGCAGTGGCCAGATCATGCTTTGTTCAAAAGCGAAGCATTGTCTGCAAGCATCTCAACAAAACTCCATATGAGGGCCTTAACAACCGCAAGCCAAATGTCAAATTCTTTCACATATTTGGGTGTAGATGTTTTGTGATCAACACCAAGGATCATCTAAACAAATTTGCACCAAAGTTAGATGAAGGCATTTTCCTCGGCTACTCAACAAACAAGGTAGCCTATAGGGTTCTCATCAGACGCACGAGACTAATAGTTGAAAGCTTCGACGTCAAATTCGATGACTATTACGTCCGCAACACTGCTCCTTCAAATGAAACGAAAGCAATCCTGGAAGGTGATATCCCAATCTCCTCGGGTCCCCTTAACATAGTTGAAATAAACTATGATGATCTTTTTGACCCCGTAGAGACTGCTCAACTCTCTGAAGTTCTTGTGTCCCTTGAAGCTCAACAGCAGCATGCCGAAGTTTCTGATCCTACTCTATCTGATGATGTGTCACTTAATACTTCCACCTCGCCGATTGAGGGGGAATGCTCCACTCCGGATCAAGTGACAAGCATCGAGGTTCCAGTATATGAGGAAGCAACTCTGGTCCCTATCCATAGAATTACTCTTCCATCAAATGTCTCTTCAGACTCAGACGATGAAGACATAGAGAACAATGACACGGAAACCGATCCAAGAGTTATCACTCTCTCAACATTCCAGGGGGAACCTACTCAGGTTCAAGGGGAACTCCCATCCGCAATCCAGGGGGAACCTCTCTTTCTTGCTCAAGATAATTCTAATCCCACTTTCCCAGTCCAAGAAAATTCAGCGGGCTGCTCACAAGTCCAGGGGGAAATGCCTTCTTCTGCCATAGAGTCTTCGGATATTGAAGACATTCCATCCACCGCAGCTGATGATCATCTTCAACCTGGTCTAAATGTATGGATTTAGGACCACCCACCGGGTCAAATCATCGGAAACCCGTCCGCAGGTATTCAAACTCGATCCTCAAGAGACTTATCTGATCATTGTCACTATGCAACATTTATGTCTTTGGTCGAGCCCAGAACCATCAAATAAGCATTAATGGAGCCCGACTAGATAACTGAGATGCAAGAGGAATTGGAAGAATTTAAAAGAAACAAAGTGTGGCAACTCGTCCCGAAGACAAAAGGTCACACTATTGTTGGTACCAGAATGGTGTACAAGAATAAATTGGATGAATCTGGTGCGGTCTTCCGAAACAAAGCGAGACCAGTCGCTAAGGGGTATAGTCAACTTGAAGGAGTTGATTATGATGAAACACACACCCAGTAGCCAGGACGGAGGCTATACACATTTTCTTAGCATATGCTGCTCACAAGAATATTAATGTACATCAAATGGATGTAAAGAGTGCCTTCCTGAATGGTGAATTGAAAGAGGAGGTTTATCTTCAGCAACCTCCGGGCTTCGAATGTCTTGAATTCCCAGACCACTATTACAAACTTGAGAAAATAGTTAATGTCTAAAGCAAGTACCAAGAGCGTGGTACGAGACTCTCTCTGAATTTCTTTTCTCGTCCTGGTACAAAAGAGGAGTGATTGGTCCCACTTTATTTAGAAAGGAAAATGGTAATCATCTTATGCTTGTACAAATATATGTGGATGATATCATCTTCGGATCAACTGATCAGGGGATGGTGGATGAATTTGCAAAGCTCATGACCAACAAGTTTCAAATGATAATGAATAGAGAGATTAATTTCTTTCTAGGACTTCAAGTGAAACAAGTCCCTCAAGGGATATCCATCAATCAAGAGAAATACACCTCTAAACTACTGAAGAAATACTCAATGGACAACTGTTCCTCTGCTAAGGTCCCTATGACCTTCAGCTACAAGTGTTCTGCTGATCCTTCCAGTGAATAAGTAGACCATAAAACTTATAGAGGAATAATTGGCTCTCTGATGTACCTCACCGCAAGCCGACCAGACATTGTCTTCGCAACAGGTGTATGCGCAAGATACCAAGCCAATCCGAAAGTATCTCACATGACTGCAGTTAAGCAAATTCTTATATACTTAAAGGACGACGAGGCTCTAGGTCTCTGGTATCCAGCAGGGAATGACTTCAGCCTACAAGCTTCCACCAATGCGGATCATGCTGGATCTAGATTGGATAGAAAAAGCACTTCCGGTGGCTATCAATTTCTTGGTGGAAGAGTCGTCAGCTGGTCATGAAGGAAACGAAACTATGTCTCATTGTCTACCGCATAAGCTAAATATGTGGCCGCAGCCAGCTGTTGTTTACAAGTCTTGTGGATGAAAACACAACTTATGGACTACGGATACAGGATACTGCGGATACAGATTTACTGTGACTCAGAGAGTGCGATAGCAATTTCCCACAATCCTATTCATCACTCTAAGACGAAGCATATTGATATACAGTATCATTTCATCAAAGACCACATTCTGAAAGGTAACATTGAATTAATTTTTGTTAACACTCATGAAGATATTGCTGATGTATTCACAAAAGCACTTGAATCTACAAAACTCAACAGTTTCTTACAAATGTTAGGAATGATGAATCCGGACCCGCAGTTCTTTTTGAACTGATAGGTACCGCAGACCATCTCTGCTCCCCGATACGGTCCTAACAAAATTATCTATCATACATGGTTTTAGTATACTTTGTGTACCACAGTATATCTGGTGTACCGCAACCATATATCATACAATATTTCCAAGGTCCTTATTGTTTGTTATTTCTGACATTGTTCAAGTGTTTATCTCAGTTCCTTCTACCGCAGTCTTTTAATCATCCACCGCAATGAAAAATCTCTCAGCATTGATGTATCAATCTGCAATGACTGACCAATCCGCAGTCACATTGAATGAACTCTCATCTACTTCATAAATTCCAAAGGACGATGTGTACTATTTAATGATCCTTCATTCAATTAGAAAAAACATTCTCAAAACAAACATTCTTTATATAGCACATCAACGTTTCAGTTCTCCTTTTTCAAATTATCCTTTTGTCAGACCTATTTTGGGTTTGAAATCAAATAAAACAGTTTCCCAATAAAATAAGTCTTTAATAAATCTTTTTCATTAAACTGTCTTATCCACCTTGCCCCACGTTGTCAAATCCGTTCAAATTCCACCTTTATTCAACAGACTTAAGCCCCTCACCACACGATCCTCAAATGTGTGATAATGGGCCTGACACTTCATTAAATGCTAAATTTTTGGAAAATTAAAAACATTTAACTTTTTCTTTTTTCAATCGTTTTTGTGGCTGAAATTAACCTTTTCGTAAAAAATAAAAACTCATGGGTTTTTATCTTTAACCGCCACATATAGAGTAAAAACAATAAACTTTTGAAATCTGCCCCTATAAAACCTTTTTCTCTCATCCAAGAAAGCTTTACGCTTTCTGAACCCTTTTAGGCGATCTTCATCTTCTTCACCTTCTTGCACTCAAGTTTTCTACAAGTTCTACAAACTCTTTTCAAAAATGGTGAAGTCTGGCATCTCAAAGAAGCAATCCAAAGTTTTAGGTTCTGCTCAACCCGCTGGTTCTGATTCCGCCACAAGGAACCAATCGCCATCCATTGCCTCTAGCAACTTTAGGGCAATCTTTGAAGATCATTCCTCCTACAATGAGTCTATTCGACTCATGATTAAGTTCATCATGAATCACCCACTGTTTGGACCCTTTGACTCCTTCATTGATGTGGTTCCAATGTCCACACTCTTCAAATGTGCATTCTCGGCGTACCATCCCCTCAACAATCTGCAAGAAGCTCATATGAACTTAATGGATGATTCCATGGTCATCCTGACCAACGAAAAGTTTCTAACTGCAATCAATCTACTGGTTCATCCCTCTACTAAGTTCATCTCTCCCAGTGTGATGGACACCATTTCCTCATTCTACCAAATGGATTACCAGAAGAAGCTTAGAGGAATAGGAGAGTTCAAGAAAAACCAACTCCCCGCGGTCTGGCAGTTCGTCTGTCACTATGTGATCTGCAGTCTGTCAGGATGAACCGGAGGCACTGACAACTTGGGCCTCAAACTGCTGGAACTTGTCTGGAGTATCTTTGCTGGCCACGACGTCAACTACGACCAGATCTTATGGGATGATTTCTTTCAGTACATCCATAAGGAAACTCTGAGACAAAAGATCAATCTGTATTCGGACCTTTAAGATGTTTGCCCATCCACATCTTGACTACAATTGGACTTGAGACAAAAGAAGTCTCTGATCACATTGAGGCTACGGAAGGTATAGACCCATGCCTTTCTACCCCGCCTCTACCTAGTCAAAATGTACCAGCTTCTACCGCACCACGTGATCCTGAGCATACCGCAACTCCATCTTATACTACTCTATCTAACCTTCCTTTAGCTCAAAGACTCAAGAAGCTTTCTTAAAGAAAAACCTCACGAGGGAAGTCCAATATAAACACTCCATCCAAAGAAGTCGAACCATCCAATAAACGTAAAGTCAGACACGTTGTCTCTTCTGATGAAGACTCTGACCCAGTTCAGACACCTGCAGTCAATGTTGAAGATAAATCAGATGATGACTCTATTCCCATTGTAGTTCTCAAGAAACGCAAAACCAACCAAAGTTCTAGCCAAATGCATGACCAGATTAATATTGAAGTCTCTCAAAAGACTCTAGTAATCCTTGGGGTCCCCGCGGACCCATTTTCTTCAACCCTTCCTAGCCACTCAGACACAGTAAGTGTGCCTGCTTCTTCCAAACGTGGAGACTCTCCCCCAGCCAAATCCCAAGAGGATTTAATTGGTTCTTCTCGCTCTAAGGTCTCCAGTGCTTCCAAACTTTATTTCTTTCAGGAACAGGAGTTGCGCTCCATTCTTGATCTTGTACTCCAAACACTTGATACACCTTCCCAATTGCAGGACAATTCTTTAGTCCTTGCCAGAACTGAGCCGAGGCCAAACTTGACTACGGGTCAAGGAGACCAAGGAAGCTCAGGAAATCCTACTTCGCTTACCTTATATACAGGTGGTTTACGCACGGTGAGCACAAATGTGCAAGGATCCGTGAACCCGAGGGACACCTCGGTGCGTAATAAATGAATTGACGGCTATGACTCTGATGATACTTTCTCTCGGGATCGTCCCACTACTGAGTCTGGTATCAAGAAATACGAAGCTTTTCGCAGGGCATTTCAGACTCGAAAAGATAAACAAATGTAGTAGCTTCAACAAAAAGAAAAGGAAATTCAAATGGTGGCTAAGTACTGGGCAGATGCAATCAACAATGCCAACACGGTAGCCACTATTCTCAAAGTACAAGAATTGATGACCGCAATGGATGAAACCATCTGCAAAGCTCAATCTATTCCGGATGGTGCAGGTCCATCCCAGCCCCCTCCAACTCAAAATGTTCAAGACTCTCAAGATGCTGGAATAGAAATCGAAGCCAGCTTCAGACCTACGCTTGGATTTGATGACATTGACATAGAAGAAATCAATCAACCAGCGCAATCGGATGATATGATGATGATTTTTGATGAGGAAGACGAATCAAGTGGCTCCCAGCACACTACTTCAAAGCCTAAGGAAAAGAAGAAGAAAAAGACAATGGTTGTTTCCAGGAAAGAGTTTCTAAGCCTGCAAAACAAGATCGATCAGATCTTAGCAGCAGTAAAATCGGACCAACCGCAACCGGAATATATGCCTGGACCACAATCTCTAATTGACATGATAGAGCGATTGGAAGCAAGAGAAAGACTTGCAACTGAGATAATCTCTCTCAAGGTTGAAATGGGTATCCGATCCCTACTGAAGTGACCGTAATCAAAGCTGAGCTTTAATTAGTCATTGCGGGTCATGATGCTCATTCCAAGAAGCTTGTTGAGGAAACTCACAATGCTTATGAGTCCGCTATTTCTTTCTTACAATCAACCATCAACAACCTCAGACGCTCTATATCCTCCAACTTCCATGGCCAGGAGATTCTCAGACTCACAAAGGAGATTCACAAATTGCTTTTCAACACTGCAAACCCCACCAATCAGCAACTTAGTGAGGCCATCAATGCTCAGTTCACTAAAGTTTGTGCCAAAATTGATGTCCTTAAGCAATGGCTTGAGGAGGAACTCGGTGTTCCTTCCTCAAGAGGGGGAAGTGAAGACCATGGCTCGGACCACATCTCACCTCAATATTCACATCTGCATTAACATTTACACTCTCCCATCCGCATTAGTTCCAGTCATCTACAAACAATCATTACTGAACCCATTATTCAACAAAAGGTTCCTACTCCACAACCTTCTCCCAAAAAGAAGCCTCATGTGCCTTCTCCTCAACAAGAAAGATGACAGTAGAGCAGCCAAGTTAGCAGAAATGATTTGGAGAGATCAAGGATTCGACATCACTATGGATGAATCCCTCATCCATTCCTGGGTCAATCCCATCCGAAGATTACTTGATGATGACTACAAGCCCTATCTCACTTTTGTGGAACCTCCATCAGACAGTTATTGGGACATTCCCATCTCTCCCAACGCAAAGTTCTTTACCGTCTTTGAATCGTTTGACCGCAACCTTCATGATGATCAGAGGTTTCCACTGGAATTTGAAAGACTCAACAGATTCCATGCCAAGCATGGATCTACAATCGAGAAAATCTGGTCGAACGACAGACCCACTGCAATCAAGAACTACAAGCCCAGAAAATTCATGAAAGCTGAATTCATCCAGTATACTCTCACCGGAAGAAATTCAGACTACATCCGAAGTCAAGCTTATTTTCCATGCATGAACCCGGAGGAAATCTTCCTGATTGCAAAGGTATTTCAGAACAAGTGTGAGAAGCACCCAAAGATGAAGACTGTGTATGAAAGGGTCTGTACCTTTCTAAAAGAGACTGTTTGTGACTCCGCGAAGATTGACTCAGACATCCACCCTGCACTTGCTCAGAAGTTCAACGTTCCTCCTCTTGACCCAGCTCTGATGCTGACTGAAGGTTTTCAAGAGCGATCCCTTGGAGCAACTAACTTCCCTGATCTTGGAATCATTTTGAAACGAAAGAATGATGAAACCAAGTACTTCATCCCAATGACTGCCATGAATCTCTTAACCCGAAGGAAACTGGAAGTTACTCAAACTGCAGTGAACAAGTCAAAACACACAACTGCAGAAGTTAAGTTTGAAATCTCCAGGAGGATAGTATGGTTCAGTGAAGTGAGGAAGTTTTGGTGGATTCTCATCAAATTCCTTAGCCTTGACAAATGTAAGGAAAGTTGAAGAGGTCACTTAGGGGGAAAATAGTTGAAAGATAAAAGTGACGCTCTTAAATTTGAAGAGATCCGAAGCTATCAACTAGATCCGCAGTCAAGCTCAACACCGCAACAAGCAACTGCATCCGCAATTGAAGTCATCTATCTTAGCTTAGTTTTATCTGTTTTATGTCTTTACATTTGTTTGTCCAGTGTGCCTTGCATGGAAACCCCTAGACAGATTTAACTTGTAATGTTCGAGTCTCTATAAATAGAGCTCTTTTATTCTGAATGAATACACCTCAATTGATCATTCTATCTCTATCTTGAAATATCGTATTCTCTCTTAGTCTCTTATCTTAAAAGATCTTCAGATTCTAATATTAAGATCGTTATCTCTTCGGAGCAAGTCAGCTTGACTTAATCACTAAGCTTGATCTCATTTACTAACTTGGATTGTCTGCAATCCTTGTTAAGAATCAGCTTATAGTGTCTTCTTGATATAATACTTGTTGTCATTTACATTTCCCTATATTTCCGCACCTAATTATCTAACAATCTAACTCTAACTTATTATTATTGTTGAGCTTTATGATCCACTGAGTTAAACTTCATTCCGCATTATTAGTTGTTCTAACATTTGTTCAAGTGTGTTACTCAAGTTTTTCTCTCAACAGGTTGAGCACCCAAATATGCTTAACAGGGTAGGCCGGGCACCCAGATATGCCTAGCAGTATGTTATTGTATGGTATGTGGTATGATTGCGGAACTCACTAAGCTTTGTGCTTATGGTTTTTAGTTTTTGTTTCAGGTCCTTCTTCTTCGAAGGGAAAGGAGCCGACACCTTAGCAACACATCACACACAGACAACTTTCCGCATATGAGATTCTTGGGATTGTACTCTGACATTGTTACTATCTTATGACATGCTTTTGAGGCTTGTACTCCATGGTTTTTATGAAATTAAATAACTTGATGATGTTTTCTATAAATTTTTTTATGAATCATTATATCAAAAATGAAATTTTTGGTCCGTATTTTTGGGATGTTACAAGATCAGCCCGAGATATCGTTAATTATCTTGGCATTTAGGGGTGGAGAACCTGGTTTCTCCGGGATCTTGTGACCATCCTGGTTTTTATCCTTGGAATTTTCTTTATTTCTTCCGAGGATCTCTTTGAGATGCCCCTTGCTAAGGAGGTAGCTGATCTCCTTTCTTAGGGCTATACAATCCCCCGTCATGTGACCGAAATCTTTGTGGTAAGCATACCATTTGGACTTGTCTTTCCAACTGGTGGACTTAGTATCCTTCTTTGGCCACCCTGTTTTGTCTCCGAGATCCTGCATAGCATGGATTAAACCTGAAACATCCACAGAAATACAATAGTCAGTGATCTTAGGAAGTTCCTATTCGTCTCCTTCATCTTTGAGGACATTAACCCTGTCATGATCTGGTTTGGAATAGGGCTTCAATTTGTATGATCTTGGGGCCGAGGATTCGGCCTTCCTATTAGGATTCTCATATTGACTTGAAGGGTTGCTCCTGTTCTGGATTTGTTTATCCTCTTCAAGCCTTATGAACCTCAATGCTCGGCAACTAACTTCATCCAATCTCTTGCATGGCGTCATCACAAGATCTTCATAGAAGGGTGAATCCTTACTTAGACCCATCTTGAAGGTCTCTACAATAGTCACCATGTTAATGTTGGGGATGCTTAGAGCTTCCCTGCCAAACATGTTAACAAAATCCCTAAGTCGTTCCTTACGATCCTAAACCACCCGATAGAGATCACTAGTGATCTTCTTGAAGGTTATGCTACAAGAAAACTGGTTATTGAAAATATTGACTAAGTGTGCAAATAAAGTAATAGAATAGAGAGGAACGTTTAGCAGCCATTTAAGAGCTGATCCCGTAAGGCTTGAACCAAAGCCTTTGCATATGCAAGCTTCCTTCAAGTGCACTGGGATGGGAATGATCTCCATCCTTTCTCTGTATTGTGCTACGTGCTCTTTAGGATCTATAGTTTTATCGTAAGGCTTCATGCTAGGAGTCTGGAAGTGCTTAGGAACTTCGGTATCTGCTATCGCAGGAGCATATCTCGAGATCATGTGACTTGTTGGAGATGTTTCTGGTATGGTTTGAACTAGTTCGGGTACGCTTGAGATCATCTGTCTCAACCGCTGAAGTTCCCTAGCCATATTTGGACCTATTCCTGCATCAATATTTGTAGAGTTAGTATTGAGAGTATTTCTATTTAAGAAGTTAATAGAATCGAGGTTCCAAGGAGTATTGAAAGGATCATTGAGATTATTGAGCATAGATGGTCGATTGTTCATAGTTGCCCCCCATGGTGACGCAACAGTAGTATGAGTTGTGCTCTCTCGATGATTTCCTGAGGATCCTGCATTGACGAAGTTCAAGATCCTTGGTTGTACAACTATATGCATCATTTCCTGGGATCTCTGAAATTTCGCCTTCATCCTATCCACTTCTCTAAGTAGTGTTCTATTCTCATCTTGCAGTTGAGTCATCTGTTGCGCCATTTTCCTAATCATAGCGAAAAGTTCAGCAGTAGTGAACGGAGCAGTCAGATCCTGGAGTCCTGAAGATCCTAAACTTCCTTGGCTAGTGATCGGAGCAGTCGGATCCTGGAGTCCTGAAGATCCCAAACTTCCTAGGTTAGTGACCGGAGGGGTGTTTCTCTTGGAAGTGTTAGGCGCTTTGCTCTGACCAGGGGGTCCACTCGGAGGAGGTGGTAGGTTTTTGGTCGGAATGGAAGGAGAGGAGGATGAATAAAGGATCGGTTGTGTAGACATTATCTTTCGTGGATTCTGAACACCACAGCCCCACGCTGGACGCCAAATTGTTTTGGTAAAAAATTACACAATACATCAACCAAATTGAATGAGAGGTCGGGATGTTCGAATTGTGCAATAGAGAAAGGTAAAGCGAATGACACGATTGTTTACAAGGAAAGCCCTTGATCCTTGCTAGGATCTGCGACACAAAACCTTGGGAGGTGATAATGATCACCTGCCTTGATGATTTTATTAACATAAAATGATAAGAACAAGTGAAAAAGTTCGTAGAGTAAGCTAAAAGTAGGTAGAGTGTGTCGTGTGTGATACATGTGTCAATTTATAGTCTAAGCTAGCTAACAAGGTGTCCGATATTTCTGGGATCCTCTATGACCCACTTTGTGAACGTTGTTTGAATTGGTATGCCAGGCCTTTAGCATAGTTGAGATGAAACTCAGTTGAGAATAAGTCTTCTCTTGACTATTTCTGCACATGTGTTTGTTAAGAACAAAATATAACCGTTATAAATGTTAGTAAGTAATAATAACGGTAATAGTTGGGATCCTGAGATAGTTGAGGATCCTGAATATCTGATGAGGTTTGAGGACCCTGAATATATATATATATATATATATATATATATATATATATATATATATATATATATATATATATATATATATATATATATATATACATATATATATATATATATATATATATATATATATATATATATATATATATATATATAGACACACACACACACACACTCTCCCTCACACACACACGCACACACACACCTGCAGGAACACGTTTGAAGACACATAAATCTCTTCTAAAAATCGATTGAAAAATCATGTTTTGAAGACATAAAACTCATTTCTGGAAACACACACACACAACACACGAAGATCTTCGATATCTTGAGCAAGTTTATGGAAACAGACACAAGTCAGTTTAATATAATTGGGTTCAAAGATGAACACGGTGAACACAAAACTGTAAATCGATTTTTGGTTTTTGTTGGGGCTGAACACACACACACACACACCATATTTGCCCCAAAATTAGTCAAATTCTATTTTCAAGTTGTAAATTGATAGATTTAAGATCCAAGTGACAAATTCAAACAAACTTTTATTGTTCTTGATTTGCATGAAAAAGCAACATCATTGGCACTTTGGCACTCATCCTCGCCATAATTACCGCCGCCCAAACTCCACCTCCATCACCACTGGCACCTACACCAACATCCTATTCCTAGAATGACATATACTTATCATACACTTACACCTCCGGATCCAAGCTTCCACCAAACCGAACATCAAACAAGATGAGTGAAAGAGATCAGATTGCCATTTTTCGATGAGGGAAGAGAGATCGATCATAGTTGGCGGTTGTGTGGTGGATCACATCCCCCTTCCTCTCATGCCATCGTGTTCGAATGATTAGTTCTCACAGGACCGGTAGCCATATTAGTCTTCTGATTCCCAGTCTTCCTTTGATTCTTTGCTTATTGTGAATAGAAAATATGAAGATGAAGGATAACTTGATGAATATCATGTGTTATGTACAAACTAATAAATACCAAACCTGATAGTAGATTAAAGACAATCACTTTTTTTCCAGTTCACAACTAAGGTGACAAGTGGTCGAGAACAACTGATGATCCCAAATTAAAGACAAAACAAAAGCAAACCATAAAAAAAATTAAAAACAGTAACTTAAGCGATCCAAAGATCATCCATTCTGCTTAAGTGCAACAAATCTCCACTATTAAACAAAAACATGTGTACCACCGATGATGGTGGGCTGAGAATTTAATTGGAGTATGTAGGTGGTAGTGGTAGTTTTAGAGTTTATAAAAAAAGAGCGATGATCAAAAAGAACGAGATGAGAGATGATAAATGCAGATTCGTTGTTGGGGGGGGGGAGAGAGAGAGAGAGAGAGAGAGAGAGAGAGAGAGAGAGAGAGGAGAGAGAGAGAGAGTGATAGAGAGAGAGAAAAAGAGATGGGTCCTCTTTTATTTTTAATTATAAAAATTATTAAATAATTATTAAATTTTTAAAAAAATAAAAGAAAATGGAAAATAAATATACCAAAGGAATAATAGTCATTTCAATTTCTGGAGGGACCAAATACGCAATGAAACTAGCGCAAAAGGACCACCGATCCAAAAAAGTCATGGTTTGGACCAAAACCCGCAAAAAATGAATACCACAGGGACCATTTTTGCGATTTTTTCTTATTATTGGGCAATAATATTGTTATGGATATTGTTTTGGTAAAAAATCGACTGAGTGAATATTAACCAAATTTGAATGAGAGGCTGTGATGCTTGTTGGTAAAATGTTTGTTGAAATCAGAATAAGATTGCAAAAGTGATTTACAAGAAAAGCCCTTGATCCTTGCTAGGGTTTCTGGCAGAAAACCTTGAGAGGTGATAATGATCACCTTCCTAGTTAATTTGTATTAATTTAGAGATGGGTTACAGATGAAGTGTGAAGATACGAGTACAAGTATTGTAGTGAGTCTTGCTCTAGGTGCGTAAGGTGTATGATGATTTTTTTGGTTGTTTGCATGTTACAAGTGTATTTATAGTCTAGGTTATGTAACTAAAAGTCTGATATTTCTGGAATCCTGTTGAACTGGTATTTGCACGTGCTTTGACTTGGTATTTCCGCATCATAAGCTTGATTGAAGTGTTTCTTCGTTGAGAATGAGTCTTATGTTAACCCTTTATGCACATGTGAGAAATAGACAAGAGTTATAGCCGTGAAACTTGTCAAGAAATAATAATAATAACAATAACAATAACAATAATAATAATAATAATAATAATAATAATAATAATAATATTAATAATAATAAGAATAATAATAATAATAATAATAATAATAATAATAATAATAATAATAATAATAATACTAATAATCAGGATCCTAGCAAAAGATTTTGGGATCGTTAGATATCTTTGAGATCCGGAATCCTGGATAGGATTGAGGATCTTAGCATTAACAATTTCCCCAAAATTATACCTGCAATATATTTGAATTAATTTCAAGTATTTTAAGTGTATAATTTAACTAAATTGAAATAAAGGGTTTGAAATTCAAACTCCAACGGATAGTGTAAGGACCCAAAAATCAAGGGTGAAAATTTCATTTCTAATTTAGCTAAAACATTGATACCATTTATTTCAAACATTTCAAATCATCGTTAAGTAAATCATTTATCAGAGTTCATCCTAAAATCATTCATTGCGGAAATCATAGGTGTGTGCACTGCGATAAATCCGAGCTCTTATTTTCAAAATCGATGATACCTGAAACCAAAACTGTAAACCGTAAGCACAAAGCTTAGTGAGTCCCCCAGAGCATACCCCACACACAATCCACATAACACATATCACATTAGCTATACAAGCTATCGCATATCATATTAGCTATATAAGCTATCTCTACCACATATCGCATATCATATTCGCTATACAAGCTATCTCTACCACATACCATTAGCTATAAAAGATATCTCTACCACATAACATTAGCTATAAAAGCTATCTCTACCACATATCCCTACATAAGGACTCCATGGTATGGTGCCTTAGACGCATTGGTATGGTGAGACGACTCACCTGGCACTGCTGAAGCCCTGCTGATGCTTTTCTGGCTACTACCTGGCAACTCCCTGAACTGCTACTCCTTCGGCTCGTCGAGTTATTAGTACCAAAATGAAACTTAGTCCCAAAATGTCCTCAAAAGTCAAACAAGGTTAACCTTGGACAAAGTCAAAGTCAACGGTCGAAGTCAACGCTCCGAGTTGACTCAACCCGCTGAGATGATCGATCAACTCGTCGAGTTCTAAAACTCAGATCCTTGAATTCGCGATCCAACTCGTTGAGTCAACCCTGACTCGCCGAGTTCCCTGACTACTCATGGTCGCGACTTATCACATCAACTCGTCGAGTCATTCCTCAGACTCGTCGAGTTATACCATAACATAAAACAAAACCACTCACCTTGACTAGTCGAGTTCCTCCATAGACTCGCCGAGTCCCTCAGTTTGTTTGGGCTCAAACCCTAGCTCCTTAAGACATAAGTCTTTGTCCCAAATCTCATATTACTTCAAACCAAAGCATGAAAATCGAGATCCAGATCTTAGACACCATATGAGCACATAAATTTTGGATTAGATGTTTAAGCCCATAATTATTATTGGTATGTACTCGACCCGAGAGTAGCATGGTCCAGTTGGGTTGCATATCATCAAGACAATTTGTTAGGATAGACTCTTGAGAGAAGGATATATATAATTTGTTAATATATTATAAATTATAATATATTAATATGAAATCATATGTTTTAATTAGTATTGACCAAATTAATTTGGAATTAATTTAGTGATCAAAAGAGACTAATTAAATCTATGGGGACTAATTATGGTAATTAGTTATATTTATTTTTGTTGGGCTTATGATCCATGTTGGACCAATTTTATGTATGGATACATAAAGAGTTGCGTCACATGAACCATGGATCATAAACCCATGGGTATGGGTTTGGGTTAACCCATGACCTTTGGAATTCCACATATAAATATGTTACTTCATAGCCAAAATCACTACTAATGTATTGTTGGAGGATATGGACGGTTTTGGTTTGTATGATTTCTCTCTCAAGTTTCATCCTTTTTCCATGATGTGTTGTGACTTCATTTGAGGCTTCCACACTATTGGGGTTAAGCTCTTCGGGCAAATATATCAAGACTTCAAGCTACATGAAAGGTATGTTACTCTAACTAGTATTTTATATGGTATATCACAATTCCATGCTAGTTATAGGATCAATGCCTTGGAAACCATTTGCATGTATAATTAGTGAAAATATAGATCCAAGGTATTTAGGGTTGTATGTGCACCATAGGATGTTGTAGTATACAAAACGCATCAGTGGTATCAGAGCCATTGGTTGTTTTCAAATTATACTTGATGCTACTTGCTGAAAAAGCTGAAAAAATTTAATTTTTTCCTGTCTGGACAGGGGACTCGACGAGTCCATTGAGGGAATTGACGAGTCCATGTACAAACTCATCCAACTCGTCGAGTTTGTTCTTGCACTCGGCGAGTTGGAGCATCTGACAACATATATTCGAGTGTTTTGGTCTGTTTTGGATTAGAATCATTACAACAAAGTGTTTTTGTTCATAAAATTTGATTTTGATGTTATTATAATGTTTATTCTCATCCAAATAAAGGATAATTGTGAAAGTTTCAAGACTTGTTTTAGTTTATGTGATTTGCTAAGTTCTTGAAAATTGTTGATGTGAATTATCTTTTCTTATGAGTTAGTTTAGATTAATAGAAAAAATTATGCGATAATTTATTTTCGATCCAAATCCATCTAAAAGTTGTTCATAAAATATGTTTTTGTAACTTGTCCTCAAGTCATATGAAAAGTCTCATTTATGATTTTTAAAACTCATAAGATTTCCATAAGTCATGAAAATGAAGAGTCTCATATTTTAAATGTTTTAAAGTCTTCCATAACTTGTCCTCAAGTTATGGAACTTGAAGAGTTTTTTCATTAAAACTACTTTAAACTCATAAGTTATGGAAACCAAAAGTTTTTAAATTGTTTAAAATTTTCCCTCAAGTTTTGGAATTTGTAAAGTTCCCCCCCCCCCCTAAATACTTTAATTCGAAGTTAAACCCTTAGAATTTTAAGAGTTTAAAATTCAACCCTTATACTATTATAATATTAATAGTTAATAGTTATATATATGTATAAGAATAAAGTCAGTCTTACCGTTAGTAGGCCTCATTCACGAAGCCGGTCTATAAGGGGGATATAAGGTTATTGCCTATAAAATGGCAGTTTAATGGGTGTCCACTCTCACCCACCGCTTCCTTGACTGGTGGAGGGTCGTTAGGTGAACGGGTTTGACAAGACATTAATTCTCCCTTCAATGAAAGTATAATGATAAATATCAAGTAACTAAACCTTATTAAATTCCCAATCTTAGTTACTTTAGGAAAATGTGAATTTGGTGCTAACCCATGAAATTACATTTTGTACCTTACCAAGTCGTTGGTGGAGAGTGTGTGGGTAACCGACACACTAACATGGACTAGTAAGAGTGGCAAAGGGTAACTTAATGTTTATCATAGATTGGTGGAGCGCGTGTGGGTAACCGGCACATCGATTAGGTGATAAAAATTAAGGGTACCAGGTCAATTTGCATGGTTATTAACACCTTGTTTGTGATCCTCGACATCCCATTCACAAACTTGAGGGGGCACAATCGAGATTTAAACATGCCATTGAATAGTTCAATGAATCTCAAAGGATCCAGGAGTTTCAATCGATCTAAAACCCAATACCCTATTAGGTTTTTCATGGCGGAAATTGGTGAATCGTCATTCGCCTACCTTCAAATATTTTATAGCTTGGATTACGGCATCCCACTTCCAAGTTGTAAAATATTGTGTTGGGTCCTAGCCTTGATATTTCATATTGGGTGTTATATTAAGGACTTAAATCAACTAAACATGAATTTCTCCCTCATAGATGTCTATTTATGACAACTATGATCTTCCCAAATATCTTGAAACAAGCTTTCCTAATGAAGATGATGTCCCGTGGTTGGATCATGTAAATCATACTTCACTTCCTCCACCTCCTCCAATTATTCTCCCTAACCCACAAGTTCTTGAAATGTTCAAGGTCACTCAATCTCTATTGGCAAGCAATGTCAGTATGTGCTTACATTTTGGAGATGAAGTTACATATTGACAGGATGGGAGAGTTGGGTGTCGAAGTCTCGAGGTAGCTGGCTGTTGACTTGGTTCTTAAGTCACTCCCTGATGACAGATCACGACATGACCCTTATTGATCTTACCTATTTTCTTGTTGCTGCTGAATCAGCAATGATTTAGGGCACTGGTAAAGCAAATTTTATTGGAATATCTACTTCCCAAAGTTACATAGACATTGACAATGGAAACATTAGACGTCCAGAAAAGTCTTCACTTCCCAATGGAAAGGGATCGGCCATAGTCAACTTGGTTGACCAAATGGTAAAGAGAAAGACTAAGTCTGAGATAGTCCTGTGCACCATTACCAAAGAGTCCATATGTTTCTATTGCCAAAGGAAGGGGTATTGGTTGCGAAGCGGCACTATTTACCTGAAGAATCATAAGGATTGTAAAGTCAGAATGTATGATTCTACTTCAGGTAAGTCCACTATCTAACTCTATTAAGTTCCTATTTTGATATTCTTATTACATGATGTGACTAGGTCGCATTTTGATGTTTTAAGAATCAAAGAAAAGAGAGGAAGCTTAAAGGAAGAGTAAGCAGATTCTGATCATAAAGATCAAAATTTTGAGCTGCTGCTGAGAGTTATGATAGATAGCTTAGGAATAGATAACAACATAGTTTTCATATGTATTTGCATTGTAAGGATACGTTTTTCCGCAATTTTAAAATAAAAAGTAAATTTTTTTATTTTATTTATTTTAAGTATCTTTACAATGGGAATTGTGAAAATTGTTGTTTAAATGATTCCATTGATAGCAATATTGGAAAATGTATTTAATTCTTTCGTTTGTGGTAGTGTCATAATTTACCAAATGAGGAAAGATTCTCCTCACCCAAGTTTCAGATGGATAGAAACTTTGAAGCATGCAACTTATATTGTATGATGAATGGGAATTTTCATCTTTGGGAAATTAAGACTAATTCCTTGATCACATGTATATGTGAGTCAAGTGAAGGACTAGGGGATCGGGTACACTTGGGTGTGCGTTGGTCAGGTCCACAACAGAGAACGATAAGACTATTCGTCATGATTTACTAAAGTTCAGTGAATATGGTTGTGCTTACAAGTTTAAGTATAATTCTGAAACATTGGAAAAGTTTCAATGTAAGGCAGAACGAATAACAAGAATCAAATTAGGCAGAAAGATAAAAGTTTCTCCAATCTGAAAAGATGGGAGAGTACTTGAGTATCTTGTTTCGTGATTATCTTAGTGATTAAGAAACCATATCACAATTGATTCTCTAAGGACATCTTAGTGCATTTTTTTGGCTAAGAAGAGGAATCGTGGATTGTTGAAATGGTTAAAAATCAAAAAGATGAATCATACTTCGTTCCAAAACAAGTCTTAGAGTCATACTCCAAGATTGTAAGTTGAGTGACATGATCTTAAGAAGGTTTATAACACTTATCAAATGTAGAGTAAAATGTTTTCTACTCTTGTCTATTTGAAATTGGTGAGTTGTGATGTTTTGGATAAAACAAAGACCAACTAAGGCCAATTGTGTGAAGCGTTTGTTTTAATAAGAATCCCCACTAACTCTTGAATATTTGTTTTGTCAAGGAATGGTTCTTAGAATCTTATATTTCAAGAGTCAGTAGGAGTCTTAAAGATCTTGAAAAAGTTTCTAGAACTAATCAAGAATAAACCTGCTATTTATCACTAGCTCACGACTTGAGGTTTGTAACCTATCGTGTTGACATATTCTTATTTATGTGCTCACTCAAGTTAAGGTTGTCTATGCATGTGAGTTCTATGAGTTCTCAGGTGTTTGCATAACCACTTGGAAGCAATGGTAGGCCCTTGTGCTGCCAGGTGGCAAGAAGTTAAGATTAAACAAGTTCAGTCCACATGAGTTTGGATTTGTC
Organism: Lactuca virosa; assembly: GCF_052849685.1. Classification (NCBI taxonomy): domain Eukaryota; kingdom Viridiplantae; phylum Streptophyta; class Magnoliopsida; order Asterales; family Asteraceae; genus Lactuca; species Lactuca virosa. The sequence continues at coordinate 1,264,993 of NC_136430.1, forward strand.
ACTAACCTCCTCTTGTGGTTATGACAAATTCACATGGATAGGAACACATACACCATAAAATCTAAGTGTCATAAGGTTTCTCTCGGATTCAAGAAAATGATGGTGAGGAAACGCTTTCACTAAGTAGATTTTAAGTAGATAACAATTGTGATATTTGCATTCTCAAAGTCATTAGTGGAGCGTGTGTGGTTAACCGACACACTAACATGGACTTGTGAGAAATGGCAAAGGTCTAAACGATTGAGACTATGATTACGGCATCCCTTTTCATAGTTCTAAAAATTTTTCTAGACACACATGTGAGCTATCTAAGGAAAGGTGTATGATTTTGATGAAGTTTTATCAAAGCATCTCGTATCAGAAATCTGAACTTCGGTAAGAAAGTCAATAAAGTATTGATTTCTAGAAGTCCAGCTGATTTCTGGATACATGTCAAAGCTAGTGGGAGCATAAGTGTTATGCTAATATTTATCATGTTAGTGGGAGCATGATTATTATGTTAAGGATTGCAAGTTAGCAATGTTAATTATAGAAACCAAAAGTTTCAATTTGCAAAGTTGCAGGGTTTAAAAAGTTGTTTTGCTATAATTAAGGGAGGGGAAATCATACTTCATTTCAAATCTAAAAGCTTAGATTGTGAGATTTCAATTAAATTTGGTCATGATTATATTATTTGCGTTCTAAAATTCGATTATGATTATGACATCCCTTTTCATAATCTGAACTATGAGAACATGGCAAATAGAAATAAAAATATTATAGCAAAAGACTGGTCTAATATCATGTCTTTATGTGAGACATCATGAATCGTGTCCCATATGCTTCGGATATAAGATCGATTACATGTGATGTAATATTGGTGTGTTCTAAATTTTTCCAAATGCCTGGGGCATTAAGAGGGAAAAGGTACTAGAACTGGGTATGACAAATGATTAAGAAATTGTCGAGGACAATCTGAGGTTTACCAAAGATTGGTTGCTCATGGACAGTTGGAAGTATAGTGTAAATTTTGGAAGGACCATATTGACATATTCTGAAATGAGGCAACTCTTGTTCAGAAGTGATAGTCAAAATGGGAATGTGAAAATGTTTCCATAGGTGGAAGTTATTCATTAAATTTGTGTAAGATTAGAAAACTTAATGCAAGAAGGATGTTCAAAGGAATGTACTTTGAATTTTGAGACTTTGTTTCCATGGAATTGCTCTCCATTGGAATGCTTTGTAATGTCTGTTGCCAAGTCCTTGTGACATTTGTGCATAGTCATTACGAGAGGACCAATGCATATAAGTTTAGAATCTAACAGATTTCAGTAAATGGCAAAGAATCTTGTATTCTTACATTTGTGGTAAGTATTTGGGATTGTGAAATGAGCATCATTGGAATCATGTTCAATTGATCTATTTCACAAAGTAAGGATCATAGACAAACATAGTGTGCATACTTGGAGTATGGCATAACTATTGTTTGGACAAACATAGTGTGCATCATTGGAGCATGGCTTGATTATTGTTTCACTTCAAGTATTAAGTTGATTATTCGAAACATTATACAACGAATAATGTGTAATCAATATGGTGATAAATAAAAGGTGTTTTATTTATATTCATAAGTTCTGAGACCATATTGAATTCGATTATTCTTGTGTTTCACTTTGTATGTTTTGACTTCCCAAATAACTAGGTTATTCAAACTCTCCACAGTCAATCATACTTTGGAAGTAGGTATGAATCAAGACTGCCATGAATTGGGTACGTAGATGTATAAGATGTTTAGACATAGCAAAAGTTGTCGCAACATTCATGAGTGCTCCTGGACTGAGATTCGAGTATTGGATTAAACCCACGCTCATTTGACTCACTTCATGGATTTTATCACGAGTGATCATGAGACGATAATATCTTATATTCTTCAAGCCTAGAGATATGAGTTGTTGACTATGAGTTGGTTGTACATTGATTGTATAAAAATGAATCAGTAACTTGATGTTATAAAACGTGCCTTTGTGTATGATTCAACAAGTAGTTAGTACAAGCATATGAGTCGAAGTTTATCCTTTCCTTTTACCCTTGGAGGGATAAAAGCGATATTTGTGGCCCCTCGATGATTTATTGATGACAAACGTAAGTGCTCGGCCGGGCCAGGACTGATTTGATTTGTTCAATTAGCCAGTCGTCATAAATCAGAAATCGGGAAACAATAGATGCACAGAGAGAATGATTATAATCCATGTCTCAGTCCACATGATCTTTAGAATGGAGGAATATATGATCCCTTATCTAATAAACGTGTCATTGACTAGGTCAGAGTTCGACAACGGCTTTTAAGAGCTACGATTGCTAGTCGGGTTTTTGGAGTCATACTTGCAATAATAGTTTTAGACATATCCAAGTAGGAGACTGTTGGATTATATGTCTAAACCCATAACTATTATTGGTATGTACTCGACCCGAGAGTAGCATGATCCATTTGAGTTGCATATCATCAGGACAATTTGTTAGGATGGACTCTTGAGAGAAGGATATATATATGATTTGTTAATATATTATAAGTTATAATATATTAATATGAAATCATATGTTTTAATTAGTATTGATCAAGAATTAATTTGGAATTAATTTTGTGATCAAAAGAGACTAATTATATCTATGAGGACTAATTATGGTAATTAGTTATATTTATATGTGTTGGGCTTATGATCCATGTTGGACCAAGTTTATGTATGGATACATAAAGAGTGGGGCCACATGAACCCTGGATCATAAACCCATGGGTATGGGTTTGGGTTAACCGATGACCTTTGGAATTCCACATATAAATATGTTACTTCATAGCCAAAATCACTACTAATGTATTCTTGGAGGATATGGACAGTTTTGGTGTGTATGAATTCTCTCTCAAGTTTCATCCTTTGTCCACGATGTGTTGTGACTTCATTTGAGGCTTCCACACTATTGGGGCTAAGCTCTTAAAGCCAAATACATCAAGACTTTAAGCTACATGAAAGGTATGTTACTCTGACTAGTATTTTATATGGTATATGACAATTGCATGCTAGTTATAGGATCATTTCCTTGTAAACCATTTGCATATATAATTAGTGAAAACAAAGATCCAAGGTATTTAGGGTTGTATGTGCACCATAGGATGTTGTAGTATACAAAACCCATCAATAAGTATCAGGCTTTCCTTCCATATATGGCCTTTTGGGCTTATCAAGGCCAAACTAACACCTTAGAGCTTGCATGGGGACTTCAATGGCATAAAGTTTGCACCTTTATGCCTTAACACTCCTCAATGAATCCAGATCTGAATAGATCCTTGCTTGGGACATCCATAACCCCAGAATCAAGTTCCTTGGAACAAAAACCCCATAAAGTGACAAAGAAGCGATCTATCAAGCTATTAAGCAAGGTTGAGAAGTTATTTATGGATCTACAAGCCTTTCCTTGAATCCCCCAAGCTTCTATTTCTTCTTCAAGCTTCAAAGCACTCAAGAACACTCAATAATGGCTCACTAAAGCATTAGGGCTCGAGATCTAGGGTTTGGACAGTAGGGGCTGAGAATGGGGCTGAAAGGTGGAGAATAAGATGCTTAAATAGGAGACACAAACCCGGATTTAGGGTTTCTCAAACCCTGACCAACTCGTCAAGTAGGTCTTCCCGACTCGTCGAGTAGGTCCTTCCTACCCGCGTCCTAATCTTGCTTCTACTCGTCGAGTCACCCCCTTGGACTCGGTGAGTAGACCTTCTTTACTTTGAGTTTTCTTCCTTTAATTAGCCTTCTGGATTTCGGGTGTTACAACTCTCCCCCACTTAAACTAGACTTCATCCTCGAAGTCTTCTGCGACAATTGCATGCTAGTTATAGGATAATTTCCTTGGAAACCATTTGCATATATAATTAGTGAAAACAAAGATCCCAGGTATTTAGGGTTGTATGTGCACCATAGGATGTTGTAGTATACAAAACCCATCAATAAAGTCTCAGGCTTTCCTTCCATATATGGCCTTTTGGGCTTATCAAGGCCAAACTAAAACCTTAGAGCTTGCATGGGGACTTCAATGGCATAAAGTTTGCACCTTTATGCCTTAACAATCCTCAATGAATCCAGATCTGAATAGATCCTTGCTTGGGACATCCATAACCCCAGAATCAAGTTCCTTGGACCAAAAACACCATAAAGTGACAAAGAAGCGATCTATCAAGCTATTAAGCAAAGTTGAGACTTCCTTACCAGAAAATGAAATGCGAAGTTATTTATGGATCTACAAGCCTTTCCTTGAATCCCCCAAGCTTCTCTTTCTTCTTCAAGCTTCAAAGCACTCAAGAACACTCAATAATAGTTCACTAAAGCATTAGGGTTCGAGATCTAGGGTTTGGATAGTAGGGGCTGAGAATGGGGCTAAAAGGTGGAGAATAAGATGCTTAAATAGGAGACACAAACCCGGATTAAGGGTTTCTCAAACCCTGACCAACTCGTCAAGTAGGTCTTCCCGACTCGTTGAGTAGGTCCTTCCTACCTGCGTCCTGATCTTGCTTCTACTCGTTGAGTCACCCCCTTGGACTCGGTGAGTAGACCTTCTTTACTTGGAGTTTTCTTCCTTTAATTATCCTTCTGGATTTCGGGTGTTACAACTCTCCCCCACTTAAACTAGACTTCATCCTCGAAGTCTTCTGCGGTTACCCATCTCGAATACTCCTCACACGTCTGTAACATCCTGATTTCACCCCTCTGGCACGTATCACAATATTGTCCACTTTGGGCTCCCGGCGCGAAAACTTCCCAAGCGGTCACCCATCCCTGGATTGCTCTCGCCCGGGCACACTTAACTGCAGAGTTCTTATGGGATCTGCTACTCTCACGGCTTTAAAATGCGTTGTGACAAGGAAGGTATCCACACCCCTTATAAGGAAATGTTTCATTCTCCTTCCAAGTCGATGTGGGATCATGTGCAACTAACCTGCCTGCCTTCACCCCCATTATAGGGTTCAACGTCCCCGTCGAACACATCGACTCATGACCCAGCTCTGATACCATTTGTAACATCAAGATTTCACCCCTCTGGCGTGTATCACAATATTGTCCGCTTTGGGCTTCCAACGCGAAAACTTCCTAAGGGGTCACCCATCCCTGGATTGCTCTCGCCCATCACGCTTAACTACATAGTTCTTATGGGGTCTACTGCCCTCACAGCTTTAAAATGTGTTGTGACAAGGAAGGTATCCACACCCCTTATAAGGAAATGTTTAGTTCTCCTTCCAAGTCGATATGGGATCAGGTGCAGCTAACCTTCCTGCCTTCACCCCAATATTATCTAGTTGTAACATTCTGTGTATTTAATAAATAAATAGATAAAATTTGATGAACGAATAGTTGCAATAAATTCATATTATTTAGGGGATTATTGGTTTTGGGGAGCCGAATGTTATAAATTGGCTTATTCGGGGGTTAAAGTTTAAGTTCAGGACTTGTCTCGCAAAGGATTTTAGAAGTCAAGGGGGGTTTTTGGTATTATTGGGACTTAATATGTAAGGATTTATGGAGGCAGGGGCTTATTGGTAACATTTTGGACTTGATTTGTAAAGGGTTTAAAGAGGCAGGGTAAAAAGGGTAAAATATGGATTTACTTTGAAAGAAATGAGGGAAGGGAGCGGTTAAACTTGTCATTATGGGGCAGAGTTTCATGAGTCGGGTATATAACTCCAACATCACCGGGTGCCTAACCCTAACCCTAAAAATGATGTCGGTCGTCACCCCACTCCCTTTCATCCTCCAGCCGCAAACCGTTTGACTCCCACCGGCGCCACCATCCTTCCTCCACCACCGCCATGAGAGGCTTCGTCCACCACCCTCCACTTTGCAAATCGGAGCGCCACCACTGTCGCATCTTCCACAACAGTCGGTGTATGCACTGTGTGGGAATTGTGTCCGCTAGGAAGACGGGATTAGGCGACCGGTACTGCCGCCGCTATTGCTGCAGAGCCGTTATTCACCATGGGTGAGTCGGGTTAACTGCACGAGAAAATGACGTGTTCGTGTGTGTGTGTGTGTGTGTGTGTTCTTCTCCTACTGCTGCGTATATCGTTTATAGTGGGTTTGTTTGATGGCCGACAGCCGCAAAGAACTCCATGGTCGCCGTTCATGTCACGTCGTTGCCGCCACCAACCACCGTGAAAGGTGGTTGTGGGCTTTGTGGTGTTTGTGTTCGATTGTGGTGACGAAATGAGGCTGCTGGAATAATTTTTTTGGCCGGAGATCCGAAGGAAAGCCCCACTGCCACCACCGTGAGGTGGTGGCTGCCGCCACTTGCCACCGCCGTCCACCATAAGGTCGTTATGTGTGTGTGTGTGTGTGTTTAGCTTAGCTGTGTGTGTATTACTTTGGGATTAAAGACTTGTAAAATGTATTAGAAACTGAAATAATGAAAAAGAAACCCTAACCACCACCATGAGGTGGTGGCTGCCGCCACCGGCCGCCGTGTCGGGTGGCGGTGTGCCTCGTTTGGATTGTGACTCGTTTGGGATGTTTGGACAAAGGGACTAAAATGCTAATGGGCCTAATGAACCCTAATTGATCAAAATACCTAGCTATTTGGCCTATTGGGCTAAGATGGGGTTGGAAACCGTGATTACGGTTTAGAAAACCCTAATATTGGATTTATAGGATTTGGACTTATCGGGACCCACATTTGGGCCATTGGAATTGGACTATGTATTAAGCCTAATCACACCATATGACTTATCTAGTAGAGTGGTGGACTTAATGGATTAAGTTCTTAATGGGTTTAGTGAGAAACACTTAACGCTAATTATCATTTTATGTGAAACCCTAATTTCACTTGGGCTTTGAGTTGGGTCTTTCTTATGGGTTTTGGTGATTGGGATATTGATGGGCCATCCAAGAACAATCATATGGACAATAATAATTTAATGGGCTTTAGGGTAAGGCCCATGTGAAGGTTTGGGCCCAATTTGGAAAATTGGGCCATAGATGGCCTATAATTGGGGCTTTATGATTATGAGATATTTGGCCAGTAGAAATGCCAAATGTTTGGACTGGACTAAATGATTGGGCCTTTGAATGAGATCATGTAAAGTTTGGGCCCAATTTGGAAAATTGGGCCATATGTTTGGCTTTGGTCCATGGTTTGAATTTTGGGCCTTTTGGATTGAGCCTTGGACTGAATAAAGCTAAGTTAGGGTAAAGTAGTCTTTTACCCCAAGTATGGAGTTGTGGTTATGCACTGGAACCCAATTATTAATTGGGTATTGTTTGATGTTGGCAGTTCGGGAATCTGTCAACCAACAGCTGGAAGTTCATCTGCGGGACTTCAGTAGTGCGAGATGAGTCTTCTCACCATACCATGGGTCTAAGGCACCAAGGCCGACCCATTATGTGATTATGGTATATGTGTTAGTCATTCTGTGATTTGATATGCTATGTGATTGTGTGTTATTGCATGGAAGACCCCCGGGGGGGGGAGCCTGTGGCATTGGATGTAAGACCATGTGGGGTAGCCCATGGCATTCCTAAGTAAAGACCATGTGGGGTAGCCCGTGACATTCGATGTAAGATGATGTGGGGTAGCCCATGGCATTCCTAGGTAAAGACCATGTGGAGTAGCCCATGACATTGGATGTAAGACCATATGGGGTAGCCCATGGCATTCGTAGGTAAATACCATGTGGGGTAGCCCATGACATTGGATGTAAGACCATGTGGGGTAGCCAATGGCATTCCTAGGTAGAGACCATGTGGGGTATCCCATGGCACAATGGTGTAAGACCCTGGGGGGAGCCCACGGCATCCTTACAGGTTTATGTTTGTGTAGATATTTCTGTTATGTATGATATGTTTATGTGATAGCCAAAACATGTGGTATGTAATGCGGAATTGATCATAACACGAGGGTAAGGAGTGCCCGATAGCCAAAACAGGAGCTGCTGAGTGTAACTTCCTCCTTGTTCATGTGGTATGTAATGCAGAATTGATCATAACCCGAGGGTAAGGAGTGCAAAATGATATCAATTGCCAACTCCTCTGGGATGTTCACATTCAGTTTCAGCAAACGGTCCACATACCTTTGCAGATGGGTTCACCATCCTTCATTCGATTTGTTATCATGGAGGAGATTATTTCATACCGCTCTTGACGACCACTCTGATGGTACCTTTCCATCAAGTCCTGGTGCATCTCAAAAGGGTAATAGTCCTCATAGGACTTTTGGAGCTCGGCTGTCATCGTGGCCATCATGATGCATGCCACTTTGGTGGCATCTCTCTTATGTGTCCTGTATTCAGCGATCTCCTCTAGAGTAGCAGTAGTCTCATCGAGTTCCTTAAGCTCCTTGTCGAGGACATATTCCTTGTCCTCGTAACGAGGAACTATAACGATGTACCGGATCCAATCCATAAAGTTGGAACCATCGAAGATGACTCTCCCACAAAGGTTCATGAGAGAGAAGGAGTCGGTAGGGTTAGAACCCGAAGTGTTGTTGGAAGACATCTGAAAAGAAGAAAGACAAGTTTAGATTAGATATATAGAGTCCTTAATAAGACACCCAAATGTAATATTAAGGCTAGGACCCAACACAATATATTATAACTTAGAAGAGGGATGTCATAATCTAAGCTATAGCATATTTGAAGGTAGGTGAATGACGATTCACCAATTTCCACCATGAAAACGAAATGAATTAGTAGGTTTAATTGGTTTTGAAATTCCTAGATTCTTTTGAGATTCATTGAACTTTTCAATGGCATGTTTAAATCTCGATTGTGCCCTTCAAGTTTTGTGACTCGGATGTCGAGGATCACAAAACAAGGTGTGAATAACCATGCAATTTCACTTGGTGCTCTTAATATTATCACCTAGTCAATGTGCCGGTTAACCACACGCGCTCCACCGATCTATGATAAACATTAAGTCACCCTTTGTTATCCTTACTAGTCCAAGTTAGTGTGTCGGTTAACCACACACGCTCCACCAACGACTTGGTAAGGTACAAAGTGTGAATTTCATGGGTTAGCACCATTTTCACATTTTCCTAAAATAACTAAGATTGGGAATTTATAAAACATTTAGTTACTTCATAATAATCATTATGCCTTTAATGAGAATTTAAAGTCATTGTCCTACCCGTTCGGCTAACGACCCTCCACCGATCAAGGAAGCGGTGGGTGAGAATGGACACCCATTAAGATGCCATTTTATAGGCAACAACCTTATCCCCCCTTATAAACCGGTTTCGTGAATGAGGCCTACTAACGGTAAAACGACTTAATCTTATACATATATATAATTATTAACCATTAATGTTATAAATAGTATAAGGGTTGAATTTTAACTTTTAAAACTCTAAGGGTTGGAATTAATGTATATTAAAGTGTGTGAAACTTTAGAAATTCCAAAACTTGAGGACAAGTTTTGAAACTATTCAAAACTTTTCATTTAATAACTTATGAATTAATGGTTCATAAAAATGAAGACACTTCATTTTCATGTAACTTATGTGTTTTAAATGTGCATAAAAGAAGGTGACGTTTGGAAATCCATAACTTGAGGACAAATTATGGACTCCATTAAAACACATAAATGATCAAGAATTAATTAATAAACAATTTAGCAAATAATTCCTATGATCTAACAATAATTCATAAGAACATGAATATCATATCAAAATTTCAAGAACATATGAACACATATAAACATGGAATTTTGATATTGGCCATTGTAAATGGATTAGCACAAACATTACACCATCTAAAACAAGTTTTAGAACACCAAAAGAGTTTAGGGTAATGTTTCTAGTCCATTTCCAGCAGCAAAAGTCGAAAATCTGCACTCTGCCTAGCCAACTCGTCGAGTGCATGAACTGACTCGCCGAGTTGGTTGAAGATTCGCTTGGACTCGTCGAGTCCCCCCCCATGGACTCGGCGATTCCCCTGTGCAGACAGCAAAAACTTCGACTTTTTCAGCAATTTTGCATCAAGTATCAAACAAAGAAGCCTAGGTTCTGATACCACTGTTGGGTTTTGAGCATTATAACACTCCTAAGGTGTATGTTTTACTAAAATACATGCAAAATAATTTTTCCAAGGTTCATAACCTATCTAGCATGGCATGGGGTACTTTTAAACATAAAAGAAACTAGAGGATTTACATACCTTTAGTAGTGAGTTGATTCCTTAGGAGTTTGAGAGCCTAGCACCAACAATGTGAATGCCTCAAATGGAAATCACAAAACACCACAAACTTGCAAAAACTTTATGAGAGAGTATGTTTGCTCTAGAAATCGGCCACTCTTTTGCACACACAGATAGTGTAATTTCAAGCATCACAATCCTCTTTATATAGTGTTGATGATTAGGGTTATGAACCATGCAAACCCTAATAACCCATGTCTTTTCCTTTTCCAAGGATCCATGGGTTAAAAGCTCCGTGGATCATCCATGGACTCCCATGCAAGGTTAGCCCATTTCCTAATGAGTATTAGCCCACACTATATAAATATAATAGCCCATATTTAATTAGTCACCTTTTGATCACTTAATTAATTCAAAATTAATTTAAGATCAACACTAATTAAATAATATGATTTTATATTAATATATTATAACTTATAATATATTAATAAACATACTATTCTCATAATATTATCCATATAAATAGTTCGGGTGAAGTGCAACCCAAATGGACCATGCTGGGTTGGGTCAAGTATATACCAAATAAGTTATGGACTTAGACACCTTATCCAACAATACATACATTGGAGGGTCCCGAAAATTGACCCAAGTGTTCGAGTCAGTTGTGAGAGGCCATCAGGGCCGGGTTTAGTGCGGTACTTACAGGAAACTGCATGATAGAGTTTTCGTTTCGAGGGTTATAGTAAGTGTATCTCTGGGTGTGTTGTCCTGTTTGTGTTCGGACTATACATTCAAACATTTGTCATATGCCTTTTACAAACCGTGAGTTACGGGGTGGTTGGTGAAAAGTTGTTTCCCTCTTTGCTGGTTTGGAGCGTTCAATGTGATTTGGGTCTAGGGTCGAGATCGGTTCAGGGATATGATACAGAAGGCCTACGGAGAGGATTGGTGAATCGGCCATTATGCTCTAGTCGGATTTTGGAAGCGCCAGGGGAAGTGGTTTACTGTTGAGGCCTTGGCCTGGACATCGGTTATTCGAACCTCAAGATATAGGTGGGGCATCATTTCAAGGCGTCTCAGATTATTAGTCTCGCCGAGATTTGGGAAGTGTTTGTCTGATTTTTAGGAGTGTGTGGTCCTTGGGGATTCGGGCCCGTAATAGAGCACTCGGACGGACAAGAAACAGGTTGGCAGTAGTTGGTTATTAAAGAGTAAGAAGGATCGGGAATCCTTCAAATCTCATGTATTGCGAAGACTTAGTCGAATCTAAGTGGGGGAGAACCGCGCAGGTATTCAGGACAGGGCCATGTATGAGACCAGGATGGGCTTCTCGTCCCCATCGAGGGAAAGAGGCAGCTCAAGTGGTTATTTGGTTTGAGGGTTGTGCGAGTTCGGAGTCTGGTAAGACTCCCCGTCATGTGAACCGCGTCTTCTCGGGGGTTTGATAACAGAATTTAGGGAAACGGGCTGGGCCTCCAGTCATGAATGGAGTTCAGTTCGGGTGTTCGGTGGAGTGCGTTCTCAACTCTGTATGCCTTTCGAATCAATAGGTCAGGGGTAAGGTATTGGGCTACGTATGTGTTAGGATGAAAGTGATGTTAGACTACAGGGGAGCCGTAGCATTCACTAATGGTCAGTTGGTATGAAAGTATTGTAAGACTACGGGGGAGCCGTAACATTCACTAATGGTTAGTCAGGACGAAAGTGTTGTTAGACTACGGGGGAGCCGTAGCATTCACTGATGGTCAGTTGGTATGGAAGTGTTGTAAGAATACGGGGGATCCAGAGAATTCACTCAAGGTCAGTAGGGTGAAAGTGTTGTAAGACTATGGGGGGCGCCGTAGCATTCACTAGTAGTCAGATAGTGTGGAAAGTGTTGTAAGACTACGGGGGAGCCGTAGCATTCACAACGGCCAGATAGTGTAGGAGATACAGACAGACTGTAGGGTAGCTGTAACATTCACGGATTCGTTCAGATGACCTAGGCCAGTGTGGGCCAGTTCGCAAGGTTGTGAGTAGGTCACAACATAATTGAATCGGAAAACGGTAGGTCGAAGGGGGCCGAGTATAATGTAAGACTATAGTTATTTTGGTAGCATTCACCTTTTTGCATAAGATACATCAGCAACAGATTGTGAGCCTATCATGATCAGATGGATCAGAAGGATTAGGTGAGCCATAAATGGCAGTATAGTTAGAGCAGTTATCTTCAGAAGATATATCCTTTAGAGGTCGCGTGAGACTGCTGAGTGTGTTTTGGCTCCGCAAACGGTTAGATGTCCGTTGTTTGAAGGGATTATCTGAGCTTCGGTCAGATATAAGTATACTGCAGGGATATTTGGTCTATGACTATATTGGCTAATGAGAACCTCAGGTTATCAGAAGTTGCGTAGCCAGTTAGAAGATGAGTGTAATGAATTCGACAATGATTCAGGGCGGGCGGTCTGTCAGGGGGACAGACCCCCTCGAGACTTCGGAATTCGGACGGAGTAAATACGACCTTGTTGCAGGAACTTTGTCCATCTTTGGGTGTTAGGACCTTGCGAAGGCTGGTCACAGTTACCCTGGGAAGGCTAGGGTGTGCCTAGGATTGTGACCATGTCGCCCAAGTTGTCGGGCGTGTAAGGGATGGTAAGGAATGATTTCGAGGACGAACTCTAATTTAAGTGGGGGAGAGTTGTAACATTCTGTTTATTTAATAAATAAATAGATAAAATTTGATGAACGAATAGTCACAATAAATTCATATTATTCAGGGGATTATTGGTTTTGGGGAGCCGAATGTTATAAATTGGATTATTCGGGGGTTAAAGTGTAAGTTCATGAATTGTCTCGCAAAGGATTTTAGAAGTCAAGGGGGTGTTTGGTATAATTGGGACTTAATATGTAAGGATTTATGGAGGCAGGGGCTGATTGGTAACATTTTGGACTTGATTTGTAAAGGGTTTCAAGAGGCAGGGTTAAAAGGGTAAAATATGGATTTACTTTGAAAGAAATGAGGGAAGGGAGGGGTTAAACTTGTCATTATGGGGCAGAGTTTCGTGAGTCGGGTATATAACCCCAACATCACCGGGTGCCTAACCCTAAACCAAAAAATGATGTCGGTCGTCACCCCACTCCCTTTCATCCTCCAGCCGCAAACCGTTTGACTCCCACCGGCGCCACCGTCCTTCCTCCACCACCGCCATGAGAGGCTTCTTCCACCACCCGCCACTTCGCAAATCGGAGCGCCGCCACTGTCGCATCTTCGTCATCAGTCGGTGTGTGCGCTGTGTGGGAATTGTGTCAGCTAGGAAGAAGGGATTAGCCAACCGGAGTTGCCGCCGTTGTTGCAGTCGAGCCGTTATTCGCCACAGGTGAGTCGGGTTAACTGCACGAGCAAGGGACGTGTTCGTGTGTGTGTGCTTCTCCTACTGGTACGTATATCATGTATAGTGGGTGTGTATGATGGCCGACAACCACAAAGAAGTCCATGGTCGCCGTTCCTGTCATGTCGTTGCCGCAAACAACCACCGTGAAAGGTGGCTGTGGGCTTTGTGGTGTTTGTGTTCGACTGTGGTGACGAAATGAGGCTGCTGGAACGATTTTTTGGCCGGAGATCCGAAGGAAAACCCCACTGCCACCGCTGGCCACCACAAGGTGGTTGTTTGTGTGTTTAGCTTAGCTGTGTGTATTATTTTTGGGATTAAAGCCTTGTAAAATGTTTTAGAAATTGAAATAATGAAAAATAAACCCTAACCACCACCGTGAGGTGGTGGCTGCCGCCACCGGCCACCGTGTCGGGTGGTTGTGTGCCTCGTTTCGATTGTGACTCGTTTGGGCTGTTTGGACAAAGGGACTAAAAACCTAATGTGCCTAATGAACCCTAGTTGATCAAAAGACCTAGCTATTGAGCCTATTGGGGTAAGATGGGGTTGGAAAACCTAATTAGGGTTTAGAAAACCCTAATATTGGATTTATGGGCTTGAGACTTATCGGGACCCACATTTGTGCCATTGGAACTGGACTATGTATTAAGCCTAATCACACCATATGATTTATCTAGTGGAGTGGTGGACTTAATGGATAAAGTCCTTAATGGGTTAAGTGAGAAACACTTAACCCTAATTGTCATTTTACGTGAAACCTTAATTTCACTTGGGCTTTGAGTTGGGTCTTTCTTATGGGTTTTGGTGATTGAGATATTGATGGGCCATCCAAGAAAAATCATATAGACTATAATAATTTAATGGGCTTTACGGTAAGGCCAATGTGAAGGTTTGGGCCCAATTTGGATAATTGGTCCATAGATGGGCCATAATTAGGCCTTTATGATTATGATATATTGGGCCATTAGAAATGCCAAATGTTTGGACTAGACTAAATGATTGGGCCTTTAAATGAGACCATGTAAAGGTTGGGCCCAATTTGGAAAATTGGGCCATATGTTGGGCTTTGGTCCACGGTTTGACTTTTGGGCCTTTTGGATTGGGCCTTGGACTGAATAAAGTTGAGTTAGGGTAAACTAGTCTTTTACCCCAAGTATGGAGTTGTGGTTACGCATTGGAACCCAATTATTAATTGGGTATTGTTTGATGTTGGCAGTTCGGGAATCTGTCAACCAACAGCTGGAACTTCATCAGCGGGACTTCAACAGTGCGAGGTGAGTCTTCTCAGCATACCCATGGGTCTAAGGCACCAAGGCCGGCCCATTATGTGATTATGGTATATGTATTAGTCATTCTGTGATTTGATATGCTATGTGATTGTGTGTTATTCCGTGGAAGACCCCGGGGGGAGCCCGTGGCATTGGATGTAAGACCATGTGGGGTAGCCCATGGCATTCCTAGGTAAATACCATGTAGGGTAGCCCATGACATTGGATGTAAGACCATGTGGGGTACCCCATGGCGTTCCTAGGTAAAGACCTTGTGAGGTAGCCCATGACATTGAATGTAAGACCATGTGGGGTAGCCCATGGCATTCCTAGGTAAAGACCATGTGGGGTAGCCCATGGCATTGGATGTAAGACCATGTGAAGTAGCCCATGGCATTCCTAGGTAAAGACCATGTGGGGTAGCCCATGACACAATGGTGTAAGCCCCTGGGGGGAGCCCACGTGTAACACCATAAATTTTGAAACCAAAATTTTCAATTTAAAAACACATTTATCTCAATAATAAAATCACAAAATGTCACAATGTGAAATCATCAAATCTCTTATCAAAAAACTATATGTATCCAAAATCCATGATCCTCTCAATCATAACTCACTCTATGATGTGTGTACAAACAAGTCGTCCCCAAAATACCTTAAACACATATCACATAACACCGTAAGCACGAAGCTTAGTGAGTTCCCCAAAATACCACACATCTCACATTAGCCACTCGAGGCTATAACGCGAATAAGACCCTCCGGTCAATGTGTCTCAGTGGAGACCCTCCGGTCCCACAACTTGGGTGGACCCTCTAGTCCTATCTCAATAAGCTCATAACAATAATACACAACATAAATCACAAAGACATAATGCAGGATATCACAATACTCAAGATAAGCATACAAGACCCTTAGGTCACACAAAGATACCACTCATGGTAAGTATAGTGAGAAGACTCACCTCGCAAGCAAGCAAGCAAATAACCTCATACTCAAATCTCGAACTAGCCTCCGCCTAACACAAAGGATGAATATCTCTAATTAATACTCTTTTCACGACTATAATAAAACGAAGGCTATTCTTTCTCTCTCTAACTCTTGAGGTGGATAAAAGACCATTTTACCCCTCCATTGTCTCCATTACTCATGTTTGACCAAACCCTAAAGTCAACAGAAGTCAACTCGAGTCAACAGTCCATGTTTGACCCGAATCACCGAGTGCACTTACGTGATTCGTCGATTCCACTTGTTTTCCTCAGAAGTCTCGTGAAGGTCCAGCTCAGGTCGTTGAGTTGACACCCAACTTGCCGAGTTATCGCATGATCAAGCTCATCGGGACAAACCCTCACCGACTCGTCGAGTCGGCTCATCGACTCGGAGAGCCCATTTAAACTCATTCCACATTCAGAAGATTCAAAGTAGATCTACCACTCCAAACACTAGATCTAGCATCTCAAGACTCAGTTGTCACGTAAAGCTTCGATCTTTACGTCCATGTATGGTAATTTTGCTGCAACATACCAAAACATGCTCTCACAAGGTGTTAAGCACAATAAACCTCATATGGATGAAAACCTTTGGACTCTAGGGACCTCACAAGGTCCAGATCTGAGGTCTAAACCCCATGATAACTCTATATGCTCGAAGTCCCAACAAAAGGTGGAAGAAACCCTAATCTTCCATAATAATGAGATCTAGGCAAATAAATGAGAAAGGTGAAAGCTTTTACCTCCCACTGGATCCCTTTCATGAATATACACTAGATCCAATCGATTCTCTTGCTTCCTTGTTGGATAATTTCCTCTTCTCCTCAAGATGCACTAAGTCACTCCAAGTCTAGCTTCTAAGGCCCTCATAGCTCACTACACACGTTTAGCGTTTTACACAGGAAGGTTAGGCAGCTGGTGAGGCAGAAATGGGGGCATAAGCTCTCTTATATAAGCCCCAACCCTAGGAAATTAGGGTTTCACAACACAGCAACTCGACTCTACTCGACAAGTTGGACTCACAACTCGTCGAGTCACTCAATAAATCTCAAAGATTACTAAAATAATATACCTGGTAGTCCGGATGTTACAATTCTCCCCCATTTGAATTATATTTCGCCCTCGAAATCGCCCCTCAACAACACACAGATCGAACCCAAAAACTCGAAAAGCAGCACCGAAAGGATCACATACCACACAACTATCTTCCTACAGGGACAACCGAATCCAAACAGGAACTCCCAAACCCGGAAAAAGACAGATCCCTCTGCCGGTACGATACCTGTTCTGACTCGCCAGAACCTAGAGACTCTAGTGGCCTGTCTCACTGCCAGACCGCCCTCTCAAGATATCACCATGTTATTCGTCCCTCGAATATCAGACCCCA
The DNA here is from genome assembly GCF_052849685.1 of Lactuca virosa. Classification (NCBI taxonomy): domain Eukaryota; kingdom Viridiplantae; phylum Streptophyta; class Magnoliopsida; order Asterales; family Asteraceae; genus Lactuca; species Lactuca virosa. Next base: position 1,282,152 of record NC_136430.1, read on the forward strand.
ATAACTTACTGCCCCTCTAATTCTCTTGTTGTGTCTGATAGAAACAAGCCAATGCCCAAAAATTTGGCTACCGATCACTCATACTAGACATACTAAACGATCTATATCATACTCCAAGGAACGAAAGGGTAACATCACACTAGGGACCCATCCACTGTACTACAATCAAACCCCATCTGAACAATGAACTCTCAACACCCTATCCTCAGACACAAGAAAATTATAATGCTTTCTCAGAAGTATCCTCTGGCATCCAACAATCATAAGCCCCAACTCCCTTCTCAAATATCCCTTTCAACAATGAACACCAGGTCAACTCCCGACCCAATAGTTGAACCTCCAAAGGTTACACATTGCATATCCCAAAACGTCTCACTGACTTCCTTCTTATAATAACTATTTCGGCCCAGTGTGACACACAAGTCACGAAGTTCGCTTTACCCCTAGCGAATGCTACAACCCCAACGAAAATCTTCTCACCCTCGAGGTCCTTCTTATACAAACGAAATGAGCCACTCAGGTCTAAGCCATCAGATGACACACAATACCCCTCAAAATGGATTCCACCTCTAAATTCAGAATCTCATTTCGCCTTCTCAATACACCACTAGAGCCCACTAAAACTCGTAAGTCTGGCCCGACACAGAATTAGAACCACTCGTCCTAACGAAGCACTCAACTCATATGTCACACCCCCGGCAAAAGCGAAACATGCCGGGAGTGGGACTAAGTTAATGGATCACAGATAAACTGAATATATAGCACAAGTACAATGATAAACAAAACTGCATTTGTATTCCATCATTAAGTTTGAATACAGGGTTCTTACAGATAATAATAGTATAGTAGTTTCCTTAAACAGGTGAGCAGATAACAACAACAAACTAGCTAGGTCGTCTGCAATCCATGTCTAATCTTCTCTCTGAACGCCTATTTAATGATACCCAAAGAATACATGTAAGTTTTAAAGTCAACGCAAATGTTGGTGAGTGTCACAGGTTTTCTGCTTAACCGCACTAATACTTTTAAAAAGTCCAAAAAGTGTTTTCTTTGTATGTATAATAACAGTTAAAACAATATTTGCAATGAGTCTTTAAAATCCAAAATGTATAGTTTGTATAAGTAAACCCATATGTAAAACTGTGTTTGTAATGAATATTTGAAAGACAAAACATTATGTTCCATAAGTAATTCCATACTTAATTACCGTTTTGAAAGCAACCAAATCCATGGTTGTACGGGTAACGAATAAAGTTTTCTGCCAAGGTTGTACTTAAAAACCGCAGATACGGATAAACAAACATACGGATATACTGATACAGTTATCTGCCAAGGTTGAACTTAACAACCGCAGATACGAGTAAACAACAAGTATATTTGATAAGCATACACGTAAAGTGTACGATACTTGTTTAAACAGTTGACAAAACTTAGTATAGTGTACACAAGCACATGTATGAGCCTAAGATAAAAGTTCTATGACTTGTATAAATACATAAACCTATTTATTTATGTCATAAACAAACATACGGATGTACCGATAAAGTTATCTACCAAGGTTGAACTTAACAACCGCAGATACTGATACATGGATAAACAACAAGTGTATTTGATAAACATACACGTAAAGTGTACGATACTTGTTTAAACAGTTGATAATACTTAGTATAGTGTACACAAGCACACGTATGCTCCTAAGATACAAGTTCTAAAACTTGTATAAATATATAAATCTATATATTTTTGCGCACGTATAAGGTATATTGAAACTACCAAGTTGATAACCGTCTATACAATCATAGCACATTTGTAGTCGGAATGCATATGTTATTTTTATTAGTTGTATTAGTTTAACAACATAACATATGTAAATATTAATGTTTTAAAATGATTTTCTTTACTTAACATGTAAGCGTTTAAAAATTATTTCCCAAACTGATAAAGTGTTTACACAAAACATTAATATTTCATGTGCATTTTGTCTGATAAATATTACTTAGTTCATGTACTACGATTGTACAAACGAGGGCCAGAGATGAAACACCGGAGGGCAGGATTATTTTGGAAATTATGCACTTCTGAAATCCAACAACCTAGGTGGTCCTTCAAACCAGATTCCCCGTATCGTGAGTAGTAGAGTAATAATTAATATTTTTGTGTCATTTAAATTGCATAAAAATGATGATGTTGTTTGTATAAACAAAACATTTAGAAAGTATATATAATATATACTACATGTATCCCCCCCCCCCCGCGAAAATAAGTAGAAATGGGGCTGTAACACTCACCTTAAAGAGCGGTTATCGAGTCGTTCTGAAAACCGGAAAGTATTGTCGAGAACAAGAATCGTCGAGAGTTATTTAGTCTCAGTGGTGGTCGAAACAGATTAGAAGCAAGGTGGTGGCGATGGGTGTTGCTCGATGGTGACGGTGGGACAGCTAGTGGCAGCAGCAGGGTCGCAGAAAAGTTGCTCCCCCGTTTTCCTTGATTCTTCTTGGTTTTGAACAACACAAAGGAACACAAAATTAATGGTGGTGATGGAAGACTCACTGTGGCAGCAGCTAGGTGGTGGTTTCCGGTAGGGGGAGGGTAGTTTTATGGTGGTTGTGTTGAAATCAATAGTGAGATATGGAGGAAGAGATTGAGAATAAATGTTGTGATTTTTTTGGTGTGTCTAATGAGGTGATATGAATTCCTTTTTATAGCCAAAAATACCCAGGCAAGCTTGGAAACGGTCATACCTTCTTTCAAATCACAAACCATGCTTTGTACAATTTAGATGAAGTTTAAGCAAGAAGGTGAGGCAAGGAGAAAAGGAAGCATGTGGGTTTGATCAAATGGGGAAGCAAGTGGTGAAATGAGCTGGCCATTTGGCCTTTCCTAAAGCTAGTGGGTCCCACAAATGTAGTAATGATATGTTAACTTGTCCAAAACACTTATAATATTATGTATTGAGATCCCGACATCGGATATCGTTTTCGAAAATTTATTATGAAAGATGGTAATTCAAGGATTCCAAAAACCCGAATGGATTAATTTTTGGAGTTACGGAACTCCGAGAAATTGCGTTTCAAGTTTTGCGTCTAAACAGCTCGCGGTGTCTCTTTTCGCTACTTTTGTAAATATTTTTGTTAAAAATATTTTGAGTGTGAAATTAAATAATAGACTATAACTTGAGTCGAAAAACGCTCTCGGAAATCCCGTCGAAAAAGCGTAAGTGACTCAATGGATCGATTCGGTTTTACGCGATTAAAAAAAAAACAGTGTTTTACTATCTGTTTTCTTAAAACCATCGTATCTTTTGCATACGAACTCTGTTTTGGACGTTCTTTATATTTTCGGAAACAGGAGAACCGGTACTATAATATTTTAATGTTTGTTTTGCTCAAAACTGCTTAATGCAAAATTTCAGTTTTTCTAACGCATTAATTAGCATTGTCGTTTAAGCGGTTTGATTCGGTTTACAGTTTAGACATTTGGAAGTAAGGTATCATCTGATATCATGTAATAATTGAAATAAAATTATTTATTTTACATTAGATTCACTAAAACTCAGTAATTCGGATTAACATGAAATTCACGGATAGATTGGTCGTTATAATATTAGCCCTAAATTTCGGGTTGTCACATTACCTCCCCGCTAAAGGAAATTTCGTCCCAAAATTGAGTTGGTACTCATAGTACACATGGATTCGATAAATGGTAATGTATTTACGTGGTGCATGATCCCTACCTCGTCCTTCTATAATCGCCTTGTGTATATATGTTGTATATAATCAAGATCGAATAGACGGTCGAATAAGTGATTCTACCTTAAGCCCATAACCAAACAAGGAACAGGAAGTAAAGCAGAGTCACAAATTCTAAGTCTATAAAATCGTAATTATATACAACCCTAACATATACACTTAGAAAACATAGATTACCAACAAGGGTCCTTAGTTTCTATATGAATAACATGATTATTCCAGGTGAGAAAGCAATTGGCGAGTACTGTTGCCATATCGATAAATAGTAATGTACTTTCATGGTACATGATCCCGTCCTGGTCCTTCTATATTCGCTTGGTGTATACAAGTCATATATATTCAAGATCGAATAGACAGTCGAATAAGTGATTCTACCCTAAGCCCACAACCAAACAAGGAACATGAAGTAAAGCGGAATCACAAATCATAAGTCTATGGAATCTTAATTATATACAACCCTAACGTATACACTTAGCAAGAATAGATTACCATCAAGGGTCCTTAGTTTCTATGTGAATGACGTAATTTATTCTGGGTGAGAAGGCAATTAACGACTACTTTTGCCATAGCTACTGCGTAGGTTTCATGTTTTGTCACGTTTCAAAACATATGGTCGATAAAGCTTTAATTGTCACTAGTATTAATAAATACCGAGGCCTAAACATTGTTGTTATGAAACGTACCGATAACCACAGGTGGTTTTGGGAGAGCATCTCCTGCAGTGATCATGAGTATCCCTCCATTGCCACACTGATTCTTCAGTTTCAGGCAATTCATCCTAAAATGCCCTGGTTGATTACATTTGAACCAGTTACAGCTTCTTCCTACCATAATGGTTGGAGTTCTTTTACAATACTGCGAGATGTGACCTCTCATGTTACACTTGTTGCAGATCACCTCCCTAAAACTTCCGACATGGTGGAAATTGCATTCTATACAATGAGGTAAAGTCCCAGTGTAGGACTTAGCTGGGGTGGGAGTGTTGGTAATTGGAGCATAGACAACCAAAGGTTCTGGTACAATTTTATGATGCTTGGAGTCCTCCTTTGGTTCCCCATGAAACATCCTTTTGGTGCTTCCAGTGTGCTTCATCTCTACTAGTGGGGTCATGGTACCCTAACGGACACATCGTTCAGTCAACTGATAGGCCAATTGCTTAGCACTATCGAAAGTGGAGGGTCTAGATGTAGTAACCAGACATTAGACATGTGAAGCTAGCCTCCAGATATACATTTCGATCTTCTTGTCTTCCGGTGTCACCATTCCTGGACAAAAGTTTTTAATGTCATTGAATCGGAGGTGTAGGCAGCTACTTATGGTCCTTTCATTATAAGGTTCCAAAGCTCCTACTCTAGAGCATGTATCTCCTATCGGGGACAGTACTCCTTGGTCATTAGCTGCTTTAGGGATTCCCATGGACTTCACATGGTTATTCTACCAAGTCAAGGTGGAGTCTATCAACGTGCAGGTAGCGCACTTGACTCGACAGTCATCGGGGCAAGCACTAATGTGAAAAACTGCTTCAGTCTTTTCTATCCAACGAGATAGACCAATAACTCCTTCGGTGTCGTAGAAGGATCGAGGTTTGTAGCCCATGAAATCCTTATAGGAGCAATGTATGGGATTGTTTTGATGAGTGGTGGGGTGCCACTTCCACTATTCCCAGTGTTTCCATTTTGAGCTGCTTCGTATGATACCAAGGCTGTAGCAATTCCTTGTGCAAGCATGTTCTGCATCATAGTGGGGTCCATTTGGAATATTGGGTTCACATTCGTTGCGTTAAGATTTTCTTCACGGTTTGGAGTTTCTACCAAGGTTTCAGTTACTTGTGGGCATTTCCTCTGGCTGCCTCGGGGAGTTGGCGGTGGACGAACTCGCGGTTCCTTTCGTAGAGGCATTGTCCTTAACGTTTAGAAAAGACGCACTTAAATTGTTTATACTACTTAATCATAACAAGCATGTAAGAATTGTATTGCATGATAGTTTATTAGTATAATTGATTCCTATAATCCTATAGATCTCCAAGTCATAGAGTGAGATTGATTCCTAAAATCCTTCCGATTTTTAAATGACACGGGAAAGGTGATTGGTTCAGAAATCCTCTAGATTTCCGAATGATAGAAGGGGATCTTAGTTGCTAATGATTTTGAACTGTACTAGTGTTTTAAAATGTATATATGGATTCTAACGTACTAGGTTGCTGTAGCGAATCTGGAGAACATTCTTCAATCTCTAAAACTCTCAACCGTTGTAGTCTGTCAAACTCCTTGCTCAAGGTTGGCTGTGCACCGGCGCGACCATAAATAACATAGACGCGCGTTCCAGGTTTATTTATGGTATGGCTTATGTACGATACTAACCTTTAATTGAGGTGTTTGATCTAAAGGGTTGATTTGGTAGTTTTAGTTGAAGGGATGTTAAAACTTTATTAAGTGTTCTCATCGTGGGTCAGAGTATATATAAACTCTTATATATTATGGTTGGTGGGGTTTGTAGTATTATTAAAAAAAAATTTGTTCTTCCCGACAACCGAGCACAGATGGCGGCCATACATCATAAGTAGTCATGAAGTAGTGTTATTATTAATAATACGTTTATTAGAAGCTAGTCTGCTATAGTTGTATTCCTCTTTCGAGGATACGAGTTCTCTATAGCCAATTTAGCTCTGATACCATTCTGTCACACCCCTTGCCAAAGCGGAACATGTCGGGAGTGGGACTAAGTTCATGGATCATAAATAAACTGAATATATAGCACAAGTAAAACGATAAAAAAAACTGCATTTGTATTCCATCATTACGTTTGAATATAGGGTTCTTACAGATAATAGTAGTACACTAGTTGCCTTAAACATGTAAGCAGATAACAACAACAAACTAGCTAGGTCGTCTGCAATCCATGTCTAATCTTCTGTTTGAACGCCTGTTTAATGATTCCCTAAGAATACATGTAAGTTTGAAAGTCAACACAAAGGTTGGTGAGTGTCACAGGTTTTCTGCTTAACCGCAGTAATACTTTTAAAAAGTACCAAACGTATTTTCTTTGTATGTATAATAACAGTTAAAACAATATTTGCAATGAGTCTTTAAAATCCAAAATGTATAGTTTGTATAAGTAAATCTATATGTAACACTGTGTTTGTAATGAATCTTTGAAAGACAAAATGTTATGTCCATAAGTAATTCCATACTTAATAACCGTTTTGAAAGCAACCAAATCCACGGTTGTACGGGTAACAAATAAAATTTTCTACCAAGGTTGTACTTAACAACCGCAGATACGGATAAACAAACATACGGATATACGAATACTGTTATCTGCCAAGGTTGAACTTAACAACCGCAGATACGGATAAACAACAAGTATATTTGATAAGCATACACGTAAAGTGTACGATACTTGTTTAAACAGTTGACAAAACTTATTATAGTGTACACAAGCACATGTATGAGCCTAAGATAAAAGTTCTATAACTTGTATAAATGTATAAACTTATATATTTATGTCATAAACAGACATACGGATGTACGGATAAAGTTATCTGCCAAGGTTGAACTTAACAACCGCAGATACTGATACATGGATTAACAACAAGTATATTTTATAAACATACACGTAAAGTGTACGATACTTGTTTAAACAGTTGATAATACTTAGTATAGTGTACACAAGCACACGTATGAGCCTAAGATACAAGTTCTAAAACTTGTATAAATATATAAATCTATATATTTTTGCGCACGTATAAGGTATATTGAAACTACCAAGTTGATAACCGTCTGTACAGTCATAGCACATTTGTAGTCGGAATGCATACATTATTTTTATTAGTTGTATTAGTTTAACAACATAACATATGTAAATATTAATGTTTTAAAATGATTTTCTTTACTTAACATGTAATCGTTTAAAAATTATTTCCCAAACTGATAAAGTGTTTACACAAAACATTAATATTTCATGTGCATTTTGTCTGATAAATATTACTTAGTACACGTACTACCATTGTACAAACGAGGGCTAGACATGAAACACCGGAGGGAAGGATCATTTTGGCATTTATGCACTTCTGAAATTCAACAACCCAGGCGGTTCTTCAAACCAGATTCCCCGTACCGTAAATAGTAGAGTAATAATTAATATTTTTGTGTCATTTAAATTGCATAAAAATGATGATGTTGTTTGTATAAACAAAGCATTTATAGAGTATATATATAATATATACTACATGTATTCCCCCAGAAAATAAGTAGAAATGGGGCCGTAACACTCACCTTAACGAGCGGTTATCGAGTCGTTCTGAAAACCAGAAAGTATTGTCGAGAACACGAATCGTCGAGATTTATTTAGTCTCAGCGGTGGTCGAAATAGATTAGAAGCAAGGTGGTGGCGATGGGTGTTGCTCGATGGTGACATTGGGACGGCTAGTGGCGGCAGGAGGGTGGCAGAAAAGTTGCTGCCCCGTTCTTCTTGCTTCTTCTTGGTTTTGAACAACACAAAGGAATAGAAAAGTAATGGTGGTGATGGAAGACTCACTGTGGCAGCAGCTAGGTGGTGGTTTCTGGTAGGGGCAGGGCAGTTTTATGGTGGTTGTGTTGAAATCAATAGAGAGATATGGAGGAAGAGATTGAGAATAAAGGCTGTGATTTTTTTGGTGTGTCTAATGAGGTGATATGAATTCCTTTTTATAGCCAAAAATACCCAGGAAAGTTTGGAACGGTCATACCTTCTTTTTAAATCACAATCCATGCTTTGTACAATTTAGATGAAGTGTAAGAAAGAAGGTGAGGCAAGGAGAAGAGGAAGCACGTGGGTTTGATCAAATGGGGAAGCAAGTGGTGAAATGAGCTGGCCATTTGGCCTTTCCTAAAGCTAGTGGGTCCCACAAATGTAGTCATGATATGTTAACTTGTCCAAAACACTTATAATTTGATCTATTGAGATCCCGACATCGGATATCATTTTCGAAAATTTATTATGAAAGACGGTAATTCAAGGATTCTAGAAACCCGAACGGATTTATTTTTGGAGTTATGGAACTCCGAGAAATTGCGTTTGAAGTTTTGCGTCTAAACGGCTCGCGATATCCGTTTTCGCGACTTTTGTAAATATTTTTGTTAAATATATTTTGAGTGTGAAATTAAATAATAGGCTATAACCTGAGTCCAAAAACGCTCTCGGAAATCCCGTCGGCTAAGCGTAAGTGACTCTATGGATCGATTCGGTTTTACGCGATTAAATAAAAAAACAGTGTTTTACTATCTGTTTTCTTAAAACCATCGTATCTTTTGCATACGCACTCTGTTTTGGACGTTCTTTATATTTTCGGAAACAAGAGAACATGTACTATATTATTTTAATGTTTGTTTTTCTCAAAACTGCTTAATGCAAAATTTCAGTTTTTCTAACACATTAATTAGCGTTGTCGTTTTAGCGGTTTGATTTGGTTTACAGTTTACACATTGGGAAGTAAGGTGTCATCTGATATCATGTAATAATTGAAATAAAACTATTTACTTTACATTAGATGCACTAAAACTTAGTAATTCAGATTAACATGAAATTCACGGATAAATTGGTCGTTATAATGTTAGCCCTAAATTCCGGGTTGTCACATCATAACCCATGACCCGCAACTCACTCGTACATCACTTCTCCAATTCCTTCGATTGCGATAACCACACCTTAACTCAGAATACAACGATTCCCGACCATTATGGAGATCCCAGTCTCGCCCCTGGTCCGACCATCAGGTTCCTACAGACTCATAAGATAAGGCTAACCAAGCCTAGGAACTGCAATGTGTCATGCTCTGACTAGTGAATACTATGGCTCCCCGTAGATTCACAACACGTCTCTCTTGTTCGCTGACTAGTGAAAGCTACGGTTCCCCGCAGTTCCATAATACTCTTCTGCTGACCAGTGAAAACTATGGCTCCCCGTAGTTTCACTACGCTCGCTCGTTGTTTGGTGGATACTACAGATCCCGCAGTATCACCACACCCTCTCGCTGACTGGTGAATACTACGGCTCCCCGCAGTATCACCACACTCTCTCGCACTAACTCATGGATGCTACAGCTCCCCACAGTCTTCTAGCACTTTCTCTTATCACCCCACGATCTCATCCTCGAGCCGACTCCACACTACGTTCACTAACTCATGCTCCACGGCCCAACATAGATAGGTGCACACACCCATCCAAAATAAGCATCACTACTCCTGACGGAAACCGCCATGACAAAACTCCTTTTCTCTCCGCAATTCACATTCTTAAATAATCCCACATGATGCCAATTAGCCGAAGGGCTCCCACTGGAACCATAGATACTTGATACACCACTTGCCATCTCATAACTCAAGACTCAAAATAATCCGAAATTTAGGACATCATACTCTAATACCTCGGTACACCATCATAGAACCTAATGATATATTGTCTCAACCACTGAGCTCATATTCACGGCATCATACTCAGATACCGTAATGTTCCCTCTCAGAATCTCATAACCGATCTTCCTCTCGCACAACTTGTAATTTCGGAATATTCCTATCTCACAAATTGAAACACAGAGGAATCGTCAATGACTGAAAACACGTTGACGAAAATCCAAAGTTCCACCCTCTACTGATCACTACCCATACGAACTACTCACACCGACTCTGAAATTGGATGACAAATCAACTGCTGCCCCTCCTGGAGTATAGATCACAATCTATACCTATACGTTCAAATCTCAGCTATTGCACCCTGAACTCGGCGACCCAACCGCCTCGAACCCACCAATTGCAAACCCGAAAATCCCTAGCCATAATAATTTTCTGAACAACGGCCACCTGCCGTGGATTTACTCGTCCTTCTTTTACTCACATACCCATACATCATCCCGCCTTGCATCTCGCGGTTGGGTTATGAGCATTCTAACACTCCTAAGTGTACATGCAACCCTAAATACCTTGGATCTATGTTTTCTCTATTATACATACAATTATGAACATCCAAGGTATTATCCTAATCTAGCATACAAAATAATAAATATAACAAGATAGAATACATACCTCTTTGATGTAGAATGTCTTCATGAAGCTTGAGTGCCTAGTGCCCCAAGTGTGACACCTCAAATGGTTTACACAACACCAGATACACTTGGAATAACTTGAGAGAAACTTGAACACTCCTTGAAATCGTCTAGCCCTCACACTCACACATTAGTGCACGATTTCTTGAGCCATGGGATTCTTTTATATGGTGGCTATTAGGGTTACACCATGTAACTCATAACTTTACCTATTCCTTATGCTCCATGGATTTTAACCTCCATGGAGTATCCATGGGTCACCTCATGGACTTAGTCCAACATAAGGAATCTTGGATCACAAGCCCACATATATAAGAATGAATGATTTACACAATCAACCCATACATTTAATTAGTCTCCTTCTGATCACTTAATTAATTCCAAATTAATTCTTGATCAATACTAATTAAATAACCTTATTAATATATTAGAACTTATAATATATTAACCAACCTTAAGTGTTATTTCTCTCATTATAGTCTATCCAAATGCATGATGCCATGCAACCCAAATGGACCATGCCGGGTCGGGTCAAGTCTTACCAATTATAGTTATGGACTTAGACATTAATCCAACAGTCTCCCACTTGGATAAGTCTAAAACTATTATTGTGTATGACTTCAGGAACCGATCAGCAATCGTAGCTCTCAAAAGCTTCTGTCGAACTCTGACCTTGTTGATGAACTCTGACCTTTGTCAATGACTTGTCCATTAGATAAGGCATCATATATTCCTCCATTCTAGATATCATATGGACTAAGACATGGATTATCAATCATTCTCTCTGTCTATTTGTTGTTTCCCGATTTCCGATTCATGATGACTGACTGATTGAACAAATCAAATCAGTCCTGGCTTGGCCAAGCACTCACATGTATCATCTTTAAATCATCGAGGGGCCCACAGATATCGCTTTTATCCCGAAGGTAAAAGGAATGGATAAACTTCGACTCATATGGCTTGTTCTACTACTTGTTGAATCATACACAAAGGCACGTTTTATAACATCGAGTTACCAAATGCGTTTTTGTGCAATCAATGTATAACCAACTCATAGTAACAACTCATATCTCTAGGTTTGAAGAATATAAGATATTATCGTCTCATGATCACTCGTGATAAAATCCATGAAGTGATTCAAATGAGCGCGGGTTGAATCTAATACTCAGAACTTATGAGCACTCATGAGTGTTGTAGCACCACTTTGTCCACCAACTTGGACCTCTACAAACCAACCCATGACAATCTTGATTCATATCTACTTCCAACATATGACCGACTGTGGATGGTTTGAATAACTTAATCATTCAGGAAGAGCGACTTAGTTATTCTGGAAATCAAAACATGCAAAGTGAAACACAAGAATAAATGAATCAAATATGGTATCAAACCCTATGAATATAAATAAACACTTTTATTTATCACCATACTGATTACTCATTATTCATTGTTTCGGTTTTATCAACTTTATACTTGAATTTAAAACAATAGTTGTCCCATGCTCCAAGCATGTACACTATGTTTTCTAAACACTAGTCATGCCATACACCAAGTATGCATACTATGTTTGTCTATGATCTTTACTTTGTAAAACAGATCAATTGAACATCACTCCAATGATCCTCTTTTCACAGTCCCAAATCCTTACTGCAAATGCAAGAATTCCAAATTCATGCCATTTACTGAAATCTGTTAGATTCTAAACTTATATGCATTGATCCTCTTAATGATTATGCACGAAGTCAGAAAGACTTGACAACAATCATTACAGAGCATTACATAGGAGATCAGCTCCTTGGAAACATCCTTCTTTCATTAAGTTTCCTAATCTTACACATATTGAATAATTTCTAACTTTGAAACATTTCCATATTCCATTTTGACTATCACTTCTGAACAAGAGTTGCCTCCTTACAGATTATGTCAATATGGTCCTTCCAGAATTAACATTATACTTCCAACTGTCCTTGAGCAACCAATCTTTGGTAAACCTTAGATTGTCCTCGACAATTGCTTAATCATTTTAGTCATATCCAATTCTAGACCTTTTCCCTTCATAATGCCCCAGGCATTTGGAAAATTTTAGAAAGGATGAATATAACACATGTAATCGATCCTATATCCGAAGCATATGGGACACGATTCATGATGTCTCACATAAAGACTAAACCAGTCTTTTGCTATAATATTTCCATTTCAATTTGCCAAGTTCTCAAAATTCAGATTATGAAAAGGGATGCCGTAATCATAATCGAATTTTAGAACGCAAATAATGGACCCATATATAGAATTTCCTTATGTTGAGCCATTCCAACATGAAATTCATATATATATCCTTGATTAAATACGATTAAAATCTCAATCTAAGCTTTTTGAATTGAAATGAAGTATAATTTCCTCTCCCTTAATTATAGCAAAACAACTTTTTCAACCCCTGCAACCTCACGAATTGAAACTTTTGTTTTCTATAATTAACATTGCTAACTTGCAACCTTTGTCATAATTATCATGCTCCCACTAACATGATGATTATTAGCATAACACTTATGCTCCCACTAGATTTGACATGTACTCAGAAATCAGCTGACTTTCTTACCAAAGTTCAGATTTCTGATACTAGATTGTTTTGATAAAACTTTATCAAAATCATACACCAATCTTAGATAGCTCACATGTGTGTCTAAACAATTTTAGAACTATGAAAAGGGATGCCGTAATCATAGTCTCAATTGTTTAGACCTTTGCCACTTCTCACAAGTCCATGTTAGTGTGCCGGTAAACCACACACGCTCCACTAACGACTTTGAGAATGCAAATATCACAATTGCTATCTAGCTAAAATCTACTTAGTGAAAGTGTTTCCTCACCATCATTTTCATGAATCAGAGAGAAACCTTATGACACTTAGATTTAATAGTGTATGTGTTCTTATCCATGTGAATTTGTCAAAACCATAATCACAAGACAAGGTTAGTGACAAATCCAAACTCATATTGATTAAATTTGTGCAATCTTAAATTCTTGCCATTTGGCAGCTCAGGACCTGCCATTGCTTCCAAGTAGTTGTGCAACCAATTGAGAACTCTCAGAACTCCTATGCAAAGCCAACTTGAATAGGCACAAAAATTTCAACACGATAGGTTATAAACCTCAAGTCGTGTGCTAGTGAAGGACTTTAGGTTTTATTCTTGATTAAGTCTTGAAACTTTCAAGAGCTTTAAGACTCCCATTGTCCTCTTGACATATAAGACTCCCTTGTCAAATATTCAAGAGATAGTGCGGATTCTTTATCAAGACTAACACTTTACACAATTGGCCTAAGTTGGTCTCTGTTTTATCCAAAACATCACAACTTACCATTTTCAAATGTACAAGAGTAGATAACCTTTTACTCTTACATTTGACTAGTGTTAACAAACCCTCTTTAAGATATGTCACTCAAGTTACAATCTTGGAGTATGACTCTAAGAATTGTTTTGGAACGAAGTATGACTCATCTTTTTTATTTAACCATTTCAACAATTCATGACTCCTCTTCTTAGTCATAAGAATGCACTAAGATGACTTTAGAGGACCAATTGTGATATGGTATCTTAATCATTAAGATGATCATAAACATGATACTAAAGTACTGTACCATCTTTTCAGATTTGAGAAACTTTTATCTTTCTGCCATACTTTGATTCTTCTTATTCGTTCTGTCTCACATTGAAACTTCTCCAATGCTACAGACTTATACTTAAACTTATAAGTATAACCATATTTACTGAACTTAAGTAAATCATGACGAATAGTCTTCTTGATCTTTTGTGGTGGACTTGACCAGTGCACAAGAATGTGTACTCGATCCCTTAGTCCTTTCCTTATTCACATAAGGAATTAGTCTTAATTTTCCAAGCTGAAAGTTCTCATTCATCATACTATACAACTTGCATGATTCCAAGTTTCGGTCCAATTGAACCTTGGGTGATGAGAATCTTTCCTTATTTGGTAATATTAGACACTACCACAACCGAAAGAATCAAATCCATTTTTCCAATATTGCTATCAATGGAATCTTATAAGCAACAACTTTTCACAAATGCCATTGTAAGGATACTTAAAATAAATAAAATCAAAACCTTTTTCTTTTATTTTAAAACTTTGCGGAAAAACTTATCCTTACAATCCATATGAAAACCTTGTTGTTATCTATTCCTAAGCAATATAAATATCATAACTCTTAAGTAATAGCCCAAAATTCTGATCACCGAACCAAGCGATTGAAATCCATCTTCGCGATCAGAATCAGCATGTACTTAATAGAGTTAGACAATGGACTTTACCTGAAGTAGAGCCAAACTTATTGACTTTAACATCCTTAGGTAAATTTGACAGCTTCGTAACCAATGCCCCTTCCTTTGGAAATAGTTACCTATGGACCCTTGATAATGGGACTATGTCAGACTTCGCCTCTCTCTTTACCATTGGGTCAACCGAGTTGACTATGGCCGATCCTTTTCCATTGGGAAGAGAGAGCTTTACTGGATATCCAATGTCATCATTGTCAATGTCCATAGCGTTTTAGGAAGTTGATCTTAGCAAATAGATAAGATCATTAAGGGTCTTGTCTTAGTCTGTTTCATAGGATTCCCAAAAGAACTCACTATATGACTTAGAAAGTAGTTGAGCCACCAACTTTCTCAAGACTTTGACACCCAACTCTCCCGGCTTGTCAATATGTGACTACATCTCCAAGATGTGATCACACCTAGACCTTGCCTTGCCAATAGGGCTTGAGTGACCTTAAACTTTTTAGGAACTTGTGGGTTAGGGAGAATAATTGGAGGAGGTGAAAGAAGTATGATATACATGGGACATCATCTTCATTTAGGAAAGCTTGTTTCAAGAGATTTGGGAAGATCATAAATGTCTAGACCAGACATCTTTTTGGGAGATATTCAAGATAGTTGATTTAAAGTCCTTAATATGACACACAATATGAAATATTAAGGCTAGGACCCAACAAACTATTTTATAACTTAGAAGAGGGATGCCGTAATCCAAGCTATAAAATATTTGAAGGTAGGTGAATGACAATTCACCAATTTCCACCATGAAAAACAAAATAATTTATTAGGTTTTAATTGGATTTGAAAGTCCTAGATCTTTGAGATTCATTGAACTGTTCAAAGGCATGTTTCAATCTCGAGTGTGCCCTTCAGGTTTTGTGACTGGGATGCCGAGGATCACAAAACAAGGTGTGAATAACCATGCAAATATACTTGGTACCCTTAATATTTACCCCTTCATCAGTGTGCCGGTTAACCACACACGCTCCACCGATACTATGATAAATATTAAGTTACCCTTTGCCTACCTTGTTAAGTCCAGGTTAGTGTGCCGGTTAACCACACACGCTCCACTAACGACTTAAGCAAAGTGCAAAGTGAAATTTCATGGGTTAGCACCAAATTCACATTTTCCTAAGTAACTAAGATTGGGTATTAATAAGAGTTTAGTTACTTAGTATTTATCATTAATACTTTTAATGAAAGGAGAATTATAGTCCTTGTCCTACCCGTTCGGCTAACGACCCTCCACCAGTCAAGGAAGCGGTGGGTGAGAGTGGACACCCATTAAACTGCCATTTTATAGGCAGTAACCTTATACCCCCCTTATAGATCGGCTTCGTGAATGAGGCCTACTAACGGTAAGACTGACTTTACTCTTATACATATATATAAATATTATTAACTTATAATATTATAAAGTATAAGGGTTGAATTTTAACTTTTAAAATTCTAAGGGCTAACTTGGAATTAAAGTATTCATAAGTGAAAACTTTTCAAATTCCAAAACTTGAGGGCAAGTTTTGAAATTATTCAAAACTAATTAATTCCATAACTTATGAGTTTAAAGTAGTTTTAATAACGCCCACCAATTGCAAACCCGAAAATCCCAAGCCATAATAATTTTCTGAACAACAGCCACCTCCCGTGTCCTTCTTTAAGCACATACCCATACATCATCCCGCCTTGCATACCACTGTTGGGTTATGAGCATTCTAACACTCCTAAGTGTACATGCAACCCTAAATACCTTGGATCTATGTTTTCTCTATTATACATACAATTATGAACATCCAAGGTATTATCCTAATCTAGCATACAAAATAATAAATATAACAAGATAGAATACATACCTCTTTGATGTAGAATGTCTTCATGAAGCTTGAGTGCCTAGTGCCCCAAGTGTGACACCTCAAATGGTTCACACAACACCAAATACACTTGGAATAACTTGAGAGAAACTTGAACACTCCTTGAAATCGTCTAGCCCTCACACTCACACATTAGTGCACGATTTCTTGAGCCATGGGATTCTTTCATATGGTGGCTATTAGGGTTACACCATGTAACTCATAACTTTACCTATTCCTTATGCTCCATGGATTTTAACCTCCATGGAGTATCCATGGGTCACCCCATGGACTTAGTCCAACATAAGGAATCTTGGATCACAAGCCCACATATATAAGAATGAATGATTTACACAATCAACCCATATATTTAATTAGTCTCCTTTTGATCACTTAATTAATTCCAAATTAATTCTTGATCAATACTAATTAAATAACCTTATTAATATATTAGAACTTATAATATATTAACGAACCTTAAGTGTTATTTCTCTCATTATAGTCTATCCAAATGCATGATGCCATGCAACCCCAATGGACCATGCCGGGTCGGGTCAAGTCTTACCAATTATAGTTATGGACTTAGACATTAATCCAACACTCGCCTCATCCACCAATAACCCGGGTCTCATGTGTCAGCACCGCGAATCTCCATAACCAGTTCTCTAACCGCACTTTGAACGGATCGCTGGTCCCTCAATAGAATACTTAGTTCTCCCCTACTCAGGGTTCAAACCATCACCAATTGGCATACTAACAATTTACTCCATAGACAGTTTCACTAGTATATCACACTTGACTCTTGAAACGTACCACATAATCACTTCAATGATCTTCCCGATGGAACCAAGCAACTCCAAATATCCAGTAACTCAGAAAAAAATCTCAGAATCCTCTCAACGTGACTGCCTCTAGTCATATTGAAGCCTCATACCGATATACCGCCGGATACCCCAACTGTTCTGAATTAGCCATGACTCTCGGTCTAGAAATAATGCACTATCACACACTTCGTCTCGGACTCCCCGACCGGCCTACCATCACGGGAATCATCATAAAAGCAAGAGACCCCACTCTCAAAGTCGACACAGAACGACAACGAGGGCCACTGCCCCGATATACTCCTCTTAACCACCTGAAACTATCGCTAAAAGTATGCCTCCCTCAACAGGCACCTCCCTGTTCTCTTCCATCATAGACCCCCAAATGACTCTCTCATGGTATAAGAAATACCTCGCAACAAACATGCTGCCCAAAATACTCTGGTGAAAAGTTTGCAAACCTATGCTACCCCACGGGGTTTACCCACATACTCCAGAAACCGGAAGCTCGTCATCTCTTTTGCTCCTTCCAGGAAATGGGGATAACGCAACACTTGCCACAGAACATGACACCTCATCTTCCAGTCGATTGCTCAACTTAGACTGCGATCCTCCAATAAGAATCATCACTACTCATCCATGATTGTTGCGACTCGAACTGGCATCTCACCAAAAATCTCTCGGAAACTAACTCGATTTCCCCTAAAGGCATGCTCCATTGAAACTCATTCAACATGGCCCTCTGGCCCCATACTCTAGCACATCTGATCTCATTCTAAACAATCACACGGGATAACTGAAAAAAAAACCAAAAGCACTAACCGTCACGAATCAGGGTACTCGAACCATGTGATCACCTCTCGATCTGCTGTGAATCATGGTACCCGAAGCATGTTATCTCCTCTCAATCTGCTACAAATCATGGTACCCGAACCATGTTATCTCCTCTCAATCTGCTACGAATCATGGTACCCAAACCATGTTATTTCCTCTCAATCTGCTACGAATCATGGTACCCGAACCATGTTATCTCCTCTCAATCTGCTACTTAGAACCTCTGGAATTCTCCCTGTTTCGAGTACGGGGTCCTTTTCTTTCAGTAGTACAGGCCCATACTACCTGCCACATCTACCCATACTTTCCACACGGATCGTCCTAGATTTCCTAAGTAGCTACTCAACCTCCTCGATCACCAATCCCGTTAAACCTAGTCGCTCCCCAACGAATACTCTCCTCTATCAGTGTACTCATCTGACTATGGTCACACCCTAGGCTCATCCTAGGTTCTCACACTTCTCTGCCATCAGCTACTGAAGAACTCCTTATGATGCCAGCCATCTACCTCCTGAATATCGCCATATTCACTTAGTAGCTGACTCCCATCATTAAGAGTTCCACAAAGTACGAAGCAAGCAACATTCGAGCATCGAATAATCTCCATCAGCACGTAAAACCACTCTAGGTTGCAACTCTATTTTCTCTACTCACACTCAAAGGTATCACCGAACTCAAGCAACCGTACCTCTCGCAGGTATCTAACTACTCCCTCAGTAGGCTTCTCCCATGCTCATCTAGGTATCTCTCCTAGATTACTCCTCTACTCAAATCTCTATCTAAAGGATTCGTGTTGGATACTCTTACTCCGCACATACTCAAAGCAGATCACAGATAGCAAAATTCATAGGCTAAGGCATCACAAATCAGGCAACTCTAGCCCTAAAATATGAAATACCTAGCCTATTATGACAACCCTAAATTTTTGTCTTGTACTGTTATTCAAATCAATCAAAGTTAGACTCGTTTCTGCTACCTTTTAGCATTATTTTGAGTCAAACTGAGTGTTCTAAACCTAGTATCTTCAAGTTAGAGTTTAGATTTGGCTTCCGCGAGTTCACCCGACACAAAATAAGTCCTAACACTCCAACATAAGGAGTGTACGACCGTACACTTGGGTGTGCGGCCGCACATATGACAACCCGAAATTTCTATCTTCTACAAACCATTCACTTCAATCAAAGTCAGACTTGTTTCTGCTAACTTTTTAGCATTGTTTAGAGTCTGTTTGAGCATTCTGAGCCTAATACACCAAAGGAATGAGTGAAAGGAAGTACCAATTGAAGTTGTAACTTACCAAACAAGCCATAAACCCTCAAATGAGGAGTTTACGGCCAGAGACCATGAGTTTACGGCCATGGTGACCGTAAACTCCATACTATATATATATGACACTTAGTCATTTTTTTATTACGTTTACCATTTCAGGCCAAAGAACTCATTCACTCTCAAGTACCATCCGGATTTTTCTCTTAGATCTTCAATCTAGTAAGTAATCTTTCCAATTTTAACTTGATATCCTTCCATATCTAGTGAATATACATGGTTTCATCCATGAAATCTCTTCTTTTGGTTAGATCATCAAGTGTTCTTCATTTCACCAAGAACACACACTAGTGTTTTTGGACCTTAATCACCCTTTCAAGCTTCTAAATCTTGATTACTCTCTCCTAAGCTTGTTGTATACTTGTAATACTTGAAGAACACTTAGAAAACATCCATTTGACAAGAACAAAGGGAGTTTACAGCCAAGACAATCTCCCTTGGCCGTAAACCCTAATTAGTGATGCATATGGACCATAACTTATTCCTAAGGCTTGGATTTAGGCCTAGAACACTTCCTTGTGGATCGTAAGACCTTGAAACTCCTTTTGACACAAATCATCATGAGTTCATGGCCGTAAACTCATGAGGCCGTGAACTCATGGCCGTAAACTCGCTAGAATGGCCATACACACTTAGTATGCAATCATATGTGATTGTAGTACTTCAATCCTAGGGTTTCCTAGTCTAATAGGGTGTTACCTTTCATGATTAGTTGTTTATTCACTAATTATATACATATATGTGTCAATATATGTTAATAGGATCCGTTGTGTTCAAGACTTCACTTGACACTTAGCATCCTACAGCCATCTTACATTTGAATAACTTCCAACAGGTGAGTTCATACCCCCACATTTTTCATAGTTTTTACTGTTTTAAGGGGGGGGGGATACAAGTCTAACACAAAGATTTTGTGTTATAACAAATAATTTCAAATGGATTACAGTTATCAAAACAAATGGTTTCAAACATCTTATCGAAATGAATTTCAGTATCATCAAATCAAGTGGTTTTAAGTGATTGTTTCAAAAAGACATCAAGTCACCAAAATGGATTTCAAAATATGAAACTTCTTTTAAATATTTTATAAACTTATATTTTTCCCCAAAAATCATACTAGTATACATATATTTATATAAATAAGACTTAAAAGATTTAGGACTGATAACCCACTTTGGTTCCTTTTCCTTGTTTGGATGTGGGATTACAAGTATCAGTTATTGGTCTGAGTGTCATTTAAATTTTACTTATATATATTTGTATATGTATACAAGTATAAAAGTTTATTCATTTAGTTTCAAGTATCCTTTGTAACAAGTTGAGCAAGGGATTGTATTCATTAATACTATGTATCAATACAAAAAGTACATATAAATTATAATTGGTATAATTTATGATTCACAGAATACTAGTTCATGATTCAAGCATACTACAGTACATTGTTTTACAAAAACAAAGGTTTAATTCAAAACTATTCAAGCATATACATTCTTTCAGATACAAGTTAAGAGTACTAATTCAAGAGCATACTATCAATCATTTACTTCAGAATGATTGAGTTTTCATAATTAATATACATGTAACGTTTATATGCTTTTATGAGTCAAGTAGTACAAATTGTTTAATTCATTTAAACAATATAGTAAAGTCCTGATATTATAACCAGAGTCTCCAGTAGGGGATCGAAATAATGTGTGTATAGATCTATATTGGGATTGACAACCCTGCACTCGGACTGCTAGCTACAATCAGGGATACACGCCTGTGAGTGACAATTGTTATCATCAACTTTCAGCGCACTCATAGCGTTGGGTCAGGCCATCTAGTCAGTATGGTTATAATAACTCATTTAAATATATTAACAATACGTTAGTGTATAATTAACTAAACTTATGTACCATTCCAAAGTACTAGTTTACAAGATACAGTTTACAATAATAGTTGATGAATTCAGATATACTCTCAGTTACAAGTTTACTAAAGGATTACAAATACAGAGCATTGGTTTACAAATAGAATAGTTTTATGCAACTAAAACTACTTTTCATATATAGCAGAAAATATAGGGTTTACTGGAAACAGTTACATATTCAAGAAACATAAGACATTCTTTCAAAACATAAATACTTATGCACTCACTCAAATTTATCTTGATACTCTCTTTTCAAATTACTTGTATTCTCAGGGAACCAGTAGGCAGGTACACCCCGAGCTTTTGAGAAGATGGAGCTATTTATGTCTTATCTTCTTCTTTTGTACAATTATTTAGTTTCATAATACAAGGTTGAAACACATGTAAATATTTATACTTTTTAAATACAGTGGTTGTTTGTACTCTGATTACTATAATGCAAGTGTTGTGGTACTACAAATGAAGTCCTCCACCCTCGGACGTTTCCGCCGTCTGGTTTGGGGGTGTGACAGATTGGTATCAGAACATTGTTTATAGTGAACTCAGTATATCAATCCATTAAAGATATACAAACTATAAATACATTTGGGGCTGAGAGCTCTGACTACAAGTATACTTTTAAAAATTTAATTATTTTTTATAAGAAGTATAGTAACACTTATCTACAAGTACAGTATCAAATCAGAAGAACTTAAAAGTATTTGGATGTTGAACTTTACAGTCAAACCTGGACAGTTATGTAATCATATCTGGGATTAATATAGCATGATCAACTATATTGATTTGAGATATGACCAACATGTGTTTGGGAGTGATGATTGTGTTGTGGCATGTCTAAAACTTACCAACTATATATATTCAGAAGAACATTAGAACAGAACATAAAGATTAAAATACTATAGGGGTATTTTAGGCACTATATACTAATAACACACATGTGAAAAAAATAGAACAATTAAGGGTAGAACTATAAATATTAAGGGTATATTACAATTATATATAATTAAAGTTATACTTGTCATAGACTTCTATTTCCAATTCATTCCAAGATTCATATCGAACTATATGTTTTAGTTCAAAGATATCAGAATTCATATTCACTCTTGATATCTTATCATCCTTGTATCTTTTGACTTTTATAGAAAAAGACGCCTCCTCATAGAAATCCAAGATGTCACAATGTAATTGAACCGCCGGTACCACCTCCGCCACCACCTCCTCAGTTTGACCCCGCTATGTTCCAAGAGGCGGTCACGGAAGCTGTAGCTGCTGCTATGTCTCAGATCCGTACTTCTGGTGCTAGTGGATCTGGAGCTGGTACAAATCCCCCTAACCAGGGTGAAGGTCATGGGCACTCGCGAGAGTGCACTTATAAGGATTTTTCCAATGCCAAACCCATGACCCTTAATGGAACTGGAGGATTTATGGAATTAAGGCAGTGGATAAAGAAGACAGAAGCAATTTTCGAAATCTGCTCCTGTCCTGACAACAGCAAAGTCAAGTTCGCTGCTTGTACTGTTTCAGAAAGAGCTTTGACGTGGTGGAATGGTCACGTTAAGTCACTTACTCTGGTAGTGGCTAATTCGATCAGCTGGGAAAACTTCAAGGGTATGCTTATGCAGGAATATTGTCCGCGAAGCGAAGTTCAGAAACTTGAGGAGGAGCTCTGGGGTCTCTCAATGGTTGGTTCTGATATATCAACATATACTAGTAGATTTTGTGATCTGGCAATTCTTTGCCCGGATATGGTTGCTCTAGAGAGCAAAAAGATTGATAGATATATTTAAGGACTGTCGCCCAAATTCAATCTAGTGTTTTAGGTTCAAGGCCTGTTACTTTTGACAGTGCTAAAGAGCTGGCACAATGTCTTATAGACCATGGAGTCCATCAACACTCAGTGGTTCCTATGCCAGAACAACCAAAGGGTAACAACAACAACAACAACAATAACAATAACAACAACAAGAAGGGTCGGAACAAGAGGAAGGGCAAGTTTTCACCGGATTCCTCAAAGAAACAACAGCTGACTACAGTCAACACTGCTATTGTACCTGCTGCTGTTCCTGTTAATCCAGCACCAACCAAGCCTTATGCTGGAAACCTCCCCAAGTGCAACAAGTGCAATTTTCACCATAATGGGAATTGCCGGGAAATGCAGTGTCGTAACTGCAACAGGAAAGGGCATACTACCCGATTCCGTAGAGAACCACCCCAACCACTTAACCAAGTACCTGCTGCTGGAGTGGGTCAAGCATGCTATCAATGTGCTAAAGTGGGGAATTTCAAGAGAGATTGTCCTAAAACTGGAAATGCTGGTGGAGTCGGGAGAATATTAGCCCTAGGTCACGAAGAAGCGGTAGCAAACCCTACCGTAGTTACGGGTACGTTCCTTCTCAACAACACTTATGCATGCATTCTATTTGATTGTGGTGCTGAGAAGAGCTTTGTGAGCCATAATTTCAAACAATTCCTAAATCAAAACTCCCAACCATTAAAAGAACCATTCACAGTCGAAATGGCTAACGGGAAATCCGAATCCACCAACGAAATATACATAGGATGTACTCTTACCTTGAATAACTTTTCATTCCCAATAGACCTTATGCCGATCTCTATCAAGAGTTTCGACGTCATAATAGGTATGGATTATTTGTGTCCTAACCGTGCTGACATCCTATGTTATGAAAAAGCCATTCGTCTGAACTTGCCAACTAATGAAACTCTTGTTATTTATGGCGACAAACCCGGAACGAACCTCCATATCATTTCTTGCATTAAGGCACAAAAGTAACTTCGCAAAGAGTATTTTGCTTTCTTAGCTCACGTGGTAGACAAAAAGCAAGAAGTGAATGATATCGCGAAAATTCCTGAAGTCTGTAACTTTCTCGACGTTTTTACTGATGATCTTCCAGGAGTGCCTCCCAAACGACAAGTCGAGTTCATAATCGACTTAATTCTAGGGGCTACCCCTGTTGCCAAATCTCTTTATCTTCTTGCACCTTCAGAAATGCAGGAATTATCCAGCCAACTTAACGAACTCCTTAGCAAAGGTTTCATAAGACCAAGCTTCTCACCCTGGGAAGCACCGATTTTATTCGTGAAGAAGAAGGATGGATCATTCCGTATGTGCATAGACTATCGCGAGCTGAATAAACTTACCATCAAGAATCGATACCATCTGCCTCGCATAGACGATTTGTTCGACCAACTTCAAGGTGCGAGCTACTTCTCAAAAATAGACTTAAGATCCGGGTATCACCAGTTACGAATTTTGGAGGATGACATTCCCAAAACCACGTTCAGAACTCGTTATGGTCATTATGAGTTCGTAGTGATGTCATTCGGATTGACGAATGCACCAACTGTGTTCATGGATTTAATGAACATAGTGTGTCGTCCATTCTTGGACAAATTTGTCGTAGTCTTCATTGACGACATCCTTATCTACTCAAGGAGTGAAGAGTATAATAGTCAACATCTTCGTCAAGTTTTGTAAACTCTTAAAACAGAGAAACTTTATGCGAAGTTTTCAAAGTGTGAATTTTAGATCAGGAAGGTTGATTTCCTAGGTCACGTGGTCAGTTCAGAAGGAATACACATCGACCCTTCCAAAATTAAGGCAATTGAAAACTGGTCAGCACCCAAAACACATACAGAAATTCGGCAATTCTTAGGTCTTGCCGGCTATTATCGCAGGTTTGTCCAGAATTTCTCTCGAATAGCTAAACCTCTTACCACTCTGAGGCAAAAGCGCGTAAGTTTTAGTTGGGGAGAAAAACAAGAAACAACATTCCAAACGCTGAAACGAGCCTTGTGTAGTGCACCAATCCTGTCTCTCCCTGAAGGGACAGAGGATTTTATAGTGTACTGTGATGCTTCAAATCAAGGGCTTGGATGTGTTCTTATGCAAAGAGGAAAGGTGATATCATATGCCTCAAGGCAGCTAAAGACACATGAAGTCAACTATACAACACATTGTTGGGTTTTGTGCATTCTAACACTCCTATGGTGTACATGCAACCCTATAAACCTTGGATCTATGTTTTCTCTATTATACATGCAAATATTAACTATTCCAAGGTTTCATCCTAACTAGCATATTATGAAGCACCTATACTACAAAGTTTTAGTTATATGACATACCTTTCGATGTAGCTTGATGTCTTCAAGCTTTAAGAGCTTAGCCCCAATAGTGTGTAAGCCTCAAATGGAATCACAAATCACCAAAACACCTTGGAAGAACTTGAGAGAATATGTATGCACACTAAAATCGGCCCACTCTTATTTTCACACACTTGTGCCAATTTTGTGACCCAAGTACCCCTTTATATATTATGGAGGATTAGGGTTACATCCATGTAAACCCTAATACCCATGACCTTTCATTTACATAGGATCCATGGGTTAAAAGCTCCATGGACCATCCATGAAAGCTTAGCCCAACCTAAATGAACTTGGCCCATTCCATATATATAAGAGTCCATATTTAATTAGTTCTTTTTGATCACTTAATTAATTCTAAATTAATTCTTGATCAATACTAATTAAATAATATGATTCCATATTAATATATTAGAACTTATAATATATTAATATAAATCATAAATATACTATTCTCAAAAGACTATCCATATAAATTGTGCCGGTGAAGTGCAACCCAAATGGACCATGCCGGGTCGGGTCAAGTACATACCAAATATAGTTATGGACTTAGACACTAATCCAACAGTCTCCCACTTAGATAAGTCTAAAACTATTATTGAGTATGACTTCAAAACCTAACTGGCAATGATAGCTCTTAAAGCCGCTGTCGAACTCTGACCTTGTCAATAACTTGTCGATTAGATAAGGGATCATATATTCCTCCATTCAAGATATCATATGGACTGAGACATGGATTATCAATCATTCTCTCTGTCCATTTGTTGTTTCCTGATTTCCGATTTATGATGACTGACTGATTGAACAAACCAAATCAGTCCTGGCTTGGCCAAGCACTCACATGTGTCATCGCTAAATCATCGAGGGGCCCACAGATATCGCTTTTATCTCGAAGGTAAAAGGAATGGATAAACTTGACTCATATGGCTTGTTCTACTACTTGGTGAATCATACACAAAGGCACGTTTTATAACATCGAGTTACCAAATGCGTTTTCGTGCAATCAATGTATAACCAACTCATAGTAACAACTCATATCTCTAGGTTTGAAGAATATAAGATATTATCGTCTCATAATCACTCGTGATAAAATCCATGAAGTGATTCAAATGAGCGCGGGTTGAATCCAATCCTCAGAACTTATGAGCACTCATGAGTGTTGTAGCACCACTTTGTCCACCAACTTGGACCTCTACAAACCAACCCATGACAGTCTTTATTCATATCTACTTCCAACATATGACCGACTGTGGATGGTTTGAATAACTTAATCATTCAGGAAGAGCGACTTAGTTATTCTGGAAGTCAAAACATGCAAAGTGAAACACAAGAATAAATGAATCAAATATTGTCACACCCCCGAAACCAGACGACGGAAACGTTCGGGAGCTCGCGTGACATAAATTGAATACCATCACAATGAATATACATGAATCATAACATAAACATCACCATGCATCAATACATTACAACTGATATTGTTTACATCACGTACATTGTTTCAAATATTACACATTCATAACACAAATTGTTTCAGAGTTTTCAAAACAAAACATTCTAACATACTTGGTATTACCCTTCCGCTTATCTGTTACCTGAGAATACAAGTTATTTTGGAAAAACGTCAACATATGAAATGTTGGGGAGTTCATAAGCAAGGTTGTGAATAAAATGATTTGTATAGTTTGTAAAACCCAGAAAATCCGATATTTTCTGAAAAGACAATAGTTTAACAAAGTGTGAAGATCCATAAGTTGATGCATGAATGATTTCAAAACATATATATATATATATATATATATATATATATATATATATATATATATATATATATATATATATATATATATATATATATATATATATATATATATATATATATATATATATATATATATATAAAGGATGTTTTGTATTATAGTTATAGAAATCTCGAGCGAGTAGTATTGATTTCCCCGGAAAACCCGATGTTTTCCGATGTCGAAAAATATACGTGATTACAAATTGTTATACTGCCACAACGAATGGATTTTGATTACTCATCCTTGAATACTCGAATGGTGTCGGATAAACCAAGTGAGTCGTCGTAACGATGTCCGGTGAAGACAAGATATAACAGCCAACTACGAAAGTCCCATAGAGGTGTCGTCCGTTGTTACTCACTTAATCCAAACCACCTTGATTACTGTTGAATAACGTCCTAATTCCGTCTACGTTGATTACTCATGAGCCTTAGCGAACGAAGAGAAGAGGAGTACGAAGTCCTGCTACTATCGTAAGTACCTTAGGCTGTCGGGGTTGCGAAAGACACGTTGGCCCAACTCGCATTTGATTACTCTGACCTTACTAGCAATACTAATGGACCAATAGGGCCCAATAGCACATATATGGAATTGTGCCATAGGAGGCCCAATAAAATCGTTATCCCTTTGGGCCCAAAGATCATGTTATTGGACTTGCAAGGTCCAACAAGCATGATTTGAAACTTTCAAGCCCAAAGTTTGAATATTTACTCTTCTTAGGTATCGCATATCTATTGAAGGGTTCGATTGAATGATCATTGTTTTTATATCGATTCGAGACCGATCGATTCGTTTATAACGATATTTGGAGTTAACGTGTATTCATCTTTCGATTTTTCATAAGTCGTGGTTTTGTATTTTAACTCAATGAAATGATTTGCTTAAAAATAGTGGTTTGACCTTTTCAACACCTTTCTTTTTATAAAAATAACAGTTTTAGTCCTTTATATAAAAGAAAAGACATTTTTAGTCCTTAAAACATTTTCTTGGCATTTTTGCATCATAAATTTGTTGAAATGATAGTTTTAACTCAAAACTTATTTTGTTAACAGTTTCAGCCCTTTTAGAATAGTATTTTCCGGTTGGAACCCAATTTTTCGCAATTTTTACAGTATTGGCCCAAAATCCAAAAACTTTACATTTTTGATCCTTTTTGGAAATGAAAAGCATTATTAACCCTTGAAATAGTTTTGTTACACTTTTTTTCTCGTGTTTTGAAGAAAGTATCATTCCAGCACCTTTAAATGACATTTTTCGCAATTTTAGGCTTATTGGGCTGAAAAGCCCAAAATTAGCCCATTAAGCTAAAAATTTACATTTCAAGTCCTTTGAAAATTTTAATATTCAGAAACAAAATTATTGTAACTGTTTTGACTCTTTTGACCCTTAAGAAACGGTGATTTGGCAACCTTTAACCCAAATTTTGTATATTTGACAATTTAAGCCCAAAAATGGGTTTTATGTAGAAATATGTTTATCATAATCTTATAAGTTATTATTCTTGACTTGTTTAGTGTAAAATAACTTAGATCATGTTTGTTTCCTTTCTCATGCCATAGATCTCGAGTTATCATCCCTTTTTGGTTACATGTTCATCACAAAAACACATAAAATCATTCATACGTGCATAAAATCACACATATCATACAAATACACATAGATCTACACATTTTTCTTGTATTCTCCCCCATAAAACATATAAAAACCAAAAAGAGAGGGGTATGAAGCTCACCTTGAGTTGTGGGTTCGGTTTTTGAAGAGAGAAATGAAGAAGATTCGATCCTAGCAAGTCTTCTTGGGGAATCTCGAACTTAGATGTCTCTAAGAGGATGATCATGATTTTGAATATATTAGGAAGAGATTTTTGATAAAACAAAGAATCTAGATCATAGATCCAAGCATGAACTTACCTTAGATGATGAATTTGTGGAATAATCTTCTTGAAAAGCCTCCTAAATCTCGAAAATTTGATGAAGGATGAAGAGAGTTTCTTTGAGAGAGTTTGAGTGAAATGTGTGTGTGTGTTTGTGTTGTTTCGGCCGAGAGAAAAAGAGAGAGGAGAAGAGAGAAACTTGGGAGTTGACATGCATGGAAACATGGGAAATTTGCATGGAGAACAAATGGTTAAATGTGAGGTGGCAACTTAAAGTCAACTCCTTCTCTTTTGGGTTGTTGGGCCGAAAAAAAAGGAGAAGGGAAAGAAGGATTTGGGCCCTTAAATGCTGAAGCCCAAATTGTAAACTCATTAGGTGATTTTTGGCCCAATTAAATCAAAGGATGATTTTTATGACCCATTAGGACTATTTTAAATTGGTTGTGATCCAATGAGGTCCATTAAAATTATCCTGGTTTTATTTTAGGCTTATAAAGCCCAAAATATTAAGTTTCAAGCATATGGGTCCAAATTAGGGCTCATTTGAGAGTTCTATGTTCAAGATAGTTAAATTGGAAGCTTATTGGTCCATTAGGCCCAATAAGGAAATCCTAGTCCAAAATGGACTTAAATCGGGATTTCAAGGGTTTCCAATTCTTTGTTAACTATTTGTAGTGCTTGAATAAAGTGTTTGATGAAAGTTTTGTTGTTATTGAATAAGCATCATACATGTTTTCACATTGTTGGTTCATAATTGATAGAATTGTTGTAGTTACAAAGCATCAAAATTCCTAGTTGTGACATCATCCCCCCGTTAGAGGGAATTTCTGTTCGATTAATGTCTAAGTCCATAACTATATTTGGTATGTACTTGACCCGACCCGGCATGGTCCATTTGGGTTGCACTTCACCGGCACAATTTATATGGATAGTCTTTTGAGAATAGTATATTTATGATTTATATTAATATCTTATAAGTTCTAATATATTAATGTGGAATCATATTATTTAATTAGTATTGATCAAGAATTAATTTAGAATTAATTAAGTGATCAAAAAGAACTAATTAAATATGGACTCTTATATATATGGAATGGGCCAAGTTCATTTAGGTTGGGCTAAGCTTTCATGGATGGTCCATGGAGCTTTTTAACCCATGGATCCTATGTAAATGAAAGGTCATGGGTATTAGGGTTTACATGGATGTAACCCTAATCCTCCATAATATATAAAGGGGTCCTTGGCTCACAAAATTGGCACAAGTGTGCGAAAATAAGAGTGGGCCGATTTTAGTGTGCATACATATTCTCTCAAGTTCTTCCAAGGTGTTTTGGTGATTTGTGATTCCATTTGAGGCTTCCACACTATTGGGGCTAAGCTCTTAAAGCTTGAAGACATCAAGCTACATCAAAATGTATGTCATCTAACTAGAACTTTGTAGTATAGATGAAACCTTGGAATAGTTAATATTTGCATGTATAATAGAGAAAACATAGATCCAAGGTTTATAGGGTTGCATGTACACCATAGGAGTGTTAGAATGCTCAAAACCCAACAGTGGTACCAGAGCGAGGTTGTTTTCTGTTATATTGATGCAAATGTTTTATTTTCAAGTTGGAAAAAAAAAGGAAAAAAAAACATGACGTTTGCCAAATTTTAAGATAATTACTTGTTTTTGTGAAAAACTAATTATTTGTAAAATTTGAATCATTTGCTATATGAGTTGAATTAGGTCAAATTTTGTAAAAGATAAAATGATATGATTATTTTATTAGTTTTAAAAGTTTGATCTAAAGAGTTTTTTGAAACCTCCATAAGTTATGGATATGAAAAGGTTTTTAAAAAAATTGATTCAAAGTTTTTTATGGAGTTACAAAACTTGGTCTTAATGTTTTAAGGAATTCCATAACTTGTTCTTAAGTTATGGAACATGAAAAGTTTCATCATAAAACAAGAATTTAACTCCATAAGTTATGGAATCCAAAAGTTTTCAAGAGTTACAAAACTTGCCCTCAAGTTTTGGAATTTGGAAAAAGTTTTTTATGATAAAAAAAAAAGAATTGAATTCTAAAACTCTTGGGTTCATAACTTAAACAATTAATTAAATGGTTTTAATTTTGAATTTAATAATTGGAATTATGATGTTTTTTTTGAATAATTCAATTAACTCTTATGGACTTTATTAATAGATAATTAAAGTGTTTAATTAAAAGAGAATTAATAATTCCATAATGACATGGTTTAAATTTAATTAAATTAAGAGTATAGTTTAATTAATAGATTAAACCACCAAGTATTTTAAATATCTAAAATACACCCTTATACTATTATAATATTAAAAGTTTAATATATTATATGTATAAGAGCAAGTCGTCTTACCATTAGTAGGCCTCATTCACTAAGCCGGTCTATAAGGGGGGTATAAGGTTACTGCCTATAAAATGGCAGTTTAATGGGTGACCACTCTCACCCACCGCTTCCTTGACTGGTGGAGGGTCGTTAGCCGAACAGGTGGGACAAGGACTATAATTCTCCCTTCATTATAAGTATAATGATAAACACTAAGTAACTAAACACTTATAAATTCCCAATCTTAGTTACTTAGGAAAATGTGAATAAGGTGCTAATCCATGAAATTACACTTTGCACTTTGTTTAAGCTGTTAGTGGAGCGTGTGTGGTTAACCGGCACAATAACCTGGACTTAACAAGGTAGGCAAAGGGTAACTTAATGTTTATCATAGTATCGTTGGAGCGTGTGTGGTTAACCGGCACATCGATTGAGGGGTAAATATTAAGGGTACCAAGTATATTTGCATGGTTACTTCACACCTTGTTTTGTGATCCTCGGCATCCCAGTCACAAAACCTAAAGGGCACACTCGAGATTGAAACATGCCATTGAAAAGTTCAATGAATCTCAAAAGAATCTAGTAGTTTCAAAACCAATTAAAACCTAATAATACATTTCGTTTATCTTGGTGGAAATTGGTCAATCGTCATTCACCTACCTTCAAATATTTTATAGCTTGGATTACGGCATCCCTCTTCCAAGTTATAAAATAGTTTGTTGGTTCCTAGCCTTAATATATCATATTGGGTGTTATATTAAGGACTTAAATCAACTTTACGTGAATTTCTCCCATTGTTGATGTCTGGTTTAGACAACAATGATCTTCCCAAACCAAGCTTTCCTAATGAATATGACTTCCCGAGTTTGGCTCATGGAAGTCATACTTCTCTTCCTCCACCTCCTCCAATTATTCTCCCTAACCCACAAGTTCAAGGTCACTCAAGCCCTAATGGCAAGCAAGGTCTATGTGTGATCACATCTTAGAGATGAAGTCACATATTGACAAGCCGGGAGAGTTAGGTGTCAAAGTCTTGAGAAAGTTGAATGTTCAATCACTTTCTAAGTCACATAGTGAGTTCCTTTGGGACTACTATGAAACAGACTATGACATGAACCTTAATGATCATATCTATTTGCTTGGTGCTGCTGAATCAGCAATGATTTGGAACGATAGTAAAGCAAATTTGATTAGAAGATCAACTTCCCAAAAACTTTATGGACAGTGACAATGGTGACACTGGAAATCCAGAAAAAGCATTCTCTTCACAATGGAAAGGGATTGGCCATAGTCAACCCGGTTGACCAAATGGTAAAGAGAAAGGCTAAGTCTGAGATAGTCCCATTACCAAAGGGTCCATATGTTTATTTTGCCAAAGGAAGGGGCGTTGATTGCAAAGCTGCCAAATTTACCTAAGCATGTTAAAGTCAATAAGTTTGACTCTACATCAGGTAGAGCCCATTATCTAACTCTGTTAAGTTCTATTCTAAGATCCTCATTACATGATGTGACTGGGTCACATGTTGATGTTTTAAGAATCAAAGAATAGAGAGAAATCTTAAAGGAAGTATATGTTGATTCTGATCGCGAAGGTGGATTTCGATCGCATCAGAATTTTGAGCAGTTGCTTAAGAAGTTATGATATATTGCTAAGGAATAGATAACAACAATTTTCCATGTGGATTGTAAGGATAAGTTTTTTCCGCAAAGTTTTAAAATAAAAGAAAAGTGTCTAATTTTATTTATTTGAAGTATCCTTACAATGGCATTTGTGGAAAATTGTTGCTTATATGATTCCACTGACAGCAATATTGGAAAATGGATTTGATTCTTTCATTTGTGGTAGTGTCTAAATTTACCAAATCAGGAAAGTTCCTCATCACCCAAGTTTCAATTGGACCGAAACTTGGAATCATGCAAGTTGAATAGTATGATGAATGAGAACTTTCAAGCATTGGAAAATCAAGACTAATTACTTGTTCACATGGATGTGTGAGTCAAGTGAAGGACTAAAGGGATCGAGTACACATTCCTGTGCACTGGTCATGTCCACCACAAGCTCGTTAAGACTATTTGATTTACTAAAGTTTAGTAAATATGGTTATACTTACAAGTTTAAGTATAATTCTGAAACATTGGAAAAGTCTCAATGTATGGCAGAACGAATGGGAAGAATCAAATTAGGCAGAAAGATAAAAGTTTCTCAAATATGAAAAGATGGGAGAGTACTTTAGTATCATGTTTGTGATCATCTTAATGATTTAGAAACGATATCACAATTAGTCCTCTAAAGGTCATCTTAGTGCATTCTTATGACTAAGAAGATGAGTCATGAATTGTTGAAATGGTTAGATCAGGAAGATGAGTCATAATTCCTTCCAAGACAATTCTTAGAGTCATACTCCAAGATTGTAAATTGAGTGACATATCTTAAAGAAAGGTTTAAAACACTTGTCAAATGTAAGAGTAAAAGTGTCCTACTCTTGTACATTTGAAATTGGTAAGTTGTGATGTTTTGGATAAAACAATGACCAACTAAGGCCAATTGTGTGAAGTGTTTGTCTTGATAAAGAATCCGCACTATCTCTTGAATATTTGGCAAGATAGTCTTATATGTCAAGAGGATAGTGGGAGTCTTAAAGATCCTAAAAAGAATTTCAAGAACTAATCAAGAATAAAACCTGAGGTTCTTCACTAGCACACGACTTGAGGTTTATAACCTATCGTGTTGACATATTCTATGCCCATTCCAGTTAAAGTTGGCTTTGCATAGGAGTTCTGAAAGTTCTCAATTGGTTGCATAACAACTTGGAAGCAATGGTAGGCCCTGTACTCCCAGGTGGCAAGAAGTTAAGATTGCATAAGTTCAGTCCATATGAGTTTGGATTTGTCATTATCCTTGTCTTGTGACTATGGTTTTCACGATTCACATGGATAAGAACACATACACCATAAAATCTAAGGGTCATAAGGTTTCTCTCCGATTCATGAAAATGATGGTGAGGAAACACTTCCACCAAGTAGATTTGAAGCAGATGGCAAAAGGTCTAAACAATTGAGACTATGATTACGGCATCCCTTTTCATAGTTTTGAAATTGTTTAGACACACATGCATGCTATCTAAGGAAAGGTGTATGATTTTGATAAAGTTTTATCAAAGCATCTCGTATCAGAAATCTGAACTTTGGTAAGAAAGTCAATAAAGTATTGATTTCTAGAAGTCCAGCTGATTTCTGAGTACATGTCAAAGCTAGTAGGAGCATAAGTGTTATGCTAATAATCATCATGTTAGTGGGAGCATGATAATTATTGTTAGTGTTGCAAGTTAGCAATGTTAATTATAGAAAACAAAAGTTTCAATTCGTGAGACTGCAGGGATTGAAAAAGTTGTTTTGCTATAATTAAGGGAGAGGATATACTTCATTTCAGTTCTAAAGGCTTAGATTGAGACCTTAATCATCTTTAGTCAAGAATATATATATGAATTTCATGTTGGATTGGTTCAACTTAAGGAAATTCTATATATTGCGTTCTCAAAATTCGATTATGATTACGGCATCCCTCTTCATAGTCAAATTTTGAAAACATGGCAAATAAAAATATTGTAGCAAAAGACTGGTCTAGAATCATGTCTTTATGTGAGACATCATGAATCGTGTACCATTTGCTCTGGGTACAGAATCGATTGCATGTGCTATAATATTTTTCATTTCTAAATTTTTCCAAATGCCCAAAGGCATTAAGAAGGGAAAAGGTCTAGAATTGGATATGACTAAAATGATTAAGCAATTGTTGAGGACAATCTGAGGTTTACCAAAGATTGGTTGCTGAGGGACAGTTGGAAGTATAGTGCTAATTTTGGAAGGACCATATTGACATATTCTGAAAAGAGGCACCTCTTATTCAGAAGTGATAGTCAAAATGAGAATATGGAGTTGTCTCCATAGGTGGAAGTTATCTGTGTAAGATTAGAAAACTTAATGCAAGAAGCATGTCCAAAGCAATGTACTTTGAATATGAGACTTAGTTTCCATAGAGTTGATCTCCATTGGAATACCTTATAATGACTGTTGACAAGTCTTTGTGACTTTGTACATATTCATTACAGGAGGGTCAGTGCATATAAGTTTAAAATCTAAACATATTTCGATAAATGATAGGAATTTGAAATTCTCACATTTTTCTATAAGGATTTGGGAGTGTGAAATTAGAATCATTGAAATTATGTTCAATTGGTTTATTTCACAAAGTAAGGATCATACACAAACATAGAGTGCATACTTGGTGTATGGCAAAGCTATTGTTTAAGAAAAACATAGTGTACATGCTCGGAGCATGGGACAACTAGTGTTTTTAATTCAAGTATAAAGTTGATAAAACCGAAACAATGAACAATGAGTAATCAGTATGGTGATAAATAAAAGTGTTTATTTATATTCATAGGGTTTGATACCATATTTGATTCATTTATTCTTGTATTTCACTTTGCATGTTTTGACTTCCAGAATAACTAAGTCGCTCTTCCTGAATGATTAAGTTATTCAAACCATCCACAGTCGGTCATATGTTGGAAGTAGATATGAATCAAGACTGTCATGGGTTGGTTTGTAGAGGTCCAAGTTGGTGGACAAAGTGATGCTACAACACTCATGAGTGCTCATAAGTTCTGAGTATTGGATTCAACCCGCGCTCATTTGAATCACTTCATGGATTTTATCACGAGTGATCATGAGACGATAATATCTTATATTCTTCAAACCTAGAGATATGAGTTGTTACTATGAGTTGGTTATACATTGATTGCACGAAAACGCATTTGATAACTCGATGTTATAAAACGTGCCTTTGTGTATGATTCAACAAGTAGTAGAACAAGCCATCTGAGTCGAAGTTTATCCATTCCTTTTACCTTCGGGATAAAAGCGATATCTGTGGGCCCCTCGATGATTTAGCGATGACACATGTGAGTGCTTGGCCAAGCCAGGACTGATTTGATTTGTTCAATCAGTCAGTCATCATAAATCGAAAATCGGGAACCAACAAATGGACAGACAGAATGATTATAATCCATGTCTCAGTCCATATGATATCTAGAATGGAGGAATATATGATCCCTTATCTAATGGACAAGTCATTGACAAGGTCAGAGTTCGACAGCGGCATTAAGAGCTACGATTGCCAGTTAGGTTTTGAAGTCATACTCAATAATAGTTTTAGACTTATCCAAGTGGGAGACTGGTGGATTAATGTCTAAGTCCATAACTATATTTGGTATGTACTTGACCCAACCCGGCGTGGTCCATTTGGGTTGCACTTCACCAGCACAATTTATATGGATAGTCTTTTGAGAATAGTATATTTATGATTTATATTAATATATTATAAGTTCTAATATATTAATATGGAATCATATTATTTAATTAGTATTGATCAAGAATTAATTTAGAATTAATTAAGTGATCAAAAAGAACTAATTAAATATGGACTCTAATATATATGGAATGGGCCAAGTTCATTTAGGTTGGGCTAAGCTTTCATGGATGGTCCATGGAGCTTTTAACCCATAGATCCTATGTAAATGAAAGGTCATGGGTATTAGGGTTTACATGGATGTAACCCTAATCCTCCATAATATATAAAGGGGTCCTTGGCTCACAAAATTGGCACAAGTGTGCGAAAATAAGAGTGGGCCGATTTTAGTGTGCATACATATTCTCTCAAGTTCTTCCAAGGTGTTTTGGTGATTTGTGATTCCATTTGAGGCTTCCACACTATTGGGGCTAAGCTCTTAAAGCTTGAAGACATCAAGCTACATCAAAAGGTATGTCATCTAACTAGAACTTTGTAGTATAGATGAAACCTTGGAATAGTTAATATTTGCATGTATAATAGAGAAAACATAGATCCAAGGTTTATAGGGTTGCATGTACACCATCGGAGTGTTAGAATGCTCAAAACCCAACAATTTCGTCCCGAAATTCTTTTGAAAGCTAGATTTGAGAATGCGAGAATAGATGAGGGTACTTCTGCTTTATTTGATCTTCGCGTTCCCATGTAAATTCTGGTCCGCGTCTCGCGTTCCATCGAACCTCCACAATCGGAATGCGGCTCTTTTTAGTACGCTTCACCTTTCTGTCCATGATTTCGACTGGTTCCTCGATGAGCAGAAGATTCTCGTTGATTTCAATTTCCTCTAATGGAATGACGAGAGTCTCGTCGGATAAGCACTTTTTCAAATTGGAAACGTGGAACACGGGGTGTATACTGTTGAGCTCAGCGGGTAGTTGCAGTTTATAAGCCACTGGACCGATTCTGGCAAGAATCTCGAAGGGTCCAATGTATCGTGGGTTCAGCTTTCCCCGCTTTCCAAAACGAATCACTCCTTTCCAAGGAGAGACTTTTAGTAACACCCTATCTCCGACTCTAAATTCCAAGGGCTTCCGTCGTTTATCGGCGTAACTCTTTTGTCTGTCTCGTGATGATTGCAGTCGGGCCCTGATCTGAACTATCTTCTCGGTCGTCTCGCGTATGATTTCTAATCCCGTTAAGACATTGTTTGGCGTTGGCCCTCTTGCTAGCTGGGTGTCTCCTACCTCAGCCCAGCACAACGGTGATCTACATTTATGCCCGTATAATGCTTCGAAAGGAGCGACTTTGATACTCGAGTGATAACTGTTGTTGTATGAGAACTCGATCAGAGGCAAGTAGGTATCCCACGATTTTGTAAAGTCTATCACGCACGCGCGAAGCATATCTTCTAGCGTTTGAATGGTTCGCTCGCTTTGACCATCCGTCTGTGGGTGGTAGGCAGTGCTCATGTCAAGTTTTGTTCCCATGGCTTTCTGAAGCGATTGCCAAAAGCATGACGTAAATCTACTATCTCTATCAGAGATGATAGATACGGGCACTCCGTGGAGTCTCACGATTTCTTTGATGTAGATTCTTGTCAGGCGCTCCATCTTGTATGATTCTTTTATTGGTAGGAAATGGGCGGATTTCATTAATCTATCAACTATTACCCAGATGGCATCCAAACCATCCGTCGACTTGGGTAGTTTGGTCATAAAATCCATGGTAATCCTTTCCCATTTCCACTCGGGAATTACTGGTTGCTGTAGTAATCCGGAGGGCTTCTGGTATTCCAACTTTACTTTAGCACATGTGAGGCACTTGCTAACGTAGGTGGCAATCTCTACCTTCATGTTAGGCCACCAATAATGTTGCTTAACGTCCAAGTACATTTTGTCTGAACCTGGATGGATGGAGTATTGCGTCTTGTAGGCTTCGTTCATGACTACTTCTCTGAATCCCCCAAGTTTAGGGACCCAAATGCGGTTCATGAAGTAATTTGTTCCGTCTTCCTTCACTTCAAAGTTCTTCTCCATTCCGCGCAATGCTTCGCTTGTTTTGTTTTCTGCCTTCATGGCATCGAACTGGGCTGCCCTGATTTGAGAGGTTAGGTGAGATCGAATGGTTATGGAGAGAGTCTTCAAACGACGATTTGAGTATTCCTTCCGAATCAAGGCATCGGCTACCACGTTAGCCTTGCCTGGGTGGTACTTGATTTCTCACTCGTAGTCGTTCAGCAGTTCGACCCATCTTCGTTGCCTCATGTTCAACTCTTTTTGATTCAAGATGTGCTGGAGACTCTTGTGGTCGGTGAAGATGGTGCACTTGGTACCATAAAGGTAGTGCCTCCAAATCTTCAGGGAGAAGATCACTGCTCCCAGTTCCAGATCGTGAGTGGTGTAATTCACCTCGTACGTCTTTAGTTGCCGGGACGCGTAACCAATCACCTTTTCCACGCTGCATGAGTACACAGCCTAAACCCTGATTTGACGCATCGCAGTAAACTATAAAGTCTTCTGTTCCTTCGGGTAGCGATAGCATTGGCGCACTGTAGAGTGCTTGCTTTAGAGTCTGGAATGCAGCTTCTTGCTTAACCGTCCATTCGAAGGGTACGCCCTTTTGTGTAAGCGAAGTAAGTGGCTTTGCTGTTTTGGAGAAGTTTTAAATGAATCTCCTGTAATAGCCTGCGAGGCCTAAAAATTGGCGAATTTCGGTAGGTGTTGTTGGGATTTCCCGTCCTTCGATGGCTTGGATTTTAGAAGGATCCACATGAATTCCTTCCTGACTGACAACATGTCCCAAAAAGTTCACACTTCGGAGCTAAAACTCGCACTTAGAGAGTTTTGCGTATAACTTTTCGGTTCGCCGGGTTTCCAGGATTTTTCGGAGATGTCGGCCGTGTTCTTCCTCGCTTCGAGAATAGACGAGGATGTCGTCGATGAAAACAATGAAAAAGTTATCAAGGAATGGTCGGCAGATTCGATTCATTAAGTCCATGAATGCGGCAGGAGCATTCGTTAGACCGAAGGGCATTACGACAAATTCATAATGTCCGTAACGAGTTCGGAAGGCGGTTTTAGGAATATCCTCCTCCCGGACCTTGAGTTGGTGGTAACCAGATCGTAGATCTATCTTTAAGAAGTAACTAGCTCCTTGGAGCTGGTCAAATAGATCGTCAATTCGCGGAAGTGGATAGTGGTTTTTGATGGTAAGCTTATTAAGTTCTCTGTAGTCGATACACATCCTGAAGGTACCGTCTTTCTTTTTGACAAAGAGAACCGGAGCTCCCCAAGGTGAGAAACTGGGTCGGATGAATCCTTTGTCCAAAAGCT
Source organism: Lactuca virosa (assembly GCF_052849685.1). Classification (NCBI taxonomy): domain Eukaryota; kingdom Viridiplantae; phylum Streptophyta; class Magnoliopsida; order Asterales; family Asteraceae; genus Lactuca; species Lactuca virosa. The sequence goes on from NC_136430.1 coordinate 1,322,920, forward strand.
CGCTGAGTTGACTGGACAACTCTTGCATCTCAGCAGGAGCCAACCTGTAGGGCGATTTGGCAATAGGAGTAGCTCCTGGCACTAGATCTATTCGAAACTCCACTTGTCTTTCTGGGGGTATCCCTGGAAGATCTTCTGGAAAGACATTCGGGAAATCACAAGTCATAGGGATGTTATGAATATTGATATCCTCTTTGGACTTATCCACTATGTGAGATAGGAACGTCAAGTCCTTCTTTCGTAGGTACTTTTGTGCCTTAATGCACGAGATAAGACGAAGATTCGTGTTGGGTTTGTCTCCGTAAACAACTAGGGTTTCGTGATTTTGGAGATGAAGGCGAACGGCCTTCTTGTGACACATAATTTCAGCATGGTGGGGGCTTAACCAATCCATGCCGATAATCACATCAAAACTCCTAATGGAAACAGGCATTAAGTTTATTGGAAAGACATGATGATTTAAAGTCAGGGTACATCCGATGTAGATTTCCCCAGTGGATTCTGTTTTCCCATTAGCCATTTCCACCGTGAAGGTTTCATTAAGCTTCTGGGGTTGTTGTTTTAATAAGTGTTTGAATTTATTGCTCACAAAACTTCGTTCTGCCCCGGTATCAAATAGGATGCATGCATAAGTGTGGTTTAGGAGAAACGTACCGGTAACCACAGCGGGATCCTGAACCGCTTCTCCCTGACCCATAGCTAGCACCCTTCATGTTTCTCCGTTCCCAGGGTTGTTGTTGTTGGGGCAGTTTCGACGGATATGTCCAGTCTTTCCACATCCATAGCAGGTGGGGCTTGATCCTGTGTTATTGCCGCTATTGTTGGTGTTGTTGTTGTTGATGATGCGGTTTTTGTTGTTGTTGTTTCCTTGTGGTTGGTTCTGGGGTGGATAGGTCCTGCAATACCTTGTCGTGTGACCCTTCCGATTGCAACTGGTGCATTGCATTTCCTTGCATTCGCCATTATGATGGAAATTGCACTTGTTGCACTTTGGGAGATTCCCAGAATACTGCCTGGGAGTGCTTGGATTAGCTGAGGCTGGAGCATGTGGTGCGAAGGGTACTTGGGTGGTTGCAACATTGACTGTCACTGTTTGTTGTTTCTTTGTCGATTCCGAGCCTTGTCGCCCTTTTCTCATGTTGTTCTTTCCTTTCTTGTTGTCACTCTCTTTCTTTCCTTCAATTTCCGCTGGCTTCTCGCCCTTCTTGTTGTTGTGGTCGTACAGCCTCTTGGCCAACCTCTTGGCACTGTTGAAGGTTTCAGGATTTGCAGCGATTACATTTCCTTGAATTGGGCAGGTCAATCCCCAGATGAATCGTTCGATTTTCTTTCCTTCTGACGTAATCATGCCAGGGCACAACAATGACAGCTCGCTAAACCTTGATATGTATGCATCTATATCAGAGTTTCGGACAGTGAGATTCCACAGCTCTTGCTCCATCTTCTGAATTTCGCCACGTGGACAGTACTCAGCCATCAGCATTTCCTTCAGCTCCGTCCATGGCATAGCGTTGGCTACGGGGAGAGTCATGGCCTCTACATGTCCATTCCACCAGGTGAGAGCCTGGTCGACAAATGTGCATGCGGAAAACTTCACTTTCACGTCCTCGGGGCATTCACATATTTCGAACACCGATTCCACCTTTTCCACCCATCTCTTTAGGGTTATCATCCCACTCGTGCCATTAAAGGTTCGGGGTTTGGCGTTGGTGAAGTCCTTGTAGGAACATGTCCTGGTAGATCCGTGATTTGTTCCGTTGTTCGAACTCTCAGCCCCTTGTCCATTGACTCCACCGTTGTTTCCTTGCTGGATTTGTGCCATGGCTGCAGTAAATGCAGCAGATATAGCTGCCTGGAATGCAACTGAGTTGACTTCGGGTGGGGTAGGTCCAGGGTTTCCACGAGTTGGTCGTCGAGGCATCTTTCTGTCATGGAACGGAAAGATGTTGAGTGCCTATAGTTTTTGTGAGATTGTGGTCCTATAGACTAGGTGTTTCGCATGAACTTAAGTGGTTTCGCAATTTAGCATATAATCATGTATATATAACACATAGCAGATCACAACATCACAATAGAACACATAAAGTTTTTCATTAATATTATCCGCATTTTTGATACATGAAAATTTTGCTCAGAAGAGCATACATAAGTGGTGCAAGTTCGGCAGCGTAACGGCTCTATGAGTAGTGTAATCACTTAAGCATAGAGTCGATGGTACATAGTGTAGATTACATAAGCCTAATACTAAAGATAGATATGACTAATCCTAGTCATGGTGGGATGCGCCAGGGGGTGGTGCTCAAGAAGTGGACGCTCCCTGAAGGTGAGCCACCTGTCGTTCCGCATCTCGGAGGCGAGTCTCCCATCTCACCTGCCTCATGTGGAACTCTCAAATAACCTCTCGCGTCTCCTGTTCTGCACGCTTAACCCTAGTCCGCATCTGGTGTATCTGATCAACGGTGCTCTGAGCTAGGTCGGCAGTGTTCCGCAGTCGTCTCACCATGACCGGAAGTGCGCGATCAGCTGGTCCTCCCTCCCTCAAGTCGTAGAATTCGCGTGACATTCCGAATGGAGGTCGCTGTCCCTGCTGCCTGCTCCATCTCCAAAGGTCGATACCCCAGGGGGGTGTAGGGCCGATCGGGCCCATCCGGTGAGCGGGCACCCTAGTTGGGTAAGGGGGTTGATGACTTCGGACTTTGTGTCCGAATCATCATCGCTAGGTTCTTCCTCGAAGTCCTCTCCGGCTTCTTCTTCTTCCAGGACCTCCACCGGCTCGGAAGGTCCACCCTCGACTTCCTCCTCAGGTTCCTCTTCAGACCCTTCCTCGGGGTCTTCTTCGGGTTCCTGTTCCAGCCATCCGTTATTTCCCTGGTTAGGGAAATACGGATCTCCGGGGTGATGGAAGCCGGCCATACTGTCTGCGAGGGTGTATAAATGTACTAATGATTATTTCTAAGATGTTTTAGTTACTATGTAATTTGAATTTAATGTTCTCTTCTTGGTAATCAAGGATATGTTTTTAGGTTTACTGACCATCGGGTTTTTCCCGGAGCATGTGATAGTTGCACTTCGGAGGAAATGTAGTTGATAAGGCTACAATCACCCTTTACTACAACCATGCATAGTCCCGACTTAACCAAGATGTCAGTGTTATCTTGTTTGATTTGGTATCATATTCTTTTTCCTATAACACACAAGCAAAGATGTTTTATCGTTGTGTTTTATTTGTTTTGTTTAGAGTTGTTTTAGTCCCTCTTTGGTTTATAGTTGCATATCAATGTGTGGTTGGATATGCCAGTTCACTATAAAGAGAGCTCTGATACCAACCTGTCACACCCCCGAAACCAGACGGCAGAAACATCCGGGAGCTCGCGTGACTTAAATTGAATACCATCATAATGAATATACATGAATCATAACATAAACATCACCATGCATCAATACATTACAACAGATATTGTTTACATCCCGTACATTGTTTCAAATATTACACATTCATAACACAAATTGTTTCAGAGTTTTCAAAACAAAACATTCTAACATACTTGGTATTACCCTTCCGCTTATCTGTTACCTGAGAATACAAGTTATTTTGTAAAAACATCAACATATGAAATGTTGGTAAGTTCATAAGCAAGGTTATGAATAAAATGATTTGTATAGTTTGTAAAACCCAGAAAATCCGATATTTTCTGAAAAGATAATAGTTTCACAAAGTGTGAAGATCCATAAGTTGATGCATGAATGATTTCCCCAGAAAACCCGATGTTTTCCAATGTCGAAAAATATACGTGATTACAAATTGTTATACCGCCACAACGAATGGCTTTTGATTACTCATCCTTGAATACTCGGATGGTGTCGGACAAACCAAGTGAGTCGTCATAACGATGTCTGGTGAAGACAAGTTATAACAGCCAACTACGAACGTCCCATAGAGGTGTCGTCCGTTGTTACTCACTTAATCCAAACCACCTTGATTACTGTTGAATAACGTCCTAATTCCGTCTACTTTGATTACTCATGAGCCTTAGCGAACGAAGAGAAGAGGAGTACGAAGTTCTGCTACTATCGTAAGTACCTTAGGCTTTCGGGGATGCGAAAGACACGTTGGCCCAACTCGCATTTGATTACTCTAACCTTACTAGCAATACTAATGGACCACTAGGGTCCAATAGCACATAAAAGCCATTGAAAGTCCTTTTATATGGAATTGAGCCATTGGAGGCCCAATAACATATAAACGTTATCCCTTTGGGCCCAAAGATCATGTTATTGGACTTGCAAGGTCCAACAAGCATGATTTGAAACTTTCAAGCCCAAAGTTTGAATATTTACTCTTCTTAGGTATCGCGTATCTATTGAAGGGTTCGATTGAATGATCATTGTTTTTATATCGATTCGAGACCGATCGATTTGTTTATAACGATATTTGGAGTTAACGTGTATTCATCTTTCGATTTTTCATAAGTCGTGGTTTTGTATTTTGACTCAATGAAATGATTTGCTTAAAAATAGTGGTTTGACCTTTTCAACACCTTTCTTTTTATAAAAATAACAGTTTTAGTCCTTTATATAAAAGAAAAGACATTTTTAGTCCTTAAGACATTTTCTTGGCATTTTTGCATCATAAACTTGTTGCAATGATAGTTTTAACTCAAAACTTATTTTGTTAACAGTTTCAGCCCTTTTAGAATAGTATTTTCCGGTTGGAACCTAATTTTTCGTAATTTTTACAGTTTTGGCCCAAAATCCAAAAACTTTACATTTTTGATCCTTTTTGGAAATGAAAAGCATTATTAACCCTTGAAATAGTTTTGTTACAATTTTTATCCCCTGTTTTGAAGAAAGTATCATTCCAGCCCCTTTAAATGTAATTTTTCGCAATTTTGGGCTTATTGGGCCGAAAAGCCCAAAATTAGCCCATTAAGCTAAAAATTTACATTTCAAGTCCTTTGAAAATTTTAATATTCAGAAAAACAATTATTGTAACTGTTTTGACTCTCTTGACCCTTAAGAAACCGTGATTTGGCAACCTTTAACCCAAATTTTGTATATTTGACAATTTAAGCCCAAAAATGGGTTTTATGTAGAAATATGTTTATCATAATCTTATAAGTTATTATTCTTGACTTGTTTAGTGTAAAATAACTTAGATCATGTTTGTTTCCTTTCTCATGCCATAGATCTCGAGTTATCATCCCTTTTTGGTTACATGTTCATCACAAAAAGACATAAAATTATTCATACATGCATAAAATCACACATAGCATACAAATGCACATAGATCTACACATTTTTCTTGTATTCTCCCCCATAAAACATATAAAAACCAAAAAGAGAGGGGTATGAAGCTCACCTTGAGTTGTGGGTTCGGTTTTTGAAGAGAGAAATGAAGAAGATTCGATCCTAGCAAGTCTTCTTGGGGAATCTCGAACTTAGATGTTTCTAAGAGGATGATCATGATTTTGAATAGATTAGGAAGAGATTTTTGATAAAACAAAGAATCTAGATCATAGATCCAAGCATGAACTTACCTTAGATGATGAATTTGTGGAATAATCTTCTTGAAAAGCCTCCTAAATCATGAAAATTTGATGAAGGATGAAGAGAGTTTCTTTGAGAGAGTTTGAGTGAAATGTGTGTGTGTGTTTGTGTTGTTTCGGCCGAGAGGAGAAGAGAGAGGAGAAGAGAGAGACTTGGGAGTTGACATGCATGGAAACATGGGAAATTTGCATGGAGAACAAATGGTTAAATGTGAGGTGGCAACTTAAAGTCAACTCCTTCTCTTTTGTGTTGTTGGGCCGAAAAAAAGGAGAGGGAAAGAAGGATTTGGGCCCTTAAATGCTCAAGCCCAAATTGTAAACTCATTAGGTGATTTTTGGTCTAATTAAATGAAAGGATGATTTTTATGACCCATTAGGACTATTTTAAATTGGTTGTCATCCAATGAGGTCCATTAAAATTATCCTAGTTTATTTTAGGCTTATAAAGCCCAAAATATTAAGTTTCAAGCATATGGGTCCAAATTAGGGCCCATTTGAGAGTTCTATGTTCAAGATAGTTAAATTGGAAGCTTATTGGTCCATTAGGCCCAATAAGGAAATCCTAGTCCAAAATGGACTTAAATCGGGATTTCAAGGGTTTCCAATTCTTTGTTAACTATTTGTAGTGCTTGAATAAAGTGTTTGATGAAAGTTTTGTTGTTATTGAATAAGCATCATACATGTTTTCACATTGTTGGTTCATAATTGATATAATTGTTGTAGTTACAAAGCATCAAAATTCCTAGTTGTGACAAATATGGTATCAAACCCTATGAATATAAATAAACACTTTTATTTATCACCATACTGATTACTCATTATTCATTGTTTGGGTTTTATCAACTTTATACTTGAATTAAAAACACTAGTTGTCCCATGCTCCAAGCATGTACACTATGTTTTTCTTAAACAATAGCTTTGCCATACACCAAGTATGCACTCTATGTTTGTCTATGATCCTTACTTTGTGAAATAAACCAATTGAACATAATTTCAATGATTCTAATTTCACACTCCCAAATCCTTATCGAAAAATGTGAGAATTTCAAATTCCTATCATTTATCGAAATCTGTTTAGATTTTAAACTTATATGCACTGACCCTCCTGTAATGAATATGTACAAAGTCACAAAGACTTGTCAACAGTCATTATAAGGTATTCCAATGGAGATCAACTCCATGGAAACTAAGTCTCATATTCAAAGTACATTGCTTTGGACATGCTTCTTGCATTAAGTTTTCTAATCTTACACAGATAACTTCCACCTATGGAGACAACTCCATATTCTCATTTTGACTATCACTTCTGAATAAGAGATGCCTCTTTTCAGAATATGTCAATATGGTCCTTCCAAAATTAGCGCTATACTTCCAACTGTCCCTAAGCAACCAATCTTTGGTAAACCTCAGATTGTCCTCGACAATTGCTTAATCATTTTAGTCATATCCAATTCTAGACCTTTTCCCTTCTTAATGCCTCTGGGCATTTGGAAAAATTTAGAAATGACAAATATTATAGCACATGCAATCGATCTTGTACCCAAAGCAAATGGTACACGATTCATGATGTCTCACATAAAGACATGATTCTAGACCAGTCTTTTGCTACAATATTTTTATTTGCCATGTTTTCAAATTTTGACTATCAAGAGGAATGCTGTAATGATAATCGAATTTTGAGAACGCAATATATAGAATTTCCTTAAGTTGAACCAATCCAACATGAAATTCATATATATATTCGTGACTAAAGATGATTAAGGTCTCAATCTAAGCCTTTAGAACTGAAATGAAGTATATCCTCTCCCTTAATTATAGCAAAACAACTTTTTCAATCCCTGCAGCCTCACGAATTGAAACTTTTGTTTTCTATAATTAACATTGCTAACTTGCAACACTAACAATAATTATCATGCTCCCACTAACATGATGATTATTAGCATAACACTTATGCTCCCACTAGCTTTGACATGTACTCAGAAATCAGCTGGACTTCTAGAAATCAATACTTTATTGACTTTCTTACCAAAGTTCAGATTTCTGATACGAGATGCTTTGACAAAACTTTATCAAAATCATACACCTTTCCTTAGATAGCATGCATGTGTGTCTAAACAATTTCAGAACTATGAAAAGGGATGTCGTAATCATAGTCTCAATTGTTTAGACCTTTTGCCATCTACTTCAAATCTACTTGGTGGAAGTGTTTCCTCACCATCATTTTCATGAATCGGAGAGAAACCTTATGACCATTAGATTTTATGGTGTATGTGTTCTTATCCATGTGAATCGTCAAAACCATAGTCATAAGACAAGGACAATGACAAATCCAAACTCATATGGACTGAACTTATGCAATCTTAACTTCTTGCCACCTGGCAGTACAGGGCCTGCCATTGCTTCTAAGTTGTTATGCAACCAATTGAGAACTTTCAGAACTCTTATGCAAAGCCAACTTTAACTGGAATGGGCACATAATATGTCAACACGATAGGTTATAAACCTCAAGTTGTGTGCTAGTGAAGAACCTCAGGGTTTATTCTTGATTAGTTCTTGAAATTATTTTTAGGATCTTTAAGACTCCCACTATCCTCTTGACATATAAGACTATCTTGCCAAATATTCAAGAGATAGTGCGGATTCTTTATCAAGACAAACACTTCACACAATTGGCCTTAGTTGGTCTTTGTTTTATCCAAAACATCACAACTTACCAATTTCAAATGTACAAGAGTATGAAACTTTTACTCTTACATTTGACAAGTGTTTTAAACCTTTCTTTAAGATATGTCACTCAAGTTACAATCTTGGAGTATGACTCTAAGAATTCTTTTGGAACGAAGTATGACTCATCTTCCTGATCTAACCATTTCAACAATTCATGACTCCTCTTCTTAGTCATAAGAATGCACTAAGATGACGTTTAGAGGACTAATTGTGATATCATTTCTAAATCATTAAGATGATCACAAACATGATACTAAAGTACTCTCCCATCTTTTCAGATTTGAGAAACTTTTTTCTTTCTGCCTAATTTGATTCTTACCATTCGTTCTGCCATACATTGAGACTTTTCCAATATTTCAGAATTATACTTAAACTTGTAAGTATAACCATATTTACTAAACTTTAGTAAATCAAATAGTCTTTAACGAGCTTTGTGGTGGACATGACCAGTGCACAAGAATGTGTACTCGATCCCTTTAGTCCTTCACTTGACTAAGACATCCATGTGAACAAGTAATTCGTCTTGATTTTCCAATGCTTGAAAGTTGTCATTCATCATACTATTCAACTTGCATGATTCCAAGTTTCGGTCCAATTGAAACTTGGGTGATGAGGAACTTTCCTGATTTGGTAAATTTAGGAACTTTCTTAAAACATCAACATGTGACCCAGTCACATCATGTAATGAGGATCTCAGAATAGAACTTAACAGAGTTAGATAATGGACTCTACCTGATGTAGAGTCAAACTTATTGACTTTAACATCCTTAGGTAAATTTGGCAGCTTTGCAATCAACGCCCCTTCCTTTGGCAAAATAAACATATGGACCCTTTGGTAATGGGACTATCTCAGACTTAGCCTTTCTCTTTACCATTTGGTCAACCGGGTTGACTATGGCCAATCCCTTTCCATTGTGAAGAAAATGCTTTTTCTGGATTTCCAGTGTCACCATTGTCACTGTCCATAAAGTTTTTGGGAAGTTGATCTTCTAATCAAATTTGCTTTACTATCGTTCCAAATCATTGCTGATTCAGCAGCACCAAGCAAATAGATATGATCATTAAGGTTCATGTGATAGTCTGTTTCATAGTAGTCCCAAAGGAACTCACTATGTGACTTAGAAAGTGATTGAACATTCAACTTTCTCAAGACTTTGACACCCAACTCTCCCGGCTTGTCAATATGTGACTTCATCTCTAAGATGTGATCACACATAGACCTTGCTTTCCATTAGGGCTTGAGTGACCTTGAACTTGTGGGTTAGGGAGAATAATTGGAGGAGGTGGAGGAAGAGAAGTATGACTTCCGTGAGCCAAACTCGGGAAGTCATATTCATTAGGAAAGCTTGGTTTTGGAAGATCATTGTTGTCTAAACTAGACATCAACAATGGGAGAAATTCACGTAAAGTTGATTTAAGTCCTTAATATAACACCCAATATGATATATTAAGGCTAGGACCCAACAAACTATTTTATAACTTGGAAGAGGGATGCCGTAATCCAAGCTATAAAATATTTGAAGGTAGGTGAATGACGATTCACCAATTTCCACCAAGATAAACGAAATGTATTATTAGGTTTTAATTGGTTTTGAAACTACTAGATTCTTTTGAGATTCATTGAACTTTTCAATGGCATGTTTCAATCTCGAGTGTGCCCTTCAGGTTTTGTGACTGGGATGCCGAGGATCACAAACCAAGGTGTGAAGTAACCATGCAAATATACTTGGTACCCTTAATATTTACCCCTCAATCGATGTGTCGGTTAACCACACACGCTCCAACGATACTTTGATAAACATTAAGTTACCCTTTTCCTACCTTGTTAAGTCCAGGTTAGTGTGCCGGTTAACCACACACGCTCCACTAACAGCTTAAACAAAGTGCAAAGTGTAATTTCATGGATTAGCACCTTATTCACATTTTCCTAAGTAACTAAGATTGGGAATTTATAAGTGTTTAGTTACTTAGTATTTATCATTATACTTATAATGAAGGGAGAATTATAGTCCTTGTCCTACCTGTTCGGCTAACGACCCTCCACCAGTCAAGGAAGCGGTGGGTGAGAGTGGACACCCATTAGACTGCCATTTTATAGGCAGTAACCTTATACCACCCTTATTGACCGGCTTCGTGAATGAGGTCTACTAATGGTAAGACGACTTGCTCTTATACATATAATATATTAAACTTTTAATATTATAATAGTATAAGGGTGTATTTTAGACATTTAAAATACTTGGTGGTTTAATCTATTAATTAAACTATACTCTTAATTTAATTAAATTTAAACCATGTCATTATGGAATTATTAATTCTCTTTTAATTAAACACTTTAATTATCTATTAATAAAGTCCATAAGAGTTAATTGAATTATTCAATAAAAACATCATAATTCCAATTATTAAATTCAAAATTAAAACCATTTAATTAATTGTTTAAGTTATGAACCCAAGAGTTTTAGAATTCAATTCTTTTTTTTTATCATAAAAAACTTTTTCCAAATTCCAAAACTTGAGGGCAAGTTTTGTAACTCTTGAAAACTTTTGGATTCCATAACTTATGGAGTTAAATACTTGTTTTATGATGAAACTTTCCATGTTCCATAACTTAAGAACAAATTATGGAATTCTTTAAAACATTAATACCAAATTTTGTAACTCCATAAAAACTTTGTATCAAAAATTTTTTTTTTTTAAAAAACTTTCATATCCATAACTTATGGAAGTTTTAAAAACCCTTAAGATCACAATTTTAAAAAAACTTTTGAGCTCCAAAATTTTATGACAAAATATGTAACTCCTTAAAACATTTAGATCAAACTTTTAAAACTAATAAAATAATCATATCATTTTATCTTTTACTAAATTTGACCTAATTCAATTCATATAGCAAATGATTCAAATTTTACAAATAATTAGTTTTTCACAAAACAAGTAATTATCTTAAAATTTGACAAACGTCATGTTTTTTTTCCTTTTTTTTCAACTTGAAAATAAAACATTTGCATCAATATAACAGAAAACAACCCATGGCTCTGATACCACTGTTGGGTTTTGTGCATTCTAACACTCCTATGGTGTACATGCAACCCTATAAACCTTGGATCTATGTTTTCTCTATTATACATGCAAATATTAACTATTCCAAGGTTTCATCCTAACTAGCATATTATGAAGCACCTATAATACAAAGTTCTAGTTAGATGACATACCTTTTGATGTAGCTTGATGTCTTCAAGCTTTAAGAGCTTAGCCCCAATAGTGTGGAAGCCTCAAATGGAATCACAAATCACCAAAACACCTTGGAAGAACTTGAGAGAATATGTATGCACACTAAAATCGGCCCACTTTTATTTTCACACACTTGTGCCAATTTTCTGAGCCAAGGACCCCTTTATATATTATGGAGGATTAGGGTTACATCCATGTAAACCCTAATACCCATGACCTTTCATTTACATAGGATCCATGGGTTAAAAGCTCCATGGACCATCCATGAAAACTTAGCCCAACCTAAATGAACTTGGCCCATTCCATATATATAAGAGTCCATATTTAGTTAGTTCTTTTTGATCACTTAATTAATTCTAAATTAATTCTTGATCAATACTAATTAAATAATATGATTCCATATTAATATATTAGAATTTATAATATATTAATATAAATCATAAATATACTATTCTCAAAAGACTATCCATATAAATTGTGTCGGTGAAGTGCAACCCAAATGGACCATGCCGGGTCGGGTCAAGTACATACCAAATATAGTTATGGACTTAGACATTAATCCAACACACATGACCTTGAGCTAGGAGCAGTGGTATTCGCTCTGAAGATCTGGAGACATTACTTATATTGCACAAAATGCACAGTATTCACAGACCATAAAAGTCTCCAGCACATCTTCAATCAGAAAGAGGTGAACATGAGACAACGACGATGGGTGGAGCTACTTAACGACTACGATTGTGAGATTATTTATTACCCTGGTAAAGCTAACGTTGTAGCTGACGCCCTTAGCAGAAAAGAATACTCGGGACACCGAGTAAAGTCGTTGACCATGACAATCCATTCACATCTATCCACACAGATCAGAGAGGCTGAACTTGAGGCCTTAAAACCTGAAAACGTGGCAGGTGAAACTTTGAGAGGAATGGATAAAATTTTCAAAGTCATGGATGATGGAGTCTATTTTTTCATGAATCGGATCTGGACACCTAAGTTTGGTGGTTACACAGACGTAGTCATGAATGAAGCTCACAAAACCAGATACTCCATTCATCCAGGTTCAGACAAGATGTACCTGGATTTCAAGAAACTATACTGGTGGCCAAACATGAAGGCCGAAATTGCTACCTTTGTGGGCAAGTGCCTTACTTGTGCTAAAGTTAAGGTAGAATACCAGAAACCTTCAGGTTTATTGCAACAACCTGAAATCCCTGAATGGAAGTGGGAGCAGATTACAATGGATTTCATAACCAAGTTACCCAAGACATCGGGTGGTTATGATACTATTTGGGTAATCGTCGATAGATTAACCAAATCCGCACACTTTTTACCAATCAAAGAGACCGACAAAATGGATAAGCTAACAAGAACTTACCTCAATGAAGTCGTTAGACTGCATGGTGTACCAATATATATTATTTCTGACCGAGATAGTAAATTAACTTCTCATTTCTTCCAGTCGTTACAAAAATCTTTGGGAACTAGACTAGACATGAGTACAGCCTACCATCCACAAACTGACGGACAAAGTGAGAGGACGATTCAAACTTTAGAAGATATGTTGCGAGCTTGCGTGATAGACTTTGGTAAGGCATGGGATACTCATTTACCCCTTGTCGAATTCTCTTAAAACAATAGTTATCATACTAGCATAAAGGCTGCTCCTTTTGAATCTCTCTATGGCCGCAAGTGCAGATCACCTCTGTGTTGGGATGAAGTGGGTGACACGCAGCTAGCTAGAAGCCAAGTTCCTGACAGTACTCTCACTGGTCCAGAAACCATTCGCGAAACCACAGAGAAAATCGTACAAATCTGGGAGTGGCTTAAAGCTTCTAGAGATAGACAGAAAATCTACGCCGACAAAAGAAGAAAACCATTGGAGTTCCAGGTTCGTGACTACGTCATGTTGAAGGTCTCACCCTGGAAGGGCATGATACGCTTTGGAAAGCATGACAAGTTAAATCCAAGATATATAGGACCATTCGAGATTCTTTCTAGGATCGGTCCCGTAGCTTACAAACTTCGACTACCTCAAGAAATAAGTAACATACATCCTATTTTCCACGTCTCGAACTTGAAAAAGTGTCTGTCCGACGAGAATCTTGTTATTCCACTCGACGAAATCGAGATCGACGAGAGCCTCAACTTCGTGGAAGAACCAGTAGAAATTATGGACCGAGAGGTCAAGAAGACAAAGCAAAGCCGTATTCCTATGGTGAAGGTTCGTTGGAATGCCAAGCGAGGACCTGAATTCACTTGGGAACAGGAGGATCAAATGAAATTAAAATATCCTCGTCTTTTCACTTAGTTATTTGTAATTGATTATTTACTTAAACTCTAATTTCAGGACGAAATTCTCTCTAACGGGGGGATGATGTGACAACCCGAAATTTCTATCTTGTACAAACCATTCACTTCAATCCAAGTCAGATTTGTTTCTGCTAACTTTTTAGCACTGTTTAGAGTCTGTTTGAGCATTCTGAGCCTAGTACACCAAAGGAATGAGTGAAAGGAAGTACCAATTGAAGTTGTAACTTACCAAACAAGCCATAAACCATCAAATGAGGAGTTTACGGCCACAGACCATGAGTTTACGGCCATGGTGACCATAAACTCCAGACTATATATATGACACTTAGTCATTTTTTATCACTTTTACCATTTCAAGCCAAAGAACTCATTCTCTCTCAAGTACCATCCAAAATTTTCTTTTAGATCTTCAATCTAGTAAGTAATCTTTCCAATTTCAACTTGATATCCTTCCATATCTAGTGAATATACATGATTTCATCCATGAAATCTCTTATTTTGGTTAGATCATCAAGTGTTCTTTGTTTCACCAAGAACACACACTAGTGTTTTTGGACCTTAATAACCCTTTCAAGCTTCTATATCGTGAGTACTCTCTCCTATTCTTGTTGTATACTTGTAATACTTGAAGAACACTTATAAAACATCCATTTGACAAGAACAAAGGGAGTTTACGGCCAAGACAATCTCCTTTGGCCGTAAACCCTTAAAATGGTGCCATATTGACCCTAAACTCTTCTAGGAGTTAAACTTGTGAACTAGAATACTTCTTGGAAGGCCATTAGATCTTGAAAACGTCCAAATCTCATGAACAATAGGAGTTTACGTCCAATACCATCTCCCTTGGCCGTAAACCCTTCTTAAGGGTGCATTTATAAGCCTTAGACCCCTAAAGGCTTCTATACTCTTGAGTATCTTCCTATGTGTAGTACTTACTAGTTATGCTACTAGAAATCATCCAATATCCAAGATCAAAGAGAGTTTACGGCCAAGACAATCTCCCTTGGCCGTAAACCCTAATTAGTGATGCATATGGACCATAACTTCTTCATAAAGCTTGGATTTAGGGCTAGGACACTTCCTTGTGGATTGTAAGACCTTGAAACACCTTTTGACACAAATCATCATGAGTTCATGGCCGTAAACTCATGAGGCCGTGAACTCCTGGCCGTAAACTCCCTAGAATGGCCATACACACTTAGTATGCATCATATGTGATTGTAGTACTTCAATCCTAGGGTTTCCTAGTCTAATAGGGTGTTACCTTTCATCATTAGTTGTTTATTCACTAATTATATACATATATGTGTCATTATATGTTAATAGGATCCGTTGTATTCAAGACTTCACTTGACACTTACCATCCTACACCCATCTTACATTTGAATAACTTACAACAGGTGAGTTCATACCCCCATATTTTTCATAGTTTTTACTGTTTTAAGGGGGGGGGATACAAGTCTAACACAAAGATTTTGTGTTATAACAAATAATTTCAAATGGATTACAGTTATCAAAACAAATGGTTGCAAACATCTTATCGAAATGAATTTCAGTATCATCAAATCAAGTGGTTTTAAGTGATTGTTTCAAAAAGACATCAAGTCACCAAAATGGATTTCAAAATATGAAACTTCTTTTAAATATTTTATAAACTTATATTTTTCCCCAAAAATCATACTAGTATACATATATTTATATAAATAAGATTTAAAAGATTTAGGACTGATAACCCACTTTGGTTCCTTTTCCTTGTTTGGATGTGGGATTACAAGTATCAGTTATTTGTCCGAGTGTTATTTAAATTTTACTTATATATATTTGTATATGTATACAAGTATAAAAGTTTATTCATTTAGTTTCAAGTATCCTTTGTAACAAGTTAAGCAAGGGATTGTATTCATGAATACTAAGTATCAATACAGAAAGTACATATAAATTATAATTGTTATAATTTATGATTCAAAGAACACTAGTTCATGATTCAAGCATACTAGAGTACATTGTTTTACAAAAACAAAGGTTGAATTCAAAACTATTCAAGTGTATACACTCTTTCAGATACAAGTTAAGAGTACTAATTCAAGAGCATACTATCAATCATTTACTTCAGAATGATTGGGTTTTCATAACTAATATACATGTAACGTTTATATGCTTTTGTGAGTCAAGTAGTACAGATTGTTTAATTCTTTTAAAAAATATAGTAAAGTCCTGATATTATAACCAGAGTCTCCAGCAGGGGATCGAAACAATGTGTATATAGATCTATATTGGGATTGACAACCCCACACTCGGACTGCTAGCTACAGTCAGACATACACGCCTGTGAGTGACAATTGTTATCATCAACTTTCAGCTCACTCATAGCGTTGGGTCAGGCCATCTAGTCAGTATGGTTATAATAACTCATTTAAAAGATATTAACAATACGTTAGTGTATAATTAACTAAACTTATGTACCATTCCAAAGTACTACTTTACAAGATACAGTTTACAGTGTTACATTATAGTTACAATAACAGTTGATGAATTCAGATATACTCTCAGTTACGAGTTTACTAAAGGATTACAAATACAAAACATTGGTTTACAAATAGAACAATTTTATACAGCTAAAACTACTTTTCATATACAACAGAAAATATAGGGTTTTCTGGAAACAGTTACATATTCAAGAAACAAAAGACATTCTTTCCAAACATAAATACTTATGCACTCACTCAACTTTATGTTGATACTCTCTTTTCAAATTACTTGTATTCTCAGGGAACCAGTAGGCAGGTACACCCCGAACTTTTGAGAAGAGGGAGCTATTTATGTCTTATCTTCTTCTTTTGTACAGCTATTTAGTTTCATAATACAAGGTTGAAACGCATGTCAATATTTGTACTTTTTAAATATAGTGGTTGTTTGTACTCTGATTACTATAATGCATGTGTTGTGGTACTACAAATGAAGTCCTCCACCCCGGACGTTTATGCCGTCTGGTTTGGGGGTGTGACAGCACACCCCTCTTCTGGCAGCACACTCACGACCATAAAGGGGTAGACATGGCCTTCATTCAATCCTTTTCACTCTTCTAGACTAGAACTCGTTTTCTCTCAAGTAGCATCCAAATTTGCGGCTAGATCTTCAATTGGTAAGTGTTTTTATCCTTTGAATTGTTGATTCCTTACTCCATCTAGCATAGATCGCTGATTTCATCCATAAAATCACTCCATTTTGTTAGATCTTCAAGTGTTCTTCAGTTGCACTAAGAACACCAAGAACACTTACTAAGTTCTTAAGCTCCAAACACCCCTATACACTTCTATATCGTAAGTACCCTTCTTCTACTTGTTATTTACTAGATATGAGCCTTAGAAAACATCCAGAACATGATCATCAAGGAGTGTGCGGTCGCACACACTCATGTGGCCGTACACCCCTTTCTTCAGTTGTAAGCTACCACATGATCAAAGACACTTAGGGGATGCGAGATATAACCATGGAAAACACATTTTGACCATTTTTCGGAGGAGTGTGCGGCCGAACACTCCATGACCGCACACACAAGGCCGCACACCCATAGGGCAGCACACCTGGTGGCCGCACACGTCCCTGTATGACCATACACCCATTTCAGTCGACTTTTGATGCTTCTAACACTTAAATCTAAGTGTTTTCTAAGTTCTAGGGTGTTTTCCTTTCATGATTAGTGGTATATAGACTAATTATAGTCATATAGGTGTCATTATTTGCTATTAGGATCCGTTTGTGCTCAAGACTACACTTGACACTTAGCATCCTTCACCAATCTTACATTTGAGTAACTTACTGCAGGTGAGTTCATACTCCCGTATTTTCATAGTTTTTTACTGTTTTAAGGGGGGGGGGGAATACAAGTCTAACACAAAGATTTTGTGTTATAACAAATAATTTCAAATGGATTACAATTATCAAAACAAAAGATTTCAACCATCTTATCGAAATGAATTTCAATATCATCAAATCAAGTGGTTTTAAGTGATTGTTTCAAAAAGACATCAAGTCACCAAAATGGATTTCAAAATATGAAACTTCTTTTAAATGTTTTATAAACTTATATTTTCCTCCAAAAATCATGTTTGTATATATATATATATATATATATATATATATATATATATATATATATATATATATATATATATATATATATATATAATAAGATTCAAAAGGTTTAGGACTGACAACCCACTTTGGTTCCTTTTCCTTGTTCGGATGTGGGATTATAAGTAACAGTTGTCTGTCTGAGTGTCATTTAAATTTTACTTATATATATTTGTATATGTATACAAATATAAAAGTTTGTTCATTAAATTTCAATGACCCTTTGTAACATGTTGAGCAAGGGGTTACATTCATGAATACTCATTATCAATTCAGAATGTTCATATAAATTATAGTAGGTGTAATTTATGATTCATATTACATTGATTTACAATTCGAAGTATACTAGAGTACATTATTTTACAAGAACAAAGGTTGATTCAAAACTATTCAAGGGTATACATTCTTTCAAGATTCATGATAAGGATGTTGGATTAATGTCTAAGTCCATAACTATATTTGGTATGTACTTGACCCGACCCGGCATGGTCCATTTGGGTTGCACTTCACCGGCACAATTTATATGGATAGTCTTTTGAGAATAGTATAATTATGATTTATATTAATATATTATAAGTTCTAATATATTAATATGGAATCATATTATTTAATTAGTATTGATCAAGAATTAATTTAGAATTAATTAAGTGATCAAAAAGAACTAATTAAATATGGACTCTTATATATATGGAATGGGCCAAGTTCATTTAGGTTGGGCTAAGCTTTCATGGATGGTCCATGGAGCTTTTAACCCATGGATCCTATGTAAATGAAAGGTCATGGGTATTAGGGTTTACATGGATGTAACCCTAATCCTCCATAATATATAAAGGGGTCCTTGGCTCACAAAATTGAAAAAAGTGTGTGAAAATAAGAGTGGGCCGATTTTAGTGTGCATACATATTCTCTCAAGTTCTTCCAATGTGTTTTGGTGATTTGTGATTCCATTTGAGGCTTCCACACTATTGGGGCTAAGCTCTTAAAGCTTGAAGACATCAAGCTACATCAAAAGGTATGTCATCTAACTAGAACTTTGTAGTATAGGTGCTTCATAATATGCTAGTTAGGATGAAACCTTGGAATAGTTAATATTTGCATGTATAATAGAGAAAACATAGATCCAAGGTTTATAGGGTTGCATGTACACCATAGGAGTGTTAGAATGCTTAAAACCCAACAGTGGTATCAGAGCCAGGTTGTTTTCTGTTATATTGATGCAAATGTTTTATTTTCAAGTTGGAAAAAAAAGGAAAAAAAAAACATGACGTTTGTCAAATTTTAAGATAATTACTTGTTTTTGTGAAAAACTAATTATTTGTAAAATTTGAATCATTTGCTATATGAGTTGAATTAGGTCAAATTTAGTAAAAGATAAAATGATATGATTATTTTATTAGTTTTAAAAGTTTGATCTAAAGAGTTTTTTGAAACCTCCATAAGTTATGGATATGAAAAGGTTTTAAAAAAAATTGATTCAAAGTTTTTTATGGAGTTACAAAACTTGGTCTTAATGTTTTAAAGAATTCCATAACTTGTTCTTAAGTTATGGAACATGAAAAGTTTCATCATAGAACAAGTATTTAACTCCATAAGTTATGGAATCCAAAAGTTTTCAAGAGTTACAAAACTTTCCCTCAAGTTTTGGAATTTGGAAAAAGGATTTTTATGATAAAAAAAAAAAGAATTGAATTCTAAAACTCTTGGGTTCATAACTTAAACAATTAATTAAATGGTTTTAATTTTGAATTTAATAATTGGAATTATGATGTTTTTATTGAAAAATTCAATTAACTCTTATGGACTTTATTAATAGATAATTAAAGTGTTTAATTAAAAGAGAATTAATAATTCCATAATGACATGGTTTAAATTTAATTAAATTAAGAGTATAGTTTAATTAATAGATTAAACCACCAATTATTTTAAATGTCTAAAATACACCCTTATACTATTATAATATTAAAAGTTTAATATATTATATGTATAAGAGCAAGTCGTCTTACAATTAGTAGGCCTCATTCACGAAGCCGGTCTATAAGGGGGTATAAGGTTGCTGCCTATAAAATGGCAGTTTAATGGGTGTCCACTCTCACCCGCCGCTTCCTTGACTGGTGGAGGGTCGTTAGCCGAACAGGTAGGACAAGGACTATAATTCTCCCTTCATTATAAGTATAATGATAAATAATAAGTAACTAAAAACTTATAAATTCCCAATCTTAGTTACTTAGGAAAATATGAATTAGGTGCTAATCCATGAAATTACACTTTGCACTTTGTTTAAGCTGTTAGTGGAGCGTGTGTGGTTAACCGGTACACTAACCTGGGCTTAACAAGGTAGGCAAAGGGTAACTTAATGTTTATCATAGTATCGTTGGAGTGTGTGTGGTTAACTGGCACATCGATTAAGGGGTAAATATTAAGGGTACCAAGTATATTTTCATGGTTACTTCATACCTTGTTTTGTGATCCTCGGCATCCCAGTCACAAAACCTGAAGGGCACACTCGAGATTGAAACATGCCATTGAAAAGTTCAATGAATCTAAAAAGAATCTAGGAGTTTCAAAACCAATTAAAACCTAATAATACATTTCGTTTATCTTGGTGGAAATTGGTGAATCGTCATTCACCTACCTTCAAATATTTTATAGCTTGGATTACGGCATCCCTCTTCCAAATTATAAAATAGTTTGTTGGGTCCTATATCATATTGGGTGTTATATTAAGGACTTAAATCAACTTTACGTGAATTTCTCCCATTGTTGATGTCTGGTTTAGACAACAATGATCTTCCCAAACCAAGCTTTCCTAATGAATATGACTTCCCGAGTTTGGCTCATGGAAGTCATACTTCTCTTCCTCCACCTCCTCCAATTATTCTCCCTAACCCACAAGTTCAAGGTCACTCAAGCCCTAATGGCAAGCAAGGTTTATGTGTGATCACATCTTAGAGATGAAGTCACATATTGACAAGCCGGGAGAGTTGGGTGTCAAAGTCTTGAGAAAGTTGAATGTTCAATCACTTTCTAAGTCACATAGTGAGTTCCTTTGGGACTACTATGAAACAGACTATGACATGAACCTTAATGATCATATCTATTTGCTTGGTGCTGCTGAATCAGCAATGATTTGGAACGATAGTAAAGCAAATTTGATTAAAAGATCAACTTCCCAAAAAAAAAAATTATGGACAGTGACAATGGTGACACTAGAAATCTAGAAAAAGCATTCTCTTCCCAATGGTACGATGAATGAGAACTTTCAAGCATTGGAAAATCAAGACTAATTACTTGTTCACTTGGATGTGTGAGTCAAGTGAAGGACTAAAGGGATCGAGTACACATTCCTGTGCACTGGTCATGTCCACCACAAAGCTCGTTAAGACTATTTGATTTACTAAAGTTTAGTAAATATGGTTATACTTACAAGTTTAAGTATAATTCTGAAACATTGGAAAAGTCTCAATGTATGGCAGAACGAATGGGAAGAATCAAATTAGGCAAAAAGATAAAAGTTTCTCAAATATGAAAAGATGGGGGAGTACTTTAGTATCATGTTTATGATCATCTTAATGATTTAGAAATCATATCACAATTAGTCCTCTAATGGTCATCTTAGTGCATTCTTATGACTAAGAAGAGGAGTCATGAATTGTTGAAATGGTTAGATCAGGAAGATGAGTCATACTTCGTTCCAAAACAATTCTTAGAGTCATACTCCAAGATTGTAACTTGAGTGACATATCTTAAAGAAAGGTTTAAAACACTTGTCAAATGTAAGAGTAAAAGTGTCCTACTCCGATACATTTGAAATTGGTAAGTTGTGATGTTTTGGATAAAACAAAGACCAACTAAGGCCAATTGTGTGAAGTGTTTGTCTTGATAAAGAATCCGCACTATCTCTTGAATATTTGGCAAGATAGTCTTATATGTCAAGAGGATAGTGGGAGTCTTAAAGATCCTAAAAAGAATTTCAAGAACTAATCAAGAATAAAACCTGAGGTTCTTCACTAGCACACGACTTGAGGTTTATAACCTATCGTGTTGACATATTTTGTGCCCATTCTAGTTAAAGTTGGCTTTGCATAGGAGTTGTGAAAGTTATCAATTGGTTGCATAACAACTTGGAAGCAATGGCAGGCCCTGTACTGCCAGGTGGCAAGAAGTTAAGATTGCATAAGTTCAGTCCATATAAGTTTGGATTTGTCATTATCCTTGTCTTGTGACTATGGTTTTGACGATTCACATGGATAAGAACACATACACCATAAAATCTAAGGGTCATAAGGTTCCTCTCCGATTCATGAAAATGATGGTGAGGAAACACTTCCACCAAGTAGATTTGAAGCAGATGGCAAAAGGTCTAAACAATTGAGACTATGATTACGGCATCCCTTTTCATAGTTCTGAAATTGTTTAGACACACATGCATGCTATCTAAGGAAATGTGTATGATTTTGATAAAGTTTTATCAAAGCATCTCGTATCAGAATTCTGAACTTTGGTAAGAAAGTTAATAAAGTATTGATTTCTAGAAGTCCAACTGATTTCTGAGTACATGTCAAAGCTAGTGGGAGCATAAGTGTTATGCTAATAATCATCATGTTAGTGGGAGCATGATAATTATTGTTAGTGTTGGAAGTTATCAATGTTAATTATAGAAAACAAAAGTTTCAATTCGTGAGTCTGCAGGGATTGAAAAAGTTGTTTTGCTATAATTAAGGGAGAGGATATACTTCATTTCAGTTCTAAAGGCTTAGATTGAGACCTTAATCATCTTTAGTCAAGAATATATATATGAATTTCATGTTGGATTGGTTCAACTTAAGGAAATTCTATATATTGCGTTCTCAAAATTCGATTATGATTACGACATCGCTCTTCATAGTCAAATTTTGAAAACATGGCAAATAAAAATATTGTAGCAAAAGACTGGTCTAGAATCATGTCTTTATCTGAGACATCATGAATCATGTACCATTTGCTTTGGGTACAGGATCGATTGCATGTGCTATAATATTTGTCATTTCTAAATTTTTCCAAATGCCCAGAGGCATTAAGAAGGGAAAAGGTCTAGAATTGGATATGACTAAAATGATTAAGCAATTGTCGAGGACAATCTGAGGTTTACCAAAGATTGGTTGCACAGGGACAGTTGGAAGTATAGTGCTAATTTTGGAAGGACCATATTGACATATTCTGAAAAGAGGCATCTCTTATTCAAAAGTGATAGTCAAAATGAGAATATGGAGTTGTCTCCATAGGTGGAAGTTATCTGTGTAAGATTAGAAAACTTAATGCAATAAGCATGTCCAAAGCAATGTACTTTGAATATGAGACTTAGTTTCCATGGAGTTGATCTCCATTGGAATACCTTATAATGACTGTTGACAAGTCTTTGTGACTTTGTACATATTCATTACAGGAGGGTCAGTGCATATAAGCTTAAAATCTAAACAGATTTCGATAAATGATAGGAATTTGAAATTCTCACATTTTTCAATAAGGATTTGGGAGTGTGAAATTAGAATCATTGAAATTATGTTCAATTGGTTTATTTCACAAAGTAAGGATCATAGACAAACATAGAGTGCATACTTGGTGTATGGCAAAGCTATTGTTTAAGAAAAACATAGTGTACATGCTTGGAGCATGGGACAACTAGTGTTTTTAATTCAAGTATAAAGTTGATAAAACCGAAACAATGAATAATGAGTAATCAGTATGGTGATAAATAAAAGTGTTTATTTATATTCATAGGGTTTGATACCATATTTGATTCATTTATTCTTGTGTTTCACTTTGCATGTTTAGACTTCCAGAATAACTAAGTCGCTCTTCCTGAATGATTAAGTTATTCAAACCATCCACAGTCGGTTATATGTTGGAAGTAGATATGAATCAAGACTGTCATGGGTTGGTTTGTAGAGGTCCAAGTTGGTGGACAAAGTGGTGCTACAACACTCATGAGTGCTCATAAGTTCTGAGTATTGGATTCAACCTGCGCTCATTTGAATCACTTCATGGATTTTATCACGAGTGATCATGAGATGATAATATCTTATATTCTTCAAACCTAGAGATATGAGTTGTTACTATGAGTTGGTTATACATTGATTGCACGAAAACGCATTTGGAAACTCGATGTTATAAAACGTGCCTTTGTGTATGATTCAACAAGTAGTAGAACAAGCCATCTGAGTCGAAGTTTATCCATTTCTTTTACCTTCGGGATAAAAGCGATATCTGTGGGCCCCTCGATGATTTAGCGATGACACATGTGGGTGCTTGGCCAAGCCAGGACTGATTTGATTTGTTCAATCAGTCAGTCATCATAAATCAAAAATCGGGAAACAACAAATAGACAGAGAGAATGATTATAATCCACGTCTCAGTCCATTTGATATCTAGAATGGAGGAATATATGATCCCTTATCTAATGGACAAGTCATTGACAAGGTCAGAGTTCGACAGCGGCTTTAAGAGCTACGATTGCCAGTTAGGTTTTGAAGTCATACTCAATAATAGTTTTAGACTTATCCAAGTGGAAGACTGTTAGATTAATGTCTAAGTCCATAACTATATTTGGTATGTACTTGACCTGACCCGGCATGGTCCATTTGGGTTGAACTTCACCGGCACAATTTATATGGATAGTCTTTTGAGAATAGTATATTTATGATTTATATTAATATATTATAAGTTCTAATATATTAATATGGAATCATATTATTTAATTTGTATTGATCAAGAATTAATTTAGAATTAATTAAGTGATCAAAAAGAACTAATTAAATATGGACTCTTATATATATGGAATGGGCCAAGTTCATTTAGGTTGGGCTAAGCTTTTATGGATGGTCCATGGAGCTTTTAACCCATGGATCCTATGTAAATGAAAGGTCATGGGTATTAGGGTTTACATGGATGTAACCCTAATCCTCCATAATATATAAAGGGGTCCTTGGCTCACAAAATTGAAAAAAGTGTGTGAAAATAAGAGTGGGCCGATTTTAGTGTGCATACATATTCTCTCAAGTTCTTCCAAGGTGTTTTGGTGATTTGTGATTCCATTTGAGGCTTCCACACTATTGGCGCTAAGCTCTTAAAGCTTGAAGACATCAAGCTACATCAAAAGGTATGTCATCCAACTAGAACTTTGTAGTATAGGTGCTTCATAATATGCTAGTTAGGATGAAACCTTGGAATAGTTAATATTTGCATGTATAATAGAGAAAACATAGATCCAAGGTTTATAGGGTTGCATGTACACCATAGGAGTGTTAGAATGCTCAAAACCAAACGAAGGATACTAATTCAAGAACATACAACAATCAGTCATTTCAGAAGGATTAGATTTTCATATCTATTATACAAATAACGTTATATGCGTTTATGATTCAAGTAGTACAGTTTGTTTAATTCATTTTAAACAATATAGTAAAGTCCTTATATTATGACCAGAATCTCCAGCAGGGGATCGAAACAATGTGTGTATAGATCTATATTGGGATTGACAATCCCGCACTCGGACTGCTAGCTACAGCCAGGCATACACGCCTGTGAGTGACAATTGTTATTATCAACTTTCAGCGCATTCATAGCGTTGGGTCAGGCCACCTAGTCAGTATGGTTATAAAAACTCATTTAAGATATTAGCAACACGTTAATGTATAATTAACTAAACTTAAGTAACTTTTTAAAAGTATTAGGTTTACAAGATACAATTTACAGGTTACAGTTTACAATATTTCAGTTTGTGTAACTAAAACTACTTTCTCATACAGCAAAAAATATAGGATTTTCTGGAAACATTATACATATTCAAGAAACAGAAAACCTTCTTTCAAATCATAAATACTTATGCACTCACTCAACTTTATGCTGATACTCTCTTTTCAAATTACTTGTATTCTCAGGAACCAGTAGATAGGTACACCCCGAGCTTTTGAGAAGATGGAGCTGTTTATGTCTTGTCTTCTTCTTTTGTACAACTTTTTAGTTACTATATACATTAGTGAAACTCATGTAAATATTTATACTTTTTAATACAGTGGTTGTTTGTGCTTTGATTACTATTATACATGTGTTGTGATACTACAAATGAAGTCCTCCACCCCCGGACGTTTCCGCCGTCTTGTTTGGGGTGTGACAGATTGGTATCAAAGCATTGTTTATAGTGAACTCAGTATATCAATCCATAAAAGATATACAAACTATAAATACATTTGGGGCTGAGAGCTCTGACTACAAGTATTCTTTTAAAAGTTTAAGTATTTTTACAAGAAGTATACTAACACTCATACCTATAAGTACAGTATCACAGTCATAAGAACTTAAAAGTATTTGGATGTTGAACATTTAGTCAAACCTGGACAGTTATGTAATCATATCTGGGATTAATATAGCCTGATCAACTATATTGATTTGACATATGACCAACATGTGTTTGGGAGTGATAGTAGTGTTGTGGCATGTCTAAAACTTACCATATATATTCAGAAGAACTTTAGAACAAAACATAAAGATTAAAATACTATAGGGGTATTTTAGGCACTATATACTAATAACAAACATGTGAATTCCGTAGAACAATCAAGGGTAGAACTATAAATATTAAGGGTATATTACAATTATATATAATTAAAATTATATAGACTTAGAATATGTGATTTAGCTTCATTTCCAATTCCTTGTTTGGTTGTGGATTTAGAGCCAGGTCATTTAATCGAAGGTCGAATATAACCAAGTTATACATAATTAATATACACTTTATAGTTATAGTAATATCTAGACCAAGTTGTACATAATACATTATTTGTCAATCGTAGGTCTTTCTTGTAGAAACTTATCGTTACTAACTATATTCTATATCTCTTATCCATATTCTCGCTTAGATAACAATGGCTGGATTTCACATACCCGGAGATCCGTATTTCCCCAATCAAGAACAAGATGCAGAACCAGAGGAAAATCACGAGATTCCCTTAGATGACGACTTTGCTGAAAATTTTCCTGAAGAGAATAATTCCGAATCAGAAGCCTATAATCCACCGCCAATTGCTCAAAATCATATCCCCCGTCCGGTTTTCCAAGGTCCGACGCCTCTGTGGGTAGAAAGCTTGGAAACATGGAGTCAAGAGCAGGGTCAACCAATGCCATACAACGGAGACAGAAGCTTCTACAACTTAAGCGAATGAGGCTCAGCAGACAGAGTCCTGCCGATTATAGTCTACAGAATTGCTCGAAAAGAAATTCAGGGTAGAACAGCCATCTACCGAATTGGGGAAGTCGATGCTAATGTGAGAATTAATACAATCAGTATTAATCGTCTCGAATATGCTCGTGAGAGAGATACAAGGGACAATGAATCTCTATTGCAAGCATTAGCTGAAACTCGAGCTGAAGTCATAGAGCTTCGAGCACGTCTGACAGTGTATGAAAGACATCTGCTTGCTATGGAGCGTGAAATGGCTGAGATGAGGTTACATCCAAATGATACCCGTCGCCATTAGGAAATAATCTACTTGTTTCCTATTCAATCTTTTGGTTATAGTTAAGTCTATGGATATGTTTTAGCATTATTTTTCAGGTTTGTTAGTAAGACCATGAATATTTTATTTTCGATGGGTCTGTATGATGTCGATGTTTTTCTCAAAATTTGGAGTATTGTAGACCTGTCTAGGGTCAAGTTATCCAGACTTATGTATTCAATATGCCAATTTAATCGACACACATTTTCTTAGTAATTGAAAAATAACCATTCATTTCATATTATTCAGTTACAAGTTGTACTTATCATAAACTTCTATTTCCAATCCATTCCAAGATTCATGTCGAACTATATGTTTTAGTTCAGAGATATCAGAATTCATATTCACTCTTCATATCTTACCATCCTTGTATCTTTTAACTTTTATAGAAAAAGATGCCTCCTCGTAGAAATCCAAGACGTAATCGTGTTAATGAAGAGCCAGTGCCACCTCCACCACCACCTCCTCTGTTTGACCCCGTTATGTTCCAAGTGGCGGTCACGGCAGCTGCAGCTGCTGCCATGTCTTAAATTAATACTCCTGGATCTAGTTGGTCAGGAGCTGGTGCAAATCCTTCTAACCATGGTGAAGGTCATGGGCATTCGCGAGAGTGCACTTATAAAGATTTTTCCAATGCCAAACCCAGGACCTTTAATGGGACTGGGGGAGTTATGGCATTAAGGCAGTTGATAGAGAAGACAGAAGCAATTTTCGAAATCTGCTTCTGTCTTGAGAGCAGCAAAGTCAAGTTTGCTGCTTGCACTTTTTCGGAAATAGCTTTGACGTGGTGGAATGGTCACGTTAAGTCACTTACTCTGGTAGTGGCTAATTTGATCAGCTGGGAGAACTTCAAAGGTATGCTTATGCGAGAATATTGCCCGCAAGGCAAAGTCCAAAAACTTGAGCAGGAACTTTGGGGTCTTTCAATGGATGGTTCTGATATATCAACCTATACTAGTAGATTTTGTGATCTAGCAATTCTGTGCCCGGATATGGTTGCTATGGAGAGCAAGAAAATTAAGAGATATATTTGGGGACTGTCGCCCTAAATTCAATCAAGTGTTTTAGCTTCAAGGCCTGTTACTTTTGACAGTGCCAAAGAGCTGGCACAATCTCTTATCGACCATGGAGTCCATCAACACTCAGTGGTTTCTACACCAGAACAACCAAAGGGAAACAACAACAACAACAACAATAACAACAACAACAAGAAGAAGGGTTGGAACAAGAGGAAGGGCAAGTTTTCACAGGATTCCTCAAAGAAACAATAGCTGGCTACAGTCAACGCTGCGATTGTCCCTACTGATGTCCCTGTTAATCCAGCACCAGCCAAGCCTTATGCTGGAAACCTCCCCAAGTGCAATAAGTGCAATTTTCACCATAATGGGAATTGCCGGGAAATGTAGTGTCGTAACTGCAACAAGAAAGGGCATACTGCCCGATTTTGTAGAGCACCACCCCAACCACTTAACCAAGTACCTGCGGCTGGAGTTGGTCAAGCATGTTATCTGTGTGGTGAAGTGAGACATTTCAAGAAAGATTGTCCTAAAGCTGGAAATGTCGGTGGAGTGGGGAGAATTTTAGCCTTGGGTCATGAAGAAGCGGTAGCAAACCCAGCTGTAGTTACGGGTACGTTCCTTCTCAAAAACACTTATGCATGCATTCTATTTGATTGTTGTGCTGAGAAGCACTTTGTGAGCCATAATTTCAAACACTTGCTAAATCAAAACTCTCAACCATTAAAAGAAACATTCACGGTCGAAATGGCTAATGGGAAATCCGAATCCACCAATGATATATACATAGGATGTACTCTTACTTTGAATAACTTTTCGTTTCCAATAGACCTTATGCCGGTCTCTATCAAGAGTTTCGACGTCATAATAGGTATGGATTGGTTCTGTCCTAACTGTGCTGACATCCTATGTTATGAAAAAGCCATTCGTCTGAATTTACCAACTAATGAAACTCTTGTTATTTACGGCGACAAACCCGGGACGAACCTCCAAATCATTTCTTGCATCAAGGCATAAAAATACCTTCGTAAAGAGTATTGTGCTTTCTTAGCTCACGTAGTAGACAAAAAGCAAGAAGTGAAAGATATCGCGAAAATTCCTGAAGTCTATAACTTTCTCGACGTTTTTCCCGATGATCTTCCTGGAGTGCCTCCCGAACGACAAGTCGAGTTTAGAATCGATTTAATTCCAGGGGCTACCCCTGTTGCCAAATCTCCTTATTGTCTTGCACCTTCAGAAATGCAGGAATTATCCAGCCAGCTCAACGAACTTCTTAGCAAAGGTTTCATAAGACCAAACTTCTCACCTTAAGGAGCATCGGTTTTGTTCGTGAAGAAGAAGGATGGATCATTCCGTTTGTGCATAGACTACCACGAGCTGAATAAACTTACCATTAAGAATCGATACCCTCTGCCTCGCATTGACGATCTGTTCGACAACTTCAAGGTGCGAGCTACTTCTCCAAAATAGACTTATGATCTGGGTATCACCAGTTACGGATTTTTGAGAATGATATTCCCAAAAACCGCGTTCAAAACTCGTTATGGTCATTATGAGTTCGTAGTGATGCCATTCGGATTAACGAATGCACCTGCTGTGTTCATGGATCTAATGAACAGAGTGTGTCGTCCATTCTTGGACAAATTCGTTATAGTCTTCATTGACGACATCCTTGTTTATTCAAGAAGTGAAGAGGAACATGGCCAACATCTTCGTAAAATTTTGCAAACTCTTAGGACAGAGAAACTC
The DNA here is from genome assembly GCF_052849685.1 of Lactuca virosa. NCBI lineage: Eukaryota > Viridiplantae > Streptophyta > Magnoliopsida > Asterales > Asteraceae > Lactuca > Lactuca virosa. The sequence continues at coordinate 1,353,166 of NC_136430.1, forward strand.
TATGCGAAGTTTTCAAAATGTGAATTTTAGATTAGGAAGGTTGAATTCCTAGGTCACGTGGTCAGTTCTGAAGGAATACATGTCGATCCTTCCAAAATTAAGGCTATTGAAAACTGGTCAGCACCCAAAAGACTTACAGAAATCCGTCAATTCTTAGGTATTGCTGGCTATTATAGCAGATTCATCCAGAATTTCTCTCGAATAGCTTAATCTCTCACCACCCTGATGCAAAAGGGGGTAACTTTTAGCTGGGGAGAAAAACAAGAAACAACATTCCAAACGCTGAAATGAGCCTTGTGTAGTGCACCAATCATGTCTCTCCCTGAAGGGACAGAGGATTTTATAGTGTATTGTGATGCTTCTAATCAAGGGCTTGGATGTATTCTTATGCAAAGAGGAAAGGTTATATCCTATGCCTCAAGATAGTTAAAGACGCATGAAGTCAACTATACAACACATGACCTTGAATTAGGGGCAGTAGTATTTGCTCTGAAGATCTGGAGACATTACTTATATGGCACGAAATGCACAGTATTCACGGACCATAAAAGTCTTCAGCACATCTTCAATCAGAAAGAGCTGAACATGAGACAACGACGATGGGTGGAGCTACTTAACGACTATGATTGTGAGATTCTTTATCACCCTGGTAAAGCTAACGTTGTAGCTGACGCCCTTAGCATAAAATAATACTCGGGATGCCGAGTAAAGTCGTTGACCATGACAATCCATTCACATCTATCCACACAGATCAGAGAGGATCAACTGGAGGCCTTAAAACCTGAAAACATGGCAGGTGAAACATTGAGAGGAATGGATAAAAACTTCAAAGTCAGGGATGATGGAGTCCATTGTTTCATGAATCGAATCTGGACACCAAAGTTCGGTGGTTACAGAGATGTAGTCATGAATGAAGCACACAAAACTCGATACTCCATTCATCCAGGTTCAGAAAAGATGTACCTGGACCTTAAGAAACTGTACTGGTGGCCTAAGATGAAGGACGAGATCGCTACCTTCGTGAGCAAGTGTCTTACTTACGCCAAAGTTAAGGTAGAATACCATAAACCTTCAGGTTTATTGCAACAACCTGAAATACCAGAATGGAAGTGGGAGTGGATTACAATGGATTTCGTAACCATGTTACCCAAGACAACGGGTGGTTATGATACTATTTGGGTAATCATCGATAGATTAACCAAATCCGCACACTTCTTACCGATCAAAGAGACTGACAAGATGGAGAAGCTAACAAGAACTTACATTAGGGAGATCGTACGACTGCATGGTGTTCCCATAACCATTATCTCGGATAGAGATAGTAGATTCACTTCAAGGCTCTGGCAGTCGCTACAAAAGTCTTTAGGAACTAGGGTGGACATGAGTACAGCCTACCATCCTCAAACTGACGGACCAAGTTAGAGAACGATTCAAACTTTAGAAGATATGTTACGAGCTTGCTTGATAGACTTTGGTAAGACATGGGATATTCATTTACCACTTGTCGAATTCTCTTACAACAATAGTTATCACACTAGCATAAAGGCTGCTCCTTTTGAAGCTCTCTATGGCCGCAAGTGCAGATCACCTTTGTGCTGGGTCTGAAGTGGGTGATACGCAGTTAGCTAGAAATCAAGTTCCTGACGGTGCCCTCACTGGATCTCCCGTGATCCCTTGGTTCCTTTGCTAAGGCACCTGCACTTTCACTATCACATAAAATCCCTATGGGCTTCTTTATAGCTGGTACAACTCCAAGGTCTCTAATGAAGTTCTTTAGCCATATAGCCTCCTTTGCTGCCTCGCTTGCCGCTATATACTCTGATTCACAAGTTGAATCAACCATTGTCTCCTGCTTGGAACTTTTCCAAGAGATTGCTCCTCCGTTTAAGGTAAAGACCCAGCCCGACTGAGAGCGGAAACTATCCCTATCAGTCTGGAAACTAGCATCACTATACCCTACAACTCTCAAGTCATCACTCCCACCAAGGGTAAGGACCCAGTCCTTAGTCCTCCGCAGGTACTAGAGAATGTTCTTTACCGCCGTCCAGTGAGCCTTACCAGGGTTCCCCTGATACCTGCTAACCATGCTCAAAGCAAAGGCTACATCAGGACGAGTGCAGGTCATAGCATACATGATCGAGCCTACTGCAGAAGCATAAGGTACTCGAATCATTTCTGCTTCCTAGGTCTTTCATAGCAAAACACTTCCCAAGCCAGGACTTCACTTCTTGCAAGGTTGGGATGTCATTTCCTATGAGTAGTATGTCATCCCATACAATACCAAAGAGCTAACTATACTCCCACTAGCCTTGACATATACATAAGATTCATCTTCACTCCTCGAAAAGCCAAATTATTTGACTTTCTCATCAAAGCAAAGATTCGATCTGCGAGGTTCTTGCTTTAATCCATAAATGGATTTCTCAATCTTACACACTCTGTTAGGGTTCTCTGTACTGACAAAACCTTCTGGCTGATTCATGTAAACATCCTCAGCCAACTTTCCATTAAGGAAAGCCGTTTTGACATCCATTTGCCAAATTTCATAGTCATTAAATGCAGCAATGGCTAACAACACCCTAATAGACTTAATCTTGGCTACTGGTGAAAAGGTCTCATCATAATCAACACCTGGAGTTTGAGAAAGGCCCTTTGTAACCAGTCGCGCCTTATAAGTGTGTATATTACCATCCATGTCGGTCTTCTTCTTGAAGATCCATTTGCACCCTACTGTCTTACGACCTGGTACATTGTCAACCAAGTTCCAAAATTGATTGTCATACATGGACTGTATCTCGCTGTCCATTGCCTCTTTCCATTTGGCAGACTCGGGGCCTGTAATGGCTTCCGCATAGCTATTAGGTTCATCCAGACTTACCAGTGTCTCATCACTTATAAGTGTCTCACCTTCCGCAGTAATATGGAAACCGTAGTAGTGCTCAGGTGCATTCGTAACCCTTGTGGAACGCCTCAGAGGTACAAACTTGTCAATTGGATCAACACGAGTTTCCTCCTCAAGTTGACTGCTAGGATTTGAGGTTCCTTCACCACTTGACTCTTGAATTTCTTCAAGGTTAATTTGCCTCCCACTGTTTTCTTGGCTTATAAACTCTCTCTCTCTCGAAAGACACCCCTCCTTGCTACAAAGACCACATTGTCACTGGGTCTGTAGAAGAGGTAACCAAAGGATTTCTATGGGTAGCCGATGAAAATACACTCTCACTTCGAGGTTCAAGCTTGTCGTGAGTCTCGCGTCTCACGAAAGCTTCGCAACCCCAAATCTTGATGTGGGATAGACTAGGAACTTTTCCAGTCCACATCTCGTGAGGTGTTTTGGCAACCTTCTTTGTAGGGACCAGATTAAGGATATGGGCGGCTGTCTCAAAGGCATACCCCCGTAATGAGATTGGTAGCGAAGCTCGACTCATCATGGAACGAACCATGTCCAATAAGGTTCGATTACGCCTCTCATCTACACCATTCAACTGTGGTGTCCTGGGAGGTGTTAATTGTGAGACAACCCCACATTCCCTAAGATAGTCGAGGAACTCTGTACTAAGATACTCACCACCAGGATCGGATCGAAGCATCTTAATGTTCCTGCCCAATTGATTCTCTATTTCCTGTTTAAACTCTTTAAACCTTTCGAAAGTCTCCAACTTATGCTTGATTAAGTAGACATATCCATATCTACTATAATCATCTCTAAAAGTCACATAATAACGATTAACATCCCTTGTGGTAGTTTTGAAGGCTCCACACACATCCGTGTGCACTAGATCCAACAAACCTTCACCCCTAGCACACGAACCTGTGAAGGGTGACTTTGTCATTTTTCCAAGTAAATGTGATTCACAACTATCATTTGACTATAGGTCAAATGACTCCAAGACTCCATCCTTTTGGAGTTGGCCTATGCGTTTCTTGCTTACATGTCCAAGACGACAATGCCATAATGATGCTTTATCCAAGTTATTATCATTAGTAGAATCAATACACAACACATTATTTCCTAAATTATCTACAACAGACACAGCTTCATACACACCATCACAAGGTAATGCTTTAAAATAAAACACGTTATTAAAGAAAGCATTTATTCCACCAACTTCATTATCAAAAGAAAAGGTAAAACCTTGTTTGTACAAAGCATGAAAGGAAATAAAATTTCTTGCCATTTCAGGCGGATAACTACATTTATTCAAATCTAAAGTAAACCCACTACTTAGCAACAAAGTATATGTGACAACCCGAAATTTTCATTCGTACAAACTCTACAGTCCAACACTTCAATTAAAAGTCAATTTCATTTCTGCTAATTTTTAGCCGGTTTAAAGTCCGTTTGAGTAATTTTATTAATTATTCATGAATCGAAAGGATAAAAGGAAGTAATTTCTAGAATATCGGGATAGCAATGGAACAACCAACACCGTAGTTAGGTGTTCACGGCCAAACAAAGGGAGTTTGGGCCGTGAACTCTATCATGGCAGTGAACTCATGGCTTAGACATGAGTTTACTCCCCAATTGGTTCATTTCTCACTTTCACCCTCAAGAACATTTACCTTTCTCTCTCAAGTAGCATCCCGTTCTTCACCCGATCTTCCGAAAACGTAAGTTTTTCTTGAGTTGATTTGTTGTTATATCCTATCACCTAGTGTTTATACATCATTTCATCCATTCATTATTGAATTTCATTTAGATCTTCAAAAACACCAAGAACACCAAGAACACACACTAGTGTTCTTGGACCTTAAACAACCAATCAAACTTCTATCTTGTAAGTACACTTTCCCTAGCTTCTTGTGTCCTTAATATGAACTTGATAACACTTGAAAATCACCAAGAAACATAGGATCAAAGGAGTTTACGGCCAAGGGAGGTTCTTGGGCCATAAACCCTTCTAAATGGGGTTAAATGAACCCTAGTCCCTTCCTAAGCCTAGGATACTAGTCTTGATCTTTCTTAGAAGTGTTTAAGACCTTAAACAACAATCAAAACATGTCCCCATAGGAGTTTACGGCCGTAAACACATAAGGATATGGTCCTTAGGCCGTAAACTCTACAAAGCAGTCTTATTGTGCCCCTAATTCTTTCCTAACGCTTGGACTTGATCATAGAAGGCTTACCCTTGACTTATAAGACCTTAAATCACACAATGACACTTAGTACCATGAGTTTACGGCCGTAAACTCATGGGGGAAGTGACCTTAGGCCGTAAACTCCATAAGGAGTGGTCCTTAGGCCATAAACTGCAATGCCATGCCATACAACCTTTCGATGCAACCCTTCGGTACCTATAGCACTTGATCAAGGTGTTTCCTAGTCCCGGAAGGTGTTTCCTTTCATATAGTTGTTTATAAACACTATATTCATGTCAATATGTGTCCTTATATGTCATTTAGGACTTATTGTGTCTCGGGACTTCATTCGTGGAACTTCTCATCCATACACGCATACCCGTTTGAATCACCCACATCAGGTGAGTTCATACCCCGTAATGAATCTTTTAACTGTTTTAACTGGTTTAAGGGGGGGGGATACAAGTTGAACACAATGATAATTGTGTAAATGTTTGTTATTAAACATCTTTCAAAATGTTACTTATGTCATTTATAAGTTGTCAAACCATTTTAAAACCCTTTTAAAGTTATGTTACTTTATAGTTATATAAAACTCCGTTTTTAAGGTACAAGAATAACTTAGTAGATAAATGAGTCTTTTCAATAACAGTCCAAGTAGAACATTAGTAAACTATAATAGGTATAGTTTAGGAGAATGTTATTCATTACTTCTAGTACAATGAAGTACACAAAGAGTCAGTTCACACAGAACATACAGTGAAGAGAATCAAACAATACCATACAGAGAGAACACACAATTACGAGAAACAAACAGAACGTACAATATACAATACAAAACAAACAAGTTAGGTTGCTATAGCATGAGAACACATACAGGATCTAGTTATACCAATGAATCACTGACTCATTGTTTTAAACAAAAGGTGATAGTTATATTGGGTATACATGATCATATAACTTTAATGTGAATTACACGGATTGCAAGAATTTGCTGAGGTCGCGTTTAGTACCCTTAATCTCTTGACAGGGAGAGGGTCTAGAAGGGGTTCTAGCCTTCACATTATGACCGTAATAAAACAAATATGTTTTTAGGTTATTAGTACATCCGCATGTCATTATAAACGACAACTATGTACTTACATTTCCCATTACTTTCATAAAGTGACAGTACCACTTGAAAGTCAATCTTAAACTATTTTCGAGTCAAGATAGTTATAAACTAGGGAAAATATACATTTTTACAAACGACAAAGGGAACAGTCGAGTCTAGCACATAACGGAAGATGCCTTGGTAGAAGGCTGCGATTAAAAGATAGGACCATAATGCTAGTCTTATGATTCCTTAATATATACATCATAGGATACATATATACCAATAGGGTCCGACAGCTAATAGGATGTGTGCTCTCCGCTTCATTTCCTGTTCCTCGTTGGGTTGTGGGCTTGGAACGGATTCACCCAATCTGTTATCTACCCGATTATATATACATGTATGCTTAGTATACATTAAGTCATCATAAGGGTAGCAGCTATGGGTCAGGTTATAGGACACAGAGTCAAGCACAGTTTTTCTAGTACAAAACATACTTTCCAAAATCAGTACTTTTGGTATACAAAACTAGAAACTTCCCAGTAAAGGGTTTAATCCATTTTATTAGACCAGTACAATTTAAAAGACCTTAGGTGAGTAACTCTATAATACCGTAGTTTATACACCATGTTATATATAAAACTAATACCCAATAGGTAGTTGGATGTGTGTTTTCCGCCTTACTCCCTGTTCCTCGTTGGGTTGTGGGCTTAGGGCAGATTCACTCAATTAATTTTCTATCCGATAGTAGGTTATATATAGCAGTATAAACTAAGCTATTATAAAAGTAGTCACTGTGGTCACTATTTTACTATAAGAAATATAGATTTTCTTAAATAACTTTTCATTAGATATAAAGGAACCATCACAATTAACTCCATAAGTAACAAGTGAATACACCAGGGTTATATATGAAAATGATCTAACAACCAATGGGATGTGTGATATCTGCCTTAATTTCTGTTCCTCGTTGGGTTGTGAGCTTATGGCAGATGCGCACAATCGATTGTTTGTTTACTCTGAGTCTTATATAACTTGTACCCACTTAGTACCCATAGAAAGGCTTGTAGTAACATTTTACTTAACTTTCGTTCATGTAGGAAATATATGATTTTCTAGAGGAACAGGCGAACTTTCCAAAACAGAACTTACATTTTCAACACCATTTTACATCTACATTTTTAACAACACTTTACACTTACTTATGTCACTAAACTCTTATGAACTCACTAGCTTAATTGCTGATCAACTCTTTCAAATAACTTATATTCTCAGGAGACTATTAGACAGGTGCTCGTGCTGGGGATTCAGAAGATGAAGCATTATAGCTTCAAGTCTTGTTTTGTTATTTGTGTATGAATTCTATGTTCTGTGAACACACACATTGTAAACACTTTTCTTTCGAAATATAATGGTTGTTCATTACTTGCTTACCATATACATATCTCGTGATACTAAACATGACGTCCTCCGCCCCAGAACGTTTCCGCCGTTTCTTGGTTTTGGGGTATGACAGATTGGTATCACAGCATTGTTTATAGTGAACTAAGTATATCAACCGATAAAAGATATACAGCTATAAATACAATGGGGCTTAAGTGCTCTGGATAATGATATATTTTAGAGTATAACTACAAGTTATAAAAATATACCTACTTGCTTATACATGTACATAATAGAACTAGTGTCACGAGGAGAACAGAACTAAAGTATTTAAAGGTTGGGCATTGTCGTCAACCTGAACAGTTATGTAATCATAGCTAGGATCAATATAGCCTGATCAACTATATTCATTCGAGATGTGACCGACATGTCTTTTGAAATGACGGGGTGTTGCAACAGTGTTAAAACTTACCAGAACACCAGAACAAGTACATTCAGAGTTAGAATACTATAGGAGTATTTTAGTCCAGATAAATAACTTATGTGAGAACTTAAAAGACCCTTGCGGATAGGTCTATAATCTTGCAAAGTATATTCCTAAAGTTTTATATATAATTAAGATCTTATAGACTTAGAATCCGTGGCCTACGCTTCGCTATCCATTCCTCTTAAGGGTGTAGTTTTGGTGTAGGATCACTTATTCAAAGGTCTATTTAATCTTCAATTATATACAAACTTGTGTACCTTGTAAAATTATAGGAAGACTCCGTAAGGATCATCCTATAAAGTTACCTTAAAGCTCATAGATTCTTTAGTCACTTTCATTCTCGCACGACAAGCCCAGATAGATCTAACCACTTCCTCGTAGTAGACAACACAAGAGTCCAGGAGGAACAAGAACAAGTTCATGAGAGGTTTTCAAGGAGAGATCAGCCGAAGTAACCAAAACGTCTTACACGTCACACTAATAAATATTAATCCTGTTAATTTGTTGAGCGAGTGGAAACACTGCTCACATTACATATGTTACGATTATTTTCTTACATGCAGCTGGTAACAGTTATTCAGGAAACAAATATTCATTCGAGGATAGTTATTCCAAATTCATAGAGTTTATTAGGTATAGACTCATTTATGAATTGTTTTTAGAACCCTGTGGAAGTCAGGACCCGATACATCCAGAACTAGGATAACCTTTTCTTTTCAGCTTTCGGCTTGTGTCCATTGCTTTAGACTTATTCCGTCTCATCTTTGTATTCTTTTAGCAAAGATGTCTCCTCGCAAATCAAACAGACGCACTACCCCGATAACTCCAATACCGCCTCCTTCGCAAATCGATATGGCAGCTATAAACGCTGCAGTGGCTGCGGCAGTGGCAACAACCATGGCTCAATATCACTCCATCAGTACCAGCGGAGGTGAAACGCCTACTGATTCTACTCGAGGTGAGGTCCTCGTGCGCTCGGGAGAGTTCTCCTACAAGGATTTCACCAAATGCCAGCCATTGTCCTTTAATGGGACTGAAGGAGTCATTGCCCTCATGCAATGGTTCGAGAAAACAGAGTCGATCTTTGAAATCTGTTTATGCCCAGAAGGAAGCAAAGTGAAGTTTGCTGCCTGCACCTTCTCTGGCAAGGCCCTAACATGGTGGAACAGCCATGTTAAGTCACCGACCCTATCAGTGGCTAACTCATTAGGTTGGGAAAACCTAAAAGAGTTAATGCGGGAGGAATACTGCCCGTTAGGCGAGATTCAAAAACTGGAACAAGAGCTGTGGGATCTCACTATGGTCGGCTCAGACATACTGACCTACACTGACCGGTTCAGCGAACTAGCAGCTCTATGCCCCATGATGATTACCTCGGAGAGAAAGAAGGTAGAAAGATAAATTTGGGGTCTGACTGCTCCGACCCCAGGAAATGTGTTGTCTTCTAACCCAGCCACGTTCGATAGTGCTAAACGCCTGGCTCAGCGACTCATCGACCATGGAGTCCGCCATGGTGTAAAAGTTCCTACTCCCGAACCATCGAGGGAAGAGGACTATAATTGAAAGTCGGGGAACAAGAGGAAGAAGAAGCGAACAACACAAGACACCTCGTAAGAACAACGAGCGAGTACTATGTACGCCGCTACGACGCCTACTGCTTCAGCACCTGCCAGTCGATATGCTGGAAACCTTCCGAAGTGTGGAAAGTGCAACTTTCACCACACTGGAGTATGCCGGGAAATGCAATGTCTGAACTGCCACCGAAAGGGAAACACAGTCCGTTTCTGCAAAGCACCGGCTCAACCGATCTCCCGAGTCCTCGGAGCTGAAGAAAACCGAGCCTGCTATGGCTTTGGTGAGATTGGACATTTTCAGAAGGACTGCCCGATACAAAGGAACTCAGGCGCAGATGGACGCATTCTAATGATCACCGCAGGAAAATCTACCCCGGATTCGTCGACGAGTAGTGGTACGTTTTCAAAATAGTAATTACTTTTAATGTTAAATTATATTCATACAAGATTAAAATTTGGGGATAACACTTAAAAGTAACTATAACAACTCACATGTTGAAATAGGTCACAGTATTCAAGAGAACTACAAGATCCCTTAGAGAAGCTATTATGGCTCACCATATACATCAGGGTTGTGCGCAACTAAGATGTTGCAGACTTAGAGTGAGTGACTCCGCTTAGGTCCCCATATCTTAATTGGTTGAGGATTTGAGGCAGAGTTACTCAGTCGACTGCCCGGTTCATCTTAAATACTTATAACTTGTATATGGCAGGCGATGGTAGTGGTACCAAGGAGGATTATGATATAAAGTATCCCCACCAGTTTGTAGAGCACTTTTGTTTGTATGTATACGCACATAGCGGTACGATACGTAGGAGTGTTAACTTCAAAAAAGAAACAGGAAACACAGGAGCATTTACGGAGAGTACATAGTTGAACATACTAGGAGTACAGTATCGAGCATACCAGGGATACATCGTCGTTTATCAGACGTTTTCTTTCATTTGACCAAAACTTAATTCGGTAAAGAGTCCGTTGATTTCATTCGTCATGAATTGGCGTGGTCCTCATCATACTGAGTTCATATGTTTTTATCGCCTCGATCGGCAATTCCGACCTAAACCTCAGTTTTATCTATCGTATTCTAAACCCCGTAGTACTCGTGCGAAGAGTACTTTGTCCTCCGAAGCCTTATCGTCAGATGTCTGCAGACCGTCACGAAATACCGCTCGTACAGCAGACCAAGTTCGAGCACAGAGGCTATGGACGAATACAGCCCACCTATTACTATTCAGTGTATACGCGAGGGTGGTATATGATTATGATTACGCAGACTTAGTATGTATGTTTCCGCCCTTTCTCCTGTTCCTCGTTGGGTTATGGACCTGGGGCAGAGTCGCACATCCGACCGTCTTACTAATCCTAATTATATACAGCTTGCATACACGAGGTAGTGATAGATGGACCAAGTATGAATCCAATCATGAACAGAAGGGCAAAGTTGCCAAGTCTACGAGTGGGTATTCTGCCAATCAGAAGAGAGCAACCCCAGTAGTAATGCTAAGAGAGCTAATTTCGGGATGAAATTCCATCTAACGGGGGGATGAAATGTCCGTTTTTTTCCATCTAACAGTCCAACACTTCAATTAAAAGTCAATTTCATTTCTACTAATTTTTAGCCGGTTTAATGTCCGTTTGAGTAATTGTAACAACCCGTTATTTCAGGTCAATATAATGACTAAAAGTCGAGTCTTGTAACCTCTTTGTAAAGTAATAAGAATATCATCGAAAATGAAATGTTCAAAAAGCTCTGTTTGGGTACACTATGTGGTAGATATAGTGATAAGGTTTCCAAAAATATAAAGAACATTAAAATCCGAGTTATAACGAAGGAGTTATGACCAATCAAAGATTCGTAACACTGCCAGTTAAGCGCTGTTAAGCATAAAACGAGAAATTTCAATAAAATACTTTTTAGCCTTAGGTATCTAAACGAAAGTCGTAGATATCATTAAACCGTAGACATACATAAAAACCATGCTCACGAGGCTGACTCAGCCTCACGACGTGAGGGAACCATGCTCACGACGTGAGCTCGTGACTGATGGGTTCCAGAGTGTCAGCTACGTCAAATCGTCGAAGAGGATCATGCTGACTAAGCCTCACGACGTGAGAATCCAAAACTGACGACGTGAGTTCCCAAATCAGCCCCTATAAATAGAAGCTTAAGGGTGCCGGGTTTGGTGCTCATCTCTTTCCATCTAAGTGTCGTTACTCTACGTCATTACCTCGAGAAGCCTTGCCGAAGCCCTGGATTTTTATACTCGAGTCCCGAAATAAGTTCTACACTCCCGAGATCCCCGAGAATCCCGAGATTTCAACTCTCTCTAGTCAAAGTTCTGCTCGATTCTTCTTTCGACTACTTCAAAGCAACCACTTCAATCAAGTGACTTCATACCCCCTTTTATACACCTTCAAATACTTTATAATGTACTTTTAATACATTTCGGGGGAGAATACAAGTAAACACACGGTTGATCGCGAGTGAAAACGTGAAAAATCTTGTTATACTTTGCATGCATTAGACTTATACAAAATGCATAGTATCCAGGGTAGCATTCCTTGTTAAACCATTTTATGCATTTAAAGAACTTATGATTTATGCTTTGTCAAACATTGTGAAAAAAGGGATGAACATTGCATACAAAACTATTATTCTAATACAGACTTAGTTGAGAATCCGTGAGACGGTTACATCTTCAAATGCTACCTTTTTGTTACAAAGGTACTACCTAAAGTACTGTCTATTATAACTAGAGTCTCCCGTTTGGAGAGCGTGTCAAATGTGTATAGATCTATACGGGAAGTCATGATCCCGCGCCCTGACTGTTAGCAGTCCTTTGGGTGACAGTTTGTCATAAACGTTTCGACGCCTGAAGACCGTCGCCACAAGCATATTATGTTTAGTATGGTTATAAAACTCACCTGATAGACAATTATTATGGTATTCTGCTTTTATGAATGGGTAGCTATTAAAACTATTCTTCATCTAACGAGTGCGATCTTCTTATAGCTTTATTATATAAAACTATGCCTCAACCTTTTAAGCATGACAGTTGCTTGCGATTTTTGGTCTTAGACATTAGAGATTGCATCTCATTTAGGTAAATAAGGGATTTTCCTGTATCCAAAACAATCAACTAATAGGAAAATAAGGGATTTTCCTGGTACAACTATTTACAATTCACAACGCGAACATTCATATGCATTTCATACTTTTATAAGAAAATAAGGGATTTTCTTGGAAAACACACGAAGTTTGGAATGGCATATATTTTCTCAAAACCGCTTATGAACTCACCAACTTAAATGTTGACACTTTTTCTTTGAAATAACTTGTATTCTCAGGGAACCGCTAAGCAGGTTTGGAAATCAGCATTTGGGGATTAACGCTCTGACGTTAATTACTTCTTTTGAAAGATGTTTATGTATTTATCTTTTGAACATGTTGATGGGTTTTGAGCATTCTAACACTCCTATGGTGTACATGCAACCCTATAAACCTTGGATCTATGTTTTCTCTATTATACATGCAAATATTAACTATTCCAAGGTTTCATCCTAACTAGCATATTATGAAGCACCTATACTACAAAGTTCTAGTTAGATGACATACCTTTTGATGTAGCTTGATGTCTTCAAGCTTTAAGAGCTTAGCCCCAATAGTGTGGAAGCCTCAAATGGAATCACAAATCACTAAAACACCTTGGAAGAACTTGAGAGAATATGTATGCACACTAAAATCGGCCCACTCTTATTTTCACACACTTGTGCCAATTTTGTGAGCCAAGGACCCCTTCATATATTATGGAGGATTAGGGTTACATCCATGTAAACCCTAATACCCATGACCTTTCATTTACATAGGATCCGTGGGTTAAAAGATCCATGGACCATCCATGAAAGCTTAGCCCAACCTAAATGAACTTGGCCCATTCCATATATATAAGAGTCCATATTTAATTAGTTCTTTTTGATCACTTAATTAATTCTAAATTAATTTTTGATCAATACTAATTAAATAATATGATTCCATATTAATATATTAGAACTTATAATATATTAATATAAATCATAAATATACTATTCTCAAAAGACTATCCATATAAATTGTGTCGGTGAAGTGCAACCCAAATGGACCATGCCGGGTCGGGTCAAGTACATACCAAATATAGTTATGGACTTAGACATTAATCCAACAGTCTCCCACTTGGATAAGTCTAAAACTATTATTGAGTATGACTTCAAACCCTAACTGTCAATCGTAGCTCTTAAAGCCGCTGTCGAACTCTGACCTTGTCAATGACTTGTCCATTAGATAAGGGATCATATATTCCTCCATTCTAGATATCATATGGACCGAGACATGGATTATAATCATTCTCACTTTCCATTTCTTGTTTCCCGATTTTCGATTTATGATGACTGACTGATTGAACATATCAAATCAGTCATGGCTTGGCCAAGCACTCATATGTGTCATCGCTAAATCATCGAGGGGCCCACAGATATCACTTTTATCCCGAAGGTAAAAGGAATGGATAAAGTTCGACTGATATGGCTTGTTCTACTACTTGTTTAATCATACACAAAGGCACGTTTTATAACATCGAGTTACCAAATGCGTTTTCGTGCAATCAATGTATAACCAACTCATAGTAACAACTCATATCTCTAGGTTTGAAGAATATAAGATATTATCGTCTCATGATCACTCGTGATAAAATCCATGAAGTGATTCAAATGAGCACGGGTTGAATCTAATACTCAGAACTTATGAGCACTCATGAGTGTTGTAGCACCACTTTGTCCACTAACTTGGACCTCTACAAACCAACCCATGACAGTCTTGATTCATATCTACTTCCAACATATGACCGACTATGGATGGTTTGAATAACTTAATCATTCAGGAAGAGCGACTTAGTTATTCTGGAAGTCAAAACATGCAAAGTGAAACACAAGAATAAATGAATCAAATATGGCATCAAACCCTATGAATATAAATAAACACTTTTATTTATCACCATACTGATTACTCATTATTCATTGTTTCGGTTTTATCAACTTTATACTTGAATTAAAAACACTAGTTGTCCCATGCTCCAAGCATGTACACTATGTTTTTCTTAAACAATAGCTTTGCCATACACCAAGTATGCACTCTATGTTTGTCTATGATCCTTACTTTGTGAAATAAACCAATTGAACATAATTTCAATGATTCTAATTTCACACTCCCAAATCCTTATCGAAAAATGTGAGAATTTCAAATTCCTATCAGTTATCGAAATCTGTTTAGATTTTAAACTTATATGCACTGACCCTCCTGTAATGAATATGTACAAAGTCACAAAGACTTGTCAACAATCATTATAAGGTATTCCAATGGAGATCAACTCCATGGAAACTAAGTCTCATATTCAAAGTACATTGCTTTGGCATGCTTCTTGCATTAAGTTTTCTAATCTTACACAGATAACTTCCACCTATGGAGACAACTCCATATTCTCATTTTGACTATCACTTCTGAATAAGAGATGCCTCTTTTCAGAATATGTCAATATGGTCCTTCCAAAATTAGCACTATACTTCCAACTGTCCCTGAGCAACCAATCTTTGGTAAACCTCAGATTGTCCGCGACAATTGCTTAATCATTTTAGTCATATCCAATTCTAGACCTTTTCCCTTCTTAATGTCTCTGGGCATTTGGAAAAATTTAGAAATGACAAATATCACAGCACATGCAATCGATCCTGTACCCAAAGCAAATGGTACACGATTCATGATGTCTCACATAAAGACATGATTCTAGACCAATATTTTGCTACAATATTTTTATTTGCCATGTTTTCAAAATTTGACTATGAAGAGGGATGCTGTAATCATAATCGAATTTTGAGAACGCAATATATAGAATTTCCTTAAGTTGAACCAATCCAACATGAAATTCATATATATATTCTTGACTAAAGATGATTAAGGTCTCAATCTAAGCCTTTAGAACTGAAATGAAGTATATCCTCTCCCTTAATTATAGCAAAACAACTTTTTCAATCCCTGCAGCCTCACGAAATTAAACTTTTGTTTTCTATAATTAACATTGCTAACTTGAAACACTAACAATAATTATCATTCTTCCACTAACAAGATGATTATTAGCATAACACTTATGCTCCCACTAGCTTTGACATGTACTCATAAATCAGCTGGACTTCTAGAAATCAATACTTTATTGACTTTCTTACCAAAGTTCAGATTTCTGATACGAGATGCTTTGATAAAACTTTATCAAAATCATACACCTTTCCTTAGATATCATGCATGTGTGTCTAAACAATTTCAGAACTATGAAAAGGGATGTCGTAATCATAGTCTCAATTGTTTAGACCTTTTGCCATCTGCTTCAAATCTACTTGGTGGAAGTGTTTCCTCACCATCATTTTCATGAATCGGAGAGAAACCTTATGACCCTTAGATTTTATGGTGTATGTGTTCTTATCCATGTGAATCGTCAAAACCATAGTCACAAGACATGGATAATGAAAAATCCAAACTCATATGGACTGAACTTATGCAATCTTAACTTCTTTCCACCTTGCAGTACAGGGCCTGCCATTGCTTCCAAGTTGTTATGCAACCAATTGAGAACTTTCAGAACTCCTATGCAAAACCAACTTTAACTGGAATGGGCACAGAATATATCAACACGATAGGTTATAAACCTCAAGTCGTGTGCTAGTGAAGAACCTCAGGTTTTATTCTTGATTAGTTCTTGAAATTCTTTTTAGGATCTTTAAGACTCCCACTATTCTCTTGACATATAAGACTATCTTGCCAAATATTCAAGAGATAGTGCGGATTCTTTATCAAGATAAACACTTCACACAATTGGCCTTAGTTGGTCTTTGTTTTATCCAAAACATCACAACTTACCAATTTCAAATGTACAAGAGTAGGACACTTTTACTCTTACATTTGACAAGTGTTTTAAACCTTTCTTTAAGATATGTCACTCAAGTTACAATCTTGGAGTATGACTCTAAGAATTGTTTTGGAACGAAGTATGACTCATCTTCCTGATCTAACCATTTCAACAATTCATGACTCCTCTTCTTAGTCATAAGAATGCACTAAGATGACCTTTAGAGGACTAATTGTGATATGATTTCTAAATCATTAAGATGATCACAAACATGATACTAAAGTACTCTCCCATCTTTTCAGATTTGAGAAACTTTTAACTTTTAGTAAATATGATAACCATATTTACTAAACTTTAGTAAATCAAATAGTCTTAACGAGCTTTATGGTGGACATGACCAGTGCACAAGAATGTGTACTCGATCCCTTTAGTCCTTCACTTGACTCACACATCCATGTGAGCAAGTAATTAGTCTTGATTTTCCAATGCTTGAAAGTTCTCATTCATCATACTATTCAACTTGCATGATTCCAAGTTTCGGTCTAATTGAAACTTGGGCGATGAGGAACTTTCCTGATTTGGTAAATTTAGACACTACCACAAATGAAAGAATCAAATCCATTTTCCAATATTGCTGTCAGTGGAATCATATAAGCAACAATTTTCCACAAATGCCATTGTAAGGATACTTCAAATAAATAAAATTAAATAATTTTCTTTTATTTTAAAACTTTGCGGAAAAACTTATCCTTACAATCCACATGGAAAATTGTTGTTATCTATTCCTTAGCAATATATCATAACTTCTTAAGCAACTGCTCAAATTCTGATGCGATCGAAATCCACCTTCGCGATCAGAATCAACATATACTTCCTTTAAGATTTCTCTCTATTCTTTGATTCTTAAAACATCAACATGTGACCCAGTCACATCATGTAATGAGGATCTCAGAATAGAACTTAACAGAGTTAGATAATGGGCTCTACCTGATGTAGAGTCAAAGTTATTGACTTTAACATCCTTAGGTAAATTTGGCTGCTTTGCAATAAACGCCCCTTCCTTTGGCAAAATAAACATATGGACCCTTTGGTAATGGTACTATCTCAGACTTAGCCTTTCTCTTTACCATTTGGTCAACCGGGTTGACTATGGCCAATCCCTTTCCATTGGGAAGAGAATGCTTTTTCTGGATTTCCAGAGTCACCATTGTCACTGTCCATAAAGTTTTTGGGAAGTTGATCTTCTAATCAAATTTGCTTTACTATCGTTCCAAATCATTGCTGATTCAGCAGCACCAAGCAAATAGATAAGATCATTAAGGGTCATGTCATAGTCTGTTTCATAGTAGTTCCAAAGGAATTCAATATGTGACTTAGAAAGTGATTGAACCACCAACTTTCTCAAGAGTTTGACACCCAACTCTTCCGGCTTGTCAATATGTGACTTCATCTCCAAGATGCGATCACACATAGACCTTGCTTGCGAATAGGGCTTGAGTGACCTTGAACTTGTGGGTTAGGGAGAATAATTGGAGGAGGTGGAGGAAGTGAAGTTCCAAGAGATTTGGGAGGATCATAGATGTCTGAACCAGACAACTTTTTGGGAGATATTCAAGATAGTTGATCTAAAGTCCTTAATATAACACCCAATATGAAATATTAAGGCTAGGACCCAACAAACTATTTTATAACTTTGAAAAGGGATGCCGTAATCCAAGCTATAAAATATTTGAAGGTAGGTGAATGACGATTCACTAATTTCCACCAAGATAAACGAAATGTATTATTAGGTTTTAATTGGTTTTGAAACTCCTAGATTCTTTTGAGATTCATTGCACTTTTCAAAGGCATGTTTCAATCTCGAGTGTGCCCTTCAGGTTTTGTGACTGGGATGCCGAGGATCACAAAACAAGGTGTGAATAACCATGCAAATATACTTGGTACCCTTAATATTTACCCCTCAGTCGATGTGCCGGTTAACCACACACGCTCCACCGATACTATGATAAACATTAAGTTACCCTTTGGCTACCTTGTTAAATCAAGCTAGTGTGCCGCTTAACCACACACGCTCCACTAACTTACTTAAGCAAAGTGCAAAGTGTAATTTCATGGGTTAGCACCAAATTCACATTTTCCTAAGTAACTAAGATTGGGTATTAACAACAGTTTAGTTACTTAGTATTTATCATTAATACTTTTAATGAAGGGAGAATTATAGTCCTTGTCCTACCCGTTCGTCTAACGACCCTCCACCGGTCAAGGAAGCGGTGGGTGAGAGTGGACACCCATTAAACTGCCATTTTATTGGCAGTAACCTTATACCCCCCTTATAGACCGGCTTCGTGAATGAGGCCTACTAATGGTAAGACGACTTTACTCTTATACATATATATAAATATTATTAACTTATAATATTATAAAGTATAAGGGTTGAATTTTAACTTTTAAAATTCTAAGGGCTTAACTTGGAATTAAAATATTCATAAGTGAAAACTTTACAAATTCCAAAACTTGAGGGCAGGTTTTTGAAACTATTCAAAACTTTTCATTTCATAACTTATGAGTTTAATTAAGGTTTAATGAAAAAAAAAAATTCAAGTTCCATAACTTGAGGACAAGTTATAGAAGACATTAAATCATTTAATGATGACATTAAAAATAGTGACTCTTCTATTTCCATAACCTATGAGACTTAATGACACTTTAAAAAGAAAAACTCTTCACTTTCCATAACTTGAGGACAAGTTATGGAGTTCATAAAAACCATTAAGATCAAATATTCTAATTAACACAATAATCAAATAATTTTTCTATCATCTAGATTAAACTCATAAGTAAAGATAATTCACATCAGCAATTTTCAAGAAATTAGATAATCATATAAACTTATACAAATCTTGAAACTTTGACAATTATCCTTTGAAGACTCTTGGAATTCATAACCTAAAGAGTTAATAAATGAGACATTTCACATCCATAAGTTATGGAAGTTTCAAAACTCTTAAGATCAAAACTTTAAAAAAAACTTTTGAGTTCCAAAATTTTATGACAAAATTTGTAACTCCTTAAAACCATTTAGATCAAACTTTTAAAACAAATAAAATAATCATATAATTCTATCTTTTAATAAATTGACCTAATTCAACTCTTGTAGTAAAGTGACTCAAATTTTATAAATAATTAGTTTTTTCATAAAATCAAGTAATTATCATAAAATTTGACAAACTTCAGGTTTTTTTTTCTTTTTTTTCCTTCAACTTGAAAAAAAATACATTTGCATCAATATAACAGAAAACAACCCATGACTCTAATACCACTGATGGGTTTTGAGCATTCTAACACTCCTATGGTGTACATGCAAATATTAACTATTCCAAGGTTTCATCCTAACTAGCATATTATGAAGCACCTATACTACAAAGTTCTAGTTAGATGACATACCTTTTAATGTAGCTTGATGTCTTCAAGCTTTAAGAGCTTAGCCCCAATAGTGTGGAAGCCTCAAATGGAATCACAAATCACCAAAACACCTTGGAAGAACTTGAGAGAATATGTATGCACACTAAAATCGGCCCACTCTTATTTTCACACACTTGTGCCAATTTTGTGAGCCAAGGACCCCTTTATATATTACGGAGGATTAGGGTTACATCCATGTAAACCCTAATACCCATGACCTTTCATTTACATAGGATCCATGTGTTAAAAGCTCCATGGACCATCCATGAAAGCTTAGCCCAACCTAAATGAACTTGGCCCATTCCATATATATAAGAGTCCATATTTAATTAGTTCTTTTTGATCACTTAATTAGATCTAAATTAATTCTTGATCAATACTAATTAAATAATATGATTCCATATTAATATATTAGAACTTATAATATATTAATATAAATCATAAATATACTATTCTCAAAAGACTATCCATATAAATTGTGCCGGTGAAGTGCAACCCAAATGGACCATGCCGGGTCGGGTCAAGTACATACCAAATATAGTTATGGACTTAGACATTAATCCAACACATGTACCAACTACAATTATCTAAACGTTTTGGAAACTTTTTATATATATGGTGGTGTGTAGTTTCCTTACTATGAACTGTTATGATACTGAATATGACGTCCTCCGCCCCCTAACGTTTCCGCTGTTCTGGTTTGGGGGTGTGACAGTAATTTTATTAATTATTCATGAATCGAAAGGATAAAAGGAAGTGATTTTTAGAATATCGGGATACCAATGGAACAACCAACACCGTAGTTAGGTGTTCACGGCCAAACAAAGGGTGTTTGGGCCGTGAACTCTATCATGACCGTGAACTCATGGCTTAGACATGAGTTTACTCCCCAATTGGTTCATTTCTCACTTTCACCCTCAAGAACATTTACCTTTCTCTATGAAGTAGCATCCCGTTCTTCACCCGATCTTCCGAAAACGTAAGTTTTTCTTGAGTTGATTTGTTGTTATATCCTATCACCTAGTGTTTATACATCATTTCATCCATTCATTATTTATTTTCATTTAGATCTTCAAAAACACCAAGAACACACACTAGTGTTCTTGGACCTTAAACACCTAATCAAGCTTCTCTCTTGTAAGTACACTTGCCCTAGCTTCTTGTGTGCTTAATATGAACTTGATAACACTTTAAAATCACCAAGAAACATCGGATCAAAGGATTTTACGGCCAAGGGAGGTTCTTGGGCCGTAAACCCTTCTAAATGGGGTTAAATGAACCCTAGTCCCTTCCTAAGCCTAGGATACTAGTCTTGATCCTTCCTAGAAGTGTTTAAGACCTTAAACAAGAATCAAAACATGTCCCCATAGGAGTTTACGGCCGTAAACACATAAGGATATGGTCCTTAGGCCGTAAACTCTACAAAGCAGTCTTATTGTGCCCCTAATGCTTTCCTAAGGCTTGGACTTGATCATAGAAGGCTTACCCTTGATTTATAAGACCTTAAATCACACAATGACACTTAGTACCACAATTTTACGGCCGTAAACTCATGGGGGAAGTGACCTTAGGCCGTAAACTCCATAAGGAGTGGTCCTTGGGCCATAAACTGCAATGCCATGCCATACAACCTTTCGATGCAACCCTTCGGTACCTATAGCACTTGATCAAGGTGTTTCCTAGTCCCGGAAGGTGTTTCCTTTCATATAGTTGTTTATAAACACTATATTCATGTCAATATGTGTCCTTATATGTCATTTAGGACTTATTGTGTCTCGGGACTTCATTCGTGGAACTTCTCATCGTTACACGCATACCCGTTTGAATCACCCACATCAGGTGAGTTCATACCCCGTAATGAATCTTTTAACTGTTTTAACTGTTTTAAGGGGGGGATACAAGTTGAACATAATGATAATTGTGTAAATGTTTGTTATTAAACATCTTTCAAAATGTTACTTATGTTATTTATAAGTTGTCAAACCATTTCAAAACTCTTTTAAAGTTATGTTACTTTATAGTTATACAAAACTCCGTTTTTAAGTTACAAGCATAACTTAGTAGATCAATGAGTCTTTTCAATAACAGTCCAAGTAGAACATTAGTAAACTATAATAGGTATAGTTTAGGAGAATGTTATTCATTACTTTTAGTACAATGAAGTACACAAAGAATCAGTTCACACAGAACATACAGTGAAGAGAATCAAACAATACCATACAGAGAGAACACACAATTACGAGAAACAAACAGAACGTACAATATACAATACAAAACAAACAAGTTAGGTTGCTATAGCATGAGAACACATACAGGATCTAATTATACCAATGAATCACTAACTCATTGTTTTAAACCAAAGGTGATAGCTATATTGGGTATACATGATCATATAACTTTAATGTGAATTACACAGCTTGCATGAATTTGCAGAGGTCGCGTTTAGTACCCTTAATCTCTTGACAGGGAGAGCGTCTAGTAGGGGTTCTAGCCTTCACATTATGACCGTAATAAAAACAAATATGTTTTTAGGTTATTAGTACATCCGCATGTCATTATAAACGACAATTGTGTACTTACATTTCCCATTACTTTCATAAAGTGACACTACCACTTGAAAGTCAAACTTAAACTATTTTTGAGTCAAGATAGTTATAAACTAGGTAAAATATACATTTTTACAAACGACAAAGGGAACATTCGAGTCTAGCACATAACGGAAGATGCCTTGGTAGAAGGCTGCGATTAAAAGATAGGACCATAATGCTAGTCTAATTATTCCTTAATATATACATCACAGGATACATATATACCAATAGGGTCCGACAGCTAATAGGATGTGTGCTCTCCTCTTCATTTCCTGTTCCTCGTTGGGTTGTGGGCTTGGAACGGATTCACCCAATCTATTATCTACCCGATTCTATATACATGTATGCTTAGTATACATTAAGTCATCATAAGGGTACTAGGTATGGGTCGGGTTATAGGACACAGAGTCAAGCACATTTTTTCTAGTACAAAACATACTTTCCAAAATCAGTACTTTTGGTATACAAAACTAGAAACTTCCCAGTAAAGGGTTTAATCCATTTTATTAGACCAGTACAATTTAAAAGACCTTAGGTGAGTAACTCTATAATACCGTAGTTTATACACCATGTTATATATAAAACTAATACCCAATAGGTAGTTGGATGTGTGTTTTCCGCCTTACTCCCTGTTCCTCGTTGGGTTTTGGTCACTATTTTACTATAATAAATATAGGTTTTCACAAAGAACTTTTCATTAGATATAAAGGAACCATTACAATTAACTCCATGAGTAACAAGTGAATACACCAGGGTTATATATGACAATGATCTAACAACCAATGGGATGTGTGCTATCCACCTTAATTTCTGTTCCTCGTTGGGTTGTGAGCTTAGGGCAGATGCGCACAATCGATTGTTTGTTTACTCTGAGTCTTATATAACTTGTACCCACTTAGTACCCATAGAAAGGCTTGTAGTGACATTTTACTTAACTTTCGTTCATGTAGGAAATATATGATTTTCTAGAGGAACACGCGAACTTTCCAAAACAGAACTTACATTTTCAACACCATTTTACATATACATTTTAAAAACACTTTACACTTACTTACGTCACTAAACTCTTATGAACTCACCAGCTTAATTGCTGATCAACTCTTTCAAATAACTTGTATTCTCAGGAGACTATTAGACAGGTGCTCGTGCTGGGGATTCAGAAGATGAAGCATTATAGCTTCAAGTCTTGTTTTGTTATTTGTGTATGAATTCTATGTTCTGTGAACACACACATTGTAAACACTTTTCTTTAGAAATGAAATGGTTGTTCATTACTTGCTTACCATATACATATCTCGTGATACTAAACATGACGTCCTCCGCCCCAGAACGTTTCCGCCGTTTCTTGGTTTTGGGGTGTCACAGTATAAACTCCAATCTTGGTGACAGGTGAAACTTTCCTATTCCACATGATCAAGTTTATCTTTCCATGCTCCACAGTCTCACTTCTTCTTAGCCCCTACAAATCAGAACAAATATGAATACCACAACCGGTATCACGGACCCAAGAGTTAGAATAAGGTGAGTTATTAGATAATATAGTGTAAATACCTGTATGGTTGGGTTTCACTTTCCCATCCTTCAAATCTTTCTGGTACTTCGGGAAGTTCCGCTTCCAGTGTGCCTTTTCATGGCAATAGAAGCATTCAGCCTCTTTTGGGTCAGTAGAAGGAGTGACGAAACCTTTCTTGGTTCCGCTTGAAGAGGAGCCATCAAGGGTCTTACCCTTGGTACCTTTTGAAGGGTTCTTCCTCTTCTTCCCTCTACCTTTCCCGATTGCCAGGACAGGTGTTTAGTTTGGAGTAGGAGTAGGAGTGGTAACAACTGACTTACCTTTATGACCTGATTCTACGGTCTTTAGGAGTCCTTGAAGTTTGCTGAGGGTGACTTCTTCCTTGTTCATGTGGTATGTCATGCGGAATTGATCATAACACGATGGTAAGGAGTGTAAAATGATATCTATTGCTAACTCCTCTGGGAAGTTCACATTCAGCTTCATCAAACGGTCCACATACCTCTGCATTTTCTGCATGTGGCCCATGATGGGTTCACCATCTTTCATTCGGGTTGTTATCATGGAGGAGATGATTTCATATCGCTCTTGATGAGCACTCTGATGGTAGCGGTCCATCAAATCCTGGTGCATCTCAAAAGGATAGTAGTCCTCATAGGACTTTTGGAGCTCGGCTGACATAGTGGTCATCATGATGCATGCCACTTTGGTAGCATCTCTTTCATGTGCCTCATATTCAGCAAACTCCTCAGGAGTACCAGTTAGCTCAAGTACCTTAAGCTCCTTGTCGAGAACATATTCTTTGTTCTCGTAGCGAGTGACTATCCTGATGTTTCTGATCCAATCAGTAAAGTTGGATCCATCAAAGATGACTCTCCCACAAAGGTTCATGAGAAAGAAGGAGCCAGTAGGGTTTGAGCCAGAACAAGCATTGTTGGTAGACATCTGAAAAGAAGAAAAGACAAGTTTAGTTTAGATATAAACATATTCCTTAATAAAACACCCAAATGTAATATTAAGGCTAGGATCCAATCACAATATATTATAACTTAGAATAGGGATGCTGTAATCTAAGCTAAAACATATTTGAAAGGTAGGTGAATGACAATTCACCAATTTCCACCATGAAAACGAAATATAAGTTATTAGGTTTTATTTGGTTTTTAGAAAATCCTAGATTCTTTTGAGATTCATTGAACTTTTTCAATGGCATGTTTCAATCTCGAGTGTGCCCTTCATGTTTTGTGACTGGGATATCGAGGATCACAAAACAAGGTGTGAAGTAACCATGCAAATTACTTGGTACTCTTAATGTTTTTCACTTAATCGATGTGTCGGTAAACAACACACGCTCCACCGACCTATGAAAAACCTTAAGTCACCCTTTTCCTACCTTGTTAAGTCCAAGTTAGTGTGTCGGTTAACCACCCACGCTCCACTAACGAGTTAATCAAAGTGCAAAGTGTAATTTCATGGGTTAACACCTTATTCACATTTTCCTAAAGTAACTAAGATTGGGAATTTATAAAACATTTAGTTACTTTATAATAACCATTATACTTTTTAATGAGAATTTTAAGTCATTGTCCTACCCGTTCGGCTAACAACCCTCCACCAGTCAAGGAAGCAATGGGTGAGAGTGGACACCCATTAAGCTGCCATTTTATAGGCAACAACCTTATAGCCCCCTTATAGACCGACTTCGTGAATGAGGCCTACTAACGGTAAAACGACTTGATCTTATACATAGATATATATATATATATATATATATATATATATATATATATATATATATATATATATATATATATATATATATATTATATATATATATATATATATATATATATATATATATATATTTATATATATATATTATTAAACTTATAATATTATAAAGTATAAGGGTTGAATTTTAACATTTAAAATTCTAGAGGTTGGAACTAAAGTTTATAAAAGGTTGGAACTAAAGTTTATAAAGATGGCTTTACATGTTCCAAAACTTGAGGGCATGTTTTTGTAACTATACAAAACCTTTCAATTCATAACTTATGAGTTATTAAAATGAAGACTCTTCATTTTTTTGTAACTTATGTGTTCTTTTAATGGCTTTAATACAAAGAGGCTTTTGGTTATCCATAACTCGAGGACAAGTTATGGACTACATTAAAACACATAAAGATCATGAATTCAGCAATAATCAAGTAATTCCTATGATCTATCAAGAACTCATAAGAACATGAATAATCATATCAAAATTTCAAGAACATATGAAAACATATAATCATGTAATTTTGATATTAGCCATTGTAAATGGATTAGAACAATCATTAAACCATCTAAAACAAGTTTAATAACACCAAAACGGTTTAGGGTAATGTTTCTAGTCCATTTCCAGCAGCAAAAGTCGAAAAACTGCATTCTGAGGCTCCTACTCGTCGAGTGCACGAACCTACTCGACGAGTAGGATGAGTTTGGTCATGGACTCGGTGAGTCCCCCCATGGACTCGGCGAGTTCATCATGCATACAACAAGAAAATTGACTTTTTTCACTATTTTGCATCAAGTATCAAACAAACAAGCCTACGCTCTAATACCACAGATGGGTTTTGAGCATTCTAACACTCCTAAGTGTACATGCAACCCTAGAAAACCTTGGGTCTATTTTCGTCTAAAATACATGCAAAATATGATTTCCAAGGTTCATAATCCTATCTAGCATACATGGGGAACTTTTAACATAAAAGATGGCTAGAATTACATACCTTGTAGTCGTTATGATTCCTTGAAAACCTTGAGAGTCTAGCACCCCAAGTGTGATGCCTCAAATGTTTCACACAACACCAAATGCTTTGGAATAACTTTAGAGAATGTATAACACTTATAAAATCGGCTTGTCCTCTCTTGTTCTTAGTGTAACCGATTTTGGTGAGTATCATGTTCCTTATATAGTGTGTCACATCTAGGGTTACACCATGTAAACCTTAATGTGACATCACTCTTCATTTCCATGGCCCATGGGTTTGTAACTCCCATGGAGCCTCCATGGAGCATCCAATGGGTTTAACCCAACTTGATAATCCATGGAGCCTTTTAGCCCACTATATAAGTTATGGATGATTCACATAATCAACCCATATATTTAATTAGTCATCTTTTGACCACTTAATTAATTCTTGATCAATACTAATTAAATAATACTATTAATATATTAGAATTTAATATATTTATAAACCACAAGTGTTATTTTTCTCATTTAGTGTATCCAAATGCATGATGCCATGCAACCCAAATGGACCATGCCGGGTCGGGTCAAGTACATACCAGAAATAGTTATGGAGTTAGACACCTTATCCAACACTATGGTCGTCTTCCTTTCTCCGATAGGGATGTGAAACGTATCCTAGTTTCACCCTTGCTTCTGTTCTGGTTACCTGGATGGTTCTCCTCTACTTATATTCTACTAAGTCTGCTCGGCACATGAAAATCCAAGGATTCCCAATCCTTCATACGTTCGAATAATCAATCTGGCGACGACCGGTGCTTACCAACACTAGTGTACCCAAGCAACCCTTCCCCAAACAACAAAACTCCTGAAAACCAGCTAACGCTTCTTGAATCCCATCCACATCAATGACTCCAGATGCTTAAAAAAATGATATCACGCTCAAATCTCGAAGTCCAAAGGACGGATGGTCTAACCAAAACCTCAGCAACAACTCTCTCTTCCCTGGGCAATCCTGATGTCCCTTCCAAACACATATACTAAGACTACTGAAAACTAATCATAACTCCCTCGTTCAAGCCCTTAAACCGAGCCCGAAAATGACTGGAGCAGGTGCACTCACAACTCCTCCCTGATCGTCAGACCGTCGACATCCTTATTGCCCACCAGATCACAATGAGAATATAACAGACTTTCCCCTATGGGAAATCCCTAATCACGTGGCCAAACTTGCTAAACCTGTAGCAACCCAGATCACTGAACACGTTCTGACAATGACTCGGAGTAATCACGGTACAAGCGGATCCCTCTCCGCGAGATATGTCCGTCTGAAGATCCCTTAAAGATTCCTCGGCATGCCGACTGGTATCTGAAAACCCTTGCTCACTCAGACTATAGTAGAGAACCGACCCGAGATCCCACCTATCACAATTCCAAAGTGACGCAAATTCCCGACATCCACCTGAAGTGGCAGAAGATACAATATCCGCAAACATCTAAAGGAATCATGACCATCTCCTCCTGTGTTACCTCGACCATCCCGAGGACATGGTGTACACTTCCTTCCGTTCCCAACGACAACCCAAACCGCTAGAACGAAACTCCATCGTGCAGATTCCGCAAGTGTTGCATTGAATCCGACCCTGCTGGCCTCTCAAAAGCTGATCCGAACTCTTGGGTCTCCGCCCGAGATCCTCCACCAAATTGACTTGACCTGAACCTCTCTCATTGAGGTACTCCTAATCAATCTTCCATCCTCGATTATGTGATCCATATCATTTTGTGGTCACGCACCCTGACACACTCACCAACTCAATCGTTAACGTCTAAACTACAATAGCTGGAGCAAGCTCTGCCCTACCCGTGCTATAACTACTCCCAAGTCATAGTATCTAATCCCGAAAGCGTAATAGAACACAAAATCAATATGTGTCGTCCGATACAAGAGATCCACGACGAACTCAAAACCCTGGCAGTCCTTCCTCTAACTGGCTCACCTCTGGAGCCGGGACCAAGCCTTGGCCCTTCCTCATGTGTGCTCATCCACATCCGGAAAAGTAGCTATCCTCACTATCAGAGCATAACCAAGAAATTTCCTCCCCATAAGTTTCTTAGATTTTCCAAGACTCTCACTGATTCGAGTATGGATGTTGTTCTTTCAGTAGTACGAGCCCATACTACCTTCCACACCTATCCATACTTTCCTCAACAATCCTCCTGAATCCTCTATGTCACGTACTCCACTGGTACACCAAATATCTGCTAAACAGTAACACAATACCCACCAAAGCAACTCCTAGGCTCCCCATAGGTTCCCAACTTCACCTGATCGCCCCACTAACTCACTGCAGCATACCCTAGGCTTTCCTAGGTTCCCAACCTCTCCCTGCCATCAGCTGCTGAAGAACTCCCCATGATGCCAGCCATCCACCTCTTGGATATCATCATATCTACTTAGTAGTTGACTCCCATCACTCAAGAGTTCCACAAAGCACAAAGCAAGCAGCATTCATGCAGTATCACTCCAATCCAAAGAACCATCATAGAACATCCAGCCTTCATACTACATCTCTGCTAGCCCTAACTAGCATGCGATTCATAGATTCATGAACCAAGTCATAACAAATAACATATGTGGGTATTTTGGGACACTTACTTGAGGTCGGCTGATTGCATGCACCAAACCCTTTCATGTATTAGAAATTCCTTACTTAAAAACATTTTTCTTTTGAAAACTTTACAGATCCTCAATTTAAGTTCAGACACAACCGGAAGTATGTCCGAATCCCTCAAACCAAGTCTCTGATACCAACTTGTAACGACCCAAAAATCAAGGGTGAAAATTTCATTTCTAATTTAGCTAAAACATTGATACCGTTTATTTCAAATATTTCAAATCATCGTTAAGTAAATCATTTATCAGAGTTCATCACAAACTCATTCATTGCGGAAATCATAGGTGTGTGCACTGCGATCAATCTGAGCTCTTCTTTTTCTAGATCGATGATACCTGAAACCAAAACTGTAAACCGTAAGCACAAAGCTTAGTGAGTCCCCCAGAGTATACCTCACACACAATCCACATAACACATATCATATTAGCTATACAACCTATCTCTACCACATATCGCATATCATATTAGCTATACAAGTTATCTCTACCATATAGCGCATATCATATTAGCTATACAAGTTATCTCTACCACATATCATTAGCTAGAAAAGCTATCTCTACCACATAACAATAGCTATAAAAGCTATCTCTACCACATATCCCTGCATAAGGACGCCATGGTCTCCCCCACATGGTCTTACACCTAAGTGATTTGGGCTTCCCCATGGTCTTTCGCTGCCGGACAGCCATGGGCTCCCCCACATGGTCTTACATCCAAGTGCCATGGGCTCCCCCATGGTCTTTCATGCAAATATCACATAATCACTAGCATACAACTTAACATAAAGCTAACTATCATACCGCACATATCTACTACAGCTAGTGTACCACATATCATAAAATGGGCCGGCCTTGGTGCCTTAGACCCATTGGTATGGTGAGACGACTCACCTAGCACTACTGAAACCCTACTGATGCTCTTCTAGCTGCTACCTGGTAACTCCCTGAACTGCTACTCCTTCAGCTCCCCGAGCTATTAGTACCAAAATGAAACTTAGTCCTAAAATGTCCTCAAAAGTCAAACTAGGTCAACCTTGGACAAAGTCAAAGTCAATGGTCAAAGTCAACGCTCCGAGTTGACTCAACCCGCCGAGATGCTCCATCAACTCGTCGAGTTCTAAAACTCAGATACCTGAATTCGCGATCCAACTCGTCGAGTCAACCCCTGACTCGCCGAGTTCCCTGACTACTCTTGGTCGTTACTTATCACATCAACTAGTCGAGTCATTCCTCAGACTCGTCGAGTTCTACCATAGCAGAAAACAGAACCACTCAATTCGACTCGTCGAGTTCCTCCCTAGACTCGCCGAGTCCCTCAATTTTTTTGGGCTATCTTAATGGATTAAGCCCCTACACTTCAGATCTAAGTCCCAAACTTTGTCTACATGCTGGAAATGACCTCTTAAGGGTAAAGTTTCCAACTTTACCCATTACTAGTCCTTCTTAATGGGTTTAGCTCAAACCCTAGCTCTTTAAGACATAAGTCTTTGTCCCAAAACTCATATTACTTCAAACCAAAGCATGAAAATCGAGATCCAGGTCTTAGACACCATATGAGCACATAAAGTCTCAGGCTTTCCTTCCATATATGGCCTTTTGGGCTTATCAAGGCCAAACTAACACCTTAGAGCATGCATGGGGACTTCAATGGTTCCAGATCTAAATAGATCCTTGTTTGGGATATCCATAACCCAAGAATCAAGTTCCTTGGACCAAAAACCCCATAAGGTGATAAAGAATAGATCTATCAAGCTCATTAAGAAAAGGTTGAGAATTCCTTACCAGAAAATGAAGAGAATGAGAGGTTATTTATGGATCTACAAGCCTTTCCTTGAATCCCCCAAGCTTCTCCTTCTTCTTCAAGCTTCAAAGCACTCAATAATGGCTCACTAAAGCATTAGGGTTCGAGATCGAGGGTTTGGACAGTGGGGCTGAGAATGGGGCAGAAAGGTGGATATTAAGATGCTTAAATAGGAGACACAAACCCGGATTTAGGGTTTCTCAAACCCTGACCAACTCATCGAGTAGGTCTTCCCGACTCGTCGAGTAGGTCCTTCCAACCCGCGTCCTGATCTTGCTTCTACTCGTCGATTCACCCCCTTGGACTCGGCGAGTAGACCTTCTTTACTTGGGGTTTTCTTCCTTTAATTAGCCTTCTGGATTTCGGGAGTTACAGATAGAATTGTATCCGTTCAAAAAAATGATTATGTTGTCAAATCACTTCTCTATCCTCTGTGATCCGCATAAATAGGGGTAAATGGTTATCAATCTTCTTTTAATTATTTTAGATTTCTTTCAAGCATTATCAATTATCTTGAAGGTAAATTT
Organism: Lactuca virosa; assembly: GCF_052849685.1. Taxonomy (NCBI): domain Eukaryota; kingdom Viridiplantae; phylum Streptophyta; class Magnoliopsida; order Asterales; family Asteraceae; genus Lactuca; species Lactuca virosa. Next base: position 1,385,002 of record NC_136430.1, read on the forward strand.
CTTGTTCCTTTCTTCTCATATTTCTTTTTTGATGATCATAGATAAAAAGGTACTCTGTTCTCGCTCCAGCATACTTATTTATAACATCCTAAAATTTACGACTTGGTTCTTAAATTAATAAAGTGAATAAATGAAAGATGATTTACTTAGGTAAATTGTCAAAGATTAATTTTATCATTAATTGATATGAAGTTTAGAAAGCTAGAAGTGAAAATAATAACATTTTAAAAGCTAAGGGCCATTTGTGACAATCGGGTGAAACTTAGGTTTGACTAGAGATTTGACGAAATTAATAAATTGAACTAAGTTTGTGAAGATTAGGATGGAGAAGGACCATTTTGGAATTTTTTTTGAAGCTTATAAGTTAGTTTGGAGTTATCTTGAAAGATCGTTTGCAAGGAGGGACCAAAAGTAGCAAGTTGTGAAAGTTTAAAGCTAGTTAATGGGTCTTCTCTCCCATTTACTTGGGAAGAATGTAATTGAGAGAAAGAAAGAGGGAATTGTTTATTTTTGATTCTCAAGAGCTCCTAAGGTTTATTCAAGTGGAGATTTGATTGTCCAAGCAAAAGGAAGATGAATCAAAGGCTTTTGAAGGTAGAATCCCTTCTCCTCCAGCTCTCAAATTCGAATTCATGATATGGGGGAAACCCTAATGTCGATTTTAGATTGATATGATGGTTAGGGTCTAGTTTTCTAACCTCCCTTTAGTTGTTTTGATGATCCCAATCTCAATCTAATCATCCCATTGATGGATTTGAGGATTTGGGTGAAAACCCTCATGAACCCTAGAAACCCAAATTGGGGATGTTGCAATTGATGATGAAATGATATTGGATTCGATGACCTAGATGATATTTGATAGAAATAAAACCAACTGGAATGCTCAAATTCATCCATGATGGTAGAATCAAAGCATAAAGATGGGTTTTAGATAGTTATGTGAGAAATTGTGATGAATACAATGAAATTCTTAGAATGTGAGCATTTGATGAGTATATGATACTCATAATCATGATTTGATACTAACAATATGATTTGAATGCAATAACATGAAGGCTTGAGTGATGTATGGTTGAATTTATGGAATAATTGGCCATAAGGGCATTTTGGGAAATCTAAGGATAACCACATGATGATTGGCATCTAATCGGTGAATGACATTCATGAATATCAATTGACACTTTAGAGATGGAATTACATAAACATGAAGGATATCTTGAGCTATAAGTGGTTCTAGTGATTGTTTTAGCCTAAAGGGCAACTTAGGAAACATAGAATAGAATTGAGGATTCCATGGTTAGTTTATGTACTTACAATGAGATTAATGAAGGTTTTATGTGCTTGACAACATTTATTTGAGTGTTTAATAAGTTGGGAACAAGCCTTGTGAGCTTTTGACTGTTCAAGTGAAAAATGGAATAATTTACCCTTCTTTTAAGCACTTGAGGATCATCATGATCTTAAGGTTTCAATGAACACTTAAGAGATTAAGTGGAGTGTTTTAAGATGATAAAACACCTCCTAAACATGTGTGAGAACCTATACAAATGGCACAAAGGTGATTTTGAAAGGGTCTTCAAGAACTATGCAAAGTATAGTGTTATTTTGAGAAAAATCGAGTTTTGTGTGTGTGCAGATATTAAAACACAACCCGTGTAAATGTATGCTTTAATTTGCATGGCCCGCATAAATCCCTGTTAGAGGTTTTCTTGTTTTCTTCATAAATTTGGCATACATACTCGGATTTACGCACGGTTTTCGCCTACATTCATATTTTTTCATGAGGAATAGTATGAAGTAATAAAATTTAGTATTTGAACATTTGAGGGGTATTTTGGTCATTTTAATGAATTATGTCCATATATGGTGTAGGTAGTGTTTAAAGAGGATTGCTATAGGGAAAGGAACTAGAAGAGCCCTAGCTAACCTATGTGTGATTGAAGTGAGTACGTGTTGGAATTTTCCCACTTTGGGGTACATTGTAAAATATTTTTTATGATAAAGAAATATTAATTATTTGATATACTTAATGTTTTTGAAATGAAAGTATTAAATGCTTTTGAAAAAAAAATGTTTTGAAAGAATTCCTTGAAGGAAAGAATGTTTTTAAAAGTAAAGGAATATTTTGGAAGATCGAATGTTTTGAAAAAGTGTTTGAAATATTTTGAAATATAGATGCTTTACTTTTAAAACGAGTTTATGATACTAATATATGAAATGTGTAAAGCATGGAAAGTAATGACAAGAAATGTAAAGTAATGAAAAGGAATGGAAAATAATGAAAGGAATTGGAAAGTAATGAAATGACAACTACCCTGGCCATGATACATCGTAAGAGGCACTAAAGGAATATATCAGGGTGGTTCCTCCCCTTCGCGAGATAGATGTCCTAATGGGAATGATGTCTTGGTGGATTGATTTGTTCTTTCCACCTTAGTCTAGACTTGCGAGTGGTTCCTTTATTGGGACTTGACCTTAAGTATAAAAATGGCAACGGTTTAGAAACAGAATTAGCCCTTAATGATAAAATAAAATGGAATATGGAAATATGTATTTTGAAATGAAATGATAAGATATGAAATGAAATGATATTTATGATGCGTACGAAACGAGTTTTCCTTGAAAATGCTTGAAACTGATTTATGGTCTAAAGCTGTAACACTCTAAATTTTCAAAACAAAATTTTCATTTTTAAAACCACATAAAACACAATCACACATTTCTCAAAATCCAATGTATAATTTACTCAAAACATAAAACAACAAAATGTTTAACAATTGCCCAAAATCCACAAAACATAATCTCGAGCTGGTGTATACAATCAAGTCGGTGCCTTCCCGCGATCCTGAGAGGTACCTGAAACATATATCACACAACACTGTAAGAACGAAGCGTAGTGAGTTCCCGAAAATACCATGCACAAATAATTAGCCTCTCATGGCTATATCTCAATAAGGACCCTCCAGTCATGTGTCTCAGTGACGACCCTCCGGTCTCACAGCTCGGGTCGGACCCTCCAGTCCGGTATCTCAGTGAAGACCTTCCGGTCTCACAAATCGGTTTGGACCCTCCGGTCCTAACTCAATAAAGCACATAAATAATATACAACATAAATCACAAAGACAAAATACATGATATCACATAACTCAGTATAAGCACAAAAGACCCTCCGGTCAGTATCTCAAATAAAACCATACGATCACATAATATTACCACTCAGGTAAGTATAGTGAGAAGACTCACGTCGCAAGCAAAGTAAGTATGCCTCGTACTCAACGATCGGTCTAGACTCCGCCTACATATCATAAACATCTCTAATTAACACTTTATAACAATCAACCTAAAGATGTTAGGCTAATCCCTTTTCAAACATCCGGAAAGCGTGAAAGACCATTTTGCCCCTCCATGGTCTCCATATCCGTCACTTGACCAAACCCTAAAAGTTAACGAAAGTCAAAACTCGAGTCAACAATCCATGTTGACCTAACTCGTCGAGTGCACCTATGCGACTCGTCGAGTTCCTCCTGTTCTTAGAAAATCGGGAAACTGCAACTCAAATCGTCGAGTTGTCTCATCAACTCGTCGAGTTGGCTCATCCACTCATCAAGTCTCTTTAGTCTATTGCTCATTCAGACGATTTTCAGCAGAACTAAAGTCCCGTACTCTAGAGCTAGCCTCCCAAGGCTGAAATACCACGTAAAGCTGCAAGATTTATGTCCATGCATGGCACCTAGGGCTCAAAATGCCATAATAAAGCTCTATAGAGGGTTTAATGTATGGAACTTGGCCAATAGCTTGATAAAGCTTGAATCATTAGGCCCAAGGGACCTCATACTGTCCAGATCTGAAGTTTCAACTTCATGTCATGCTCAAATGACTTAAAGACTTAATGAGGAGATGGAAATAGCCACAAACTCCCTAAAGAAGAGATCTAACCAAACAATGATCAAGGTGATAGCTTTTTACCTCCAAATAGCATCTAGCACTAAAGGAACACTGGATCCAAGGGTGTGACAACCCGATATTCCAAGTCAATGTATTGTTTAAAAGTCAAATGTTATAATCTATTTTGGAATCATTACAAATAGCGTCAAAAATAAAGTGTTCTAAAGTCTCAATTGGGATACATAAAATGTTAGATATTGTCTCAAGGTTTACAGAAATATAAAGAACACTCAAATCCGAGTTATAACGAAGAAGTTATGACCAATAGAAAATCCGCGACACAAGCGGTAAATCATTGCTAAGCGTAAAAAGTGAAATTTCAATAGAATACTTTTTAGCCTTAAGGATCTAAACGAAAGTCGAAGATAATAACAAACCCTGAGTGTACATAAAAAGAACGTCCAAATCTGACTTCGTATGAGGAAGTTATGATTTTTCTAAGTTTCAGAACAGCAGTAGACAGCTAAAAATTCGAAATAAAAATCGAACGATTTTTAGCCGACGCAACCTAAACGAGAATTGATGATCTCGAAAATAGTAGTACAACGGTAAAAAGATAGACGAAAACGGACATCGGATAAAGAAGTTATGAATTTTTAACGGATTTATCCTATCCCGGCCTATTAAAAATTATATAATTAAAATAAAGTCGAAATATGCCAACAAAGTCAAAATGAAAGTTGTAGAGTATATTGTCACCTACGCGTGGATGTAAATAACATCGAAAATGGAGCTCGTATGCGAACGTTATGCATTTTTGAAGTTTTGGGTACACACTTCGAGGCTTATCTGAAGGATTACGCCCCGCGTACTTCGGAGTATGCCCAACGAACCCAATGCACGGCCTCGGATCGGCCACGTCGCCCCTATGCCTCTACTCCCGTCCCATCCGAAGACCGGCGACCGATGACGTCATCGCTGACGTACGCCCCGCGTACTTCGGTGTACGCCCAGCGTACGAGGCCATGCGAGGGGTCCCGCTTCTTTTGCCATTTCACACCTTTTCTCCCATGTTCTCTCCCTCTCGAGCCTCCCAAAACTATCCTGACGCCCCGATGACGTACCCAAGTCCCGACGAAGGTCCGAAGCTCCGAGATTCCCGAGGAATATACCATTTCCCGGTCGAAGTGCTGCCCGAGAAAAATCTCGTTTTCTTCAAATCACCACACTGTCCAGGTGAGTTCATACCCCTGCATTTTGACATCTTTTTCATGTTTTAGGGGGGAAATACAAGTGAGTCACGAGAATAACTTATGTTAAAATACGCATCGCTACATATGGTTTCAAATACATTACCTACGTTTTGTTCATAAATGTTAAACAACATTAATACCAACGTTACACTTTACATGCAAAGTTGGTATTATATCGAGTTTTTATCACCAAATGGAACACACTTTCGAAAAACTATAATGGGTATAGTTTACATGACATCTTTACATAAACACTGTAACAAGGAATTACTTTCATTTACAAGAAATGTGGAGTTTTCATTCTGTAAATCTATTGATACTATGTTTTGTGAGACATACGGCTTCACCGTACTCTCAAGCACGCATTTCAAGTCCTGTATTATAAACCATAATCTCTTGTAGGGAGAGCATGATACTTGTGTATAGATCTATACGGGATTGACAATCCCGCACCAAAACTGTTAGCTACAGTTAGACCGACAGGTCTGGGGTGACCAACGTCATAACAATGCAACGCCTGAAGAACGTTGTTACAAGCAGTCTGGGTCAATAGCATGGTTATAAAACTCACATGGAGTATCGAAATATTTTTGATTTACGAGACTCTTAAATGCATTCAGTAATTATATTATATATGTATAAATCCACTTTCACCATTTTAGCACGAAAGATACTATTGCATTCCAGCCTTTGGAACTTTTTCAAACTATCACACATACATAGAAAATATTGGATTTTCTGGAAAACACGCTCAATCATTTTTACCGAAAGACATACAAATTTTAGTACAAAAACGCTTATGAACTCACCAACTTAATTGTTGACACTTTTTCAAAACTACTTGTATTTCTCAGGGAATCAGTAATACATGTAAACATCAACTTTTGGAGAAGGAACGCTAAGGCGTCAGTTATCAAAACATTTTAAATCATCATATTTGTAATATTCTTTTGAAACATGTATTACATGCAACAATGTAACTTTTTATTATATTTATGATGGTTGGGTTTACTTTCTTTACAAATATTCAACTGTTATGATACTACGTGAAGTCACCCACCCCGAATGTTTCCGCCATTCTGGTTTGGGGGTGTGACAGATTGGTATCAGAGCATTGTTTATAGTGAACTAAGTATATCGAACCACATAAGATATACAAACTACAAATGCAAAGGGACTAAAACCCTCTGACAAAACGTTTTCGCAAACTATACTTTTAAGAAAATAAAATGCTAGTTTTATAAAAGTATAAGTACATGCATGCATCGGTCTAGTATCATAGCCAAAATTTTACAAAAGTATTAAGGCAAGTTGTGACGCTACAGTTAGGCCTCGGGGTATGTAATCAGATCGAGAATAAATATAGTCTGATCAACTATATTTATCCTAGATATGACCAACGCATATCGGGGAATGGTCGTAGCGAGCAACAAGTCAAAAACTTACCAAATAAAATTCTAGAATTGAACTTACAAATTTGAAATATTATAGCTGTATTTTGTAAAACTAAAAAGAACTGTTAAAATCATGCGAACCTCGATATTTAGTTAAAAATAAGAATCGTCAAATAAATAAAAATTATACTTATCAATAAAAAATTACCCTTTTACTTCCAAGTTTTATATATAATATTCTTGCCTCTATTCTCGACCAGACAAATGGCAGGATTCCACATTCCCGGGGTTCCCTAATACCCCAACCAGGGTAATGGAGGCTGGATTGAGGAGGACCCACACGAAGATCCCGAAGAGATTCCCGAGGAAGAGCCAGAGGAGGATTCTGAAGAGGATCCCGAGGAAGACACAGACGAGGATTCAGAAGAGGAAGGAGATGGTGGGAGCACTGACTCGGAACCAGAGATCTACAATCCTCCCCGAGGAGCAGCAAATCCCCGAAGGAACTTTCAGGGCCCGACGCCCCGCTGGGCTGTGGATCTGAAGCGATGGAGCAGGGAACAAAGACAACGACCACCCTACGACATGTCACGAGGCTTTTATAACCTCATCAATGGGGGTTCGGCTGACAGGGCACTCCCAGTCATCGTTCGTCGTATCGCCAACCAAGGCGAGCAAGCAAGGGCGAATGCCAGCCAACTCTTGGACATTGGGGCCACTGCTGCTCTCACTGCGGTACATCTTCGTCGTCTGGACAAAGATCATGAGCGAACAATAGAGCACACCTTTTCCCTTCAGAAGGACATTACCACTGCTAGAGCCGAAGTGAGAGAGTTTCGTAAAAGCCAAGCCGCAATGGAGAGGCGCATCATCGAGGTTGAACGTCAAGTAGCCCGAGCTCAGTCTTCCACAACCACATACCATGGTCCGCAGCGTGCCACCCGCTCGGAGTAGAGCACGTACTCCTGGCGCTATGGAAATACTTATCGACTAAGCGTTAGTGTTACTCTTTCCTTTTAAATGTAAACCCGACGGATTGTTAGTGCACAATTCGGGGGTCCGAATGCTGTCAAAATTTTCCCGCTTTCATTGATGTACTCTAGACCTATGTAAGGTCAAATTTTCCTAATCGTTGTATCAAATATAAATATCAATGAGATTGACACGCATTTATTATTTCTTTGAGTATTCCATTAAGTTAATAAAATACAAAGAAAATCATACACTTATTATTGTGAGTCTCCATTAACTTACAAAATTCGGTAATGTTCAGAACGCAAAACATATAATACTAAGACTTTCCATAATCGTTTCTAAAGACTTATCAATAATTCGTCTCTTAACTTATAGCAGAATCATGCCGCCAAGAAGGAATCCCCGACGCTTCAATACTACAGAAACACCACCTCCACCACCTCCATCGATGGATGCTGCTACCTTTCAGGCTGCTGTAACAGCTGTCGTAACTGCAACAATGGCACAAATAAGTAACAACGGATCAGGAGGAGGAATAAACAGCTCTACTAATGGCCAAAACCAGGGTCGTTCCGGGGAATGTACTTACAAGGACTTCTCCAACAGCAAACCCATCCCCTTTAATGGAATCGGGAAAGTAATGGCTCTATCCCAATAGATAGAGAAAACGGAAGCCGTGTTCAAGATATGCTCATGCCCCGAAGAGAGCAGAGTAAAATTTGTCACCTGTACTTTCTCCGAATGAGCCCTAACGTGGTGGAATGGCCACGTCAAGTCACTAACTCTGGTGGTGGCAAACTCCATGGGTTGGGAGAACCTGAAGCAAATGCTACTGCAAGAGTACTGACTGTACTGCCTAAAGGGCGAGATTCAGAAGCTCAAGCAGGAGCTTTGGGACCTTACTATGGTGGGCTCGAACATCACAACCTGTACAAATAGGTTCAGTGACTTGACGATATTTTGCCCACGGATGATGGCCCTAGAAAGCAAGAAGGTGGAAAGGTATATCTGGGGCCTGTCGCCCCAACTTCGAGGAAGTGTACTAGCTTCCAAACCCACGACGTTCGACAGTGCCAAACAACTGGCACAGTCCCTCGTTGATCAGGGGGTCTGCAAATATGTCACGACCGTCGTCCCAGAACCAACCAAAGGAAGCAACAACAATAACAACAATGTCAACAACAACAAGAAGAAGAAGTTTTGGAACAAGAGGAAAGGTCAAACTTCGCAAGAACCTTCAAAGAAACAAAGAGTGGCGGTCCATGCCGCTACTGCCCCCACCACTGTCCTTGTTACCCCTACGCCGGAAAAACAATATGTTGGGAACCTACCAAAGTGCAACAAATGCAATTACCAGCACCACAGAAATTGCCGGGAGATGCACTGTAAAAACTGCGACAGGAAAGGGCACACTGCCCGTTTCTGTAAGGCACCGGCGCGACCAATCACCCAAGTTCCTGGTGCTGGAGTGAGCCTGGCATGTTATGGGTGTGGGGAAACTGGGCCCTACAAGAGGGATTGCCCTAAGGCAAAGAATGTTGGTGGCATAGGAAGAGTGCTGACAATAGGGCAGAATGAGGCAATAGCCGATCCCACAGTGGTTACGGGTACGTTTCTCCTCAACGAAATTTATGCATGCATACTCCTTGACTGTGGTGCGGAGAGAAGTTTCGTGAGTCATAAATTCAAACACTTACTAAATCAAAAACCCCAAGCACTCAATAAGATATTTACAGTAGAAATGGCAAATGGTAAAACAGAAAGCACAAACAATCTATATGTAGCCTGTACTCTAGCTCTAAATGAACACTTTTTCCAAATCGATCTAATGTCGATCACTATAAGAAGCTTTGATGTCATCATCGGTATGGATTGGGTAAGCCTTCACCATGCCGATATACTGTGTCATGAAAGGGTTGTTCGCCTAAATCTGCCAAGTGGCGAAACTCTTGTCATTTATGTTGACAAACCCGACATCAATTTACAAATCATCTCTTGCGTCAAAGCCCGAAAATACCTGCGCAAAGAATATCATGCCTTCCTATCCCATGTGGTAGACAAGAAACGAGAAACGAAAGACATTAAAGACATTCTGGAAGTCTGCAATTTCCCTAACATTTTCCCTGAAGATCTTCCAGGAGTCCCACCAGAACGTCAAGTCAAGTTCAGAATCGACTTGATTCCCGGAGCTACCCCAGTAGCCAAATCGCCGTACCGTCTTGCACCGACAGAAATGTAGGAATTATCCAGCCAGCTAAATGAGCTTCTATGAAAAGGATTCATCAGACCGAGCTTCTCACCTTGGGGAGCACCGGTTCTGTTCGTAAACAAGAAGATTGGATCTTTTCGCATGTGCATCGATTACCGGGAACCGAACAAGCTCACGATCAAGAACCAATATCCCTTACCGTGCATAGACGATCTGTTCGACCAACTACAAGGAGCGAGCAACTTCTCAAAGATCGATTTAAGATCTGGGTATCACCAGCTGAGAGTCCTGGAAGGAGACGTTCCCAAAACGGCATTCCGAACTCGCTATGGTCACTATGAGTTTGTAGTAATGCCCTTCGGATTGACAAATGCACCAGCGGTATTCATGGACTTGATGAACCGAGTATGTCGTCCTTTCCTGGACAAATTTGTGATCGTGTTCATAGTCGATATGCTCATCTATTCAAGGAGTAAAGAGGAACATAGACAACACCTCCGACAGGTCTTGGAAACATTAAGGACATAGAAGCTATACGCGAAAGTCTCAAAGTGCGAATTTTGGATACGGAAAGTAGATTTCCTGGGTCATGTTGTCAGCAAAGAAGGAATTCACGTGGACCCTTACAAAATCAAGGCAATCGAGAACTTGAAAACTCCAAGGACTCCAACAGAAATCTGACAATTTTTGGGCCTCGCTGGGTATTACCGAAGGTTCATACAAAACTTTTCGAAGATTGCTAAGCCACTTACCACCCTGACTCAGAAAGGGGTAACCTTCAGCTGGGGAGAAAAACAAGACGCTGCGTTCCAAACACTGAAGCGAGCTCTATGCAGCGCACCTATATTATCTTTACCAGAAGGAACAGAAGACTTTGTGGCCTACTGTGATGCGTCAAACCAGGGACTTAGATGTGTCCTAATGCAACGAGGAAAAGTCATCGCATACGCCTCGAGACAACTCAAGACGCACGAGGTCAACTACAGTACGCAAGATCTCGAATTGGGAGCAGTCGTTTTCGCTCTAAAGATCTGGAGACACTCTCTCTATCGCACAAAATCTACAATCTTCACCGATCATAAAAGTCTTCAGCACATCCTCAACCAAAAGGAACTCAACATGAGACAAAGACGATGGGTAGAACTACTAATGTAGTAACTGATGACCTCAGCCAAAAGGAATACTCGAGCAGCCGAGTGAAATCCTTAACCATGACGAACCATTCACACCTGTCCATACAAATCAAGGAAGCTCAAATAGAAGCCTTGAAATCCGAACACGTGGCGAGTGAAGCCTTATGAGGAATGGATAAGAATCTTGAAGTCAAGGATGACGGAGTTCGCTACTTCATGAATCAGATCTGGACGCCGAAGTTTGGCGGATTCAGAGACGTTGTCATGAATGAAGCCCATAAGACTCGATACTCTGTACATCCCGGTTCGGACAAAATGTATCTAGATCTCAAGAAATTGTATTGGTGGCCAAACATGAAAGCCGAAATTGCTACCTATGTAGGCAAATATCTGACATGTGCCAAACTCAAGGTAGAGTACCAAAAGCCCTCAGGATTATTGCAGCAACCTGAAATACCCGAGTGGAAGTGGGAGCGGATAACCATGGATTTCGTAACCAAGTTACCCAAGACAGCGGGTAGACTTGACACCATCTGGGTGATCGTCGACAGGTTAACCAAATCCGCGCACTTCCTACCAATAAAGGAAACAGATAAGCAGGAGAAGCTAACTAGAACATACATCAGGGAGATTGTACGACTACATGGTGTACCAATATCCATTATCTCGGACCGAGATAGTAAATTCACCTCGAGGTTCTGGCAGTCACTACAAAAATCTCTAGGAACGAGGCTAGACATGAGTACCGCCTACCACCCACAAACCGACGGCCAGAGAGAGAGAACCATCCAAACCTTAGAAGATATGCTAAGAGTTTGTGTGATCGATTTTGGTAAAGCTTGGGATACCCATTTACCATTGGTTGAGTTCTCGTACAACAATACCTATCACACTAGCATCAAAGTTACTCCATTCGAAGCCCTCTACGGCCGTAAGTGCAGATCACCTCTGTGCTAGGCTGAAGTGGGTGACATGCAACTAGCTAGAGGTCAAGTACCTAATAGCACTCTCACTGGCCCGGAAATCAATACGTAAACTACCGAGAAGATTGTCCAAATCCGAGAACGACTAAAGGCTTCAAGAGACAGACAAAAGAGTTATGCGGATAAAAGACGAAAACCCTTGGAATTCCAGGTTGGGGACCAGGTGCCATTGAAGGTCTCACCCTGGAAGGGATTAATACATTTTAGAAAGCGTGGGAAACTAAACCCTAGGTATATCGGACCATTCGAGATCCTTTCCAGGATCGGCCCGGTGGCATACAAACTTCGATTACCGCAGGAACTCAATAACGTACACCCTACCTTTCACGTGTCGAACTTAAAGAAGTGCTTGTCCGATGAGACCCTCGTCATCCCTCTGGACGAAATTGAAATCAACGAGAGTCTCCACTTCGTAGAAGAGCCTATAGAAATCATGGATCTGGAAATTAAAAGAACTAAACAAAGTCGCAAACCCATTGTGAAGGTCCGTTGGAATGCCAAGCGAGGACCTGAATAAACCTTAGGCATGAGTTTACTCCCCAAACTCCTCATTTCTCACTTCCACCCTCAAGTTTACTCCCCGTTCCCTCTCAACTATCATCCCGTTCTTCGCCCGATCTTCCGAAAACGTAAGTGTTTCTCGACTTGATTTGTTGTTATACCCTATCACCTAGTGTTTATACATCATTTCATCCATTCATTATTGATTTTCACCTAGATCTTCAAAACACCAAGAACACCAAGAACACACACTAGTGTTCTTGAGCCTTAATCACCCTTTCAAGCTTCTACACTATAAGTACTCTTGTCTTAGCTTATTGTATGCTTGAGTTAACTAGTTTACACTTAGAAATCATCAAGAAATCATAATCAAAAGGGAGTTTACGACCAAGGAACCTTCTTGGGCCGTAAACTCTATTTTAGGGTCCAAATGAGCCCTAATCACTTCTCAAGCCTTAGGATCAAGTCTAGAACACTTCTATCATGAACTAAGGACCTTAATCATTGATTTGGTACATAATACCATGAGTTTACGGCCATAAACTCATGGGGATATGGTCTTTGGGCCGTAAACACAAGTTAAGGTCATTTTTGGACCTTAAACTCACCTAGCCTCTTGTTTAGCCTTGGATGCCAACCTTGATCCTTCCTAGAAGTGTTTAAGACCTTAAACAACAATCAAAACAAGTCCCCATAAGAGTTTATGGCCGTAAACACCTAAGGAAGTGGTCCTTAGGCCGTAAACTCTACTAGGTAGTGTTATTGTGCTCCTAATGCTTTCCTTAGACTTGGACTTGATCATTGGATGTTCAATCTTGACTTATAAGACCTTAAATCACCAAATGGCACTTAGTACCATGAGTTTACGGCTGTAAACTCATGGGGGAAATGACTTGAGGCCGTAAACTCCATAAGGAGTGGTCCTTGGGCCATAAACTCCAATGCCATGCCATACAACCTTTAGATGCAACCCTTTGGTACCTATAACACTTCAACCAAAGTGTTTTCCACGCCTTGCAATGTTTATACTTGTCTAAATTAGTGTTATAATCACTAATTGAATATGTACATATGTCTTCATATGTTATTAGGGTCATTGTGTGTGTTTAAGTCTTCACTTGACACCAAGCACTTGTCCGACACTTCCATCCGATCCACTCACTACAGGTGAGTTCATACCCCTTAATTAACCTTTTAAATATGTTTAAATGCTTTTATGGGAGGAAATAGAAGTTGAATCATACTAGTTATTATATCAATCACATGTGATTAATAACTAGTACACAAATGGATTTTTCTACGCTTTCAGTTGTTTACCAAACATCTTAATACTTCAAACGATTTTCCAAAACGTTTTTACTTGTTTGAAACCCTTGTCTAACTACTTTCAAATTGTTTTATAAACTAACATCAAGTCATCTTTTCTTAGTTATTAAACTTTTCAAAGGTTTTACAAAACTTCTTTTATACTTTTATATTGTCAAATGCATGCCAATATATGTATAGTTATATACGTAATGTTTAAAGGACTTAGAACGGCTAGCTCGCCTTATCTCCTTTTTCTTGTTTGGATGTGGTTTTAGGGTATCGGTTATCCGTCCGAAGGTCGTCTAAATATTAGTTATATATTATGTATACATATATAGACATAAAAGTTCCATCAGTCAGTTCAGTACCTTTGGGTAGCATAGGTATACTTCCGATTATACTCATACATTACTAGTAACTATAATAGGTATAGTTAGGAGATATTACTTGCCATTCCTAGTACATGGAATCACACAAGAGTCAGTTCATTCATGAGTCTATACGATTACATAGATACTTTTACCTGGATACTTTTACATGGATACTTTGTTAAAAGCATGCCTATATATGTATAGTTATATAAGTAATGTTTAAAGGACTTAGGAAGGCTAGCTCGCCTCATTTCTTTTTCCTTGTTTGGATGTGGCTTTAAGGTATCGGTTATCCGTCTTAAGGTCGTCTAAATATTAGTTATATATTATGTATACATATATAGACATAATAGTTCTAATCAGTCAGTTCAGTACCTTTGGGTAGCAAAGGTATACGTTTATATATTTCTAGTAAGCTATTATAGGTATAGTTTTGGATATATATATGATTACGTAAAATAAATGTGGATTTCGACCTAGCGATTCGTTGCAGAAATCACCTTTAGGTTCCAGAATCTCTTTTACGGAGAACTTTTAATATGGGGACCATCAATCACACTATTACTTACTTACAACGGGTCTCGTGAGAAGACTACTTACTTACAGCGGGTCTCGTGAGAAGACTACTTACTTACAGCGGGTCTCGTGAGAAGACTACTTACTTGCTTACTTACTTACTTTCAGCGAGTCTCGTTAAAAGACTACTTTCAAAACAGATTTACTTATGTAGAGGTTCATACTTTCAAAACAGTCGGGTCTTGGTAGAAGACTTCTTTTTATACTTGTAGGAAATATGGGATTTTCTAGGGTTTTCACACTTATATTAAATGTTTCATCAACAATTGCATGTCTTTCATAACAGCTTTTCAAAATAATGACATTAAAATCCTTATGAATTCACCAGCTTTATTGCTGATACTCGCTTTCAAAATAACTTGTATTCTCAGGTCACAAATAGACAGGTACCGATGCAAGGTTTAGAGAAGACGGAGCAGTCAAGACTCGTCTTTTATTTTGAGTATTAATTATGTTGTTTTATGCTATGAAAGAACACACTTGTAATTAAAATTATACTATTAATGCAATGGATGATGTTGTTGCTTGTTTACTACTTTACATTGTTGTGATACATTACATGACGTCCTCCACCCCAGAACGTTTCCGCCGTTCTTAGGTTTTGGGGTGTGACAGATTGGTATCAGAGCATTGTTTATAGTGAATTGAGTATATCAAGCCATAAAAGATATACTAACTATAAATACAATGGGATTAAAACACTCTGACCAAGAGTTTATACTTTTAAATAATAAAATATTTAATTAAGTATACGTGCCTGCATTCATACTAAAATCAGTGTCACAATGACAAGAACAAAAGTATTACGATTGTTGAATATCACAAGTAAGCTCGGGGATGTATGGGCAGTCCTGGGAGTGGCATAGCCTGATCAAATATGCTGGTCTGAGGAGTGATTAGCATATGCCCAAGAATGGTTCTGATGTGGCAACAAGTCTAAAAACTTACCAACACTACCACAATGAAATACCTTAGGGGTATTTAGTGTTAATATAATTACTTATATGAGAATTAAAGGTCTTTATCAATAAGTCAATAGTTGCAAGGTGGATACATTAAGATTATATGTATCTAGGACGTCATAGACTCAGAATCTGTGAATCTTTGCTTTACTTCCTGTCCTCATTGGGTTGTGGGCTTAGAGTTAGGGTCGCTTATTCGAAGGTCTATCCTGTCCTGAATACATATAACTAGTATGCACTAAACAAGTATTGAAGTATCTGATAAAGATCATCTTATAACTATCTAATTAGTACGTCTATTTAGTTATTTCTTATATCACTTTTCTCGCGTACATATCATGGCTGGATTCCATCCCCACGGCGACCCGTACTACCCTAACCACAGCAATGCAGGATGGCTCGGAGAGGAGTCGGAGAATGATCACCCAATCCATATGGGTGATCACCAAGCTGAAGGCTTTGCAGATGGTTCTGACTCCGAACCTGAGGTGGACATCAGATTGCTTTCGTCGGGAATAGGATAGAGAACAAAGGATACCACTCGCGAGTCATGCGAAGTGGCAGAAAACCATGCGCGTCACGTTAATAATTTAGAGCCCAATACGACCTAGTGAGTTGGTGAATACACTACTCACCTTCTGTGGTAGGCTTAAAGTCTTTATAATTACATCTTGAATATCAATGATTTTGACAGTTGGATTGGTTCCCGACAATCCTTATCCAAATACTTTCATTCTTCTATCATTAGAACCCAATACCATTCATATTATCTCTTGTTGTTGAGCTATGGCGATTTAGTTCATGGGACACATTCATTTTCTGTACTATTGGATTCTTATCATTTTCCGATTATTTTCAACTTATAGTTGAAAGATGCCTCCGAGAAGAAATCCAAGACGTAACAATGGTACTAAAACACCAATACCACCACCACCTCCACCGCCTCCTCAGTTCGATGCTGCTATGTTCCAAGCAGCAGTCACGGCGGCTGTAGCGGCTGTCATGACACATATCAATACTTCTGGCGCTACTGGTTCGGGAATTAGGGTATTTCCTTCGAACCATGGCGAGAGTCATGGGCACCCACGAGAGTGCACCTATAAAGATTTTACGAACGCCAAACCCCTGAATTTTAATGGAACTGGAGGGGTTATGATTTTAAGACAATGGATAGAAAAGACAGAAGCAGTCTTTGAGATCTGCGCCTGCCTAGAGAACAACAAGGTCAAGTTTGCTACTTGTACCTTTTCAGAAAGAGCTTTAACATGGTGGAATGGCCACGTTAAGGCACTGACTCTAATAGTGGCAAATTCGATAAGCTAGGAGAACTTAAAAATCATGCTGATGAGAGAGTACTGTCCACGAGGAGAAATTCAAAAACTCGAGCAGGAACTCTGGAATCTTAGAATGGTTGATACTGATATATCAGCCTATACGAGTAGATTCTGTGATCTGGAAATTCTGTGCCCGGATATGGTTGCTCCTGAGAGCAAGAAAATAGAGAGGTATATTTGGGGACTGTCTCCCCAAATTCAGTCAAGTGTGTTAGCATCAAGGCCTGATACTTTCGATAGTGCCAAAGAGCTAGCATAATTTATTATTGACCACAGAAACTATCAGAACTCAGTAATTGTTGTACAAGATCAACAAAAAGGAAACAACAACAGGAAGCAAGGTTGGAACAAGAGGAAAGAAGAGTCCTCACAAGAATCCTCAAGGAAACAACAGCTAGTTACAATCAATGCTGCTACAGTACCTACAATAGCCTCTGCTAACCCGTTACCAGCAAAGCCTTATGCTGGTAATCTCCCAAAGTGCAACAAATGCAACTATCACCATCATGGACCTTGTCGGGAAATGCAGTGCTTAAACTGGAACAAAAAGGGATACACCATCCGTTACTGCAAGAATCCAGCAAGACCGATCAACCAAGTACCCAGCGCTGGTGTGAGCCAGGCTTGCTATGGTTGTGGCGAGGTGGGTCACTACAAAGGAAACTGCCCAGGGACAGCGAAAGCTGGCATAGACGGAAGGATGCTAACGATCACCGCCACAGGGGAGACTACTCCGGACCCCCGTTAAAAATTTATTACTTTCAGTAGCGTTTATGTTAGACTCCTAAACTTTTAAAAACTAGTGCAACTAGAGTCTTGTCTTTTGCGAGATCCCATCAGTGTTAGGGACTCTCGTGCTGCCTGTATTGGCTTTTTGCAGTATACTTTGTTCGCAGCTGTAATAGCATAGCTGAAACTAAAGTACTGAAAACTCTTTCATAGATTGCACCGTATTGTGTTGTAACACCTTTTGATCCAGTCTAACGCCTGTAATTTCGAGAAGTTCGACGTCGTCATTTGACCTGAGTCCATTCGCTCCCCACAATACTAGTTTCATGCGTAAATCTCTTTCTCCGAAATCGCCTTTCTAGCGAAGCCGTCATTTCAGAACCCCGAAGTACTCATGCGAAGAGTACTTTGTCCTCCAAGGCCTTATCGTCAGATATCCGCAGACCGTCACGAAATACCCCTCGTCCAGCAGACCAAGTTCGAGCACAGAGGCTAAGGACAAATCCAGCCCACCTATTACTATTCAGTGTATACGCGAGGGTGGTATATGATTATGATTATTCAGATATAGTATGTGTGTTTCCACCCTATCTCCTGTTCCTTGTTTGGTTGTGGACCTGGGGCAGAGTCGCACATCCGACCGTCTTACTAACCCTAATTATATACGACTTGTATACACGAGGTAATGATAGATTGACCAAGTACGAATCCTATCATGAACGGAAGGGCAAAGTTGCCAAGTCTACGAGTGGGTATTCTGCCAATCAGAAGAGCGCAACCCCAGTAGTGATGCTAAGAAAACTAATTTCGGGACGAAATTCCATCTAACGGGGGGATGATGTGACAACCCGAAATTTTCTTCCCTGTTCTGTCCAGAACTTCAATTAAAAGTTAAATACTTTCAGCTATTTTTTAGCCAATTTAGAGTCTGTTTGAGTATTTTATTTAATTATTCATGAATCGAACGGATAAAAGGAAGTGATTTCTAGAATATCGGGATAGCAATTGATCAACCAACACCCTAGTTAGGTGTTCACGGCCAAACAAAGGGAGTTTGGGCCGTGAACTCTATCTTGGCCGTGAACTCATGCCTTAGGCATGAGTTTACTCCCCAAACTCCTCATTTCTCACTTCCACCCTCAAGTTTACTCCCCGTTCTCTCTCAACTATCATCCCGTTCTTCGCCCGATCTTCCGAAAACGTAAGTGTTTCTCGACTTGATTTGTTGTTATACCCTATCACCTAGTGTTTATACATCATTTCATCCATTCATTATTGATTTTCACCTAGATCTTCAAAACACCAAGAACACCAATAACACACACTAGTGTTCTTGAGCCTTAATCACCCTTTCAAGCTTCTACACTGTAAGTACTCTTGTCTTAGCTTGTTGCATGCTTGAGTTAACTAGTTTACACTTACAAATCATCAAGAAATCATAATCAAAAGGGAGTTTACGGCCAAGGAACCTTCTTGGGCCGTAAACTCTATTTTAGGGTCCAAATGAGCCCTAATCACTTCTCAGGCCTTAGGATCAAGTCTATAACACTTCTATCATGAACTAAGGATCTTAATCATTGATTTGGTACATAATACCATGAGTTTATGGTCGTAAACTCATGGCGATATGGTCTTTGGGCCGTAAACACAAGTTAAGGTCGTTTTTGGACCTTAAACTCACCTAGCCTCTTTTTTCGCCTTGGATGCCAACCTTGATCCTTCCTAGAAGTGTTTAAGACCTTAAACAACAATCAAAACAAGTCCCCATAAGATTTTATGGTCGTAAACACCTAAGGAAGTGGTCCTTAGGCCGTAAACTCTACTAGGTAGTGTTATTGTGCCCCTAATGCCTTCCTAAGACTTGGACTTGATCATTGGATGTTCAATCTTGACTTATAAGACCTTAAATCACCAAATGGCACTTAGTACCATGAGTTTACGGCTGTAAAATCATGGGGGAAATGACCTTAGCCCGTAAACTCCATAAGGAGTGGTCCTTGGGCCATAAACTCCAATGCCATGCCATACAACCTTTAGATGCAACCCTTTGGTACCTATAACACTTGAACCAAAGTGTTTTCCACGCCTTGAAATGTTTATACTTGTCTAAATTAGTGTTATAATAACTAATTGAATATGTACATATGTCTTCATATGTTATTAGGGTCATTGTGTGTGTTTAAGTCTTCACTTGACACCAAGCACTTGTCCGACACTTCCATCCGATCCACTCACTACAGGTGAGTTCATACCCCTTAATTAACCTTTTAAATATGTTTAAATGCTTTTATGGGGGGGATACAAGTTGAATCATACTAGTTATTATATCAATCACATGTGATTAATAACTAGTACACAAATGGATTTTTCTACGCTTTCAGTTGTTTACGAAACATCTTAATACTTCAAATGATTTTCCAAAACGTTTTTACTTGTTTGAAACCCTTGTCTAACTACTTTCAAATTGTTTTATAAACTAACATCAAGTCATCTTTTCTTAGTTATTAAACTTTTCAAAGGTTTTACAGAACTTCTTTTATACTTTTATATTGTCAAATGCATGCCTATATATGTATAGTTATATAAGTAATGTTTAAAGGACTTAGAACGGCTAGCTCGCCTTATCTCCTTTTTCTTGTTTGGATGTGGCTTTAGGCTATCGGTTATCCGTCCGAAGGTCATCTAAATATTAGTTATATATTATGTATACATATATAGACATAAAAGTTCCATCAGTCAGTTCAGTACCTTTGGGTAGCATAGGTATACTTCCGATTATACTCGTACATTACTAGTAACTATAAGAGGTATAGTTAGGAGATATTACTTGCCATTCCTAGTACATGGAATCACACAAGAGTCAGTTCATTCATGAGTCTATACGATTACATAGATACTTTTACCTGGATACTTTTACATGGATACTTTGTTAAAAGCATGCCTATATATGTATAGTTATATAAGTAATGTTTAAAGGACTTAGGAAGGCTAGCTCGCCTCATTTCCTTTTCCTTGTTTGGATGTGGCTTTAGGGTATCGGTTATCCGTCCGAAGGTCGTCTAAATATTAGTTATATATTATGTATACATATATAGACATAATAGTTCTAATCAGTCAGTTCAGTACCTTTGGGTAGCAAAGGTATACATTCATATATTTCTAGTAAGCTATTATAGGTATAGTTTTGGATATATATATGATTACGTAAAATAAATGTGGATTTCGACCTAGCGATTCGTTGCGGAAGTCACCTTTAGGTTCCAGAATCTCTTCTAAGGAGAACTTTTAATATGGGGACCATCAATCACATTATTACTTACTTACAGCGGGTCTCGTGAGAAGACTACTTACTTACAGCGGTTCTCGTGAGAAGACTACTTACTTGCTTACTTACTTACTTTCAGCGAGTCTCGTTAAAAGACTACTTTCAAAACAGATTTACCTATGTAGACGTTCATACTTTCAAAACAGTCGGGTCTTGGTCGAAGACTTCTTTTTATACTAGTAGGAAATATGGGATTTTCTAGGGTTTTCACACTTATATCAAATGTTTCATCAATAATTGCATGTCTTTCATAATAGATTTTCAAAATAATGACATTAAAATACTTATGAATTCACCAGCTTTATTGATGATACTCGCTTTCAAAATAACTTGTATTCTCAGGTCACAAATAGACAGGTACCGAAGCAAGGTTTAGAGAAGACGGAGCAGTCAAGACTCGTCTTTTATTTTGAGTATTCATTATGTTGTTTTATGCTATGAAAGAACACACTTGTAATTAAAATTATACTATTAATGCAATGGATGATGTTGTTGCTTGTTTACTACTTTACATTGTTGTGATACATTACATGACGTCCTCCACCCCACAACGTTTCCACCGTTCTTAGGTTTTGGGGTGTGACAAACTAAAGATCGAACGATTTTTAGCCGACACAACCAAAACGTAAATTGAAGATCTCGAAAATAGTAGTATAATGGTAAAAAGACAGACGAAAACGGACATCGGATGAAGAAGTTACGAATTTTTAACGGATTTATTCTGTCCCGGCCTATTAAAAATTATATAATTAAAAATAAATCGAAATTTTTCGATGAAGTATAAATGAAAGTTGTAGAGTATATTGTCACCTACGCGTGGATGTAAAGAACGTCGAAAACGGAGCTCGTATGTGAAAGTTACGCATTTTTTAAGTTTTGGGCACACACTTCGAGGCTTATCCGAAGGCTTACGCCCCGCGTACTTCGGAGTACGCCCAGCGTACCCAATGCACGGCCTCGGATCGACCACGTCGCCCCTATGCCTCTACTCCCGTCCCATCCGAAGACCAACAACCGATGACGTCATCGCTGACGTACGCCCCGCGTACGAGGGTACGCCCCGTGTACGAGGTACGCCCTGCATACTTCAGTGTATGCCCAGCGTACAAGGCCATGCAGCCTCACTATAAATAGGATGCGAGGGTTCCGGCTTCTTTTGCCATTTCACACCTTTTCTCCCATATTCTCTCCCTCTCGAGTCTCCCGAAACTATCGTGATGCCCCGATTACGTACCGAAGTCCCGACGAAGGTCCGAAGCTCTGAGATTCCCGAGGAATATACCACTTCCCGGTCGAAGTGCTCCCAAGAAAAATATCGTTTTCTTCAAATCACCACACTTTCGAGGTGAGTTCATACCCTTGCATTTTCACATATTTTTCATGTTTTAGGGGGGAAATACAAGTGAGTCACGAGAATAACTTATGTTAAAATACGCATCGTTACATATGGTTTCAAATACATTACCTACGTTTTGTTCATAAATGTTAAACAACATTAATACCAACATTACACCTTACATGCAAAGTTGGTATTATATCGAGTTATATCACCAAATGGAACACACTTTCGAAAAACTATAATGCAAAGTTGGTATACTTTCATTTACAAGAAATGTGGACTTTTCATTCCGTAAATCCATTGATACTAAGTTTTGTGAGACATCCGGCTTCACCGTACTCTTAATTACGCATTTCAAGTCCTGTATTATAAACCATAATCTCTTGTAGGGAGAGCGTGATACTTGTGTATAGATCTATACGGGATTGACAATCCCGCACCTAAACTGTTAGCTACAGTTAGACCGGCAGGTCTGGGGTGACAAAAGTCATAACACTGCAACGCCTGAAGAACGTTGTTACAGGCTGTCTGGGTCAATAGCATGGTTATAAAACTCACATGGAGTATCGAAATATTTTTGATTTACGAGACTCTTAAATGCATTCAGTAATTACATTATATATGTATAAATCCACTTTCACCATTTTAGCACGAAAGATACTATTGCATTCCAGCATTTGGAACTTTTTCAAACTATCACACATACATAGAAAATATTGGATTTTCTGGAAAACACGCTCAATCATTTTTACCGAAAGACATACAAATTTTAGTACAAAAACGCTTATGAACTCACCAACTTAATTGTTGACACTTTTTCAAAACTACTTGTATTTCTCAGGGAATCAGTAATACAGGTAAACATCAACTTTTGGAGAAGGAACGCTATGGCGTCAGTTATCAAAACATTTTAAATCATCATATTTGTAATATTCTTTTGAAACATGTATTACATGCAACAATATAACTTTTTATTATATTTATGATTGTTGGGTTTACTTTCTTTACAATTATTCAACTGTTATGATACTACGTGAAGTCACCCACCCCCGAATGTTTCCACCATTCTGGTTTGGGTGTGTGACAAAGGGCTTCTTCTCGTTCCAAGCCTTCTGCTCTTCTATCTCCATTCAAGATAGCACCAAATCACACACTTTTAGCCTCTCACTCTCTCACAGATGATACCAACTCGTTTACGGTTTCTCTCAGGGTGCTACAGTGATAAGGGAGGCAGAATGAAAGGCTTAAGGTCCTTTAAATAGGGCACAAACCATGAAAATTAGGGTTTACACATTTAACACCTATTCGCCGATTTGGGGTCCTCCAACTCGTCGAGTAGACTCTAATACTCGCGCATGCATCTCCATCTCTACTCGGGGAGTTGGGGCCTCCAAATGGTCTAGTTGCCCTGACAAAATGAATATAATATACTTAAATATTATACATGGGAGTCTGGATGTTACAATTCTCCCTCACTAGAATCAGACTTTGCCCTCGAAGTCGTTCTCCAGAAACAACTCTAGGTACTGCTCACGCATCCCTTCCGATGCTGCCACTGAACCTGAACCAAGGGAACATTTTATTCCTCAAAACCTTCACCTTCTTATCCAAAATCGCCATCGAATTCTCAATGTAGTTTAGGCGATCATCAACCTAAATGTCCTCTAAAGGGACCACTACCCTCTCGTCGGCTACAAACTTCCTTAGTTGGGACACATGGAAGATGTTATGGATCTGACTCAACTTCGCAGGCAACTCTAACCGATAAGATACCTTACCCACTCGGACAATCACTCTGCTAGCGATGTATCTAGGGCCCAGCTTGCAGCGCTTCCTGAATCAGATCACTCCTTTCCTTGGGGATACCTTCAGGAGAACATAATCCCCGACTTGGAACTCTAGCTCGGAACATCGTCGGTCTGTGTAACTCTTCTGATGACTCTGGGCCGTCAGTAACCTCTGTCTGACCTGCTGGATCTGCTCTGTCGTCTTGAGCACTATATTAGTGCTCCCCATCACTCATTGTCGTACCTCTCCCCAATAGATGGGAGTCCGACACCTCCTCCTGTATAAAAGCTCAAAGGGAGGCATACCGATAGTGGAGTGAGGGTTGTTGTTGTATGAAAACTCAGCCAAGGACAAGTAAGTGTCCCAACTTCCATCGAAGTCCATTACACATCCACGAAGCATGTCCTCGAGCGTCTGAATCGTCCTCTCGCTCAGCCAGTTTGTCTGTGGGTGGTAAGCGATGCTGAAATGCAACCGGGTTCCCAACTCCTCATGTAATTTCTTCCAGAACATGGAAGTAAAACACACATACCGATCCGACACTATCGATGTTGGCACCCCATGCCGTGCCACCACCTCTCGAACGTAGATCTCGGCTAATTTCTCCGCTAAATAGCTCTTACTTATAGCTAGTAAGTGAGCACTCTTCGTCAACCGATCTACAATCACCCATATCGCATCAACACCTCGTGTAGTCCTCGGTAACTTGGTATAAAATCCATGGAAATCTGCTCCCACTTCCATAGAGGAACCTCCAAAGGCTGCAAATTGCCATGAGGACGCTGGTATTCTGCCTTGAAAAGTTTTACTCTACTTCAGGCAAGTCTACTGTCTAACTCTATTAAGTTCCTAATTGTTGATTCTAAATACTGATGTGACAAGGTTTCATTTTGATGTTTTGTAGGATCATGGTTCGAAGATCGGATTTTTGACTTGCTACTTAGGAGTTATGATAGATTTCTATGAAATATGTAATAACATAGTTTTCATTTGTAATTGCATTATAAGGAAAAGTTTTTGCCGCATTTTATAAATAAATAAAATTTTGTTTTTATTTTTGTTATATCTCCTTGCAATGGCATTTGTGAAAATTGATGTTTCTATGTTTCTATGTTAGCAATATGAATTTGATTCTTTCGTTTGTGGTAGTGTCGAGTATTTTCCAAATAAGGAAAGATTCTCATCACCCAAGTTTCATTTGGATAGAAACTTGGAATCATGCAAGTTGTATTGTATGATTATTAAGAATTTTCATCTTTGGTAAATTAAGACTAATTCCTTGTTCACATGTATATGTAAGTCAAATGAAGGACTAGGGGATCGGGTACACTGGGTGTACGCTGGTCAAGATCCACCACAAAGATCAATAAGACTATTTGTCATGATTTACTAAAGTTTAGTAAACATGGTTATGCTTACAAGTTTAAGTATAATTCTTAAACATTGGAAAAAGGTTCTATGCATGTCATAATGAATGTGAAGAATCAAATTAGGCAGAAAGATAAAAGTTTCTCCAATCTGAAAAGATGGGAGAGTACTTTAGTATCGTCTTTTATGATCATCTTAATGTTTATGGAAAAACCATATCACAATTGATCCTCTAAAGACATCTTAGTGCATTTGTATGGCTAAGAAGAAGAATCGTGAATTGTTGAAATAGTTTAAATCAGGAAGATGAGTCATACTTCGTTCCCAAAACAAGTCTTAGAGTCATACTCCAAGATTGTAACCTTGAGTGACATAATCTTAAGAAAGGTTTAAAACAGTTATCAAATGTAGAGTAAAATTTTTCTACTCTTGTACATTTGAAATTGGTAAGTTGTGATGTCTTGGATAAGGACAACGACCAACTAAGGCCAATTGTGTGAAGTGTTAGTCTTGATTAGAATCCGCACTAACTCTTAAATATTTGTTTGTCAAGTAATGTTCCATTACAAGAGAATCTTATATGTCAAGAGGGCAGTGGGAGTCTTAAAGATCTTGGAAAAACTTCAAGAACTAATCAAGAATAAAACCTATTGTTTATCACTAGCACACGACTTGAGGTTTATAACATATCGTGTTGACATATTCTTATTTCTGTGCTCATTCCAGTTAAAGTTGACTATGCAGTTCTATGAGTTCTCAGTTGTTTGCATAACTACTTGGAAGCAATGGTAGGCCCTTGTGCTACCAAGTGGCAAGAAATTAAGATTGAACAAGTTCAGTCCATATGAGTTTGGATTTGTCACTAACCATGTCTTGTGATTGTGGTCATGACAAATTCACATTGATAGGAACACATATACCATAAAATCTAAGTGTCATAAGGTTTCTCTCCGCTTCATGAAAATGATTGTGGTCATGACAGATATTAATTTGAATTGTGAGAAATGGCAAAGGTCTAAACATTTCATACTTATGGCTGCAAGTTCTAAAATTGTTAAGACACACATGTGAGCTATCTAAGGAAAGGTGTATGATTTTGAGAAGCCTAGATAAAGTCTTATCGAAGCATCTTGTATCAGAAATCTGAACTTTTGTAATGAAAGTCAATAAGTACTGATTTCTAGAAGTCCAACTGATTTCTGTATAAATGTCAAAGCTCGTGGGATCATAAGTGTTATGCTAATAATAATTATTATACTAGTGGGAGCATAATTATTATGGTAAGTGTTGCAAGTTAGAAATGTTAATTATAGAAAACAAATGTTTCAATTCGCAAAGTTGCAGGGTTTGAAAAGTTGTTTTGCTATAATTAAGGGAGTGGAATTTATACTTCGTTTCAATTCTAAAAGCTTAGATTAAGATTTTAATCAAATTTAGTCATATATATATATATATATATATATATATATATATATATATATATATATATGAATGTTATGTTGGAATGGATCAACTTTATAATCAACTTTATAATCAAATTTATGAATGTTATATATATATATGAAATGCTATTTGCGTTCTCAAATTTTGATTATGATTACGACATCCCTCTTCATAATCAAATTTATGAGAACATGACAAATAGAAATATTATAGAATGTTATACTGATTAAGCATCATGTCTTTATGTTAGACATTATGAATCGTGTCCCATATGCTTCGGGTATAGGATCGATTCATATGCTATAATATTGTCATGTTCTAATTTTTCGAATGCCTAGGGCATTTAGAGGGAAAAGGAATAGAACTGGATATGAGTAAAGTGGTTAAACAACTGTTAAGGACAATCTAAGGTTCGCCAAAGATTGGTCGCTGAAGTACAGTTGGAAGTATAGTAATGGATGAACCATATTGACATTATTATGAATAGATAGGAGTCTATTAATAATTAGTTGTCATATGGAAAATATGGAATGTTTCCATATTGGGAGTTGAAGAATATATGAGAAAGTTAGAAAATTTTATGCAAGAAGGATGTTCAAAGGAATGTACTTTTAATTTGAGACTTCATTTCCATGGAATTGTCTTTTAACAATCTCCAAAGGAATATTTTGTAATATCTTTGGTCAAGTCTCTGTGACTTTTGGCACCTGGACATTACAAAAGAATCTTTGCATGATAGTTTAGAATCTAACACTTTCTAGCAGTGACAAAGAATTTGGAATTCTTACACTAGCAATAAGGATTTGGAATTTTGAAATGTGCATCATTGAAATGTTTTTCAATTGATCTATTTCACAAAGTAAGGACCAAAGAGAAACATAGTGTGCATGCTTCGAGCATGGAATAACTATTGTTTTCATTCAAGTATTAAGTTGATTATTCGAAACATTATACAATGAATAATGATTAATCAATATGGGACTCAAAAGCTTTGGGCCA
Organism: Lactuca virosa; assembly: GCF_052849685.1. Taxonomy (NCBI): domain Eukaryota; kingdom Viridiplantae; phylum Streptophyta; class Magnoliopsida; order Asterales; family Asteraceae; genus Lactuca; species Lactuca virosa. The sequence continues at coordinate 1,412,877 of NC_136430.1, forward strand.
TATAGGATTATTATTATTCTTGTGTTTCACTTTGCATGTTTTGGCTACCCGAATAACTAGGTTATTCAAACCATCCACAGTCGATCATACTTTGGAAGTAGGTATTGAGGCAAGATTGTCATGAATGGGTATGTATAGGTGTGTTAGTCATAGCACAAGTTTGCTACAGTGTTCATGAGTGCTCCTGGAATAAGATTCGAGTATTGCATTCAACCCATGCTCATTTGAATCAATTCATGGATTTTATCACGACTGATCATGAAACAATAATATCTTATATTCTTGAGACGGAGACATATGAGTTGTAGTTGCGAGTCGGTTGCACATTGACATATGTAAACGCACTAGTAATTTGGATATTATAAAACATATTGTTGTGTGTAATTTGATGAGTAAGTACAAGTGGGAATTTGGGTCGAAGTTTATCCGTTCCTTTTACCCCATGTGGAAAAAAGCGATATTTGTGGGCCCCTCGATGATTTAGTGATGACACCAGGCTTGGACTTATTTGATTTGTTCAATTAGTCAGTCGTCATAAATCAGAAAATGGGAAACAACAGATGGACAGAGAGAATGATTATAATCCATGTCTCAGTCCATATGATATCTAGAATGGAGGAATATATGATACCTTATCTAATGGACGCGTCATTGACTAGGTTAGAGTTCGACAACGGCTTTTAAGAGCTACGATTGCTAGTCGGGTTGGAGTCATGCTTGAAATGATAGTTATTAGACTTATCCAAGTGGGAGACTGTTGGATTAGGTGTCTAAGCCCATAAATATTATTGGTATGTACTTGACCCGAGAGTAGCATGGTCTATTTGGGTTGCATATCACCAAGACAATTTGATAGGATGGACTTTTGAGAAGAGGTTATTTATGATATGTTAATATATTATAAGTTCTAATATATTAATATGAAATCATATTATTTAATTGGTATTGATCAAGAATTAATTTGGAATTAATTTTGTGATCAAAAGAGACTAATTAAACATAAGGGGTTTATTGGTAAATCATTCATTCTTATGGTGTGGGCCAATGATCCATGATTCCTTAGGTTGGGCTAAACCCATGTGACAACCCATGGATGATCCATGGAGGTTTAAGCCCATGGATCCTAAGGAATATGGAAGGTCATGGCCATTAAGGCTTACATGGTGTAATCCTAATCTTGCCACAATATATAAGAAGCCTCATGGCTACCAAAATGGCACTTAAGTGGAAAACTAGAGCGCTAGCTGATTTTGGTGTAAGAAGATACTCTTTCAAAAGTCTCCTTTTTCTAAAGGTGTGTTGTGATTCCGTTTGATGTGCAACACTTGGGGCACTAAGTTCTTGAAGTTTCAAGGTTAACATCTACAACAAAAGTTATATCACCTAACTAGAATATTGTAGTAAAGATACTCCATTGTATGCTAGTTTGGATGATGCTTTGGAAAAAAAAAGTCTGCATGTATATTAGAGAAAACATAGATCCAAAGCATCTAGGGTTGCATGTACGCCATAGGAGTGTTAGAATGCTCAAAACCCAACAATAAGCCCATGTCCATCCATCTCAAACTCAGAAATATGCCCAATCACCCGTTCTCTCTTGCGGTTCTCTGGTCTCATGGCCACCGCTTGGGCCTCTCGGATGGTATCGAACACTTAAGTCATCACTGTCATCCTCATGTGCACGTCTCGGATCGGAGCACTCGTTGCTCTATGACTTAGGGCATCGGCTACCACATTAGCCTTGCCAGGATCATACAAAATTTCACAGTCATAGTCTTTCACGACATCAAACCACCTGTTCTGTCTCATATTCAGGTTGGGCTGATCCATAAGGTACTTCAGGCTCTTATGGTCTGTGTATATGGTACATCGGACACCATAAAGATAGTGGCTCCAAATCTTGAGGGCGAATACAACCGTCCCCAGTTCCAAATCATAGGTGGGATATCTCGTCTCGTGAGGCTTCAGCTTTCTCGATGCATATGCTATCACGTGCCCTATCTGCATCAACACGACACCAAACCCTGAAATAGACGCATCATAGTAGACTACGAAGTCATCTACTCGCTCCGGAAGGGCTAACACTAGAGCTTCGCACAATCTCAGGCGAAGAGTCTCAAATGAAGCCTGCTGCTCGGGTCCCCAGACAAAAGTAACACCATTATGTGTCAATCTGGTGAGAGGAACGACAATCTTGGAGAAATCTCTGATAAAAATCTGATAGTAACCCGCCAGACCCAGGAAACTCCAGATCTCGGATGGGGATCTCGGCACCTCCCATCGCATATATGCCTCAATCTTGGCCGGGTCAACCAAAATCCCATTATGGTTAACGAGGTGTCCCAAGAAATGGACCTCTCGTAACCAGAAATCACACTTGGAGAATTTGGCATAAAGCCTCTCCGTCCTCAATACTCCAAGAATCTCCCGAAGTTGCTCCTCACGCTGTTCCCTAGACCTCAAGTATACCAAAATGTCGTTGATGAACACAATCACCGACCGATCCAACATAGGCCTGCACACCCGGTTAATGAGATCCATGAACGTTGCTAGTGCATTGGTGAGCCCGAAAGGCATAACCACAAACTCGCAATCCCCATAACGAGTCCAAAAGGCCATTTTCTAGATATCCTCCTCGCAAACTCTCATCTGATGATACCCAGATTTCAAATCAATCCCGGAAAACCAAGACACCCCTACAACTAATCAAATAAATCATCGATCCTCGGTAATGGATAATGGTTCTTGACTGTCAGCTTGTTCAACTCCCGGTAATTGATGCACATCCTGTGTGAACCATCCTTTTTCTTGAAAAAAGGGATTGGCGCTCCCCACGGTGAGCTACTTGGTCCCAGCAGCTCCTGGAGCTACGAGGACAACTCCTGCATCTCAGGCGGTGCAAGGCAATAAGGTCTCAGGAGGTACACCCAAAAATTCCTCGGGGAAAACATCCGGAAACTCACATACTACTGGAACATCGTAAATAGAACTCGGCCTCTCAGTTGCAACTAGCGTATCCGTCACGTACGCTAAAAAACCCATGCACCCCTGCTGTAAACTCTACCTCGCCCTGGCGGCAGAACAGAATGTTGATTCGAATCTAGTTCCCTCGCCATACACAGTAAGTAATCCCCCACTAGGGTCTTGTATGATCACCATCAGACGCTCACAGTCAATCACGGCTCCAAACCGGCTGAACCAATCCATGCCCACTTGTTGAAGCATAAAAGTGACCCCCTTAAACTTGACAGATGCAAAGCCATCTCCAGATCCGCTGTCAATATCTCAACCGTAATCAAGAACCGCATCCACAGTCGACGTCATCAATCCTTAGTCTTAGTTTATCTGTTATCTTATGTCTTTACAATACTTTACCCAGTGTGCCTTGAATTCCCACCTTAGACAGATTAGACTTTGTAATATTCGAGACTCTATAAATAGAGATCTCTCATTCTGAATGAACACACACATAAAATATCAGAACTTAAACTGATATATTAAGATCATAATCTCTCTTCGGAGCAAGTCAGTCTTGATATAATCACTAAGTCTGATCTCACTTACTAACTTGGTTTTTTTGCAATCCTCGTTAATAATCAGCTTAAGTTTCTTCTTGATACCAACTCGTTTACGGTTTCTCTCACAGATGATACCAACTCGTTTACGGTTTCTCTCAGGGTGCTACAGTGATAAGGGAGGCAGAATGAAAGGCTTAAGGTCCTTTAAATAGGGCACAAACCATGAAAATTAGGGTTTACACATTTAACACCTATTCGCCGATTTGGGGTCCTCCAACTCGTCGAGTAGACTCTAATACTCGCGCATGCATCTCCATCTCTACTCGGGGAGTTGGGGCCTCCAAATGGTCTAGTTGCCCTGACAAAATGAATATAATATACTTAAATATTATACATGGGAGTCTGGATGTTACAATTCTCCCTCACTAGAATCAGACTTTGCCCTCGAAGTCGTTCTCCAGAAACAACTCTAGGTACTGCTCACGCATCCCTTCCGATGCTGCCACTGAACCTGAACCAAGGGAACATTTTATTCCTCAAAACCTTCACCTTCTTATCCAAAATCGCCATCGAATTCTCAATGTAGTTTAGGCGATCATCAACCTAAATGTCCTCTAAAGGGACCACTACCCTCTCGTCGGCTACAAACTTCCTTAGTTGGGACACATGGAAGATGTTACGGATCTGACTCAACTTCGCAGGCAACTCTAACCGATAAGATACCTTACCCACTCGGACAATCACTCTGAAAGGAGCGATGTATCTAGGGCCCAGCTTGCACCGCTTCCTGAATCAGATCACTCCTTTCCTTGGGGATACCTTCAGGAGAACATAATCCCCGACTTGGAACTCTAGCTCTGAACATCGTCGGTCTGTGTAACTCTTCTGATGACTCTGGGCCGTCAGTAACCTCTGTCTGACCTGCTGGATCTGCTCTGTCGTCTTGAGCACTATATTAGTGCTCCCCATCACTCACTGTCGTACCTCTCCCCAATAGATGGGAGTCCGACACCTCCTCCTGTATAAAAGCTCAAAGGGAGGCATACCGATAGTGGAGTGAGGGTTGTTGTTGTATGAAAACTCAGCCAAGGACAAGTAAGTGTCCCAACTTCCATCGAAGTCCATTACACATGCACGAAGCATGTCCTCGAGCGTCTGAATCGTCCTCTCGCTCAGCCAGTTTGTCTGTGGGTGGTAAGCGATGCTGAAATGCAACCGGGTTCCCAACTCCTCATGTAATTTCTTCCAGAACATGGAAGTAAAACACACATACCGATCTGACACTATCGATGTTGGCACCCCATGCCGTGCCACCACCTCTCGAACGTAGATCTCGGCTAATTTCTCCGCTAAATAGCTCTTACTTATAGCCAGTAAGTGAGCACTCTTCGTCAACCGATCTACAATCACCCATATCGCATCAACACCTCGTGTAGTCCTCGGTAACTTGGTATAAAATCCATGGAAATCTGCTCCCACTTCCATAGAGGAACCTCCAAAGGCTGCAAATTGCCATGAGGACGCTGGTATTCTGCCTTGAAAAGTTTTACTCTACTTCAGGCAAGTCTACTGTCTAACTCTATTAAGTTCCTAATTGTTGATTCTAAATACTGATGTGACAAGGTTTCATTTTGATGTTTTGTAGGATCATGGTTCGAAGATCGGATTTTTGACTTGCTACTTAGGAGTTATGATAGATTTCTATGAAATATGTAATAACATAGTTTTCATTTGTAATTGCATTATAAGGAAAAGTTTTTGCCGCATTTTATAAATAAATAAAATTTTGTTTTTATTTTTGTTATATCTCCTTGCAATGGCATTTGTGAAAATTGATGTTTCTATGTTTCTATGTTAGCAATATGAATTTGATTCTTTCGTTTGTGGTAGTGTCGAGTATTTTCCAAATAAGGAAAGATTCTCATCACCCAAGTTTCATTTGGATAGAAACTTGGAATCATGCAAGTTGTATTGTATGATTATTAAGAATTTTCATCTTTGGTAAATTAAGACTAATTCCTTGTTCACATGTATATGTGAGTCAAGTGAAGGACTAGGGGATCGGGTACACTGGGTGTACGCTGGTTAAGATCCACCACAAAGATCAATAAGACTATTTGTCATGATTTACTAAAGTTTAGTAAACATGGTTATGCTTACAAGTTTAAGTATAATTCTTAAACATTGGAAAAAGGTTCTATGCATGTCATAATGAATGTGAAGAATCAAATTAGGCAGAAAGATAAAAGTTTCTCCAATCTGAAAAGATGGGAGAGTACTTTAGTATCGTCTTTTATGATCATCTTAATGTTTATGGAAAAACCATATCACAATTGATCCTCTAAAGACATCTTAGTGCATTTGTATGGCTAAGAAGAAGAATCGTGAATTGTTGAAATAGTTTAAATCAGGAAGATGAGTCATACTTCGTTCCCAAAACAAGTCTTAGAGTCATACTCCAAGATTGTAACCTTGAGTGACATAATCTTAAGAAAGGTTTAAAACAGTTATCAAATGTAGAGTAAAATTTTTCTACTCTTGTACATTTGAAATTGGTAAGTTGTGATGTCTTGGATAAGGACAACGACCAACTAAGGCCAATTGTGTGAAGTGTTAGTCTTGATTAGAATCCGCACTAACTCTTAAATATTTGTTTGTCAAGTAATGTTCCATTACAAGAGAATCTTATATGTCAAGAGGGCAGTGGGAGTCTTAAAGATCTTGGAAAAACTTCAAGAACTAATCAAGAATAAAACCTATTGTTTATCACTAGCACACGACTTGAGGTTTATAACATATTGTGTTGACATATTCTTATTTCTGTGCTCATTCCAGTTAAAGTTGACTATGCAGTTCTATGAGTTCTCAGTTGTTTGCATAACTACTTGGAAGCAATGGTAGGCCCTTGTGCTACCAAGTGGCAAGAAATTAAGATTGAACAAGTTCAGTCCATATGAGTTTGGATTTGTCACTAACCATGTCTTGTGATTGTGGTCATGACAAATTCACATTGATAGGAACACATATACCATAAAATCTAAGTGTCATAAGGTTTCTCTCCGCTTCATGAAAATGATTGTGGTCATGACAGATTTTAATTTGAATTGTGAGAAATGGCAAAGGTCTAAACATTTCATACTTATGGCTGCAAGTTCTAAAATTGTTAAGACACACATGTGAGCTATCTAAGGAAAGGTGTATGATTTTGAGAAGCCTAGATAAAGTCTTATCGAAGCATCTTGTATCAGAAATCTGAACTTTTGTAATGAAAGTCAATAAGTACTGATTTCTAGAAGTCCAACTGATTTCTGTATAAATGTCAAAGCTCGTGGGATCATAAGTGTTATGCTAATAATAATTATTATACTAGTGGGAGCATAATTATTATGGTAAGTGTTGCAAGTTAGAAATGTTAATTATAGAAAACAAAGGTTTCAATTCGCAAAGTTGCAGGGTTTGAAAAGCTGTTTTGCTATAATTAAGGGAGTGGAATTTATACTTCGTTTCAATTCTAAAAGCTTAGATTAAGATTTTAATCAAATTTAGTCATATATATATATATATATATATATATATATATATATATATATATATATATATATATATATATATATGAATGTTATGTTGGAATGGATCAACTTTATAATCAACTTTATAATCAAATTTATGAATGTTATATATATATGAAATGCTAATTGCGTTCTCAAATTTTGATTATGATTACGACATCCCTCTTCATAATCAAATTTATGAGAACATGACAAATAGAAATATTATAGAATGTTATACTGATTAAGCATCATGTCTTTATGTTAGACATTATGAATCGTGTCCCATATGCTTCGGGTATAGGATCGATTCATATGCTATAATATTGTCATGTTCTAATTTTTCGAATGCCTAGGGCATTTAGAGGGAAAAGGAATAGAACTGGATATGAGTAAAGTGGTTAAACAACTGTTAAGGACAATCTAAGGTTCGCCAAAGATTGGTCGCTGAAGTACAGTTGGAAGTATAGTAATGGATGAACCATATTGACATTATTATGAATAGATAGGAGTCTATTAATAATTAGTTGTCATATGGAAAATATGGAATGTTTCCATATTGGGAGTTGAAGAATATATGAGAAAGTTAGAAAATTTTATGCAAGAAGGATGTTCAAAGGAATGTACTTTTAATTTGAGACTTCATTTCCATGGAATTGTCTTTTAACAATCTCCAAAGGAATATTTTGTAATATCTTTGGTCAAGTCTCTGTGACTTTTGGCACCTGGACATTACAAAAGAATCTTTGCATGATAGTTTAGAATCTAACACTTTCTAGCAGTGACAAAGAATTTGGAATTCTTACACTAGCAATAAGGATTTGGAATTTTGAAATGAGCATCATTGAAATGTTTTTCAATTGATCTATTTCACAAAGTAAGGACCATAGAGAAACATAGTGTGCATGCTTCGAGCATGGAATAACTATTGTTTTCATTCAAGTATTAAGTTGATTATTCGAAACATTATACAATGAATAATGATTAATCAATATGGGACTCAAAAGCTTTGGGCCATATAGGATTATTATTATTCTTGTGTTTCACTTTGCATGTTTTGGCTACCCGAATAACTAGGTTATTCAAACCATCCACAGTCGATCATACTTTGGAAGTAGGTATTGAGGCAAGATTGACATGAATGGGTATGTATAGGTGTGTTAGTCATAGCACAAGTTTGCTACAGTGTTCATGAGTGCTCCTGGAATAAGATTCGAGTATTGCATTCAACCCATGCTCATTTGAATCAATTCATGGATTTTATCACGACTGATCATGAAACAATAATATCTTATATTCTTGAGACGGAGACATATGAGTTGTAGTTGCGAGTCGGTTGCACATTGACATATGTAAACGCACTAGTAATTTGGATATTATAAAACATATTGTTGTGTGTAATTTGATGAGTAAGTACAAGTGGGAATTTGGGTCGAAGTTTATCCGTTCCTTTTACCCCATGTGGAAAAAAGCGATATTTGTGGGCCCCTCGATGATTTAGTGATGACACCAGGCTTGGACTTATTTGATTTGTTCAATTAGTCAGTCGTCATAAATCAGAAAATGGGAAACAACAGATGGACAGAGAGAATGATTATAATCCATGTCTCAGTCCATATGATATCTAGAATGGAGGAATATATGATACCTTATCTAATGGACGCGTCATTGACTAGGTTAGAGTTCGACAACGGCTTTTAAGAGCTACGATTGCTAGTCGGGTTGGAGTCATGCTTGAAATGATAGTTATTAGACTTATCCAAGTGGGAGACTGTTGGATTAGGTGTCTAAGCCCATAAATATTATTGGTATGTACTTGACCCGAGAGTAGCATGGTCTATTTGGGTTGCATATCACCAAGACAATTTGATAGGATGGACTTTTGAGAAGAGGTTATTTATGATATGTTAATATATTATAAGTTCTAATATATTAATATGAAATCATATTATTTAATTGGTATTGATCAAGAATTAATTTGGAATTAATTTTGTGATCAAAAGAGACTAATTAAACATAAGGGGTTTATTGGTAAATCATTCATTCTTATGGTGTGGGCCAATGATCCATGATTCCTTAGGTTGGGCTAAACCCATGTGACAACCCATGGATGATCCATGGAGGTTTAAGCCCATGGATCCTAAGGAATATGGAAGGTCATGGCCATTAAGGCTTACATGGTGTAATCCTAATCTTGCCACAATATATAAGAAGCCTCATGGCTACCAAAATGGCACTTAAGTGGAAAACTAGAGCGCTAGCTGATTTTGGTGTAAGAAGATACTCTTTCAAAAGTCTCCTTTTTCTAAAGGTGTGTTGTGATTCCGTTTGATGTGCAACACTTGGGGCACTAAGTTCTTGAAGTTTCAAGGTTAACATCTACAACAAAAGTTATATCACCTAACTAGAATATTGTAGTAAAGATACTCCATTGTATGCTAGTTTGGATGATGCTTTGGAAAAAAAAAGTTTGCATGTATATTAGAGAAAACATAGATCCAAAGCATCTAGGGTTGCATGTACGCCATAGGAGTGTTAGAATGCTCAAAACCCAACAATAAGCCCATGTCCATCCATCTCAAACTCAGAAATATGCCCAATCACCCGTTCTCTCTTGCGGTTCTCTGGTCTCATGGCCACCGCTTGGGCCTCTCGGATGGTATCGAACACTTAAGTCATCACTGTCATCCTCATGTGCACGTCTCGGATCGGAGCACTCGTTGCTCTATAACTTAGGGTATCGGCTACCACATTAGCCTTGCCAGGATGATACAAAATTTCACAGTCATAGTCTTTCACGACATCAAACCACCTGTTCTGTCTCATATTCAGGTTGGGCTGATCCATAAGGTACTTCAGGCTCTTATGGTCTGTGTATATGGTACATCGGACACCATAAAGATAGTGGCTCCAAATCTTGAGGGCGAATACAACCGTCCCCAGTTCCAAATCATAGGTGGGATATCTCGTCTCGTGAGGCTTCAGCTTTCTCGATGCATATGCTATCACGTGCCCTATCTGCATCAACACGACACCAAACCCTGAAATAGACGCATCATAGTAGACTACGAAGTCATCTACTCGCTCCGGAAGGGCTAACACTAGAGCTTCGCACAATCTCAGGCGAAGAGTCTCAAATGAAGCCTGCTGCTCGGGTCCCCAGACAAAAGTAACACCATTATGTGTCAATCTGGTGAGAGGAACGACAATCTTGGAGAAATCTCTGATAAAAATCTGATAGTAACCCGCCAGACCCAGGAAACTCCAGATCTCGGATGGGGATCTCGGCACCTCCCATCGCATATATGCCTCAATCTTGGCCGGGTCAACCAAAATCCCATTATGGTTAATGAGGTGTCCCAAGAAATGGACCTCTCGTAACCAGAAATCACACTTGGAGAATTTGGCATAAAGCCTCTCCGTCCTCAATACTCCAAGAATCTCCCGAAGATGCTCCTCACGCTGTTCCCTAGACCTCAAGTATACCAAAATGTCGTTGATGAACACAATCACCGACCGATCCAACATAGGCCTGCACACCCGGTTAATGAGATCCATGAACGTTGCTGGTGCATTGGTGAGCCCGAAAGGCATAACCACAAACTCGCAATCCCCATAACGAGTCCAAAAGGCCATTTTCTAGATATCCTCCTCGCAAACTCTCATCTGATGATACCCAGATTTCAAATCAATCCTGGAAAACCAAGACACCCCTACAACTAATCAAATAAATCATCGATCCTCGGTAATGGATAATGGTTCTTGACTGTCAGCTTGTTCAACTCCCGGTAATTGATGCACATCCTGTGTGAACCATCCTTTTTCTTGAAAAAAGGGATTGGCGCTCCCCACGGTGAGCTACTTGGTCCCAGCAGCTCCTGGAGCTACGAGGACAACTCCTGCATCTCAGGCGGTGCAAGGCAATAAGGTCTGAGGAGGTACACCTAAAAATTCCTCGGGGAAAACATCCGGAAACTCACATACTACTGGAACATCGTAAATAGAACTCGGCCTCTCAGTTGCAACTCGCGTATCCGTCATGTACGCTAAAAAACCCATGCACCCCTGCTGTAAACTCTACCTCGCCCTGGCGGCAGAACAGAATGTTGATTCGAATCTAGTTCCCTCGCCATACACAGTAAGTAATCCCCCACTAGGGTCTTGTATGATCACCATCAGACGCTCACAGTCAATCACGGCTCCAAACCGGCTGAACCAATCCATGCCCACTTGTTGAAGCATAAAAGTGACCCCCTTAAACTTGACAGATGCAAAGCCATCTCCAGATCCGCTGTCAATATCTCAACCGTAATCAAGAACCGCATCCACAGTCGACGACATCAATCCTTAGTCTTAGTTTATCTGTTATCTTATGTCTTTACAATACTTTACCCAGTGTGCCTTGAATTCCCACCTTAGACAGATTAGACTTTGTAATCTTCGAGACTTTATAAATAGAGATCTCTCATTCTGAATGAACACACACATAAAATATCAGAACTTAAACTGATATATTAAGATCATAATCTCTCTTCGGAGCAAGTCAGTCTTGATATAATCACTAAGTCTGATCTCACTTACTAACTTGGTTTTTTTGCAATCCTCGTTAATAATCAGCTTAAGTTTCTTCTTGATTTAATACATGTTGTCATTTATATTTCCTTATATTTCTACACTTAACTATCTAACTATATATTTCTAACTTATTATTGTTGAGCTTTATGATCCTCTGAGTTAAACTTCATTCCGCAATATTACTTGTACTAACGTTTGTTCAAGTGTGTTACTCAAGTTTTTCTCTCAACAATTGGTATCAGAGCCAAAGTGTTTGCTTTTTAAACAAGAACTCTGATTTTTAAAAAGGCCTTCTATACCACTGGAGCTCATTTCTTAAAAAAACAAATAAAAAAAATCTTTTCAAAACAAGGAAATATGGCACAAGCATTATCTCAATGTTTCCAACAGTGTTGGAGGTTTGAATAGAGCTCCAATACTAGTGGCAAATGTAACGTCCGTGTTTCTGGGCTAAGCATTAATGTTTTTGTAATAGTCTAGGTTAACATTTGGAACCCGTTTTGAAATAATAGAAGTGTATTATTTGAGTATTATGTGTTATGTGCTTAATTGTGTGTCTTAATTTAATTAAGAATAAAATAAGCGTTAAAATGAAATATTAGATAAAGCCGATATCTACGGATGATGTTGTAGTAGTTAAAACGAGGTTTCCGAATATATAAAGAATGCCGAAATCCGAGTTATAACGAAGAAGTTATGACATGTCGAAGTTTTGCAACAGAACCTCCAAGGCTGAATGACGTAAAAAGTGAAATTTACGTTAGAGCGATATTTAGCCTTAGCAATCTGAACGAAAGTCGTAGAATACGTTAAACCGAGAGCATGCATAAAAAGAATGCCCAAATCTGACTTCGTATGAGGAACTTATGATTTTCTGCAGTTTCGACTTAGCAGTGTGCAACCCGAATACTTGATTTGAGATCGAGCGGTATTTAGCCGAAACAATCTAAACGAGAATCGAAGATCTCATCAATGGTAGTGCAGCGGTAAAAAGACAGACGAAAACGGACGTCGGATGAAGAAGTTATGATTTTATAACGAAGTTTTCATGTCCCGGCCTACTAAAAATAATATAATAAAAATAATTCAAAATTAGCCGACGAAGTCTAAATGAAAGTTGTAGAGCATAATCTCACCTACGCTTGGATATAAAGAACGTCAAAAACGGAGCTCGTATGCGAAAGTTATGAATTTTTGAAGATCGTGGCACGCATACCAAGCTTATCCGAAGGAGTTGCTGATCCGATCCGAACTACGCCCAACGTAGTTGAGTACGCCCAGCGTACACCGAAGCGTGACCCGCCTCGCACTCAAGTGCTCCGATGACGCATGCAGTGACGATCCGAGGCGTACACCCCGGGTAGCCTCGTACGCCCAGCGTACGTGCGAGGTTCAGCCCCTATATAAAGGATGCGAGGGCAGCCAATTCTTTTGCCATTTTTCTTCCTTTCTCTCTAAGTTTTGCATCGTTTTTCGTGCCAGAAATATCCCGAAGCCCCGGTATCATTCCCGAGCCCCGAAGCAAGTTCCGAAGTCCCGAAGATCCCGAGAAGTAAAGTTTCCGAGCCGAAACTCTGCCCGCGAGAAGCCCGATTTTCAAGAAAAACATCCCGGTTTTATCGGAAAAGTTTATTTTAAGAGACGAGGTGCTGTCCGATCATTGTCTTATCAAGTGAGTGTATATTCGTTTTCTTCTAACACATAGATATGAAGTATTCTTTATAAAATACATGCTTTGTGTTTATATATTATTTGCTTATTTGAACTAGTTGTTGAATGGATGTTTTGTATAGGTTTTAAGTTGTATATAAATGTATATATTTTATCTACTAATATGTTGGGTAGAACATGGGTAGACAGTTGGTGTGTGATGAAATAAAATGATGAGAGGCGTCGATGTTGTTGTTGATCTAGTCATCTAGCGGAGTATGGATGACGACCACGGACTCATTCTAGACAGTCCAGTGGAACACTAGCAGGCTCATAACCTATAGGTGTTGTGAACGATGTGTTCATCGGTGTACTATATCCCCCTCATGGTTGCCTTTAGGACATCTATTGCTAAGAAAGCCCCTTTGCAGTAATGTCCGCCCCGATGAAAATCCTAGATTAGGTCCCTTGTAATAGTTGTTGTTTTAGAGACATAAAGTGAGGATAACGGGAATGGGTAATCGGGTTATTGTTGGTTGGTGAAATTAAATATAATTATTTATTGTGGGTTGAAAACCCTATATGCTCACCAGGCCCCCAAGCCTGACCCACTCAGTTTACTTGTATTACAGGAAGTGGCGTAAGGGCATAAGATGGATGAATCATCAAGTTGTTTTGTCTATAAGTCTGTATATGTATATATTTGTTGAATGGTCTGTATCGGAACATGACATCCCGATTTTTGATTATGAAATGAAATTATATTTCTTTATCAAATGTTTTGATAAAAAAATCTATTTTTATCATGTTTTTTGGGAACAAATTCCGCAACTCTTTTAAATCAAAAGAATTTACTCTGAAAATGTTTAAAAAGCATAAATGAAACCGGTCTTTTCTGGCCGAGATTTTGGGGATGTCACAGCAAACGAATATCATCACTGGTCTCAAAGAATGGAGAGGTATCTAAGAAGACTTGGAAGAGATGTATGGAGATCTGTAGAACAAGGACCTCATGTCCCTGTTCTTACTCCACTTCAAGACGATGACACTCAAGCTACACTGGGAGGAGGTCAACCAGCCATGAATCGTCCCACCAAAGATGATCTTGAAAAGATGGAAAATGATGTTGTTGCTTTTTATGAGATATCTTGCGAAGTTGCTCCTGACAACTTCGACATCATCATAAATTGCAAATCAGCCAAAAAAATCTGGGATGTTCTCAAGAACTTGTATGAAGGTACAGAACAGGCTTAAGATAAGAAGCTTACAACCACACTCAACGAATTCAACAACTTCAAAGCTCATGCTGGTGAAAGTCTGGAAGACTCCTTCAAGAGGTTTAATTTAATTGTCACAAAGTTATCAAATGTTGGCATTAGACTACGGCTAAGTTGATAGTCCAAGGAGATAGAAAAATTCATTCTTTATCTCTCTACAAGCTTTATGGTAAACTACAAGCACAAGAATCAACCGTACTCAAAGACTGTGCTGACTTCGGAGGACCACTCGCTCTCGTAGCACAAACACCTCACACTCAATCTTACTCTCCCTCGTATGACAACCCTCCGTAGTTAGTCAACAATTCAACAAACTACCACCCTCATCTTTCGGCAAAAGTCAGCAATTTACTAAACCTCCCTTCAACCGCAAATTCAATCCTCAGAATAATCACTCCCGATATCCCAAAAACCCTCACCCATCACTGTAACACCCCCAAACCAGAATGGCGGAAACATTCGGGGGTGGATGACTTCACGTAGTATCATAACAGTTGAATATTGTAAAGAAAGTAAACACAACCATCATAAATATAATAAAAACTGACATTGTTGCGTGTATTACAGGTTTCAAAAGAATATTACAAATATGTTGATTTAAAATGTTTTGATAATAGACGCCTTAGCGTTCCTTCTCCAGAAACTGATGGTTACCTGTATTACTGATTCCCTGAGAAATACAAGTAGTTTTGAAAATGTGTCAACAATTAAGTTGGTGAGTTCATAAGCGTTTTTGTAATGAAATTTGTATGTCCTTTAGTAAAAATAACTGAACGTGTTTTCCAGAAAATCCAACATTTTCTACATATAGTTTGAAAAAAAGTTCCAAGGACTGGAGTGCAATAGTATCTTTCGTGCTCAAAATAGTGATAGGGTATTTATACTCAAATAATGTATTTATTGAGTGCATTCAAGAGCCTCATAAATCAAACTTATTTTAATACTTCCGTGTGAGTTTTTATAACCATGCTGTTGACCCAGACTGCCTGTAACAACGTTCTTCAGGCGTTGTAGTGGTTTGACGTTTGTCACCCCAGACATGCCGGTCTAACTGTAGCTAACAGTTTTGGGGCGGGATTGTCAATCCCGTATAGATCTATATACAAGTATCACGCTCTCCCTCCAAGAGATTTTGGCTTATAATACAGGACTTGAAATGCGTACGTGTGAGTACGTTGAAGTTGAATGTCTCACAACACTTAGTATTAATAGATTTACGAAAAGAAAGTCTATAATTCATGTAGATGAAAGTATTTCGTTTTTCACAATGTTTACATAAAGTTGTAATGAATAACCCGTAAACTATACCCATTATAGTTTATCAAAAGCGTGTTCCATTTGATAACACAAAATTGGTGTAATATTAACTTTGCATGTGAAGTGTAATATTAGTATAAATGTTGTTTATCATCCATAACAAAAATCTAGATAAAGTATTTGAAAACATTTCTAACAACATGTATTTTAAGTATATGTTTATCTCGTGTTTCACTTGTATTTCCCCCCCCCCCTAAAACATGAAAACTACGTGAAAATGGAGGGGTATGAACTCACCTGAAAAGTGTGATGTTTTGAAGAAAACAAGATTTTCTCGGGCGGCACTTCGACCGGAAAGTGGTGAGATTCTCGGGAATCTCGGGGCTTCGAACCTTCCTCGGGGCTGAGGTATGGAACCGGGAAGTCGGGATCGTCTCGGGATGCTAAATGTGGAGTAAGAATGAGAGAGAAAGAGGAAATGGCAAGGAAAGTCGGAGGCTTCGCATCCTATTTATAGGTGAGGAACACTGCCCTCGTACGTTGGGCGTACTCCGAAGTATGCGGGGCGTACCTCGTACATCGGGCGTACCCTCGTACGCGGGGCGTACGTCAGCGATGATGTCACGGTCTCTGATCTTCGGATGGGATGGCAGTAGAGTGGTAAGGGCGACGTGGCCGATCCGAGGCCCTCCATTCAGTACGCTGGGCGTACTCCTTCGGATAAGCTTCGTAATGCGTGCCATAAACTTCAAAAATGCATACCTTTGGCATACGAGCTCCGTTTTCGTCATTCTTTATATCCACGCGAAGGTGAGAAAATACTCTACAACTTTCATTTAGACTTCGTCGGCAAATTTTGAATTTATTTTGAATTATATTTTATTGAATAGGCCGGGACACGATAATTCCGTTAAAAATCCATAACTTCTTTATCCGGTGTCTGTTTTCGTCTGTCTTTTTACCATTGTACTACTATTGTAGAGACCTTGAACTCTCGTTTAGGTTGCGTCGGCTAAAAATCGCTCGATCTTTATTTCGAGTTTTTAGCTGTCTACCGTTGTTCCGAAATTTAGAAAAATCATAACTTCCTCATACAAAGTCAGATTTGGGCGTTCTTTTTATGTATGTTCACGGTTTAACGTAATCTATGACTTTCGTTTAGATACCTAAGGCTGAAAAACATTTTATTGAAGTTTCACTTTTTACGTTTAGCAGTGTTTTACCGGGTGTGTCGTGGATTTTCGATTGGTCATAACTCCTTCGTTATAACTCGGATTTGAGTGTTCTTTATGGTTTTGGAAACCTTGGCACGATATCTAACACTTTATGCATCCCAATTAAGATTTTAGAACACTTCGTTTTTGACGCTAATTTCGTTGGTTCCAAATAGTTCATTATATTTGACTTTTTGAATGTTACATTGATTTGAAAAATATCGGGTTGTTACATCATCCCCCTGTTAGAGGGAATTTCGTCCGGAAATTTAATCTAAGACAGAGTTTATGGATTAGGAAAAAGATGTGGGTAGTTTTGTTTCATCTGATCCTCACGCTCCCAGGTGTATTCAGGTCCTCGCTTGGCTTTCCAACGGACCTTCACAATGGGTATGCGGCTTTGTTTAGTTCTTTTAATTTCCCGATCCATGATCTCTACTGGCTCTTCCATGAATTGGAGACTCTCGTTTTTCAATTTCGTCCAGAGGGATAACGAGGGTCTCATCGGACAAGCACTTCTTTAGGTTTGATACGTGAAAGGTAGGGTGTACGTTATTGAGTTCCTGCGGTAATCGAAGATTGTACGCCACTGGGCCGATCCTGGCAAGGATCTCGAATGGTCCGATATACCTTGGGTTTAGTTTCCCACGCTTTCCAAAACGTATTAATCCTTTCCAGGGTGAGACTTTTAGTAGTACCTGGTCCCCAACCTGGAATTCCAAGGGTTTCCGTCTTTTATCCACATAACTCTTTTGTCTGTCTCTTGAAGCTTTCAGTCGTTCTCGGATTTGGACAATCTTCTCCGTCGTTTCCCTTATGAATTATGGTCCAGTGAGAGTGCTGTCGGGTACCTGACCTCTTGCCAGTTGCGTGTCACCCACTTCAGCCCAGCACAGAGGTAATCTCCACTTACGGCCGTAGAAGGCTTCGAATGGGGCAACCTTGATGCTAGTGTGATAGCTATTGTTGTACGAGAACTCGACCAATGGTAAATGGGTGTCCCATGCCTTACCAAAGTCGATCACACATGCTCTTAGCATATCTTCCAAGGTTTGAATGGCTCTCTCACTCTGGCCGTCGGTCTGTGGGTGGTAAGCGGTACTCATGTCTAACCTTGTTCCTAGAGATTTTTGTAGCGACTGCCAGAACCTCAAGGTGAATCTACTATCTCGGTCTGAGATGATGGATATTGGCACACCATGCAGTCGTACTATCTCCTTGATGTATGTTCGAGTTAGTTTCTCTAGTTTATCCGTTTCCTTGATTGGTAGGAAGTGCGCGGATTTGGTTAACCTGTCGACGATCACCCAGATGGTGTCGAGTCCGCTTGCCGTCTTGGGTAACTTGGTTATGAAGTCCATGGTTATCCGCTCCCACTTCCACTCGGGTATTTCCGGTTGTTGCAAAAATCCCGAGGGCTTTTGGTATTCCACCTTGACCTTGGCGCAAGTCAAACATTTGGCTACATAGGTAGCTATTTCGGCTTTCATGTGCGGCCACCAATACAACTTCCTGAGGTCTAAGTATATCTTGTCTGAGCTGGGATGTACGGAGTAGCGGGTTTTATGAGCTTCGTTCATGACAACATCCCTAAATCCACCAAATTTTGGTGTCTAGATCCGGCTCATGAGACAACGAACTCCGTCATTCCTGACTTCAAGGTGTTTGTCCATTCCTCTCAATGCTTCACCTGCCACGTTCTCTAGCCTCAAGGCTTCTTCCTGTGCTTCTTTGATTTGTGCGGACAGGTGTGAGTGGATGGTCATTGTTAAGGATTTCACTCGGCGGCCTGAGTATTCCTTTCGGTTGAGTGCATCGGCTACTACATTAGCTTTCTCGGGATGATAACGAATTTCGCATTCGTAATCGTTTAACAGTTCTACCCACCGTCTTTGTTTCATGTGGAGTTCCTTTTGACTGAAGATGTGCTGAAGGCTTTCATGGTCGGTGAAGATTGTACATTTCGTGCCGTAAAGATAGTGCCTCCAGATCTTTAGAGCGCAGACGACGGCTCCTAGTTCGAGATCGTGCGTGGTGTAGTTTAGCTCGTGCGTCTTCAGTTGTCTTGAGGCGTAGGCGATGACTTTCCCTCGTTGCATCAGGACACATCCCAATCCTTGGTTTGACGCATCACAGTAGACCACAAAGTCTTCTGTTCCTTCTGGCAAAGATAATATTGGTGCACTACATAGGGCTCGTTTTAGTGTTTGGAATGCAACGCCTTCTTTTTCTCCCCAGCTGAAGGTTACACCCTTCTGAGTCAGGGTGGTAAGTGGCTTAGCAATCTTTGAGAAGTTTTGTATGAAGCTTCGGTAATACCCGGCAAGGCCCAAGAATTGTCGGATTTCCGTTGGAGTCCTTGGAGTTGTCCAGTTCTCGATTGCCTTGATTTTGGAAGGGTCCAAGTGTATCCCCTCCTCGCTGACCACGTGACCTAGGAAATCTACTTTCCGAATCCAAAACTCGCACTATGAGAATTTTGCGTAAAGCTTCTCTGTCCTTAATGTTTCTAAGACTTGTCGGAGATGTTGGCTATGTTCCTCCTAGCTCCTTGAATAGATGAGTATATCGTCTATGAAAACAATTACAAATTTGTCCAGGAAAGGACGACATACTCGGTACATCAGGTCCATGAACACGGCCGGTGCATTTGTCAATCCAAAGGGCATCACTACAAACTCGTAGTGACCATAGTGAGTTCGGAATGCCGTTTTGGGAATGTCTCAACCAGTCCATACCGATGATGACATCAAAACTTCTTATAGTAATCGGCATAAGGTCGATTTGGAACGAGTGTTCATTTAAATTTAATGTACAGCCTAGGTACATATCGTTCATGCTTTCCGTTTTTCCGTTTGCCATTTCTACCGTGAATATTTTATTGAGTGCTTGGGGTTTTTGATAAAGTAAGTATTTGAATTTATGACTCACGAAACTTCTCTCCGCACCACGGTCAAAGAGTATGCATGTATAAATGTCGTTGAGGAGAAACGTACCCGTAACCACTGTGGGATCGGCTATTGCCTCGTTCTGCCCTATTGCCAGCACTCTTCCCACACCGACAACATTCTTTGCCTTAGGGCAATCCCTCTTGAAGTGCCCAGTTTACCCATACCCATAACATGTCTGGCTTACTCGAGTACCAGGAACTTGGGTGATTGGTCGCGCCGGTGCCTTACAGAAACGGGCAGTGTGCCCTTTTCTGTCGCAGTTTTTACAGTGCATTTCCCGGAAATTACCGTGGTGATGGTAATTGCATTTGTTGCACTTTGGCAGATTCCCCGCATATTGTTTTGTCTGCGCTGGGGTAGCGGGAACAGCGGTGGGGGTAGTAGCGGCATGGACCCCCACTATTTGTTTCTTTGATGGTTCTTGCGAAGTTTGACCTTTCCTCTTCTTCCAAAACTTCTTCTTGTTGTTGTTGTTGGCATTGCTGTCATTGTTGTTGCTTCCTTTGGTTGGTTCCGGGACGACGGTCGTGACACTTTGGCAGACTCCATGATCGACGAGATATTCTGCCAGTTCCATGGTGCTGTCGAACGTCGTGGGTTTAGAAGCTAGCACACTTCCTCGAAGCTGGGGCGACAGCCCCCAGATATACCTTTCAACCTTTTGGCTCTCCAGAATCATCATTCCTCGGCAAAGTATTGTCAAATCACTGAACCTATTCGTATAGCTTGTGATGTCCGAGCCTATCATCGTAAGGTCCCAAAGCTCCTGCTCGAGCTTCTGAATATCGCCCCTTGGGCAGTACTCTCGTAGTAGCATCCGTTTCAGGTTCTCCCAACCCATTAAGTTTGCCACCACCAGAGTTAGTGACTTGACGTGGCCATTCAACCACGTTAGGGCTCGCTCGGAGAAAGTACAGGCGGCAAATTTTACTTTGCTTTCCTCTGGGCATGAGCATATCTCGAACACAGCTTCTGTTTTCTCTATCCATTGGGATAGAGCCATCACTCCCCCAGTTCCATTAAAGGGGATGGGTTTGCTGTTTGAGAAGTCCTTATAGGTACATTCCCCGGAACGACCATGGTTTTGACCATTAGTAGAGCTATTTATTCCTCCTCCTGATCCATTGTTACTCACTTGTGTCATTGATGCGGTTACGGCAGCTGTTACAGCAGCCTGAAAGGTAACAGCATCCATCGATGGAGGGGGTAGTGGAGGTGGTGCTGGTCCTCCGTTTGTATTGAAACGTTGGGGATTTCTCCTTGGTGGCATGATTCTGCCACAAGTTAAGAGACGAATTCTTGATAAGTCATTAGAAATGATTATGGAAGGTTTTAGTATTATCAGTTTTAGTTCTGAACATTTCTGGTTTTCGCCTGTCAATAGAAACTTTCAAAAATAAGTGTATGCTTCTTTTAAGAATTTTAATGGAATACTCAATTAAATATCAAATGCGAGTAAATTTCATTGATATTAGTGTGATACAACGATCAGGAAAATTTGACCTTATATAGGTCTAGGGTACATCAATGAAAATGGGAAAATTTGATCGCATTCCGACCCTCGAACTGCGTTCTCACAATTCGTCGGGTTTACATTCTTAAAGGAAAGAGTAGCACCAACACTTATTTGATAGGTATATACATAGCGCCAGAAGTACGCTCTCTACTCTGAGCGGGTGGCACGCTGTGGTCCATGGTATGTGGTTATGGAAGCCTTAGCTTGGGCTACTTGAGGTTCAGCCTCAATGACGCGCCTCTCCATTGTAGCTTGGTTCCTACGGAGCTCCCTCACTTCGTTTCTAGTAGTAGTGATGTCCTTCTGCAGGGAAAAGGTGTACTTTATTGTTCGCTCATGCTCTTCGTCCAGACGACGAAGACGTACCGCGGTGACAGCAGCGGTGGCCCCAATGTCCAAGAGTTCGTTGGAAATTGCTCTTGCTTGCTCGCCTTGGTTGGAAATGCGTCGGACCATGACAGGGAGTGAACTGTCAGCTAAACCCCCGTTGTGGAGGTTATAAAAACCTCGCGCCATGCCGTAGGGTGGGCGTTGCCCTTGTTCCCTGCTCGATCGCTTCAGATCCACAACCCAGCGGGGCGCCGGTCCCTGAAAGTTCCTTGGGGGATTGGCTGCTCCTCGGGGAGGATTGTAGATCTCGGGCTCCGAGTCTGTGCTCCCACCATCTCATTCCTCTTCTGTATCTTCGTCTGGGTCTTCCTCAGGATCCTCTTCGGATTCTTCTTCGGGTTCTTCTTTGGGAATTTCCTCTTCGGAATCCTCTTCGGGTTCTTCCTCAATCCAGCCTCCATTACCCTGGTTAAGGTAGTAAGGATCCCCGGGAATGTGAAAACCTGCCATTTGGTCTGATCGAGAATAGTAAGAATAAATTTTATTTGACGATTCCTATTTCTAATTAAATACCGGGGTTCGCATGATTATAACAGTTCCTTTAGTTTTTACAAAATACTCCTATAGTATTTCAAAATTGTGAGTTTGATTTTAGTATTTAATTTGGTAAGTTTTCGACTCGTTGTTTACTACGACCATTCCTCGACATACGCTGGTCACATCCAGGATAAATATAGTTGATCAGACTATATTTATTCTCGATTTGATTACATACCCCGAGGCCTAGTCGTAGTGTCACAACTTGTCTTAATACTTCATTATAAAACTTTGCTATGATACGAGACTGATGCATGCGTGTACTTATACTTTAAAAAAAATGTATATCACTTTAATTTATTAAAAGTATCGTTTATGAAAACGTTTTGTCAGAGGGTTTTTGGTCCCTTCGCATTTATAGTTTGTATATCTTATGTGGTTCGATATACTTAGTTCACTATAAACAATGCTCTGATACCAATCTGTCACACCCCCAAACCAGAATGGCGGAAACATTCGGGGGTGGATGACTTCACGTAGTATCATAACAGTTGAATATTGTAAAGAAAGTAAACACAACCATCATAAATATAATAAAAACTTACATTGTTGCGTGTATTACAGGTTTCAAAGTAATATTACAAATATGATGATTTAAAATGTTTTGATAATAGACGCCTTAGCGTTCCTTCTCCAAAAGCTGATGGTTACCTGTATTACTGATTTCCTGAGAAATACAAGTAGTTTTGAAAAAGTGTCAACAATTAAGTTGGTGAGTTCATAAGTGTTTTTGTACTGAAATTTGTATGTCCTTTAGTAAAAATAACTGAACGTGTTTTCCAGAAAATCCAATATTTTCCACATATAGTTTGAAAAAAAGTTCCAAGGACTAGAGTGCAATAGTATCTTTCGTGCTCAAAATAGTGATAGCGTATTTATACTCAAATAATGTATTTATTGAGTGCATTCAACAGCCTCATAAATCAAACTTATTTTAATACTTCCGTGTGAGTTTTTATAACCATGCTATTGACCCAGACTGCCTGTAACAACGTTCTTCAGGCGTTGCAGTGGTATGACGTTTGTCACCCCAGACGTGCCGGTCTAACTGTAGCTAACAGTGTAGGTGCGGGATTGTCAATCCCGTATAGATCTATAAACAAGTATCACGCTCTCCCTCCAAGAGATTTTGGCTTATAATATAGGACTTGAAATGCGTACTTGTGAGTACGTTGAAGTTGAATGTCTCACAACACTTAGTATTAATAGATTTACGAAAAGAAAGTCTATAATTCATGTAGATGAAAGTATTTCATTTTTCACAATGTTTACGTAAAGTTGCAATGAATAACCCGTAAACTATACCCATTATAGTTTATCAAAAGCGTGTTCCATTTGATAACACAAAATTGGTGTAATATTAACTTTGCACGTGAAGTGTAATATTAGTATAAATGTTGTTTATCATCCATAACAAAAATCTAGATAAAGAATTTGAAAACATTTCTAACAACGTGTATTTTAAGTATGTGTTTATCTCATGTTTCACTTGTATTTCCCCCCTTAAAACATGAAAAATACGTGAAAATGTAGGGGTATGAACTCACCTGGAAAGTGTGATGTTTTGAAGAATGAGAGATTCTCGGGAATGTCGGGGCTTCGGACCTTCGTTGGCGCTGAGGTATGGAAACGGGAAGTCGGGATCGTCTCGGGATGCTAAATGTGGAGTAAGAATGAGAGAGAAAGAGGAAATGGGCAAGGAAATTCGGAGGCTTCGCATCCTATTTATAGGTGAGGAACACTGCCCTCGTACGCTGGGCGAACTCCGAAGTACGCGGGGCGTACCTCGTACGCTGGGCGTACCCTCGTACGCGGGGCGTACGTCAGCGATGATGTCACGGTCTCCGGTCTTTGGATGGGATGGCAGTAGGGTGGTAGGGGCGACGTGGCCGATCCGAGGCCCTCCATTCAGTACGCTGGGCGTACTCCCACGTCGCCCCTACCACCCTACTCACGGTCTCCGATCCTCGTACAAGCTCCGTTTTAGACGTTCTTTATATCCACGCGAAGGTGAGAAAATACTCTACAACTTTCATTTAGACTTCCTCGGCAAAGTTTGACTTTATTTTTAATTATATTTTATTTAATAGGCTGGGACACGATAATTCCGTTAAAAATCCATAACTTCTTTATCCGATCTTTCTTTTCGTCTGTCTTTTTACCATTGTACTACTATTGTAGAGACCTTGAACTCTCGTTTAGGTTACGTCGGCTAAAAATCGCTCGATCTTTATTTCGAGATTTTAGCTGTCTACTGCTGTTC
Organism: Lactuca virosa; assembly: GCF_052849685.1. Classification (NCBI taxonomy): domain Eukaryota; kingdom Viridiplantae; phylum Streptophyta; class Magnoliopsida; order Asterales; family Asteraceae; genus Lactuca; species Lactuca virosa. Next base: position 1,437,573 of record NC_136430.1, read on the forward strand.
CGAAATTTAGAAAAATCATTACTTCCTCATACGAAGTCAGATTTCGGCGTTCTTTTTATGTATGTTCACGGTTTAACGTAATCTACGACTTTCGTTTAGATACCTAAGGCTGAAAAACATTTTATTGAAGTTTCACTTTTTACGTTTACCAGTGTTTTACCGGGTGTGTCGTGGATTTTCGATTGGTCATAACTCCTTCGTTATAACTCGCATTTTAGTGTTCTTTATGTTTTTGGAAACATTGGCACGATATATAACACTTGATGCATCCCTATTAAGATTTTAGAACACTTCGTTTTTGACGCTAATTTTGTTGGTTCCAAATAGTTCATTATATTTGACTTTTTGAATGTTACATTGATTTGAAAAATATCGGGTTGTTACAATCACCCATCACCGCAACCTCAAAACACTCAATCCAAAGAGGCACCGCAACGTGTCAAGACAATTGACTCTGGTACCTCAGCAGAAGACAAAGCTGATGTTGTAATTTGTCACAAGTGCAACAAGGAAAACGACTTTGCTAAAGATTGCAAAGCCAATGTAGTGAAAGACAGAGCATTCTAGCTGGAAAAGAACTACTGCTACATGGCAATGGATGGAACTTTGAGCATCATTGAGCAGGTAAAACTCACGATTCAAACTAATAATTATAGCATGCATGATTGTCAACCATTCACAGACAACCTTAATGACACTTGTGTTGCCGTCCTTTCAGACTATAACAAAGCCCTAGATGAGAAGAATATAGCGTCCCAAGAAATGTTTCATGTGAGAGGACGACTGGAGGACAAGAGACTCAAAGAGAAGGATGCTAGAATGTTATGTGAAACGCAGTTAGGAATAGCTTTGAATCAAAGAGATTTAGCTCAAAATGAAATTGTACGTCTAAATATTCTAATAGAAAAGTTGTTTAATGAAAGTGAAGCTATTGAGAATCTTGTGAATAATGGAACCATAGATAACACATACAACTGGGTTTGGTCAAATGGGTAGTCCACCACAAAGGATTCATCACCCCGATTTAACAAAGACCGTCCCTATGTCCCTCTGGACCGAGAGTTCCATTTCCCAGTCAATGACAAAACCTTTCCCGAGGACATCAGAGCTTATTTTGGTCGACTTCATAATCTGAGTAATAATTGTGTTATTGAGGAAATTCTTCCTGAATTTTTGGGTCACTCAAGTGATCAAATTCCTATCTCTGGCATAATTTATCCCGACTCTCAAACATCATCGGTTGTTGATGAAGAAATTATTATGGAAGAATCCGAAGTTCTTGTGAACTTCCCATCTCTGCCTTTGGAACGCAGTACCGCTCACTGCAATCCTGAACCGCAGTCTGACCAGCTACCTCTCATCAAATGTCCCACAAAGAAATTAACACAAACTTACTCTGCGGTAGTCCAATCTTCCTTCCCGCAGACCACAGTTAAGAGTTCAGTGACCATTCAGCCAATTCATCATGAGTTGCCTATAGAAAAATTTGAGTATGGTCAATTTTCCCGGAATCCTGAACTTTCTAGTTCAGATGAACCAAGTCCTCGTTTTCAAAAGCAATCTAAGGACTCTAAGAAACCGCAGTTGAATCTCAACGACTGCGGTTCTCCAAAAACTCAGGCAAAAATGGCCTTCAAAGAGGAACTTCAATCTCGTGGTAAAAAACGGGAAATCCTTTCGAAAAAAAAAACAAGTCAACATTTCAAAACCCAAGAGTCCAGAAAAACTTGTTTTCTAAAACTATTTTTCTAAAAACACGAAAGTCAAGAAATCGAGCAAAAAGGAATGTATAGTTTCTAAAACCTTTTCAAGGTCTTCTGATGTAGCACCTGATTCTTGGTACGTATTTAATTAAATAAATTCATGTGTCTTCTATGGGACTCGACGAGTTGGTGGCCCAACTCGTGGAGTAGAGTCGTGATCCGCGGGAGTTTAAATGACCTACTCGACTTGTTGGGAGACCGACTCGGCGAGTAGGCGCTGTTTGAGTGAAACCGTAAATTTGCGGGTTTGCACCCTATTTAAACACCTTAACTCAACCTCTATCTTCCATTGTACTCCCAGAAGACATCATATCGAAACCCTAGCCATTTTTCTGTGTTCTAAGGACATTTTGGTGCCTTTGGTGGGTTGTGAAGCTTGAGAAGAGGGAAGGAACTTGTGAGACCAAGGGGAAACAAGAGGATCCAGAGTTTGAAGCTCATTTTCAGCTTATTGGAGGTATGAAGGTGAACCTTTGTCTGTAGATCTTGATTTTTGGGCTTTTCCTTCATTTTTCTAAGCCCTAGAGAGGTTGTATTCAGGATTTAGTGTTGGAAGTCAGTGTATGTTGTAGATCCAGGTCTATTGGGGGGTTTTATGGCACAAAGGTGCCCATTTTGTTTCCATAAACACCCCATGCACTTTGGAGGCCTTCTTTTATGGCTTTTTGGGCCAAAGACCCCTTGCATGTGTACGAAGTTTGGAACTTTACGTGTAAAATGGACATTAGGAGGCTAGATCTATGGTTTTGATGTGTTAAGACCCATTTAAATGGACTTTATAGTGCTGTTCAAGGATGGACTCGGTGAGTTGTTCATGGAACTCGGTGAGTCGCGGTGTACTGACAACCAATTCCTTTCTGTGGATGGACCAGTTGTTAGGGAAGGAAGTCCCTTAGTTGTTTAGACGCGTAAAGGGACCTGGGAATCATAGGACTCGACGAGTGTATGGACAGACTCGGCGAGTCCAAGGCAATCTCCCAATCTTTGAAGATGGACTCGACGAGTTGTTCATTCAACTCGGCGAGTCATAGACGGGACACCTTCTTATGAGGGAGATGAACTCAACGAGTTCCAGGTCGAACTCGACGAGTCGGATGAAGATGGTCCCAATGGTATGATTGAAGAAGAACCCATCGAGTTCTTGCTAGACTCGACGCGTAGAGACGGGGATTGGTTTGAGTTAGAGGAGTATGGACTCGACGAGTTGGTAGACCAACTCGGTGAGTCAGGTCAACTGGATGTTGAGTTTGACCGAATTGAGTTGACCATGATTTGGGTTGCATGTTCGAATTGATAACTTAGAAGGGTTTCCGTGTAGGGATTGAGGAGTCGATGGGAGTCGACGTTCACGCCGATGACATTTCAGACACTAAACGACATCGAGGTGAGTTACCTTCCAGTAGTGGTGGGTCTACAGCCACAATGCCGACCCACCAGTTGGAGTTGTATGTTAGATGATTGTCTTTGTGATATTCATCTAGGTTTGCTACTACCTGCTACGTTTTATGTGTTTGCATGAAATGATGTTACGTGATGATGATAGTAGTAGGAGGAGATAGTCCCCAAGTTACCGGTCGATAGGGCCGAAGGGGTAGTTTAGTACCCAGCTATGTTAGATTTTGATTTCGTGACTATTTGTGATAGACCGGTCGAGAGGGCCGAAGGGGTAGGCCAGCACCCAGATATGCTAGGCAAGGTCACCGGTCAAGAGGACCGAAGGGGTAGGCCAGCACCTAGATATGCTAGGCAAGGTCACCGGTCGAGAGGACCGAAGGGGTAGGTCGGGCACCTAAATATGTCTGGCAGTATGTATGTTATGTGGTTGTATGGTATGTGGTATGATGGGGGAACTCACTAAGCTTTGTGCTTACAGTTTTCAGTTTTGTTTCAAGTACCTCTTCAGTGAAGGGGAAGGAGTCGGTGCGATAGCGGCACACCACACTCACGCATGATTTCTGCATTAAGTTTTCTGGGATTGTACTCTGATTATTACTATTATCCGATGATATGTTTTGAGACACGACATAATGGTTTTATGAATTAATATAATATTAGCAATGTTTGATAAATGATTTCATGTGATTACTTAATTAAAAATGAAATTTTTACCCTTGAAAATTGTGATGTTACAAGTTGGTATCAGAGCCTTGGTTTGAGGGATTCGGGCACGCTCTCGAGTGTGTCTGGACTCAAACTAAGGACTTGGTATAGAAATTTTCAAAAGTAAAATCATTTTGTATAAAGAAATTTGAAAAGAAGTTTGAAAAGAGAAAAAGGAACTTTGAAAAAGAACAAGATGTGTGATGTGCGCGACCGACCGAGCTCAAGTAAGTTTTTCCCCAAGATACCCATACATGTTATGTTATGATATGATATGATTATGAGAATTGCATGCTAGATTAGGGCTAGAGGATCTATGAAGGATGCCTTATATGCTTATTGTGTATGTATGAGAAATACATGCTAGATTAGGGCTAAGGATCTAGGAAGATGCCTGATATGCCTGCTATATGTGCTTTTGAGCTGCGAGATGTTACTGATTAGTCAGTTATATGATAAATTGGATAGAGTACGATTGGATTGGGTTACTCAATGCCCGAATATTGTTGCTTTGTGCTTCGGGAGACTTAGTTATCTTTAGCGAACTAGTAAACGAATACGTTAAGTTACATATTGCGAAGACGAAATAATTACAGAAGGTTAGGTCTAGCCCTACTACGCAACTCTTGTCTGAGTCCAACCGTTATAAGGTAGGACCTTTCATTCAAAGAATTATCTGGTCTTAGTAATATGTAATGGTATTCACGACCCAGTTAGGTAAAGGTAGCAGGGGTTCCTTATACAGCTGATGGCAGAGAGTAGGTCGGAGAGTTGCCCTAGGGTAAGCCTAGGACGAGATTGGAAAATAGTGCAGCAGTAGTAGAAAGGACTTGGTGAAGTCGAAGCAATCGTTGAGGAAAGTACGGATAGATGTGGAAGGTAGTATGGGCCTGTACTACTAAAAGCAGAGGATCCATACTCGAATCGAGGAGGGCCGAGATGGAACCAGGAAAATTGTAGAGTGTATGAAACCTCTCGAGGTTTATCTATGATTCTGACAATTATGTGTTATGTTTCAGAATGGTGATGATCACACGGCACGGAGGAGGTTCAGGGTCAGGATCCGGTTCAGGATCAGGTTCGGGAGCAGGTGTCGACCCAGTTGTCGAGGGACTACGTGAGTTCATTTCTTCTGAGATCATGAGAGGCATCCTTGAGTCGACCCCAATGATTTTCGGGTCGATCAAGTAAGGGATCATTGAGTTGATGGAGGATCGCCTCAGGCCGTTCAGGAGTGACATGGCACACAACCATTCGGGGTCACATACACTGTCCTTCACGGACTTTAGGGGCAGTGGTGCGCCGGATTTCCATGGGGCTAAGGACCCCATCGCAGCCGGGAGATGGATTGCGGACATTGAGTCTGCCCAGTTGACGAGCTTATGCCCTGAGGGGTCGAAGGTGCGATATGCCGCAGGTTGTTTGAGAGATCGGGCCAAGGATTGGTGGGAGTCGATTGGCGACTCGTTGGGAGCCTCGGCGATTGAGGCTATGATTTGGTCGGACTTTGTGACCGAGTTCCGGTCTGAGTTTGCGCCAGCTGTAGAGCTTCAGCAGCTGGCTAGGGAGTTTCTAGATATGAGGCAGACGACAGAGATTGTGGCGGAGATTACCGCCAAGTTCCGGGAGAGGGCATTGTTGGTGCCCCAGGATGCAGGAGATAAGGATACGCGGAGGACTCGCTATCACGACATGTTGAGAGCAGTTATTCAGGAGCATGTTAGGTTCTCAGCATGTCCGACCCAGGATTCAATTATTGCCAGGGCGAGGGACAGAGATATATACTTGGAGCACATCAGGAAGAGGAAGGCGGAGGAGGGGCAGGTTACTGGGGCTTCGGGGAAGAAGCCCAAGGGATCCGACTCTAGGTCGAAGGGCCAGCAGGGCCGGGGCCGCTGCGGAAGTGCGGCAAGACTCATGAGGGGGTTTGTAGGATGGGATCATCAGGATGCTACAAGTGCAGAAAGACAGGGCACTTCGGCACGGATAGTACCGCCCCTGCGCCCACTTTCCATACATCAGAGTTGTTGTGTGTTCCACTGCAACCAGCGAGGCCATAAAAAGGTCAATTGCCCTCAGTTGACAGCAGCAACGCTAGTAAAGGCGCCAACTCCAGCGACCCTGCGGATTACTGATGGCCGACAGGGAAAGACAGAGGCTCCAATGGTGAGGAGCCGAGCCTTCCAGCTGACTACCGAGGAGGAACGCGCCGTACCCGATGTGGTGACGAGTATAATTTCTTCTCCCTAGCTTTTATTATATGTTGTTTGGAATATTTATATGTTATGTTGTATGTTGTTTAGGATCGTTCCATGTGAACAATATCCAGTTCAGGTATTGTTTGATTCGGGTGCTACCCGATCGTTTGTCTCTCTTGCGCTTAGCAAGAAGTTTCCTGAGTCTTCGGGCATGTTGGATTGCCCTTTAGAGGTCGAGATTGCGTACGACCGGTCAGTACGAGCATCAAAGGTCTACCGAGATTGTGTTGTGAGGCTGTTTGAGGACTGTTACCTAGTAGATCTGGTTCCCATACTTTTGCGGGGGAACAAGGTTATTATTGGTATGGATTGGCTAAGCCCCAATGGGGCAGTGATCGAATGCGTGCATCAATTGGTTAGGACCAGGACCCAAGTGGGGGAGAGCTGGTGATTCAGGGCGAGAGGCCACAACGAGGACCAGCCTTATGTTCAGCAACAAGAGCTAGGCACTACCTTCAGCAGGGTTGTGCATGATTTGTTTCCTATGTCATGGATACCCGGAAGGCAGGTAAGGCGACGGTGGGCGATGTGCCAGTGGTACGAGATTTTGCGGATGTATTCCTCGAGGAGTTGCCTAGGATACCTCCGGAGAGGCAGGTAGAGTTCAGGATCAACCTAGTCCCTGGTGCGGCTCCGATAGCCAAGGCATTGTATCGGTTGGCTCCTCCTGAGATGCAGGAGTTGTCTACACAGTTGCAGGAGCTGTTAGACAATGGATTCATTAGACCGAGCAGTTCACCCTGGGGAGCCCCGATTCTATTCGTGAAAAAGAAGGACGGGTTGCATCGGATGTGTATAGACTATAGGGAGCTGAATAAGGTAACGGTGAAGAACCGTTACGCACTCCCGAGGATTGATGACCTCTTTGACCAGCTACAGGGAGCATCTTGGTTCTCCAAGATTGATTTGCGTTTTGGGTATCATCAGATGAGGGTCAGAGAGGAGGATGTGAAGAAGACTGAGTTTCGGACGCGTTATGGCCACTATGAGTTCGTGGTGATGCCTTTCGGGCTCACCAATGCTCCTGCCGCGTTCATGGACCTCATGAACTGCGTGTGCAGACCGATGTTGGATCGGTCCGTGATAGTTTTCATCGATTGCATCTTGGTTTATTATAAGACGAGAGAGCAGCATGAGGAGCACTTGCGAGAGGTTTTGGGTACCTTGAGGAGGGAGAGCTTGTATGCTAAGTTCTCCAAGTGTGAGTTCTGGTTGCGCGAGGTGCAGTTTCTTGGGCACCTTGTCAACCAGGATGGGATATCGGTTGATCCATCCAAGGGTGAGGCCGTGATGAGGTGGGAGGTTCCGAGGTCTCCATCTGAGATTCAGAGTTTCCTTGGATTGGCAGGCTACTATCGGAGATTCATTCAGGACTTCTCCAAGATAGTCATGCCCCTGACTAGACTGACAAGGAAAGTCGTGGTCTTTTGTTGGGGCCTAAGCAGCAGGCTGCGTTTGAGACATTGAGACAGAGATTGTGCGAGGCGCCAATCTTAGCCCTATCGGAGGGCATGGAGGATTTTGTTGCATACTGGGACGCGTCCATCTCAGGTTTGGGCGCGGTATTTGTATTATCCCCTTTGGCACGTATCACAATATTGTCCGCTTTGGGCTCCCGGCACCCTTAACTGCAGAGTTCTTATGGGATCTGCTGCCCTCACGACTTTAAAACGCGTTGCGACAAGGAAGGTATCCACACCCCTTATAAGGAAATGTTTCGTTCTCCTCCAAGCCGATATGGGATCAGGTGCAACCCACCTTCACCCCCCATTATAGGGTTCAACGTCCTTGTCGAACACATCGAACCGTGCCCTAGATCTGATACCATTTGTAACATCCCCTTTGGCACGTATCACAATATTGTCCGCTTTGGGCTCCCGGCACGAAAACTTCCCAGGGGGTCACCCATCCCTGGATTGCTCTTGCCTTGGCACGCTTAACTGCAGAGTTCTTATGGGATCTACTGCCCTCACGACTTTAAAATGCGTTGCGACAAGGAAGGTATCCACACCCCTTATAAGGAAATCTTTCGTTCTCCTTCCAAGCCGATGTGGGATCAGGTGCAACCCACCTTAACTTGTAATGACCTGATTTTTCAAAAAAAAAAATTCAATTTTAAAACTCATAAAACATATGTCTCATCATGAATTCTCAAAAACAACCAACAAGTTTTCAATACAATTATTCAAATCCAGGATCCACAATCATAACTCCATATCAAGAGTGTGTGTACAATCACGCCGGTGCCTTCCCACGATCATCGGAAGTACCTGAAACACATAACACGGTAAGCACGAATGCTTAGTGAGTTCCCCAAAATACCACATACACAATTCGCTACTCGAGGCTATACTCTGTAAGACCCTCCGATCTATGTGTCTCAACGGGACCCTCCAGTCCCGTAGCTCATTGGACCCTCTGGTCCGGTCTAGCTCGTTAGACCCTCCAGTCTGGTCTGATTGAGAAACCTCTAGCCTCATAGTTCGTTGGACCCTCCAGTCCGGTCTAAGCAACAAATGATATAACATACAATACATATCTCACAATCATGCATATCTCAAGCAAACACATAAGACCCTCTGGTCACATATAATTACCACCCTAAGTAAAGTATAGTGAGAAGAGTCACCTCGTAAGATAGCTAGTAAAAGTCTCGTGCCCGAAATCCTCGGTCTAGCCTCCGCCTATCACGAATTAATATTTCTTATTATTATTCTACTCTTATCTCTGAAAAGTGGGTAGAATACCGTTCTACCCTTCCCTGACCTCTTTCACTCATTTTGACCAAGCCCTAAAGTCAACAGAAGTTAACTCCAGTCAAACGTACAACTTTGACCAGACTCGTCGAGTGCACTCGGGAGACTCATCGAGTCCACTCGATTCATGGAAACCCCGGTAAGGTCCAACCCGACGAGCTAACCCTAACTCGACGGGTCACCAACTGACTCAATTCATCGGGACAAACCCTAACCGGCTCGTCGAGTCGGTTCATCAACTCGGCGAGCTCGTTCAGTCTCAACTTGTATCCAGGTGATTTCAACGCAGAAAATTATCTCACACTGTAGATCTAAGCTCTCAAGGCATGAATATCACGTAAAGCCTCGACCTTTACATTCATGCATAGCACCAAAGGGCTAAAAATGCCAAGAACAAGCTTGAGAAGAAGTCTCCCATTCAAGGGGCTAGCATGGCTTCGTAAAGCAGGGGTCTTTCGACTCTAGGGACCTCACAAGGTCTAGATCTGATGTCCATTTCTAAGAAGGCGCTCAAAACCTTCAAGGTCCCCAAAAAGATGGAAATGAAGCCCTAACTCTAAAACCATGAGATTTATCCATATAAGAGAGAAAGGTACGGACTTTATACCTTGAATAGAAGCTCCTGGATGTCTAATCAGCAGATCTAGCAACCTCTTCACAATCCTTGCTTGGAATCCTCTTTCCCTCTACCAAAATGCACCAAAGATCTCAAACAATGGCTCCAAACTCTCTCTAAAGCTCAAGGGGGCGATTAGGGTTTCTCTTAGCGAAAGGAAATAGATGGAGAGCTGCAAATGAGGCTATACTTATCCTTATATAGGTCCCAAACCTATGGATTTAGGGTTTCAAGTCACAGCGCCTACTCGGCGAGTCTACTCCCGGACTCGTCGAGTAGATCATTAAACCCACATGGCCATCCCGTCTCTACTCGGCGAGTTATGGTGCCAAATCGTCGAGTAGGTCAATGATCCTTAAAAAAATAAATACTTAAAATGACATACTTGGGAATCCGGATGTTACAGTATTGATGCATAGGGGGCATGTTATTGCTTACGCTTCGAGGCAGCTGAAGCCTCACGAGGCGAATTATCCGACGCACGATTTGGAGATGGGGCTGTTGTTTTCGCCCTCAAGATTTGGCGTCATTACCTCTATGGGGTTTGTTGTACCATTTATACGGACCACAAGAGCCTGAGGTATCTCATGGACCAGGCAAAATCTGAATATGAGGCAGCGTCGGTGGCTTGATGTGGTGAAGGATGACAGTTGTGACTCCGCTGTTAGAGCAGATTCGGGAGGCGCAGCAGGAGCCCATGAAGGAGGTACATCGGAAGAGTGAGCGAATTGTGGGTCAGGTTTCGTCCTTCGACTATGATAGACGGGGATTGTTGACTCTTCGCCGTAGGGTGTGGCTCCCTTATCATGGGGGTGTGCGCCAGGTATTTATGGCAGAGGCACACAAATCCAGGTTCTCTATCCATCTCGGGGCGACAAAGATGTACAGGGACCTTCGTCTCGATTATTGGTGGCCCTGTATGAAGAGGGACATAGCTTGGGTCGTGGAGAGGTGTCTGACCTGCAGGAAGGTCAAGGCTGAGCACCAGAGACCTCACGGAAAGGTCCAGCCGTTGGATATCCCATTGTGGAAGTGGGAGGATATTACGATAGACTTCATTACGAAGCTTCCCAGGACCGCACGTGGAGTGGATTCGATTTGGGTGATCGTTGATCGGTTGACCAAGAGGGCCCATTTTATTCCTATTCAGGAGAGTATTTCAGCTGAAAAGTTGGCCGACATCTACATCAAAGAGGTAGTGGCGCGGCACGGGGTGCCAGTTTCAGTGATTTCCGACAGGGATGTGCGGTTCACTTCCAGGTTTTGGAAGAAGTTTCATGACGAGCTGGGTACTCGTCTGCATTTTAGCACCGCCTTTCACCCGCAGACGGACGGTCAGAGCGAGTGGACCATCCAGACGTTAGAGGATATGTTGCGGGCGTGTGTTTTAGATTTCAGAGGTAGTTGGTGTTGGATTAGGTGTGTAAGCCCATAACTATTATTGGTATATATTCGACCCGAGAGTAGCATGGTCCATTTGGGTTGCATATCATCATCACAATTTGTTAGGATGGACTTTTGAGAGAAGAGGTTATTTATGATTTATTAATATATTATAAGTTATAATATATGAATATGAAATCATATGTTTTAATTAGTATTGATCAAGAATTAATTTGGAATTAATTTAGTGATCAAAAGAGACTAATTAAATCTATGGGGACTAATTATGATAATTAGTTATATTTATATGTGTTGGGCTTATGATCCATGTTGGACCAAGTTTATGTATGGATACATAAAGAGTTGGGCCACATGAACCATGGATCATAAAACCCATGGGTATGGATTTGGGTTATATTCATGACCCTAGAAATCCCACATATAAATAGATACTTCATTGCCCAAAATCGCCACTTGTATCTTCTTGGAGTTCATGGTGGTTTTTGTGTGCATGTAATTCTCTCTCAAGTTCATCCTTTGTCCATGATGTTTTGTGATTCCACTTGAGGCTTCCACACTATTGGGGCTAAGCTCTTTGAGGCCAAATACACCAAGACTTCAAGTTCCATGAAAGGTATGTTATGCTAACTAGTATCTTATATGGTTTATGTTAAATGCATGATAGTTGTAAGATTAATACCTTGGAAACCATTTGAATGTATAATTAGTCAAAACATAGATCCAAGGTATTTAGGGTTGTATGTGCACCATAGGATGTTGTAGTATACTAAAACCCAACAGTGGTATCAGAGCCTATGCTTGTTTTCATGTTATACTTGCAAAAATGGCTGAAAAATCGAATTTTGTTGCTGTCTGAACAGCAGACTCGCCGAGTTCGCGAAGGGACTCAACGAGTCCAAGGCTAAATGCATCCAACTCGCCGAGTTGGTTCATGCACTCGACGAGTTGGACCCCCAGACAGCATATATTCGACTGTTTTGGCTGGAATTGGACTAGGAACATTACCGTAAGCTGTTTTTGACCTTATAAACTTGTTTTTGATGTGGTAATGTTCATGCTAATCCAATTTCAAAGATAATTGTCAATAGATTCATGTTTTGTGTTAGTTTAAAAGTTATGCTAGTTACATGAAAAAGTTTGATGTGAATTATCTTTGTTCATATGAGTTGCTTAGATTAATAGAAAAAAATTAATTGATTATGTGTCTTTAATCCATTTTAATCTAAGAGTTGATTCTAAAATGTGTTTGTGTAACTTGTCCTCAAGTTACATGAAAGGTCACATTTACGTTTCTTAAAACTCATAAAGTTGGCAAAGGTTACAAAATGAAGAGTCTTGTCCTCATTAAATGGTTTTATGACTCCATAAATTGTCCTCAAGTTATGGAGGTTCAAGAGTCACTTCATTAAATAATAAAAATGTGTAACCTTAATTAGTTCCATAAGTTACAAAAGAAGAAGAGTTACATTCTTTAATAGTTTAAAGTCTTCCATAACTTGTCCTCAAGTTATGGAACTTGAAGAGTTTTAATTAAAACTACTTTAAACACATAAGTTATGGAATTAAATGGTTTTGAATATTTTCAAAACTTGCCCTCAAGTTTTGGAATTTGTAAAGTTACTCCCCATGTAAACTTTAATTCCAAATTGAACCTTAGAATTTCAAAAGTTAAAAATCAACCCTTATACTATTATAATATTAATAGTTAATAGTTATATATATGTATTAGAATAAATTCAGTCTTACCGTTAGTAGACCTCATTCATGAAGCTGGTCTATAAGGGGGTATAAGGTTACTGCCTATAAAATGGCAGTTTAATGGGTGTCTACTCTCACCCGCCGCTTCCTTGACTGGTGGAGGGTCGTTAGCCGAACGGGTAGGACAAGGACTATAATTTTCCCTTCATTAAAAGTATTAATGATAAATACTAAGTAATTAAACACTTATAAATTCCCAATCTTAGTTACTTAGGAAAATGTGAATTTGGTGCTAACCCATGAAATTCACACTTTGTACCTTACCAAGTCGTTGGTGGAGCGTGTGTGGTTAACCGGCACACTAACTTGGACTAGTAAGGATGGCAAAGGGTGACTTAATGTTTATCATAGATCGATGGAGCGTGTGTGGTTAACCGGCACATTGATTAGGTGATAATATTAAGGGTACCAAGTGAATTTGCATGTTTATTCACACCTTGTTTTGTGATCCTCGGCATCCCAGTCACAAAATTTGAGAGGGCACAATCGAGATTGAAACATGCCATTGAAAAGTTCAATGAATCTCAAAAGATCTAGGAGTTTCAAATCCAATTAAAACCTAATAAATTATTTCGTTTTTCATGGTGGAAATTGGTGGAAATTGGTGAATCGTCTTATAGCTTGGATTACGGCATCCCTCTTCCAAGTTATAAAATATTGTGTTGGGTCCTAGCCTTAATATTTCATATTGGGTGTTATATTAAGGACTTAAATAAACTAACTTGAATATCTCCCATTGTAGATGCTTGGTTCAGACAACTATGATCTTCCCAAATCATCCTTCACCCCCTCCAATTATTCTCCCTAACCCAGAAGTTCAAGGTCACTCAAGCCCTATTGGCAAGCAAGGTCTATGTGTGATCACATCTTGGAGATGAAGTCACGTATTGACAAGCCGGGAGAGCTGGGTGTCAAAGTCTTGAGAAAGTTGGATGTTCAATCACTTTCTAAGTCACATAGTGAGTTCCTTTGGGACTACTACGTGACAGAACATGACTTGACCCTTAATGATCTTACCTATTTGTTTGGTGCTGCTGAGTCAGCAATGATTTTGAGCACTGGTAAAAGCAAATTTGATTAGAAGATCGACTTCCCAAACCTTCTATTGCCAAAGGAAGGGGCATTAGTTGCGAAGCTGCCAAATTTACCTAAAAGGTCATTAGGATGGTAAAGTCAATAGTTTTGACTTTACTTCAGGAAAAGTCCATTGTCTAGCTCTATTAAGTTCCTATTTGGAGATTCTTATTACATTATGTGACTGGGTCACATGTTGATGTTGAAAAGAATCAAAGAAAAGAGAGGAAGCTTAAAGGAAGTATATGGTGATTCTGATCGCGAAGATGGATTTCGATTGCATGGTTCGGTGATCAAAATTTTGAGCTGTTGCTTGAGAGTTATGATATATTGCTTAGGAATAGATAACAACAAGGTTTTCATATGGATTGTAAGGATAAGTTTTCCGCAAGTTTTTTAAAATAAAAGAAAAGTTTTATTTTATTTATTTTAAATATCCTTACAATGGCATCTGTGAAAAATTATTGTTTATATTTTTCCATTGATAACAATATTGGAAAAATGGATTTGATTCTTTCGTTTGTGGAAGTGTCATAATTTACCAAATAAGGAAATATTCTCATCACCCAAGTTTCAATTGGATAGAAACTTGGAATCATGCGACTTGTATTGTATGATGGATGAGAATTTTCATCTTTGGGAAATTAAGACTAATTCATTGTTCACATGTATATGTGAGTCAAGTGAAAGGATCAGGGGATCGGGTACACTTGAGTGTGCACTGGTCATGTCCACCACAAAGAATGATGAGACTATTCGTCATGATTTACTAAAGCTTAGTAAATATGGTTATACTTACAAGTTTAAGTATAATTCTAAAACATTGGAAAAGTATCAATGTTAGGCAGAACGAATAAGAAGAATCAAATAAGGCAGGAAGATAAAAGTTTCTCCAATCTGAAAAGATAGGAGAGTACTTGAGTATCTTGTTTTATGATTATCTTAGTGATTATGAAACCATATCACAATTGATTCTCTAAGGACATCTTAGTGCATTTGTTTGGCTAAGAAGAGAAATCGTGGATTGTTGAAATGGTTAAAATCAAAAGGATGAATCATACTTCGTTCCATAACAAGTCTTAGAGTCATACTCCAAGATTGTAACTCGAGTGACATATCTTAAGGAAGGTTTGTAACACTTGTCAAGTGTAAGAGTATAATGTGTCTCTACTCTTGTACATTTGAAATTGGTAAGTTGTGATGTTTTAGGTTAAACAGAGACCAACTAAGGCCAATTATGTGAAGTGTTAGTCTTGATAAGAATCTGCACTGACCCTTAATAAGAAATGGTTCTTGACAAGAGAGTCTTATATGTCAAGAGGACAGTGGGAGTCTTAAAGCTCTTGAAAGTTCCAAGAACTAATCAAGAATAAAAACCTGAAGTTCTTCACTAGCACACGACTTGAGGTTTATAACCTATCGTGTTGACATTTCTGTGCCTATTCCAGTTAAAGTTGGCTTTGCATAGGAGTTCTGAGAGTTCTCAATTGGTTGCATGACAACTTGGAAGCAATGGCAGGCCCTTGTGCTGCCAGTTGGCAAGAAGTTAAGATTGCACAAGTTCAACCCATATGAGTTTTGATTTGTCACTAACCTTGTCTTGTGATTATGGTTTTGACAAATTCACATGGATAGGAACTCATTCACCATAAAATCTAAGTGTCATAAGGTTTCTCTCCGATTCATGAAAATGATGGTGAGGAAACGCTTTCACTAAGTAGATTTTAAGTAGATAGCAATTATGTTATTTGCATTCTCAAAGTCGTTAGTGGAGCGTGAGTGGTTAACCGACACACTAACATGGACATGTGAGAAGTGTCAAAGGTCTAAACAATTGAGACTATGATTACGGCATCCCTTTTCATAGTTCTAAAATTGTTTAGACACACATATGATCTATCTAAGGAAAGGTGTATGAATTTGATAAATTCTTATCAAAGCATCTCATATCAGAAAACTGAACTTTGTTAAGAAAGTCAATAAAGTATTGATTTCTAGAAGTCTAGCTGATTTCTGAGTACATGTCAAAGCTAGTGGTAGCATAAGTGTTGTGCTGATAATTATCATGTTAGTGGGAGCATGATTATTATGTTCAGTATTACAAGTTAGCAATGTTAATTATAGAAAACAAAAGTTTCAATTAGTGAAGTTGCAGGGGTTGAAAAGTTGTTTTGCTATAATTAAGGGAGAGGAAATTATACTTCATTTCAATTCTAAAAGCTTAGATTGAGATTTTAATCATCTTTAGTCAAATATATATATGAATTTTATGTTGGAATGGTTCGACTTAATGAAATTCTATATATATTGCGTTTTCAAAATTCGATTATGATTACGACATCCCTCTTCATAGTCAAATTTTGAAAACAGGACAAATAAAAAAAAATATTGTAGCAAAAGATTGGTCTAGTATCATGTCTTTATGTGAGACATCATGAATCGTGTCCCATATGCTTCGGATATAGGATCGATTGCATGTGTTATAATATTCATCCGTTCTAAATTTTCTAAATGCTCAGGGCATTAAGAGGGGAAAGTCTAGAATTGGATATGACTAAAATGATTAAGCAATTGTCGAAGACAATCTGAGGTTTACCAAAGATTTGTTGCTCAGGGACAGTTGGAAGTATAGTGTTAATTTTTGGAGAGGACCATATTGACATTTTCTGAAAAGAGGCAACTCTTGTTTAGAAGTGATAGTCAAAATGAGAATATTAAAATATTCCCAAAGGTAGAAGTTGTTCATAAATCTGTGTAAGATTAGGAAACTTAATGCAAGAAGGTTGTTCAAAGCAATGTACTTTGAATTTGAGACTTCGTTTCCATGGAATGTTCTCTATTGGAATACTCTGTAATGACTGTTGGCAAGTCTTTGTGACTTTGTGCATAATCATTACAAGAAGATCGATGCATGTAAGTTTAGAATCTAACAGATTTCAGTAAATGGTAGGAATTTGGAGTTCTTACATTTACGATAAGAATTTGGGATTGTGAAATGAGCATCATTGGAATCAGGTTCAATTGGTCTGTTTCACAAAGTAAGGAACATAGACAAACATAGTGTGAATGCTTGGAGCATGGCATGACTATTGTTTTGATTCAAGTATAAAGTTGATTATTTGAAACATTATACAATGAATAATGACTAATCAATATGGTGTTTAAATAAAAGGTGTTTTATTTACTCTCAAAGGTGCTTGGGACCATAGAGGATTAGTATTATTCTTGTGTTTCACTTTGCATGTTTTGACTTCCAGAATAACTAGGTTATTCTTTCCGAATGATTAAGTTATTCAAACCATCCACAGTCGATAATACATTGGAAGTAGGTATTAAGGCAAGACTGTCATGAATCGGGTTTGTAGATGTCCAAGGTAGTGGACATAGTAAGAGTTACTGCAACATTCATGAGTACTCCTGGAATAGGGATTCGAGTATTGGATTCAACCCACGCTCATTTGAATCACTTCATGGATTTTATCACGAGTGATCATGAGACGATAATATCTTATATTCTTCAAACCTAGAGATATGACTTGTTGCCTATGAGTTGGTTATACATTGATTGCACGTAAACGCATTTGGTAACTCGATGTTATAAAACGTGCCTTTGTTTATGATTCAACAAGTAGTAGAACAAGCATATGAGTCGAAGTTTATCCATTCCTTTTATCCCTTGGAGGGATAAAAGCGATATCTGTGGGCCCCTCGATGATTTGGTGATGAAAAACGTAAGTGCTCGGCCGGGCCTGGACTAATTTGATTTGTTTAATTAGTCAGTAGTCATAAATCGGAAATCGGGAAACAACAGATGGACAGAGAGAATGATTATAATCCATGTCTCAGTCCATATGATATCTAGAATGGAGGAATATATGATCCCTTATCTAATGGACGTGTCATTGATTTGTTCAGAGTTCGACAGCGGCTTTATGAGCTACGATTGCTAGTCGGGTTTTGGAGTCATACGCAATAATAGTTTTAGACTTATCCAAGTGGGAGACTGTTGGATTAGGTGTCTAAGCCCATAACTATTAATTGTATGTATTCGACCCGGGAGTAGCATGGTCCATTTGGGTTGCATATCATCAGGAAAATTTGTTAGGATGGACTTTTGAGAGAAGAGGTTATATATGATTTATTAATATATTATAAGTTATAATATATTAATATGAAATCATATGTTTTAATTAGTATTGATCAAGAATTAATTTGGAATTAATTTAGTGATCAAAAGAGACTAATTAAATCTATGGGGACTAATTATGATAATTTGTTATATTTATATGTGTTGGGCTTATGATCCATGTTGGACCAAGTTTATGTATGGATACATAAAGAGTTGGGCCACATGAACCATGGATGATAAAACCCATGGGTATGGATTTGGGTTATATTCATGACCCTAGAAATCCCATATATAAATAGATACTTCATTGCCCAAAATCGCCACTTGTATCTTCTTGGAGTTCATGGTGGTTTTTGTGTGCATGGAATTCTCTCTCAAGTTCATCCTTTGTCCATGATGTGTTGTGATTCCACTTGAGGCTTCCACAGTATTGGGGCTAAGCTCTTTGAGGCCAAATACACCAAGACTTCAAGTTCCATGAAAGGTATGTTATGCTAACTAGTATCTTATATGGTTTATGTTAAATGCATGCTAGTTGTAAGATTAATAACTTGGAAACCATTTGCATGTATAACTAGTGAAAACATAGATCCAAGGTATTTAGGGTTGTATGTGCACCATAGGATGTTGTAGTATACTAAAACCCAACAGTTGGGATACTTACCTTCCGTTGGCGGAGTTCTCTTATAATAATAGCTATCATGCGAGTATCGACCGTCCTCCTTTCGAGATGTTTATGGGAGGAAGTGCAGAACCCAGATATGCTGGGGTGAGGTTGGTCAGAGGGTCATGGGGAGTACCGAGGTGGTACTCAAGACTACGGAGAAGATCCAGCAGGTTCGGAGTAGGCTTCAGACTGCTCAGAGTCCGCAGAAAAGTTACGCCGACAAGCGCCGATCAGACCTGGAGTTCCAGGTCGGGGATATGGTCCTTCTGAAGGTGTCGCGTTGGAAAGGCGTCATCCGGTTCAGGAAGCGGGGCAATTTGGGCCCCAGATACATTAGTTCTTTCCAGGTTGTAGCCCGGGTGGGCAAGGTGGCATATAGGTTGGACCTGCCTGCCGAACTCAGTTAGATTCACAGTACGTTTCACGTCTCCCAGTTACGGAAGTGCTTGGTGGACGACTCGAAAGTGGTGCCCTTAGAGGATATTCAGGTGGATGACAGCCTGAATTATATCGAGTGGATAGTAGAGATCCTCGATAGGAATTCGAAGGACCCGAGGAACAAGAGAGTGGAGCTGGTGAAGATTTGTAGCACCCGATTCCTAGTACGTATTTAATTAAATAAATTCATGTGTCTTCTTTGGGACTCGACGAGTTGGTGGCCCAACTCGTCGAGTAGAGTCATGATCCACACGAGCTTAAATGACCTACTCGACGAGTCGGGAGACCGACTCGGCGAGTAGGTGCTGTTTGAGTGAAACCCTAAATTTGAGGGTTTGCACCCTATTTATACACCTTAACTCAGCCTCCATCGTCCCTTGTACTCCCAGAAGACATCATATCGAAACCCTAGCCGTTTATGTGTGTTCTAAGGCCATTTTGGTGCTTTTGGTGGGTTGTGAAGCTTGAAAAGAGGGAAGGAACTTGTGAGACCAAGGGGAAACAAGAGGATCCAGAGTTTGAAGCTCATTTTTAGCTTATTGGAGGTATGAATTTGAACCTTTGTCTATAGATCTTGATTTTTGGGCCTTTCCTTCATCTTTCTAAGCCCTAGAGAGGTTGTATTCGGGATTTAGTGTTGGAAGTCAGTGTATGTTGTAGATCCAGGTCTATTGGTTGGTTTTATGGCACAAAGGTGCCCATTTTGTTGCCATAAACACCCCATGCATTTTGGAGGCCATCTTTTATGGCTTTTTGGTCCAAAGACCCCTTTCATGTGTACCAACTTTGGAACTTTACGTGTAAAATGGACATTAGGAGGCCAGATCTATGGTTTTAATGTGTTAAGACCCATTTAAATCGACTGTACAGTGTTGGTCAAGGATGGACTCGACGAGTCGCGGTGTATTGACCACCAAGTCCTTTCTGTGGATGGCCCAGTTGTTAGTGAAGGAAGTCACTTAGTTGTTTAGATGCGTAAAGGGACCTCGGAATCATAGGATTCGACGAGTGTATGAACAGACTCGGCGAGTCCAAGGTAATCTCTCAATCTTTGAACATGGACTCGACGAGTTGTTCATACTACACGACAAGTCATAGACAGGACACCTTCTTATGAGGGAGATGAACTCGATGAGTTCCAGGTCGAACTCGGCGAGTCGGATGAAGATGGCCCCAATGGTATGATTGAAGAAGAACCCGTCGAGTTCTTGCTAGACTCGACGAGTAGAGACGGGGATTGGTTCAAGTTAGAGGAGTATGGACTCGACGAGTTGGTAGACCAACTCGGCGAGTCAGGTCAACTGGATTTTGACTTTGACCGAATTGAGTTGACCCTAGTTTGGGTTGCATGTTCGAATTAATAACTTAGAAGGGTTTCCGTGTAGGGATTGAGGAGTCGAGGGGAGTTGACTTTCACGCCGAGGACATTTCAGACACTACACGATATCGAGGTGAGTTACCTTCTAGTAGTGATGGGTCTACGGCCACAATGCCGGCCCACCAGTAGGAGTTGTATGTTAGATGATTGTCTTTGTGATATTCATCTAGGTTTGCTACTACCTGCTACGTTTTATGTGTTAGCATGATATGATGTTACGTGATGATGGTAGTAGTAGGGGGGACATAGTCCCCAAGTTACCGGTCGATAGGGACGAAGGGGTAGTTTAGTAGCCAGCTATGTTAGATTATGATTTCGTGACTGTATGTGATAGACCAGTCGAGAGGGACGAAGGGGTAGGCCAACACCCATATATGCTAGGCAAGGTCACCGGTCGAGAGGACTGAAGGGGTAGGCCAGCACCCAGATATGCTAGGCAAGGTCGCTGGTCGAGAGGACCGAATGGGGAGGTCGGGCACCCAGATATATCTGGCATTATGTATGTTATGTGGTTGTATGGTATGTGGTATGATGGGGGAACTCACTAACCTTCATGCTTACAGTTTTCAGTTTTGTTTCAGGTACCTCTTCAGCGAAGGGGAAGGAGCCGGCACGGTAGCGGCACATCACACTCACGCATGATTTCTGCATTAAGTTTTCTGGGATTGTACTCTGATTATTACTATTATCCGATGATATGTTTTGAGACACGACGTAATGGTTTTATGAATTAATATAATATTAGCAATGTTTGATAAATGATTTCATATGATTACTTAATTAAAAATGAAATTTTTAGCCTTGAAAATTGGGATGTTACATCTAAAAAAACCAAAAGGAAGTAAAGTCTTTTTAAAGCAATGGTTTTCTGATCTATTCCTTATACGATACAAAATGGAAATAGATTTTACCAACCCCAACACTTTTCAAGTCACCTCAACCTTTTAGAAAGTCACATCCTAGAAGGTTTACACGTGCTCACACACCATCGAATCACACTGTTTCAAAAAACAAGAGCACCACTGTCAGATCTCATCCTCGGACTGGTCACAAGACTAATCCCACACTCTCCGCACCGCTGACCAAGCATAATGTCCGGATAAATGATAAAAATCTTTCATCTGGATTTCATCGTCAAAAGGGATCATCTCAAGCCTCATCTCCCTCTTCTAAAAAAACTCATACTTACCAAAAAACTTGTACTTGTAAAAGACCTCGTGCTTTTCAAAAACCTCATATTTTTAAAAAATATCATAACTTTTCAACATATCACAACACTCCAAAAGTTCACAAACACCCAGGTATAGGTCTCAAGATTGACATAAAACCTGTCCCTGCAACCTCGGTTCATGCATCTTTGAAAAACCCACCAGTCGCCTCGGGCTCCAAACTTGTTTGGGTGCCCAAACTAACCGTGTATTTTTCAGGCAATGTGCAAGGAGGATCAAGAAGAGGAGTGGTTAATAGATAGTGACTACTCCTTGCACATGACCGGAAGGTTAGAATACGTTCGGGATTTCAGGCCTATATGCAATGGTGGAAACGTCACATTCAGAAACAATGTGAATGGAATAATCGGAGGTTACAGTGTGCTTACTACAGGGAACTTCTCTATTCAAAAGGTTGCTTACGTAGAAGGTCTCAAACACAATATCATCAGTGTAGGGCAACTATGTAAAGCAGGTCACCGAGTTGAATTTGATAATGAACACTACTACATTATGACAAGTGATAAAAGCACCTGCTTTATCCAATCTAAGTCCGAAGGTACCGTGTATCCATTGGACGTCTCTCTGATCATTGGAAATCACAGTTGTGCTTTCTATCCAAAGCAGTATCTAAAGTCAGCTGGCTATGGCACCGCAAGCTAGCCCATCTTAACTTTAGGCATGTCAACAATCTGGTCACCGGAGAACTCGTCCGAGGTCTCTCTATTCTCAAATTCGGCAACGACACTCTTTGCTCTGCCTGTAAGTGTGGCAAACAGTCCAAAGCTAGCCATCCCATAGTGATTGATTCTTTAATTTTGGAACCACTGGAACTCTTACATATTGATCTCTGCGGTCCATCTACCGTAGCCAGTCTCCATCACAAGAAATACATACTGGTTATCATTGATGACTTCACTCGTTTCACATAGGTCTTCTTCTGAGACTCAAATCGGAAACACTGCAGGTCCTGATCAACTTCATCAAAGAGATTGAACTTCAAATCAAATTGCCAGTGCGGCGAATCCGAAGTGATAATGGCACTGAGTTCACGAATCATCTCTTAATTAGCTTCCTAGTGTCAAAAGGTATCAGTCACAACTTCTCAGCTCCCTACACACCGCATAGGAATGGAGTAGTAGAGCTTCGACGCAAATTCGATGACTATTACGTCCGCAACACTACTCCATCAAATGAAACAAAAGCAGTCCTGGAAAGTGATATCCCAGCCTCTTCGGGTCCTCTAAACATAGTTGAAATAAACTATGATGACCTTTTCGACCCCGTAGAGACTACTCAATTATCCGAAGTTCTTGTGTCTCCGGAATCTCAACAACAGCATGCCAAAGTTTCTGGTCCTACTCTATCCGATGATATGTCACTCAATACTTCAACCTCGCCGGTTGAGGGGGAAAGCTTCACTCCGGATCAGGTGACAACCATCGAGGTTCTAGTACCTGAGGAACCAGCTCCGGTCCCTATCTGCAGAGTTACTCTCCCATTTAATGTCTCCTCAGACTCAGACGATGAAGATATAAAGAACATTGACACAAGAACCGATCCAAGGATTATAACTCTCGCAACAATCCATGGGGAACCTTCTCAGGTTCAGGGGGAACTCCCATCCGCAATCTAGGGGGAATCTCTCTCATTTGCTCAAGTAAATGCTAATCCCACTCCTATTGTCCAAGACAATTCTGCGGGCTGCTCACAAGTCCAGGGGGAACTGCCCTCTTCTGCCGCAGAGTCTTCAAATATTGAAGACATTCCCTCCACTGCAGCCGTTGATCATCTGCAACCTCGTCTACATGTCAGGACGAAGGACCACCCACCGGTCCAAATCATCGGAAACCCGTCCGCAGGTATCCAAACTCGATCCTCAAAAGATTATCTGACCTCTGTCACTATGCAGTGTTTATGTCCTCGGTTGAGCCCAGAACCATCAAAAAAGCTCTAATGGAGCCCGACTGGATATCCGCAATGCAAGAGGAACTGGCAGAGTTTGAAAGAAACAAAGTGTGGCAACTCGTTCCGAATCCAAATGGTCACACTGTTGTTGGTACAAGATGGGTGAACAATAATAAATTGGACGAATCATGTGCGCTCGTCAGAAACAAAGCGAGACTAGTCGCTAAGGGGTATAGTCAACTTGAAGGTGTTGATTATGATGAAACATACGCCCCCGTAGCGTGGATGGAGGCCATACACATCTTCTTAGCATATGCTGCTCACAAGAACATCAAAGTACATCAAATAGATGTAAAGAGTGCTTTCCTAAATAGTGAATTGAAAGAGGAGGTTTATCTTCAACAACCTCCAGGATTCGAAAGTCATGAATTCCCATATCACTATTACAAGCTTGAGAAAGTAGTTTATGGTCTAAAGCAAGCACCAAGGGCATGGTACGAGACTCTTAGAATTTATTGTCTAGTCCGGATACAAAAGAGGAGTGATTGACCCCACTTTATTGAAAAGCGAACGGTGATCACCTTATGCTTGTACAAACATATGTGGATGATATCAACTTCAGATCAACTGATCAAGGGATGGTGGATGAATTTGCAAAGCTCATGACCAACAAGTTCCAAATGAGCATGAATAGAGAGATTAATTTCTTTCTAGGACTTCAAGTGAAACAAGTCCCTCAACGGATATTCATCCATCAAGATAAATACACCTCTGAACTGCTGAAGAAATACTCAATGGACAACTGTTCCTCTGCCAAGGTCCCTATGGCCTTCAGATATAACATTTCTGCAGATCCTTCCGGAGAATTAGTACACAACAAAACTTATAGTGGAATGATTGGCTAGTTGATGTACCTCACCGCAAGCAGACCAGGCATTGTCTTCGCAACAGGCTTATGCGCAAGATACCAGGCCGATCCGAAAGTATCACATATGACCGCAGTTAAGAAAATTCTCAGATACTTAAAGGGAAGCAAAGCTCTATATCTCTGGTATCCTGCAGGGAACGACTTTAGTCTTCAAGCATTCACTGATGCGGATCATGCCGGATGCAGATTGGATAGAAAAAGCACTTCCGGTGGCTGTCAATTTCTTGGTGGAAGACTCGTCAGCTGGTCATCAAGGAAACGAAATTGTGTATCATTGTCTACCGCAGAAGCTGAATATGTGGCCGCAGCCAGCTGTTGCTCACAAGTCTTGTGGATGAAAACTCAACTTATGGACTACGGATACAGGATGTTGTGGATACCGATTTACTGCGACTCAGAGAGTGCTATAGCGATTTCCCACAATCCTATTCATCACTGTAAGACGAAGCATGTTGAACTACGGTATCATTTTATCGAAGACCACATTCTGAAAGGTATCATTGAACTAATTTTTGTTAAAACACATGAAGAGATTGTTGACGTGTTTACTAAAGAACTTGAATCAACAAAACTCAACAATTTTCTACAAATTTTAGGAATGATGAATCCGGACCCGCAATTCTTTTTGAATTGATAGGTACCGCAGACCACTTCTGGTTTCCGTTACGGTTCTAGTTGAATATATCTATCATACATGGTTTCAATATACTTTGTATACAACAGTATACCTTGTGTACCTCAACCATATATCATACCTATATTTCTAAGATCCTTATTGTTTGTTATTTCTGATTTTGTTGAAGTGTTCTTCTCAGTTCCTTCTACCGTAGTCTCTTTAACATCCACCGCAATGATGATTCAATATGCAATAGCTATTCAATTCGCAGTTGCATTGAATGGACCTTTAACTACTTCATAATCCCCGTAAGTTTGTGTGCTATTTAATGATCCTTCATTAAATAAGAAAAACATTCTAAAAAAAATTCGTTGTGTAGCACATCATGTTTCAATGCCTTTTATTTTCAAAGAATAGTTTGTCAGACCTATTTTGGCTTTGATTCCAAATAAATCAATTTCCCATAAATGAAATCTTTTTAGAAATCTTTTTCCTTAAACTGTCAATTCTTCTTGCCCCAAGATGTCTAATCCATTCAAATTCCACCTTTATTCAACGGACTAACGCCCCTCACCACACGTTCTTCAAAAGTGTGATAATAGGCCTCACATTTCATTAAATGCTACATCTTTGGAAAAATCAAAAATTTAAAGTTCTTTTCATTTATTTTATTTGTGGCTGATAATGACTAAAACCCTAAGGTTTTTATCTTTAACCGCCACATATAGGGTAAAAGCAATAAGATTTTGAGATCCGGCAGTATATAAACCTTTTTTCCTCCCCAAGAAAGCTTTACGCTTTCTAAACTTACTTCGACGATCTTCATCTTCTTCACCCTTTTGCACTCAAATTTTTCTGCAAGTTCTTCAAACCTTTTTAAAAAATGGTGAAGTCTGGCATTTCAAAGAAGCAATCCAAGGCTTCTGGTTCCGCTCAACCCGCTGGTTCTGATTCCGCTACAAGAAATCAATCGCCATCAATTGCTTCGAGCAATTTTAAGGATATCTTTAAAGATCACTCATCCTACAATGAATCCATTTGTCTCATGATCAATTTCATCTCAAATGACCCTCTGTTTGGACCCTTTAACTCATTCACCAATGTGGTTCCAATCTCAACCCTTTTCAAGTGTACATTCTCGGCATATCATCCCCTCAACAACCTGCAAGAAGTTCATCTGAACTTAGTTGATGATTCTTTGGTCATCTTGAACAAAGATAAATTTCTGAATGCAATCAACCTTTTGGTGCATCCTTCTACAAAGTTCTTCACTCCAAGTATGACGGACATCGTCACTTCACTCTACCAGATGGGGTATCAGAAAAAGCTCAAGGGGATAGGTGAATTCAAGAAGAATCAATTGCCTGCGGTCTGGCAGTTTGTTTGTCACTTTGTCATCCGCAGTTTGTCAGGAAGAACTGGAGGCACAGATAACATGGGCCTCAAGCTGCTCGAATTAGTGTGGAGCATTTTCACTGGCCACAATGTCAACTATGGTCAGAACTTATGGGATGACTTCCTTCAATACAACCATAAGGAGAATCTGAGGGCAAATCCCACAGTGCTCACTTTTGCAAGATTTTGGTCCTTATGCATTTCAGACCTCCACCGTGATGCAAAGATCAGCATGGGCAACGACATCAACTTCTTTGTCACACGTGATCTCAAAAGGTACCCTCCCTCTAAAGATCAATCTATCTTTGGACCTCTAAGACGCTTACCTATACACATTCTGACTACTGTTGGACTTGAGACTAAAGAAGTCACAGACCACATAAAGGCTACGGAAGGTATTGACCCATACCTTTCTACCCCGCCTCTACCCATTCAGACTATACTAGCCTCTATAGCACCCCGTGATTCGGAACATACCGCAACTCCATCTTCCACTACACTGTCTAATATTCCATTAGCAAGACGGCTTAAAAAGCTTTCTTCAAGAAAAACCTCCCATGGAAAGCCTAGGAAAGGCGAACCATCCAAGAGAGAAGAACCATGCAAAAAACGCAAACTCAGGCATGTTATATCTTTTGATGAACATTCTGATCCATTTCTGACCCCCGCAGTCAATATTGAAGATGATTCTGATGATGACTCTGTCCCAATTCTCCTCCTCAAGAAATGAAAAACAAACCCTAGTCCTAGCCATATGCACAACCGGACTGATACCGAAGTCTCTGAAAAGACTCCGTGAACCCGAGGGACACCTCAGTGCGACATCTAGGAATTGACGGATATGATTTTGATAAATCTTGGAGTCAGTATAAGCCAACTACAGAATCTGAGGTCAGAAAGTATGAAGCTTTTCACAGGGCATTTCAAGCTAAAAAGAATCAACAAACAAAACAGCTTCAACAGAAGGAGAAAGAAATACAAACCGTGGTTAAGTACTAGGCAGACGCAATCAATAATGCCAACACCTTAGTCACCATTCTCAAGACTCAAGATTGGATGACTGCAATGGCTGAGACCATCCGCAACGCTCAGTCCATTCCCGATGGTGCAGTTCCATCCCAACCCCCTCCAACAAAAGTTGTTCAAGATGACGAACGCGCAATCGAAGTCAGTTTCGGACCAACTTTTGGCTTTGATGACTTAGATATGAATGAAGTCAATCAATCGGAGCCTTTAGATGATATAATGATGATCTTCGATGAAGAAGAAGAATCAAGCGGATCCCAGCACTCTACATCAAAACCCAAGGAGAAGAAAAATAAGAAGAAAATGGCAGTTTCTAGAAAAGAATTTCTAAGCCTACAAAACAAGATCGATCAGATTTTAGCTGCTGTGAAATCTAGCTAACCGCAACCTGAAGATGTGCCCGGACCGAAATATCTTAATGAAATAATCGAATGTTTGGAAGCAAGAGAAAGACTCACTGCTAAGAGAATCCCTCTCAAGGACGAAATGGGTATCCGAGCTCTAGATACAAACAGAAAGGTTGATCATCAACAATTCATAGCCACTGTAGAGCGACTCATCACTGAAGTGTCCGCAATCAAAGCTGAACTTCAATCATCCATTGCGGGTCAAGATGCTCATTCAAAGAAGCTTGTTGAGGAAACTCACAATGCTTATGAGTCCGCTATATATGTCTTACAAACAAATATTGACAACCTCAGACGTTCCTTACCTTCCAATTTCCATGGCCAGGAGATTCTGAGATTTACCAAGGAGATCCACAAACTAATCTTCAACACCGCAATCCCCAACTATCAGCAACTTAGTGATGCACTCAAAGCCCATTTTAATGAAGTATGTGCCGAGATTGACAGTCTTAAACAATGGATTGAGGAGGAACTAGGTGTTCCTTCCTCAAGAGGGGGAAGTGCAGACCGTGACCCGGACCGCATCCCACATCAGCATTCACATCTGTATAAACATTTACAAACTCCCATCCGAATCGGTTCCAGTCATCAGCAAACAATCATACCACAATCGATCTTTCAAGAACCCATCACTCAACAAAAGGGTCCTACTCCGCTATCTTTGTCACACCCCCAAACCAGAACGGCGGAATCGTTCGGGGCGGAGGACGTCATATTCAGTATCATAACAGTTCATAGTAAAGAAAGTACACACCACCATATATATAAAAAGTTTCCAAAACGTTTACATAATTGTATTTGTTACATGTTCAAAAGATAAATACATAAACATCTTTCAAAAGAAGTACTTAACGTCAGAGCGTTAATCCCCAAAAGTTGATTTCCAAACCTGCTTAACGGTTCCCTGAGAATACAAGTTATTTCAAAGAAAAAGTGTCAACATTTAAGTTGGTGAGTTCATAAGCGGTTTTGAGAAAATGTATGCCATTCCAAAGTTTGTGCGTTTTCCAAGAAAATCCCTTATTTTCTTATAAAAGTATGAAATGCATATGAATGTTCGCGTTGTGAATTGTAAATAGTTGTACGAGGAAAATCCCTTATTTTCCTATTAGTTGATTGTTTTGGATACAGGAAAATCCCTTATTTACCTAAATGAGATGCAGTCTCTAATGTCTAAGACCGAAAATCGCAAGCAACTGTCATGCTTAAAAGGTTGAGGCATAGTTTTATATAATAAAGCTATAAGAAGATCACACTCGTTAGATGAAGAATAGTTTTAATAGCTACCCATTCATAAAAGCAGAATACCATAATAATTGTCTATCCGGTGGGTTTTATAACCATACTAAACATAATATGCCTGTGGCGACGGTCTTCAGGCGTCGAACCGTTTATGACAAACTGTCACCCAAAGGACTATAGCTAACAGTCAGGGCTCGGGATCATGACTTCCCGTATAGATCTATACACATTTGACACGCTCTCCAAACAGGAGACTCTGGTTATAATAGACAGGACTTTAGGTAGTACTTTTGTAACAAAAAGGTAGCATTTGTAGATGTAATCGTCTCACGGATTCTCAACTAAGTCTGTATTAGAATAATAGTTTTGTATGCAATGTTTATCCCTTTTTTAACAATGTTTGACAAATCATAAATCATAAGTTCTTTGAATGCATAAAATGGTTTAACAAGGAATGCTACCACGGATACTATGCATTTTGTATAAGTCTAATGCATGCAAAGTATAACAAGAGTTTTCACGTTTTCACTCGGGATCAACCATGTGTTTACTTGTATTCTCCCCCGAAATGTATTAAAAGTACATTATAAAGTATTTGAAGGTGTATAAAAGGGGGTATGAACTCACTTGATTGAAGTGGTTGCTTTGAAGTAGTCGAAAGAAGAATCGAGCAGAACTTTGACTAGAGAGAGTTGAAATCTCGGGATTCTCGGGCATCTCGGGAGTGTAGAACTTCTTTCGGGACTCGAGTATAAAAATCCAGGGCTTCGGGAAGGCTTCTCGAGGTAATCACGTAGAGTGACGACACTTAGATGGAAAGAGATGAGCACCAAACCTGGCACCCTTAAGCTTCTATTTATAAGGGCTGATTTGGGAACTCACGTCGCGAGTTTTGGATTCTCACGTCGTGAGGCTTAGTCAGCATGATCCACTTCGACGATTTGACGTGGCTGACACTCTGGAACCCATCAGTCACGAGCTCACGTCGTGAGCATGGTTCCCTCACGTCGTGACGCTGAGTCAGCCTCGGGTTTTGTGTCCCGAACTTGTAAAATCCGTAACTCTCGTGTACGAGCTCCGATTTCGATGTTCTTTATATACACGTGTAGGTGTGAAAAGGCTCTACAACTCTCGTTTAGACTCTGTCGGCTAATTTTGAGCTTATTTTTATTATATTATTTTTAACAGGCCGGGCCTGGAAAAGTCCGTTTAAATTCCATAGTTCCTTCATCTGGTGTTCATTTGCGTCAGACTTTTTACTGTTGTACTCCTATTATCGGGGTCTTCAACTTTTATTTAGGTTGTGTCGGCTAAAGACCGCTCGATCTCTATTTCGAGTTTTTAGCTGTTTACTGCTAGGTCAGAAACTTTAAAAATTCATAACTTCTTCATACGAAGTCAGATTTGGGCGTTCTTTTTATGTATGTCTACGGTTTAATGATATCTACAACTTTCGTTTAGATACCTAAGGCTAAAAAGTATTTTATTGAAATTTCTCGTTTTATGCTTAACAGCGCTTTACCGGTAGTGTTACGAATCTTTGATTGGTCATAACTCCTTCGTTATAACTCGGATTTTAATGTTCTTTATATTTTTGGAAACCTTATCACTATATATACCACATAGTGTACCCAAACAGAGCTTTTTGAACATTTCATTTTCGATGATATTCTTATTACTTTACAAAGAGGTTACAAGACTCAACTTTTAGTCATTATATTGACCTGAAATAACTGGTTGTTACATCATCCCCCCGTTAGAGGGAATTTCTTCCCAAAATTAATTACAAAATAAAAGTTTAGGGACTAGGGAAGAGATGTGGATACTTCTGTTGCATCTGATCTTCTCACTCCCATGTGAATTCAGGTCCCCGCTTAGCATTCCAGCGGACCTTCACTATTGGTATGCGACTCTGTTTAGTTCGTTTGATTTCCCTATCCATGACCTCGACGGGTTCTTCCACAAATTTAAGATTTTCGTTAAGTTCGATTTCGTCGAGTGGAATCACAAGAGTTTCGTCGGACAAACACTTTTTCAGGTTAGATACGTGAAACACTGGATGTACTTTGTTAAGCTCGATCAGAAGTTGAAGTCTATAAGCCACTGGACCAATCCTTGAAGTAATTTTGAAGGGTCCAATGTACCTTGGATTTAGTTTTCCACGCTTCCCAAAGCGTATCATGCCCTTCCAGGGTGATACCTTCAGTAGAACGCGGTCACCAACCTGAAATTCCAAGGGTTTTCGTCTTTTGTCGGCATAGCTCTTTTGCCTATCCCTCGAGGCTTTCAGACGTTCTCGAATTTGAACGATCTTTTCAGTTGTTTCTCTAATGATCTCCGGACCAGTGAGAGTGCTATCAGGGACTAGACCTTTTGTCAACTGCGTGTCGCCTACTTCCGCCCAGCACAGAGGTGATCAGCACTTACGGCCGTAAAGGGCTTCAAATGGAGCAGTCTTGATACTAGTATGATAACCATTGTTATAAGAGAACTCAACTAAAGGTAAGTGAACATCCCACGCTTTAACAAAGTCGATTACACATGCTCGCAACATGTCTTCTAGGGTTTGGATCGTTCTCTCACTCTGCCCATCAGTTTGTGGGTGATAGGCTGTACTCATGTCAAGCCTATTTCCTACAGCTTTCTACAGCGTCTGCCAGAACCTTGAAGTGAATCTACTGTCTCGGTCAGAGACGATAGATATTGGTACTCCATGAAGTCGCACGATCTCTCGGATGTAGGTTCTTGTTAGTTTCACTATCTTATCGGTCTCCTTGATAGGCAAGAAGTGGGCAGATTTGCTTAACCTGTCGACGATCACCCAAATGGTATCGTGACCACCCTGCGTCTTGGGTAGTTTGGTTATGAAGTCCATGGAAATCTGCTCCCACTTCCACTCAGGTATTTCGGGTTGATGGAGTAGACCTGAGGGTTTCTGATGTTCTACTTTGATCTTGGCGCAAGTCAAGCACTTGCCCACATAGGTAGCAATTTCTTCTTTCATGTTTGGCCACCAGTAGAGTTGCTTGAGATCCAGGTACATCTTATCTGAACCTGGGTGTCCAGATTCGGTTCATGAGGTAGCGCACTCCGTCACTCTTGATCTCTAGATTCTTGTCCATCCCTCTAAGGGTTTCACCTGTCACGTTTTCGGGTTTCAAGGCTTCTATTTGAGATTCCTTGATTTGTGTTGACAGATGCGAATGGATCGACATGGTTAATGACTTCACTCTTCGACCAGAGTACTCCTTACGACTAAGGGCATCAGCCACTACATTCGCCTTTCCCGGATGGTAACGAATCTCACATTCGTAGTCGTTGAGCAATTCGACCCAACGTCGTTGTCTCATGTTTAACTCCTTCTGGTCGAATATGCGTTGAAGGCTCTTGTGGTCGATGGTGCACTTGGTACCGTACAGGTAGTGCCTCTAGATTTTCAGAGCGAAGACCACAGCTCCAAGTTCTAAGTCATGAGTGGTGTAGTTGACTTCATGTGTTTTCAGTTGTCGTGAGGCATACACAATAATCTTTCCTCGCTGCATTAGCACACAGCCCAACCCTTGATTCGAAGCATCGCAATACACCACAAAATCTTCGATCCCCTCTGGAACAGAAAGAATGGGTGCACTGCTTAGGGCCTGTTTCAGAGTTTGAAATGCAGCATCTTGCTTTTCTCCCCAGTTGTAGGGCACACCTTTCTGAGTTAGGGAGGTAAGAGGCTTTGCGATGCTGGAGAAGTTCTGAATGAACCTTCGATAATAACCAGCAAGGCCTAGAAATTGGCGAATCTCCGTTGGTGTAGTCGGTGCAGACCAATTTTCGATAGCCTTGATTTTAGATGGGTCCACGTGGATTCCTTCTTCGCTGACCACGTGACCTAGGAAGTCCACCTTCCTAATCCAAAACTCGCATTTTGAGAACTTCACATAAAGTCTCTCAGCTCGTAATGTCTCAAAGACTTGTCTCAGATGTTGGCCATGCTCTTCTTTACTCTTTGAATAAATAAGTATGTCATCTATGAATACTATCACAAATTTATCCAAGAATGGACGACATACCCGATTCATTAAGTCCATGAACACGGCAGGGGCATTGGTTAGTCCGAACGGCATCACTACAAACTCGTAATGCCCGTATCTTGTTCGGAAGGCCGTCTTGGGAATATCACTCTCCAGGACTCGCAGTTGGTGATATCCCGATCTCAGATCGATCTTGGAGAAGTAGTTGGCTCCTTGGAGTTGGTCGAATAAGTCGTCGATTCGTGGTAGGGGATATCGGTTCTTGATGGTAAGTTTGTTGAGCTCCCGGTAGTCGATGCACATCCTAAATGATCCATCCTTCTTTTTCACAAACAACACTGGTGCTCCCCAAGGCGAGAAGCTCGGCCTGATGAATCCTTTGCTGAGTAGCTCATTCAGTTGGCTGGATAGCTCCTGCATCTCCGCTGGGGCTAATCGATAGGGCGATTTGCCTACTGGGGTAGCTCCGGGAATCTGATCGATTCTGTATTCGACTTGTCTTGCGGATGGTATTCCTGGAAGATCTTCGGGAAAAACATCAGGAAACTCACATACGTCAGGCACGCTCTTGATGTCCTGGACTTCGCATTTCACATCCACGAAATGTGCTAAAAACGCGTGACATTCCTTGCGTAGGCACTTCTGAGCTTGGATACATGAGATAATACGAAGAGTGGTACTGGGTTTGTCGCCATAGATAAGGAGGGTTTCGCCGGTTGGCAGATTAAGGCGAACGGCCTTATCGTAACATAAATTGTCCGCACGATGAGAACTCAGCCAGTCCATGCCTATGATGACATCGAAACTCTTAATTGAGACTGGCATGAGGCTGATTGGAAAAGGGTTATCGTTTAGAGTTAGGGTACAGTTTAAGTATATCTCCTTAGTGCCCTCGGTTTTACCGTTGGCCATTTCTACTAAAAACGGTTCACTTAATGATTGGGGCGTTTGTTTCAGCAGGCCTTTAAATTTATGACTCACAAAACTCCTCTCAGCTCCACTATCAAACAAAATGCATGCATACGAGTTATCGAGAAGAAACGTACCCGTAACAATAGTGGGGTCTGCAACAGCTTCATCCTGTCCCATTGCGAACACTCGGCCCCTTCCGCCGGTATTCCTATTGTTTGCCTTCGGGCAGTCCCAGCGATAGTGTCCCGTGGCTCCGCACTCAAAGCAGGCACTGCTTACTCTGGCATTAGCAGTGGGGGCAGCTTGTTGGGCTGGCTCCTTGCAGAAGCGGACCGTATGCCCCTTATTATTGCACCTGGTGCATTAGATGTCATTGCAAGGACCGTGGTGGTGGAAGTTGCATTGGTTGCACTTCGGAAATCTCCCATTGTATGAACTTGTGGGTGCAGTGGTGGTAGGAACAGTAACTGCATGAGCCGCTACCATTTGTTGTTTCTTGGGGTTCCCTTGTAGGTTTTGTCCCCTTCTTTTGTTCTAAGGCCTTCCCTGACCCTGTACCTCCTTTGATGGGTTGGCAGTAGCTGCAACAGTACCCTGTTTGACCCCGTGGTCGATGAGTCGCTGAGCCAGGCGCTTAGCGCTGTTGAAAGTGATAGGGTTGGAGACCAAGACGTGACCTTGAATCTGGGGTGACAACTCCCAAATGTACCTCTCAACCTTTTTCGGTTCTGGGTTGACATGGCAGGGCACAAGGCAGCAAGGTCGCTGAACCTAGCCGTGTAGGCTACTAGGTCAGACCCAGTCATCTTCAGATTCCAGAGCTCCTGCTCTAGCTTTTGTAGCTCGCGCCTTGGGCAGTATTCTTCCAGTAGTAGGACTTTCAAGTCCTCCCAACTTATGGCGTTGACGACGGTGAGAGTCATAGACTTCACATGGCTTTTCCACCAGGTGAGGGCTCGATCAGTGAGGGTGCAAGCGGCAAACTTGACTTTGCTCGCTTCTTGACAAGAGCAGATCTCAAAGACCGTTTCGGTCTTTTCGAACCATTGCATCAGTGCAATGACTCCCCCTGTGCCATTAAAAGTTTTTGGCTTTGCATTGGAGAACTCCTTGTAAGTACATTCCCTTACTTGACCATGACCAGTGCCATGGTTGGAATGATTCGTACTGCTTCCTGTCCCTCCATTTCCGTTAGAGTTTATTTGCGAGAGGGCAGGGGTTACTGCTCCTGTGATAGCAGCCTGGACCATGGCCGGATCATAAGTTGGTGGTGGAGGTGGTGGTACCGTGCCCGGCCTGGGTCTTAGGTTTGGACGAGGAGGCATCGCGCTGCCAAGAAATAAAATGAAAGATTATAAGTTTTGGTGGTTGAGGGTTGAATGATAACGAGTTAACTATCTTTAATAGTTTTAGAATTTGGTTCGACCTACACAGGGCTTTGAGTTTGATTCACAAATGGAGTTTAAATAGCAATAGATAAACTCATGAACTCGAATGAAATGCACAGAATTAACACACGAAAGAGATATGCCCAATATATATTAAACATATGGTTGCGTTACATCCGAAGTTAGGACAAAATTGACCTTTCTAAAGGTCTCCGATTACAGAAAGTTAAAGAAAGTAAGACTTTTAGCCGATGGTCCTATTCTATGTCAAAATTTTTGGGGGTTTGGTGAGTATTACTCTCGGCGCGGATTGCGCTTGGAGCTCGATTCCGCATCCGATTGCTTTGCTCCCATGAGACGCTTGTCAAAGGCTACCTATTGCTCCCTCAAATCTCTTGTTTCGGAGAGAGCTGCAGCCATTTGCTCTTGGAGAGAGTCGGTGTGGAATTGAGCATTCCCTTGTAGCATGTGAAGGCGTCGGATATCATCTGCATTATCCTCCATCCTTCTGTCAATCTCGTGAATCCGATTTGCCTGGACTCCGGATTGATAAGCCTGATTGGCAAGTTTGACTACCATAACTGGGAGTGCTCGATCAGCTGAACTTCCTCCGCTGACATCGTAGAAGTCCCGACACATACCGTAAGGAGGACGCAGTCCTTGCTGCTGACTCCAATGGTGGATGTGGCTTCCCCAGACGGGAGTTGGTCCTTGAAATCCCATCCTGAAAGGAGGTCGAACGGATGGAGGTCGGACGGCTGGCGGATTGATTACCTCAGGCTCTGAGGCTGAGCTATCCGAGTCTTCTTCTTCCTCGTCTACCATGGGTTCTTCCTCGGGGTCGTCTTCAATCCATCCCCCATTACCTTGGTTGGGGTAGTAGGGGTCTCCGGGTAGATGGAATCCAGCCATTGAGTCTATACGAGAATAGGGTTAAGAATTGACTATAAGCTAAAGCATGTAAAATTTACCCTTAAGTTTGACGGTCGAAGATACCCAAATACTCCCA
The DNA here is from genome assembly GCF_052849685.1 of Lactuca virosa. Classification (NCBI taxonomy): domain Eukaryota; kingdom Viridiplantae; phylum Streptophyta; class Magnoliopsida; order Asterales; family Asteraceae; genus Lactuca; species Lactuca virosa. The sequence continues at coordinate 1,473,972 of NC_136430.1, forward strand.
TACTATTCTTAATGATATGCTCTTGGTAAGTTTTAAATTTGTTGTCCACTGCAGACACTCCTTGGCATACGTTAGTCGGCTCTTGGTCAAATATAGTTGATCAGGCTATATTCATCCCAGTTTCGATTACATGTCCCAAGGCACACCTGCACTGCACAATTTATTTATAATACTTCTATATTGATCTATTTTTGACACTGTTATTAATATGAAATGAATCCATGCCTACTTTACAAAAAAAATTAAATAGATTTAATTTTTAAAAGTATCACTCTTACTCAGAGTGTTTTTGCCCAGTTGTGTTTATAGTTGTATACCAAAAATGGTTTTGATATACTTAATTCACTATAAACAAAGCACTGATACCAATCTGTCACACCCCCAAACCAGAACGGCGGAAACGTTCGGGGGCGGAGGACGTCATATTCAGTATCATAACAGTTCATAGTAAGGAAAGTACACACCACCATATATATATAAAAAGTTTCCAAAACTTTACATTATTGTATTTGTTACATGTTCAAAAGATAAATACATAAACATCTTTTAAAAAGTTTCCAAAACTTTTACATAATTGTATTTGTTAATCCCCAAAAGTTGATTTCCAAACCTGCTTAGCGGTTCCCTGAGAATACAAGTTATTTCAAAGAAAAAGTGTCAACATTTAAGTTGGTGAGTTCATAAGCGGTTTTGAGAAAATGTATGCCATTCCAAACTTTGTGGGTTTTCCAAGAAAATCCCTTATTTTCTTATAAAAGTATGAAATGCATATGAATGTTCGCGTTGTGAATTGTAAATAGTTGTACGAGGAAAATCCCTTATTTTCCTATTAGTTGATTGTTTTGGATACAGGAAAATCCCTTATTTACCTAAATGAGATGCAGTCTCTAATGTATAAGACCGAAAATCACAAGCAACTGTCATGCTTAAAAGGTTGAGGCATTGTTTTATATAATAAAGCTATAAGAAGATCACACTCGTTAGATGAAGAATAGTTTTAATAGCTACCCATTCATAAAAGCATAATACGATAATAATTGTCTATCCGGTGAGTTTTATAACCATACTAAACATAATATGCCTGTGGCGACGATCTTCAGGCGTCGAAACGTTTATGACAAACTGTCACCCAAAGGACTGTAGCTAACAGTCAGGGCGCGGGATCATGACTTCCCATATAGATCTATACATATTTGACACGCTCTCCAAACGGGAGACTCTGGTTATAATAGACAGGACTTTAGGTAGTACCTTTGTAACAAAAAGGTAGCATTTGAAGATGTAATCGTCTCAGGGATTCTCAACTAAGTCTGTATTAGAATAATAGTTTTGTATGCAATGTTTATCCCTTTTTACACAATGTTTGACAAAGCATAAATCATAAGTTCTTTGAATGCATAAAATGGTTTAACAAGGAATGCTACCCTGGATACTATGCATTTTGTATAAGTCTAATGCATGCAAAGTATAACAAGAGTTTTCACGTTTTCACTCGGGATCAACCGTGTGTTTACTTGTATTCTCCCCGGAAATGTATTAAAAGTACATTATAAAGTATTTGAAGGTGTATAAAAGGGGGTATGAACTCACTTGATTGAATTGGTTGCTTTGAAGTAGTCGAAAGAAGAATCGAGCAGAACTTTGATTAGAGAGAGTTGAAATCTCGGGATTCTCGGGGTTCTCGGGAGTGTAGAACTTCTTTCGGGACTCGAGTATAAAAATCCAGGGCTTCGGGAAGGCTTCTCGAGGTAATCACGTAGAGTAACGACACTTAGATGGAAAGAGATGAGCACCAAACCCGGCACCCTTAAGCTTCTATTTATAGGGGCTGATTTGGGAACTCACGTCGTGAGTTTTGGATTCTCACGTCGTGAGGCTTAGTCAGCATGATCCTCTTCGACGATTTGACGTGGCTGACACTCTGGAACCCATCAGTCACGAGCTCATGTCGTGAGCATGGTTCCCTCACGTCGTGAGGCTGAGTCAGCCTCGGGTTTTGTGTCCCGAACTTGTAAAATCCATAACTTTCGCGTATGAGCTCCGATTTCGACGTTATTTATATGCACGCATAGGTGTGAAAAGGCTCTACAACTCTAGTTTAGACTCTGTCGACTAATTTTGAGTTTATTTTTATTATATTATTTTTAACAGGCCGGGCCTGCAAAAGTCCGTTTAAATTCCATAGTTCCTTCATCTGGTGTCCATTTTCGTCAGACTTTTTACTGTTGTACTCCTATTGTCGGGGTCTTCAACTTTCGTTTAGGTTTTGTCGGCTAAAGACCGCTCGATCTCTATTTCGAGTTTTTAGCTGCCTACTGCTAGGTCAGAAACTTCGAAAATTCATAACTTCTTCATACGAAGTCAGATTTGGGCGTTCTTTTTATGTATGTCTAAGGTTTAATGATATCTACGACTTTCGTTTAGATACCTAATGCTAAAAAGTATTTTATTGAAATTTCTCGTTTTATGCTTAACAGCGCTTTACCGGTAGTGTTACGAATCTTTGATTGGTCATAACTCCTTCGTTATAACTCGGATTTTAATGTTCTTTATATTTTTGGAAACCTTATCACTATAGGTACCACATAGTGTACCCAAACAGAGCTTTTTGAACATTTCATTTTCGATGATATTCTTATTACTTTACAAAGAGGTTACAAGACTCGACTTTTAGTCATTATATTGACCTGAAATAACGGGTTGTTACAATCTTCCCCGCAACCATCTCACAAAAAGAAGACTCATGTGCCTTCTCCTCAACAAAGTCAAATTCATTCTACTCATCAGTCTCCACCACAACATCAAGAAGTTCAACAAGTCCAAGTTGTTCAACATCCTTCTTCCCCGCATCCGGAGACTCCTCCACATTTCAGAAATTTAGCCCCAACAATGTCATCCGAAAACTCCTACGACTCTCCCAAAACCAAACAAAGGAAAGCTGACTGGAAAGCGGCTAAGCTTGCAGAGTTGATATGGAAGGATCCTGGATTCGACATTACTATGGATGAATCCCTCATCAATTCTTGGATTAATCCTATCAGAAGATTACTTGATGACGACTACAAGCCTTATCTCACCTATGTGGAACCCCGACCTGACGATTATGGGGACATTCCCATCTCTCCCAACGCAAAATTCTTCACCGTCTTCGAACCATTTGACCGCAACCTCCCCGATGATCAGAGGATGCCACTAGAGTTTGAAAGACTTAGTTGCAGTTACGGCACTGCAATTCTCGGCAATTTCCGTTGTGGTGAAAATTGCACTTGTTGCATTTAGGGAGGGTACCAGCATAGGGCTTAGTTGGTGCAAGGTTATTAGGGACAGCAGCAGGTACGATAGCGGGGTTGGTAGCAGGTACAGTAGTAGCATGGAATGCAACTACTTGTTGCTTCTTTGCAGGTTCCAGAGGAGATTTGCCCTTCCTATTGTTCTAACCCTTCTTCTTGCTGTTGTGGTTGTTCTCCTTGGGTTGTTCTGGAGCAGAAACCACAGAGTGTTGATGGGCTCCGTGGTCGATAAGAGATTGTGCCAGCTCTTTGGCACTATCGAAAGTAATATGCTTTCAAGCTAAAACACTTGACTGAATTTGGGGCGACATACCCCAAATATATCTCTCAATATTTTTGCTCTCCATAGGAACCATATCCGGACAAAGAATTGCCAGATCACAGAACCTACTGGTATAGGTTGATATGTCAGAACCAACCATTGTAAGAGCCCATAGTTCTTGCTCGAGTTTCTATATTTATCCTCGCGGACAATATTCCTGCATTAACATGGCTTTTAGGCTCTCCCAGCTGATGGAGTTAGCCACTACCAGAGTAAGTGACTTAATGTGGCCATTCCACCACGTTAGAGCCCTATCTAAAAAAGTACAGGCAGCAAATTTAACTTTGCTACCCTCAGGAGAGGAGCAAATTTCAAAAATTGCTTATGTCTTTTCTATCCATTGTCTTAGTGTCATAACTCCCCCAGTTCCATTAAAGGTCCTGGGTTTGGCATTAGAAAATCCTTATAAGTGCACTCTCGCGAATGCCCATGACTTTCACCATGGTTGGAAGGATGTGCACCAACTCCCGACCCACTAACACCAGGAGTATGGATATGAGACATGGCAGCCGTTACAGCCGCCGTGACCGCCGCTTGAACCATAGCGGGATCGAATTAAGGAGGTGGTGGTGGGGGTGGCGTCGGTGCTTCATTGATATTGATACGTCTTGGATTTCTATGAGGAGGCATCTCTTGCTATAAAAGTCAATATATAAAATGATAGTGAGATATCAAGAATGAATATGAATTTGATATCTCTGAACTAAACACTTAATTCAACAAGAATTTCACAAAGAATTGGAAATAGAAATCCACTGCAAGTACAACTTGCAACAGGATAATATGAAATTGAATGGTTATTTTTTTCAAAGAGTATGAATGTACATGTTGACTGTATTGGTATATTAAGTATATGTAATCTGGAACACTTGACCTTAAAGAAGGTCTATAATATACCACATTACTGAGGAAGTGTCGACATCAAACCAACCCACCGAAAATAAAATTTTCGCGGTCATATTGAAAGCATGAAAAATAAAACTGGAACATTTATGTGATCCAAAACTTTGGAATAGGATGTTTATGAGAATTGTACTAACTCTTGTTGAAGTAAAGTGCTTATTGTTTTATTGATACTCGGTTTTGTACATATCGTGAAAAGTAGTATATACATTCGATATAGAAAGTAGAAAGTATAAGTAGTGCGAACACTACTTGCGGCGGTTGCTACGACGATTGCAAGGTCCTACTTCATCCTGCGTCTTCCAGCGCCTTTCTTGGGCAGCTTGATGCTCCCTCAATTCTCTTATCTCTGATTCAGCAGCATTAAGTTGCCTTTTAAGGGCTTGAGTATGGTGCTGGGTGTCATCCTGCATTTCGTCAAGACGAAGGATATCTGCAGTGTTCGCCTACGCAACCGTATTCACTTCTAGGATTCGATTGATTGACATCCTTGATTGATCGAATTGTCGGGCTATTCGGTTTACTATAACTGGAAGAGCTCTGTCGGTTGTTCCTCCTCTTGAGACGTTATAGATGATGGATTTTATGCATAAGAACAATCCTATGCGCTCATACAAACCCTAATGCTTGGATCTAGGTTTCTCTATTGAACATGCAATGAATCCAAGACTTACAAACCCTAATCTAGCATACATAATTTCGAAATTAATATATAACATCAGATCTAGATGTATACCTCTTCAATGGAAGCTTGATTCTTCTTTCTTGGAGCTTAGAGTCACAAGTGAAACTCCTCTAATGGCTTACAAACACCACAAGCAAGAAGGCAACTATGAGAGAGGAGGAAGGATGCTTAATTTTGGCCTAGGGTTTCTTTTGGGAAGAAAGTGGCCGAAAATTGAAGCCTAGGGGTCTTATTTATACTGTAGGCTGCTAGGGTTTTAGTGTAAACCCTAATGGACAGCTTAATGACCAAGCAGCCCAAGGAACCTTCTGGAATAGGGCCTTAGACGAAAATATGATGATCCTTCATCATAATTTCATTCCCCCTTAGTCCATTAGGTTTCCCAGCCCAAAACTTAACTATCACACATTTGACAGTTTATACCCCTTGATTTAATTAATCTCTTTTAGTCACTAAATTAATTCCTAATTAATTTATGACTAATACTAATTAAATAAATATGATTTCTCCTTTAATATATTATTCTTATATTATATTAATAAATCATAATATCCTCTCTCTATCCTTAAATTACCTTGTTCAAGTTGCTTTGGTGAAGGCAACCCAAAAGGACCATGCATAACCGGGTCAAGTACATACTAAATATAGTTATGGGCTTAGACACTAATCCAACAGTCTCCCACTTGGATAAATCTAGTAACTATATCTCACATACGACTTCAGGATCCGGTTGGCAATCGTAGCTCTTATACGCTTCTGTTAACTCTGATCAAAATCCTGTCCTTCAGATAAGGGATTGTATAATCCTCTGTTCTAGATATCATGCCGACAATACTATTTGACCAGCATTTGGTTTCTCGATCTCTTATTCATTCGACATAGAATTTAGTTGAACACATCAACTTCATCCTGACCGGGCCCGGCACATAATTCAATCCAAATCATCAAGAGGCCAAGATATCGCTTTTATACTCTTAGAATAAAAGGAACATAAAACGTCGACTTATATGCTTTTATTATCCACTAGCTAAGTTACACACAATAATACGTTTTATAACATCAAGTTACTAATGTGTTTTCGTATTATCAATGCATAATCAACTAGCAAACAACAACCATATCTCTAGGTTTAAAGATTATATGATATTATCATCTTGCGATCACTTGTGATAACTTTCATGAAGTGATACTAGCAAGTTCGGGTTTATTCCAATGCTCAAAACATATTTCATAAGCACTCATAAACTTTGTAGAAAACCTTTGCTATGTCTAAGATCTTTTAGACAATCTACAAACAAATTTATGACAATCTTCTTTCATATCTACTTCCAACATATGAGCGATTGTGGACTGTTCGAACAATCTTATTATTCAGGATGTCAAAACATACAAAATTGAAACAATAGATAAATAATCAACACAAGATAGTAACATTTCTTATAAATAACACACCTTTATTTAATCATCAAATAATGAATATAAAATTATCCATTACAAGTTTCCTACCTATCTAATCTAAACTAATATCGTCCTTTATCCCAACGCTCCTAGCGTGCTTCAAATGCTTGACCCTACTCAGTCCCTTCGTAAGGGGATCTGCTGGGTTATCTTCTGACGATACCCTCTTCACAACGAGGAGTCCCTCTTCTACCCGATGTCTAATAAAATGGTATTTCCTGTCGATATGTCGAGATCTGTCATGATCCCTTGGTTCCTTGGTCAAGGCAACCGCTCCTTCATTATCACATAAAATTTCCATGGGCTCCTTTATGGATGGCACAACTCCAAGGTCTTCTATGAAGTTCTTCAACCATATAGCCTCCTTTGACGCCTCGCTTGCCGCAATGTACTCTGATTCGCACGTTGAATCAGCTACGGTCTCTTGCTTGGAACTTTTCCAAGTCACTTCTCCTCTGTTCAGGGTAAAGACGCAGCCTGACTGCGATCGGTAATTATCCCGATCCGTCTGAAAACTAGCGTCACTGTACCCTCGCACTCTTAAGTCATCACTCCCACCGAGGACTAGAAACCATTCCTTGGTCCTTCGTAGGTACTTAAGAATATTATTGACATCAATCCAATGTGCTCTACTAGGGTTCCCTTGATATCTGCTAACCATGCTCAAAGCGAAGGCCACATCAGGGCGACTACAGGTCATAGCGTACATAATCGAGCCAACTACGGATGCGTAAGGTACTCGGCTCATATAAGCTATCTCTGCCTCTGTACTCGAGTTCTGAGTCTTACTCAGTTTGATATTGCATTGAATTGGCAACTCCCCTGTGACAACCCGAAATTTCTATTCTGTACAACATTTCAATTCAATAGAAGTCAGAATAGTTTCTGCTAACTTTCAAGCTTATTGGAATAAGTTTGAGTGTTTTTAAGTTAGTACTTCAGGAGATACCAGGAGAGAGGATACTCTAGGGTTTATTGTGCAACAATAAAGTCCCAAAGCTCCAAGAGTTTGGAGTTTACGCCCTAAACAAAGGTGTTTACGGCCGTAAACCCTAAATTAGGGGTATATATATGACACTTAGTCATTATTTACCATTTTTCACAAATTCAAGATCCAAACTCAATTCTCTCTCAAGTATCATCCAACAATTCTTCAAGATCTTCAACTTGTAAGTATTTCTAGCCCTAATAAGTTGAGATATTACTTAATCTAGTGATTTAACACACTTCCATCTGTGAAATCATTCCAAAAGGTTAGATCTTCAAGTTTCACCAAGAACACCAAGAACACAAGCTAGTGTTCTTAGACTTTTAGCACCTTTTCAAGCTTCTAACTAGTAAGTACTTCTATCCTAGAGTAGTATAAGGCTTGTTACACTTCTAAACATCAAGAAATCACCAAGGAAACACAAGATCAAGGTGTTTACGGTCCAAGGTGTTCTTGGATCGTAAACCCTAAAAAGGGTGCCAAAGTGTGCCCTAGTCCCTTCTAAGCCTTGGAAACTAGCCTAGATCCCTTCCTTAATGTGTTTAGGACTTGAAAACATCAAAAGACCACAAACCATTTGGGTTTACGGCCGTAAACCCAAAGGGAAATGGTCCAAGGACCGTAAACTCCATTTAGGAGTGAAATGGTGCCCTAATCACTTCCATAGGCTTATACTTCAAGTGGAAATGCTTCTATGGACTTGTAGAGCTTCAAAACAACAAATGGTCAAAGAAACATGAGTTTACGGCCGTAAACTCATGGGTTTACGACCATAAACTCAAGGAGTTATGGTCACAAAACCGTAAACTCCAAGGAAGTTTACCCTTGAACCCCAAACTCAATAGCAATGTCCTACAACACTTAGATGCAACCCTAAGGACTTATAGCACTTATATAAGGTGTTTTACATGTCCTAGGATGTATTAACTTTGTTAATTAGTTGTTTAAAGACTAATTGGATACATATATGTGTTATTATATGTTAAGTAGGATAATTGTGTGTGTTCAAGTCTTCACTTGACACCTAGCAATCCTATATCATCCGTTCATCCAAACCACTCACTACAGGTGAGTTCATACCCCTTAATCAATCTTTTAAATGATTTTAAATGCTTTAATAGGGGGAATACAAGTAGAAAATAGCATGTTATAGAATCAATCACATGTGATTTATAACTGTGTTTTCAACCAACTAATTTCACATACTTCAAAATGTGATAAACACAATGGTTTTCAGTCCTGTTATACTTTGTTATCAAATGAATTGCTTTTGAAATGTTTTATAAAATGACATCAAGTCATCATTATTATTGTTCAAAACTCTTAAATGTTTTACAAAACCTCTTTCAACTTATTGTTTAAACCATATCTATACACTTATGTTTCATGTATATATGTATTGATATGAGAGCTTTCATTCTTCATTCAGTTCCAGCACTCTTGGGTAGCAAGGGTGTATAAACCTACTTGGACACTCAACTTACATCCCAGTAAACTATTATAGGTATAGTCTAGGGGATACAAAACATTATTCCTACTACAAGCAATTACACCAGAGTCAGTTTATTCATGAGTCTATACTAATACATCAATATGAAGAGATACTAATACATCAATATGAAGAGATACTAATACATCAATATGAAGCGATACTAATACATCAATATGAAGAGATACTAATACATCAATATGAAGAGATACTATTACATGGATACTTTTACATAGATACTTCTACATGGATACTGTTACATAGATACTATATGATGAGGTACATTTACATATTATATGTGTAGATACTATTATATATGTACGGGACTAACCATTCTACACCCAACTGTTAGCTACAGAGGGAAAATGCACATCAACGGATGTCTACGGTTAATACTATTCGGCATCTTCCATGTCGTGTTTATCCTAGTACCAAAGGATAATACTTAAATGATTATATAATTTCCCTTTTACTTTTATTTTGTGACACATTCACATAAACGATGAGGTATACTATATATTTATAATAATAGTCACATGGGAAAAACTTTCATTTACACATAAATGCAAACTTCAAAGAATTCGCGTCTTGGTAGAAGACTACCTTTTATACTAGTAGGAAATATGGGATTTTCTAGGGTTTTCACACTTATATCAAATGTTTCATCAACAATTGCATGTCTTTCATATCAGCTTTCCAAATTTATGACACCATAATACTTATGAATTCACCAGCTTTATGCTGATCTACACTTTCAAAATAACTTGTATTCTCAGGTCACCAGTAGACAGGTACAATGACCAGGTTTTGAGAAGACGGAGCACAGACAAGACTCGTCTTTTATTTTGATTACATATTTTGGTGTCTTATTACTATGAAAGAACACTCATGTATTAAAACTTTACTTTTTATGCAATGGATGATGTTGTTGCTTGTTTACTACTTTGCAATGTTATGATACTTTACATGACGTCCTCCACCCCCGAACGTTTCCGCCGTTCTTGGTTTTGGGGTGTGACCCCCTTTCTTGGAATTTTCCATACTAAAATGTTTTAGTACCTTTTCCAAGTATGTATCTTGACTGAGTCCTATCAGTCTCTTACTTCTGTCTCTCACTATCCTTATTCCCATAATATTCGCAGCCTCTCCGAGGTCCTTCATAGCGAAACACTTCCCAAGCCAGGACTTGACCTCCTGCAAGGTTGGGATCTCGTTTCCTATGAGTAGTATGTTATCGACATACAATACAAGGAAGCTTACTATACTCCCACTGGCCTTGACATATACACATGACTCATCTTTGTTTCGCAGAAAACCAAACTCTTTGACCTTCTCATCAAAACAAAGATTCCATCTATGAGATGCTTGCTTCAATCCATAAATGGATTCCTCAAGCTTGCACACTCTACTTGGGTGCTTCGCATCGACAAAACCCTCTGGCAGATTCATGTAGACATCCTCAGCCAACTTCCCATTTTGGAAAGCGGTTTTTACGTCCATCTGCCAAATTTCATAATCATGAAACGCAGCTATTACAAGCATTACCCTAATAGACTTTATCTTGGCAACTCGCGAGAAGGTCTCATCATAGTCAACTCCAGGAGTTTGAGTAAAGCCCTTCGTGACCAATCACGCTTTATAAGTGTGCACTTTCCCATCCATGTCTGTCTTCTTCTTGAAGATCCACTTGCACCCGACTGTCTTACGACCTGGTACATTATCAACCAATTTCCAAACTTGGTTGTCGTACATGGATTGAATCTCTCTGTCCATTGCCTCTTTCCATTTAGCAGACTCTGGGCCTGCCATGGCTTCCTTGTAGCTATTAGGTTCGTCCAGATTTATTAGTGTACCATCACTAATAAACGTATCCCCGTCAGTAGTAATATGGAAACCATAAAACTGGGGTGGAACACTAACTCTATTCGAACGTGTAAGAGGTAAGGACTGGTCAATTGGTTTAACAGGAGTTTCCTCCTCAGGTTGAGCGCCAGTGTCAGAGGTTCCTTCATCTCCTGACTCTTAAATCTCTTCAAGGTCAATATGACTCCCACTGTCTCCTTGACTTATGAGTTCTCTCTCTCTAAAAACCCCTCTCCTAGCAACAAAAACAACATTGTCACTTGGTCTATAGAAGAGACAGCCAAAAGACTTTTGTAGGTAGCCGATGAAATAACACTTCTCACTACGAGGTTCTAGCTTGTCATGAGTCTCTCGTCTTACGAAAGCTTCACAACCCCAAACCTTGATATGCGCTAACGAGGGAGCTTTCCCTGTCCACATCTCGTGAGGTGTTTTCGCAACCTTCTTAGTGGGAACTAAGTTAAGGATATGGGCGGCAGTCTCTAAGGAATACCCCCAGAATGAGATTGGTAACGAAGCACGACTCATCATAGAACGAACCATGTCCAACAAGGTTCGATTACGTCTCTCAGCCACACCATTCAATTGTGGCATTCTAGGAGGCGTCAATTGCGAAACTATTCCGCATTCTTTTAGATAGTCGTGAAACTCAAGACTTAGGTACTCTCCCCCTCGATCAGATCGAAGCATCTTGATTTTCCTACCCAGCTGATTCTCTACTTAATTCTTAAACTCTTTGAAGTTTTCAAAGGTTTCTGACTTTTGCTTGATTAAATAGATATATCCATATCTGCTATAATCGTCTGTAAAAGTCACGTAGAAGCGACAAGCATCCCTTGTGGTGGATCTAAAGGGTCCACATACATCAGTATGTATAAGATCCAATACACCCTCACCCCTTTCACATGAGCCAATAAAGGGTGACTTGGTCATCTTCTCAAGTAAACAAGACTCACCCACGTCATCGTCCCTAAGGTCGAATGACTCCAAGACTCCATCCTTTTGGAGTTGGGCTATGCGTTTCTTGTTGACATGGCCAAGGCGACAATGCCACAAGCATGCTTTGTCCAAACTTGTGGACGAATCAATGTTCAAAACATCATGTCCTAAATTATCTATAATTAACACAGATTCATAAATCCCATTACAAGGTAATGCATTGAAATAAAAAACACCATTCAAATAAGCATTAATAGAACCATTGCTATTATCAAATGAATATCTGAAACCCTGTCTAAACAATCCATGAAAAGAAATGATGTTCCTTGCCATATCTGGCGAATAGCAACAATTATATAAATCTAGCCCTAACCCATTACTCAACACTAAGGAATAAACTACGATCTTGGTGACTGGTGAAGACTTCTTTTTTCCCATGATCAAGTTTATCCTTCCATGCTCCACTTCCCTACTTTCTCTTAGCCCCTGCAAATCAGAACAGGGCTTAACAGAACCTGCTTTGGTCCCACTGGAAGAGGAACCATCTTGAGTCTTACCCTTTTGGTGGCTCTTAGAAGGAGCCTTCCTTTTTTTACCCTTTCCTTGGCCAATTGCCAACACAGGAGCAGCTACAGTAGAGGATGATGCAACAGATTTGTCCTTGAGGTTGCTCTCAGCTGTCCTCAGGAGCCCTTGAAGTTTACTCAGGGTGACCTCTTCTTTGTTCATGTGGTAGGACATTCTGAACTGGGTTTAGCAGGAAGGCAAGGAGTGGAGGATAATGTCGATAGCCAAATCCTCATCAAACTTAACATTAAGTTTGAGAAGACGATCAACATAGCTTTACATTCTTTGCAAATGGGCGGTTAAGGATTCCCCATTCCCCATCCTAGCGGTGATCATGTTAGTAATGATCTCATAGCGCTCTTGCCTCGCTCTTTGGTGGTACCTGTCCAGCAAATCTTGATGCATCTCATATGGATACATGTCCTCATAGGACTTTTGGAGTTCGAGATTCATGGTGGCCAGCATGATGCAATTAACTTTCGTCGCATCACGCTCGTGGGCCTCAAAGGCGGCCATTTCTTCAGGAGTAGCATCTTCTGGGTTGATCTTTTCTAGTTTCTCATCGAGGACATATTCTTTGTCCTCGTAGCGAGTTATCATGCGAATGTATCTCATCCACTCGTTGAAGTTCGACCCATCAAATGTCACCTTTTGACATAGGTTCATCAACGAGAATGACCCAGAAGTGTTGATGTTTGCGTTTGCGTTAGACATCTGAAATAGAAAGGAACAAAGTTTGATGAGAAATGAATCCCCAATTAAACACCCAAATGAGAAATTAGGGCTAGAATCCAATAACATTATTTACAACTTAGAAAAGGGATGTCGTAATCTAAAAGTAAATAATTCGAAGGTAAGTGAATGACGATTCACTAATTTCCACCATGAAAAACGAAAAGAGATTAAGTTTTAAATGCATTTGAAAATTCCTAGATTTCTTTTTGACATTCATTGAACATTTCAATGGCATGTTTAAATCTCGATATGCACTTCAAATTTGAGACTGGGATACCGAGGATCGCTGTAACATCCGGGAATTTGGGTATATCTGTTTAACCCTTACTCTTCTCCAAATTGTCAAGAGAAGCCCCTTAATGGAAATGTTGCAAAGGAGTACGCTGGGCGTACTGAAGAGTACGCTGCGCGTACTCATTCGCTTTTAATAAACGCGGACTCCATGAAGTACGTTGGGCGTACTAAAGTTACGCTAGGCGTAACCGGCCCAGATGCAAAACCCTAATTTAGACTTGAGCCCTGTATAAAGAAGGTTATAACCTTATCCTCAGCCACCATTTGAGTGAGTGAAACCCTAAAAGAGAGCCAACCTTCGTTCTAAGCTTGTGTGAGTGTTTTTGGAGATAAAGTGCCTTTGTGTGTTAGTAAAGAAGAAGAGGAGATTCTTGTGAAGGCTAGAAGTTGGAGTGCAAGCTTGGATATGAGTTCTACAGAGGGAGAAGCTTCACTTGGAGGTAAAAAGCTCATAACTTTCCTTGTTGTTATGGTTGTGTGCTTCTTGGACCAATTTTAGGGTTTTTAGTCCCAAGCTTGAGGCTTTATGAGTTGATGCACTCCAGAGCTTAATAACCTGTCCTTTTAAGTGTTTCTTGTGGTGGAGAACCATAAAAATAAAGCCTTAATCGCGTGAATCTACCCATGCATGAGTTATGAGCACTTTAGGTTAAGAAAGCAAGACTTATCATGTGTTGTGGCCTTATCAGCCATGCAAAGGCTTAAAGTTGTTAACTTTATGGAGTAAGAGATGTTAGGAAGTCCAGATCTAAGATTTGAGCTAAGGTCTTAACGGGTTAAGACCCAGAAAATGGATTAAGCAAGCCTGATGGTACGCGCCGCGTAATTCCAGTACGCCCCCGCGTACTGGGTTGAGGTCTCCGATCAGTTCCTTGAGTGTTTGGGTACGCTGAGCGTACCAGGGGAGGTACGCCCCGCGTAACTCCTTCTGGGGGTTTTTGGGCTAAGCATTTTGTTGGGCCTTGAGTGTTGGGCCGGGAGTTTGGACCTCATGTAATAGAGTCTTGGACTACAGAAGTGTATGTATGTGCTTTGGGCCTTTGGTATGGACTTGCCTTTTTGGTTGGGATTTGGGCCGTGTGAGGGCCCATTTATTATTGGGCCTTGGTGGGCCCAATGGACTTAGGGCATTAATGGGCGGATAGGTGGTCTATCTTTAGACCCAATAAGTGAGAGGTTGGACTTAGCTCCTAATTGAGATTATAGTGGGTTTGGCACAGAGTTAGAGTCCGGTGCGTAGCAGCAGTGATTATAGGAGCTGTTCTTCATCCGAGGTGATTCTTCTCACTATACTTTACCTTGAGTGGTAATTAGAGTTATGTGACAGAGTATCTTATATGCTATGTATGTCATGTGTTGCACTGCATTATTTCTATGTGATTTATGCTGTGTGTATTCCAGAGTTTACAGAGTTAGGACCGGAAGGTCCACAGAGTTAGGATCAGAGGGTCCACAGAGTTATGACCAGAGGGTCCACAGAGTTAGGGCCAGTAGGCCCACAGAGTTATATCCTCGTGTGGCTAATATGTGTTATATGTGGTATTTTGGGGAACTCACTAAGCTTTGTGCTTACCGTGTTATGTGTTTTGTGTTTCAGGTTTTCTCGAGATCGCGGGACGACACCGGCTTGATTGTACACACCAGAGAAAGAGTTATATTTTGAGGATCCTGGATTATTAATGGAGTTGTGCTCTGTAATTTGAATAAACGAGATTTTATACAATTTGTTATGAAAATTATGCGGTTTTAAAACGAAAAATCTGTTTGAAAATTTACGGCGTTACAAATCGCAAACAAGTTGTGAATAACCATGCGAATCAACATGGTGCATTCAATGTCCCTATCACCTAATCAATGTGTCGGTTAGCCACACACGCTCCATTGATCTATGATAAACATCGAGCCACCCTTTGTCACCAATGTCAATCCTAAATTAGTGTGTCGGTTAGCCACGCACGCTCCACTAACGTTTGACAAGGGTACAAAGTGTAATTCCATGGAATAGCATCATTTTCACATTTTACCCTAAAGTAACTAAGATTGGGAATTTATAAAACAATGTAGTTACTTCATTATTTCCATTATACTTATAATGAGGAATTAAGTGCCCTATCATATCCGTTCGGCTAACGACCCTCCACCAGTCAAGCAAGCGGTGGGTGTGAGTGTACACCCATTAAGCGCCATTTTATAGGCAGCAACCTTATACCCACCTTATAGACTGGCTTCGTGAATGAGGCCTACTAGCGATAAGACTAGCTTATTCTTATACATATATATATATATATATATATATATATATATATATATATATATATATATATATATATATATATATATATATATATATATATATATATGTGGTATTTTGGGGAACTCACTAAGCTTTGTGCTTACCGTGTTATGTGTTTTGTGTTTCAGGTTTTCTCGAGATCGCGGGACGGCACCGACTTGATTGTACACACCAGAGAAAGAGTTATATTTTGAGGATCCTGGATTATTAATGGAGTTGTGCTCTGTAATTTGAATAAACGAGATTTTATACAATTTGTTATGAAAAGTATGCGGTTTCAAAATGAAAAATATGTTTGAAAATTTACGGCGTTACAAGTTGGTATCAGAGCCTTGGTTTGAGGGATTCGGATGCACCTTCGGGTATATATGGACTCAAACTGAGGAATTGAGGAAAATTTTCAAAATAAATGATTATTTCTAAAACGAGCAAGAGTTCCTAAGAGAAAACGAGAAAGAGCAGTGTGTACAATCAGCCAGAGCCCGAACGGTGATTTCCTAAAATACCCTTACCTTATGTGTTTATGAGATATTATGAGATATTATGCATGCAAGAGATAGGCTAGGTATTTCATATTTTAGGACTAGAGTGGCCTGATTTGTGATGCCTTAGCCTAGGAGTTGTTGTTATCTGTGATGCGTTTTCGAGTATGTGCTGAGTAAGAGTATCCAGCGGGAATCCTTGTGGAGAGGGACTGAGTAGAGGAGTAATCTAGGAAAGATAACTAGATGAGCATTTGTGGAGGCTACCGAGAGAGTAGCTAGATACCCGTGGGGGTAGAGTTTCAGAGTTCGGTGATGTCTTTTGAGTATGAGTAGAGCAAGTGGAGTTATCACCTAGAGCGGGTTTTACGTGTTATTTCGATGCCCGAATGCTGCTTGCTTCGTGCTTTGTGGAATTCCCGATGATGGGAGTCAGCTACCAAGTGAATGTGACGATATTCAGGAGGTAGATGACTGGCATCATAAGGAGTTTCTCAGCAGCTGATGGCGGAGAAGTGTGAGAACCTAGGAAGAGCCTAGGAAGTGACCTTAGTCAGATGAGTACGCGGACAGAGTAGAGCATTTCGCTGGGAAGCGAGCACACGTAAAGAGATTTATAATCGAGAAGGTTGAGCAGCTATTTAGGAACTCTGGGATGGTTCGTGTGGAAAGTATGGGTAGATGTGGCAGGTAGTATGGGCCCGTACTACTGAAAGCATAGGACCCATACTCGATGCAGGGGGCATACCGGAGAATTCTAAGTAGCAGATTGAGAAGTGATGTCATGGTTCGAGTACCATGATTGGTAGCAGATTGAGAAGTGATGTCATGGTTCGAGTACCATGATTGGTAGCAGATTGAGAAGTGATGTCATGGTTCGAGTACCATGATTTGTAGCAGATCGACAGGTGATGTCATGGTTCGAGTACCATGATTCGTAGCGGATTGAGAAGAGGTAACGTGGTTCAGGTATCATGATTCATAGCAGATCGAGAGGTGGCCACATGGTTCGAGTACCATGACCCGTGGCGTTTAGTGTTACTGGTTCTACCAGTTAATCCGTTGTGATTATCTAGACTGAGATCAGATGTAAAAGAATAAGGGGGACGGAGGGCCATGATGAACAAGAATCCCTTAAAAGGGAAATCGAGTTAGCTCCAAGGGAGTGTTGGTGAGATGCTAGTTGGAGTCGCAAGACTCAGGGATGAGTAGAGATGGTGCGTTATGGGATAATACGGTCTGGGCTGAGCAACCGGCCGATGGTGGAGATGTCATTTTCTGTGACCTGAGCGGTGCTATATCTGTTCCTGTGGGAAACATGAGAGGTATTGAGATTTTCGGTTTCCAAAGTTGGGGGCGAGCCCTATGGGGTAGCTTTGGTTGCGATCTTTAATCAGAGTATTTGGGCAGTATGTCTGCCGAGAGGTGATGTTAGAACCTGAGCAGGTTGTCAGTGAGGACTGAGATAGTTAGGACAAAGATACACCCTATTTGAGCATAGTAGGGCATGTATTAGCTGCAGCGGCAGACGATCAAGAAGAGGATATTGGGGTGGTGGCTCTTATTGTCTATGATGAGTATCGAGTGTGGTAATGAGGACTCCACTCTTATTACAACCCACGTGATGGAACGTTGGTTGAAGAGTCGAGGATGAGGAATATGATAGTTCGTTATTTTCAGACTGAGAGTCAAGGCTACGACTGGACAGTTGAGATGTCCGGTAGTGGGATGGTATGAGATTCTGAATGACTAGAGGTAGTCATGATGAGAAGTTTCTGAGGATTTCATCGGAGATTCGGGGTATTTGGAATTGCTTTACCTCCATCGGGGAGATCATCGAGCATTGCGTATCACCTTCCAAGAGTAGGTGCGATGTTGTCAGTAAAAACAGTCTGTGGGTTAGATAGTTGGCGAACCAATTGGTGATGGTTCGAACCCTGAATGGGGGAGAACCGGGTACTTTTGAGGAGATTAGAGATTTTTTCAAGGGTGGTTAGAGAACTATATAGAGAGGCCTGCGGTGTGGATTCCTGAGACCAGAGTTATTGGTGGTCAAGGGGAGGTGCAGAGTGAGATAGTGCATGTGGTACGTGTTTGAGAAAGAATGAGTGTCTCCATGGCAAGTGGCCATTGGTCGGAGACCTTATGGTGGTTAGGAATCCTTCATGGTTAAAATGGTGAATTTGAGGTGGTTGGCTTGTGAGGTTAGTTCGGCGGTTGAGAATTTCTGGTTCAGAGTAAGGGCTATTATATGCAGTATGGGAAGGGAAGAAGTTGATTGGGCAACCAACTTCAGGGTCGTTATAAGTATTGTTGCATGAGTTTTGGGCAATAGAGGATGAAGTATCGGATTGTCATGTTCGTGTTCCGAGTCATTGGCAATTTCTTCATGTTTAAATTGGAGATGGAGTATCCGGGGTTACAAGTGGCACGAGAGAAAGACCGGTTGCGAGATTCCGAGGAAGCAATGCGGTATCTGAGTATGGTGCCATAAGTATGAGATCAGTGGTAGAGTCAAGACACTGCAAGGCGTTGTGATGGTATTCCGGGGTGTCCGAGTTTAATGTCCTAAAATCTCGGATTATTTTGTGTTTGAGTTGAGATGTCGAGTGGTGTATCAAGTGTCTATGGTTCCGGTGGGGGCCCTTCAGTTAATTGACATCAAATGGATTTATTTGAGAATGTGAATTGCAGTGAGAAAAGAGGTTTTATCACGACGGTGGTCGTCCGAGGTAGTGATTCTTAGCCTGGATGGGTGTGTGTGTACCTATCTATGCTGGGCCGCAAAGCATGAGTTAATGATCGCAGTGTGATGTCAACCTGAGGATGAGATTGTGAAGTGGTAAGAGTTAGTGGGGTGGGACTGCGAAGAGCTGCAGTTCAATGAGTTAGTGCAAAAGGGTGTTGTGATGCTACGGGGATCCGTAGTACTCACTAGTCAGAAGAGGGTGTTGTGATGCTACGGGGAGCCGTAGTACTCACTAGTCAGAGAGAGGGTGTTGTGATGCTACGGGGAGCCGTAGTACTCACTAGTCAGAGGAGGGTGTTGTGATGCTACGGGGAGGCGTAGTACTCACTAGTCAGAGAGAGGGTGTTGTGATGCTACGGGGAGCCGTAGTACTCACTAGTCAGAAGTGGGTGTTGTGATGCTACGAGGAGTCGTAGCACTCACTAGTCAGAGAGGGGGTGTTGTCATGCTACGGGGAGTCGTAGTACTCACTAGTTAGTAAGAGGTTGTTGTGATGCTATGGGGAACCGTAGTACGCACTAGTTAGCGAGAGGTTGTTATGATGAAGCATTCTTGATCAGAGCATGACACATAAGAGTTTTAGGCTTGAGTAGCCCTAATCTATGAGTTTTTGGGAGCCTGGTGGTCGGACCAGGGGCGCGACCGGGGTCTCCTCAATGATCGGGAATCATTATATTCTGAGTAAGGTGTGGACATCGCAATCCGAAGGGATTGGATAAGTGAAGTACGCATGGGTTGCGGGTCACGAGTCATGAGTTGAGTGAGTCTTGGGGACGAGTGGTTACAACTACGGGTCGGACCAAACTCTCGAGTTGAGTTGAGTCCTAGTGGTGTGTTGGATAGGTGAGATGAGTAGGTCAAGGCCTTGGTTCGAGAGGTGCAGCGGGATGCACGAAACTATTGAGCAGTAATCGACAGAGTTCAGGGGTGATCCGATCTTCAATAGAGTGTAGTGTTCGCTTGAGGGAAGCGAACTGCGTGACTTGTGTGTCACTAAGAGTCGAGACAGTTATTATAAGATGGGAATTGGTGAAACCTTTTTGGTTATGGGATGGGTGAGCATGAGGTTCATCTATTGGGTTATTAAAGTAAGATAATATTCCCAGGCGAGCATGATCAATTTCTGGTGTCCAAGATTAGAGTTTTGGGTTCATCCCCTCTGATGAATCCTGATGTTGGTGCTTGCAGTAGGTCCTGGAGAAAGGGGGGAGATTATGATCTTTCTGTCCTTTTGAGTTGAGATCGGGTTTGATCAGGGAATAAAGGTTGGTAGAGTGTTCTTAGAGTCTGTTAGTCGGCGGGCGGTTAACAGGATGATGATTCGAGTGTGATCTGGTCAGGGATAGAACGCAAGAGTTTTTAAGCTCTGAAGATTCAGATTGAGTACCGCAACAACAGTTGGGTCTGCCCTTTTGGGTCAGGAGACCCTGGTGGGATCGAGTATCTGTGGAAGCGATTGTTGTATGGTTTAAGGACCTTCGGTAGCACATCTCGGGTAGTTGGGTTCGATCTATGTATAGTAAGGAGCGATTTCGAGGGCGAAATCTAATTCAAGTGGGGGAGAATTGTAACATCCGGGAATTTGGGTATATCTGTTTAACCCTTCCTCTTCTCCAAATTTTCAAGAGAAGCCCATTAATGGAAATGTTGCAAAGGAGTACGCTGGGCGTACTGAAGAGTACGCTGCACGTACTCATTCGCTTTTAATAAACGCGTACTCCATGAAGTACGCTGGGCGTACTAAAGTTACGCTGGGCTTAACCAGCCCAGATGCAAAACCCTAATTTAGACTTGAGCCCTATATAAAGAAGGTTATGGCCTTATCCTCAACCACCATTTGAGTGAGTGAAACCCTAAAAGAGAGCCAACCTTCGTTTTAAGCTTGTGTGAGTGTTTTTGGAGCTAAAGTGCCTTTGTGTGTTAGTAAAGAAGAAGAGGAGATTCTTGTGAAGGCTAGAAGTTAGAGTGCAAGCTTGGATCTGAGTTCTACAGAGGGAGAAGCTTCACTTGGAGGTAAAAAGCTCATAACTTTCCCTGTTGTTATGGTTGTGTGCTTCTTGGACCAATTTTAGGGTTTTTGGTCCCAAGCTTGAGGCTTTATGACTTGATGCACTCCAGATCTTAATAACCTGTCCTTTTAAGTGTTTCTTGTGGTGGAGAACCATAAAAATAAGGCCTTGATCGTGTGAATCTACCCATGCATGAGTTATGAGCACTTTGGGTTAAGAAATCTTTCATGTGTTGTGGCCTTATCAGCCATGCAAAGGCTTAAACTTGTTAACTTTATGGAGTAAGAGATGTTAAGAAGTCCAGATCCAAGAGTTGAGCTAAGGTCTTAACGGGTTAAGACCCAGAAAATGGATTAAGCAAGCCTGATGGTACGCACCGCGTAATTCCAGTACGCCCCGCGTACTGGGTTGAGGTCCCCGATCAGTTCCTTGAGTGTTTGGGTACGCTAAGCGTACCAGGGGGGTACGCCCCGCGTAACTCCTTCTGGGGGTTTTTGGGCTAAACATTTTGTTGGGCCTTGAGTGTTGGGCCGGGAGTTTGGACCTCATGTAATAGAGTCTTGGACTAGAGAAGTGTATGTATGTGCTTTGGGCCTTTGGTTTGGACTTGCCTTTTTGGTTGGGATTTGGGACGTGTGAGGGCCCATTTATTATTGGGCCTTGGTTGGCCCAATGGACTTAGGGCATTAATGGGCGGATAGGTGGTCTATCTTTAGACCCAATAAGTGAGAGGTTGGACTTAGCTCCTAATTGAGATTATTGTGGGTTTGGCACAGAGTTAGAGTCCGGTGCGTAGCAGCAGTGATTATAGGAGCTGTTCTTCATCCGAGGTGAGTCTTCTCACTATACTTTACCTTGAGTGGTAATTAGAGTTATGTGACAGAGTATCTTATATGCTATATATGTGATGTGTTGCACTACATTATTTCTATGTGATTTATGATGTGTGTATTCCAGAGTTTACAGAGTTAGGACCGGAAGGTCCACAAAGTTAGGATCAGAGGGTCCACAGAGTTAGGACCAGAGGGTCCACAAAGTTAGGGCCAGTAGGCCCACAGAGTTATAGCCTCGAGTGGCTAATATGTGTTATATGTGGTATTTTGGGGAACTCACTAAGCTTTGTGCTTACCGTGTTATGTGTTTTGTGTTTCAGGTTTTCTCGAGATCGTGGGACGGCACCGACTTGATTGTACACACCAGAGAAAGAGTTATATTCTGAGGATCCTGGATTATTAATGGAGTTGTGCTCTGTAATTTGAATAAACGAGATTTTATTCAATTTGTTATGAAAAGTATGCGGTTTTAAAATGAAAAATCTGTTTGAAAATTTACGGCGTTACAATCGCAAACAAGTTGTGAATAACCATGCGAATCAACATGGTGCATTCAATGTCCCTATCACCTAATCAATGTGTCGGTTAGCCACACACGCTCCATTGATCTATGATAAACATCGAGCCACCTTTTGTCACCAATGTCAATGCTAAATTAGTGTGCCGGTTAGCCACGCACGCTCCACTAACGTTTGACAAGGGTACAAAGTGTAATTCCATTGAATAACATCATTTTCACATTTTACCCTAAAGTAACTAAGATTGGGAATTTATAAAACAATGTAGTTACTTCATTATTTCCATTATACTTATAATGAGGAATTAAGTGCCCTATCATATCCGTTCGGCTAACGACCCTCCACCAGTCAAGCAAGCGGTGGGTGTGAGTGTACACCCATTAAGCGTCATTTTATAGGCAGCAACCTTATACCCACCTTATACACTGACTTCGTGAATGAGGCCTACTAGCGATAAGACTAGCTTATTCTTATACATATATATATATATATATATATATATATATATATATATATATATATATATATATATATATATATATATATATATTAATCTTGTAATAGATAAAGTATAAGATTGAATTTTAAACTTGTAAAATACTAAGGGTTGAAATTTAAATTTTTTTTTAAATTAAACTTTTAATCAAAAATAAAATTTCAACACTTGAGGGCAAGCTTTGAACTTTTCAAAACACAAGGGATCAGATAACAAATAATATCAATCAAACAATTAATTTAGTGATTATCTATATTTTACCTAATTCAATTTCTTGCAAGATAAGTTACCAAATTAATTCAAATAATCAATTTTAACCATATAAGGAATTTATTATCTAATCAATTGGTAATTATCTTGTGTTTTGGCAAGGATAATCTTTCAATAACAATAAAACTCGAATCTTATCAGTTAAAAACATTTAAGGCAATTATCCTTTATCAAAACAGCACGTAAATCCGAAAATCCCTCTGTCTGATGAAGTGACTCGCCGAGTCAGTTCGAACAGAGGGCCAGAAAATGTTTTTCTGCAAATAATCAATCATAGCATCACATACAACAGAAACCAATCAAGGCTCTGATACCACTGATGGGTTTTATACATAAGAACAATCCTATGTGCTCATACAAACCCTAATGCTTGGATCTAGGTTTCTCTATTGAACATGCAATGGATCCAAGACTTACAAACCCTAATCTAGTATACATAATTTCTAAATTAACATATAACATCAGATCTAGATGTATACCTCTTCAATGGAAGCTTGATTCTTCTTTCTTGGAGCTTAGAGTCACAAGTGCAACTCCTCTAATGGCTTACAAACACCACAAGCAAGAAGGAAACTATGAGAGAGGAGGAATAATGCTTAATTTAGGCCTAGGGTTTCTCTTGGGAAGCAAGTGGCCGAAAATTGAAGCCTAGGGGTCTTATTTATACTGTAGGCTGCTAGGGTTTCAGTCTAAACCCTAATGGACAGCTTAATGACCAAGCAGCCCAAGGAACCTTCTGGAATAGGGCCTTGGACGAAAATATGATGATCCTTCATCATAATTTCGTTCCCCCTTAGTCCATTTGGTTTCCCATCCCAAAACTCAACTATCACACATTTGACAGTTTATACCCCTTGATTTAATTAATCTCTTTTAGTCACTAAATTAATTCCTAATTAATTTATGACTAATACTAATTAAATAAATATGATTTCTCCTTTAATATATTATTCTTATAATATATTAATAAATCATAATATCCTCTCTCTATCCTTAAATTACCTTGTTCAAGTTGCTTTGGTGAAGGCAACCCAAAAGGACCATGCATAACCGGGTCAAGTACATACTAAATATAGTTACGGGCTTAGACACTAATCCAACAATAGAAACCTCGTGCCATTCCGTAGCGAGGGCGTTGGCCGTCTTGTCGACTCCAATAGTTTATGTATTGGCCCCACTCGGGTATGGGTTCTACTTCCTCTTGCCTCAGGGGACGCTCTCCAGGGTTGCAGACTTGTGGCTGTGTATCCGTACCACTTGATTCGATGTCCTCAAAGGGTTCTTCATCTGAGTCTATGATCCAGCCTACACTTTGTGGATTGTAGGGGTCTCCCGCTAAATTGAGTTCAGCCATAGGTTCTGTATTAGAAGTAAGGTTAGTAAAATACTCTCCGTAGTATTTTAATCTTTGTGTTCTGTTCTATAGTTCTTCTAAATATGTATGGTAAGTTTTAGACCTGTCGCAACACAACTATCACTCCCAAAAACATGTTGGTCATATCTCAAATCAATATAGTTGATCAGGCTATATTAATTCCATATATGATTACATAACTGCCCAGCTTTGACTATAGTGTTCAACATCCAAATACTTTTAAGTTCTTATGACTGTGATACTATACTTGTAGGTATGAGTGTTAGTATACTTCTTGTAAAAATACTTAAATCTTTAAAAAGTATACTTGTAGTCAGAGCTCCTAGCCCCGATGTATTTATAGTTTGTATATCTTTTATGGATTGATATACTGAGTTCACTATAAACAATGCTCTGATACCAATGTGTCACACCCCCAAACCAGACAGCGGAAACGTCCTGGGGTGGAGGACTTCAATTGTAGTATCACAACACATGCATCATGGTACTCAAAGTACAAACAACCATTGTATTAAAAAAAATATAAGTATTTGCATGTGTTCAATCATTGTATATTGAACCAAAATAGTTATACAAAAGAAGATATGACTCAACATAGCTCCATCTTCTTAAAAAGCTCGGGGAGTACATGTGTATTATTTCCCTGAGAATACAAGTAATTTGAAAAGAGAGTATCAACATAAAGTTGAGTGAGTGCATAAGTGTTTATGTTTGAAAGAGTATCTCTGTATTTTGTATATGTAAACTGTTCCAGAAAATCCTATATTTTCTGTTGTATATGAAAAGTAGTTTTATTCCCATAAAACCGTTCTCTTTGGATCAATGTTTTTTATTTATATTCCTTTATCAAAACTTGTAGCTGAGAGTATGCCTGGCTCCACCAGCTGTTATTGAAAACTGTATTGAACCATTGTAGTTTGTATTCTGTAAACTGGTACTTTGAAGGTGTACTTTCGTTTAGTTGTTTATACATTAACGTATTGTTAATATCTTTTTAATGAGTTATTATAACCATACTATGACGGATGGCCTGAAACAAACGCTTTGTGGACGTTTAAACTGTTGATAACAATTGCCACTCATTGGCGTGTATGTCTAACTGTAGCTAGCAGCCTGAGTGTGGGGTTGTCAATCCCGATATAGATCTACACACAACTTGTTTCGATCCCCGGGCTGGAGATTCTGGTTATAATGTCAGGGCTTTACCTTCGTTGTCTAAAATGAATTAAACAACCTGAATTGAATGTATCATAAAAAGCATATAAACGTTACATGTATATTAGTTATGAAAACCCAATCATTCTGAAATAAATGATTGACAGTATGTTCTTGATTTAGTATTCCGAACATGTATGTTCTTGAATCAAAACCTAATCATTCTGAAATAAATGATTGACAGTATGTTCTTGAATTAGTATTCCGAACATGTATTTGATAAGTGTAAACCCTTGATTTGTTATGAATGAAAACC